>NW_027611714.1:2210000-3430000 GCF_964261635.1 Lissotriton helveticus
TCCTCGCTCTAACTACACCGAGCAGATGGACTTAGCCCATCATAGGCTGTGTTGTGTGCTGGGTGATGCCTGGTATCTTATTATCGTTGGCGGGAGGATGAAGCTCTGATAGGAGCTGCTACAAGAAGAGCAGAGAAACAGGACCACAGATCGCCACAGAGCGACAACAGCCCAGAAGCTGAAGAAAGAACTCTGGAACAGCAAACCTCCTACACCTTGGAGATTCTCCAGGGTAAGAAAATGATTGTAATGAAATGCAAACTACAGCATTAAGGTCACACACTACAACATCTTTCCCTTTAAACCGAAGATAACAGCATACAATAAAAAACTAATCAAAAAGCAACAAAACTAAAAAATGCATTTCCAAATGCTGCAAAAGAGAAACAGTTAATACAAATTAACAATATTAAACTTTGTTGGTACCTTAGTAATGTGCTTACTTCTTGGCTTCACTCCATCTGCAGCAATAACGCTCTGAAAGGAGAAATTACTGCTGTGAGTCTCAGAGTCTTCAGTGTTACTGGTCTCAGTCACGAAGACTGCGGTGTCAGAAGATAACTTTCTCTTATTTGGCTTCGTAGATCCACCAGTCACGCCATCGCTTTTAGCAGACATGCTACTGTCAGCAGCATCATAACTTCAGGCAGATCAGCAAAGCGGATCTCACCACTCACATTGGGTGAACAGACTCGTCTCTGCTACATACATCCACTCTGTTCTATAATTTGCTTGGAGCTGCCAAAATGCAAAGAGCTGCAATATATTCGCCACACTTTCCTGACTACCTTGTTTTTAAAAGTTGTGACATTCAAGCGTGATTCTTGGTTCATTTGCAAGCTGAATTTTTTTAGAGGTTCTATTGCCACACAATACTATTCCCATATTCCAATTTGTCCACAGGGTGCTTCAACCCTGGTAGGTTATCAACTGCCTGTTTTGCTGATAATTTCAGATCGTTTCTGTAAGAAACTGAATTATTATTTGCGGTAGATGAGGAACAATCACAACCGTTGTCAGAGTGAACTTTCAAAGCCATTCAATTAACCTAGTATTAACCCCCTGGTACCTAAGCACCGAACAGGCAGGCTTAACTTAAGGATATATGTAAAATACTTATGCAGAAACCAAACAAGTAAAAGTCAAAATGCAAAACAATAAAAAACTCAAACCGAAATAGAAAAATATTAAAGTAAAATGTATTGAACAAAATTACACTAAAATGACAAAATCCAATAAGGGGAATGAGATATGAACTGTAACGCTGTAAGAATCACAAGGTGCCAATGGATGAGGGGCCCGGGCATGGATTCGTCTCTCTGGAGCTGACTGCCAAGTCAGAGGAAACCGGAGGCCACGGCCTGCAAGCACATAGTGCAGGAATTAGCCACAGTGGTCCAAGAAGACATCTAGTGCTCCAGGATCAGATAGGGCTGCTGGCCTACAAGGGGATTCACGGCAGGTTCGGGCACAAAGTGCTTAGAGTACTGAGAACAAGCAGCTGTCACGGTTCGCGGCATTGCCGCGGCCGGCCATCCCCGCATACACACACGGAAGCAGGAATACTCACTTCCGGCCGGAAGTTGAGTCCCCGGTCTAGTCCCGGGCAGCAGCCTGGGAGCACAGAAGCACTTCCGGGGGAAACGCTTAAACATCGCGTTTCCTGCCGGCTCTGTGCTTCGGATTCCTTGCTGGGGATCCCGCTTGCTGAGACCTGCCTGTCCAGTCCGGAGACGAGCCGTGCTGGAGCGCTGCTCGGCTGTCACGTCAGCCGCACTTAGGAGTGCTTCTTTTTTACTCGTCTGACATCAAGGAGGCAAGCCGCGCTGGAGCGCAACTCTGCCTCACGTCTGCGCCACTCAGGAGCGCTTGCTTGTTCCTTCTCCTGGGGGATCCAGGAATGTGCCCGTTTTTTGTTTCTTTAACCCTTGATGCGCAGGAGCGCCTTGAGGGTGTTTAGTGGACCTGAGTTATGTTTTGGGGTTTGTACTTTCGGTTTCGCACCGCGCCGGAGCGCTAAAGGGAAACAACTCAGCCTACAGACTTGGGCTCCTTATCGGGGATGCCACAGGTTGAGTGATTCAGAAAAGGGGGTGGTGATGAACAGAGTGTCTGAATTAAGCAGACCACTCTTACCCAGTCCAAAGATCAGGGCTTGATCCATCACCGTTATTTAGCTCACTGCCCCATCCCAGCTCAGAACCTGGCTATATGCAAATTAGTCTGTCCCTGGCCCAGTGCATCATGGGAACAGGGCAGACCAAACTACCAAGCCAATTCTTCACCAGAAAGGAGACAAGCTTCCGGGGAGCGGTTTCTGGCATTTCAGCCGTCGTCGGCCCGGCTTGCTTGAATCCTGATGGAGCAGTGAGCAAGGGACTCATGTCTGAGTATACCCTGCCACACCTATAGTGGCCAAAAATGATTCAGAAAAGGGGGTGGTGATGAACAGAGTGTCTGAATTAAGCAGACCACTCTTACCCAGTCCAAAGATCAGGGCTTGATCCATCACCGTTATTTAGCTCACTGCCCCATCCCAGCTCAGAACCTGGCTATATGCAAATTAGTCTGTCCCTGGCCCAGTGCATCATGGGAACAGGGCAGACCAAACTACCAAGCCAATTCTTTACCAGAAAGGAGACAAGCTTCCGGGGACCGGTTTCTGGCATTTCAGCCGTCGTCGGCCCGGCTTTCTTGAATCCTGATGGAGCAGTGAGCAAGGGACTCATGTCTGAGTATGCCATGCCACACCTATAGTGGCCAAAAACGAATCAGAAAAGGGGGTGGTGATGAACAGAGTGTCTGAATTAAGCAGACCACTCTGACCCAGTCCAAAGATCAGGGCTTGATCCATCACCGTTATTTAGCTCACTGCCCCATCCCAGCTCAGAACCTGGCTATATGCAAATTAGTCTGTCCCTGGCCCAGTGCATCATGGGAACAGGGCAGACCAAACTACCAAGCCAATTCTTCACCAGAAAGGAGACAAGCTTCCGGGGACCGGTTTCTGGCATTTCAGCCGTCGTCGGCCCGACTTGCTTGAATCCTGATGGAGCAGTGAGCAAGGGACTCAAGTCTGAGTATACCCTGCCACACCTATAGTGGCCAAAAACGATTCAGAAAAGGGGGTGGTGATGAACAGAGTGTCTGAATTAAGCAGACCACTCTTACCCAGTCCAAAGATCAGGGCTTGATCCATCACCGTTATTTAGCTCACTGCCCCATCCCAGCTCAGAACCTGGCTATATGCAAATTAGTCTGTCCCTGGCCCAGTGCATCATGGGAACAGGGAAGACCAAACTACCAAGCCAATTCTTCACCAGAAAGGAGACAAGCTTCCGGGGACCGGTTTCTGGCATTTCAGCCGTCGTCGGCCCAGCTTGCTTGAATCCTGATGGAGCAGTGAGCAAGGGACTCATGTCTGAGTATACCCTGCCACACCTATAGTGGCCAAAAACGATTCAGAAAAGGGGGTGGTGATGAACAGAGTGTCTGAATTAAGCAGACCACTCTTACCCAGTCCAAAGATCAGGGCTTGATCCATCACCGTTATTTAGCTCACTGCCCCATCCCAGCTCAGAACCTGGCTATATGCAAATTAGTCTGTCCCTGGCCCAGTGCATCATGGGAACAGGGCAGACCAAACTACCAAGCCAATTCTTCACCAGAAAGGAGACAAGCTTCCGGGGACTGGTTTCTGGCATTTCAGCCGTCGTCGGCCCGGCTTGCTTGAATCCTGATGGAGCAGTGAGCAAGGGACTCATGTCTGAGTATGCCATGCCACACCTATAGTGGCCAAAAACGAATCAGAAAAGGGGGTGGTGATGAACAGAGTGTCTGAATTAAGCAGACCACTCTTACCCAGTCCAAAGATCAGGGCTTGATCCATCACCGTTATTTAGCTCACTGCCCCATCCCAGCTCAGAACCTGGCTATATGCAAATTAGTCTGTCCCTGGCCCAGTGCATCATGGTAACAGGGCAGACCAAACTACCAAGCCAATTCTTCACCAGAAAGGAGACAAGCTTCCGGGCACCGGTTTCTGGCATTTCAGCCGTCGTCGGCCCGGCTTGCTTGAATCCTGATGGAGCAGTGAGCAAGGGACTCAAGTCTGAGTATACCCTGCCACACCTATAGTGGCCAAAAACGATTCAGAAAAGGGGGTGGTGATGAACAGAGTGTCTGAATTAAGCAGACCACTCTTACCCAGTCCAAAGATCAGGGCTTGATCCATCACCGTTATTTAGCTCACTGCCCCATCCCAGCTCAGAACCTGGCTATATGCAAATTAGTCTGTCCCTGGCCCAGTGCATCATGGGAACAGGGCAGACCAAACTACCAAGCCAATTCTTCACCAGAAAGGAGACAAGCTTCCGGGGACCGGTTTCTGGCATTTCAGCCGTCGTCGGCCCAGCTTGCTTGAATCCTGATGGAGCAGTGAGCAAGGGACTCATGTCTGAGTATACCCTGCCACACCTATAGTGGCCAAAAACGATTCAGAAAAGGGGGTGGTGATGAACAGAGTGTCTGAATTAAGCAGACCACTCTTACCCAGTCCAAAGATCAGGGCTTGATCCATCACCGTTATTTAGCTCACTGCCCCATCCCAGCTCAGAACCTGGCTATATGCAAATTAGTCTGTCCCTGGCCCAGTGCATCATGGGAACAGGGCAGACCAAACTACCAAGCCAATTCTTCACCAGAAAGGAGACAAGCTTCCGGGGACCGGTTTCTGGCATTTCAGCCGTCGTCGGCCCGGCTTGCTTGAATCCTGATGGAGCAGTGAGCAAGGGACTCATGTCTGAGTGTACCCTGCCACACCTATAGTGGCCAAAAACGATTCAGAAAAGGGGGTGGTGATGAACAGAGTGTCTGAATTAAGCAGACCACTCTTACCCAGTCCAAAGGTCAGGGCTTGATCCATCACCGTTATTTAGCTCACTGCCCATCCCAGCTCAGAACCTGGCTATATGCAAATTAGTCTGTCCCTGGCCCAGTGCATCATGGGAACAGGGCAGACCAAACTACCAAGCCAATTCTTCACCAGAAAGGAGACAAGCTTCCGGGTTGAGTGACTGCATACCGTTTTCAGCTACACGCGTAGGAGCGTTTTCTTTTTGTTTTAGCTTGGGTGAAACGCGCATGAGCGCTTTCTTTTTGTTTGAACTTGGCTGTAACGAGCAGGAGCGCCTTACCTTCGCTATTCACATCCGGAGCTGTTCTCATCTGGGGACCTTCCTTCCTGGAAGCATTTGTGAGTCCTCAGAGAGTGACAAGGTCTGTGTGTGTATGTGGGGGGGTGGTTCCTTTTCGGGTCTGACTCAGTCTCTGATCTATCTCCTTTGGTTTCCAGTTGACACCGGGACGCCCCGTCAGCTGCACGCTATCCTTTAACCCTACTCCCTGGCTCCCATCCCTGCGTCCATCTCATCCCTGCAGGGTATTGCCTTCCACGAGGGTCAGGTGGGTACAGGGAAGGGTGCTCTTGTCGTCTCTGCGGAATTGCGTCACAAGCAAAGGTAAGACTTGTGGGGCACCTGACAGCAGCAGATGCCATAGCAGACGCTCTAAGGCAGCAAGGCCCGGACGAGACTGAAAGGGAGTGACACCTCTGACCCTGTCCATCATGCAATAGCTTAGTGGAGCTCAGCAGGAGGACAACCCGGTGACAGCCACCCACTGGCGCTGGGACCCCACGACAAGGCAGGCCGGTCTGGTGATGTGGTAAGAGATATAGCAGCCATGTCCTCAGCGAAAAGCAAGAAGGATCAGAATCTAAAAAAGATACTGACCAAGCTCCCAATGACCGGCAGCGGAGAAGGGAGGCTCTCCCCAACGACACAAATCAGCCAAGATGTGGACACCTCTGAAGCCCCAGTTACCCACGCCTATTGAGAGTCGCTATTCGGTGCATTATGAGGCGACTTGCCGATGCTGAAAAGGGAAATAGCGGGGGAGATAAAGGAGATAACCGATGGAGGCCACATGTTCCCAAACTGCATCAACGTCCCGCCTTATGATAAGGTCGGTCGTCGATGCCGTTGGGGACAGTGTGGCCTCCATCGAGGATCAGGAGCAAGCCAAGGGAGGACGAGGTGAAGCATCTACAACAAGAGATACTCCGGCTCAAGGCTCAACAGAGCGATCTCCAGGAACACATAGAAGACCTGGAGAATCGGTCTTGGCGAAACAACATCCGCGTTAAGGGAGTTCCACCTAAAGAAGAAGAGCCAGACATCACACAATACCTGCAGGGTCTCTTCAGGAGCATACTGGGCGCCCCCACCGGATATTTTGGCTTACATTCCAGACTTTCAACTAAAAGAGTGTATACTACGTGCTGCCAGGGACAAGCAACCACCAAGATATCAGGACCACTAGCTTTGTACCAGGACCTGGCTCTAATACCCCTTCAAAAGTGTTGGCGGTGCCGAGTGGCAACCACACGTCTTCGAAATCAAGGAATACCGTATTCTTTGGGTCACCCTTTCTGGCTGATTTTCATATGGCAGGGCAAACTCCTCCAGCTCAGATCCATGCAGGACACTTGCCAGGTGCTGGGCATCGAGAATCCAATCCAGGAGGAGACAGAGGACCCACAGACCAAAACTCCTAGTGAAAGATGACATAAGGTCTACGGGAGGCAAAGCACAGAGCGAGCGTCGATACCGGACCCCAAGACCATGGCACAAGAAAGACTGGCAGTGCTGGAGACAATGTCGAAGGAGACATTCCCCCATGATGACACAGTGAACGACAGAGGGACAGATAAGTGACATTTGCAAGGACGGGTGGGCGGCGAAGAAGTCTGCAGGGAGCGTAGAGACACGGGGAGTGTAGAGACACGGGGAACTGGCCTCACATGTTCCCAACTATTCCGACTTCCAAGGACGTACACGCACGAATGGCGGGCCCTGGACAATTTGAGGTTAATGGGTTGGGGTTAGGGAGGGGAGGGTGGTGAACTGGTATGCAAGTTAAAGGTGCTGAAGAGAGGATCAAAGGGCAATGGAGGCTGGGCAGACGTTAGGAGCTCAGGGGTAAGAGGGATCACAGGGACCCAAATACAGGCCAAAGCTGGTGCACTCACTATGACACACTATTTCCCAGCCCACACTGAAAATTCTCACTTTCAATGCGAGAGGTCTCAACAATCCCAATAAAAGGAGGTCCATCCTTTCCTACCTTGATAACATGGAGGCAGATGTGTGTCTCCTCCAGGAGACACAGCTCCTCTCCAAAGATTGGCATAGAATGAGGTCACGACTCTTTCCCCAGCAGTTCAATTGCCTATAGATAGAAACGCCCCCCCCCCTCACCCACCTATACCAACAACCATTTCAAATACCAACCGCACCAGGGATGGTGCTAATAGGTTAAACAGGCCCAGGGGCTCGAATCAGAACAGGTTGTCTAGTACCTCGTGCATTAATGTTCCTGCCGCCCCAAGTATGAATGGCTAATCAGGATGTCCTGAGTCTGCCGCCCGCTGCTTGCCCTTATGTGTTGGTACTGGCAGGAGTACCTACTTTAAAGAGGGATCAGCATGAGTCTTGGGACCAGCTACGCAATAAATGTGCGGACTGGCTATCAAGGTATAGAAGCGTCCATGTATCCGAAATAAAGGATATTATTATGGCACGCGGGGTTGGGTGAGTTCGTGCATCTACAAAAAATTTCAAAGGGGACAGTATTCTAATTACATTCCGCCGACCTTCTTTGGTGAGACACCTACTAAGGGGTTACGAATTCATAACATCTAATAGCACTAACATATGCGCACTACCCCTTGGTTATTTCTACAAACCAAATCATGCTCCTTTCACCAACAAGAATTACTACCTCTAATAGGTTCCAGGCCTTGTCTGGATTAGAGACACAAGATTGACTATCAACTTTTGGGGAAAATACTGATCCTGCTATTAGGTTACCTCATGCCCTGCCAGAAACTGAGGGTACTATTCCCACAACCCACTTATTCCCCTTATGCAAACGAAGGCCTCAGCAAGTTCAGACCTCCGTATCTTAAGCTGGAATGTTGCAAGGTTGTACTCTAAACTTCTCCAGCCAGATTGGGTACAACTTATTAAATACCAAGATATCCTTTTATTTCAGTTAACATGGGCCACACAAGAATTGCATAGTGAGGGGTTTGAATGCCATAATATCCTAGCAACAACCCCCAAGCAGGGTCGACCATTTGGGGGTTTATCAATCTGGGTCAATATTAAGACAGGAGGATGCATAAAAACTGTAACAATAATTTTCGAGGCATATTATTTAATAGGGGAATTTCCTTTTGGATAATTAATTTTTATAACAATGATTTTCATTCTGTTCCAAATATGCATTTTATCAATTTGTTTCATTTTATTGCATCTATTGGAAAATCCAAAGACACTTTCAAGTCAGTAGGAATCTGTCTGGGGGCGATTTTAATGCTAAGCTATCTTTCTCACGGTCAAGCGAATATTCACATAGCAGCAGACAAACATGCATTAGGGGTAGAGAGCTAATGGACCATTTGAACACCCTTAACTTAATTAATGATATGGAAATTGATGCAACTACAAAAGATAATGCCCCCCCTGAACCGACATTCAGAAGGAGGGTCTGTTCATCTGAAATTGCTAATGTTTTTTACCCCCCCCCGCTTTAGAATCTTAAAGCGGCAAGTGCCCTGGAGACCCTTCCTTCTGCAGGCTCAATGGGCAGGCCCAGTCCCCGGTCCCCAAGCTCGCGCGGCCCTGTCCCGAAGCGGACAGGCCGCACTCTCACCTCAGGGCCGGGGCACAATTCGGACCCAAGGGCCGGGTCTCAGATAGCAGTAGGCACCATGCAGGGCGACGCCCCGGCCGCGGCAGACAACCCCGGAGGCGGCGGACTCCCTCGCACCAGGCACCCTGACAGGGCACAGTCCGTCACCGCTACCGGCACCGGCAGCTCGTCACCTTGCCTCCTGAACCGGCCGGTGCGGCAATCCAGGCTCCCGCTATTGCCTCCGCCGCCGCAGAGCCCCCCGATGGCAATGGGGCCCCCCGGCAAGTTTGCTTCTCCGCCGCGACTAGGCCCGATCCCCGGGCTCAATTAGCGGCGACCGTCGCCTCGACCCACTAAGGTGCTCCGTTCCTCGATGGGCACAACGCCGCTCCGGGGCCTCGGTACCTGCGGGAGGGCCCGATGGCAATGGGTCCCCCCATGTCCGGAACCACCGATGGTTGGGTCAGGCCGCAGTCCCCGGCCTCGATTTCAGGCAGGGCCGGCGGCAGACCTGTCGGTCGAGCTCGCCGGTGATCCGGTAGCCCACAGCTTTGAAAGCGGGACCGGAGGAGTACAGCACGGTCTGGGATCGTGGAAGCTCAATTTAGCACTCTGAGGTGGGCTGAAAGGATCGAAAATCAGGATTTAAGCGGCGGCCGTCAGGGAGCCAAAGGAGCTCACGTCCTGTCGGCCATGCTGCTAGGCCACGCCCCCGCAAAGTCTTAATCCTAATTTGATCATAGGGAAGTACACTATTGCACAGCACTCGCCACTTTAATAGCTTTTATGGACCTGTCCTCAGCTTTCGATTTTGTTAATAGGTCCCGTCTATGGTCCATCCTTTTAGAATATGGACTGGATGAGGCCCTTGTTCATTTTTTGACCTATCTCCATACGGATCTGAAAGCGCGGGTCAGGATTGGGGGTGGGGGAGAAGTTTCCAATTACATCATAACACACCTCTGTCAGACAGGGGTGTGTTATGGCTCCTTTTCTATTTATCATATATAAAAACAATTTACATAAATCACTGATCACACTAACTAATGATGTTCCCAAAATTCAAGGCAAACCTCTCCCAGTGCTTTTAGACACAGATGATGCGGTTTTAATTGGTAGCACACAAAATGCACTACGGACTTTAGTTCGAGGTTTCACAGATTTTATGTCTGGCTTAGATTTATGCACCCATTTAAAGAAATCTTTTATAATGCCTTGTGGGCCAAGGAAATGTCCGTTAAATTTTATCTCTGTTGGCGACCAAAAATTAACTTGCACTGCTACTTTACCTTATCTGGGAATGGTCTTCGTTGCGAATGGCACTTGGTGTGAATACTTGGCAAATTGTAAAAGTAAGTTCTCAAGGGCTTTTAACTCAATCCTCAGTCTCCTGCGCCCTAAAAGATCGGGAACAATTCCAGCCTTTTTAAAGATTTTTAAGATCCAGTGTGTACCAATACCTACCAATGAGGCAGAGATATGGAGTGTTGCCAAATGCTCTTGCGTCCAATCAGAAGAAAATAGATTTTGTAGAAAACTCTTGGGCGCTCCTATCTCCACCCCTCTGTACATATGTCATGGCGAACTGAAATTAGGATACATTGAAGACATCATAAGGGCCTGCTCCGAACTATTTTAGCTGTTCATAATGAAGAATCCCGAGGCTTCTCTCAGAAGGGACATAATAGATATTAGTCTTCGCTGTGAGAAAGGGACGGATATTCCATGGCTTGCTGGGGTAGTCAAGAGTCTGGAAAGCGTTAACCTTGGTAGACTGTTTGCCAATTCAAACACAGCTGTAACAATGGACAAAAAAGTTTTAAAGACAGCACTGTATGCACTTTATAGCGCGAAAAGACTAGAAAGGGAATTGAATAAACAAACTGTTGTAAAATGTATATCCATTGCGTACCCTGAGCATTGTCTACCAAGTTATATTGCACTACCCATGTCCCAATGGGAGAGAGGCCTCCTATTCCGTCTAAGAGCTGGGAAGGTAAGATATTTGCTTTGTTTTCCCTATAGCTATAACGCAAAACGTGACTCCCTGCCATTTACATGTGATGGTCACAGCGGTCAAACACTTTTACACTTTTTATTCTTTAGTAGATACTATATGAAATATGCACTATGGTTTCTAATTCCGTATTTTAAAAAATTGTCACCTATTAATTTAACAGACGCTCTTGACTGCAAATTTAAATTGGACAATGTTGAATTGATCTTGAGCATTGGCACCTTTTTGAGAGTAGCTACGGGTGCACGGAAATCTATGTGCGATCTATGAAGTCATTTGTATTGTACTATTCACAATATGCAATTTACCTAGGTTTACTGTATTTTGCTACATTATGGATTGGATATTGCTATCTATTTCATTCAAAACATCTTTATTCGATTCGTGGAATCATAAAAGAAAAAACAATGCAATATTTATAGATACATCATTTCCGTCCAATGCTATAATCCTTGAGAAAGTAAATTGCAGATTTTTGGGTATCATTACATTTGTACAAATACGCAATTTCAAGATAAGGTGCAGTTAGTAGAATCAGTGCAAATAACATGGCCATTAGGTTCTCGGTGCAATAGACAATTAAAATAGTAAAGTACAGTGCATATGTATCATAGTTGTATTCCCAAAGGTACTTGTGCCCCTTATATGTTTATCACAGTAACAATTAAAAAAAGAAATAATAAGAACTACTACAAACAAAATACATTGTAAAATATTAAATACTATATACAATAAAACGTTTCGGCGATTCAGTCCTGCAATACTCAATTTATGTTCTTTTATCCTCTGTAGTGTAGTTCCTATCATCCCAATAGGCTCTGCGCATTGGAATAATACCTACAGCAGTAAAGGCCTAGACCAGACGTTAACTAGGTCTACTACTGTCGATACTAGACTTAAAGTTTTGGGTTTGCCAGCTTAGCTCAGAGTTCACTAGAAACTTTCTCGAATGTTCAGGAAGGACTTACTTCCCTGATTAGACAAGAAGGGATTTAGTTTCTGACAACCATAGAACATGACAACTTTGCTCTCCCCTAATCAAGAGTATATCTCGAGAGTCGTGTGAACAAAAGGCAATTTATTTTACTCAGTCAGTACGTGCATTCTTAGTCTCATCAGAATGTAGAGAAAAGGAAGAGACGGGCGTGTTCAATAAAAAGGTGTTATTTATTGATCAGTCTCTTTTCTCATACAAGAGAAATGGATCGATATTATTGCAATACTTATAGTTAAGTAAAGTGCATACATTAAAAGCAATAGTATAAAGTAATACTGTAAAAACATTGATATGGTTTCTAAGCCATAAGATGTTTTAAAATGAATAAAATATATTACATACACATATACATTTGACTAAACGTACTCAACTGGTGTTTCTAAATACGCCTACCCCGTGTACCTGACCTAAGTCTAATACGTGGGCGGGAATAGAAAGTTACAGTTTAAGTTAAGTTTGTTTTTGCCAAGTGAATAACTAAAGAATTCTCTGTGAGGGGCTATTCAGTTCTGTACCTGGAAGTTAGGATGAATGAGGGATGGTATCTCTCTCTCTGGTCTCGATATTCCAGGCTGCCTGCGAGGGCTACCCAGAAGCGCCGGTGCTGGATTTCTCGGCAGGAGAAAGCAGCGCGTCTCTCAGCGCGTCAGGAAGGCGGGGCTACGCTAAAATCAAAAGCTTAGCATATTAAGTTCTACTGAACTTAGTAGTCGTAGGTTGAAGGGAGTAGCACACCCCTGACTACAACTCACTAGCAAGGTCCAGTAGGAAAACACTTAGTGTAGGTAAGTGCACCACTTACACCTCACTAGTAACCATGTCTGACACAGGAAAGGCCTCAGGGTCTAGTCCTGTGACAGTTGACCCTACCCAGGCAACTTTTGGATATGACAAACTAACCCGCAGAGACTTGATTGCCTTGTGCAAAGCAAGAGGGTTAAAAAGGGGCAGAAGCCCCACCTGCCTAATCCTGGTAGAAATCCTAGAACAGGATGACTTAGAGAAGGCAAAAGCAGCTTCCCTAGATACAGGAACTGGAGGGAACCCCCCTGCAGTTGATCCCCTTGAAGAGGAGGATGATGATGACTTGGATGAGGACTCAGATGTTGAGGACTTAGGAGTACAGGATCAGGGTAGCCAGGTTCCAGTTGGTAGGCTTAGCCAGGCCAACTTGGACCTACTGGGGAATGGAGAGGGCCAGCACCTCCCCAGAACCCAACATATGATTCCCCCAGGCAACAGAAGAGTGAGATCTCCCTCAGGGGACTCTCATCTTTCTAGTGCCTCCAGAGAATCACAGAGAGGCATGAATGCTTCTCAAAAGTTAGAGCATAGGGCCAGAATGAGGGCTGTCAAACTCCAGATAGAGAGGGAGGAGGTAGCCTTGGCTCAAGCTAGACTTGCCTTGGCAAGAGAGCAGAAATTAAGTGGCTTAGATGTCACTGGTGGCAGCAATTTTCCAAGAGAAAAAGACAGGGCCTATGATAATAGAAACCTGACCAAAATTGTGCCCCCCTTTAAAGAAGGGGATGACATCCACAAATGGATGACTGCTCTTGAGAGAGCCTGCATGGTACAGCAGGTTCCTGAGAATCAGTGGGCTGCAATTTTGTGGTACTCCTTTTCTGAGAAAGGGAGGGACAGGCTCCTCACAGTTAGACCTGAGGATGCAAAAAACTACTCTGTTTTGAAGAGTGCTCTCATTGAAGGGTATGGCCTAACCACTGAGCAATACAGGTTGTTGTTCAGAGACACCCAGAAAGCACAGACTCAAGACTGGACTGATTTTGTGGAGTGTGCCACTAAGGCTTTGGAGGGTTGGTTGCAGGGAAGTAAAGTT
This sequence comes from Lissotriton helveticus, assembly GCF_964261635.1. Classification (NCBI taxonomy): domain Eukaryota; kingdom Metazoa; phylum Chordata; class Amphibia; order Caudata; family Salamandridae; genus Lissotriton; species Lissotriton helveticus. The sequence continues at coordinate 2,223,615 of NW_027611714.1, forward strand.
TCAGACTATACAGGATTGTACAATCTTATGATGAGAGAACAGATCCTTAATAACTGTACAAACCAGCTGTTGCATCAATACCTTATTGACTCTGATCTGACCTCTCCCCAAGAATTGGGAAAGAAGGCAGACAAATGGGTCAGAACAAGGATTAAGCAGAAACCCCAGAACCAAGGTGGTGACCAGAAGAAAACAGACCAGAAGGGTGGTAATCAGAATCAGAAAGATAAAGAAAAAGACCAGAAGTCTTCAGGCCCCCAAACTAATAGTAAGGAGGGTGGTTCCCAAACCGGTAACAAGAAGAAGAAGAACAAAGGTCCAAAGACACCTTGGTGCAATACCTGCAAATCAGTTTCACACTGGGGCAGTGAGTGCACCAAGGCAAATCCAGTTCCCACCACTACAGCTCCTAAAGCAACTGCAACCCCAAGTACAGTAAGCAGTGGTGGAACACAGTCCAAGGGTGTAGCTGGGTTGACCCTGGGTATTGAAGTAGGATCTGGCCTAGTCAGAGTCCCTACACAGGCAGTTCTCCTGTATGATGTGGACATTGAGTTGCCCACTGCAGTAAGCCCCACTAACCTGGGCAAATACAGGCAGACTCCCTTAATAAATGAGAAACTGGCTCAAGCTTACAGGGACACATGTGCTAGTGTCACCATGGTGACCCCTGGCTTTGTGGACCCTGGGCAGATTGTACTAGGAGAGAGCTACCTAGTAACCAATGCAAGCAACTCCACTACCTCCCATAGTGTGGCAGTTGTGAACTTCTCCTGGGGAGGGGTTGATGGCCTAAAGAAAGTTGTGGTGAGTGCAGACCTACCAGTAGACTGTCTGTTAGGCAATGACCTTGAAAGCTCAGCATGGTCAGAAGTGGAGTACAGGACTCATGCAGAAATGCTAGGGATTTCAGAGCATGTCCTTGCCATGACAAGGGCTCAGGCTAAGAAGTGCCTTCCTGAACCAGTGGTGGATCTTGAGACAATAGACCAGCCACAACCCAAGAGAAGGAGCAAGAGAGGAAAGGCCTCGCCTTCCACCTTGCCCCAGGTTGAGGATCAGGTTTCAGAGGAAACTGATTCTGCAGTCCAAGAGGAGACTGTCTCTGAGGACCTTGAACCTGACCAGGTTGAGTTTCTGGGGACAGGGGGACCCTCAAGGGCAGACCTGAGGCAGGCTCAATTAGATTGCCCTTCCCTTGAACCCCTCAGACAGCAGGCTGCTGCTGAGGCTGCTGGGGATGCCCAAGGTACCCATACTGTGTATTGGGATGAGGGACTCCTTTACTCAGAGGCTAGAGCCCCCAAGCCTGGCATGACCAGGAGGTTGGTGATACCTCTGCAGTTTAGGGGATTCCTCCTTACCTTGGCCCATGATATTCCCCTTGCAGGACACTTAGGCCAGAACAAGACGTGGGACAGGCTTGTTCCACACTTTCACTGGCCCCACATGTCAGAGGATGTCAAGGAGTTTTGTCGCTCCTGTGTCACTTGCCAAGCCAGTGGTAAGTCAGGTGGCACAACAAAGGCCCCCCTAATACCACTACCTGTGGTGGGGGTCCCCTTTGAGAGAGTTGGAATTGATATTGTGGGTCCAATGGACCCCCAAACAGCATCTGGGAACAGATTCATACTGGTGGTAGTGGATCATGCCACCAGGTACCCAGAGGCTATTCCCCTAAGGACCACCACAGCACCTGTGGTGGCAAAAGCCCTCATTGCAGTTTTCTCAAGAGTGGGCTTTCCTAAGGAGGTACTATCAGATAGAGGGACAAATTTTATGTCCAGCTATCTAAAAGCAATGTGGAAGGAATGTGGAGTAAACTATAAGTTTACCACCCCATATCATCCACAATGCAATGGGCTTGTGGAGAGATTTAACAAGACCCTTAAAGGCATGATAAAAGGATTACCAGAGAAGCTCAGGCGGAAATGGGACATTCTTTTACCCTGCCTGCTCTTTGCTTACAGAGAGGTCCCACAGAAGGGGGTTGGCTACAGCCCTTTTGAACTTTTGTTTGGCCACCCTGTGAGAGGTCCATTGTGTTTGGTGAAGGAAGGATGGGAGTTACCTCTCAAAAAGCCCAAACTAGACATAGTGGACTATGTACTTGGTCTCCGCTCCAGGATGGCTGAGTACATGGAAAGAGCATCCAAAAACCTGGAGGCCAGCCAAGAATTGCAGAAAGCTTGGCATGACCAAAAGGCTGTGCTGGTAGAGTTCCAACCAGGACAGAAGGTATGGGTACTGGAGCCAGTGGCTCCAGCAGCACTCCAAGACAAATGGAGTGGACCCTATCCTATTATTGAGAAGAAAGGGGAAGTCACCTACTTGGTAGACTTTGGAACACCCAGGAGCCCTCACAGGGTAATCCATGTGAATCGCTTGAAAGCATTTGTAGACAGGGAGGACATGAGCTTGCTCATGGCCACAGATGGGGAACAGGAGGAAGAGAGTGACCCTCTCCCAGACCTGCTTTCTCAGAACCCTGATGATGGTTCAGTTGATGGAGTAGCCTTGGCAGGCAGCCTCACTGACCAGCAACAGAGGGACTGCAGACAAGTTTTGCAGGCTCACAGGCAAATGTTTTCACTCACACCCAGCCAAACTGACTGGTGTACCCATGTTGTGGACACTGGTGACAGTCTGCCTGTCAAGAATAAGATCTACAGGCAACCTGATCATGTCAGGGATTGCATCAAGGCTGAGGTGCAAAAGATGTTGGAGCTTGGAGTGATTGAGCCATCAGAGAGCCCATGGGCCAGCCCAGTAGTCCTGGTGCCAAAACCTCATACCCAAGATGGTAAGAGAGAAATGAGGTTTTGCGTGGATTACAGGGGTATCAATGCTGTCACTAGGACAGATGCTCACCCCATTCCAAGAGCAGATGAGCTCATTGACAGATTGGCTTCTGCCAAGTTTCTGAGCACATTTGATCTGACAGCTGGCTACTGGCAAATCAGACTAGCTGAGGAGTCAAAAGCCAAAACAGCATTCTCTACCCCTAGTGGACATTATCAGTTTGTGGTAATGCCCTTTGGTTTGAAGAATGCACCTGCCACTTTCCAAAGGTTGGTGAACCAAGTCCTTACTGGGTTGGATGACTTTTGTGCAGCTTATCTGGATGATATTGCTGTCTTTAGCTCCACCTGGGAGGATCACCTGATCCACATGAAGAAAGTTTTGGAGGCCCTGCAAAAGGCAGGCCTAACTATCAAGGCCACAAAGTGCCAGATAGGGCAGAGTAAGGTTGTATACCTGGGCCACCTAGTAGGTGGAGGCCAGGTTCAGCCACTGGAAAGCAAAATCCAGGCCATACAGGACTGGGCTCCTCCAGTTACCCAGACACAAGTCAGAGCCTTCTTGGGCCTGACTGGGTATTACAGAAAGTTTGTGAAAAACTATGGGTCTATAGTGACACCATTAAATGACTTGACATCCAAGAAGATGCCAAAAAAGGTTCAGTGGACAGTTAGCTGTCAGAAGGCATTTGAAGACCTGAAGAAGGCCATGTGCTCTGCACCTATCCTAAAGAGTCCTGACTACTCCAAACAGTTCATTGTTCAGACAGATGCTTCTGAGTTGGGGGTGAGAGCTGTACTCTCACAACTTAATCAAGATGGTCAAGACCAGCCAATTGCTTTCATTAGCAGGAGGCTAACCCCAAGAGAAAAACGTTGGTCAGCCATTGAGAGGGAGGCCTTTGCTGTGGTTTGGGCATTAAAGAAGTTGAGGTCCTACTTGTTTGGAACTCACTTCCTGGTGCAAACAGACCATAAGCCCCTCTTATGGCTTAATCAGATGAAGGGTGAAAATCCCAAACTGCTCAGGTGGTCCATTTCCCTACAGGGGATGGACTTTACAGTGGAGCACCGCCCAGGGACTGACCATGGTAATGCAGATGGTCTCTCCAGGTACTTCCACTTAGAACATGAAGACTTATCTGGTCAAGGTTAGTTTAATGTCCCTGCGTTTGGGGGGGGTTGTGTAGGAGAGTAGGGTCTGCTATCCTATGGTCACCCCAAATTTTTGCTTTTTGCTTCACTGGTTTTCGACTACTGAGGCTGTGGGCCTGCTGATCAGACCCCCAGCCTGCTGTTCTCTCACTAAATTAATGACACATGTGCTATAGGCACATACCAATTGGAAATGGACTCCTTGTCAGCCCCTGTAGAATGCACTATAGGTGCACAGGGCACAGGAGCCACTAAGGCCTACCAGGGGCTGCAGCATATCTTTTGCCACCCCTGGCTGGTTCTTAAATTGACACAACTGGCTGATCACTCAGCTGGGGTAAGGTGGTGTACACACCCCTTGCTTAGATATAGTATACCTATGTCTAAACCTATATCTGGACACAAGTAAACCTGTGAGCCACTCCTATAGACAGGCCTCACCAATCCTGGAGGCTGGGTGCATGGTTTTTATGTGAGATGGAGCTCTAGCATGAGCTGAGCCTGTCTGCAGCCGTCGGGAACAAATCCCTAAGCTGTTTCAGGATAATGCCATACCATATACTATTAAGTGCCTTATAATCCTCGCGGTTATTTAGCAACTTTGGTTTGGCTTTATCAAAACATGTCGTGTAAGGTGTCATACGCTTTGGAATACCATCCCCTCGCCAGTTCTGGCGACGGGGATGGCATTCCACCCCTCTAGAGGGGTAAGACATGTTACTTCACTTTAATGCGGTTGATTTCTCCAAAGGCCTTAAGATCCACAAAATGGATGCCTCTGCCACAGACAAATGTCTGGACCCCTGGAGCTGACCGAAACTCAGTCAAGGGGGTCCTGGACAAAGGGTTTCCTGTCACAGGAGGGTGTCACCGCCCTCCAGACAGGAGATAGTGTATTGTAGCAGGGAGGTTTGAAAGAAACCAGACACTGCCTGGGGCGCACAAGGCTGCCCCTTGCATAATCCGGCCAAACCGGTTCTGGGGCACTCCAGCCCTCGTGCCAGGGCGGCCTGGATCAAAGGAAGGGGGTGTATCCACCCACTTCCTGGGTCCCACCCATAGGAGGGGACCTAGCAGGTAATCACGCCCACCAGATTCGAATAAGAGTGGGAGCAGTGCCAATGCACATCAGATTTCCTGGAAGAAACATTTGAAACGATATTCTGGACCCTTCGCCCTCCATCTCAACGTGGAAGCCCGAAGAATCTCCCTTGTGGTCAAGGAGTGACCACCCTGCAGCAGCAGGCACCATCCAGCCCTCGACGTCTACTTAGTTGCAGTTCCCGCCGGAACTCGAGCGACTGAGATCGACGAGATCAAGCCTGCCCAGCTTCTAACAGCCCGATCCACAGTCCCTGCAAAGCTGAGACCCGTGGAGGCGACCGGAAGCGTGGGGCACGCCATCTTGAAGTGACCACGAGACGCTGACCGTGCAGCCCACGAGTGACCCTCGAAGCTGTACACCGGGGTTTGAGAAGCCCCCACCCTGAGCTACTCCTGAGCCGAAGTTCAGCCCTCCACACTCGACGAGTGCTGCGTGGGGCCCTTTGGCACGATTTGGCTCAACGCGTTGGCCCGGTCACTTGCCAGCTGGCTTGTGGTCCCTGTGCCGACGAACTACCTAAAAAGACTTGTGATTCTGGTTGCTCCAGATCCACACCAGCTCCCCTGAAAAGGAGCCCCGACTCTGACCTTCCTGGTCCGAGTGAGAAGCAATCTTCCGATCCTGCGTGGATTGCTCTTACCAAGGCTTGTTTGCTCCAAACTTGAAGCCGACTGCACCGACGGTGAGAGCCTGCGTGGGACAGATCGTGACCTGCTCCTGGACGTCGCAGATGCCCCAGAGCCCACGTGACAGCGGAGAGAAGCTCCTCGACGACCACCTGATTGCGCCCGACATTGCCTGGTTCCGTCCTGGTTCCACCCTGGTCACTGCTGAGTGACCCAGACTCTGTCCCCTCTGCTTTCAGGTACTCTACAACTTGAGTCCACCCTTGGACTCCACCGGACACTTCGTCTTCACCCTGCCTGCAGCCCTTTCAGCTTCAAGCACCAAGAGCCTGCGTGTCAAAACCCGACGCCACTTCGACCCTGTGCACCCACTTCCTGTGGGTGAGGTAACTTTGCTCCGCCGGTGTTCCCACACTGGTGCACACCTCTAGGGTCTGTGTGTTAAGTTTTGTTCCTCTAGGTTCAGCGGAAGTGTCCTTAAACTTTAACTCTTTGACTTTTACGCACCATTGGTTAACATTGGTGCATGCGTGCGCTTTCCGCACATCTCCCGAATCCCGAGGGCCATTCCCGACTTCAGCATTGCTTGTCCTGACTGCTCCCAGCGATTCCCTAGGCCCTAGGCCTAACCACTGCTCGAGTGGCCTTTCTTATACCACTTGTTTAGTTTATGGTTTGAGTGGCCACCCGCCCTCATCCATAATTGTGCAACTTGTATGTTTAAACAGTGCTTTTTGATTTAACGCTTGTGCCCCTTTATTCATAAAGAATACTGGGATTGTTTTTAGTAATAAACACATATATTTTTATAATATATACTTGTGTGGTGTCCTTTCATTTGGTATTACAGGATTGTATGTGGTAAAACAGCTCGCTTAACACGACCTCTTAAGTTAAGCCTTTAGGCTGCTTAGTCCATGCTACCCCTAGGATAGCTTGTCTAATAAGGTTGACTTACAACCAGACACCATAAGGGGATTGTTTGGTCAGGTAGTAGGTGGTTCCAGAATTGGAAACATCCCCTACCAGGCCAACTTCTCACACCGCCCCACAGCTCCGAGCCATAGAGAGCAGCGGTTTTGGCCCTAGATTCATATACCTCCAATGCTGGGGTGATGGACTTGGTACCAGTTGCATGGAGCTTTTTCAAGATGGGCACTGAATTTTGCATTAAAATGGTCCCAGATTTTCTGACATGCGGGCACCATGAGAGCTTAGAATCTAGGGTCACCCCTAAGTAAACAAAAGTGTGAACCCTCTCTATCGCTACGTCATTCAGCATCATCTTTTTCTTAAAACTTTAGTGTGGCCTGACGGACATGTATTTTGTTTTTGATGGGTTTATTTCCAATCCTTTTTGTTTACAGTACACCACCAACTTATTCAAAAGACTTTGCAGTCCCATTGGGGTCTGTGAGAGGAGGATAGTATCATCCGCAAATGTCAGAGCACATACATGAGAGCCACTAACTTTGGGGAATCGTGGTTTGTGTCCAATAGGAAATCCACCATATCATTAACATAGAGGAAAAACAGGGTAGGAGCCAGGACACAGCCCTGAAGGACCCTCTCCTCACCGGTATCTCCTCTGTCAACTCCTCGCCCATACCCCAGTGCACTTTTGCAAAATTATCTTCATGTAATTTTATGAGTTGCACCAGTATGTTTTTTGGGACCTATTGATTTAGCAGATTTATCCACAGCAGATCTCTTGGAATTGAATCGAAAGCGGCCTTTAGGTCAATAAAGGCCATATACAAATTGCCGGATCTTAGTTTAGTATACTTCCAGGCAATGGTTAGCAGCCTGAACACCTGATCTATGGTGCTGATTCTTCTTCTGAACCCTGCCTGGCATGGGGATAATATGTCGTTGTCAACTAGCCAATTGTTTAGCCTGTCCAGTATCTGCTTTGAATAGACCTTTTGGGTAATGTCTATCAAGCTGATAGGTCGATAATTAGCGGGATCGTCCCTACTGCCCTTTTTGTATATAGGGACAATCTCCGCGCCCTTCCATGATATAGGATAGGCTGCCCTCTGCTAATTGCATTGCACAGTAAGTTGATATACGGTGCCCATACCCCTGGGTCTCCTGGGATGTTATCTGGGGCTGGCGCTTTGGACGGCTTAATGGCGACTATAGCCTACTTAGTATCTAAGATACTAAAATATAGTGGTTCACACTCCTTGGACATTGTCAGCTCTTTATTTATGCATAAGTTCTCAATTGAAGGGGAACCCGGGCATGCATATAAATGTGCAAAGTGTCTGAACCATGTTTTAGGATCTAGATCAGGGGTACTCATAGTACGGCCCGCGGGCCAGGGGCGGCCCGGCAAGCCTTCCCTGGCGGCCCGCGGACCCCCGAGACATCATACCTGTGTTTGACGTTTTTTTTTTTTAAGTGTCTGCAGCAGCGCGAGAGACTCTGTTGCTCTGTGGGGTCTGCCGGCCGGGCGATCCTAGCAATGGCCAGAGTACAGCTGCAGGGGCCTAAGAAGAGGTGAAATACAGAGGCCTCATTAACATGCAAATGGTCTTTTGATGACCTGTGAAATGTTCGGGTGCGGCTGTGAGTGTGTGCGCGCCCCGGCTGGCACACAGGCAGGGTGAGGTGACAGAGGGTGACAGAGGGAAAGGGAGGGGGAGGGGGACGAGGAGGGAATGAGAGGGAGTGAGAGAGAGTGAGAGAAGTGAGTGAGTGAGAGGGATGGAGTGAATGAGAGGGATGGAGTGAATGAGAGGGATGGAGTTAGTGAGAGGGATGAAGTTAGTGAGAGGGATGGAGTGAGGGAGGGAGGGAGCGGGAGGGAGGGAGCGGGAGGGAGGGAGCGGGAGGGAGTGAGCGGGAGGGAGTGAGCAGGAGGAGGGAGCTGGAGTGAGTGAGGGAGAGGGAGTGAGGGAGAGGGAGTGAGGGAGAGGGAGTGAGGGAGAGAGAGTGAGGGAGTGAGAGGGAGGGAGGGAGTGAGTGAGAGGGAGTGAGTGAGAGGGAGGGAGTGAGAGGGAGGGAGTGAGAGGGAGGGAGTGAGTGAGAGGGAGTGAGTGAGAGGGAGTGAGTGAGTGAGGGAGTGAGTGAGTGAGAGAGGGAGGGAGTGAGTGAGAGGGGGTGAGTGAGAGGGAGGGAGTGAGAGGGAGGGAGTGAGTGAGTGAGTGAGAGAGGGAGTGAGTGAGTGAGTGAGAGAGGGAGGGAGTGAGAGAGGGAGTGAGTAAGTGGGAGGGAGTGAGTGAGAGTGAGTGAGAGGGAGGGAGGGAGGGAGTGAGAGGGAAGGAGTAAGAGGGAGGGAGGGAGGGAGTGAGAGTGAGTGAGTGAGAGAGGGAGTGAGTGAGTGAGAGAGGGAGTGAGTGAGTGAGTGAGTGAGAGAGGGAGTGAGTGAGTGAGAGAGGGAGTGAGTGAGTGAGTGCGTGAGAGAGGGAGTGAGTGAGTGAGAGAGGAGTGAGTGAGTGAGAGAGGGAGTGAGGGAGTGAGAGGGAGTGAGTGAGAGAGGGAGTGAGTGAGTGAGAGAGGGAGTGAGTGAGGGAGTGAGAGGGAGTGAGAGTGAGGAGGGAGTGGGAGGGGGAGGGAGTGAGTGAGGGGGAGTGAGTGAGGGGGAGTGAGGGAGGGGGAGTGAGTGAGTGGTGAGGGGGAGTGGAGTGAGGGGGGGGTGGAGTGAGGGGGGGTGAGTGAGTGAGGGGGGGTGAGTGAGGGGGTGAGTGAGTGAGAGGGAGTGAGTGAGAAGTGAGTGGGAGTGAGTGGTGGAGGAGTGGGAGTGAGTGGGAGTGAGTGGGAGTGTGGGAGTGAGTGGGAGAGAGAGAGTGAGTGGAGTGAGAGTGAGTGAGTGGGAGTGAGTGAGTGAGAGAGGGAGTGAGTGAGAGGGAGGGAGTGAGAGGGAGTGAGTGAGTGAGAGGGAGTGAGTGAGTGGGAGTGAGTGGGAGTGAGTGGGAGTGAGTGGGAGTGTGGGAGTGAGTGGGAGAGAGAGAGAGTGAGTGAGTGAGAGTGAGTGAGTGGGAGTGAGTGAGTGAGAGAGGGAGTGAGTGAGAGGGAGGGAGTGAGAGGGAGTGAGTGAGTGAGAGGGAGTGAGTGAGGGGGAGTGAGTGAGTGAGGGGGAGTGAGTGAGGGGGGAGTGAGTGAGGGGGAGTGAGTGAGTGAGTGAGGGGGAGTGAGTGAGTGAGTGAGAGGGAGTGAGTGAGTGAGTGAGAGGGAGGGAGGGAGTGAGTGAGTGGTAGGGAGTGAGTGAGGGAGTGAGTGGTAGGGAGTGAGTGAGTGGTAGGGAGTGAGTGAGGGAGTGAGTGGTAGGGAGTGGTAGGGAGTGAGTGAGTGGTAGGGAGTGAGTGAGTGGGAGGGAGTGAGTGAGTGGGAGTGAGGGAGTGAGTGGTAGGGAATGAGGGAGTGAGTGGGAGGGAGGGAGTGAGTGGGAGGGAGGGAGTGAGTGGTAGGGAGTGAGGAGTGAGTGGGAGGGAGGGAGGGAGTGAGTGGTAGGGAGTGAGTGAGTTGTAGGGAGTGAGGGAGTGAGTGGGAGGGAGGGAGTGAGTGAGAGGGAGTGAGTGGGAGGGAGGGAGTGAGTGAGTGGGAGGGAGGGAGTGGGAGGGAGTGAGTGGGAGGGAGTGAGAGGGAGGGAGTGAGTGAGTGAGAGGGAGTAAGTGAGTGAGAGGGAGTAAGTGAGTGAGAGGGAGTAAGTGAGTGAGAGGGAGTAAGTGAGTGGGAGAGGGAGTGAGTGGGAGAGGGAGGGAGGGAGGGAGTGAGACGGAGAGGGAGGGAAAGGAAAGGATAGGGACGGAAAGGGAGGGAGACGGAGAGGGAATGAGAGGGGAGGGAAAGGGAGGGAGACTTATAGCGAGTGAGATGGAGGGAAAGGGAAGGAGACTGATGGGGAATGACATGGAGGGAAAGGGAGGTAGACTGATGGGGAGTGAGATGGAGGGAAAGGGAGGGAGACTGATGGGGAGTGAGATGGAGGGAAAGGGAGGGAAATGGAGGGAGGGAAAGGGAGGGAAATGGAGGGAGGGAGAGGGAGGGAAAGGGAGGGAGATGGAGAGGGAGTGAGAGGGAGGGAGGGAAATGGAGGGAGAGGGAGGTAAAGGGAGTGAGACGGAGAGTGAGAGGGAGGGAAAGGGAGGGAGACGGAGAGGGAGGGAGAGAGAGAGGGAGGGAGAGAGAGGGATGGAGAGAGAGGGGGGAGTGAGAGAGAGGGAGTGACAGAGAGGGAGTGAGACAGAGGAAGACAGGAGAGAGGGAGAGAGAGCTAGAGAGAGGGAGAGAGAGAGAGAGAGGGAGTGAGACAGTCAGAGTGAGACAGAGGAAGACAGGAGAGAGGGAGGGAGACCGAGAGAGAAAGAGAGAGAGAGATGTGTGTATGCTGGGACGGCTCAGTGGACGAAGGCGTCCGCTGCAGGGACCTGTGATCAACCTCATGGTCAGTTTTATGTTGTTGCTCTAGCCCCGCCCCCTCCCCCACTGACCCCTCCCCACCGATGCGGCCCTCGGACACAAACCAAACTGTAAATTTGGCCCCCGAGAGAAAGTTTGTGAGTACCCATGATCTAGCTGGTAGTCCTGGGCTGGCTTGCTCGACTTATTGCCGTTTGCAACAATTCGCCAAAAAAGTGATTGATCTCCTGCCCTTGCTGCGGCTAGCAAGTCTTCCCAACCAGAGTCCTCCCAATGTCTACGTTCTTGTACAGTCTGTGCTTGAGATTGTGTTCCTTTTGCCTGCGTTGTTTTGATTCTATGGCTGCTATTTTTATTTTTTCCATTCTGTAACAGTTCTCTCATGTAACGTAACTGGTTCTATTGGTTCTATTGTACGGTGCTCTGACACCTTCGGGTAAAGTCCGCGCTTTATAAGAATGCATTAAATAAATGACCTCACCTGGGGTTTCATGTGGGTGCTGTGCTCTCTGTTGTGGGTCGGGTTAAAAGTGGACCTGTGGATAAACAACTGCGCATGCGCCAGGGACAGACACTGCTACCCACAGCGCGGGCTAAAGAGGCATTGGGTTAGGTGCGCATGCGCTAAGGACAGACACTTCCTCCCGCTGCGGAGCGAGTGTTAAAGAGGGCCTTGGATGAACAATTGCGCATGCGCGGAGAATAGACGGCGGTTTTTACTACAATCCAACTCCAGAAGTCGATGCAAGAAAGATTTCATTTAGTTCACAGCACGGAGCGCAGTAAAGGGCGACAGCCCAGAGCCAGCACAGGTGGGACTCAAACAAGCACAAGAATTCCAGTGTCCGCGCGGGGACACAATGAATGAGATATAACTGCCTCGCGCCACAGCACAGGGTGAGAGGTATGTAAATGCAAAGCTCCTCGGTCTGCTCCTCTGGGGAAATGTCTTTCCTCTACGCATGCGCAGTGAGGCTGAGTGTTCTCCGTGCAGGGCAGTTCACGGTCCGTACCCCGTGCAAGGTCCTAACTCGGCGATAGGAAGTAGTATCTTCGCTCCGCACATGCGCAGCTCTGACGCGCGGTCCTGCGCGTGCGCAGCCGTGAGACCCGATTTTTTGTTTTGTTGAGCTCGCGCGCCACTCGGAGGGGGAATAACACACCGGGCCCCACTCCTCACGGGCAGCCTCCTCTCCCCGGGCCCTGCAGCCCCCGGGGCTCGAGCAGAGGTGAGGGGGGCCTCTGACCCCAGGGTGACTCTCGAGCACGGGGCATCTTCAGGACACTGAGAGGCAACACTCAGGGCAGGGGCTGCAGAGCTCTCCAGACTCTGAACTGCGTCATACATGTGTGGCTTAAGAAAAGAAAGTGCATTCAAATCAACAGTTCCACCATCTTTATAAAACAATGTACATATGCCAGCATAGAACAACTAACTGTATGTAGCGTTTCCCTACTCTGCTTTCCTGTGTCTGTGTGTCTGTGTGTGTGTCTGTCTGTGTGTGTGTCTGTGTGTGTCTGTCTGTGTGTGTGTGTGTGTGCGCGCGCGTGTGTGTGTGTGTCTGTTGGTCTCTGTGTGTCTGTGTGTGTCTGTCTGTGTGTGTCTGTCTGTGTGTGTGTCTGTGTGTGTCTGTCTGTGTCTGTCTGTGTGTGTCTGTCTGTGTGTGTGTGTGTGTGTCTTTTGGTCTCTGTGTCTTTCTGCGTGTCTGTCTGTGTCTGTTGGTCTCTGTGTGTCTGTGTGTGTGTGTCTGTTGGTCTCTGTGTGTCTGTCTCCCATTCCCTGTAGGGAGAGTATGCTCCTCGTGTAGAAGAGTCGGTCAAGAGGGAGCACACTGCATTGAATAATTTCTTGGTATGCACTTTTTATTAGTATTACAGGAAATCACAATGATTGATTGTCTCTGTTATATTCTTCTTTCCCACAGGGTCTTCCTCTTCAGTCCCTTAGGTGAGCCTCGGCCGCCGTCCCTCGGACGGAAGGAAAAGACTCAGGTAAGTGTTTTTTGCTTTATGGTTTAGTCAAGGGAGGATGTGAAGGATAAATAATAGCTATGCATAAATGTGAAGGGAGGGGGTAGAGGTTGGAGTAACAAAAAAGAAAAAGAGTAGCCAATAATTCCTGCTCTTGTCTTCCTATTCCATCTCACTTCTTTCCTTTTCCCTGGGCCCCTTTCACCCCTCAGCCTCCCCTCCCGTCCCTCTCTGACTCAGCCCCTTTCCAAAAGCCCCATAGACGCCCACTCACCTGTAAGAGCCACGTCACTCCAGGGCCGTGGCGTGGTGACTCCACGTTCTTCAGTGAGGTCTGGTCTCCTTCTGTTTCGACTTTCCCTCCTCGCCAACAAGCTGTGACCTCCCCAAGGCTCCAGTTCTCTCTCTCGGAAGGCTGTTCGGTGATCTCCGTTTTTCCGGTCTTCCCTGTTGGTTTCTCCGCCTTAGGTTATGGCTCACTTGAGCTCGTGGAATGCCTTTCTGGCGGCTTGGGGAGGATTTACCAAGTCTTAGTTCCTTTTCTCTTTCTTCAGTAGGTCGGTTAGTGGTGCTGCTATTTCAGAATAATTGGGTTTAAACCGGCGGTAGTAGCCTTGTAAGCCCAAAAAGGATCTAATGCCTTTTTTGGTGGTAGGGAAGGGGGGTGTCTAAGACTGCTCTCAATTTCTCTTGTTGCAGAGCGATAGCCTCATCTCCCAATAAATAGCCCAAATATTTGACTTTGGTGAAGGTTATCCTGGACTTTTTGGATTTCACGTGGAGCCCTGCAGTCCTAAGTGCTTGGAATATCTTCCCACAATGGACGAGATGTAGTTCCCAGTTTGGGCTAAATATTATGATATCGTCTATGAAGGCTAAGGAGTACCCTTGATGTTGGGAGCAAACTTTGTTCATAAGTCTTTGGAACGTCGCTGGTGCTCTGTGTAACCCAAAAGGCAGTGCAATAAACTCGTATAGCCCATTAGAGGTGCTAAAGGCGTTTTTTTCTTGGTCTTCATGTTTAAGTGGTACCTGCTAATAGTCTTTTGTAAGATCGAATGTGGTTATATATTGGGCTAAGCCTAATTTCTCGATTCATCGACTCTTGGTAATGGGTATGAGTATGAGTGAAATTTCGAGATGGCATTGACTGCTCCGACGTTTATACAAAAACGGATGGAACCATCAGGTTTCAGAACTATGACAATGGGGGAGACCAGTTACTGCTGGAAGGTTTTATGACTCCTAGTTGTAACATGCTCTCTCGCCTGGTTTCTGTAGGGGCGTTGTTTTATTACTTTATTTGGTGGGGTAACAATGGCATGCTCGAGTATTGTTGATTTTCCCAGGAGGTCGGAAAAGATGGAGGAGAAGGACTCTAAGAGGGGCTGAAGAGACACTTTTTGTTCCTCTGTTAGATGTTCGTTTATGGGCAATTTATTCAATGTCGAAGGAATGGGTTTTGAGTCAGACAAAACGTAATGGGGGTCCCAACAATTTCTTTAGTAGATTTATTCAAAATGGATTTTTAAAATACACCCTTGCGCTCCCTCAAAGCGCCCCAAACTACGGTTGTCATATTGAGCTCGGCTTGGATTATCTATCGGATACCATCAGTTACCAGCCGATCCTCTTATGGCACCGTATTTGGACTAAAGAGCAATGCCACCTCACACGGTCTTTAATAACCGATTGCTTATCTCTGGCTCATTGGAAAAAGATTCCATGGTTATTGTATGTTTTTAACTTTTTGAAAGATCTAAACTGTTTAACATTTTTTACAGACCCTTCCTCACTTTCTGATTTATCTAGGAAGGCCCTGAAGAAACTATGTGTAAATCATCTTAGTGATTTACGCCTATGCACAGAGATAGGAAAACGTACAAACACTCACGTTTTAATGATACAAACTTCACCTGGTATTACTACCTGACCAAACAATCCCCTTATGGTGTCTGGTTGTAAGTCAACCTTATTAGACAAGCTATCCTAGTGGTAGCATGGACTAAGCAGCCTAAAGGCTTAACTTAAGAGGTCGTGTTAAGCGAGCTGTTTTACCACATACAATCCTGTAATACCAAATGAAAGGACACCACACAAGTATATATTATAAAAATATATGTGTTTATTACTAAAAACAATCCCCAGTATTCTTTATGAATAAAGGGGCACAAGCGTTAAATCAAAAGCACTGTTTAAACATACAAAGTTGCACAATTATGGATGAGGGCGGGGGGCCACTCAAACCATATACTAAACAAGTGGTATAAGAGAGGCCACTCGAACAGTGGTTAGGCCTAGGGCCTAGGGAATCGCTGGGAGCAGTCAGGACAAGCAATGCTGAAGTCGGGAATGGCCCTCGGGATTCGGGAGATGTGCGGAAAGCGCACGCATGCACCAATGTTAACCAATGGTGCGTAAAAGTCAAATAGTTAAAGTTTAAGGACACTTCCGCTGAACCTAGAGGAACAAAACTTAACACACAGACCCTAGAGGTGTGCACCAGTGTGGGAACACCGGCGGAGCAAAGTTACCTCACCCACAGGAAGTGGGTGCACAGGGTCGAAGTGGCGTCGGGTTTTGACACGCAGGCTCTTGGTGCTTGGAGCTGAAAGGGCTGCAGGCAGGGTGAAGACGAAGTGTCCGGTGGAGTCCAAGGGTGGACTCAAGTTGTAGAGTACCTGAAAGCAGAGGGGACAGAGTCTGGGTCACTCAGCAGTGACCAGGGTGGAACCAGGACGGAACCAGGCAATGTCGGGCGCAATCAGGTGGTCGTCGAGGCGCTTCTCTTCGCTGTCACGTGGGCTCTGGGGCATCTGCGACGTCCAGGAGCAGGTCACGATCTGTCCCACGCAGGCTCTCACCGTCGGTGCAGTCGGCTTCCGGTTTGGAGCAAACAAGCCTTGGTAAGAGCAATCCACGCGGGATTGGAAGATGGCGTCTCACTCGGACCAGGAAGGTCAGAGTCGGGGCTCCCTTTCAGGGGAGCTGGTGTGGATCTGGAGCAACCAGAATCACGAGTCTTCGTTTGTAGTTCGTCGGCACAGGGACCACAAGCCAGCTGGCAAGTGACCGGGCCAACGCGTTGAGCCAAATCGTGCCAAAGGGCCCCACGCAGCACTCGTCGAGTGTGGAGGGCTGAACTTCGGCTCAGGAGTAGCTCAGGGTGGGGGCTTCTCAAACCCCGGTGTACAGCTTCGAGGGTCACTCGTGGGCTGCACGGTCAGCGTCTCGTGGTCACTTCAAGATGGCGTGCCCCACGCTTCCGATCGCCTCCACGGGTCTCAGCTTTGCAGGGACTGTGGATCGGGCTGTTAGAAGCTGGGCAGGCTTGATCTCGTCGATCTCAGTCGCTCGAGTTCCGGCGGGAACTGCAACTAAGTAGACGTCGAGGGCTGGATGGTGCCTGCTGCTGCAGGGTGGTCACTCCTTGACCACAAGGGAGATTCTTCGGGCTTCCACGTTGAGATGGAGGGCGAAGGGTCCAGAATATCGTTTCAAATGTTTCTTCCAGGAAATCTCATGTGCATTGGCACTGCTCCCACTCTTATTCGAATCTGGTGGGCGTGATTACCTGCTAGGTCCCCTCCTATGGGTGGGACCCAGGAAGTGGGTGGATACACCCCCTTCCTTTGATCCAGGCCGCCCTGGCACGAGGGCTGGAGTGCCCCAGAACCGGTTTGGCCGGATTATGCAAGGGGCAGCCTTGTGCGCCCCAGGCAGTGTCTGGTTTCTTTCAAACCTCCCTGCTACAATACACTATCTCCTGTCTGGAGGGCGGTGACACCCTCCTGTGACAGGAAACCCTTTGTCCAGGACCCCCTTGACTGGGTTTCGGTCAGCTCCAGGGGTCCAGACATTTGTCTGTGGCAGAGGCATCCATTTTGTGGATCTTAAGGCCTTTGGAGAAATCAACCGCATTAAAGTGAAGTAACATGTCTTACCCCTCTAGAGGGGTGGAATGCCATCCCCGTCGCCAGAACTGGCGAGGGGATGGTATTCCAAAGCGTATGACACCTTACACGACATGTTTTGATAAAGCCAAACCAGAGTTGCTAAATAACCGCGAGGATTATAAGGCACTTAATAGTATATGGTATGGCATTATCCTGAAACAGCTTAGGGATTTGTTCCCGACGGCTGCAGACAGGCTCAGCTCATGCTAGAGCTCCATCTCACATAAAAACCATGCACCCAGCCTCCAGGATTGGTGAGGCCTGTCTATAGGAGTGGCTCACAGGTTTACATGTGTCCAGATATAGGTTTAGACATAGGTATACTATATCTAAGCAAGGGGTGTGTACACCACCTTACCCCAGCTGAGTGATCAGCCAGTTGTGTCAATTTAAGAACCAGCCAGGGGTGGCAAAAGATATGCTGCAGCCCCTGGTAGGCCTTAGTGGCTCCTGTGCCCTGTGCACCTATAGTGCATTCTACAGGGGCTGACAAGGAGTCCATTCTAATTGGTATGTACCTAGGGTACATGGAATCCATTTTACAGAGAGAGCAGATGGCCTGGGGCCCTGATTAGCAGGGAACCAGGTCAACTAAGTCAAAAAACCAGCTAAACACAGGCAAAAAATCTGGGGTAACCATAGTCAGGTAGCCACCTTCCTACATAACCCCCCCCCAAACGAAAGGAGATAAGGCTATCCTTGGCCAGGTAAGCCTATATTGCCTGAGTGGCCATATAAGGAAGTACCTGCACTAGCATGGGTACCCCCTGTCTCATGGTCCACCAAGCAGTCCCTCACCCTTTGGGTATTAGAGGGTCTCCACCATAGGGAATCACTACCTTGGGTGTGTTTATGCAAAGTTAAAGGCTGGTTTGGATATGGAGTATTGAAGCGAGGCTCTACTAATTTAGGGCTTAGCTTCCTCCAATTATCTTCCACCATGTGTGCCTTTCTCTCTTTAACTGAGTTGCACTGTGCTCTCAGGGTCAACCTCTGGCTACCTAAAGCTGGAGGCTGGGTCCCTCTGTTTGGCTTGCTGGAGGGATAGTTCAGGTTTGGGCCCTTTGGGTCCCAGGTTTGGCTGTGCCCAACAGAATCCATCTGGGGGAGGTCCCTAACTGTTTTTAAGGGGGCTCCCTCAGGAGTTTTTAAAGTTTTCACCTTACTAGGGCTACTAGTTTTGGTGCACCTAATCTTTTGATGGGGGTGCTTTATTTGACAGGGGGCCCTCTGGGTCTCACTGTCCTTCTTGTCCTCTGCAGCCCTGGGCTGGCTAAGGCAAGGGAGAGAGGGGCAGGTTACCTGCTCCAGACTGGGTCCCACCTGAGAAGGGTCCACTGACATCAGAGGTTCTGTCAGGCTAGGCCCAACCACCTCTGGGGCAGTTCCTTCATCAGGGGTAAGATCAGTTCCCGGAGGAGGCTGATCCTGTCCTAAAGTCTGGTGAGGGGGAGATTTCTCTTCCTCCTCCATGCTCTCAGTTTGTGTGGAGTTATCCATCATTTCAGGTTTCACAACACACGTGTCAGTTTGAGTTTGGGCTGTGGCCATCACAGCCCCACCAACCTTTTCAGGAGGAGACTCAGTTTGGGTTTCTGCTGTTATCATAACAGCGTTGCTATTCTGTTCAGGAAGAGCTTTTACTAAAGATGGGGCAGAGAGTTTCTCAGCCCTACCAACCTTTTCAGGAAGGACATCTTGGATTGGGGCTGTAGCCAGTACAGCCTCACTAACCTTTCCATGGGAATTCACCATTCTAGAATGGGTTTCCTGTTCAACCTCAGCCCAGGCTGAGATTTCTAAATCATTACCCAGTAGACAGTCCACAGGCAAGTTTGGTGACACTGCCACTCTCTTTGGGCCAGTGACACCTCCCCAGCTGAGACTTACTACTGCCATGGGATGATTTGTTTGGATGCCATCAATGTTTATTACCTGGTATGTGGCACCAGGTAAAAGTTGCTTAGAGGGGACTATGCCATCAGCCACCATGGTGATGCTAGCCCCTGTGTCTCTAAAAGCTTCAACTCTTAAACCATTGATGATGGGTTCTTGTCTATACTTGCTCAAAGTATTTGGGCAAGCAGAGAAGTTGGCAAACCCCATGCCAGCCTCATAAACAAGATCATTGGGTGATGGGGACCTGGATAGGCCAGGGTCCACCTGATTTCCAAAAGTAAACCCACCCAGATTCCTGGGTGTGCTCCCACTTCCTGGGGGATTACTGCTGACAGTAACAGGAGGTGTTGAAGCTGGCTTTGGAGGTATATTTTCTTTATTGTTATTCTTGGGACAACAGCTGTCTGTTTTGTAATGCCCCACCTGTTTACAGGGATAACAATAGGGTTTTTTCTCAGTTGAAGAAGTGTCTTGGGACCCACCCCCATCCTTGGAGTTTTGGGGCCCTGGGGAAGTCTTTTCTTTACTTTTATCCCCACCCTTATCTTGAGGCTTGGTAGACTCCTTCTTCTGGTTACTGTCCTGATTCTTAGGCCTTATCCTGGTTCTGACCCATTTGTCTGCCTTCTTTCCCAATTCTTGGGGAGAGGTCAGATCAGAGTCTACCAGGTGCTGGTGTAAGAGCTGGTTCTGACAATTACTTAGGATCTGCTCCCTCATAATCAAATTATACAATCCTGTAAAGTCATGTACTTTGCTGCCATGTAGCCAACCCTCCAGAGCCTTAGTAGCACAATCTACAAAATCAGTCCAATCCTGAGTCTGTGTCTTCTGGGTATCTCTGAACTTCAACCTGTACTGTTCAGTGGTTAAGCCAAACCCATCTATCAGAACACTCTTCAGGACTTTGTAATTGTTTGCATCCTCATGTCTAACAGTGAGGAGCTTGTCTCTCCCTTTCTCTGAAAAGGAGTACCATAAGATTGCTGCCCACTGTTCCTCAGGAACCTGCTGTACCATGCAGGCTCTCTCAAGAGCAGTCATCCATTTGTGGATGTCATCCCCTTCCTTGTAGGGGGGCACAATCTTTGTCAGGTTTCTACTATCATAGGACCTGGGTTTCTCTTTAGGAATATTGCTGCCACCAGTGGCATCTAAGCCACACAATTTCTGCTCTCTTGCCAAGGCAAGTTTAGCTTGAGCTAAGGTAAGCTTAGCTTGACTCAGGGCTACCTCCTCTCTCTCTATCTGGAGTCTGACAGCCCTCATTCTAGCCCTATGCTCAGCTTTCTGAGAAGCACTCATGCCTCTCTCTGATTCTCTGGAGGCACTAGAAAGATGAGAGTCCCCTGAGGGAGATCTCACTCTTCTGTTGCCTGGGAGAATCACATGTTGGGTTCTGGGGAGGTGCTGGCCCTCTCCATTCCCCAGTAGGTCCAAGTTGGCCTGGCTAAGCCTACCAACTGGAACCTGGCTACCCTGATCCTGTACTTCTAAGTCCTCAACCTCTGAGTCCTCATCCAAGTCATCATCATCCTCCTCTTCAGGGGGATCAACTGCAGGGGGGTTCCCTCCAGTTCCTGTATCTAGGGAAGCTGCTTTTGCCTTCTCTAAGTCATCCTGTTCTAGGAGTTCTACCAGGATTAGGCAGGTGGGGCTTCTGCCCCTTTTTAACCCTCTTGCTTTGCACAAGACAATCAAGTCTCTGCGGGTTAGTTTGTCATATCCAGAAGTTGCCTGGGTAGGGTCAACTGTCACAGGAGCAGACCCTGAGGCTTTTCCTGTGTCAGACATGGTTACTAGTGAGGTGTAAGTGGTGCACTTACCTACACTAAGTGTTTTCCTACTGTACCTTGCTAGTTAGTTGTAGTCAGGGTGTGCTAATCCCTTCAACCTACAACTACTAAGTTCAGTAGAACTTAATATGCTAAGCTTTTGATTTTATATGTACCTAGAGGTACTTGATGTGATCTTTCAATTTGATATAAAGATTGCAATGGTAAAACAACAGCAAGCTCAAATCCGCACCGCTGCTCACCAATGTGAGAAGTTGGCCTGGTAGGGGATGTTTCCAATTCTGGAACCACCTACTACCTGACCAAACAATCCCCTTATGGTGTCTGGTTGTAAGTCAACCTTATTAGACAAGCTATCCTAGTGGTAGCATGGACTAAGCAGCCTAAAGGCTTAACTTAAGAGGTCGTGTTAAGCGAGCTGTTTTACCACATACAATCCTGTAATACCAAATGAAAGGACACCACACAAGTATATATTATAAAAATATATGTGTTTATTACTAAAAACAATCCCCAGTATTCTTTATGAATAAAGGGGCACAAGCGTTAAATCAAAAGCACTGTTTAAACATACAAAGTTGCACAATTATGGATGAGGGCGGGGGGCCACTCAAACCATATACTAAACAAGTGGTATAAGAGAGGCCACTCGAACAGTGGTTAGGCCTAGGGCCTAGGGAATCGCTGGGAGCAGTCAGGACAAGCAATGCTGAAGTCGGGAATGGCCCTCGGG
The DNA here is from genome assembly GCF_964261635.1 of Lissotriton helveticus. Classification (NCBI taxonomy): domain Eukaryota; kingdom Metazoa; phylum Chordata; class Amphibia; order Caudata; family Salamandridae; genus Lissotriton; species Lissotriton helveticus. The sequence continues at coordinate 2,245,024 of NW_027611714.1, forward strand.
ATTCGGGAGATGTGCGGAAAGCGCACGCATGCACCAATGTTAACCAATGGTGCGTAAAAGTCAAATAGTTAAAGTTTAAGGACACTTCCGCTGAACCTAGAGGAACAAAACTTAACACACAGACCCTAGAGGTGTGCACCAGTGTGGGAACACCGGCGGAGCAAAGTTACCTCACCCACAGGAAGTGGGTGCACAGGGTCGAAGTGGCGTCGGGTTTTGACACGCAGGCTCTTGGTGCTTGGAGCTGAAAGGGCTGCAGGCAGGGTGAAGACGAAGTGTCCGGTGGAGTCCAAGGGTGGACTCAAGTTGTAGAGTACCTGAAAGCAGAGGGGACAGAGTCTGGGTCACTCAGCAGTGACCAGGGTGGAACCAGGACGGAACCAGGCAATGTCGGGCGCAATCAGGTGGTCGTCGAGGCGCTTCTCTTCGCTGTCACGTGGGCTCTGGGGCATCTGCGACGTCCAGGAGCAGGTCACGATCTGTCCCACGCAGGCTCTCACCGTCGGTGCAGTCGGCTTCCGGTTTGGAGCAAACAAGCCTTGGTAAGAGCAATCCACGCGGGATTGGAAGATGGCGTCTCACTCGGACCAGGAAGGTCAGAGTCGGGGCTCCCTTTCAGGGGAGCTGGTGTGGATCTGGAGCAACCAGAATCACGAGTCTTCGTTTGTAGTTCGTCGGCACAGGGACCACAAGCCAGCTGGCAAGTGACCGGGCCAACGCGTTGAGCCAAATCGTGCCAAAGGGCCCCACGCAGCACTCGTCGAGTGTGGAGGGCTGAACTTCGGCTCAGGAGTAGCTCAGGGTGGGGGCTTCTCAAACCCCGGTGTACAGCTTCGAGGGTCACTCGTGGGCTGCACGGTCAGCGTCTCGTGGTCACTTCAAGATGGCGTGCCCCACGCTTCCGATCGCCTCCACGGGTCTCAGCTTTGCAGGGACTGTGGATCGGGCTGTTAGAAGCTGGGCAGGCTTGATCTCGTCGATCTCAGTCGCTCGAGTTCCGGCGGGAACTGCAACTAAGTAGACGTCGAGGGCTGGATGGTGCCTGCTGCTGCAGGGTGGTCACTCCTTGACCACAAGGGAGATTCTTCGGGCTTCCACGTTGAGATGGAGGGCGAAGGGTCCAGAATATCGTTTCAAATGTTTCTTCCAGGAAATCTCATGTGCATTGGCACTGCTCCCACTCTTATTCGAATCTGGTGGGCGTGATTACCTGCTAGGTCCCCTCCTATGGGTGGGACCCAGGAAGTGGGTGGATACACCCCCTTCCTTTGATCCAGGCCGCCCTGGCACGAGGGCTGGAGTGCCCCAGAACCGGTTTGGCCGGATTATGCAAGGGGCAGCCTTGTGCGCCCCAGGCAGTGTCTGGTTTCTTTCAAACCTCCCTGCTACAATACACTATCTCCTGTCTGGAGGGCGGTGACACCCTCCTGTGACAGGAAACCCTTTGTCCAGGACCCCCTTGACTGGGTTTCGGTCAGCTCCAGGGGTCCAGACATTTGTCTGTGGCAGAGGCATCCATTTTGTGGATCTTAAGGCCTTTGGAGAAATCAACCGCATTAAAGTGAAGTAACATGTCTTACCCCTCTAGAGGGGTGGAATGCCATCCCCGTCGCCAGAACTGGCGAGGGGATGGTATTCCAAAGCGTATGACACCTTACACGACATGTTTTGATAAAGCCAAACCAGAGTTGCTAAATAACCGCGAGGATTATAAGGCACTTAATAGTATATGGTATGGCATTATCCTGAAACAGCTTAGGGATTTGTTCCCGACGGCTGCAGACAGGCTCAGCTCATGCTAGAGCTCCATCTCACATAAAAACCATGCACCCAGCCTCCAGGATTGGTGAGGCCTGTCTATAGGAGTGGCTCACAGGTTTACATGTGTCCAGATATAGGTTTAGACATAGGTATACTATATCTAAGCAAGGGGTGTGTACACCACCTTACCCCAGCTGAGTGATCAGCCAGTTGTGTCAATTTAAGAACCAGCCAGGGGTGGCAAAAGATATGCTGCAGCCCCTGGTAGGCCTTAGTGGCTCCTGTGCCCTGTGCACCTATAGTGCATTCTACAGGGGCTGACAAGGAGTCCATTCTAATTGGTATGTACCTAGGGTACATGGAATCCATTTTACAGAGAGAGCAGATGGCCTGGGGCCCTGATTAGCAGGGAACCAGGTCAACTAAGTCAAAAAACCAGCTAAACACAGGCAAAAAATCTGGGGTAACCATAGTCAGGTAGCCACCTTCCTACACCTATGCACAGAGATAGGAAAACGTACAAACACTCACGTTTTAATGATACAAACTTCACCTGGTATTCAGCTATACTTGTCTTTTTTTCTGTCAAATCATGAAAAGTTTGTCTTAACTAGATTTCGTTTTGATACTTTTTTTCGCCTTGTTTCTTTTCCCGGGGTTTCAAACTGGTCTCATGAATTGACTAGATGTCCTTGCGATGGAGTTGCTCATCAGTCAACCTTACATGTAACAATGTTTTGTAGCTATTATGAGACCCCACGCAAACGTTGGATCATTCCTCTTCTCCGGCAAATGGGCCTGAGAAGATGTAGGCCCGCGCTTTTGACTTTACAATTTTTAGAAACTCAATTTGTTGCTAAGTCAATAGCCTGTTTTTTAAAAGCATGTTTGAAAATCCGTTTGCAATTACCTGAGTTATCTGTGTAACTTTTATCTAATAGAGATCAATTTGTCTTTTTTCTATACTGAAATGTTCTTACCTCATTTGACAGCAATGCGTATGTGACAATTTGTTTTACACGTGTTCCGACGTAACTTTTTTATTATGCACTTTTTATGATTGTAAAAAATATTCAATCGAAATAAAGACTTTTGATGATGAATAGTAGATTTATGTGGTATATCTGGGTTTTGGTTGAGGTAAGGCGTAACCGGTAAGTAGTGAGGCCTATCCTGTCAGCACCTTCATATGGTCCCTTCCATTCTGCCCGTTTTTGGCGTATAGAGGAAGGTAGGAATAGGAGCACCGAGTCATGGACCTGTAACTTTTGTCACCTCTTTCCTTTATTGTAAGACATCTGCTGGCTTCTTTGAGCTTTTTCTAGGTTTTTGTGAGCAAAATCTCGCAATTTCTGTATGCGGTTTCTTAGGTTTTGGGTGTGTTCTAGATGGTGTTGTGTCTCCTCTTGTTTTTCTTGTTCCCACGCTTCTCTTGTCATTTCTAGCAAGGTTTGTGGCTGTCTCCCGTAAAGAAGTTCAAAGGGAGAACAACCCAAGCTTCTTTGAACCTGGATTCAAATAACAAAGAACGCGAGTGGCAACAACATGTCCCATCCTTTCCCTTCGGTGGTTAGCATTTTCTTCATGGTTAGCTTGAAGGTGGCATTATATCGCTTGCACAAACCATCTGTCTGAGGGTAATAAGCCGATGTTTTTATTTGGGTAATTTTCAAGGTTTTACAGACTTGTTTCATTAAACGAGAAACAAAGGGGGTACCCTGGTCTGTCAAAATCTCTCTTGGAAATCCTACCCTCGAAAATAATTCTAGTAACTTTTCACTGATGTTTTTTTCGTGCTTGGTGTTTGTAGGGGAAATGCTTCTGGGTATCGAGTTGCGTAATCGACAATAACCAGTATATAGATATATCATCTTTTTAGGTCGAGCGACCTATCTCAATGCGCATGCGCATTGAGCGGGAGCGAGATATATAGGGGCTTATCGAGAGTTTATCTAACTGGCGATTCCACTGGCGATTTCTTGCAGTGCATGTGAAAGCGCGTGCACAATGCCACCAGCCGCCTGCCTGCCTGCCTCGCATTATCACATCAAAGGCGGCCGCGTCTCAGGCCCCTGCTGCTTCACACCCTCATGCCGCTCTCCCCGCTCCGCCCCCTCCCCTGCCCGCCGTGTCGCATTTCTCCTCATACTTTCACTTTGACGGCCGCAGGCCATCTCTCGTGTTTCTCCTCCCTCCTCCCAGTGTTTTTTTTTTTAAACTTGTTGTCCTGTTGCTGCAGTCAAGCACCAGCTTCTGCACACTGTGGCTCTGCAGTGCTTTGTCTGACTCACAACTCGGTTCAAAGGCTATACACTCGACTCACTGTGTGCTCTCCCTTTCATATTACAGTCTATCGCACTGTGCAGAGCTGTCAGCATGTGATCCTCCTGTCTGACATTCACTCGGTGCAGGTCTTCTCTCACGCCGCACTATTTACAAGTCAATGAGGGCAGATCTCGATGCACTTATTTCGATAGCAGTCCGTATTCCACACGTTGTATCAGGCGCCCTGCCACATTTTACTCTGTTTGTCGTACCGTCTCTCCCGAGCAAGCAGCGCAATTGCTGCGTGCCTTCAGTTGATCACAATGGGTCTAGTTTTTTCTTCTCGAAGCACCTGGTCCATTAGCAGTTGCCCGTGTTTTTCTCAAGATTGATGGGATAGATACCCCAATGCTTTAAAGGTCCCAAAGGCGAGACCTATTGGCTATGCCAATGCTTGTTGATTTTGGGAGAGGACCCACTAAATCCATACTTATCCTCTTATAAGTAAAGCACTGGGTGTACAAGCGAGTACAAACATTAGGGTGAATACTATTTTATCATGTCCGTGCACTATCCATTGATTACACCCACCAACTATTAAAATGACAAATCCATGCCAGGACTGTCCAACATGCATGGAAATTAAGAGTGCCCTGACAATGAACGCGGTCTAAGAAAAACGCAAGTTAAATTGTCACAGCAGACTTGATACTCTCGTCATAAGGAAAGTTAAGTTGCCAAAAAACATTAAACGAGGAAGGATTGCTTTTAATGGGACACAGCTCAATTGCGTATTATGTTGCACTGGGTAAACCGGTCAGTAGTAGGAATCTCGCTGGACACCGGCATGGTGAGCAATGCCCTTCCAGGCTGCTCATTCCCCTGCGTGCTCGTCGTTCAGCACAGAGTCCACGTGGGCTTCACCTCTATCACACACACTCACAGCTCTTTCTGCTCCGGGCATTCTGAATGTAACCAAAAGTTAATTTCACTCACCGCCATGATGAGCTCGAAGGGATGGTTGTACACCCGCACCGGGGACTAGTACTTTAAAAGAACTAGTCCCCGTGGTGGGCCACCATGAACTCTAAGGTCGTGGCCGACATAGTTAGGTAAATTGCCAGCCCACGGGTCACCGCCCTCTTTCTTTTGTTAACAAATCAAAGCTCCCCTTCTGTTCTAGGCCTCTCCCCAGCCTTTACACCTGCAGCGGCGAGCAGTTCTGTGTGTTTAACCACACAGCAGGGTCAAAACTGTCCGCAGGCTGGGCAAATCTTGAGTGACCCACACCTTTCTGTTCCCTTCAAATATTTATTTTCACTTATCCATGCAGCTTTCCCACACAGTGTTTGTGCCTCGCCGTCTTTGGAATTCAGCGGCCGGTGGACCCGAGCTTTTAAATATTAATTAAGTGGGCGCTAGGTGCCTCTCTGCGAATATTCTGCTCGCCCTGCTCATTAGCTGAATCCTGATCCTAGCAGCAGGGGCGAGGGAAGCCCAGGGGGGTGGCAGGCAGGAAAGCACCGTCTACTGCCCTTCTACAGATATCAGTTGTCACATAATGCAGCTGTGACAGGTGAGGGCGGCATTCTATGCAGCTGGACCAGTGCCTGGACTCTACCTGGGGGCCATGAAGGCGCGTAGGGGGCCTGGCCTGGACGATGCACGGGGAAGGTACAGACAAATGCAGTGTAAATAACTACAACCTGTCCACATTTCTGCATATCTTAAGACGTGTAAATGTCACATCCTGTACAACATTGTTTTTCATGGATACAGCGTTATCGCTTCAGATTCTTTATGCCTGCCTCCATGCTTGAGCCCCAGAGTGAATTACCATCTTTAGTAGCTACCGCGTGGAGGGTTTCCTCAAGGCCATTGTTGTTTAGTCGCATTAAACGACTTAATTATGATATAAGGCCTTCTAGATTTACTGCCAGACGCGGCCTGCATGACAGGCGGGTGGGGGGGGCGGTGGAAATGGGGTCGTGGCGGAGGGGTTCACTTAATAAAAACAAAATATTACATAAAACGTATTGTCCCGCTTCTGGATGGGTCCCGGCTCCCGCCGTTCTGCGTTTTCTATGCCTGCAGCCATCGTCATCAGCAAAGGCAGCGTCCCTCTCCTCCAGGCTCCACCAATCACAAGTGGTGAGGCGCATTGGAGCGCGCCCCACCCGGGCCATTTTCTCCATTGAAGGCAACTGCAGCAGCTTAATAGAGAAAAAAGAGAGAGTGGGCTGTCCTGCTCCAGGGCAGGGGGATTGGCTTGCCCACTGTTGTACATACTGACTGTTTGGTCGGCCCTGGAGCCGACCAGTCAGTATGCACAACAGTGGGCAAGCCACTTCCCCCTGCCCTGGAGCAGGACCGCCCACCCCCAACGAGGCACTTCTGCTTTCTCGCCGTGCGAGAAGTAAGAAACATAAAATGGTAGTTAATACCATTATGTTTCGGGCCTCTCGCACAGCGAGAAAGCAGGGGGGTGACACCCCCACGCCCCAGTGGGGGAGCTGCCACTGTCTGCATGGAACACGTTCTTTATAGCAGTCACATTACCCATCTGGGGTTAAAAGTATATGGAGGTGGTCCAGAAAGTTGAAAATACATTTTTGCATACCCTCTTATCGGTCCCCCAATTAACTTCAATTTTTGTTATCGATCAAGATTTGGGGGTTAGGTATGTGTCAGATTTGAGGAGGTTGGCCCCGGTGGTCCGTTGGCTCAAGACCTGGCTTAATCTAGACTTAACATTGTCCATCAGATTATTAGGGACTGCGTCACTCTGGAGAAAGCTAGTAGTATTGCATGGCTTTATTATATTATTCAGAAAATATGTAGGGGTTTACCCAAATGACCCTCCTCTACCTGGACAAAGTACTACAAAAAGGTAAAGAAAAAACTGCTGGCAAGGAGGAAAAGATATGTGTATATCTACTTAAACATAGGGAACTTTATATATCCCTATTAACAGTACATAGTCCTGTTGTTAGTTCATATTTCTTATTTAAAAAAAATAACATACCAGACACATTTTGTACGAACTTTTAGTTATCGTTTTTAGTTATCGTTGTAATAATTTTTTTAGTCATCAATATTTCGATATTATCTTTTTCATTTTGATATCATCTTTTCGGACATACAAACATATATGCAAACTACAAATAAGTAGACATCCCAAAAAACAATTCATAAAATTCCTTCTACCCATTTGATAGAAAAAACAGTGTTCGTCTATTAAATAAAGGAAATACACTTTGAGGTTGTCTTATATGCACACGAGGTAATTACCCCTCTAGAGACCTTAATTCAGAAATGTGAATTCACTCGTCAGAAAGATATATCAATTATAATCAGACTCCTCTTGTCAAAGACTGCTGACACGGACACGTTTCGGCCTTTATATCATTCTTGGCCTCCTCAGGACAAGGGTAAGGAAACTTGTAGAGCCAAGTCCAGGTGCCCTGAATTTAGAACCCAGTTCAGGACGAACAGGCAAATGTCCAGGAAATCTCACTTCATTACTTTCTTTTAATTCACATGCCACTAATAGAATGCCAATTAATTTCTTAGTAACCTCTCCGAGGCACATACAACGTTCCCCGCTCTCTGTGCTTTAAAAAACACATATGGTCACCATTCTCTGTCCATTCTGCTAGGGGTTAGTTATGTGTCAGATTTGATGAGGTTGGCCCCAGTGGTCTTTCGGTTCAAGACCTGGCTTAATATAGACTCAACATTGAACCATCAGATTATTAGGGACTGCATCACTCTGGAGAAAGCTAGTAGTATCCTGTGGCTTTATTACGTTAAGCACAGCCTATTAAAATTGGGGCGCCCAGATCTTTTAAAAAAAGAGATCGATAAAAAAAGAGGACCTGACTTGGATTAAAACTCAATTCTTGAATTTCCTGTCGGTGGAGTGTCGGTGGAGCGTGAGGAGCGGGAGCTACTTAAACCATCAGTAAAGGCTTATTTTTTGTCAAACACCTCCCCTCGGACTGAACCGTACCTGAGAATTGTTACTAAACCCTTCCACCGTTTGCTTTTAACTAGGTTCTGTTTTAACCTAACTCACTTCTTTTTAGGTAATTCCCAAGGATGGAGTAGGCAAGAAGATTTGAGTCTGTGTATCTGTGACAATTTCTCACCATAGGATACTATGTATTTTATAATGTTTTGCAACCATTATACTGTGATTCACAGGAAGTTCTTAGTTCCTATTTTAAGAGAAAAAAGGTTTTGTACAGGTTAAACCTGCTTTAAGTTAACTCCAAATGTTGATTGATCCATGGGAGATTTTTAATATTGCAAGCTTCTTAGTAACAGCCGTTCGTCTCAGACAAAAAAGGTACCCTATGACAAACGCTACATAAGCATCAACTATATACATACAATCATTGTTTTCCTTTTTTGCTGCCTTTCTTGAAAATACCCCTAATGTGGTAGTCCTTTTGTCTATCTATGTGCTATTGGCTATTGGGGTTTTTCTATGCCTATGAAATTGATTTTGTAATATTGAGAATTTTTTTTTGCTCACATGTTGTGATTTGGATTTTAAATGTTTTTATTGTGTACTGGGTTATTTGAATTTTACTTGTATGGTATTAATTAACTGAATAAAGTGGTTTGACTGACTGACAGTCATATTACCCTTCTCTGCTACTTCATGATGAGGGAAAACTGCCACTAGACAAAACGCTGATCTCGCTCCAGCAGAAATATTATTCACAGGAGGCATCTTTACATTTTTAATGTTGCCTGAGAACTCTTGGACACACAAGGAATTCTTAACTAGGGCAACAAGTGTACTCGTGCACGAAATTGAATTAACTGAGCGGAGTTTATCACTGGAGCCTCTTGCTACCAGATGCAGTCCTCCTTAGGGGACATAAGTGTCGATAATATTACCACTCAGCCCTTGCAAGTACTTCCATTTGAGAACCCAGTACCAAGCCTCTTGGAAATTCTTCCCATTATACTTTCCCTCAACGATACACTTATTAAGTAGCTCGACCTTTGTACCCACCCTAATCTTAATAATGAACCGCCAGTTAAGAGGTGAAAGGGTGGTGGTATACAGAAGTCAAAGTCTGCCAGAACCGTTCGAGCAACAAAATCAAGGGGGGTGTTAGATTTGGGGGTCTCTAGTTGGCACAGGTAGGTACTTGTGACAAATAGGGACCTTCTCCTCTATTCAGGTTAAGGGGGATTACACACCTAAAATAACCCCCGCTCTCCCTCTAGGTTGCGTGGCGCGAGCAGCAAGGCTTTACTTTAGAGGCGTTGTAAGTTAAGCAGTTGTGACCACATACAGTAACTCAGTGACAACACTACAAATGGGCACCACACAGGATTTATTTAAAAAATAAGTATACTTTATATAGAGTTACCACAAGACCATAAACGACAAAAATACACACTATGATTACTTTAAGATAGTAGATTTAAGCTTAGTTCAGTTCAGTTCTTAGATGCGACACTCTGCGTCAATGTACCTTAAGTTGCGTTGTGCTTCCACGACAAGCAATGTCGCAGCGATGGGAAATGCGGCGAAGTTCAGGGGCAAAGAAATAAAGAGGTGAAGATCTTCCAGATGCGGCACGCTTCTCGGGGATGCGAGAAGCTCTTGGTTCGATGCGTGAACTTCAGCGGCGACACCCTTATGATGCGACGGCAACAGCTCCAGCGGCGACGCTCTTCTCCCACGATGTGTGAAGCTTCCGCTCGATGCGACAACTACAGCGGCGACATCCAAGATGCAACGGCAGCAGCTCCGACGTCGGCGCGCTTCTCGGGGATGCGAGGTGCTCTTGATCAATGCGGTGCAGTGCGACAGTTCCAGCGGCAACACCCTCCTTTCTCCAGAGTTGCGACGGCAGCAGAAGCGACGGCGATCCGCTTCGTTGCGGCACGCTTCTCTCCGATGCGGTGCAGTGCGACAGTTCCTGCGGCGAACCCTCCTTTCTCCGGAGTTGCGACGGCAGGTGCAGCGTCGGCGACGTCTCGTTGAGTCGCGCTTTCAGCCCCTCGCGACACGCAGTTCCTCAGAAGGCCCAAAACAGCAGCAGGCACTTCCCAAAGAACTCTGGGGAGCTGGGGGTGAAGTCTGTTGTCCCTGAGACTTCAGCAGGAGGCAAGCTCTTTTCCAAGCCCTTGGAGATCCTTCACAAGTTGAAAGCAAAGTACAAAGTTCCTTTCTCCTTCCTTTGGCAGTAAGGCAGTAAGGCAACCACTGCAGGCCATTCCCCCAAGCAGCACTTCAGCTTGGGAATAGTCTCTCCTCAGTTTCTTCAGGTTCCTCTCCTCAGTAAAGGTTTCTTCTTATAGTCCAAAGTGATCTAATTTCATGGGAGCAGGGTCCCAATATTTATAAAAAAACAACGAATAACTGTGGGTCAGAAACAAGGACAATAACTATGTGTGTGCGGCTACCTAAGAGTATGTTTTGAGAGTGTAAAATGAAAACATACTCAAGGACAGTCACCCTTTGTGAAAATATGTCCATCAGTTACGTATTCTGTACCGCCCAGTACATCATTTGGTCTACTCCACAGTAGGTAGTCCTTTTTTATGTCTCCACAGAAAGTAATCGGAGGCAGTTGTTAGATACCGATGTCTGGTGATTGTTGGTTCGGTCGTAACTTGGAGCAGTGCATAAGTGATAAGTGAAAAATAAATGTGTGTTCATTAAAATTTGGATAATGCAAGCAATATAACTTTATTCTGGAGACAAGCACAACCAATGTTAAAATCAATCAAGTGCAAAAAGGGGGTCAGATGGTTCAAACAAATAACCACTGACTGGGTAGTTTGGTCGACATGTTTCTGCGGACGACTAGAGGCCACTCATTGTGCCTGCCGCTTCCTCAGGACCCATTCACTATTTTTGCTACTGCTTAAACGTGAAATTATATATACAAAAAGGGGACATACATGAACAGAAATACTACATGTCACCTGTTCATCTCTGGTTTTCTTCCTGGAAAGTGTCAGAGAACCCCAAAATATAGCCGCCACATTACACACACATAGACAAGAAAAAGAAAAAGAAAGGATAACACACCTTCATTAGTATGGGCTATCACATTGCCTTCATGTAGCACTAGACATACAGGTATAATAACTATTTTGTGTCTTCCATCTTGAAATTAGTCATGGGCTCACCTTATTTTTAAGGAGAGAAAGCTTCGCCTCACCTGGCAAACAGCTCAGGAATACGAAGCACCGCTCTGTAGTGCAGAGAAACAAATAGAAAAAATAATAAAAAGGGACAGTAGTGAACACAACCTTCCCCACTCCTAAATGTTGGACTCACTGATGGTAGACACCATTTCTTTAAAGCTATGGGGTCACAATAGCCTTTTACTCTGAATAGCTTATTAGATTAATGTTTCTCTTCATTAAATCTCGTGGTTCCTAGTGTGCATGAGACCCACCTCTCCCAAACACAGTTGTTCAATGGACAAAAATATCCATTCTTTCTTTGTTTGTCTCTTAGGCACTGGCCCTTTAAGAACCGTCGCCTCGCCTTTACCGGCGACATCATTCGGGCATTACACTTAAGAAGATCCTAGTTGCCCTATCGATTTAAATATAAAGCGGTAGAGACGGGAGATGAAATAAATGCATGTGCTCATTTCAATTTCCATTCTCATCATCCATTGTCTCTATCGCCTTATTGCTCAGTTTAGGCGAACGTTCATTTTGCTTCTTTTAGCAAACAGTTAGAACCTCTGACATCGCTTTGTTTACAAGAATGACGGATAACCTTCTCGAGTGCACGTCATGTTGGACATAGCGCTCAAGATTGAAACAGCGTATGCAGCGCGTCCCTGCTCAAGTGTGCATCATGCGGGACAGAGCGCTCATACTACAGAATGCGCATATGGTACATCCCTGTTGTACATAAAATGCTAACCCTTACCTGTCCGTCGGTACTCCACTCAGCCTGCCGGGCTGTTTGGGGAGGTACCGCGGGGCGGGTTGTAGACTTCCTTATTGATTTCCCAGCCCGGTCTGATTGGTTATCAGGGCAATCGCCAGGGAACCTGGGAATTGTGGTTCTGCATGTTTCTCACTCGAAAAACACCGCTATCTCAACTCAAGCACGGTCTTTAACACTAGTTAGTCATCACACAGTTACAATCGATTGCTGAGACTTATGTTGTCACGTTTTGAAAACCCCGTGCTTTCTTCAGCATTTTTACTAGGATAGCTGTATGTGTTGATTCACGATTATCACGAATCTCTCTTCACTTCACATATCTTTTACCATTATTTGATACAAAGAACTCTGGTATATGTAGTTTCTAATGTCACATTCTCCCTGAAAAATGATGGATATGTGATATGAGTCTACCTCTGTGGAATCATGGGGCATTGAACCTGGAGCTACATTGGTACCTAAGGAGATACTCCCTATGTGTCCATTGCAACAAAACTGAGGGATCTCATGAAAGGATATGGGCAAAGATTGAGTCTATAGAGCCATCCACGGGATGTCTTCGTTCAAGCCAGATTTATCGCAATTTAGTTTATACACCAATTTTGGTCGATCTTGAATAGGTGTCTAGACACGTCCGAAATGTGCGTTGGAATGTTAGGTTGCTCTAGCACCGTCCATTCGAACTCAGTTGGTTTGTGGCCCACTTGGATATAATGATTTGTGAGTCTGGTCGCTTGCTTCTTGCACCTGATCGTACTCTTATGTTCAGATATTCTCGTCCGTATCTTTCGGGTCGTCATGCCCACATACTTAAGGGAGCACGGACATGTGATAAGATAGATCAGGTGACTACTATTACAATTAGTAAACCGTCTTTGTTCCCATGGGCGACTTGTCCCTATGTCAACAGTTGTCGAGTGTCTCGTCTGGGGGCATGCAGTACAGTTCCCACACGGATGATGACCCCTTACTGGTGGCATATCCCAGAGTGTGCCCACTTGATGAATTGCCTTGGCCGGGGGCCTGGTATGTATCAGCCGGTCTCTCAAGCTCGTGGCTCTTTTGAAAGTGAACAGTGGTTGTTCCAGAGAGTCTTTCCCAGTGTTGAGGATCTTCCAGTGTTTGCGAACTATACGTTGTATCGCATTGGACCGTGTACTAAAGGTGTTAACGCATGTCAGTCTTTCATTCTTCTCCTTGGGAAAAAATGGCTCCAATAGAGCTTCACGATTACTATTCGCTGCCCTCTTCTTAGAACGTTTCACAAGTTTCTTAGGGTAGTTCCTCGCACACAGTTGTGCTGTTAGGTCATCAGAATGTTTCTCAAAGTCTTGTTTCGTTGAACAATTGCGTTGTACGCGTAACAATTGTCCGTACGGTAAATTATCACGCAACAACTTTGGGTGGCAACTTGTGTATTGCAGAAGAGAGTTTCGGGCCATTGGTTTCCTGTATAGCTCTGATGCAAGGCCTTGAGGTGTCACTTTGATTAGTAGGTCCAGGAATGCTAGCGAGTGATGGTCATATTCCAGAGTGAAACGCAGAAAATTATTGCGATCATTCAACCAGATATGGAAAGACTGCAGGGAAATTATATCTCCGCGCCACACCACGAGGATGTCGTCAATGTACCTTCTCCACGTACGTATAGATGTTATATACGGGTTTATTTTGTTAAGAACATGGTCTTCTTCGAATTTATGCATGTACAGATTCGCCAGGCTCGGCGCAAAAACGCTGCCCATGCTCGTCCCTGATGTCTGGAGGTAGCACTGGCCTTCGAACTCGAAGAAGTTCTCTTTCATGGCTATAGTTGCCAGATTCATGATCATAGATACTGGTGTTATAGAGTCTAGATCCCTATCGCCCAAGAGGGTTTCGATTGCCTCTAGTGTTTCATCTTGAGGGATGGAAGTGTACAGTGACTCCACATCAAAAGTCACTAGTAGGTCTGTTGTGGAGTCAAATTCGATTTCAGGTAGTAGCCTGAGTAGGTCCTTTGTATCCTTAAGGTACGTTGGCATCAGTTTGACCATCGGCCTCAGAAAAATATCAACAAACGTTGATAAGGGTTCCAAAATGGATCCAATGCCCGATATTATCGGGCGACCAGGAGGAGGTCTTTGTGCCTTATGAATCTTCGGCAGAACATAAAAGTATGGTTTCACAGGATGCGGAGTGTGTAGATAAGCTGCCTCTTTTGCTGTTATCCAGCCTTCTGCCAATGCCTCCTCTATAATGTGTCCAATCGTTGTTGATAGTCTAGGGGTTGGATCCTCAGGTAGTAGTTGGTAAGAGCGTCTGTCACTTAACTGACGTAGGCACTCCTCCCTGTATGCTGTTGTATCCATCAGTACTGTGGCACCTCCCTTGTCGGCTGGTTTTATCGTAATAGACTGGTCTTTCATTAGTTCTTTCAATGCTTCTTGTTCAAGTTTCGAGATGTTTATGTAGGGTGTGTGAGGCTGTTTGAATAATTCCTGCACATCGTGTTGTACAGCTTCCTCGAAGGTTGTCACCTTGGCAACTGTGGTGGAAACTCGAGAAATGCAAAAAAGATCTGGCTAAATTCTCTAAAGAAAAGATATATCCATATACGAGCGCTAACTATGTACCAACATCATTTAATCGCAATGGGAGAACAGGAGGTTCCACATATGGCACGTCATCATCAGGGGATAATTTACCGTACGGACAATTTTTACGCATACAACGCAATTGTTCAACGAAACAAGACTTTGAGAAACATTCTGATGACCTAACAGCACCTAACAGCACAACTGTGTACGAGGAACTACCCTAAGAAACTTGTGAAACGTTCTAAGAAGAGGGCAGCGAATAGTAATCGTGAAGCTCTATTGGAGCCATCTTTTCCCAAGGAGAAGAATGAAAGACTGACATGCGTTAACACCTTTAGTACACGGTCCAATGCGATACAACGTATAGTTCGCAAACACTGGAAGATCCTCAACACTGGGAAAGACTCTCTGGAACAACCACTGTTCGCTTTCAAAAGAGCCACGAGCTTGAGAGACCGGCTGATACATACCAGGCCCCCGGCCAAGGCAATTCATCAAGTGGGCACACTCTGGGATATGCCACCAGTAAGGGGTCATCATCCGTGTGGGAACTGTGCTGCATGCCCCCAGACGAGACACTCGACAACTGTTGACATAGGGACAAGTCGCCCATGGGAACAAAGACGGTTTACTAATTGTAATAGTAGTCACCTGATCTATCTTATCACATGTCCGTGCTCCCTTAAGTATGTGGGCATGACGACCCGAAAGATACGGACGAGAATATCTGAACATAAGAGCACGATCAGGTGCAAGAAGCAAGCGACCAGACTCACAAATCATTATATCCAAGTGGGCCACAAACCAACTGAGTTCGAATGGACGGTGCTAGAGCAACCTAACATTCCAACGCACATTTCGGACGTGTCTAGACACCTATTCAAGATCGAACAAAAATGGGTGTATAAACTAAATTGCGATAAATCTGGCTTGAACGAAGACATCCCGTGGATGGCTCTATAGACTCAATCTTTGCCCATATCCTTTCATGAGATCCCTCAGTTTTGTTGCAATGGACACATAGGGAGTATCTCCTTAGGTACCAATGTAGCTCCAGGTTCAATGCCCCATGATTCCACAGAGGTAGACTCATATCACATATCCATCATTTTTCTGGGAGAATGTGACATTAGGAACTACATATACCAGAGTGCTTTGTATCAAATAATGGTAAAAGATATGTGAAGTGAAGAGAGATTCGTGATAATCGTGAATCAACACATACAGCTATCCTAGTAAAAATGCTGAAGAAAGCACGGAGTTTTCAAAACGTGACAACATAAGTCTCAGCAATCGATTGTAACTGTGTGATGACTAACTAGTGTTAAAGACCGTGCTTGAGTTGAGATAGCGGTGTTTTTCGAGTGAGAAACATGCAGAACCACAAATCCCAGGTTCCCTGGCGATTGCCCTGATAACCAATCAGACCGGGCTGGGAAATCAATAAGGAAGTCTACAACCCGCCCCGCGGTACCTCCCCAAACAGCCCGGCAGACTGAGTGAAGTACCGACGGACAGGTAAGGGTTAGCATTTTATTTACAACAGGGATGTACCATATGCGCATTCTGTAGTATGAGCGCTCTGTCCCGCATGATGCACACTTGAGCAGGGACGCGCTGCATACGCTGTTTCAATCTTGAGCGCTATGTCCAACATGACGTGCACTCGAGAAGGTTATCCGTCATTCTTGTAAACAAAGCGATGTCAGAGGTTCTAACTGTTTGCTAAAAGAAGCAAAATGAACGTTCGCCTAAACTGAGCAATAAGGCGATAGAGACAATGGATGATGAGAATGGAAATTGAAATGAGCACATGCATTTATTTCATCTCCCGTCTCTACCGCTTTATATTTAAATCGATAGGGCAACTAGGATCTTCTTAAGTGTAATGCCCGAATGATGTCGCCGGTAAAGGCGAGGCGACGGTTCTTAAAGGGCCAGTGCCTAAGAGACAAACAAAGAAAGAATGGATATTTTTGTCCATTGAACAACTGTGTTTGGGAGAGGTGGGTCTCATGCACACTAGGAACCACGAGATTTAATGAAGAGAAACATTAATCTAATAAGCTATTCAGAGTAAAAGGCTATTGTGACCCCATAGCTTTAAAGAAATGGTGTCTACCATCAGTGAGTCCAACATTTAGGAGTGGGGAAGGTTGTGTTCACTACTGTCCCTTTTTATTATTTTTTCTATTTGTTTCTCTGCACTACAGAGCGGTGCTTCGTATTCCTGAGCTGTTTGCCAGGTGAGGCGAAGCTTTCTCTCCTTAAAAATAAGGTGAGCCCATGACTAATTTCAAGATGGAAGACACAAAATGGTTATTATACCTGTATGTCTAGTGCTACATGAAGGCAATGTGATAGCCCATACTAATGAAGGTGTGTTATCCTTTCTTTTTCTTTTTCTTGTCTATGTGTGTGTAATGTGGCGGCTATATTTTGGGGTTCTCTGACACTTTCCAGGAAGAAAACCAGAGATGAACAGGTGACATGTAGTATTTCTGTTCATGTATGTCCCCTTTTTGTATATATAATTTCACGTTTAAGCAGTAGCAAAAATAGTGAATGGGTCCTGAGGAAGCGGCAGGCACAATGAGTGGCCTCTAGTCGTCCGCAGAAACATGTCGACCAAACTACCCAGTCAGTGGTTATTTGTTTGAACCATCTGACCCCCTTTTTGCACTTGATTGATTTTAACATTGGATGTGCTTGTCTCCAGAATAAAGTTATATTGCTTGCATTATCCACATTTTAATGAACACACATTTATTTTTCACTTATCACTTATGCACTGCTCCAAGTTACGACCGAACCAACAATCACCAGACATCGGTATCTAACAACTGCCTCCGATTACTTTCTGTGGAGACATAAAAAAGGACTACCTACTGTGGAGTAGACCAAATGATGTACTGGGCGGTACAGAATACGTAACTGATGGACATATTTTCACAAAGGGTGACTGTCCTTGAGTATGTTTTCATTTTACACTCTCAAAACATACTCTTAGGTAGCCACACACACATAGTTATTGTCCTTGTTTCTGACCCACAGTTATTCGTTGTTTTTTCATAGTCTGTAAGGGGGATATAAACTGTGCCCAGGTCATTAAACAGTCCCTCGAACCCTTCTTTATTTGAATTGTATGTTGTATTCCCAATATTTATACCCAGAAATCCTTTGTTCTCTGAGGGGAGAGATGCCTTTGCCCAGTCCAAACCAGTTCTGAAGCACTCTGTTTACCAGACTTCTCATTTCCTTTCACAGTGCAGGGCAAGCACATCAGACGCCTCACAGGAGATGGAGCCAGCATTGTGGAAGCCAAGTACAGTCCTGGTGTACTCTGTTGACAGTCTTCCTTCTCTTCTTTAAGTGTGCAGGGCAGAGACATCAGCCGCTCCCCAGGGGGTGGAGCCAGCATTGTGGAAGGCAGGTACAGCCCTTCCACAAGGTGCACTCCTCCCTCCCATCAAGATGCAGATCTCTCTATTCACCACTGGGTGACTGAGCCTGTCTCCTGGAATTCCCCAGCCCTGTCACTCACAGAAACCAGACATAGGAATACACAAACTAGCAGAGGCAGGTTTGAATGGTTAGACAAGCGAATACCTAGTTTCTAAAAGTGGTATTTGCAAACACAGAATATTAAAATAAACTTTACTAAAAGATGTATTTTATTATTCTGAGTTCAGGCATACTAAACTCGAACTTCTACCATGTTCTCTGAGCCTGTTTATAAAATGTAACAATTCTAACAGCTCATTCTGGCCTATGGAGAACAGGTAGCCTTGCAATAGTGAAAAACGAAAATTGCTGTAATTCACTATTTGGACATGCCACACACACCAGGCTTGTCCTACCTTATACTTACAATGCACCCTGCCCTTGTGCCTTCCATAGGGCTGACTAATATGAAGCAAAGGGAAGGTTAGGGACTGGCAAGTGGGTGCACTTGTCCAGTCAGCATGACAGTACCAGACTGCACGCAGGCTCTGCAATGGCAGACCTTAGACACATTTTACTAGGCTGCTTCTGTGGGTGGCACAACCAGTGCTGCAGGCACACCAGCAGCATTTGGATTACACGCCCTGGCACACTCAGTGCACTAGACTAGGGTCTGACAAGTAAACCTAATAGCCAAACATGGAACCACTGATTAGTACATCAATTTACAATAGGGAGCACTTGCACAGTGGCACTGGATAGCAGTGGCACAATGCCCAAAGCATCTAACACCAGACAAAATACATGAGGCAACAGCAAAAATGGAAGGGAGACCCACGCCAATGGCACCAGGTCTCACAGGGGGCCACTAACATGGTAAACACTGGAATTAGTACACCTCAACCCTTGACTTTGACCACTTTGTCCACAACTCCTTTGCCATGGTTAAGTGATGACGCCTTGTGGAAAAGTGTAGAAAAAATGATGGCTACCTTGCTGGACCCTATTCTACAAAAATTAACACAGATTGAAGAGAGGCTATCTCGTATAGAGGGTCAGGGTGAAATAACTGTGTGTCCCACAGAGCGTCCATGCCCTGGGCCTGTGCGACCCGCCGTGGAACTCAACAAACTCAACTAACTCTTCCCACACACTTATTTGGGTGTGGCCCCACCTTCCAATCTTTGTACTGTACCTGGACCTCCTACACGGTCAAGTATGTTGCTTCCGCAAGTTAATGTACACTCTAAGACGATAGCGGAAGAAACAACCTCACCATTATCCGTGACAAGTATTCCGAATTGTTTGGCGGTTCCGTGACGGGGGAGAGGGCTGATCCTCGGTTGTTAGCAAGATCAGATAGCCCTAAGGTGGGACTAAATCATTACCCACAGCAGGTTCTCCAATTTCCACCAGCGGCCTCTATACTGGTTTTGGTTTTGGCAAACATACCAATCTTGAGAGAGATCACTATGCAGTGACTATAAGTCAGTTAGAAGGAAAAGAGAGAGGAATATGAGGGTGGTGGCCTGGGAAGGCCTTGATCAGGCGGCTGGGACATGCAATAGCAGAGATTTTTAGAAAGTAATAAACACTCCCTATTTCAAAAATACTAAGGATCCTACACTGGACTCATATGTAGGTGAAGAAGCATGGGTGGTACACTGTGAATTTATATTCACCTCAAACACTGCTCCTGTGGTGCCCTCTAGTGGCAAAGATTCTAAATTGCAGGGTTCTTTTTCACTCTCAGAAGTCAGGAGAGGGTCGGTGGCCTGTGTTGCTGGGAAAGCCCCAGGACCTGATGGGGTGCCGATAGATCTTTTTCAGGAAAACCAAGATGTGTGGGCTCTGCTGCTAACAAATGTTTTTAACAGCATAGTTATAGATGGGCCTCCACCTTCCTGGAAGCATAGTGTAATTATTCTGATATACAAAAAAGGGGACTGGGGAAGCCCAAAGAACTGTAGGCCTATCTCCTTATTGGACACAACTGCCAAACTTATGGGTTGGCTCCTTTTATTCAGGCTGGAAGAGTGGACCCAAGAAACATCTTAATGCAGGTGCAGTATGGCTTCCAGAGGGTAAAAGCCACTACAGACCGATGTCTAAACCTATCACTATGTATAGACAAATATACCAGAGCGAAAGACGGGAAAATCTACATGGCTTTTATAGACTTGTCAGCTGCATTTGACTGCTTGAGCCATCAAAAACTTTGGTATTTAATGGAGAAGATGGGGATTGATCCACTTATAATAAACTTTATCCGCTAACTATATGTAAATGCCACTGCATGTGTCCTGTATGGCAAAAATGGGGAATGAACCCGCCCCTTTAAGATCGCTAGGGGAGTTAAGCTGGGATGTGTCCTCGTCCGTTTCTTTTTTTTTCCAGCTATACAAACAGGGTTGAGGCAGCCCTCTCGGGCTCATAACACGGATGTGCCCGTGTTTGACACCAACCCCCTACTAATGTTAGCTTATGCCGAGGATGCAGTGTTAATTGCAAGAACGGGGGAAGCTCTCCAATGGCTCATAACAACAAATGCATCATTCATGGCTTCGCTGGACCTTAAAGTAAGTGATACAAAATCTTCTGTCATTATTGCAGGATCTGGCAAAGCTGATAAATCCCCACACTTCCATATGGATTGCCAGAAAACGGAAGTGCTAGAGTCCTTCCCATACCTGGGAGTCTTATTTGATAAAAATCAAACTTGGGAGAACCTGGTATCGGCAAGAGCATTAGGAATGGAAAGGAGTCTGAAAGCTATTAAGGTCTTCTCCAAAAGTTAGACGATAGCCCCCTTGACCCAATTAAAAACATTTCTCAGGCCAAGATGAAGGCAATAGCCACATAAGGGGCAGGAGTCTGCGGTATGGCGCCTACCGGCTGTCTCCAAAAACTTGAAGATCATTTTTAAGTCCCTAGTGTCCTTACCATCCACTTATTCAAATGATATCTTACATATAGAATTGGGGTTACCTTAATGTTACATACCATCAGACTAGCGCCAATATAATACAAAACATATTTAAAGATTGTTTAAAATGGACCATTACAATAAGATCAGATGGCTGGGTTATGTGGAAACAGAATTAATGGCAATTTGGTTGGGAGAATTGTTTAAGGATTAAATGGCATGCAGGAAGATTTCAAAACAGAAATTAATTGAGATTTTTATGCGGAGGGCTCATTATCTTCGCAGGGAAAGGAATTACAGAAAAATACGGTCCTTGCATATCATTTGATTCACCCGGGCCAGAGGGAGGATATTCCTATCTAGAATAAGATAGGAACTATTGATATTTTGTCTGACTCTCCTCCCCTTGAGGTTAGGTTATACGGAGAGAAGAGTCAAACACTCAGATTTGATGCTTTGCCCCTGCGACAACCATTCCCCCCAATCTGACCTGCACCTAGTCTTGTTTTGTGTGTTTTATAATACAGGAAGAGAAGACTTTATCCTTTCGATTTTAAAGCGCCACAATTTTAAACAATGCCAGGTGGCACGTTACTTCTTTAAATCTCTGCCTGATCCCTTTGTCTGTGGTAGCCACCTTTTTGTGGGCCTGTATGAAAAGTAGAAAGGCGCGAGGTTGGTTTTAACTAACAATTATATGCAGAAATTAGTAATTTGATGTAAACTAATTGGATTCAGTCTATGCGGCACTTAATGCACTTTATGGGATAAAATGTCCTGTAAAAATTATTTGATGTTCTTTTTAGATAATTCTACTTGCTTTAGGATTTTAACTTGTTATGAACTGGGGCTGGTGGTTGATCACTGATTTAAATTGTGCTTTTATGATCTGTATTTAAGAGATCGAATACAGATTTTATTGATTGATTGTTTGCATGTGTGTCTCAGAGTCTCACCCCTCTGTGCTCTCTCTACCTGCTGCTTGGAGCTGCTGCTGCAGTGTCCCTGGCATGGCAGTGAGGAGCTCATGGTAATCCAAGGCCCGGGAGCAGTGTCTGTCCTCAGCGCCTGCGCAGCTGTTAATACAAGGCCCTCTTGAAGGTGTCTGTCCTCAGCGCATGCGCAGTTGTTAATCCAAGGCCCTTCTTAGCTCGCGCTCCGCTGCGGGACGCAGTGTCTGTCCCCAGCGCATGCGCAGTTGTTAACCCATCAAGACCTCTTTAACCCGCGCTCTTAGTTAAGTCCTGGGGTTTTCAGTTTTTCTGAATCGAAGACAGTGTGGACGTACCCAGTTGCGTCCCCTCTCGGTTGGACTCTCCAGGCCGTGCTTCCCTGCGGGCTGCTCAATTACACACTCTTTACGTTTCATGGGCTCCGCTATTCTCAGCGCATGCGAGCCACAACGAGCAGACATCCTGCGCATGCGCACTTGTGACAAACTGAGTGTCCTGCGCATGCGCAGCTACAGATCATCAGGGCGGCCCTTGTCCAGCGCGCGCTTTGTTGTCACGTGGGGCCCTCGGTGTGTCCCCTCCACCAGGCCGACACTGCCCCCTCAAAACTACAAGAGAAGTAAGGGGAGACAAGGACTCGAGGCAGTGGTGGAAGAGCATTAACTTATGATTCCTGAGAAGGGGCGGGGCCTGTGGGTGTCAAGGCGGGGCCTGTGGCAGTGGGGGCGGGGCCTGTGGGTGTGGATGCTCCTCCTCTGCCGGGGGCGGGGTGAGTGAATGTGGGGGCGGGGTCTGTGTGGGGCGGGGCCTGTGAGGGGCGGGACCTGTGGGTGTGAATGCTCCTGCTCAGCCGGGGGCGGGGGCAGTGAATGTGGGGGCGGGTCTCCCAGTCACACGTCCTCGACTGTAGACTAAAGACTGTTGCAGCTTGCAACTCAGAACTGGCAATTCCTCAGGCTCCGGCGGGCTGCTTTTGGAGGCTTCAGGCATGATTCTGAATGCCGCCGTAGTCCGCGAAGTTGCACATTCTTACCTTTCTCCTGAGCCACCGCAACCACAGACTTTACCCACTTGCTGACCGCATCTATAAAATACGTTTTTGACACAAGTGTGTCCACATGAGCATCTTTTAATTTGGCTGATCTGGGGTTTGCAGCAAATATTTTTTTTAACCCTTGCGTGCGTGCGTTGGCCAACGGCCGTCGCAAGCACTACCTCAGTAGTGCTGCGCACGTCCGTTAGCCGACACGCATTCGAACGCCCACACCGCAGCAGAATTGCCGCTGCAATAAACGGGTTAAAGCCATGTTCTTGTATTTACAATCAACAGAAGCTTGTGCAGTGAGGGCTGGTGCTATTCCTGACCTCCCATTCATTTTGTGGAAGTGCCTGGACCAGTCTTCAGCGGATTCCTTGCTCCCAAAAGGTGCTTCCCAGCCCCTAGACCCTTGCTGTGGTTCGGTGGGCTCCTAAATCAAACTTTTGAACTCTTCATGAGTGGAAATGAACCCATTCGCACCGGAATCCCACTGCTCGCACGGAACTTCAGCACGAGCCCCTGCCGCCTATCCCCTTGGACGGAAAGCATCAATCGATCTGGAAGACCAACAACGTAAAGCTCCAGCCCAACCTTCTGCGACACCTGGCCTGCTCTTTGTGCCATGTCCACCACAGCCATCAACTCTCTCCTTATTTATTTATTTATTTTATTTTATATTCTTATATAGCGCCTGAATAAACCCCCAAAGGGGTATCTCCGCGCTTTGCCAATAAGAAATATAGCTCCAGAAGGTCTTATTCAAGGGATAGTACATCGTACAGGGAAAAAATTAGTTACTGGTAAATAAGTATGTTTTTAGGGTCTTCCGGAAAGTCAGGTGACTAGTGAGTGATCTCAGCCCAAGAGGTAGAGAGTTCCAGAGCACTGGTCCCACATGAGCCAGCGCTCGGCCTCCTTGTCTGGACTTCTTTATTCTAGGTATCTGCAGTAGCTGTTGACTGCTAGAACGCAGAGAGCGCCCAGGAACGTGTGGCCGAAAGATTTCGGCCAAATATCTTGGGCCTTCGCCTATCACACTTTTGTGGATGGTACATAGGGTCTTAAACTGCACTCGTTTCCTTACCGGTAACCAGTGGAGTCTAGTCAGCAGGGGGCGGGAAGGAGTCCTAGGGGGAACGTTCAGGACTGTCATTGCCGCCGTATTTTGGACTACTTGTAACTTATTAAGTTGTCCTTCGTTGGCTCCTAAAAGAAGACCGTTACAGTAATCCACTCTGCTGATGACTAGCGCCTGCACAAGTGTTTTCCTGTGGCAATCTGGTAAATAGGGAAACACTCTTCTTAGCATCCCAATTGCCCGAAAGCAGGTACCAGCCACCTGGTTTACATGATCTTTAAACGTGAGTGTCTGATCTAGTAACACTCCCAGGTTTTTTACCGTACTCTTAGGGCTGGGAACAGGACCTAATTCTGAGGGCCACCATTCAGGTGACCAGTGTATTGCCGCTTGTCCAAACAACATGACCTCTGTTTTCTCGACGTTGCATTGAAGACCGTTTGATGACATCCACTCTGATATTGCTCTCATTCCATCTGCAAATGATCTTTTTATTGCAGGGGTCAGACTTTTAAAAGGAAAGAGGAGTTGGGTGTCGTCGGCGTACGACACCGGGGTGAACCCAAATGATCTTGCTAAGTTGGCCAAGGGGGCCACATACACATTGAAAAGTGTCGGGCTTAAACATGAGCCCTGTGGCACTCCCTTGTTGAGCTCCCTATAGGTGGATTTGTGGGAGCCCAGCCAAACTTCTTGAGAGCGACCGGATAAAAAACGTTCCATCCATGACAGAGCCACTCCTTCCAAACCTACGTCCTTTAAACGATCGAGAAGCACCATGTGAGACACCGTATCAAAAGCGGCGGAGAGATCCAACAGCACCAGGATCATAGAGCTGCCCTCATCCAGTGCCATTTTGATGTTATTGGTCACTGTTTGGAGGGCAGATTCGGTGCTGTGGTTAGGCCTGAACCCAGATTGCGAGTAGTCCAGGCCCTCCGTCGCTTCTAGATGTCCTGATAGATAGGTGTTCACGTGCTTCTCCGCTATTTTGCCGATATAAGGCAAAAGTGAGATGGGACGCGGTTTGAGAGGTCTGTCCATGGGGAGGCCGCTTTTTTCCTGATTGGGTTTACCACCGCTCTTTTCCAGTCTGCCGGGACCTGTCCTTTCATGAGAGAGAAGTTAATAACACTCTTTATGGATGGTCCTAAGAGAGAAATCAGAGGGGCCCTGCGACCCTCTCCAATGCGAACGGGGCTCTTGGCTCAAAACTTGAGAAGGTAAACCTTCAGCTGAACTAATCTGGGGCTCTATCTAATTCGCGCTCCATCGTGATCAGCGTGAATTTTTGACTTTAACCTGGTCCAGCATGACCAGATTGCCTCGGTTGACGCTTTATGTTTTTAGGTGCTATATAGAAGTTTATACTTTAAAAATTCATATCTCCGGTTATACTTATTGGATTTTTGTCTTTTGGGTTTCGATTTGTTGATTAAACTGAGCTCTATTTTTCTAACATGGTGTTGATTTTGTGTGCTGTTTACGCTGTTTTACTGTTTGAAGTGTTGCACAAATATTTACACATTGCCTCTAAATTAAGCCTGACTGCTCTGTGCCAAGCTACCAGGGGGTTGACCACAGTATAATTTGGGGTTTGCGTGTGCCTTATCCTGACTAGGATTGTCAAATTCTGAAAAGGAGCGTACAGTTATTACTAGATTCTTTCATCAATTATGCTCAAGCATGTAATTAAACCTCATTTCCTTTGCAAACTATACAAAATATTATAAGATCCACCAAATCAGAAAATACAACGCAGAGTCTTGAGATTTCTGTTTTTCAATGTATTCTTTATTTGTACTCAAATGCATCAGCCCAGCCAACGCTCGTCCAACATGGACTTCATCAGGGTTGGAATAGTCTTTTATAGAAGCTCACCAAGTTGCTATTTCTGTAATCAGATGTAGTATAGATATATAGGCAATCACCGTATCATTCATGATTAATTTAATTCCTTCGATCCATATTGAAATAGTTTTATTGAAGAACGCCAAGTCGCTTATTCTTATTAAGAGATGCAATATCAATAAGCTGGTAATCACCATCGCATCCAGTCAGATAAAATCATGAAAGGATTATTGCCTTTGATAAGTCCTAGCATGTAGTCTCGTCGGGTATGCAAAGCCATCTATCCGATCTGATAGACAGACGGTCTTGCATGCAGCGGTGATTGGCTATATATCTATCCCACATCTGATTACAGAAATTGCACCTTGGTGAGCTTCCTTGCACCTACTTCACTAATGATTGCTGCTCCTGTGTGGGCGTACGGTAGGCTTCAGTGAGCTCTTACCCCTTATTTTTTTTAAAACTTTATTTTGCGTTTAGGTATGAGTAAAGAAGTACACTAGGACAAGTAAAATCCTTTGGCAAGTACAGGTAGACATAATACACACTGCCAAGGGCTCAA
Source organism: Lissotriton helveticus (assembly GCF_964261635.1). Lineage (NCBI taxonomy): Eukaryota > Metazoa > Chordata > Amphibia > Caudata > Salamandridae > Lissotriton > Lissotriton helveticus. The sequence continues at coordinate 2,271,430 of NW_027611714.1, forward strand.
TCAATGCCGCAGAGTGAACACATGTTACATAAAGCAAGTCCCTCGGCTGCTAACATATTTTCTGTTACAATCGTTCTTGACTCTGATTCACATAAACAGTGTTTACAATCATGGCATGGGAATAAATCAACTGTACCGACATCAAAAAAGGAGTTTAGCATCCGGTGTAGTTGATTATTGACATGTATCTCGGGACAGTCTAAACCACCCCTGTTGGGACTATGCCCTGTTCTTTCTGGGTAGGGGGGTCTTGTCGCTGCACCTCTATGTATGTTCTGAAAAATCCCCAGATATCTCTGGGGCTGGAGGTGGGGGGACCGTTATTGTGTATAGGTCGCTGTTTGTGGAACAGAACGCCATGCTTTTCAGCCATCCCTTCACCGAGGGTGCTGTTCTGCCACCCCAATGAATGGATACCTCCCTTTTGGCCAGTAGTAAGCTGATGGCAACAAACCTGCAAATTGCCAGTGGGAAATGCTTTACATATCCCAACAGGGCAATCTCGGGCAAGGGGGTCATCGGTACCTTAACCAAGCCACTCACTATTCTATGTATTCCTACCCAGTATGAGTGTTTGCGTGGACAGGTCCAGGCGAGGTGGGCGAAGTCTGCATTTGGAGCGTTGCATCTTGCACAATGGTGCAGTCTGGCAGGGTCTATCCTGTGGAGTCTGGAGGGGGTAATGTATATCCTACAAAGAAACTTAAAGTGTATTAGTTTGTGTCGGCTATTAAGGGAGACATTTTTCGTAACTGCACAGCAGGCAGCCCACTGTTCGTCTGTGATCGGAATACCCAAGTCGGTCTCCCAGGGGATCCGATTTAGTCTGGGGGTTGCATACATATAAAATCGTGTCATCTGCATAAAATGATACTAACAATGGGCCGGTGGTGAAGTGTAAACACCTATGAAGGTGTTTCTCTTGGAAGTGCCGTATTAGTGGGTCCGTGGTTAAAATGAACAACAGAGGCGACAACGGGCCGCCCTGTCTCATTCCGCGTGAAAGTGAGAAGGGAGCCGTCAATGTACCATTTAGATGAGAAATAGCATGAGAGAATGAAATAGGGTAAGAACCAGAGCAAAAGAGAAACAAATTAACATGAAAGTGACTGCAAAATCAAGGGAATTATAGAATAGAGTGAAAAAGTCAAAGGTTAGCATTTAGAATTTGTGAGATGATGGATATCAGCCAGAGATTGTCAGATATGATGTCCCCCTTATTCAGAGTGCTTAAAGGTGCACACTCTGCAAGTAGGGTGGAGAGAGAGAAAGATGAGAATGGAGAGCAAGAGGAAACCCAAAGGTATCAGAGAACAGAGTGAAAAAGAGGAAAGAAAGAGGGTGATGCAGACAATGGATGAGAAGAAGAGCAAATAAGGCACAAATAAAGAGAGAGATAAAAGGAGACAAAGATGAGGATGAGAGAAGAACAGAGGGATAAAAAGAGCAGCAGAGCTAGAAGAGAACAAGATCAAGAGAGCGAAAATACAACAGACAGTGAGACATAAAAAGTAAAAGCAAGAAAAAAAGTGAGAAAAAAACAAGATTGAAAGAAAAAAAGGGTGTTGAAAAAGAGGAAGAGAGTTAAAAGAAAACAGTGAGATAATACGGGAAAAAGAAAGTGAGAAGCTAGAAAGAGAAAGTAAGAGATAAAGTAAGAGCATGAAGGTCCACTTGAGTGAGGGAATGAGAGGCTGAAAAGGATAGAAGAGGGACCACATTTGTGAGAGACATGTTAGGAGAGAAAGTAAAGTGGACTGAGAAGAAAGGCTCAGTGAAGGAATTTGTGATGTTAAAGGTTTTTTTCTCATAACGACGTACTTTTCATAAAAACTATAACCAGGCGCAGGTAGCAATGTCTTTTGCACGGGGATTTACTAATGAAAATCAAAACAATTACACTACTTGTAGGTGGTGGGAATAAAGAAAAATCAGCAATATTGATCCATTAAAAAAATTCAGGATAAACAGTTTTGAAGTTAACTCACAATAGAATAGTACATAGACTTTCAGTGCCAACTAGTTCTCACAAGGAAATACTATCTGAAGACTGCTGTTTTAGGGGAAAAGTATGCCACAGAGTAATCGCAGGCACATCTGTGAAGTATAAATAGTCCAGTAATCATGATCGATACAAGACTTTGATTGCCAACGTGCTGCACTCCAAAGAGTAGGCAGTCGAAGCAGTTACAAATGGAGGCTGCATAGATTGAGAGAGAGAGAATTTACTAACTAGCCTATGTCTTAACTGGAAGATCCTATTATAAATTGATATCTTTGAGCGTAGAGGTAAGGGCTGAGGAGCACATTGGGTGTCAGTGAGTACCCGAAAGTGAATAGGATCACTCATCACTGAGGCAGTAAAGCCAGAGTCTCAGAAAATGCAGACCACTGCCATTAATCACATGTGAGTTTTTATTGCGACAGTGCCCTGTCCCTCAGGGCCAACTAGCCCTCCTGTTACCTCCAGTAAGCCCCATACGGCTGGATTGCTGAGAGTGTTGAAAGCCATGCCACCTTTTTACACCATTCTGCAAACGCGACTCCTGGCGCACTGCTGCTCAGGGGATGAAGTTCACTTTAGTCCTGAAGGCCTCAGGACACAACAGGACCTCATTGCCCCATCAGCAATGCGCCACAAGGCGCGTTTGCAAAATGGTGTAAAAAAGGGCGTGGCCTCGGACCACCTCTCAGAAATCCCACAGTGTGCTGCTTGCTGGAGGTACCTGGTGGGCTAGTTGGCCCCTAAGGACCCATAAGATGCGAGGGGACTTCTTCCCCCAACCCAAAACGCGCCAGAAGGCGTGTTTTCAAGTGGTGCAGGGAGGGGGCGGGACCTCCGGTGAGATCCAGCTTCGGTTTTCTTTTTTGTTTTTTAGGAAGGGGCTGTTTGGCCCGCCTTCTCTTAACATTCTTTGGGCCCGGGGACCACCTCCCCCGGGGCCTGGCCTTGTTTTATTTATTTTTTTACAGGGAGGGTGTCCCCATGCCCCTGGGTCACTTGTGACCCCGGAGACCCAATACCCCAGGACCTGGCCTTGTGTAAAAAAAGAATTGCCGGGAGGGGGGCAGCGTGGCCTCACTCCCCAGGGCCACCTCTAGCCCCGGGGACCACATCCCCCAGGGCTGCCCTTCCATTAAAAAAAAATCAATAAACTAAAGATGAGGTGGCTTTGTGGCCCCCCTCCTGTGCCATTTGTGGCCCAGGGACCCCACCCCCGGGAGCCGACCCTCAATTCGAGGGGAGCCCCAATGCCCCAACGGTCCCTGCTGGCTCCTCGCCTCCTGCAGGAACCATGATTGCCTTTGGGCAAGGGGAGCTGCTAACATGCAGCTCCCCTTGCCCAAAAGCAATTCTGCTTTGCTTCTTGGAAGCGAGAGCAGGTTTCCTGCTCTCGCTTCCAAGAAGCAAAGCAGAGTATGCTATGGCATAGCGGGAGACATTGCAGCTGGCTCTAGGGGGTGATAGTGCCCAGGCCATCAAGGGCTCTAGAATGGGGGCTGCGCGGCCCCCCTCCCAACGAGTACAAAGCCCCTTGGAGGTGGTGGTCCCTGGGGCCCATGGTGTCATGAATTCACCCGCCTGTACTCCGGTTTGTTCCTTCCTTGATGCTTCTATTACCCAACTCCCTCTGAACTCCACCAGAGAGGCAAGGATAGGATTCACTTGCTGCCCTGATCGAACCCCGGGGGAGGGGGAAATAGGGACGAGAGAAAAGAGAAGACACACTGGATTCTTGTAGACCGACTTGACAATTCAGTCGTGTAGAATGTCTCTCGAGAAAGGCAAAGTGTTACTGGGCTTCAGTTTTCAGCTCGTGTATAATCTGATAAATGTACCCGATTAATCTGAACACCCTAAATCACTTCTTTAGGTCAAACATCTGCTTTGGAACTCTTAATTGGGTATACCTGAATTTCCCTTAACCATTTCTCAAAAGGATTCTTGAAACTAAAAGAAAGAATAAACCAAAAAAACACTACAGGTGCACTAATAATCTGTGATTGCTCAAATTATCACATTTCCTTTACAATATTTGCTCCGTAATTTCACATTAAATATATACAAATAATAATTACAAACAAGCTCTCTGTTCCCTTTCAGTCTTCTAATCAGACTCAAGGTATTTACACAAATGTCTGTTTTACTTTAATATTCTTCACTTACTCAATGTCCTTAAAGTCCTTGGATTGTTTCAGGAAGAGTTTCAAAACGTTCTCTTGATTTATAGAAGGTCAAGAGGTCTGCCACAGTTTTCATAAAGTTTAAATTCTTACAGGTATGTGTTCAAGCATGCTAACGCTTTACCATTCAGAGCGAGGTGTTGCTTGGCAACCCTTTGTTGATTCTCTTTTCTTTTCTCTTTTGCAGGAATTCGGAAACAGTGCCGGGAGAGGATCTGGAGCCGGAAATTCAGAAACAGGAAGGAATGTCTGAAATGTGCTCCGGGGAGCAAGAACACAGCCGAAGACACTGAGTGAAGACAGGGAAGGAAGCAGGGTGGAGCGCTAAAGAGCTTCGGATGATCTGCCACCCAGGTTCGGAGTCAGGTGAGTGTTTTTCTTTCAAATGAGTATGTACTTGACTTAATATACCGTCGACTTTGACCAGCTTTCCATATTGATATTTAAATTATGATGAATTTCTGCCAGGTTTCATTTGCTTGCCACTTAATGCATTTTCGGGCAAAGTAATCTTTTATAACTATTTTCTATAACGTTCACCGCACTAAAAGCATTTATTACTGACAGTTTGGTGGTAATTTACATTCTACATTGTAAAACAAGCATTAGGAATGCATTAGGGCTCGGGTTTGTTTTAAGTTATAGATAATGGCATTGTAAATGGCAATGTGTTTTAGACACTCTGCACTACCACTCTGCACTCTGCACTACCAATCTGCACTCTGCACTCTCAATCTGCACTCTGCACTCTCAATCTGCACTCTGCACTCTCAATCTGCACTCTGCACTACCACTCTGCACTATGCACTACCAATCTGCACTCTGCACTACCACTCTGCACTACCACTCTGCACTCTGCACTACCACTCTGCACTCTGCACTACCACTCTGCACTACCACTCTGCACTCTGCACTACCACTCTGCACTCTGCACTACCAATCTGCACTCTGCACTACCAATCTGCACTCTGCACTCTCAATCTGCACTCTGCACTACCACTCGCACTCTCAATCTGCACTCTGCACTCTCGCTCTGCACTACCACTCTGCGCTCTGCACTACCACTCTGCGCTCTGCACTACCACTCGGCACTCTGCACTACCACTCTGCACTACCGCTCTGCACTCTGCACTACCACTCTGCACTACCACTCTGCACTCTGAACTACCACTCTGCACTCTGCACTACCACTCTGCACTCTGCACTACCAATCTGCACTCTGCACTACCACTCTGCACTCTGCACTACCAATCTGCACTCTGCACTCTCAATCTGCACTCTGCACTACCACTCGCACTCTCAATCTGCACTCTGCACTCTGCACTCTCGCTCTGCACTACCACTCTCGCTCTGCACTACCACTCTGCGCTCTGCACTACCACTCTGCGCTCTGCACTACCGCTCTGCACTCTGCACTACCATTTTGCACTCTGCACTACCACTCTGCACTCTGCACTACCAATCTGCACTCTGCACTACCACTCTGCACTACCAATCTGCACTCTCATTCTGCACTACCAATCTGCACTCTGCACTACCACTCTGCACTCTGCACTACCACTCTGCACTCTGCACTACCACTCTGCACTCTGCACTACCAATCTGCACTCTCACTCTGCACTACCACTCTGCACTCTGCACTACCACTCTGCACTCTGCACTACCAATCTGCACTCTCACTCTGCACTACCACTCTGCACTCTGCACTACCACTCTGCACTCTGCACTACCAATCTGCACTCGCCACCAGACACGGCGGACTCGTGGAAAATTAATGAAGTGACCTAGAGGGTGAGGATGGGATACTTTGCTACCATCGAGTTCGTAGAAGAACAAGATTACATACGAAAAACAAGCAGCACAGAAAGCATCACTTTCGCGATCGCAATTGTTTAAAAAAACCAGATCTGATGCATGTGATTCTCTACATTGCTGGCCGGCTGTTCATGCGCGCACACAGAGCTGAAGGGAAAAAAAACACAGCAGTGCACACGCTCCCAGCACCATCTGCCTTCAATTACCGGCACCTCGGAAAGCTGGTAATTGAGGATTTATGTATTCTTCTGCGCTTGTCCGAACACTTTATGCAGATTTTATATACACTAAGCACAGGGGTTTGAGGCTATGAAAGATTGCACCTATCCATTAGTGTCCAATTTGTATCTAGAAAGTTTAGGTGCTAAGGACAGGAAATCCAAGACCCCTCGATCTCCCTAAGACTAACAAGTCTCAAACAATCAGAAAAAAGATTTGTCCAGCACTCTTTAACACATGGTATTACACAAAATAATCATACTAATTTATAATAAACAATGTTGTGGCATGATATTCCAATGATTGTAGTCCCAATCAATGACGAGTCTTCAGTGGAAGAGTAATAAAGTCTTTATTAATTTCAACAAAAGATTCTTTCTTCATAAAAGACAGACTGTAGCCGATGCCTACGCGTTTCGTCCATCAAAGGACTTCTTCAGGGCGAACTGATAACTGTCTGAAATTCTTAGTATGTTGGAAGAAAGGTTTTTACTGGTTCTTCTCAAGGTAACAATTCGTATTTAGTTACTTTCTTGGCACATTTGGTGCGATCCCAATCGCTGATTTGCTTATAGATTTAATGCAAGGTTTCTCCTGATTAATATCACTTTTTCTTTTCGATGAGCATTTGACTGTAGTCAGCTGGCTTTTTACAAGTCCAACATATTGCATTTAGTTTTGCAGTGGCGGAGGCCTCGCCCTAAAAACCAGTATTCACAACCATTGTACTAATGCGATCCCCGGTGTACACGCTGACAGATTATATATTTATTGCTCCATTACGTATCCTTTGATGTTGGGAAGGAAGACTTGTGTCAACACATTTTTTCATACTTCCGTTTCAAATTGGTTAGACACGCTCTAGTAGCTCCAGGGAGTTTCCCATTTCCGGAACTACGCTCCAGTGCGCATGTGCACGGCCATAATTTCACATTTAAGCCGAGTCCCTCGGTGTCATCGGTGATCTTCCCGCGCACTGACATACACGTCAGGTAAGAGCACATCTCCCCGTTTGGATTCCGAGGCCATGTAACAGAGCACAGTTACTGTAGGGTGACCAACTGGCATTGGTGCAAATTCAGGACGGTGAGGGTAAAAATTCAGGACAAAGGGTCAAAATTCAGGACAAAAATTCAGGACAGGAGGTCAAAATTCAGGACAAAACTTCAGGACAATTGGATACGTTTTACAGACACATCAGAGGTCGCGCAATAGTATATAAGTAAGCCCAGCCATATCCAAACATATTCAACTATTTGCAAACCTATCCATCATGTATCCTTCCATCTATCATTTCACTCATCCATCCCTTCATCCATCCTTTCACTCATCCATCCATTATCCATCCATCCACCCTTTCACCCTATCCATCTGTACACTCATCCATCCACTCTTCTACCCATCCATCCTTCCATCCAGCCATTTAACCTTTCACCCATCCAGCCATCCTTTCCCGTACTCATCCATCCACCCAGTCACTGATTCTTTCACCCATCCACCCTTTCAGTCATCCATCATCCTCCCTTTCTCTCTCCATCGACCCTTTCACTTAGCCATCCTTCCTTCCATCCATCCACCACCCATCCATCTACTCATTCACTCATGAATCCATCCATTGACCCTATCACTCATCCATCCTTTCTTTCATCCATTTATCCTGTCACTCCTTCACTCATCTATTCATCCTTTAGTCCATCTACCCTCCCTTTCACTCATCCATCCTTACATCCACCCTTTCACTCATCTGTCCATCCATTCAGCCTTACACTTATCAATTCATCAATCCATCCATCATTTCACTCATCCATCCATCCACTCACTCACTCACTCATCCACCTTTTTACTCATCCATCCTTTCACTCATCCATCCACCCTTTTACCCATCCAGCTACCCTTCCACCCACACATCCAGCTATTTACCCTTTCTCTCTTCCATCCTTTTTTTTTTTTTTTGCAGAGTTTTATATAGCGCAAACTAGACCCGAACTGAATCAGGTATCAGAGCGCTTTACATAGCACCAGTTACGTTACATGAGGACACGCATTCATTTTTAGGCACGGGGAGATTAAGTGATTTGCCCAGAATCACAGGAGGTTTTTGGTGTCGTTACCGAGACTCGAACCCAGATCCCCAGGTCCGAGGTCGAGCGCCCTAGCCGTTAGGCCAACCCCTATCCTTCCACCACTCATCAATCCACCCATCCTCTCCCATTATCCATCTATTCAATCTTTCATTCATCCATTCACCCTTTCACTAATTCATCCACGCATCCCTTGACTTACTCACTCGCCCATCTTTTCACATTAATTTTGAGCTGAGCCTTTTTGAGCTGCAGGAGCCATTCCAGGACTGGGACAGAAGCCACCCAGGGCAGAGACAGGTCCACCACAGGTGGGGAGGGTGGGGGGAGGGGAGGGACAGGAGCCATCACTGGGGAGAGGGAGGGCAGGAGGGGGACCAGGATCCACCAGGGTGGGCACAGGGGTGGGCATGCGGTATTCTAGTATCATCTTGGTCTCTTCCAGGGTGGGGTCGGGCTCCTCACCCCCTCCTGGACAAGACAATGAGAAGTCAGTCTCTCTTTCCAAAATTTTACTTTTGCCCAGGGCATGTGCAAGCTGTGCACCTGCACAGGGCCACCAAACCCCAGGGGCCACCACGCCAATATATATCGTTAATATATTAATCCTCTGAGGATGGATACATATTTGCGTGGTGGCTCCTGGCAGGGATTTGGCGGCCTCCGGCTCTGTTCCACTTCTAAACACCCTGACCCCCTCCCCTCTTTACTGGCCTGCGCGCTCCGCCCCGCCCGGACCCCTCTTCTGGGCGCCCTACCTACGCTCCCTGCCCAGGGCCACCATGAGCCTAGAGCCGGCCCTGTTTTGCCATCTCCCACTGCGATGTACAGTACATAAAGGAGATACTCCAAGAGAACTGATTTAACTGATTTTCCTCCATACTTGGTTAATCAGTGTGGTGCGATTGTGCCATTTCTTTATTTTATTACATGAAAGTCTTCATGTTTGAAGAACCGAGGTTTGTTTATAATTTAGTGACAGTAATTTAGCTCTGTGCTGTGAAGAGAACCATGCGCTGCCTCGGTGTAATCAGGGCCGGTTCGAGGGTGTTTGGGGCCCTGGGCAGAAAGGGAATATCTCACACAAATTGCAGAGACATGGCACATTCAGAGCTGTTTGCATCTGAATCGATGCGCCTGCTCCTGAATCTGCAGCCCCTCCCTCTCAGTCAACTTCAAGCACTTCTTAACAGCTCATCAAGGGCTGGAGGTGTGAGGGCAGGGGGCTGCAGCTTCAAGAGCAGGGGCATCTATTCAGATGCAAACAGCCCTGAATGCGTCATGTCAAGTCAAGAAGGGAGGTGGGTGGAAGCTGTGCCGGCGTTAGGGAGGTGCGACCGGTGCCCGGTTAAAATTACGGACAAATGGCGTCCGTTAAAGAATCCTTCACGGCAACGGACAGACGGCCGAAATTACGGACTGTCCGTGAAATTTACGGACGGTTGGTCACCCTAAGTTACTGGTGACAGCAGCAACTGGAGTCTTACTCATGGCCCCCTTTGTTTTCTTAATACCTACAGGAGATCGTGTGCCTGTCAGACCCGACGGCATTGACGGACCTACTCCTATTTGGACTGCTCGTAGTCCCCGACAAAATACCAGGGACCTCGCGCCAAGTTTACATATTGCCGGTGAGATTTGTTGCTATGTGTAGTTAACCGGCCGCGCCTTCTGCGTTTACATCGGCCTGGTTTCTTACTCGACTCTTCCCTCTTTCTTTAATCCCTACAGCTCAAAGCCATACACATCGCTACAGGTATGGGCACACAAGTCATTTCCTTTTCTTTTTCCACCCCTTACTTATTTACAGCTACTCTCGGGGATCGCATTATAGAATCTGTAGAGCCGCATCCGGCTTTTTGTACTGAGCACACTGTTTCTTGGCATTAGCTACGCATTGAACGTGACTGTTGCCGTTTGTTTTGATGTGAAGTGTATTTAACCGTGCATGCACTGTACCGTGACGGAGTTCTACCTTAAGTGCCTCCTTTTCCGCCCTTGTAGATTGTTGATGATGACTTTTCACTCACACTGTTCGGTGCACGTTGCAGATTTCGCGTGTCATTGTAGAAATGGTAATAATTGTAATATGATCACTGTGTACCATCATTGCCTTCTAGCAACCTTTCAGGGATAATGTCCTAAATTGTGCGATGTTGACTTGTTCGACATAGACGTTCGTGTGCCGTTTTTTATTGTCAGATGTACTAAGTTATGTCACGCCACCACCAGCATGGTCACACGCCGGCTAGCCCACGTTATGACTTAGACTACCTAAATCATTGCATCGCACAAACGTTTAAACCTACGTGGTTCTTTATAATTATCACCTGTTTAACGGTCACTTGAAGCCCTTGGGTCACTCGGGACGTTACACAAACATGTAGGCAATATTTATTTCTCTCCGAGTACTCGGTAAAATAGGGTCTGATCCTTTTACCCTGAACAGTCCTTCACTACACCACTCTCACCATGGACTGGATGCTCTTCATTCACAACGTCACAGGCGATCCACATGGTTTTAATGTGGAGGTCACACGTATTCCCCCTCGTTATTTTGCACATCCCTTTGTGTTATCCCGCACCTTTTCCCACAGTAATGTCTGTACTTTGGTGCACGTTCTCACATATGTAGACACTTTCATGCGGAGGTCCAGATTATCACACACGGGCCACTTTACTTCATTTTTTTCCCCCTTTCTTTTTCGTTCACAGTGCTGCTTGCTTGTTGTAGTGCCTCTACATACCAAAAACTTGTATATTGATTTTGTAATTATTTTCCTATTGTTGTATATCCTTCACAGCCCTGATGAGTCACAGGTCATCCTGTTGACGAAACACGTGTCGGCTGATGTTCTATTTTGAAAAACAAAACAAGATGAATTATATGAACTAAAATATATTACCTTCTAAAGAACCCTGGTGTCTCCTTTGTTTGTTGTCACTTACTACTTAACACCAACCAGTGTGTTTTTTGTACATTTGACGTGTGCACAGTACTTGCTTAATCAGGTGAGTGTTTAGGCACGAAGCAAAGCATCGGGAACCAAGTGGGTGGGGTTTAAATTGCTTTGGGTCTCAGGTTTTCTCACGTGTGCATGTGAAGGTGATTTGGGCCTTACATCTTTCCCAAGTAATTCACATGTACATGCCAAGACCGTTTACACATGCAGGAAATGCCTCCTGCCCCCCAAAGGTCTTCGTATGTGACAGGGTGTTTCCGGATGCAAGGCATGGAAAGATCTGACCAATCTTGGAGTATGTACATGTGTTTCTGTTTCCAGGATCTTTCTGACACATCATAACCCTTCCAGTCAATTAAATACTGTAATCGACCATGTATACGTTTTGCATCTATAATGCGATTTTCTTCATATGCAATATTGTCTGCAACTACAACAGGTGGAGGAGGGTTGTCTTTTCGTGTGGACTGATGTAATGACTGATATTTTCCTACGTTTCTGGTGTTTCAGCTAGTTAGCTATAAAGTAATTACTCATCACAGTCCCTTCCCAGAATGCCTAACAACAAAACACCACATTCAGACTACCTATCTGAGAAAGGAATAACATAAAAGCAGAAGAAGACATGGAGCCTCTCCCCGATCTCCTGGGTGCACAAGAGAAAGACGGCTCTGTAGACTGAGTATGGCTCTCCTCCTCCCTCACCCCCGAGCAACGCGAGGGTTGTCGCCAGTTGCTAGGGCAGTTCTGCGACCATTTGTCCCTCGTCCCCGACGTCACCAGCTGGTGTGTCCACGATGTGGACACCGGGGACAGCCCTCCGGTACGGCACAGAGCCTACCGCGTTCCTGACAGAGTCCGAGCCTGCATCCAGGCCAAAGTTTCCAAAATGCTAGCCCTGGGAGTGGTCGAGGCCTCTTGACAGTCCATGGGCCAGCTCCATGGTCCTGGTTCCGAAGGCGGCTGCCCCTGGCGAGGCTCCCGAGCTAAGGTTCTGCGTGGACTACCGCGGGCTCAACGCAGTCACCAGGGCCGACGCTCACCCCATTCCCCGAGCAGACAAGCTCATTGACCGCCTGGGGTCGGCTCGCTATCTCAGCACCTTTGACTAGACTAACGGGTACTGGCAGATCGCACTCACAGAGGGGGCCCTGGAGAGATCCGCGTTCTCTACCCCGGATGGTCACTACCACTTCTGGGTGATGCCTTTCGGAATGAAAAATGCCCCCGCCTCCTTCCAGAGGCTGGTTAACCAGGTGCTGGCTGGGTTGGAGGACTTCAGCACCGCATATCTGGACGATATCGCGGTGTTCAGCGCCCACTGGTCCGAACACCTCCAGCACCTCTGGGAGGTGCTGATGGCCCTGCGTCGTGCGGGCCTCACCATCAAGGCCAGTAAGTGTCAGATCGGACAGGGGTCCATGGTCTATCTGGGGCACCAGGTCGGAAGCGGCCTAGTGGCCTCCTCCAACCCAAGATCGATGTGATTGTTGCCTGGGAGGCCCCCACGACCCAGACGGAAGTGCAGGCTTTCCTGGGGCTCACGGGGTACTACCGAAGATTTATAAAGGGGTATGGCAGCATCGTAGTCCCCCTCACAGAATTCACCTCCAAAAAGCAGCCACAGAAAGTTAGCTGGACTCCCGCCTGCCAAGAGGCGTTTGACACCTTGAAAGACGCCATGTGCACCGCCCCGTACTGCAGGCCCCCGACTACTCCCGAGAGTTTGTGGTCCAAACGGATGCATCCGAGCATGGCATCGGAGCCGTCCTATCTCAGGTAAACGACAAAGGCCTGGACCAGCCAGTAGCCTTCATTAGCCAGAGGTTACTCCCTCGAGAACAAAGGTGGACCACCATCGAGCGGGAAGCCTTTGCTGTGGTTTGGGCCCTGAAGAAGCTGAGGCCCTACCTGTTCGGTACTCACTTCCGGGTCCAAACTGACCATTGACCCCTCCGATGGCTAATGCAACCGAGGGGAAAACCCCAAACTGTTGAGATGGTCCATCTCCCTCTAGGGGATGGACGTCACTGTTGAACACCGGCCTGGTGCTGACCACGCCAACGCGGACGGCCTGTCCCGATTCTTCCGCCTCATTGAAGAGAACCCCCAAGGGGATGGGTAGTTCTCTCTGCCTTTCAGCTGGGGGGGACGCGTGTTGGACCCGGCCTCGTGGCGTGGCTCCACCCGTTCCCCAGCACCCCGTTAGCCCCGTCCTGCACCCCGAAGCACCCCTGGTCGTCCAGTTCCCTGTCCGCCCTGCTACCCACACGCCCCTACTGACAGACGACCATCCCCGCATTCCGCCATTCCTCCTTCCCGGTCCCGGGCGCCCTGAACCTGCATTCCCCCAGGACACCCGGCCGCCATTAACCGTCCCAAGAGGCATGACTCCAGCCCCAGCGGAACTTAGACTTCAGACGTACCATGCCCGGCTGGGGGGTAGAGGGCCTCCTGAATAAGATAAGCCCAAGGAGTTTCGATTGCACCTCTGGCCTCCCCTGGGAGACTAGTTTCTCTCACACCTCTGGCCTCCCCTGTGGGCTGGTTTCGATGGCACGTCTGGCCTCCCCAAGAGCTGGCTCCAGACCATGCTGAGCGTCTGGCAATCCCCAGACGCATCTTCCAAAGGATCAAAGAGCCAACCGACGAGCCCTCCAAAGACCAGCCCCGAGGCCTGAGATCTCCGCCTGCGAGAGTCCGGATATCAAAGGGCTACTGCCCTATTCCAAGCCCCGTCAGAGAACTAGCGGGCAGTTGTATCCTGGACAAGAGAGCCCTGCTGATCTGATCGCAGCATACCTTGAGGAGCAGACTGAACTCTGGAACTATCGAGACCTGCTGACGCTGTTGCGGCTCTACTACGGAAGGAAGGAACTAGAACCTGGGAGCCCTGCTGACCCCGTCGCGGCTCGCCCTTAACACTTAAGGACATTCGTAACACCCTGAGCCCTGCTGACGTGGTCGTGGCTCTGCAAGACCTGTTCAACACTCCGGATCGAGCCCTGCTGACGTCGTCGTGGCTCGAGGAGGAACCTGGTCCGGCTGGACCAGCAACGCTACCGACACGACCTGGTATGAGAAGAAGTGATTGGAACAGCAGTACGATCCCCATCTCCGTACCCCACGGCTCGAGGATTGAGAGCTGTGCATAGGGTATGTTGTGTACTGGCCTGATACCGAGACTGTCCCGCTTCCCTCTTCCTTGCCTCAGAGACCTTTGCGATCCCTCAATTGCCTGTAAATACGTGTGCCTTTTACTTGAATTTACTGCTGATAAAGAACTTGTGTACTGAACTCTCAGTGTGGTGTCCGTTCGTAAGTGTGGTGTGAGCTCAGTGTGTATGATCCTAGGCTCCGAATCCTCCCCAGTGAGGATCTCACGTAAAGCCTCGGCAGTACTGGTGGGAGAGGTGGAACTCGGCGTTGACGGGAGCGCAAATCCTGGCCCCCGGGGAACACCCCTTCTAAAACACACTCAGAGCTGGACACACGCACACACACTCCGAGCTGGACACACACACACACACACACACACACACACACACACGCAGAGCTGGACACACACACACTCAGAGCTGGACACACACACACAGAGCTAGGCACACTCAGAGCTAGACACACACGCACACTCAGAGCTGGACACACACGCACACTCAGAGCTGGGCACACATGCACACTCAGAGCTGGGCACACACGCACACTCAGAGCTGGGCACACACGGACACTCAGAGCTGGGCACACACACACACACTCAGAGCTGGGCACACACGCACACTCAGAGCTGGGCACACACGGACACTCAGAGCTGGGCACACACACACACTCATAGCTGGGCACACACGCACACTCAGAGCTGGGCACACACGCACACTCAGAGCTGGGCACACACGCACACTCAGAGCTGGGCACACACACACACTCAGAGCTGGACACACACACACTCAGAGCTGGACACACACACTCAGAGCTGGACACAGAAGCAGAACTAACAAAAGACTCATAACTGCGTTACAAACACAACTGCTTGTCTGTAATGCATGCATGTTACAGGTACATGAGACACTGCAGGCGCGCAACTGTAGTGCAAGCAGATGTATGTATGTGACGGATAACGTCAAGCTGGAATGATAGTGACTGCGGACACCTGCCTTTTAAATGCACACAAAACTTGACTCGATTCCATAAATATGTAATACAGATAACTTTATTACAAAGACACACAAGTAAGCTGTAACAAACACACAGGTCAGCTGTCGCAGACACACAGACCAGCTGCCGCAGACACACAGATCAGCTGCCGCAGACACACAGACAAGCTGCCGCAGATACACGGACAAGCTGCCGCAGACACACAGACAAGCTGCCGCAGACACACAGACCAGCTGTCGCAGACACACAGACCAGCTGTCGCAGACACACAGACCAGCTGTCGCAGACACACAGACCAGCTGTCGCAGACACACAGACCAGCTGTCGCAGACACACAGACCAGCTGTCGCAGACACACAGACCAGCTGTCGCAGACACACAGACCAGCTGTCCCAGACACACAGACCAGCTGTCCCAGACACAAAGATAAGCTGTCGCCTGTCACAGACACAGACCAGCTGTCCCAGACACAAAGATAAGCTGTCACAGACACAGACAAGCGGTCACAGACACACAGACACATTCTCATACAGTAGTCGAGTTTTCAGAAGCTGCTGCCGTCAGACAGCCTTGAATGCACCAGTTTGTCCCACTCACAAGCACTTCAGAAACAATCGTTCTAAGACACACCAGTGCAAATGGTGCACAGAGACGCTGACCCCACAGCCCACCCCTCTCCACACTTCTAGGCGCTAGACAATCCTCCATAGAGTACTCACGGGAGGTGCCTGGGGGCGCCGGCCCCACCCTGGACGCTGCAGCCAGTGAGGCTTCGGTGAGGGGAGGGGGGCTGCCTCCCACCGAGACCCGCGCCCACTTACTGTCCCCGCATCTCCAGGGCCCAGCAGTCCAGATGTGACTCTTCCCCAGGCCCCTCCCACTCCCGGCACTAGTTGTACTGGGGGGGTGTAGGAAATGGGACCCCCGGCCGGCCCGGGCTTGCGCCACAGCCAGTCAGAGACCGCCACTCCTATATAAAGTCGACCCCTGCTCGCCCTCTAGGTAACGCTGCGCGGGCAGTCAGGCCTATCTCGGAGGACATGTGTGAAGCATTTGCGCACGCACCCACCAACAGCAACATCCCAGGCCTCCCACAAAAGGAACTCCACACGAAGTATATATGAAAATAGTCTTTGTATTAGACAGGACACATAGGAACATACACTTTACAAGGTGCTCAAGGCACGGCAGGGGTTACCAGGGAAAAGGTACAGGGCAGGGCCAAGGGACCACTGCCAGTGGTACACATCTGATGGAACTGGCATTTAGAACATATAACACTGGGAGCTTCCTCGGACTAGGACTAGCACACATAATCACCAGGAGCTTAGCATTAGAATACGTCACGCCCCGGGGTCTCATAGGACTAGCAATAGAACTCACTCTAACCAGCATGGACATACATGAGGCAAGGTACATAACACAACGGAGGCCCCCATCAGCAGGGCAACACATAATAATTCTCAGCATCACATTGATATTAGTCAGTAGCACCCCCTAGGCCAGATGACCGTCCTGGGGCAGGGGCGCCTTAGAGTCTCGGTGTCCAAAGTGGCCTGAAAGGGCCCGGGGCAAACCTAAACGTGGCAGCGGCCCACGAAGTGCTGGGCCGCTGAGGGACTTGGACGGAGCCTTGCAGGCTCAGGGGGACAGGGGGCAATGGTGGGGCCTCTCGCGGGCTCAGGACAAAGCTGCGGGCAGGCGGGGCCCCCCTCGGGGGACCCGGCATCAATGGTGGCCCCACGGGCCATGAGGGAGCCTCTCGGGGCTCAGGGGTCAAGCTGCGGGCAGGCGGGGCCCCCCCCCTCGGGGGCCTCTGCGCACACTCGGGCTCGCGCTGGAGGGGAGGGGCGGCCACCGGCAATGTGGCCCGATGCCCCGCCTCCCCATCTACATCACTCACTGGCTGTTGAGCGCGCCGGTTTCTCTCTCGCTCTCCGGGGCTCCCTCTCGCTCCTGGGGGGCCCCGGGGGGGGGGGGAAGCAGCAGTCGTCTCGGGGGTCGCAGGGGCGCGGAGTCGGCCCCCGCCGCTCCCTGCAGGTTCGTCTCCTCCTCACCAGCTCCCCGGGCCGCCGGCCAATCAGAGCGCGGCCCGGGGAGACGTCATCGGGCCAGCAGCCCATCAGAGCGCGGCCCGGGGGCGGGCCTCACGAAGGGTCCCGGGCTGCGGCGGGGAATACGGGGGGAAATTGACGAGGGCCAGGATCCCTCGATTAGGCATCCATGAAGGGGCAAGCGAGGTAGGCACTCGCGGGGGAGGTATAATCCCCCAAAGGACAGGGCAACGGCCGGGTGGCACCGGCGTGGTGAAGGTAGCGCGCACAGCGCTAGTGCCACGAAGGATGCGCTCCAACGGCTCCGACAGGACAGAAGGCAGCGCTCCAAGCGCTAGGGTCAGAGGAAAGCGCTCCCACGCGCTAGAAGCGGGAATGAGCGCCCCAAGGCGCTAGGTTAGCAGGAAAACGCTCTCAAGCGCTAGGGCCATAGCTAGCAGAGACCCCAGGAAGCCCAGGAGCCCAGCAGATCAGGAACAGAGCAGGGCCCAGGGAGGCACGCCCTTCCCTGAGCCCAAGCAGCAGCACGACCCAGGTAGGGTCCTAAGCAGGAAGAAGAAGAGAGAGAGAAAAGGGCCCACCCCCCTTTTATACAGGAGCTCCCTTTGTCTCCAAAAGGGGCAGGCAGGGAGAGAACCAGCTGGAACTGGTTACAAGGAATTTCTTGGTGCTGGCCAGGCCAGGGACACTGGACGCACCCCCGGGGGGGTGGGGCCAGCCTGGTGAGGGAAGGCCCAGCCGGCTTCAGCCAATCAGGCGCCAGCACATCTACTGCACACACACACCAAGGTCTAGAAGGGGCCCTTCCCTTCTAGCCACACGCATGCCGCATACATCATCTTGTAGCATTCAACCTCACGAGCGCACACATACCAAACACGGCCCGGCACGCCCCACGCATCAGGAACTACCAGAGCCACATATATCCCCCATGCATTCCTATGGGCGGCAGGTCTCTCTCACCACGCACACACTCAGGAGGGGAATCACCATCCCCCGGTCACATATACTAAGCACAAACTTCAGGGGTGGACCTGCCAGACGTGCCAAGTCCAACACATGCCCCTCCCAGCCCAAACGCAGGGCAGGCCAATCACTACCGGGATGGACTTCCCTGCTGCAGGGCGGTAGGACGTGGACGCGGCCCGCAGTGCCGGACCAATAAACATATCCAGATTAAAAATAATAAAAGTTAAAACAAAAAAAAAAAAAAAAAACCAAACAACAACAAAAATAAAAATGAAGACATAGGTCCAACCAGGCTACCCACCTGGTACTCCTTAGTTGCCCATGACTAGGACCAGGCCCTAAGCCATCCAGATACCACTGGTCCCTGCTAATCCGAAGTGGGGGGCGGTACCCCTGGCCCCCAACAGCCATTCTCCACTCCCTTTCTCAGTGTAGCCACGACTACCACGGTTCCTTCCACCTAGGGTCCGCACCCTCAGGTTTGCCAGAGGTCACGGGCAAGAATGCCCCACCCTACCTCTACTTCTGAGGTTCCGCGTTCTCCCAGGAGAAACACCCTCAGAACACACCTTCCTACCAGTCTTGGAACTTCCTCCCTCCACTGGTCTTCCACCTGGGAACTAAGCGTTCAGCTCTCCCCAAGGCAAGCCGCGGCCGAGCCAGCAGGTCTTCCTTGTCTGGGATACAACTTAACATGAATTCCGCCAGGGCGACACCTGACACCTAAAACACCACAAGATGAGCCGCGGCAGCGCCAGCAGGTCTCAGTACAACGAACACAACAAGATGAGCCGCGGCAGCGCCAGCAGGTCTCAGTACAACGCAACCTAAATTCAGCCAGGGCGACACCTGACACCTAGAACACAACAAGATGAGCCGCGGCAGCGCCAGCAGGTCTCAGTACAACGAACACAACAAGATGAGCCGCGGCAGCGCCAGCAGGTCTCAGTACACGCAACCTAAATTCAGCCAGGGCGACACCTGACACCTAGAACACAACAAGATGAGCCGCGGCAGCGCCAGCAGGTCTCAGTACAACGAACACAACAAGATGAGCCGCGGCAGCGCCAGCAGGTCTCAGTACAACGCAACCTAAATTCAGCCAGGGCGACACCTGACACCTAGAACACAACAAGATGAGCCGCGGCAGCGCCAGCAGGTCTCAGTACAACTCAACATAAATTCAGCCAGGGCGACACCTGACGCCTAAAACACAACCAGCGGGGTAAGGGGACCTAATGCATCCAACACATTCAGCGGGGTAAGGAAGGACATTATTATCGTTGATTCAGCAAGCTCCCCCTCCCAGAGAACTTACACCCCATTACTCAGCACACCTCAACATTCATCCACACATCGTCCCTTAGACTGGTAAGACAGTTTTCTACCGCCCAGATTCCTCAACCGGACCCTGGTGGCACAGGTACCATTACTCTAGGGGAGGGACAAGGACCATACACATTTGAACACAGCTACGCAGACACCACTGGATCCCACCCTTCTGGGGAATCCAGAAAACCATATTGTACTAGGGAGATGACTTACCCTCCCAAGCTAGGGGCAACTAACTAACAGGGTACACAGACACTTTTTCCACAGAACAGACATTTCCCTTGATCATTAAACATTTCCATAGAGCAGACATTTTTAGCAACCTGACCTGACCCCATGTGGTGCAGGTATCATTACTCCAGGGAAGGAACAGGGACCATACACATTGGACACAATTACGCTGCCACCACTGGATCCCACCCTTCTGGTGAATCCAGAAAACACATCGCACTAGGGGGTTGATCTACCCTCCCGGGCTAGGGTCACCTAACCAGAACACATTTTTCACAGAACGGACATTTAAGTAACCTCCTAAAAACAATAATCTCCTTTCTTTGCGACCAGTTACAATACAGAGTTTTTGTAGGGAGGCCAGTTATCGTTGTGGTACTTGCGCAAACACCAGTCCGGATCCCACCGCTAGCCGCCAGTGTAGGAAATGGGACCCCCGGCCGGCCCGGGCTTGCGCCACAGCCAGTCAGAGACCGCCACTCCTATATAAAGTCGACCCCTGCTCGCCCTCTAGGTAACGCGGCGCGGGCAGTCAGGCCTATCTCGGAGGACATGTGTGAAGCATTTGCGCACGCACCCACCAACAGCAACATCCCAGGCCTCCCACAAAAGGAACTCCACACGAAGTATATATGAAAATAGTCTTTGTATTAGACAGGACACATAGGAACATACACTTTACAAGGTGCTCAAGGCACGGCAGGGGTTACCAGGGAAAAGGTACAGGGCAGGGCCAAGGGACCACTGCCAGTGGTACACATCTGATGGAACTGGCATTTAGAACATATAACACTGGGAGCTTCCTCGGACTAGGACTAGCACACATAATCACCAGGAGCTTAGCATTAGAATACGTCACGCCCCGGGGTCTCATAGGACTAGCAATAGAACTCACTCTAACCAGCATGGACATACATGAGGCAAGGTACATAACACAACGGAGGCCCCCATCAGCAGGGCAACACATAATAATTCTCAGCATCACATTGATATTAGTCAGTAGCACCCCCTAGGCCAGATGACCGTCCTGGGGCAGGGGCGCCTTAGAGTCTCGGTGTCCAAAGTGGCCTGAAAGGGCCCGGGGCAAACCTAAACGTGGCAGCGGCCCACGAAGTGCTGGGCCGCTGAGGGACTTGGACGGAGCCTTGCAGGCTCAGGGGGACAGGGGGGCAATGGTGGGGCCTCTCGCGGGCTCAGGACAAAGCTGCGGGCAGGCGGGGCCCCCCTCGGGGGACCCGGCATCAATGGTGGCCCCACGGGCCATGAAGGAGCCTCTCGGGGCTCAGGGGTCAAGCTGCGGGCAGGCGGGGCCCCCCCCCTCGGGGGACCCGGCATCACTGGGGGCCCCGGGGGCCTCTGCGCACACTCGGGCTCGCGCTGGAGGGGAGGGGCGGCCACCGGCAATGTGGCCCGATGCCCCGCCTCCCCTCCTACATCACTCACCGGCTGTTGAGCGCGCCGGTTTCTCTCTCGCTCTCCGGGGCTCCCTCTCGCTCCTGGGGGGCCCCGGGGGGGGAAGCAGCAGTCGTCTCGGGGGTCGCAGGGGCGCGGAGTCGGCTCCCGCCGCTCCCTGCAGGTTCGTCTCCTCCTCACCAGCTCCCCGGGCCGCCGGCCAATCAGAGCGCGGCCCGGGGAGACGTCATCGGGCCAGCAGCCCATCAGAGCGCGGCCCGGGGGCGGGCCTCACGAAGGGTCCCGGGCTGCGGCGGGGAATACGGGGGGAAATTGACGAGGGCCAGGATCCCTCGATTAGGCATCCATGAAGGGGCAAGCGAGGTAGGCACTCGCGGGGGAGGTATAATCCCCCAAAGGACAGGGCAACGGCCGGGTGGCACCGGCGTGGTGAAGGTAGCGCGCACAGCGCTAGTGCCACGAAGGATGCGCTCCAACGGCGCCGACAGGACAGAAGGCAGCGCTCCAAGCGCTAGGGTCAGAGGAAAGCGCTCCCACGTGCTAGAAGCGGGAATGAGCGCCCCAAGGCGCTAGGTTAGCAGGAAAACGCTCTCAAGCGCTAGGGCCATAGCTAGCAGAGACCCCAGGAAGCCCAGGAGCCCAGCAGATCAGGAACAGAGCAGGGCCCAGGGAGGCACGCCCTTCCCTGAGCCCAAGCAGCAGCACGACCCAGGTAGGGTCCTAAGCAGGAAGAAGAAGAGAGAGAGAAAAGGGCCCACCCCCCTTTTATACAGGAGCTCCCTTTGTCTCCAAAAGGGGCAGGCAGGGAGAGAACCAGCTGGAACTGGTTACAAGGAATTTCTTGGTGCTGGCCAGGCCAGGGACACTGGACGCACCCCCGGGGGGGTGGGGCCAGCCTGGTGGGGGAAGGCCCAGCCGGCTTCAGCCAATCAGGCGCCAGCACATCTACTGCACACACACACCAAGGTCTAGAAGGGGCCCTTCCCTTCTAGCCACACGCATGCCGCATACATCATCTTGTAGCATTCAACCTCACGAGCGCACACATACCAAACACGGCCCGGCACGCCCCACGCATCAGGAACTACCAGAGCCACATACATCCCCCATGCATTCCTATGGGCGGCAGGTCTCTCTCACCACGCACACACTCAGGAGGGGAATCACCATCCCCCGGTCACATATACTAAGCACAAACTTCAGGGGTGGACCTGCCAGACGGGCCAAGTCCAACAGGGGGGGCCTGCTGCTGCGCCACAGAGCACTCTATCCAGATAGAGAGCCCCCAAGGAGGGGGCGGGGCTGTGGGCAGAGGGGGCGGGGTCATGGGCAGAGGGGGCGTGGACAGAGGGGGCGGGGCTGTGGGCAGAGGGGGCAGATTAAGGCTTTAATGACAAATAATGGAGTTGGCACTGCGGACTAAGTGATCGGATGGGCTAAATTCAGTGGCAACAGGGGGCGGCGGGGGTGTGTGAGGGGGGGGACACTGCCAACCGGGGAAGTCACAGCTAAAGTAGCTACTAAGGGGGGGGAGCAGCTGCAATTCACAGATCTAAGGCCATCAAGTAAGGTTTGGCAACTAGGGGGTCCAGCTAGAGGGATTTCACTGCCCACTTGCGGGATAGAGTGAGGAGGGGGCGCGGTAAGTGAGAGATTTGGAGGTATTTGCAAGGAGGAAACTGGAGGGAGACGGAGAAGGAGACAGAGAAGGGGGTGCAAGTCAGCACCGGCCAAGTTTGGGGAGGGCGTGGTAATCTGGGGGGGTG
Organism: Lissotriton helveticus; assembly: GCF_964261635.1. Lineage (NCBI taxonomy): Eukaryota > Metazoa > Chordata > Amphibia > Caudata > Salamandridae > Lissotriton > Lissotriton helveticus. The sequence goes on from NW_027611714.1 coordinate 2,294,610, forward strand.
GCGTTATCAGCTCTGACACCCCTGGAGAGAGAGAAAGGGGAGTTGGGTCCCTGGCGCCGGAGAGGATTGAGATAGTTTCTTCAAAACAGGCAGAAAATGTCTGTGTCTTCAAATCAGAGGCCAGCCAGCCAGCCACAGCACACAGTGCTAACCAAGGAGTGAGACCAGCTATGGGGAGGACAGTGCACCCAGCAGAGGGCTGCCAACCACAGGGGCAGTGCCCACAGTGCCAACCAAGGGGTGAGACCACCTCTGGGGAGGACAGTGCGCCCAGCAGAGGGCTGCCAACCGCAGAGGCAGTGCCCACAGTGCTAACCAAGGAGTGAGACCAGCTATGGGGAGGACAGTGCGCCCAGCAGAGGGCTGCCAACCACAGAGGCAATGCCCACAGTGCCAACCAAGGGGTGAGACCACCTCTGGGGAGGACAGTTCGCCCAGCAGAGGGCTGCCAACCACAGAGGCAGTGCCCACAGTGCCAACCAAGGGGTGAGACCAGCTATGGGGAGGTCAGTGCGCCCAGCAGAGGGCTGCCAACCACAGAGGCAGTGCCCACAGTGCCAACCAAGGGGTGAGACCAGCTATGGGGAGGTCAGTGCGCCCAGCAGAGGGCTGCCAACCACAGAGGCAGTGCCCACAGTGCCAAACAAGGGGTGAGACCAGCTCTGGGGACAAGGGCACCCAGACCGATCAACAAGGGACCCTGGGGAGTTAATATTTCAAAACAACAACGGTCCCTTTACAAAGGACAAAATAGTTTCAAATGAATATAGACCAAATCGTAGCTATATTAGGGTGACATGTCCAGCCGGACAGAGGTCTAATGCATAAGTTGGGGTAAAACATTCTCATATTTGTACAAGAACGGGCACAAGCCTGCACCCAATTTTACAGACAAATAGTGAACACAAAGAGACAAACAAAGGGCTTGTAGGCAAAAACTGCAAGTTCTGTTACACTGTTGTCATCACAGTATTAAAATGTAGTGCAGAACATTAAGAGACACCTTTACACTCAACGAAAAAATAAATATACTGTTGTATAAGGTGTAACTACTTGTCGATGGCATTTCGATTCGTAGTAGAATTCACGAATCATCATCAGGACACATATATACATGCCTAACATTCATATAGCCTCAATTGCCTATAGGGAGGGAAGGGAAGGAAAATACAACAGGGATACATTAAGAAAGACATAAAGGAATTCGTGTGCATATAATTATTCACTTCACTTCTCCAACATTGGCAATACCCAAAGTGATTCTATTGGTGGCTTTCATGATTGTACATTTCCATGTTGACTCTTTTGGGGGCATATATACATCCACTTCTACATCATTGGCATTACCCAAAGTGATCAAGATTGTACATCTCCATGGTGATTCTATGGGGGCATTCAGGATTGTGCGTGCTTGGGGGTGCCCAGCCACATACTCGGGGACGCGAGGCGGTGTGCCATGCTGCCTACGGTGAGGTGTTCAATGCGTGCGTGATACAGGACGCGCTAAATGTGCAGCCCGTGGGGTGCAAGTGAGCGCCTAGGCGGGGTGATCGTGGAAGCGTTGTCTATTGGTAGACTAAGTGATTGGAGATTGCCGGTGGGGAACGGTGTGCTCAGTGTACATATAAAAAACGGAGCGTGATGCCGGTGGGTGACGCAAGGTGACAGCGGGGAACTAATTGGCTTACCAGACGCATTGTAGTGCTGTCATTGATCACAATCTGGGCAATTTATGGCACCTGTGAAAGGGAGGGGAACTGTTAGTGACATAGGGCATGAATTGTGTTAACGGGCGAGTACCGGTGAAGAGCCGGACTTCCGCTTACCTAGGAAAACCTGCAATGAGGATTCAGGCGTTTTATGTATTGTCCACGCTGCCCTGCCAGGTCGCTGGGTAGTTCGTGTAATTGGATACGAGCACGTCTCTCAGCGGCCAGAGTAGTGGATCTGACCGTGGATGTGCCCTCCTACTTAAGCGGTGCTGGTTACAGGTCACATGGCCAACATTAGGCCAGTGGCATGAAGACAATTACTGGCGACATAGAGTAGTTCTCAGATTAGAGCTGTCCAGTCCTCAAGGAGATTGAGCCCAGAGTCATTCCATTGCCAACTACTTTGAAAAGAAAATCCTTGACATCGTTAAGGATTTCCCTAAACAGACACCGACCTCCTCAGACATTGAAAGGATGGGGCCTATTGAGGAGAACATCCATATGGCTCGCTTTAACGCATTCGACCCGATTTCCTTAGACCCCTGCCCCCCATCGTTCTTACAAGCCTTGGTTAGTGAAGTGAACCCTACCATCAATAGCATTATTAATTCCTCACTCTCCACGGCTGAGAGCCGCTCATTCAGCGCTCTAGTCTACCGCCCATTAATCCCTACATAACCGGTGGGAAGGCGCGGACGCGCGCAGCGGCGCCCCGATCAAAAGGGTAAAGCTGTTTTTGTAGCTGTACTGCTAATCACTAGTTAACCTGATGTAAATTCGGGCTCAGATTGAATTGTGCTCCGTTTTTAAATTCCTGTGTTGCATTTTATATTGTTTACGCCGTCAAGATTAACCACTTTTAAAGTTCACAGCAAGTACTGTCTCTCCTGTTTCTGCCCAGACCCAGGTCCGCCTCGGCTTGTGCCGTTAGAGCGGATGGTCGTTGCTGGCATTTAGACTCACTTCCGGTTGTAAGAGCGGAAGGGTCATTCAGCGCTCTAGTCTACCGCCCATTAATCCCTACATAACCGGTGGGAAAACGCGGACGTGCGCAGCGGCGCGCCGAAGGCTAGCCCGTCCGCGCCAGGCCGCCACCAGCCGCCACCACATCATCGTCTCTGCGGGCACTTTTCTCCACCTCACTTGCATGGGACGCTAACTATTGTCGATCATGATTGCTGCCAGTATGCCACTCATCAGGTATGGGAGGGTGGAATTGTTAGAACTGAATGCTCCTCTCAGTCCTGTATCGGCGGCCCTCCTGGCAGAAATCTGGGCGGCACCTTGCTTACGGGGTGTAGTGCCGAGTATAGAGAGTACATTGCTGCCAAGCCCACGAGAGGCTCTTTGCTCATTCCGCCCATATCGAGTCCCCCGGGAGGGACTCCACGAAGCCCTGCATTGGTCCCGAGCCCCGAGAGGCTCCCAGCGGCCATTTTCCCCCGAGCCCCGAGAGGCTCCCAGCGGCCATTTTCCCCCGAGCCCGAGAGGCTCCCAGCGGCCATTTTCCCCCGAGCCCTGAGAGGCTCCTCCGATGTTCCGAGCCCCGAGAGGCTCCACTGTTGCCCCGAGCCCTGAGAGGCTCCACCTTTGACCGTTGTCTCCCGAGCCCTGCGAGGCTCACAGCATCCCTTTATGTCTCGAGCCCTGAGAGACTCCTCCTTGGACCCTTTTGCTTCAGAGCCTGCGAGGCTCCTACGTTGGCCCCATCATATACAGCTGCCCAGCACTTTGTGGGCAGCTGCCACGTTTAAGTTCTTCTTGGCTCCCTGCAGCCACTCTTGACTTCGTCACTTAGGGCGTCTTAGCCCCAGAGAGGCCCGTTGGCCTAGAGAGAGTTCTGTGTTCTTACTAATGTGATTCCAGCGAATTATTCTATGTTGCACCATGGAAGGTGATGTATTGTGTCATGTGCCTTGTCTTTTCCCCGCTGAAGGTTCTATGCATCTTGTGTGAAGCTGAAGGTTCTATGCATCTTGTGTGAAGCTGAAGGTTGTTATACGGTCCCAATGTTAGTCTCCCAATTGCCTATTCCTGGCAGTGGTCCTCGGGCCCTGCCTTGTAAATATTCCCCTGTAGATTCTGCCCGTGCCTGATGGCACCTTGTAAAGTGTGTATTCCTATATAATGTGTGTTTTCAACACAAAGGCTATTTTTACATAAACCTTGTGTGGAGTTCCTTTTGTGGGGGGCCCTGGATGTTGCTGCTGGTGGGTGCGTGCGCAAATACTTTACACTTCGCCTCCGAGATAGGCCTGACTGCTCGTGCCAAGCTACCCAGGGGGTGAGCAGGGGTTGTCCTGGCGGGTACCTTCCTTACCCTAGCGGGGGATGGTGGTTTCTGCCTGGCCTTGGCGCACGCCTTGGCCGGACAGGGATCCCATTTCCTACACACACTAATTCCTTTATGTCTTTCTTAATGTATCCCTGATGTATTTTCCTTCCCTTTCCTCCCTATAGGCAATTGAGGCTATATGAATGTTAGGCATGTATATATGTGTCCTGATGATGATTCGTGAATTCTAATAGGAATTGAAACGCCGTCGACAAGTAGTTACACCTTAAACAACAGTATATTTTTTTTTTCTTTGAGTGTAAAGGTGTCTCTTAATGTTATGTACTACATTTTAATACTGTGATGACAACAGTGTAACAGAACTTGCAGTTTTTGCCTACAAGCCCTTTGCTTGTCTCTTTGTGTTCACTATTTGTCTGTAAAATTGGGTGCAGGCTTGTGCCCGTTCTTGTACAAATGTGAGAATTTTTTACCCCAACTTATGCATCAGTAAAAATTAGACCTCTGTCCGGCTGGACATGTCACCCTAATATAGCTACTCTTTGGTCTATATTCATTTGTAACTATTTTGTCCTTTGTAATGGGACCGTTGTTGTTTTGAAATATTATCTTGATCTAGGGCTACAAGTTGTTTTCTCTCTAGGCAAAGCTGGCGCCATGCTCTGGCCGCCCCTGTTCTCTGATGTAGCTGCTCAAGGTCTGAGACTCTCTGGGTGAGTTCCGCTCTCTTACGTTCCCTATTTTGATTTTGAGCCGAAGAGATCGCTATGAATTGCCCCTGGAGGACTGCCTTTAGGGCCCCCCACTGCTTAGCTAGGGAAGTGTCCGGAGTATCGTTGACGGAATGAAAATCTGTGATGGCTTTCTGGATTTGAGTCAGTACAGGTGGGAGCTGCAGCAGCGTGTCACGCAAGCGCCAGTGTCTGAGGGGGCGCGGTGAACAAGGGAGGTGAAAATTGGCCAGGACAGGGGAATGATCCAAGAGAGAGGCCGTCCAAATATCAATGTTGGTGATATGGGTCAGGAGGGAGGAGGAGCCTATAAGATAGTCCAGGCGTGCATAGGTTGTGTGCGCCCCTGAGTAAAAGGTGTAGCTACGAGTGCGGGGGTGGGAATGTCACCAAAGGTCAGATAATCCCAGTTCCTGAAGCAATGCTTGGCCTGAAGGCAGGAAGACCCCGGCTTGGGTCGTCCTCTGGCAGGAGCGATCTAGATCATTGTCAAAAACAACTTTGAGGTCTACCCCAATCGGCAAATGCCTATCTGCGGCAGCAGCCGCCTCCCTTATAGCCTTGAGAAGGAACATCATCTGCCTCTCGTTAGGTGCATAAATAGATCCTATGACAAAGGTTGTGTCCCCCAACAAAAACTGGTATGTCAGTAAGCGACCCCTGAGCTCTGCTTGCTTCTGTAGCACCCTCCCCTAGAAAGATCGGGAGACTAGGATGGCCACCCCTGCTGATTTTGTGGTGTTGGAGGAGAACAACTGGATGGGGAATGCCCTAGCCTTCAATCTGTGATGATCTTTGGAGAGGAGGTGGGTCTCTTGGAGTAAGCATATATCCGCCTTAGAATGCTCAAGGTAATGTAGTATAGCCCTGCGATTGATTGGGTTTTTCAGGCCACGCACGTTAAGGGTAAGGACTTTAAGAGAATTGTGCGCCATAAGAGATCTGGGATCGAGGAAAAACGCAATGCATGGCGCTGGGCATGTTGTGCAGCCACTAACCTATTAAGGTGGAAGGGAACGTAAAGTGGCCGGCGGTATAGAACAGAACAGTTCGTTAAGGGCACCCAGGGGAGTTGGACGAGGAAACCCAAACCCAACATAAAAAAAAAAAAAACAGACAGTTCCAGTAGCACTAATGTCTCAGCCAACAACAAAAAGTTCAAAAATGCAGGAAAAGCCCAGTCTCTAGGGTATAGTCCACCAACCCGGAGGAGCCGGGCAGTCGTTGAGTGAGGGCTCATAACGTGACCAAGGGGAGAGGACCAGGTCCCCCCGCCATCCGCCAGAAATCAGAGTATCGCAGCAAGGGTACATAATGGCAAGTGTCTTACTCTGTGCCAGGTTTCGTTCTGTCCAGGGCATCGGCTGCGGAGGCAAGGGCCTCCTGTTGCCCCCTCACAACATCTGCCTTATTCGGCTTTCGGACTCACCGCCTCCAACTATGGTTATGCCATCCTGAGGGTGTGATCTCGGGCCCAGGGCTGCCGTTGTGCCTATCATCGTCCTCATCATCCGGCACCGTCCGGCCCAGCAGCTGACAGGACTCTGTGAGAGAGCGCATCTGGTGAAGCTTGCCATCAAAGCGGAAGATGAGACGGAATGGGTGCCACCAGGAGTAGGTGATGTTGTGTTGTCTAAGGTGGTCCGTCACCAGGCGGAATTGCCTGCGGCGCTTTAGGGTGACTAGGGCTAGGTCCTGGTACAGCACAGGAGAGTGACCTTGATAGGAGAGAGGGTGGAGGGTTCTCGCCTTTTTTAGAATGGCTTCCTTGGTTTTGAAGTCCCGCAGGCATACTAAAATGTCCGCCGGGGTGTTGTTGGGCGCCCCCGGGGGTCCGACTCTGTGTGCTCTATCTAAGACAATTTCCACATCCTGAGCAACAGCCACGATATGGCGGAAGAGGCCCTGTGTGAAGGCAAAGAGATCTTTGGTATCTTCCGTCATCTTTACCCCTGGGATCCGGATGTTGTGTCGACGCGATCTGTTCTCGAGGTCCTCCACGTGCGTTTGGAGATCCAGCTATTGATCTTGGAGCCTCAGTATCTCCTGTTGGAGCATTATCACCTCCATCGTGGTGGAGTCGTGCTTGGTATCCAGCGTTGCGACCCGCTCCCCCACCTCATCTACGTCTCTGCGTATTTCCCACATCTCAGCCTTCAGATCCGTCTTCACTGTCAGTATGTCAGCCCTGAGAGTGTTGAAGAGCGATTTTAGGAATGCCTTAGTGATAGGCTCCAATCCGGCCCAGCTCCACAGGTCCAGGTGTCGCAAGGGGTGTTGTGCTCCCAATCTCCGGCTCCACGGGTTCCACGGGACCTCGACTAGGAATGCGGCCCCCGCCGTGCAGCAGATGGCCGAGGCGGGCAGAGGCCGCGGTGTTGAGAGCTGGCCTCTGCGGTCTCCGTCACGGGCTGCCCCTGTTGTTAGGCTTCTGCCACGTTGGTGATGCAGCCGCTGGACTCGCATCTCTTCGGCCCGTATTTGGCCCCCGCTGCCAGTCATCAGTCCACCGACGGTAGGTAGGGACAGACGGGTCTCCGCCACCGATTTTGGCGCTTCCCAGCTGTCGTAGGAGCGAATCATCCTGCCTCGCCACCATCTTGGCCACGCCCACGCCTAAATATTTAAAGCCATGTAGTGCCACAAGAACTGTGCACCTAGAGTGCAGCCGCAGGGTCCCTGATTCCAGCAGGAATATTAAGGACTTCTTCCAATTGATCTTCTATCCTGAATAATCTCTAAATATGGTAAAAATGTGTAGGATTCGTTCACTCGAGAAGGCTGAATACGTGTCCTACAGCAAAACGTCAACGTAGAGGGAGATTCTCGCATCCCACTCCTGATCAACTGGAATACACCATATGAGAGGTCCTGGCGAACCCACGCACGTGTGAAGAGCATAGGAGGCAAGGAGCATCCATGTCGGACGGCAAAGACTCGGGAGACTGTATTATTGACGTGCATTCACGCTAGAGGGGCCACATACAAGAGCTTAACAGCAGCGCCACTGGTTCAGCAAAGGAATCCCCTGTTGCATGTGGTATGCCATTAAGGTGTCGGAAAGTTAAGCGCGTTCCCTGGTGTGACATAAAGCCCGGTTGATCAGGATGAACCACTGTTGTAATTAATATCCGCAGGCAGATCACCAGGGCTTACGCAAGGACCTTAGTCTCAAAATTAAGCAGGTAGAGAGGTCTAGAAGACCCAAACTCAGTTGCTGGTTCGTCCTTTTTTGGGATGACCACCACCTCAGACATTCTTTGGTCCTCTGGGAGACACCCTTATTTTCAGGCAGTCGGAAACCTACTCTGGAGGTACTCCCTGAATTTATCCATCATGCTTGTATATAATTCTAACGGGAGCTCATTAGGCCCTGTTGCTTGTCCTGTTTTCAAGGTTCTTATTGTCTTATTTATTTAGTCTACTGCCAGGTCTTGCTCTAGTGCGTCTCGGTCCTCATTCGTTAGCATTGGCAGGGTCAGGTCCTTCAGGAAGTCTCTCCCAGTATTTCCGGCCCCTTAATGTCCGTGTCCGCAAGGATCACTGGCTTGAATTCATCCTATAGCACGAAAGCTGATTCAGCAGGCCGCCCGTTCTCCTTAAAATAGAAGTCTGCTCGATCTCTCATACGAGCTTTGTACGCCTGGTCTTTTAAACATCATGGATCAACACTTGGGGGTAGGATGAAGTCCACAACCAGACCATCGAGTTTCACCTCCACCAGCGAATGGTCTGTGATTCCCACTGCTATGTGCGTAGCGGCTCTAAAAACATCTTTATGGACTGTCTGGGTGAAAAGATAGTGTAGGCATGCCAGACTACCATGTGCTGCAGACCGGTGCATCCGGTTCTGATCCCCTCTTCCCCTCAAGGGGCATTTAGGAGTATCATGAATATAGTATAGGTGCAGTTCTGTCACTCCAGTCACCCCAATGCGTATATGCTCTGTCGTAAGCGTGTTACCCTTTCACAGGATGAGTCAGTCTTGTCTGGGTCTCTTTCCTGTTTCCCGACACTTGACTGGCACGCCCCAAGACTCGAGAGAGCAGTGACCCACCAGCAGGCTTTTGTGGAGTGCTTTTGTCCTGGATGTAGGGCTGTATTCAGTCAGAAATTTCAGCAGCTAAAAGCCCAACACGGGCTCTCCAGGAAGTCAGTAGATTCAGACCCTGTTGTGTTAGGAATTTGACAAGTGCAACCTTGAACGGGGCTGTTGGCAGCACACAATCGTCCTACTGGGCCTCAACAATCACGTTGTCGTAAAGTTTTATTTTCTGCCTTGAACTGTTGGGAGAGTATTGGCGGAGCGGGGTCCCTCAGACTAGCTGGTCCTGCTGGATGGCTTGCCGGCCCGCCCTACAGATGAAAGGGATGTGTCTGACCTTGCTTCTTCCAGGACAGCCTTGTCCTCCTGCTGGATAGTCAAACTCCCTTCCCTTTCTCACCAGACAGGCAGGCTTCTAGGCACAGTTCTAGGCTCTGCAGAACAGGTACACAGCTTCTCCATTAAGTAATTCAGCCTGCAGGTGATGTCTCTTCAACTTAGATAAACTGTCAGGCTCTCACCATCACTGGTGGTACAGCAGGCACCTGAGTACTTTGTAGAGCACATTATTACTTGGTAACAGGGGACTTTGAACTAGAGTATAAAAGAGGGTTAGATGGTCCCACTGTATACACAACTGGCAGGCAGGAGATGCTGTTTATTCTATCGCGGTTTACTCTGTCGCGGTTTACTCTGTCGCACTCTCACATTGCATTTATGCTACGCACACCAACACCCTAAACACGCACTTGATGTTAGCGCAAAGTCTGGGCACAGGTATAGAAATGGAGCATTACATGGGTGTGTCAGTAGGACGCCACTCCACTGACCATGATGCAAAGATCTCATCAGGCTATTGATCCTTACAACAGGGTGCATTGCCACCACCGCTCTAGCTGTTAAACCCATGACAGTCCTCTGCCTTAAATATAGGCACACTTGGTGTGACCCTCCAGGTCACAGGACCGTTCCAAGACCTCTCATAGTCCCTTGTTAGAAGTTGCACAGTACTGAAGTGGCAGAAAAATCTCATGCAATTGTTTTGTGGTAGATTTACCCCAGTAACGTGCAGTCACAAGTTTGGCGCCATGGACTGGGTAGTTGCCACGAGGAACAGATTCTCCTGCCTGTCAAACCACATGCCATTCACTATTTCATAGTGTTTTTCTTCTTTTATTTACCACTTGTTTTAAGCGAGTGGTAGATATATGCATGTGGTGGGTTGGGGGGATATGGGTGAAGCATTGGAGGGAAGTGGAAAGCCTTTTCTAACAGAGGGAAGAATTGTGGGTTTCCCCCAGTTAGTACAAAATACAGGATAAGTCTTGGCTGCTTCTGCTGCACCCAGAGTCTTGTGCGTCTTTTCAGTCTAATTTTTCTGTCTGGAAAAAAATGGTGTCCTGTTTTTCTACACCTGATACATCCAGGTGCAGAAAAACCTAACAACTGATTTTTTAGTTTTTTGTAAAACTTTTTAATTGATTTTTGTTAATGGAAATAATGTTCACAGTACATAATAATGCGGCAAAGGTGATACAATAGTACAGACATGCCTGTTAGATGTATACAATATTCCACAGGCGCGTGGAGTAGGGGCATGGACCGCTTAGAACTGATGTAGCTTGAGCGCAAGGAGAATTTGGGGGAAAGAAACAGGGGGACTATGTGTGGGATGAGGGAACTTGGTAAAGAGAGCAGTGTCCCTGCGAAGGGAGGGAGAGAGAAAAGAGAAAGCCCCGGAGGGGAATTAACTAACTGGGGAGGAGGGGGAGGGGGGGGAGAGGGATGTGACTGAGCCAAGGGAGCTGAGCAGGCGAATTGCACTGAGCGCATCTACGGAGTAAAAAAATCGTGGGGGGGAAGAGTGGAGTAGAACAGAGCGGAGGCCGGAGGGGTGGATTCGGAAATGGGGGGGGGGGCATGTCGATTACTCCCTATGAGGGCATTGATGCTGTCCGGGGCGCGGGCGTGTTGGGAGGGGCTTGGGGTATCACGCTGGTGATCTGACAGAGACTGGTGGGATAGGGTGGCCCATTCTAGGGAGATAGGACGCTTGCGCTGACCTTTAGCTTCCTCCTCCCGAAGGGCATCCTCTTCCGCTGCAGCCCACTTTCTCACCGCGCCTGCCCACGTCTCTAGTGAGGGTCCAACTGGCGCGCGCCATTGCATGGCTATGTTCCTTTTGGTAGAAGCAAGGATAGCGCAGCATATCTGAACTGCACCTTGAGTGTTTTTTGGCCTGCGGAATGTCCCCAGGGCGACTGCCTCCCAGGAATGCAGGTCGGTGAGGTCTGTGAGGGTGCTAATGGAGTCAAGTATGGCTGACAAGTAGGGCTGAAGGGTTGGGCAGTCCCAGAACATTTGGTGGAAGTGTGCGTCCCGGGAGTTACATCTGGGGCATAAGAACTGAGTGTCAGGATAGAAACGCTGGAGGCGCGCCGGGGTCTGGTAAGCCCTATGTAAAATGTAGTATTGTATGTTTTTGAACCGCGCGTTTCTCTACACCTTCTTTGGGAATTCCAGCGCTCTGTCCCACTCCCGGTCATGTAATTGGCTCCCAATCTCGTCCTCCCACACCGTCCTAAGAGTGAGTAGCGGCTTGTGTGTAAGTTCCCGGATGAACTTGTACAACTAAGTGACTAGGTGTCTTCCGCTCCCCATGTAGAGGATAGTGTGTATTACGGGGTGTGTCGCGGGCTCACTGACCGTTAGATCACCATGTGGGTGATAGCCGCCGATGTGTTGGGGATGTGTCAGGAACTGCCCTGGGGGGAGGCCAAGGTCCTCCATAAGTTGTGCGAACGGGCGAAGCTGGCCCTCCTCAAATAGTGCCTCCGCCTCCGTGACCTCCGAGTCCGTCCATGTGCCTACCATGGCGCTCATAAAGTAGGAGACGCCCCGTGGCCACCCCGCTAGTGGCAGCCGTGGGGGGTAGCAAGTGGTCCTCGTTGCCATGCGGTGAATTCGCAACATACATTGGCGGGCCACGGACACCTGCAAGGGGTAGGTCCGGCAGGGTTTGATGCCAGCGAGCAGCAGCCGACAGAGTTCCGGGATGGGGCCGTGCGCTGTATGAGTCTCCCCAGAATGTCTTCCCGCCGTCCAATACGAGAGCCACTGAAGTTGCGCTGCTAGGAAGTGCGATTCGAAGTCTGGGGCACCCAGGCCCCCCTGTGTGGTGGATAGTCGAAGTTTGGCGAGGGCTACTCTATGCCGACCATTTCCCCATATAAGGGTGCGGAGCAGCGAGTCCAGTTCGCGGAAAAAACGTCTGAGAGGCACGACCGGGAGGTTGGTGAAATAATACAGTAAGCGAGGGACAATGATAATTTTTGCCAGGGCTACTCGCCCGATGGGGGCTAGTGGAAGGTGTTTCCAGAAGCCCACCGAGGCGCGGATGCCAGCGAGAACCTTGCCATGATTGCCCTCAAAGATGTCGGCGGGTGAACGATACAGGCGAATCCCCAGATAACGGGGGTAAACAACCTAACAACTGATAATCAGGTGGAATAAAATTAACACATGAAAGTACGCCTTAATTTAATTGCCCTTGATTCATACTGTGGACCATAGTTGAGGGATAGGTCTAGGCATAGTCCTTGCAACATACAATAGATTTGCGTGCGGCAGAGGCCAGAACTCAAAAGTCAGGATACCAGATACAAGTAGTTGGTAACTCAGGGCAGGGGAAAACACCTGTTGTCCGTGGAGAGGAAATTCCCATCTCAAAAATCTACATTAAAAATTAATTAATAGTATTCTTTTTTAATTATCTGTTTGGTGCCAGTCCATATGACTTTAATTTCTGCTTTGGGATTCTATGTTACAAGTCCATAGGGTACATGTATCGTTTGTGAGCATAATAAAATGTTGGAATTTCTACAAATCCTCACTCCTACGTCCAAGTACTCTCAGGCTACCATTCTACACTCTGCTCTGTCTGAAGAACAGGTCAACATTTTCAAAATTCTGCAATTCTGCATTGATATGGCTTGTAAATTATTTTTGGGGAAATTTACATGTATTATGTATTAACTATTTAATTTTAATACTATAGATGATTGAAATTACGGACGAAGAAAGCAAGATTTAGCACCAGCCAACTGAATGTTAGTGCCATAAGAAGGATTATTTTGAAAAACTGAAGGACATCCAGCATTCTAAGTTTAAACAATTTCCAAAATCTAGGTGTGGCCAGGAAGTATGAGCTGAGGAAAGTACTATACCTGTAAGTGAAGTCTCTAATTTTGCATTTCATTAACCCAGAGCAAAGTCATATCTGTGCACACAGCATCAGAAATAATCCCAGAAAGACCAATCACAACATCCTCATCTGAAATATTATCAGAAAGACAAATTGCCTCAGCATGACAGAATAACGTTCATCTAAAGCACGCATGATCTAAAGCATCATGTAATTCCAGAGAGGAAGCACACACTGCATAAAAGAAAGATATAACTAAATGTTTCTTCTGCAAACCATCAAAGAAAAGACACTGAAAGAAGACTTCGAAGCTGACACGTTAACAACCAAAAGATTGGAAAATCACCTTTGTTCAACAACCGTTTTTAACCAGTTACACAAGTTTGAGACTATCTGCCTCGGGATATAACACCTCGACCCACTCTGCTCACTCTGGCGAAAACCTTAAAAATCCACCACTTTATTGTTTTCATGACCATCTCAGATTGTTTCCTTTTTAATGTGTACTGTTCTGAAATTCTATGTAAATCACCTAAACATTCTGTTGTGCAGGAGTGATATGTAAAAACTGATTAAATGAGCACTGTTGCGCTATAGCTAATGTAAATAAATCCTCATCTTCAGAACTACACCTTACACCAAACATAGAAAGGGTAAAATTAACTGATGTTCTGTGACTGGTGAGCCACAATAGTACTGTGCATTTTCTAATGTTCTCAGTTACTGCCATTACGCCAGTGCAAAAAGGTACGTCTCAGTTTAATCATTAAATATCAGACTAACACCTTATCCCTGCATTGCTAAGAACCTATACAAATAGATTTGAGAAAAACTTCAGTCACAAAATAAGTTGCTGCCGGAGAGGCTGTAACCAAAAGACTATTATCTGCTAGAAACATTTCGACAGGTGTTACAGGGCTGCATCCAGACATATTTTGCTCAATTCAAGTGTTAAGAAGATTACACACAATTTCTTTTAGAGATAAATACTGTACATTATCTAAACAAGCCCGACTCTAAAATCGAGTTCACTCGTACCGTGGCATATAAGCAAGAGAAAACTAAATGTAACTCTAGGAATACACCTTATAAAAACACGTGCTGTGAGAACAAATTCAGTGTTCAAACCCGCCTCAATCAAAGCAAAATAACCCAATTTGGAGAAATAAGTTACCTGTGCCAAAAAAGATTCAGCCATCAATCTCATCTCACTGAATTTGAGAGAATGCACACTGGGAAAAACCTCTCTCAGTGCTCTGAATGCCAAAAAAGTTTCAGCAGTAAATATTATCTCACTGAGCATATAAGAATCCACACTGGGGAAAAACCTTATCAGTGCTCTGAATGCCAAAAATGTTTCAGCCATAAATATAGTCTCACTGCGCATGTGAGAATCCACACTGGGGAAAAGCATCAGTGCTCTGAATGCCCAAAAAGTTTCAGCTGTAAATCTCATCTCACTGAACATATGAGAATCCACACTGGGGAAAAACCTTATCAGTGCTCTGAATGCCAGGAAAGGTTTAGTATCAAAGCGCTTCTTTATCGACATGCATTAACCCACTGTGTGGAAAAACCTTACCAGTGCTCTGAATGCCAAAAAAGTTTCAGCTGTAAATCTAGTCTCACTGAACATATGAGAATCCACACTGGGAAAAACCTCTCTCAGTGCTCAGTGTGCCCAAAAAGTTTCAGCAGTAAATCTTATCTCACTGAGCATATGAGAATCCACACTGGGAAAAACCTCTCTCAGTGCTCAGTGTGCCCAAAAAGTTTCAGCAGTAAATCTTATCTCACTGAGCATATGAGAATCCACACTGTGGAAAAACCTTATCAGTGCTCTGAATGCCAGAAAAGGTTTAGTATCAAACGGAGTCTATATCGACATGCATTAACCCACTCTGTGGAAAACCCTTATCAGTGCTCTGAATGCCCAAAACATTTCAAACTTAAATCACTTCTAACTGCACATTTGAGATTCCACACTGGGGAAAAACCTTATCAGTGCTCTGAATGCCAGAAATGTTTCATTGACAGAAACAGGCTCACGGTGCACATAAAAACCCACACTGGGGAAAAACCTTATCAGTGCTCTGAATGTCCGAAATTTTTCTGTTTCAAAGGACTACTCACTAAACATACTAGGACCCACACTGGGGAAAAACCTTATCAGTGCATTGAATGTGACAAATGTTTCAGTGATAAAAACCGTCTCACTCATCATATAAGAACCCACACTGGGGAAAAACCTTATCAGTGCTCTGAATGCCAGAAATGTTTCTATGACAAAAGAAGACTCACTAAACATACTTGGACCCACACTGGCAAAAATCCTTATCAGTGCACTGAATGCAAGAAATGTTTCAGTGAAAAACGCAGTCTCACTCAGCATATAAGAACCCACACTGGAGAAAAACCTTATCAGTGCTCTGAATGCCACAAGTGTTTCAGCCGTAAATCTGGTCTCACTGCACATGTGAGAATCCACACTGGGGGAGAAACACCAGTGCTCTTTATTTTTTGACCATTTCCGTCTGTATTTATCCATATTTATTTTTTGGGCATTTTTTCTGTATTTATCCACATTTATTTTTGCCACACGCAAAAAACGCCACTACAGCTAGTATTTTTCCGCATTTATTTAAATTGACAATGCACGCCAGTGTCGGGTTGTTATTGGGCAACACAATACATTCATCTGAAAACGTTGCCATTGTAGTACAAGCACATGTGCATTTCAAGAGACTTTGCAGACATTGAGGCTCTTTCTGGCTTGTAACGTACCGGTTGCTACCTCATCTTGTATCTTGGTTACTGGTGTTACTTGCACAATTGTCACTTTTTCCTCATGTAACGTAACATTTGCTCTTGTAATGTTACTGTTCCTATTGTGAAGCGCTCTGACACCCTCGGGTAAAGTCTGCGCTATATAAAAACGCATAAATAAATAAATGCCTTGACAGGGGCCTAAACGCAACGAGAGAACTGCATCTCCTAAAATGGGAATTGCAGCCTGCAGTTCTGTTTCTCGAGAGGCCTAAGCCTAAGGTAGTACTTCCTCTCCCTGAGCCCACGCTGCCAGTCAACCGCCTGCATTGAATGGCTTACCAGTGGTAAATCGCCTAGATGCAGCTCAGTGCAGCCTGAATATGAATCATTCCCAGACAGCAGAGGACAAGGGGTTCTGAAAATGCTTCCCTTTATTCAAGTACAGAGAAACCGACTGCTTCATCAATCAGGATTGGGTCTTTTTCAAGTCACGGCAAAGAACTACTAGTTGGAATTATGTGATTACATGGCTGCTTCACTTTCTGCATAGTTATGAATTTTGCCACATTATCCAAATGATCCATCATCGATACATGATCTGTTGATTCTAATAACATTTTTGTTTAAAGCACATTTCCCAGGCAATGGATGCAGATGAAGCATAAGGTCACAAAGGGGGATCAGCTCCAGCTTCTGGTGATTAATGGAGCAATGAGGCATTAATTGAAGAAACTTGAAAAAAAGAAAGCTAAAGTGTGTCATTTGCTCGATATCGCTTCTGTGTAGGCTTGGTTTCTAAGCGCTGTTAATATATCTCACAAATCCTACCCATATCACGTTGATAGTTAAGTTGTGCCGTTTTAGGTTGTTTACAAAGGAACGTTTACTTTGTTTTTGCATCACAGTAACTAAGATGACTCTGTAAGGGGATGCGAACAGCTGGTGCTACGTGGGTGGGGGCGGGAGGGCCGGAGCCTGAGGCTGTAGAGGTCCGAGAGAGGCAGGAGCGGCTTTTAAGGGAATCGATCTGGATTCTTACAACATTTTTTTTTAAAACACATTTCCCAGGCAATGGATGCAGATGAAGCATAAGGTTTACAAAGGAACGTTTACTTTTTTGCATCACAGTAACTAAGATGACTCTGTAAGGGGATGAGAACAGCTGGTGCTGCGTGGGTGGGGGCGGGAGGGCAGGAGCCCGAGGCTGCAGAGGGCAGAGAGAGGCAGGAGCGGCTTTTAAGGGCACATACACGTACCCAAAAAGTGCAAATAGAAGGAGCTGGAGCTGGCGCAGGCTAACGGCGGAGGAGCTGGTGGTATTAGCACGCCCGCACTGTGATGCTTGTAAACAACCGGGATTGGCTCAGGGTCACTTGAAGACCCTGAGCCAATAGGTCAACAGTACGTCACTGAAAGGAATCCACGTCACTGGAAGGAATCCCCAGAATCTGAGCAGGGCACGGCAACTCTGAACAAAGGCTGCAGCGCGGCAAAATGTACTTTTTTACTCGTATTTTTCCGCTTCTACATACAAATACAGACAAAGGAAAAAAATATTTCCGTCTGTATTTATATGTGTAAATACGGAAAACCGGGAGCCCTATACATAATATACAACAGCAGGAAAACATAACAAACCAGTTACTTGCCTTCGATAACGCTCTTTCTGGTGGATACTCCTTTACCTGGAGATTCCTTACCTTGTGAAAATTCCCCACATGCCAGAGTGGATCCTCAAACTTTAAAGCAGTCCTGCTGCACGCAGTAGGAGACATCATGCAGCTCAGTGTCGCCATCATTCTGCTCCAGAAGTGACAAGCGTAGACGTATAAAAGCACTTCCCATGTGCACTGTGAACAACTACAGAGGTCTGAGTTCATTATCTCACAGGTCTGTATCACATATGCAGGCCCTGGGCAGATATTAATTCACCATTTTCATTAAGATTAGAATTCAGATGAGGCCTTTTCATTTCCAAAAATTCTAATTGTGTTCTCAGCATCAAGTGTATATATAAAACGTTGAGTGATGACTGCGCAGTGCTCAAGATGAAAGTGATTTGATGATAAAACAGTCCGATCCACATTTTGCACACAGAAACAGGGGTGCAAATGCTTTTGCACAATACAAGTTAAGCAAAGGCGATTCATAGAAGATATAATTTATATGAAATAATCCCTGTATAGTCAATGTTTCAACCGTTCCATTTAATTACCATGGTCTCATCAGGATGGTAGATCGCCGCTTCTCCAATATGCTTCTCAACCATATTCAATACAACCGAGTAAGGATTCTTCTGTATCTCTGGGCAGCGTACCTGGGAGGAAGTCAAATTCAACTAAGCAGTTCCAGCGCCCGTTCGTCAGACCAAACAACTGCAGCCAGTGAATCCTCGGCTCGCTGTCAAACAAGTTCAAGTGTGACTCTTCCTGATGAGACCATCGTCATTGACTGTCTTGTCTGTGAGAAGTTGCACCAGCCATCCTGTGATGGTGGACAGGAAGACATTCACCACCAAGTGAAATGCTCGCAACTCCAACAGCTTGTTGAGGAGTTGGGTCTCTGCTGGTGACGAGGGTTCCCTAGTCTCTGTCTCCCATATGGCCTTCCCATCCCAGAAGTAATACATCCGTCGCCACTGTTAAGTCTGGGTGGAATAGGGAGAGGGGTCTGCCACTGGCATAATCTAATTCACTGGGGAAAATGTTGGATACTGCCTACAATAGCGTGAGTCAGTGTCTGGAGGGACACAAAGAGGTTTTGCAGCTGCACCAGTTGTAGCAGCAGTGGAATGATGTCCCGGACTTTGCCTTTATGTGCCATGGCTTTGAAAGAACTGGGAGACTTGTTGGGTTTGCAGCAGGGTCTGGCACTGGCAGTATAGAAAAACCCTACAGTAACCAAAAGGGGACGAGATTTGTGATGAAATTGCGTGGCGGAGGCAGACAGACCCAAGAGCCTAGTCCACTTTCTTGCTTAAAAGGCGAGAGCCATCGAATAGCTTGTTCATTAAAGATGCTCGGGTATCTTTAGAGAACCATATAGACCCAATCATGGCAATGCACTGTAGTTCTACACTCATGCCAATCGCCTGACCCAAGCAATAGGCTATGTCCAAGTCACAACAGAGTACAAACTTTGCTGCAACACATCTATCCTGATTAGCTTGTGTTCGCCGGCAGAGTTTGGGCCACTGTTTCCCACAGGGCATGATTATATTTGGGAGCATTGTCATTGAGACCCTCCAGCATTTAGCGATGTGCAAAAAAAATCGCCATTTTGTAACAAGTCTACATTTTTAATAAAAATTCCAATGAATGCTACCTTGTCCTTGCATTGATCCAGCGCTCGCCAATGGGCCAATAAAAGGAGGAGTCTCAGCAGCAGGCAAGTGATGTGTTCTTTGTTTATTTACTCCTCACCGGCCTGCCTGCTGTTTTGCATTCACCTGGAGGGCTTCGGACTCCACCACCAGAGAGTAGGACCTTTCTGGCTACAGCTTGGAATCTTCTGCAGCCAGAGGAGAGAACAGACTGTACGTCGTAGAACGGGGCAAAAAGAATATCAGGTATGTTATACTGGCATGCTGAAGCAGTATGCATCTGTCACCTCCACTCCTACAGCTTGCTCGTTCTTCCTTATCTTCGCCAAGGACTGTCGGTGCCCTAGGCAAGGAAATCGAAGGGGGCATGGGCAAACCATCATGATGGTCCCTGGAGGGGGCAGTATATTAATGCAGGGGTCCAGCTCCCATGGGGGATGTGGTGGGACCGGGGACAAGGCAAGATTTAAATGCAGTGAAACGCCGGGCCCAGTGGGCCAATATTTTTCTAAAGAGGCCCACCAAACGCGCCACTGCCCCGTCCACTGCTTGAAAAAAAACCTGGTTGAGCCCTCTGGCCTTTCTTTGGTGGCTCCCACTCACCCCTTCTCATCCACCTTTATCTCACTAGTGTTTTGGTGCTGGAGGTCCAGTGTTTTCAGGATACAATTGTGAGTGTAGAGGCTAGTGTTTGGCAATAGGGACAATGGTAGGGTAGGGGTCACTTTGGGTGGGGGTGGCAGGATAGAGCGTAGTGATATGGCAGAAGCAGACAGTGTAGCCATGTAGTGTTTTGAGGGTAGGTTGCAGTGTGGGGAAGTAGCTTTAAGGCAAGCAGAAAGGGCCAGTGTTTTGTGGGAATGGATGATGGCAGTGTTTTGGGGAAAGGGGCTAAGGTGGTGGGTGGGGTTGGTGGCAGTGCTGTGGGGTAGGGTGGCATGGAAAAGGGCTAGGCTATTCTAGCTCCTTTTTGTTCTTGTGTGGAGTCTTGGAGGGTATATTCTGCTTGTTCTAGAGCTCTTGGGCTGTCTGGTAACTACAATATACTCTTGCTGCTTCAAGGCTCAGGTCGGTCTGGGGTTCAGTACACTTCTGGGAAACTCAGAACCTTGTGAGATGGATCCATATATTTGAACTCCCACTTGCAAAGGGTGGAAGTAACATGTGTGTTCATCTCCCTTTCACAATTTGCATCATGCCTATCCTATCTATCCTAGACAATCGTTGCAAGTGTGAAAACTGTCACCCTTTTACAGGACTGGCCCAACGGTAACTCTTTGTTTTGTAGCACATTTCTGTTTTTTTTTTTGCGTTTGTCAAATTATTTGATTTTGGGGATATTAAGTGTTTACAACAGGGGTCTTCAACCTTTTCTGAAGTGAGAGCTACTTCTGATCAGTGAAAGTCTTGAGCTACTCAAGGCTAATCATCTTGCACATTGTTACCAGTCAGTTTGTCAAGTAGGGCCTTTTAGATTGAAGTCTAATGATCTGTCTGCGCCTTTCACGTCATGGTACTCCTATGATCTCAAGAAATGTAAAAGAAAATGTAGGCAATTTTGGAGGAAGAGTTCCAGCCTATTGTTCAACACAGTTAAATCGCTTTCATCCTTTGGTTATAAAAATTTTGCAACTCCCAGCCAAAAAGCTGTGATGAACTATCCGAATTCTTTTTTCCACAGTAAATAAAATATTCCTGGATGGATTTTAAGATACACCAGGTAATCTTCAGGGACAGATACAGTGGAGTAACGTACGGTGAATAAACTAACTTACCATTTCCTGGTAATGAGTACATTCACCCCACTTTCTGAAGAGAAAGTATCTAATCTTATCAGCACTATGAAATGTGGAGCACCTGCAGATTCTTGCCCTCCATCCGGTTTAAGCTACCATTTCTGCTCATCTCACTTTGTTATTACAGTGGTGCTCAAGTCCGTCTTTTTTCCAGCTGCTTGGAAAAAGGCATCTATTTTGCCCCTTCTAAAGACTCCTTCCCTCGATCCCTCAGATGTAAAGAACTACAGATCCAAATTGGTCTTTCCTCTTCCTTATGAAATTTTAGAAAAGGCCATGAATCAGGAGATCACCACCTTCTTTGAAAATACTGACTGTCTGGATCCTGCTCAACATGAGTTTAGACCCTACTACTGTCAACCTTAGCGGCAGTAACTGAAGAGAACAGATCCATTGTGGATAGAGGAGATTAATGCAGCCTTGATCCTATTGGATCTTTCAGCCACATTTGATATGGTTAACCATTTCTCTTTGGTAAGCCGTTTAGAAAGTATAAGCATCAACCGTACTGCTCTCAAACTGACCAGGTTCTTTTTGTCAAACAGAGAGCAATTGGTACCTTTGGAAGATTTTATCTCTGCCCCATTATCACTTCCTTGTGGGGTCTCGGGGATCTTCAATACGTCTGACTTTGCCTAATGCCTACAGCACTCCATTAATTGGACTAGCTCGATCCTGTTGCTTCTCTACATTCTTTATACCCAAATAGTGGTATCGGTTACTGCAGAACCGGAAAAAGTGGCAAAAGATTTTAGAACGAGTATGACTAGCATCGCTAATTGGATGCAGAAGAATTTCTTAAAATTGGATGCAGAAAAAACAGAGTTAGTGCTATTTGTTAAGGATTCCTCCTTCTGGAACACCTTTTGGTGGCCACACAGTCTCGAGCCCCTTCCACTCCCAGTCCACAAGGCTAGAAATTTGGGTAGTCGTCTTTGACTCAAAACTCACTTTTATTGACCACTCCAATCAGGTAACCTCTTCCTGTTTCCTTATGTTAAAACATTCAAAGAAAATCTTGGCCTTCCTTCACATGGAGCTTAGGAAAAGTGTTATCCTGGCTCTTGTCGAATCTAAAATGGATTATTGTATTGATCTTTATATGGGCTCCCAGTTGTCTTCTCAATAAGTTGCAAACAGCCCAAAATGTGGCAGCAAGACTGCTGAAGAACCTCCCCAAATGCTGCTCAGCCTTTAAAGCCATTTAAGACCTCCATTGGCTGCCTTTAAGGGAAAGAATTACATTCAAAGCCTTATGCTGTGCCCATAAGGCACGGCATCAGGTTGGCCATCGCTTCCTACAAGATGTTCTAATGATATGCCCCTTCTCGTACACTATGGTCCAGCAATACTAGGCCGGTATGTGTACCCAGAATAAAAAGTGTCCATTGGGAAGGGAGACGTTTCTCCTACTCTACCTCCAGATGGTGGAACTCTATCCAATCATTTGACGTCCGCCTCAACTAATGAAGTTCAGGAAGGAACTTAAGACTTTTCTTTTCAGCCTATAGTTTAATTTTCGCATCTAACTGCTAGGCAAATGTTTAGGTATTTTACATCCCGTACTGTCAGGTTTCAAATGACACTAGTGCCAAGATGCCTTTTTGGTAATCGTGCACTTGGTAAAAAAATGTACATTTACATTATCAGACTCTGCTAGCTGCAGCTTGATGATAATAATATAAAATAAACACAACCTTCCCTTAACTTTAAAAGGAAAATATGACCTTGTTCTTATTTAAAAATGTACTCAAAGCTGTGAGTTAATCCAGTAGTGTCTGGGAGCTACTGGTAGCTCGCAATTGACTGGTTGAAGACACCTGCTGCACATTTTATAAAATTAAACCAAAAACTATTCCAAAAATGTAGGTGTTTGTTGTTTTGGGGTGAGGAGTCTGTTGTGATTTTGAGCCCATACATTCATGTTTCATCCTTTTTACATCATGAGTTCTTATGCGTCCACTGTATTCCTGTTTAAACTGTATTCCTTTTTTGGGTGTTTTTAAAAACCTTTTCTAAGAACGTGCATTGACGAGGTTTCATTTTTTTCTCCCAGTTGATTTATTTTCTCCCTCCTTTGTGGATTTTTTGCAAACTGTTCAATTTGTTCCATTCTTTAGCACCACCAGTATTGCATAGTGCATAGGTTTCAGTATTTATTTTCCTTTTTTGCGGAGGGTGATTTTAGTTTGAATTCGGACTTTCCTTACGCACTTTTACTCTGACTTTTTCCTAATTCAGTTGGGTTACCATAAGGCAGACTTTGTATTTGAAATTCATCTTCCACTTGTCACCTGATCTTATTCTTTGTTTTTTTCTGACTGCAATGAACTTCTCTGCACCTATATTTATACTCGGTTTGTACAAATTTGCTTCAAACATTTTTAGTTTCCCTTTCTTTGCAGGTGGTTGATCTTGCCCTTTTTTCATTTCTCTGTGTTTATGCAACCTCATTTGAAAGAATGTAAAGGTTTCCATTGTGATTTCATATCTGTTGTTTTTTTTGTTAGTTGCACGTACTGTAGAGCAGACCTGGTTGCTTTTTGAAATAAGTTTTACCAGCAAACACAAGGAGATGATGAACGGAGTGCTGAAACTTTTCAGACACTCACCCCCAAACACAGATCTGAGTTGAGTCCGTCATCGTTCTTTAGCTCACTTCGCCACCCCCAGTTCAGGCCAGGCCATATGCAAATCAGTCTTGACTGTGTGCCTCATGGGAACAGTCCAGACCGTACTGCCAAGCCAGGTCTTCCATGGACCGGAAACCAGCATTCTGGGACCGGTTTCGGATTAACACCCGTCATCAGCCAGGCTAGCTTGAATCCCAGGATGCTTGTTTCCAGTCCAGTTGAGACCTGACTTGGCAGTTCGGTCTGGATGAGACACAGGGTTAAGACTGATTTTTATATGGCTGGGCTTGAACTCGGGTGGAGAAGTGAGCTTAAGACCGATGATGAATTCAACCCAGATCTTTGACTGGGGGTGAGTCACAGATCTGGGTTTCAGCCGTTCGTCCATCATCTCCTTGTGTTAGCTCTGTTTGCCCTAAGTTGGCAGGGTACTCCCAGACATGGATCCCTTGCTTACTTTGCCACTGGATTCAAGCTAGCCTGGCCGATGAGGGGTTTTACCCCGAAACTGGTCCCAGGATGCTTCTATCTGAAAGAGAGACTATTAGTTATAGATTCCTTACCTTAGAATTACCCCCAAGCTTCAGACTGGATCCAGAGAAATGTTTTCTTAGCAGTACACCTGCGCTTCAGTAGGTGGGGTCGGTTGACTCCATGTCCGGCGTCGTAGTCGCCGGGATGACGTCGCAGTGTCTACTTAGATGCCACACTTGCGCGCTGACTTCCGTCTTTTTCCGCGCCAGCCAACCCAGATCGGGAGAGGGCGTGCCTTTTAGTCAGTTTTTGACTAAACCCTTTTTCGACTTTGGTCAACCTCTTTTTTTTAGTGTTTGACTTCTGGTAGCACGAGGGATGTCCCATCGTCGGACCGTTTTCAAGCCCTGTGACTCTGGACACAAGTTGATGTCGGTCATCGCTCCGCATCTCGTGTGCCTTTGGTTCCTGGAGCGCGACCACGATGCGAAGTCGTGCTCCGACTGCCCAGCCATGAACCTCAAGTCTTTGCCCGAGCAGTCCCGAAAGCATTTGGAGGCCTGGCAGTCCACTCCGCGCAGCTCAAAGTCCCCATCGAGAGGAAGGTTGCTGAGTCATCACCATTCCTCTTCGAAGCCTTTGCACTCCTCAAGTAAGTTGATGCACAAAAAGAAGGCAAAGATGCATCATCGCTCTTTGCCTTCTCTCTGTCCGTTGGCCTACGCGTCAGCCTACTCGTTTTCTGGGTTTACTCTAAAGCGCTATAATAAACATATTCAAACCTTTTAGATTTGATCTGTTTGTACTGGTTTCTATTGCAGACAATAATCTAGATTTAGACAAAGGATCAATTCCACCCATGGCTTTTAAACTCTATTTATCAATGATCTCTATTAGTGTTATCGCAACTAAAACTGTAACAGAACTGATCTGAGAGATGGACCTTCAAGTATTATGCTCAGTCAATTTATTGAACAAACTATGGAGTTAAAATCTGAATAGATTATATCCACAAGCATTGCCTGACCACTGTATTTTACATTAATAGATTACTTATTAGCACATTTTCACTCATCTTCTATTTTTCGCGGACCACGTGCTGGGTCTGTTTAAACTCTTTTAAAATATGACATTTAAATGTCCAAAAGTTCAGGAATTCTAGTTTCAAGCCTGGTCAAACCTTAATGAATGCTACACCAAAAGATGCCCTTCTGTTCCTACATTTTATTGTGCACCATGATTCAGAAATGGCATGTTTTTGCTTTCAGAGGTAAAATTCTAAACATATTTATTGTTATTGCCAGCCTAAAAATTATCACTAATTGGGAAGATAACAACAAGTGGTCTTGTGATGCTTGCTGGAATGGGAAGTGTTTAATGAAAAAGTGGATGGAATTCAAGTTTAGGAGACATTTTTTACAAAAGTGTATGGATTTTGTATATATTTCAAATTGTTGATCTCCAAAGTGGCCTAAATAAATAAATTGAATTGAAATTCAAGTTTATCATTTGAATCCTATTGTTGGAAAAGATGTGATTTTGTACTCCATGAGGCGGTTCCTTTCCAGAAAGCATTCAGGTTGTAATCATGAGTCAAATAATGCTGAGGAGGTTAAAATTTCAAATTGAATTCTAATTACACATGAAATGTTCATTGTTCAATATATTTATCTTAGTATTTTAATGTGAGGACTTTATTGCTTAAGCTAAATAATTAGTATTTGTTTTTCTATATGTAGGAAGCATTACATTAATGAAATCACTGTATCCTACCTTCTTTGTTTCCTTTCCTGTTCAATATGAACGTTTCTATTGTTAAACTTTAAAGATTGCCCGAAATTAGGAATTGTGCTCTAGATTGGATCTTGATTGTGGTAGAAATGCATTTTTACCCCTTCATTGTACATTCAAGCACAGACCATTGCATGAAATATGATCTATGTAGGGAAAATACTCTGTGCACTGACAAAATGTGTGAAAATAACAGAAAGTTGATCATCACAAATATAACTAGAATGTTAATTCTAGCATAATTTTGATACCACAAGGTATAAGAAATTTGGGGATCTTTATCTGATATCTTTATCAGTAAGTTATCTGAAATTAATGAACATAAACTTTTCCAAGTATTATTTCGAAAGATTAAGGAATTGGTCTTTTCTAAACTAACCCCAGTGCGTATGACTACAAAAATCACCTCTCTCAAATCAATATTGTGCTTGATTAAGTGAGAAAGCTAAATGATCTAGGAGAAACCAGGAACTGGCGTCAGTATTTCTCTTAGGAAGCTTCAAGTTAGAGAGTGAAAACACTTTTTAGTATGCCCCAAAAATTGTGATAATGATATTTCAATATGTTTGACAAAAAGAATAGGGACATTTCATTACAATATTGACATTCTGAACTAACAGGAATAAATATTTACACGGCATTACAAAAATATTAGAGACTAAATTTCAGCAATATAGGAAATACTGAGGTTCATGTACTAATAATCCATTTGGTAAAAAGTGGTTGCTTGTAGAGTCAGCACACTACTTTGTCTGTGATAGCTTTTAAATAAAGGCATTTTTAATGCACCCCATTTTACTTTCAGATTCACAAATGTCCCCTTGGGTTACTACCTCCTGTTACTGTTTTTCAGTCCGCATATGGTTTCAAAGCTCATTACATACCTTAAGAATGTATTAAATATTCAGAAGGGAAACTATTAACATTCCCCTTCCAAATTCAGAATTGTTAAATGGGCTTAGTACATTTCAAAAAGGGGTTTAGCATTTGCAAACTCTGTGAATTACTGAACCAGTAGATTGTTTTAACAATAAAACATGAGGCAATTTTTCTCAATTCCCTCCAAATTAAGTTTGCTAATATCGTTCGTTGAATGATAACTGGTGCATGTACCTATTTAGTGTTAGTGTTGCTTCAGATCAAATAAAAACCATCACACATAACTCTTACACAATACTTAAAGACAGAATTTCTGACATCGAGCATTAATGTTTTGTTAATATTTGCAAATGTTGTCACTTAAACAGGAAAGCAGCTAAAGCAGTCTCTGGACATAAAATAGGATGTAATCATAATCTTTGGATACATGTTCTGAGTTTCAGGAACAATGTGTGTCTTCTGGGTTTACTCTAAACCACTATAATGATTTTAGATTTGATCTGTTTGTACTGGTTTCCATTGCAGACAATAATCTAGATTTAGACCAAGGACCAATTCCACCCATGGCTTTTAAAATCTATTTATCAATGATCTGTATTAGTGTTATCGCAACTAAAACTGGAATAGAACTGATCTGAGAGATGGACCTTCAAGTATTATGCTCAGTCAATTTATTGAACAAACTATGGAGTTAAAATCTGAATAGATTAGATCCTCAAGCATTGCCTGACCACTGTATTTTACATCAATAGATTACTTATCAGCACATTTTCTCTAAGTACAATTCAGTCATCTTCTATTTTTCGCAGAGCTCATGCTGGGTCTGTTAGAACTCTTTCAAAAATATGACATTTTAATGTCCAAAAAATCAGGAATTCTAGTTTCAAGCCTGGTCAAACCTTAATGAATGCTACACCAAAAGATGCCCTTCTGTTCCTACATTTTATTGTGCACCATGATTCAGAAATGGCATGTTTTTGCTTTCAGAGGTAAAATTCTAAACATATTTATTGTTATTGCCAGCCTAAAAATTATCACTAATTGGGAAGATAACAACAAGTGGTCTTGTGATGCTTGCTGGAATGGGAAGTGTTTAATGAAAAAGTGGATGGAATTCAAGTTTAGGAGACATTTTTTACAAAAGTGTATGGATTTTGTATATATTTCAAATTGTTGATCTCCAAAGTGGCCTAAATAAATAAATTGAATTGAAATTCAAGTTTATCATTTGAATTCTATTGTCGGAAAAGATGTGATTTTGAACTCCATGAGGCGGTTCCTTTCCAGAAAGCATTCAGGTTGTAATCATGAGTCAAATAATGCTGAGGAGGTTAAAATTTCAAATTGAATTCTAATTACACATGAAATGTTCATTGTTCAATATATTTATCTTAGTATTTTAATGTGAGGACTTTATTGCTTAAGCTAAATAATTAGTATTTGTTTTTCTATATGTAGGAAGCATTACATTAATGAAATCACTGTATCCTACCTTCTTTGTTTCCTTTCCTGTTCAATATGAACGTTTCTATTGTTAAACTTTAAAGATTGCCCGAAATTAGGAATTGTGCTCTACATAACTTTGCTGTGTTACAGTATGTTGGTTTTTATGTACTACTTTTGTCTCTTATGTGTATGGCGACTGATGTTTTGTTTTGCTTTAATAATCAGCTTATGTTTATTAGCTTTCATTATTCAATAAATGTTTCAAACACAACAAATGGTAGTTGATATGTATTTACAACTGCAGCATTTTTATTGTATGGGCAGTTTCAAAGCGCCCAAAAATATGGTCTGTGGGATGACTGAGCACCACATTGGCATCAGCAGGGAGAGGTTTGGGCAGGTGATTAGGGGTACATGTAAGGTTGGAAGTAGGGGGAACAAAGCATGTCCATTGTGTGGACTGTGACTCCTGGAGTTAGTGTGAGGGATACCATGCTACCCTGTAAATGAATCTCCTAGTGATTATTATCAACAAATTTTATTCAGTTTTATAAAAGAAAAACATCTTCCAAGTTACAGATTGACAAATATAATATGTCCAAGTTAATCAGAACACAAGATAAAAATTCATGAATTACAGCAGTAGCTTTTTGCGTCTGTGAGATCTCAATGAATGCCGTCATCAGAATCGGTAGCCGCAGGGGCTGTTACTGGTTCAAGCAAAGTATCAACATCCGTTGGCATGACTGATGGGAGTGTGAGACATGTGTCTAACACAAATTCTTCTCCGCATAGCAGGCAGCGTAGAACAGGTAGGATGCAATCTTGCCAAGTTGGTCTGAATGACAGAAACCATGTGGTATTTAATTCTCTTAGACGAGGTAGTCCCAAAATTTGGACGATGCGCTCACGACACTTCATCGCCAGTAGAGTTGTCTCCATGGAGAACTAGGTGTCATTTGTGAAATGACTTGCCATATCGCAGCAATAGAAGCAAAAATAGTATTCCTGCAGCAAGCCCCAAAATGAGAGGCAATCCGCCAAACACAGAGTGCACAAAGTTTGGAAATATTACCAGGACTGCTTCAAAAAGTGCTGACAGTCCAGAAAAAACGGTCTTAAATACATGTACAATACCACTCGTAGCAGACATGTTTAAGATGCGACTTAACATTTCTGATAAATGTATAGGGCAATGTGTAGTTAAGAGGGCATGTAACTCTGCAGAAGTCCTTGCGATTTGCAGATCATAGGTTTCTTTGGCCGAGGTCAGTGGCACTGTTTTTTGAAAAAGAATGGCTTTCATTCTGCTTAAAGTATCAATTTGTATAGAAGAGATGATCAGTGAAGGCCAAAGTGGCGACTCCCGGCTGTCTTGGTTTTAGGAAACAATACTCGACCCAGGCTGACACAGTTACTAGATATGGTATTCCTGGCAACATGCCACAGCAGCTGCGATCATTCAACGTAACTCCCATTCGAGAGTTGTCCAAAAATTGGATCAATCACCGCAGCTTGTGAACCTTGCAGGTGGGAGGATACGTTTTTAGAGAAACTATCGCAGGCTCTGTGTAAGTTTATATCCTGACAAAGGAGAGAACCGCTTAGTGCATTTTCACAATTTTCCCCGCTAAGAAATACTTCACGATCCCCACTCCAACATCTGTATGTGTACGGCAATTCCCAGGATGTCTTGATGTATTCTTTACCCAACCTTTTATATGTGACTGCTGATATATGTTGTAGGCAATATTGAAAATGGAAAATTGTAACAGACTGAGTGAATGTTCCAATGTATAATCCATTCCATAACTGGCTTTTCAGCAACAGTAAATGGCAATCTTTCCAGTTTTTCAATGCTCAGCACCGTATTGCCTGCTCCCCTTTGTGCCAATTTGATCTGTTTATCAGCGAGATTGAATTCTAAAAACAGTGACGTGGTATAGCCTGAATGAAGGTTTTGCAACATCCAGCCTAATAGCATGATAGAACGTACTTGCGACTGACCATGTTGCAACATGACCAAGTCCTGTTCCATGATGTCTATGGCAGAAGACACTATTATATCTAAAGAATATATGCTGGACCACAGAGTCGTTAACCCATTGTCAACCACAGAGAGAGATTTCTCTAAATGAATACGATCAATTTCTCGTATTCGTTCTGCAGTCTCTGCTTGCGTAATTTTCCATGCTTCATTATAAGCAGCAAAGATACCGGTATATATAAAACGTTTATGACGTGGTGTTCTTGTTCCTGGCAACAATTCCCTAAGATCAGCGCCATCTTTAAGTAAAGATACGTGTTGCTATACATCCTTAAGTGTAGATCTATGTATCGAATCAAGGCAAAGTTTCCCTACACTGTATGTTGTTACTATTCCTGGATGCTGTCTTTGAACATCTTGGTTCTTGCCTAATGAATGTGAACCTGTTTTATTCAGGAATCTATCTTGACAGTTGTTTGTGTCTGTGGGCCAGATCAACCATTTATTCCAATCTGGATCTGTTCTGTTGTGATGCAAAATAGTATGTACGTCGACTCCCCCCTCTGAAGTGTTATCACTAACAGGTGTAGGTGTAGGTATAGACGGATTGTTCAAGTCTTTTATCTTGGCTAACCCAAGACAAGACGTCTCTTAGACAGTGTCATTCAAAAACATAATTTGCTCAGGGATGATGCAGGCTCTAAATTAAGCTTATATCCTCTGCACTTGCCAATATTTTGTGCCCCAGACAGTTTTTTGTCTCAATGTTGTCTTTCCAAGATTCGAAACCTAGTGAAGACAGTTGAGCATAAAAGGCTGTAGAAAAATTTTGCTTGGTATTTGTTAACATACTTTTCATTCCTGTTTTTGTTTACATTTTTAAAGTAAAACGATTCCGGATTGGATATATTGAACCCTGAAAAGTACGGACATTTTCTAAAAAATGTTTTTGAGCTACCCTTTGGTGGCATAGGACAATGTTCCCATTGGTTATACATTAATACATTTCTAGGATTTGCAGATTTGTGCAAGAAATGATGACCATAGTGATTATAACAATACATTTGTTCATAATCTGATGAACCTTCTAAGTATTCATGATTTGTAAAGTCTGACATCATATTATTAACAGTCTCGAATCCCAATCATCAGAAAAGGTACTAGATGAAACAAAGTCATTCAAGGAAATCTTGAACTGGTGTGGAATCTTCAACAGCTCTGACGGGCCAAAAATGTCATAATTAGTTCTGTCCCAAGCTATACTCCCTGGTATAGGAACGGCTGTGATGCTCACTGATGACAGTCTCTTTGTTCACGATGGGATGATCTGTGTGGCTTGAGAATTAAGTTGATATTCTTACTTGCAGTGTCCATTTTGACATATCTTCAATTTATCAGCATTCCCAAAGTTATTACCAGAGTCAACCAAAGTAGAAGAAAAAGCACACCCAACACAATCCAAAGTTCAATCCATGGTGAAATCAAATAGGTCTTTTCCAGGTGATGAAAAAGATCTGTTGCTTGTTCTTTCAAAGTTCTTTTTACTGGCGCAGTTTTAGGTTCGCTTGGATCCTTGGAAAATGTATCAAAGTTAATGAAATAGCCAGAGGCAGTTCTGTCAATTGTTGGGATTGCATCTGGATTCGTTGAAATCGCTGGAACCTCAGGAATACTTGTAACATTTGTGTTGTCAGATGCTACTTCATTGTAGACAGGCGTTTCTTGACAAAATGTTATTTGGGTTTCAAGAGGTACAAGTTCCATAGCTTTGTTGCTTAGTCCTTCATTTCGCACTGCAGATTCTTCAAAGGTGATGAGTCTCTCAGTTTGAACCTCTTGGTTAGTAGCCAGAGCTGGGCGTCTGCTACATTGGCGGAGTCCACTTGGCCTACTGCTTATGATCGGCCACATGAGGTGGTTTGACCAGGTTGATAGACACAAACCTGTTCTCCTTTTTTCCAGCAAGGGGCGGCAGTAATACTGTTCTTGATCCGTGGATTGCTAGGACAGGTACTGGTTGTCAGTAAGAAGGCCCAAATTCCTTCTTGTCTGCGATCTTTTCTCTGACCAGATCACCAAGCTTTGGGATCCAGACAGGCCTTGCTGAGACGGTCGGTTTCTCTTCAGTGGTGGTTGGCTTCAGGAACACATTACTTTGTTTCGTTCTTATTTCATTTAAGTCCTGTAAGACAGCCAAACGATCTTTGATATCAAAGAGTTTGTGGTCTACCAATCGAGGTCCGCTACTAACATTCTGGTCCCAAAAAGGACTTCCTATGGAGTGATACCCCCTAAAGAACGTCTTAGAGTGAGGGCAATAGATAGACAGAGTGAGGGAGATAGATAGATAGAGTGATGGTGATAAATAGATAGAGTGAGGGCGATAGATAGATAGAGTGAGGGTGATAGATAGATAGATAGAGTGAGGGAGATAGATAGATAGATAGATAGATAGATAGATAGATAGATAGATAGATAGATAGATAGATAGATAGATAGAGTGAGGGCAATAGATAGAGTGAGGGCGATAGATAGAGTGAGGGCGGTAGATGGATAGATAGAGTGAGGGCGATAGATAGAGTGAGGGAGATAGATAGATAGATAGATAGATAGATAGATAGAGTGAGGAGAGATCAGATAGTAAAAAAGCAAGACTTCTGGTGACCATTCAGGAGCTTGAATGTCATATTTATGGCTGTAGCACTTAAATTAAAATGCAGTTCATTCAACTAAGATAACCCCTTACTAGAAGGTGAGTGCCCTGCTGTGGCGTTTTACTGGGTTCCAAATATAATGTAAGCATGTAAAAACATTGACGAGGCCTTCAGCGTGGCAAATACTATTTGCAAAGCATGTGGTACTCCTTCAAAAACCATATGATTAATTTGGTTGTAGGTGGCCAAACTTCATCTTGTAAAGTACTCTTCTTTAAGAATAGAGCAGTCTCTTTGGCACCAGAAGCAAGATAGATAGATAGATAGATAGATAGAGTGCGATAGATAGACAGATAGAGTGAAGGCGATAGATAGACAGATAGATAAAGTGAGGGCGATAGATAGATAGAGTGAGGGCGATAGATAGATAGATAGATAGAGTGAGGGCAATAAATAGAGTGAGGGAGATAGATAGAGTGAGGGCGATAGATAGATAGAGTGAGGGAGATAGATAGATAGATAGATAGATAGAGGGAGGGCGATAGATAGATAGATAGATAGATAGATAGACAGACAGACAGATAGATAGATAGATAGATAGATAGATAGATAGATAGATAGATAGATAGATAGAGTGAGGGCGATAGATAGATACAGTGAGGGAGATAGATAGAGTGATGGCAATAGATGGATAGAGTGAGGGAGATAGATAGAGTGAGAGCGATAGATAGATAGATAGATAGATAGATAGATAGAGAGATAGATAGATAGATAGAGTGAGTGTGATAGATAGATAGAGTGAGTGTGATAGATAGATAGATAGATAGACAGAGAGAGTGAGGGCGATAGATAGATAGAGTGAGGGCGATAGATAAATAGATAGAGTGAGGGCAATAGATAGACAGAGTGAGGGCAATAGATAGACAGAGTGAGGGAGATAGAGTGATGGCGATAAATAGATAGAGTGAGGGCGATAGATAGAGTGAGGGTGATAGATAGATGGATAGAGTGAGGGAGATAGATAGATAGATAGATAGAGTGAGGGAGATAGATAGATAGATAGATAGATAGATAGATAGATAGATAGATAGATAGAGTAAGGGCGATAGATAGAGTGATGGCGATAAATAGATAGAGTGAGGGCGATAGATTGATAGAGTGAGGGCGATAGATAGATAGATAGATAGATAGATAGATGGGAGATAGATAGATAGATAAAGGGCGATAGAGTGAAAGCGATAGATAGATAGAGTAAAGGCGATAGATAGATAGAGTGAGGGAGATAGATAGAGTGAGGGCAATAGATAGACAGAGTGAGGGAGATAGATAGAGTGATGGCGATAAATAGATAGAGTGAGGGCGATAGAGTGAGGGTGATAGATAGATAGATAGATAGATGGGTGAGAGATAGATAGATAGATAGATAGATAGATAGATAGATAGATAGATAGATAGAGTGAGGGCGATAGATAGAGTGATGGCGACAGATAGATAGAGTGAAGGCGATAGATAGATAGAGTGAGGGCAATAGATAGACAGAGTGAGGGAGATAGATAGAGTGATGGCGATAAATAGATAGAGTGAGGGCGATAGATAGATAGATAGAGTGAGGGAGATAGATAGATAGATAGATAGATAGATAGATAGATAGATAGATAGATAGATAGAGTAAGGGCGATAGATAGAGTAATGGCGATAGATAGAGTGAGGGTGATAGATTGATAGAGTGAGGGCGATAGATTGATAGAGTGAGGGCGATAGATAGACAGAGTGAGGGAGATAGATAGATAGAGTGATGGCGATAGATAGATAGAGTGAGGGCGATAGATAGATAGATAGAGTGAGGACAATAGATAGACAGAGTGAGGGAGATAGATAGAGTGATGGCGATAAATAGATAGAGTGAGGGCGATAGATAGATAGAGTGAGGGTGATAAATAGATAGATAGATAGATAGATAGATAGAGTGAGGGCGATAGAGTGATGGCGATAGATAGAGTGAAGGCGATAGATAGATGGAGTGAGGGCGATAGATAGACAGAGTGAGGGAGATAGAGTGATGGCGATAAATAGATAGAGTGAGGGCGATAGATAGATAGAGTGAGGATGATAGATAGATAGATAGAGTGAGGGAGATAGATAGATAGATAGATAGATAGATAGATAGATAGATAGATAGAGTGAGGGCAATAGATAGACAGAGTGAGGGAGATAGATAGATAGAGTGATGTCGATAAATATATAGAGTGAGGACGATAGATAGATAGAGTGAGGGTGATAGATAGATAGATAGAGTGAGGGAGGTAGATAGACAGATAGATAGATAGATAGATAGATAGAGTAAGGGCGATAGATAGAGTGATGGCGATAGATAGATAGAGTGAGGGCGATAGATTGATAGAGTGAGGGCGATAGATAGAGTGAGGGCGATAGATAGATAGATAGATAGATAGATAGATAGATAGATAGATAGATAGATAGACAGATAGAATGAGGGCGACAGATAGAGTGAGGGCGATAGATAGAGTGAGGGTGGTAGATTGATAGAGTGAGGGCGATAAATAGAGTGAGGGAGATAGATAGATAGATAGATAGATAGATAGATAGATAGATAGATAGATAGATAGATAGATAGATCGATAGAGTGAGGAGAGATCAGATAGTAAAAAAGCAAGACTTCTGGTGACCAAACAGGAGCGTGAATGTCATATTTCTGGCTGTAGCACTTAAATTAAAAAGCAGTTCATTCAACTAAGATAACCCCTTACTAGAAGGTGAGTGCCCTGCTGTGGCGTTTTAATGGGTTCCAAATATAATGTAAGCATGTAAAAACATTGAAGAGGCCTTAAGTGTGGCAAATACGATTTGCAAAGCATGTGGTACTCCTTCAAAAACCATATGATTAATGTGCTTGTAGGTGGCCAAACTTCATCTTGTAAATTACTCCTCTTTTAGAATAGAGCAGTCTCTTTGGCACCATAAGCCTTTCAGACACCCCTTTGGGGAACTGAACTATAATGTAAGAGAAGCTTAAACTATTTCATGCATCACTGAGTGCGATCTCCTGTGTCCCTTCCATAACGTCTTGGGGTGTGCTGGAAGCAAACTTTGTGAATCCAACATGACAATCAACAGCCGCAATGGCTTTACAATAAGCACTTATTGTGAATTACGCTGTGGTTACTAAAGAGGTTTGGTAACTCCATGCACCCGTGTGTGGCCACCTCATAAAAATATCACTGGAACACCTAATCCCACTACAGAGAGGGGAGGGGCAAAAGGAAGGACGGCTGCAAGATTGGCAGACAAGAGGCAGGCCTCCATGTGGCTGCAGAGGAGCATACTGAGGGGATGGAAGAAGTAACAAGCACTGTCAAAGTAAACACGAGCCATAAGGGCACTCACCCAAGAATCCTCCTTGCTCCGTGCAGCTCTAGTCAGATCTCTTGGCTGTAAAATAAAGCGGCTGCATGGAAAGTGGGCAGAGTGCCAGGATTTAAATGCCGCAGGCACTTCTAGGAAGTGCTCAGCTTGTGAGCATCTGCCGCAGCAACAAATCCACAATCCGGTGCCCTCTGGCTCACCCATCGGAGCGCAGGCAGTTTGCAGATGCACAGAAGATGTTTTCAGCAGAAATCTTGACAAAGACACGTCCTCTCAAAAACCCAGATGACTTTAGATATCCCCATCGTGAAACAAATGAGATGCACTTTTAAAAGTACGGCTTGTAGGCAGAAAGGGAGGTTTCAGTTTATTCAAGTTCAAAAAGAAGCTAAGTGACAAAATGCCAGTTTTATTGAAAACGTGTCAGTGTCTGAATGAGGAAATGCCACAGGACACTCGTCTACTCGTACGTGGAGCGGTGGAGGGGAAATCGGAGAGAGGTGGAAGTGTAAGGAGAATGAGAAAGGTAAAACCCAGCAGGGCAAGTAATCTTGAGACATTATTAGGAAAGCAGAGAAAGCACCACTAGCGCGAGTCGGCTAAGGAAAATGTAATTGCAATAATGCCGGAAAACAGCCCAAGTCCTAAACAAGCTCTGGCATTGTGCAGAGGGGGGCGGGGGAGCAGATTCCTTTGAAGTCTGAAGCTCACAGGCTGCAAAATGGTGTGCGGTGTGCACGCGCCCAAACACATGCACTGTATAGATATCCCTGTCCTGAAACAAATGAGATGCACTTTTAAAAGTACGGCTTGTAGGCAAAAAGGGAGGTTTCAGTTATATTCAAGTTCAAAAAGAAGCTAAGTGACAAAATGCCAGTTTCACTGAAAACGTGTCAATTTCGGAATGAGGAAATGCAACAGGACACTCGTCTACTTGTACGTGGAGCGGTAGAGGGGAAATCGGAGAGAGGTGGAAGAGTAAGAAGAATGAGAAATGTAAAACCCAGCAGGGCAAGTAATCACGAGACATTATTTGGAAAGCAGAGAAAGCAGCACTAGCGCGAGTCGGCTAAGGAAAATGTAATTGCAATAAGGCCGGAAAACAGCCCTAGTCCTAAACAAGCTCTGGCATTGCGCGGAGGGGGCGGGGGAGCAGATTCCTTTGAAGTCTTTGAAGTCTGAAGCTCACAGGCTGCCAAATGGTGTGCGATGTGTACGCACCCAAACACATGCACAGTAGGCAATCTGTCTGGAAAAGCATTTGGGAGCATTTTTGAAAGTCCCTATTTTATATCTCGCCAAAGCATTGCTAACACAATGGTTCAGGCGAGACCTAAAGACATGGGTGGCACATCCTTCTCTGTTCAAGCAGCCAAACTATGGAACTCTTTACCCCCCAACATAAGATCCACTGACAACCACCTTATCTTCAGAAAACTACTCAAGAATTGGCTCTTCCTCACAAAAGCAGCATACTGTATGTAAGCATTTATTTCACCATAGATATGTACCTATCTTTGTGTATTGCTTTGTATAAACATGCACAATAATTATGTTGTTAATAAAAATGTTAAAAAATCATCTTTGGCCTACATGTACTTGCTTCCATTGTGCATCTATGTACCTTCCATGTACTTGGATCTGTGTGTCAGTTACTTTTCTCCTGAAAAAGCATATACTATGCACTACCCTATTTCTCATCCTGTCCCTCTATCAATATCTTTAATCTACATATACCTACCTCCTTTATGCATTTATATACTTTCAATGTACTTATGGATCTATACAGTTATCACTTTCTTCTAATTTAGCATTTCCAATGTGCTACCATATTCTCAGCCTTTACCTCTCTCAATAGATCTTCTAGCCCAACTATCTGTCTCATCTCTACTACTCTTTCCAATGCACTACCCTATCTCTCACCCTGTACAGCTATCAATATATGCTCTACGTCCACTCTCTCATTTATCCCAAACCCCATACCACTACTATGATCACCAAAATAACCCTTTCTAAACTCTCTCCTACTCTACCCCTCCTTGCATTATCTGACCTCCTATACCGACCCCCAAAGCAAACCTTTCTAAACTCTTCTCTCTGACTCTTCCCCTCCAAAACTCCTTTTACTCATCCAAAAGCCTCCTCCTACTGCTATAACCTCTCAAAAAAACCTTGATTATCCCACCACTATCCTTTTCAATCCAAATAACAGTCTAACATGTTCACTTCTCAAGTTCCATATTCCACTATACTAATTTAACACTAATCCTTTATGGGTTCCAGAGTAGCGTGCTACTTGCCAATGAAGCGTTTCAACACCCCATCAGGGTTAGAAGCGATATATAATTACAAACCTCTTTCCCACTTCTATCCTGCTGCCTACCCTTCTCTATCTAAATAAATGAAGGACATATCCACTACTCGAAATAATTTCATGTTTCCCCATACTAATTCAATGCTAATCCTTATGGGTTCCACAGATGCGTGCTACTTGCCAAAAAAGTGCTTTAAAACCCCATTAGGGATAGCAAGAGCTATATAAATACAAACCTCTTTCCCTCTTCTATCCCACCACCTACCCTCCTCTATCCAAATAACTGAATAACATATGCACCACTCAAATTACTTCATATTTCACTATACTAATTTTGAACACTAATGCTTCATGGGTTCCGGAGTAGCATGCTACACGCCAGAAAAGCACTTCAACACCCATCAGGGGTAACAGGCGTTATTTGAATGCAAACCTTTCTTCCACTTCTATCCCTCCACTATCCTTCTCACTCCAAATAACTGACTAATATCCACCACTCAAATTACTTTCATATTTCACCATACTAATTCACCATTAATCTTTTATGGGTTTCTGGAGAAGCGTGCTTCAACACCCCATCAGGGGTGACAAGCTCTATATAAATACAAACCTTTATTTCCCTCCTCTATTCTTCTACTATCCTTCCGAATCCAAATAACTGACTACCCTATCCACTACTTAAAATGTACTTGCATGTTTCACTATACTAATTCAACATTAATCCTCTATGGGTCCTGGAGTAGCGTGCTACTCGTCGAAAAAGCGAAATAGCGTCGGGGTAGTAAGCGCTATATAAATGCAATTACAATACAATACAATACAACACAATGAAAGTGAACGGGGATCCCATTGTGGCTCTCTTGGACACCGACTGTCATCAGAGTGTCATCACTGGAGGGGCTCATGAAGTCGAAGATGCCGCCTATATTGATGACATTGTTATATACAGTCCCTCATGGTAAACACATCTACAACACGTATGCAATGGTAACTGCCTTAACAATGCGGTCTGAGACAGGCATGTCGTTTACCTGCAAGCGAAACCATGCTAACCTCAACCACGTATATGCATGTTTAAGGCAGTGCGCGGTCTGAATGTCGGATAGGCAGGGAGATGAACAGGAAGCGTTAAGAAAGAAAGGTCAACGCGGACATCATCTGACATCTTTTACTATACCGATCCCCAAAGCAAACCTTTCTAAACTCTTCTCTCTGACTCTTCCCATCCAAAAGCCTCCTCCTACTGCTATGACCTCACAAAAAACCTTGACTATCCCACCACTTTCCTTTTCAATCCAAATAACAGTCTAACATGTTCACTTCTCAAATTCCATATTCCACTATACTAATTCAACACTAATCCTTTATGGGTTCCAGAGTACACATCTACAACACGTATACAATGGTAACTGCCTTAACAACGCGGTCTGAGACAGGCATGTCGTTTACCTGCAAGCGGAACCATGCTTACCTTAACCACACATATGCATGTTTAAGGCAGTGCGCGGTCTGAATGTTGCATAGGCAGGGAGATGAACAGGAAGTGTTAAGAAAGAAAGGTCAACGTGGACAGGTAGAGGGGCTGGGGTCGGGTTTGGGGTGGAGTAGTTGGTTTTGGGGGGGTGGTCAGGGTAGTTTTTAGGGCTTAAGGTTGGATTGGGTTAGGGCTCCTTGAGTTAGGATTCAGGGGCCATTTCAGTTTTGCACATATAGGAGTTAGCAAGGTTTGGCTGAAATTTGGTTTTTGACTTGTTTTGGCTGAATTTTGCTTGTTTTTGAATGGGTGCAGGTGGGATTTTTTTTGTCAAAGTTGTTTTTATTAATAGTTTGCAAAACGAAAAGAGAAAGAGGAGAGGAAAAAAAAAAACAGGAAATATGCGACAGTTCCGCACAACTTTCCACGCAGGGGGGCTTATATATATTCAGGCAAGAGAGATGGCGAGAGTCAAAGGTAAGCATAGAGTTCTGGGTCGAGGGAGACCAAAGCAGCTGGAGAGCAAACAAGCTGTATTCCAAGCCACGGAGGCGGGAACCGAACTCCGTTGGAGCCCAGAACCTAGGTGGGAGACACCGCAGCGCCAAATTAGCATTGGGATAGGCAGTCCTCTTCCCAAGTTGTCCATCTCTCTGCTTTCACATTGTAGCTGGTGTCCCAAAAACTAGAAAATCAAAATCCCCTACCCACCCCTAAACCCACCCCCCTCCCCAGTGGTGGCAGCCAGATCAAATTCACACATTCATCCGAGTGGATTCATTCATACTTGGAATAAGTGAAGAGTTCGTATCGTGGGGGGGCATACTGCAGACGGCAAGCCCTTGGAGAGAAAGCGGACCAGGGGGCCTCAGCGGAAAGTGAAGTTTTTAAAATCGCCCCGAAAGATATCAGCCATGCGCTCCATACTTAGCAACTTCCACAATCTCGAATGCCATAAGGAAAGCGCTGGGGCTCCTGTTTTTTTCCAAGCTGCTGCAAGGGTCAATTTGGCCGCTCCCAAGCAGAGCCAGAGTATCTTTTTGTCGGCCTTAGTTTGGTGCCCAAGATTCGGGTCCCGGAGGCCCAACAGGACATGGGCCAACGAGTCAGAGACCGGGTAACCCAGTATTCCCTTGATATGAGACAGAATCTCGTCCCAATAGGGACAGATGACAGGGCAGTCCCACCAGATGTGGTGGAAATCTCCCAGTAGGCCGCAGCCCCTCCAGCATCTATCCGAGGTATTCTGGAATATCTTTCGTAACTTTGCTGGATACAGATAGCAGTCCATCATCTTCTTAAGGTGGGCCTCTCCAAGCTCTATCGAATGGTTGTGTTTCGTTATGTCATGCCACAGATGGGACCATTCTTCGTCCGAGATGTTGCGATCTAGATGTTCCTCCCAGAGGCCCATGTATCGTGGTCTAGGTGAAATAGCGGTAGAGAGAAGAAGTCCGTAAATGAAAGATATGACCCCCCGCATGGTAGAGGTCTTAGAAAGGAAGGCTTCAAAGGGAGTAAGTGGCCAGGTGGCCGCTTCTCTAACCGAGGGCGACAGAGCCCAATGTAACAACTGGGTGCGGTGGAATTTCTCTGACCGTTGGACCGCATAGTCGCGCATACAGTTGTCAAAGGTGAGGGGAGCGGAGCCATGAAACAGATGTGTCAGGGCGTGACAGCCCCCGGCTCTCCAGGCATCAGGTGTAAAGGGGGATGGGAATGTCGTCCAATGTTCATCTCCAGAGATCGAGTCCCAGACCTTCAGGGTGGTGGCTGTGGGTGTACCAATGTATGCGTTCCTGGGTCTATCTCCCCATGGCTTCCACACTAGGTCCCAAATTGTTTTCCCTGACACACTCCTGTCCATATGTAGCCAATGTTTCTCGGACATAGGCTGGGACCACCCCACCAGGACTCGCATTTGCGCCGCCTTGTAGTATAGGTGCATGTCTTGGAGACCCACCCCTCCCTCCCTCCTCGGGCGCCGGAGGGTAGCAAAGGAGAATCGCGCACGACCACCCTGCCAGATGAAACGGAGCATCAGAGATTTGATGCGGCAGAAGAAGTCTCCTTCTAGAGCAATAGGTAGTGCTTGGAAAAGATATAGGAGCTTGGGGAGCAGGGACATCTTGAGCGTGTGAATGCGCCCCAGCCAGGATATAAACATAGGCTTCCATCGGGCCAGCTCGCCCTGGATCCTCGCTAGGAGGGGGGGAAAGTTGGCGAATAGAGCTTCCCTATAGTGGGGTCAAATGGATCCCCAAATACAAAATGGAGGAAGAGGACCATGGTAAGGGCGAAAGCGGCCGGAGGCGATCCACCTCAGCCGATGGGAGCATGAGGTTAAGAATGTAGGACTTGCTATAGTTGACCTTGAAACCTGCCACCCCCTCAAAGCGTGACAGGACGTCCTGGACATGGGGAAGAGAGTGAGCAGGGTCAAGAAAGAGAGAGCAGGACGTCGTCCTCGAAGAGGGAGATCTTATGCTGCTCCCCCGTGAAGGGCAATCCCCGTATGTCCGGATTCTCCCTCACCGGCTAGCGCCAAGGGCTCTATGCTCAGGGCGAAAAGTAGGGGAGGAAGAGGGCAACCCTCCCTAGTGCCCCGCGAGTGTGGAAAGAACGCCAATAAGTGACCATAAACTGCGACTCTAGACTGGGGGTTGCTATAGTTCGCTTTCAACATGGCTAGGAATCTGGCTGAGAAGCCAAATGCCTCTAAGGTTTGGAATAGGAAGCACCAGTCGACTCGGTCAAAGGCCTTCTCGGCGTCCAGACCCACGAGGACGGCCGGGATCCTAAACCTGTTGGCCTTCTCATTGAGGTGGATCACTCTCCTGGTGTTATCATGAGTCTGACGACCTTTAATGAAGCCAGATTGGTCCGGGAGGATGAGGGCCGGCATCAAGTCCTGGAGCCTACTCGCAATAATGGAGGAATACAACTTGGTGTCTATGTTAAGCAGGGCTTTAGGTCAGTACGAAGCGCATCGGGAAGGGTCCTTCCCAGATTTAGGGATGACCGATATCACTGCTTCTGCCATGGAGCCCGAAGTCACTCCCTGCTCTCCCATGCTATTAAATAGTCGTACCAAGAAGTCACTCACCTCCGAGGCGAAGGTTTGGTAAAAGAGGGCGGTGAAGCCGTCTGGTCCAGGCGCCTTATGGGGCTTCAGCGCTCTAATGGCTTCCACCACTTTCTCTTTGGTGAAAGGGGCCGTGAGCAGCTCGTTCCACTCTGCGGAAACCTGGGGGAGCGGGCGCGACCCCAGGTAAGCCTTTTGTTCCTCGGGGTCAAGAGTGTCCACCGAGTATAGAGCAGCGTAGAAGTCACCGAAGAGGCCAGCTTTGGCTTCATCCTGGTGTGTCAAGGAACCTGTCGGATCTCGACTACCCCCTATATATTCCTTCTCCCTCTTGTCCCTGAGTTGGCGGGCCAAATGTTTTCCCACCTTATTCCCTTGGGAATAGGAGAGGCGCCTCAGTTTCAGTAAGGTGAATTCGGCTCTGTTATTATAATGAGCTCTGAGTTTGCCCCTAACCGCCGTCAGCGGTCGTAACGTTGTTCTCGAGTGGTTTTGCTTATGTGCCGCTCAAGCTCGGAGAGTTCCTTCTCTAGGGCTTCTCTCTCAGCCCGCCTTTGTCTATTGAGGGCAGAGTTGAGAGTTATGCAGGTGCCCCGTATGGTTGCCTTAAAGGCATCCCATACCTTGAAAATTGAGGTGTCATCCTCGAGGTTGAATTCAAAGAAGTCGCGTATGGCCTTACGTA
This sequence comes from Lissotriton helveticus, assembly GCF_964261635.1. NCBI lineage: Eukaryota > Metazoa > Chordata > Amphibia > Caudata > Salamandridae > Lissotriton > Lissotriton helveticus. Next base: position 2,338,291 of record NW_027611714.1, read on the forward strand.
GGTCCTTGCAGGATGGTTCGTCTCGAGTCAGTGAGGATGGAAAATACCATTTGCGTTGGGTGTTCGTACCCGGCGTCAAATTTAGGCAAACCGCAAGTAGACTGTGATCTGAGACAGATAGGGGGAATATTTTGCCCTCACAGAGGTCCCCTCTTAGCGACTGACTTAAAAAACATATGATCTAGCCGAGAGTAAGAGTGATGGACATGCGAGAAGAAGGTATAGTCCCTAGAGTGGGGGTGAAGAGCGCGCCACCCGTCTATAAGTCCTAGGTCCTCAATGGTGTGTTGTGTGTCCTCGGAGAAGAGGCCTGCATCGGATCTCTGGTGGTGTGAGCTATCCAGGTCTTTATCCCACACTAAGTTAAAGTCTCCCATAACAACCAGGGCACCCTCAACAAAATCCTCCACCTCTCGCAGGAGATCCTGAAGGAACCTGTTCCGACCCACATTGGGGGCATATAGGACCAGGAACGTACACGCCCTGCCAAGGAGCCCACCCTTGACCATGAGCCATCGGCCCTCCCTATCACTATGCACTCCCATGGGCTGGAAGTGGAGGGTCGAGCGAAACAAAAGAGCCACTCCTCTATGTTTCGTGGAAGCAGAGTATCTATAAATAAGGGGGAATTGCTTGTTTTTGAGGCGGGTTTCGTCTTTCCGGGCTAGATGGGATTCCTGAAGACCCACCACATCTAAATGGTGATCGAGCACATATTTCCACACTTTCTGGCGTTTCTGGGGGGAGTTCAGTCCCTTCACATTCCACGTTCCCAAGGTGATAGGCATCGGATAAACACCCACCCCGCTCAATCAGCAGTATTAACCTGGCAGGGACCCCGCCTCCCAACTCGTCCCGCCCGGTCCCCTCCAACACCCTTCCTAAGGGAATGATACATAGGAAAGAACGTTCCCCAAAAGGCTCCATTTCTTGCAGCAGAGGCATAGTATTCCCAGCCCCACCCCCAGCACCCCCAGTGCATCGTACCAAAACCAGGCTCTCCACAATGAATCATGCATCCACACCCCTCTGCCACCACCACTGCCCTCCTTCCCCCCCTCCCCCCTTCCCCTTCCCCTCGCCAGTCTTTAGAAAACCCAAGGTGAGATAGGTAAGATGAAATACAACATTGAAAAGGCCCTCGAAGGGGGCAAAGGGACATGACCATAAGGGTCCGGGGGTGTGAGCCCAGGCCTCTCTCCCCCAGAGTCTAGGACTGGAGTGTCTCTCCAGAGAGAGCATAAACCACTCACGGTACCCGAGTAAGGAGTGTCCCCCCGGTCGCCTTGAAGCTGCATCTCAGGGCCCTCATGCCGCTGACTAGGAGTCCGTGCGTGCTGCTTCTGTTAAGAGGGCTACTGATGCAACCGCCGTTCCCCTCTCATGCAAGCGAGCCGAAGGGTCCGGTCCCTCCGATGTCGCAGATCGGCCCACTCTCTGCCAGGACGGAGAGCGTGATCGACGTCTTGCCGGGGAGGCTCCGTCCCTGCGGGTCGTAGAGGTGTCATCCAGGCCCAGGAGATCCCGGGCAGCCGACAGCGACCTGATCTGGACTAGCCTGTTGTGCCATCGAAAGATGAGGCGAAAAGGCTGGCCCCAGGAGTAGGCCTCATTTTGTTCTCGTTAGAACGTGGTTACTGGACGGAAGTCTTTCCGCTTCTGCAAAGTGGAGGCCGCCCTCGAAATTGCAGGGGGTTAATTCCTCTTGCTTTCCTGAGTATGCGTTCCTTTAGTTGGAAGTCGTGGATGCAAACTAGAACTTCAGGGGGAGGCGACCTCGCCCCCCGCGGCAAGCCAACCCGGTGAACTCTGTCCATACGGATTTCCTTAAGATCTTCCTCCGCCGGATTTGGAGGAAGAGGGCCTCCACATAGCTTTGCAGGTCTCCTCCTTCCCACTCTCAGGGCACCGCCCGGATTCTAATGTTGTTGCGGCGGGACCTGTTCTCCAAATCCTCGGCATGGGTCCGAAGGTCCAAATTCTGTTCTGTAAGTCTAAGCACATCTTGCTGGAGTTGGTGCACGTCTCTCGCCAGTCCCAGGTTGTGCTCCTCTAGGGTCGCCACCCGTTCTCCAATGCCGTCCAATTCCCTCCTCACATCTTGCAAATCCGATGCCAGCTGAGAGCGGAGTTCGGAGATGTCCTCCTTGATGGCTGAGAAGACCTCGAGCATGAAGGCTTTGGTAGCGGGAGCATCGCCGTCTCCCTGCGGGGGTGACTTGCTAGAGCCAGGGGGCGACGCCGGGTGTGAGCCTTTCCCGACTCCATCCTTCCCAGGCTTGTCCTTACGGTTTCTGGACGCCATGCTGGTGGCCCCCGGGTGCCGAACTGGATAGGGGAGGCAAGTCAAGAGCTTCCCTGCAATGGATTGCCTTGAGGTCACGAGGCAGGCCCCGGAGAGTGCTCCCCCTCCGCGACTGTTTCTCTCTCGTGTACCGACAACCGGATATCGCGGCAGCGGATCTCCAGATAAGTCTGTTCTCGGGCCCCCAGAGAGTTAGGCCTTGTCCGCCTTGGGAGTACTCACGGCCCAGGGAACAAGCAGCTGCCGATCAGGATGTGGCCAACGCAGCCAATTGTTCCAGTCCAAGTATTCAGGTAGGGGTAGGTCCAAACGACGCGGCAGCAGGGGAATCTGTAGGTCAGGGGGGGCAGGCGTAGCTCTAGCCGTTGAGCAGAAGTATCCTCATCCGGCAGGGAATCGTGCCCCGGCTGCACCCTCACACCCCCAGGGGCTTACTTATCTTCGAAGGGGGTCTCACCAGTGTGCAGGTCAAGCAGGTAGGACTGCGATCCCTTCTGGCACCAACAAATACTCCTGAATGGCACCAGTCCCCAGACCGCTCCCTCTCGGGGCTCCACCGCAGTGCGCTGTCACGCAGGCCCAGCGGGCTTCAGGGGGCCATGTAGCGTTTCTCCCCTACCACTCAGGCCCCTCTGTACAGTTGCTGTGCAGATTGGCGGCAAGGGGAGAGGCCTCCGCTCACAACCTGGTAAAGGGCGTTCAGCAAATCAGCATCCCCTATCTAGAGTGCCCCTGTTGTCGCTCCCTGGCACAGCAGCGCGGAATCTTGCCTGTAGGCCTCACGGGGCAGCTGCTCGCCCTCCAGGTTCGCTTTGGGCCCGCTCCAGAGTCCAAGATGGGCTGGGGTCGGGACCCCGGGCACAGGCGGATGTTCTCTTGTCCGCAGGCCACACTTCGGCGGCACGCTATGAAGTTGAGGCCTAGCTGGGCCCAAAAGCACCGGCTCTCTCCTGGCTCCCTGGTCGCTCCGTCGCCCACAGGGTCCGCGATTCGCTGGGTGCAGGGGCGGTCCCAATGCCCCCAGGTCTCTCACCAGCGGGCGATCGCAGATGGGGCCCGGAAGCCCCGCCACGCTCCTGGTCCTGTGGCTGGTCTGCAGCCACACTGTCTGGGCGTCCGCTCTGCGCCACGGTGCCCAAATGGCAGTCGAGGGGCCCGTCGCCGCGTCCTCCGGCAGCGCCACCTCTTGCACCTCGGACACCAGGTAGATCGCCTCTGTTGGTAGGGCCAAAGGGGGCTACGGCCACCCCACTTTGCTCAGCTCCGGTTCCGGAGCCTCACCGCTCACAGGTTGCGTTGGGCCCCGCGTGCGCTCTCCGCCCGTCCGGCCGCGGCAGCAAACTCGCTCCACGATCGCTGCAGCAGGGAGAATCAAAGTTCTGGGCACACTGGTCGACTCTGGAGGTCAGGCAGTACGGAGGGCGGTGAGCTGAGGTCCCCCAGGGAAGCTATACAACGCTGAAAAGGCTTGTGGCGCCGGAGGGACTCTCAGACACGTCTCACTCCGTCGCCGTCTTGGCCACGCCCCCAGGTGGTTTTTTTTTAGGTCAAAAGTCATACCCATTCCTGTGAATCGATCGGATGCAGCTTGGTAGGTATTTGGGGACAAGAGGGACTTGTGTCCCTCCAAGTTTGCAAAGGATCGAACAAGTAGAACTAGTAGAAAATCAATTGTTTCCAATTTTATCCAATGGGCCGATTTTGGAGGTGCTTGAGAAATACTTTTGGGGTGGTTTCAGTTGCTCCAGGTGAATGCGGCTTCTGATGGTTGGGGATGCCTGCTGTGTGTATGAACATTTTGGGGGAAATCGATCCACAGTAAGGGTGGTTTTGGACCTAGTTTGGAAATAGCAAATCACCTGCATTGGGGCCTATGGGATTGCATCTTGTGTTTCTGAGTGGAGCTAGTTGGATTTGCTGGTTTTGAAATTACCACACATATTCATTTAGCAGTCAAACCTTTGCAACAAAAATCGTTGTAAAGGCATACATAGTAAACAAATGCATGGTTAAGTCGCATTTGAGGTTGGAACTGCATTGTAGAGGCATGCGTGGTTCAGCCATGACTGCCTCTGTAATGTTTTGGATTCATTAGGCTCGGTGGGTCTCAAGGTCAATCTCGTAAAAATCCACTTAGCCACTAGAAAATGTGTTGCAGGGATTCTGCTCCTACACAGAACTGTGCACAGAGACCCAGGACCTCAGTGAATTGTGGTGTACCAAAAACTCACCTCAGTGACTAGAAACCCTAACCAGCTAGCATCAGTGTCACATTAGCTCTTCATCCTATAGCAAAGGAACCAATGATTAGACAACCCAGAACATGCGACTTAGGTTATACTCAGGAATGGTGGGAAGCAAGATCACTCTTTCGTTATACTCTCATACCAGTCCACAACAGTAGTAAAAAGAGACAGGGGCAAAGTTAAAATATTTATTTTAACGACATGCTCTAAGATGCAGTATTTTTGCTAATATAAGCAGACATACAATCAGAAATAATATGGTCAGCATTGTTACAATTCCATAAAACACAAAAGGAGAAATCATATTACAATAATGGTGAAAACTGGTCTTATAGTGCCTAGTATAACACCCTCCCTAGATAGGAACTATGTTTTATAAAATATAGAAGGTCTCAGGCTTGTGCGGGTGACCCCATACCTCTAGGATCAGCAGGAATGTATCACATCAGGATCTGCAAGAGCTCTCTGTCTTTCTGGAAAAACTGGAGTCTTCCAAGTGCCTGAAGTCATGCTTGCAGTGCATTATTAAAGGCGCCAGAATCACGTTGGCTGCAGCTGCATGTATGTTATGGCTAAAACGTGAGCCTGATCAGCCCGAACAACAGCTACTTTGTTATGATAACCTTGGAGGCTTTAGAACACTGTCTGCAGACTAGAGTCTCAATGTAAGTCTTGGGATTCTAAAAACAAGCCATTCTCATGTGAAGCATTTCATGCAGCCTAACTTACAACAACATTTATGTGTAGTGTCGTGTGCAAAAGCAGCGAAAAGGTAAAATGGCATTTAAACTTCTAATAAGCCTCTGCTAAAATAGCAAGGCATGCAACAAGGCCCAGCCCTCACTACACCCTCCCTTGATCGGAGAACGCACAATAGCGGGGCAATTTCTAGAACGCAGAGATCAAGTTTGAATGAGAGAGAACCCATTCAAAATTTCCCCAAACTGAATAATTTGGAGTACAATCCGAATTAGTAATCAGAAAAATTACAAAACCCATCAGGGGTGCATGTTGTTAACACACCTAAAAAGAGTTAAGAGAAAAAAAAATGAATGAAAATGTGTCCATGAAGCAGAGAAAAAAGTTTCACTTCAATCCAACAGCGTATAGTCACAGTAAGTTGCAACCGCCTCCAACAGGAAGTCGTTGTTTTCGTCAGTGAACATTTCAGCCATCCAATTTAGCAATGGAAAAGAACACACATGTTCCTCAACAGCCGGAGCCTCTAGCACCATTAGAGGACAACTCTGGTGTTCTTCGAGATAACTGCGCGCCAAGAAATCAGTGGCAGCAGTCCATATATTCCAATTGCCTAGGATTCTATGGGCCGCTGCACAGGCCATAATCCCGACTCCAGAACAGTCTATTTCATGAGCAACTAAGGGGCTCATTAGTAGACCATATACTGGGTTAGGAGACACCGTGTTGCAGAGACACAAATCCAGAGCCCATTCAAAACTGCAATCCAGACAGTGGAAAACGCTGCACGCATGTGAAGTACGAGAACCGGAAAGATAAACCATACGCCACACTCAGAGTCGCCAGAGGTAGCGATCCATAGTATTCAAGCATCTGGTTACGAAGTTGGAGCAGCCGGGGCAGATTGTCATGGGGCACAGAATGTGCAACCATTTTGGAGTAAGCAAATCAACAGTAGTACACCAGCAGCCAAGGCGAGAATTAACAGGAAACCGCCAAAGAGGCTGGAAAAAATAGAATGAAAAAATGTTGGTATCACACCGAATATAGTTTGGAATGAGGTCACAAGGCCAGAACTTACTACTTTAAAAAAGGGTGCCAAGCCCGTGGTCGAGGAGGCATTGAATATAGTGTGAATCAACGGCCCCAAAATGTAGGGGAGATCAGTATTTAATAAGGCATGTACCTCGGTACGAGTATTAGCCACGTGAATGACGAATGTTTCACGCGCAGATGTAAGGGCGAATTCTTTTTGAGACAAAAGAGCCCTTATTTGACTCATCTTGTTGAACTCTGCTTTCAAGGTCAGAATGGAAGGCCAGATGGATATATCGAGCTTCCCATGTGGAGGAGGAAACACGACATTCTTAAAACAGACAACACATTGGGAAACAGTTACTATGTACAGAATCCCTGCCAGCATACCACAGCACTCTTCATTAAATAACTACTGTTTGCTAATAATGTGAAAGTAGGTGTAATAGCCGGTTCGGGTGTCCCTTTTAAAATACAGGCCAAATTCGGGCATCTGAATTACAGGAACCGAGCAAATATATATTCCTACAGACCAATGAGTGATCAGAGGGGGAAGTGCAATCTTCAACTTTTATGTAAACTTCTTTACCCTCCCTCAGACACCTATAGGTGAACGGAAGAGACCAACCCTCATGGAGATATGCACTACCCAATGGTTCATACCTGCCTATGGCATAGTGTTTCATGCAAGCTTCAAATTTAAACAGCGGGAAGGTAACGTTATTAACCCATGAATAAGCTACACTACAGAATTTGTCTCGGCCACAGAAAATGGTAAGGGGTCTTACTTTTCAATATGAGCAAAAGTAAAAATGCCAGTCAGATTAAATGGTAAAAACAGTGAAGAAGTGTTCATATAGTCCCAAGGCACTTTCCCAGCCGTCAACGTTTGTAAAGTCCATGTGAACTGCATAATAGAACTCAATTGATTTTGACCACGGTACAGGACTGTGACTTCATCTTGCACAATATCAACAACAGAAGAAACAATATTATCTAATGTGTAAATTCGGGAAGAAAGTTTATTAATGCTATTATCTACAACTGCAAGCACCTTTTCTAAATTAGCTTGATCAATACATCTTAACCTAGAAGCAGCTTTCATTTGGGACAGTTTCCAAACTTTGTTATAAACTGCATAAATCCATCTTTTGGACCTGCCTGTTGCAGGACCTTTTACAAAGTAATTCTAGTCAACGGCGTCAGTCAATTTAGACAAATGGAGTTTAACTGACGCTAAGGTGGAGTGCTTGAACCAGGACTGACATAGCTTGCCTACAGAATAGGTAGTGACAGAATGGTCACTCTCAAAACGGGGAACCACCCTAAACTGTATATAGCCAGGTGTTAAACCCAGAAAACAATGTTGGCACGAATCTGCACTTTTTTGCCATAATAACCAGTCTTGGGGATTCAAACTGGAAATGTTAAAGGACGAATTTTGTAAATGAGTCTGTAACTCACTAAGGGACCTACTGGTGTGATTATTCCAATTGGAGTATTCTCCCAAATCAGGAACAGAAGGAGCATTTAATTTTTTAGACGTTGCCAATCCAAAGCAGGTGGTTTGTGAAATAGTAGAATTCAGAAACAACATATGGTTCGGGATGAGACATGCCCGATGCAAAGCTTCAGTGCCGTGCACTTGCCAATCTTTAGAACCCCAAACAGATTTAAGATCAATAGTATCTTTCCACAGCTACAGCCACTTGGTCGATAAAGGACTTTGAATATAATAACTTTGTGTGGGTAAGTCTAACTTTGGAAGAAGACTTTTCAGTCATCTTAAACAAAAATGCATCAGGGTGTGACTGATTTAAACCTGTAAAGTAAGAAAACTTTTTCAAAAGAGTTTTAGAGCTTCCTTCAACGGTAGCGGGACAATGTTCCCATTGTGTGTAATTAACTACATTCCTAAATGTGTTTGCTTTGTGCAGAAAATGATTGCCATAGAGTTGGTAACAGAACAAATCAGCATATTTAGCAGAATCTAAGTACAAATCTACAGCAGTGTAATATTTCAAATCAGAAAAAAGAGCCTCTACGGCTTGGACGTTCCAATCATCAGAGCGTGTATTTTGTTTAACCACATCCCCCATTGAAACATGAAGTACATTAGGGACATTAATAACCTCTGTGGGTCCGTGAATCTGAGATTTGATAGCATCCCATACAATCCCATCTAATACAGGCCAAGCAGTGATAGTCATGAAAGTCTGGTCCCTCTTCATTCTGTGTGGCGAGGAGTGAGGGGTCAAAGTTCCATCAATTAGTCTAATCGTAGTTCTTTCTATAACATAGTGGCCATTCACAAGACGGAAAAAATACACCACAAATCCAATGGACATAAACAAAATATTGAAAAAAGCACCAGCCAAGTGGAAGTCCAAGGAGGAATCAAAAAATGTTTTTGAACCAAATAGCAAAAATTGAAACTTTTGAGGGAGACTTTGATCTGGTAGAGTCAGTGTCACATGAAAAACGTGATTGATTAGCCACACAGGTCTCTAAATCAGGCATGGATAAATCTGTGGGATAAGTGTACTCAGTATCATCCTAGGTCTATCCCAGTGGAGCACTAGAATAGAGAAAGGAATAAAGTAGTGATCGGACCAGATCAATGGACTAGGGTCACCGATTGTAATATCAGGGAGGTTAGAGCAGATAAGGTCCAACGTATGTCCAGCCCTATGTGTGGAAAGAGTAACCAGTTGAATTAATCCACAGTCATCCAGAGTGGATAGGAAGTTATTACTAGACATTCCTAGGATACTGATCTCATCGGAATGTTTATTGGATCATATCCCCTCTGCTGAACCACCAGGTGCCTTAGACCTGGATTCCCGTCTAGACAATTTTAATAATTGGGTGTCTTCAGCCATCGATTCTATTGCCCCACTTCGGCCTATTAAAACCTATCGCTCAGCCCCTGCTGCACCCTGGTATTCTGAAGACCTGCGTAAATTTAAGTCTGCATGGAAATCTCTTGAACGCAGCTGGAGACAGTCCTATTCAGCAGACAGTAAACTAAAATACAGAGCCTCTCTACAAAATTAGCGGAGTATGATTATAAATCATAAACAATGTTACCTCTTGGAAAAAATCAATCAGGCTCATGGCTCTCACAGGGAGATTTTTAAAACGGTCAAAACTTTCACTGACCACCAGGCTCTTAACCGGCGACCACCAGTGTCCCAAACTCTTTGCACACAGCTCTCCGATTACTTTGAGGAGAAAATAGCCTTAATATATGACTCCTTCCCCATTACTGATAGTCATGATATCAGGGAAGTGTCATCGGTACCCCCAGCACCAACCTCAATCTTTACTGAATTTCAGGAAATCACCGAAGATCGTTCCCTCCAAGAACTATACAAATGCAAGTCAGGGTCGCCTAACGACCCCTGGCCGGCTAAACAATACAAAGCCCTTGCTATACTTCTCAATCCCCACCTTAACAGTATCTGGAATGCCTCTCTGCGTACCGGTGTTTATCCAGAGTCTTGGAAACATGCCCTCCTTGTTCCCATTCTGAAGAAGGTCAACACTGACCCCGATAACCCGGCTAACTACAGGCCCATTTCCTTACTTCCAGCCCCAGCTAAGATCCTTGAAAGACTGGTGCACCAACAGCTTGCAGGCTTCATCGAATCAAATGGCCTATTTCATACTTTCCAACACGAGTTTCGGTCCGGATACAGTACTGAGTCGGCCCTGATAGAGATGGCCGACTCCGTGCGGTGGACGCTGGATAAGCGTTCAAGGGCGGTGTTGGTGCTGCTGGATCTTTCCGCAGCATTCAACACCGTCTCCCACTCGATCTTGCTCAACCGTCTCAGTGCCATAGGCTTTCAGGGCAGAGCACTCAATTGGATTGTTTCTTTTTTGTCCAATCTCACTCAACAAGTGTTTACCCCTCCCTACACCTCTACCAGTCGCCCACTTAAATGGGGAGTGCCGCAGGGCTCCTCGCTGAGTCCCCTCCTATTTAATATTTACTTTTCCCCCCTGGATGAGTTAATATCCCAGACTAGAAATAAAATGACATTGTACGCTGATGACATCCAGCTTCTTTTTTCCTACGATGATTTTAACCTGACCACCTTTGATCCCCTGAAAAATTGTCCCAGAGACATTGCTAACTGGATGGATGACAACTTTTTGAGACTGAACGCAGGAAAGACCGAGGTTCTTTTCTTTAATCAACCCTCTCCTTTGGATTTGAACCTCTGGTGTCCGGTGGATTTGAGTCCCGCTCCCCTCCCTGAGGAATCAGTAAGAAACCTGGGTGTTAGATGGGATACATGTCTTTCTTTCCATTGCTAAATTCATACGGTCTCTGCAGCCTGTTTCCCAAAAATTAGGTTGATAAAAAAATTCATCAACTACTTACCCAGTAATACCAGAAAAACAATTGTTCAGGCCCTTATTACATCTCATTTGGACTATGCCAATGGTTTATACCTTAGATTATCTTCAGGCCTGTGCCACAGATTGCAGATAGTCCACAGTGCCGCTGCTCGCCTAGTCTGTGGCATCTCTCTCCGAGAACATATCTCCCCTCATTTGTGTAAGCTACATTGGCTACTGATCCACAAAAGGGTGGAGTTCAAAGCTTTGACTTTGGCTCACCGGGCCACAAAAGGACGCGTTCTGCCTATCTCTCATCGTGCCTTCGTCCTTAAAGTAATTCCCGAAATCTCCGCTCCAATTCCAAGCTACTACTTGTAACTCCCAAATTTAAAAAAGTACGCTCTGGCGGAAGAACATTTCAAGTGTGTGCTTCCTCTCGGTGGAACAAACTTGCGATCTCTCTGCACATGAGGAACTGCCATTCCGTAAATCTCTTAAGACCTTTCTTTTCTGTTGATCGTATCCTCCGGTAAGATCCAGTATCCTGAGCATTAGCGTCGGGACACCCCGTTGGGGTAGCTGCGCGCTTTATAAAACACACAAATAATAATAACAAATAAATAATAATCATCAAGAGGATCAGCAGCCTGTGGATTCAATAAAGGATTTGTAACTGTAGTCAGCATGATGGCAACATCAGGTCCGGCAGCAGCTGTCGGGACCAGAACAAAGTTTCGCAGCATAGCTGGACAAGAGACCGCAGGTGTCATACTAAGAAGAATCGGCCACTCTGTGTAGTTTGACATTGTCAATGGAGATGTACCTGTTTTCCTTCTGACCAGGAAGTGGAGGTAAAATGACTGTTCTTGTATCCTGCACGCCAAGCACAGGAACTATGCGGGGCCAAACTCCTTGTTTGCGACCTTTTCTCAGACCAATTCACCAACTTGGGGTATCTAGCCAACTACCGGGATCTGCAACACAGCATCAGATGTGGAGGGTAAATGTTCCTTTGCAAGACAGTCACGGGTCTTTTGTAGATTCTGGAAAAACAGTACAATGTTCATCTACGTCAGAGGGAGCGGCAGACATCGCTTGGTCTAGACCTTCAAAGTCCGGAACAAACATTTTTATACCAAAGAGCATCTCATATGGGGTCCTCTCATCCAGAGACCTTCTAGGGAGATTATTAAGTGCACGCTGACAGCTATTGAGGTGGGCTGGCCAGTTCCGGCCTGTACCTAATACCCTAGCTGTCAAGGATTGCTTTAAGTCACGGTTCATCCACTCCACAACACTGTTGCCCTCAGGCCGATATGGAGACGAAAATTTGACTTGGACCCCCAATGAACACATGGCATCCTTGTATGCCTTAGAGGCAAACGCCGGACTCTGGTTCAAATGGAAGGTACCACATGCAAAAATTCCCACAAAGACATGCAAATCCCTTACAACAGTTTGAGAATAAGCACTCCTTTGGGGCCAAACCCACACAAAGTGCATCTAAGAATCAACTGCTACTAAGATGTACTTATACGCAGTATCAGAGGAGAAAGGACTGCAGTGATCTAAATAAACACACCCAAGTGGTTTATTAGATATGTACAACTGTGTCTGATGCGGGCGTGCAGCAGTAGAAGGATTAATCTGCTGTCAAATGTCACAATGAAGGACATAATCACGCATCTGTTCCTACAATCCACGCCACCAGTAATGCTGTTGTTGGAGAGATACAGTAGATGACACGCCGGCATGCGCTGAGGCCATGCCCTCGTGAGCTGCTGTAATCAAAGTCTGCCTGTAGTCCGTGTTGGGAATCAACATGTCACCAACGTCGATAATTCTCACATAAGGAACTTTATCAGGACTTAAATGATAAAAGTATTTAGAAGGGAAACCTTTTGGGAAATTACCTCCCTTCTCTGATGGGGCAATAGCTGCCAATATGTCATCATCAATCTTACTTTTGGAACGTGTAACTGCTGCTACTGTGTATGTCCTAACTGCTGTCTTGGCCGCTTCATCGGCAAGACTATTGCCAACAGCGTGATTTCCAACACGCTGGTGACCTAGAGTATGAATCACAAACACGAGTGGGAGCCGTTCTTTAAGTTTAGCCACTCGAACCCAGATCATTTTATGTTTTATTGTGTGACTGAACACAGTAGTAAGAGTCACTTACGACAAGAGTAGTCACACTAGGATCCACATGCTCCAATGCAAGCATCAGAGCACGAAGCTCTGCCAATTGGGCGGTACAGTCCCCCAATGTCTGTGTATGCACGACATTGGACTTAAATTCACCAACCACCATAGTAACAAACCACTATTGCGCAGGCAGAAGAATAGGCGTGCCTTGAACCCGTAGCCAGTTGTACTGAACCGTCAGTGTATATGATACAATCGAACTCCTCCAGTGGCCGCATGGTCAGAGGAGCAGATGAACAAATTCATACTGCAAAAACTCCAGAGTCTGCAAAGAGGAATCAAAAATGAACGTGACATCCGGAGATGTCAAGGACGTGGCCCATTGTATCCACCTCGGGTGCAAAGTCTTTGAATTTGGTACACTGGCTTTTTTCACTGCCTCCAAGGCAGGATACTGAGTAACAACCAAAATGTGTTTTCCCTGCGACAGTGCATGTTCTTTAAGAATTGCCATTTGCACTGCTGTCAAAACTTTTTCCACAGTGGAAAACCGCAACTCAGCCAAAGTGTACAAGTGTGACTTGTAAGCGATAGGGACTGTGTCACCCTCATTAAAGGTCAGGTACGTGAAACCCACCGCCCCAAGCACGATTCTTATTACCAGGTTAGTGTGGTTATCACAAGTCAATAAGAATTTAGATTCCAGAAGATCAGCCAGCAAAGATTGCAAGATGGCTGAATGAGCAGGCAGCCAGCAAGATTTGGAGATAGTAGGTTGTACCAAAGCGTAAAGAGGCTTGATACATTGGGCATAATCGGGAATGTAAGTACACCGAAATTCAAAAAGCCCAACAAAGACTGTAGTTTTTTCAGTGTTGTAGGCGCGTGCCGCTGTGCGCATTTCTCCAGGAAGTGAGGAGCCACACCTCGACCTTCATTGTTGAGCTCGTAGCCCAGGAACAACATTGTGTACTCTGCAATGTGCGATTTTGCAAAGTTTAATTTATAGCCAAAGTCAGCAAAACGGCAAATTATGTGGTCAACACGACACAGATGCGGCCATAATTTGTCGTCTGTGAGATAAATTTCATCCACATACGAACAAGCATCTGGGTTGAGCCCCTCCAAAAGAGAGACTATGTGGGCGGCAAAGATGCCTGGACTGTTTTTATAGCCCATAGTCAAACGTCAGAATTGGCGTTGTTTGCCATCACTGGTAAAAGCTATCCATTGACTACTAATAGAGGATAGATTGTGGGCAAAGAAGGATATGTCAAGTGTGGTTTTAAACCTTTTGCGCACAAGACTATCCACAAGAGCAGAACTGTGAGTATTCTGTACCACGCACGTACGACAATGTGAGTTCAAGTGGCAGTAATCCAATACCAAACGGTACAAGCCATCAGGCTTAGTCACTGTAAAAAGAGGGTTATTTATCAGAGACACACATGTTTAAATCACACCTTGATATTCCAATTGCTCAAGGATTTCTGCTACGGGAGCTTTCGGCTCACGTCGCATGGGCTATTGGGGTTGTGGCTGTGGCATAGACCGCAGGGGAATCTCATGTCTAGGGGATCATTTGTCCCATCCACAGTGAGTACAGTACAAAGCCAGTGCAAGCAAATTAGCCCAATCTTCTGCAAAATGCAGAGCCTGCTCCTTCGGCACCGTGTGCGCAAAACTAGGGAGGATTACCTCCCCTTGTGGAGCTGCTAAAACAAAAGGCAGGGGCCAGTTGACCTGGACCAAGAAAATGTCATAGGTAGTAGTCACATTTTCCCAATATACCCCTTTTATAGTACGTTGTATGTCACCTTCAATTGAAAGGACAATTTCAAAAAGTCTTTCAGGGGTAGCCACTCTAGTGTCAGCTGTCTCAACAACAACGAACGTGTCAGTTGCTGACACCTTCAGAAGTGGATATTTTGTGAACAGTCTATAGCCAAGTGAAGGAACAAAGATTACAAACCAATAGATATAAACAAAACATTGATAACATGTGTAATGATGTAGCCCAACAGTACAGAGACTAACCACCCAGTTGATAAATCAAAAATTCATTTTAATATTTGTGACTGTTGTGTATATGTAATTTGACACTCTTATCTTTTTTCTTTTTTTCTCTTTTTTCTTTTGATTCTTTATAAAGTTAATTTACAATTCATGTACAAAGTTTATAATTAAAATCACAAAACCAGTAAACAGTAGGAAATAGACATGACAGGTGATGGAGGCAGTGCGGTAGGGTGAGTAACTACACGCGTTTCGGCTTGGCAGCATTCCTCAGGTGACCGTCTATTACAAGAAAAGGAGTTATCCAGACCATACAGCATAAGAAGAGAATATGTAAAAAACCGCCACGCACGGAAGGCTAGCTATCCTGATGATAAATCTAATGGAGCATGATGGGCGGTGCCGCAGCATCAAAGAATGATAATGGTGATTCCTCACGATTAGTCCTGTTGTTATAGCGTATATGTAACCATATCCAATTAGGTAGGTCCGAAACTTAGTAAAACGGGTTACGGTTGACTGACGTTCCGTTCCTAGCAGTGGAAATATTCTGATCGAGATGTGGCGGCGTACTGTAGATCGAGAGCCGGGGAAGGGATGATATGTCACAATTGATATATTCCTAGATGTAACAGGCGGTCTCAGGATACGGCTCTCGATTAAAAAACAAAACACCGCAAAGGTGCTGGTGTTTGTTGGATGTCTGGGTGCGACCAATCCATTCAGAAGTGGATGCAGCACCTCGCGCACTATGGTAGTCTCCGCTGCGCTGTCCAACAGCGTCAGCGCCCATGTCAAGTTCTGAAGCTGTGTTCTCACTATCCGTGGCATATCTCGCTGTTAAAGCGGCAACTTTCTTTTTCTGAAACTTGGGCCTCTGACGTGGAGAGTCGTCCTGCTTGCTTTTACTGTCCGTCTTGAGGTGTTGCTCTTGCTTCGCAACCCTTCCTCTGCCGCTGTCTACTCCACCGGTGAGTGAGACCGATGAATCCTGCAAAGAGCGAGGAGAACGTTGATCAGGAACCTGAAAATGATCAGGTGACTTAATCATTCATAAGTGCGCTCAGTAGACGCAGGTATTGGCGAGGTGGGATGGGACCGCTGTTTCTGTTGCTTCTTCCCCTGTTTCTTATTCTTATTCCAATTCTGTTTTGGCACAGAGGGGCGATCATCTTTGTCAGACCTCGCCGCCTGAGTTTGCTTTTGCGTTGCCTTGGCAAAAAGCTTAACACCTAAACTATTACGGCCAATGGTCTTATATGCCGCTGTAATAATTTTCGGCAACTGATGGGGTTTCTCTGCATCGCTGACATCGCGTAAAGCATTAGACACCCGGAAGCTTACCTCATCCCCCTTAACATTAGCAAGGACAAGATCGGAAACTACGTCAAACACTCCAACGAGTCTCATTCTTAATTCAACAGCCGCCTCTGGCCCGTGCTCATCTTGAACACGTTTAATGACGGAGGGTAGGACAGCCATTGACGGTGTGCGGAAGCACCTCATATAGACTGCCACAAAAAACATACCCCATGTGGTACGGTCATTTACTTCCGGCACTAAGTCTTTCTGCAAACTAATTGTAAGAATCCTGTGTTTCTCACAGGAGTTGTATTCGGAAATACTGCCTCCAGTTGGACAAATTTCTCAGCAAGCCAAAAAGGCATTTCAATCGTATCCTGGGGACACTTGCCCATAACCGCATTAACTATAACGGGACTAAGCTTTAACCCGTTTGGCCTAACTGGATGCGCCGCAACACCAGGAGTCCCACCCTGCATGTTGCGTGAAATGTAATGAACCAAGGCCCTTATAACCCCTACAGCAGAGGTATAAAGGGTACTTACTTCACCGACGGGAGCCGTTCCGGCTCAGGGGTGTGGAGTAAATCCAGCCAAAACAGGCCAAGAAGAGCCTGGAATGGACAAAGGACCTAATCTCACCACTGTCAAGGAGTGGGGGAGGGCACCATTAAACCAAACTCGGTGCTGCATAGCAGAAATCGAATCTCCTGTGTATTCCATAGGAATGACAGTGTGAGTGTAAACATGGAACATATTGGTATCCGCATTGACCGCAGGAAACGTAACCTTGAGTAGAGTAGCTCAAATGGGTAAGTCATGTCAGCACTCACAACAAAAACCATTGCCATGCCTTCCAAGGCGACGTTAAAATCCTGCAAATGATTGCGAACCGCCAACCGACTATGCTGCGGGATTTCGACGTCACCCATTATGACACAGAAGAGAAAAGCACCATACAAAGTAATCTTGAACAACTGGGCAGTAATCCAACAGAAACTGTTTTAAATATCAAGCTTGAAAAGACCTATTTAACTATAGGTAGGTTTAGCCGTCACCACTGTCAACCGGAAACAATAGTGAGGGGGTCGTGGACTGATATAAGCACTACTCGAGAGCCTCAAATGAAGACCACAACATTAAGTGCGCCATGTAGCAGGGATTCTGCTCCTACACAGAACTGTGCACAGAGACCCAGGACCTCAGTGAATTGTGGTGTACCAAAAAACTCACCTCAGTGCCTAGAAACCCTAACCAGCTAGCATCAGTGTCACATTAGCTCTTCGTCGTATAGCAACGGAACCAATGATTAGACAACCCAGAACATGCGACTTAGGTTATACTCAGGAATGGTGGGAAGCAAGAACACTCTTTCGTTATACTCTCATACCAGTTCACAACAGAAATAAAAAAAGTCACGGGCAAAGTTAAAATATTTATTTTAATGACGTGCTCTAAGATGCAGTATTTTTGCTAATATAAGCAGACATACAATCAGAAATAATATGGTCAGCATTGTTACAAAATACCATAAATTACAAAAGGAGAAATCATATTACAATGATGGTGAAAACCGGTCTTATAGTGCCTAGTTTAACATCCTCCCTAGATAGGAACAATGTTTTATAAAATATAGAAGGTCTCTTAGGATTATGCGGGGGACCCCATAGCTCTAGGATCAGCAGGAATGTATCACATCAGAATCTGCAAAAGCTCTCTGTCTCTCTGGAAAAACAGGAGTCTTCCAAGTGCCTGAAATCATGCTTACAGACCCCAGGTCACTCCCCACGCCGCACGGCTCCTCGTGATTGCCCGAGTCTCTGCCCTCTGCTCCGCCGCTGCCGAGGGTTCGCCCCTGGTATCCGGTAACTGTGTTTTTCCCCCTCTGTACTTTGCTATGGACTGTATATTGTAATTTGTACTTTTCGTATTGTATTCTCAGGCGCTCCTTGCGCCCCTGCCCTCTGTGCCCCCCCCCGCTCCCAGCTTCTCGCCGCTGCTCACCCGTGGCCCGCCCCTTTTCCTTCTGTTTCCCCTGCCCTCGCCCATTGGCCGCCCGCTCTCGCCTCCCAGCTGCTCCTCCCTCCCAATTTGCCTCTTACGGAGGCCGCGCGGACACCGCGCAACGGCCACGTGCCGCGGGTGTGCCGCTGGTGCACTGAAGGCGCGCCAAAGGCAAGCCCGTCTGCACCCGTCCACGCGTGGACCGCACCCAGCGCCAGAACCCCTGGACCCCGCGCTCCCCGCAATGCCAGACTGCACTACGACTCCAGCACCCTCCACGCACTCATTACCAAACGAGACCACCCCTGCTACTGGGTCAACTCGAAGCACACCCAAGGGCCCTTCGCCTGCTGGAACTGCAGATTCACCAACATCCAGCCCACCAAACCACCAACCAGACAACCCAACCACCTCCGCTGCATCCTCCTCAACAACCGCTCCGCTCGCAAGCACGCCATCGAACTCTGGGACCTCCTAGACTCCACCGCACCCGACGTCGCCTTCCTGACCGAGACCTGGCTGAACGCCACCTCAGCACCAGACATCGCCATAGCCCTCCCACAGGGCTACAAGATCTCCCGCAGAGACCGCACCAACGAAGTGGGAGGGGGAATCGCCATCATCCACAAAGACTCCATCAGAATCTCGACCAACACCGACGACACACTCACCACCGCCGAGCACATGCACTTCCAGATGCACACCAACCCCCAACACCACCCTCAGAGGAACACTAGTCTACAGACCACTCGTCTACAGACCACAGTTCAGCGACACCATCGCCGACCTCCTCAGCACCCACGCCCTCGCCTCCACAGACTACATCCTACTCGAGGACCTGAACTTCCACCTCGAGAACAACAACGACGCCAACTACACCGCCCTGATCGACAACCTCGCCAACCTCGGACTCAAACAGCTCGTGACGACACCCACCCACACTGCTGGACACACGCTGGACCCCATCTTCTCCACAAGCCCCCACGTCTCCTTCAACCACACCAACGAACCCCACTGGACCGACCACAGATGCGTCCACTTCACCTTTAGGAAACCCACCACACACCACCGCACCCAACAGCTGCCACGCCACTGCTGGGGCAAGATCACCAAGGACCAACTGACTACCACCCTCGCCCTTAGACCACGCGCCGACCCAGACACCACCGCGACCAACCTCAAACAGTAGATCAACGACTGCGCCAACACCCTTGCCCCTCTTAGGACCGCCACAACCAACCACACCAACAAGAAAGCCACCTAGTTCACCGAAGACCTCCGGATCTCCAAGCACACCTGTCGGAAGCTGGAGAAGAAATGGCTCCACGACAACACCTGACAGTCACACAGCCCACAAGAGTGCCACCCGCAGACACCACCAACTCATCAGGGTCACCAAGAGGACCGCCTTCAAGGACCACTTAGATAACAACACACACAACACCAAAGAGCTCTTCAACATTGTGAAAGAACTCTCCAACCCCAGCTCCAACACCAACGACATCCCACCATCACAAGACCTGTGCGACTCCCTAGCCACCTTCTTTCACCGCAAGATCACCGACATCCACGACAGCTTCAACTCTGACACCCCGCACCCACCACCGAGTCCACCACCCCTGCGACCACCACCCGCACCAGTCGCCTGACCGCCTGGTCCAACGTCAGCGACGCAGACACCATCAAAACCATGAACTCCATCCACTCCGGATCCCCATCTGACCCCTGCCCTCACCACGTCTTCAACAAAGCCAGCACAACCATCGCACCTCACCTCCGAAAAACAATCATCAGTTCCTTCGAGACAGCAACCTTACCAGAAAGCTGGAAGCATACCGAGATCAACGCCCTTCTGAAGAAGCCCAAGGCGGACCCTAAGGACCTCAAGAACTTCCGGCCCATCTCCCTGCTCCCGTTCCCGGCAAAAGTAACAGAGAAGATTGTCAAAAAAACAGCTAACCCGCTACCTCGAAGACAACAACATCCTGGACCCTTCCCAATCCGGCTTTCGCAGCAACCACAGCACCGAGACCACCCTCATTGCCGCTACTGATGACATCAGGATCCTGATGGACAAAGGAGAAACGGCCGCCCTCATCCTCCTGGACCTATCAGCAGCCTTCGACACAGTCTGCCACTGCACTCTATCAGCACGCCTCCATGACGACAGAATTCAAGAAAAGTCCCTGGCCTAGACCACATCCTTCCTCTCGGGCAGAACCCAGAGCGTCCGCCTCCCACCCTTCTGCTCGAAATCCACCGAAATCATCTGCGGCGTCCCACAGGGATCCTCCCTCTGCCCGACGCTGTTCAATATCTACATGGCACCACTCGCCCACCTCGCACGACAACATAACCTCAACATCATCTCCTACGCCGACGATACCCAGCTGATCATATCCCTCACAGAAAACCCCCACACCGCCAAAGCCAACCTCCACAGAGGAATGAAAGCCGTAGCCGACTGGATGAAGGACAGCAGACTGAAGTTGAACTCAGACAAGACGGAGGTCCTCATTCTCGGACCCACCCTATCAGCCTGGGACGACTCTTGGTGGTCCACATCGCTAGGCACAGCCCCGGAACCCACAGACTACGCATGCAACCTAGGGGTCATCCTCGACTCCACCGTCTCCATGACCAAGCAAGTCAACGCCGTCTCCGCGTCCTGCTTCAACACCCTCCGGATACTCCGCAGGATCTTCAAATGGATCCCTCCCGACACGAGAAAAACCATCACCCAGGCCCTCGTCACCAGCAGACTTGACTACGGGAACGCCCTCTACTCAGGAACAACAACCAAGCTCCTGAAACGACTACAACGAATCCAGAACGCCTCGGCACGACTGATCCTCGACGTCCCCCGACGCAGCCACATCACACCCCACCTGAGAGGCCTGCACTGGCTCCCCGTCAACAAGAGGATCACCTTCAAACTCCTCATCCAAGCACACAAAGCCCTACACAACACCGGACCCACATACCTCAACAACAGACTAAGCTTCCACACCCCCACCCGAAGCCTCCGCTCAGCCAACTTCGCCCTCGCCACAGTTCCTCGTATCCGAAAACCACCGGCGGCAGATCCTTCTCCTACCTCTCTGTCAAGACCTGGAACACTCTCCCTACCAGCCTACGACAGACTCAGGAGCTGCTGGCCTTCAGAAAACTTCTCAAGACCTGGCTCTTCGATCAGTAGCAGGAACCCCCCCCCCCCCCTCCAGCGCCTTGAGACCCTCACGGGTATGTAGCATGCTTTACTAATGCAGTGTTTGATTGATTATTAAAGGCGCCAGAATCACATTGGCTGGAGCTGCATGCATGGTATGGC
Organism: Lissotriton helveticus; assembly: GCF_964261635.1. NCBI lineage: Eukaryota > Metazoa > Chordata > Amphibia > Caudata > Salamandridae > Lissotriton > Lissotriton helveticus. Next base: position 2,359,729 of record NW_027611714.1, read on the forward strand.
TAAAACGTGAGCCGATCAGCCTGAACAACAGCTACCTTGTTATGATAAATTTGGCGGCATTAGAACACTGTGTGCAGACTAGAGTCTCGATGTAAGTCTAGGGATGATAAAGACAAGCCATTCTCATGTGAAGCATTTCACGCAGTCTAACTTACAACAATATTTATGTGTAGTGTTGTGTGCAAAAGCAGCGAAAAGTTAAAATGCCGTTTAAACTTCTAATAAGCCTATGCTAACATAGTAATGCATGCAACAAGGCCCAGCTCTCACTACAAAGGTACAATACCTAGGGCATTTAATTGGGAAATCTTAATTTAACCCCAGAGAGAAAAAATTGCATCCATTCTCAAGATACTCTTCCCAAAAACAAAAAGAGACCTGAGGGCTTTCTCGAGACAGGTAGGCTACTACATAAGATTCCTACCCAAATGTTCTCAATTAGTTGTTCCCCTAACACACAGCTTTCCAAACTTTATATGTTGGTGAGATACCTTTCCAACACTGTTGAAAAAATAGTGGGCAAATGGTGCATTTTCAAGCAAATTTGAGAAAGCAAGAAGGTTAATAAAGCAATTGTGAATCTGTCCTAACAAAGACAGTGACTGTGTGGAAAAGTAAATTTTGCTATGTTCTGTGTCCCTACGTGTCATCCATCATATGTTATCTGTGCATGATTAATATGCATATGTTATTCCCCATGTTCGATTAAAGACGCAATTATAGTTGTGTCCACCTTTAGTATGTCAGTTTCCAGTTCTCGTGAATACTACGAATATCAGGCCTATGTAAAGCTACGTTGCCACGTTTCTCAGTGTGCACGTTATTCCATTGTAAAATCTCCGTTTCTAGGCCTCAAAAGGGCCTGGACACCAGATTCAGCTCCTGTCCCCTGAAGCCTCGCTGAGGAGCGATACAGCCCCCACCTGTATCCTCGACCCTTCACTTACTTCCTGCCTTACAGTGCCCGGTTCAGCCTGGCTCTGCCTCTGAGTCTGCCAAGAGTATGTTATGATTCGAGTTATCAGTACAGCCCTCCTTCTCTGCATTCCCAAAGCTACTGAATCGCATCAATAGTTTCCGTCATTGTCTAGCCTTCACGTCTCCACGTTAGAGAAATACTGCATTTAATGATCATTTAATATTCTTCATCACGCACTACATGTAGAATAATGCATGCTCCAGTCTTAGAGTCTGTTCGCCTTTACCCCGATAACATTTGGATTCTATCAACATGTTCTCTAAACATCAGATACTAGATACTGCTTAGGTACATGTCGCCCTGACTCTCCAGACTTCAGTCTCTGCTCCTAGCACAGAGTTCGAAGCCCCCAGCTTCTCCTAGTAACACGTCATTGCCAGTTTGCGCGCACCATCGGGTTAGAGGTCCCGGCTCCTTAGGTAGCCCCCTCCATGGTTTCCACCCCATTCATGACATATTCTGTTACGTTTGCATCACATGTCTATGTATACGCCCTGTTACACCTCTTTTCATCCTTATCTTTCGCGACTGCTACGCGTCACGCCTATTGCTCTTCCCACTGCTACGCCTATTGCGATGTAATGCTATGTGTTTGCGTTATGTATATATGCTCATGTACTGTTATTAAAAAGTTATTCCTTCCTAGCCTTCTTGTCCAGATCCTGGCTGCGCTGCCAGGGCTTGCCATCCTATTCCTGTGCAGGTTGTCCTGTCCCTGTCTTTATGCTGTATTAAACCTGCAAAAACTCCTACTACCTCGAATCTTGACTCTTATTTATTGAGCTATCTGTTATTCATTTATTTATTCAAAAATAGAGGTATTATTTATTTATCTACCACATAATGGCGCCCGAACAGTGACTTGCCCTTTCCCCACGCGTCGGTGAAGCCACGCCGACCCCCTGACCCTCTGCAGTCGTGACGGAACTCTTCTGCGCACCGGCAGATATTTCTGCTTCAAGTATCCCTCAGGCCCACGGAGGAGACGGAGGAGGCGGTCCAGCATCCAGACGAGACGGTGGAGGAACGCGGCGAGTCCCGACCAGAGCCCAAGCCGAGAGTCCAAGGTCCGAGGTATCCGGAGGCCCACCCGTAACAGAAGTCCGAAGTTCGTCCGTCCGGCGTCCAAGCAGTCCCGTCCAGTCTGAGGCCTTCCGTTCTTACTGCCCGGTGAGTACCATTACTGGGGTAGTATCTAGACAGGGTCAATTTAATTGACTCTGGTCCGTGGGTTGGTGGTACACAAGCCCACAAACGAAGTGTCCACTCCGGTGGATACGGGTCCTGACGTGTCTCTGTATGAGACCGGTAAGTTTCGTACTGTTTCAGCAGTGCATCTAGTTTCTGTTCTAGTCAGTTCTGTTCTCGAGAAAATTCATGTATTCTGTTTTCCGTATTCCAGGTAGTATTCTGTTCGAACTGTTATTCTGAATGTTCTTCATGTATCTTGATGTCGTGGAATGAGTGTGAAGTAGTTATCGTGTTTATTGTGTATCGTATTGTGTCCAGATTATAGTTCAGTCATGCCGCTCTTTTCAAAACTGCGTCAGTTGAGAACTAGAAAAGGTCTGCTAGAAGCAGCAGTTCCTGTCCCGCCTAGGGACAGTCCAGGTCATTTTATGTATCAGAAGCATGGCATAAGCGCCATATTGTATCTAGATTTATGGGTCGAGTATACCAAACAGTTAGAGGAAAAGTATAGATGGCCTGTGTCAGGCACATGGGATGCCGAGTGCATCATGAGAGTAGAAGAAGCATTACGGAAAAAGAAAGCCAGACAGTCACAGAAAGATGCCATCGAGTTATGGCGCAAAGAATCTCATAAAAGAACCGAAAAAGAAATCAGAAAGTCAGAATTAAGTAGAGAATCCTTGGAACGAGCCCAAGAAAGGGAATTAATCGAGATTGGTGAACGAGTTAAAACCGAACAGTCAGACAGACAGAGGCATGCTCTTATTAAGGGTATGTATCCTCTTCTTGCCGAGGGCCGGCCAAAAGCGACCCCGGAGGCATCCAGTAACTTTCCGCCACCATTAGTTCCGACCAAGCTACGTCACAAACAGACCGCAGCTGATATTTTCATTTCGTCCTATTTGGACGACACAGTCCCAGAATATCCAAATCCTGTTCGCGCTCCGCCAGTCCCTGTAAATCAGGCACTCCCCGTTTCTCCAGACACCGGGGTACCCCTTGCAGTACCTGTTACGGTCCCCCCGGTCCAGCCCGCCATACCAGTTCAGCCCGCATTTCAATTTCCTGCCACACTAGTACGAAGAGGATCAGTCGACGATTCTAGTTTAGGGGCCGCAGGAGGAGGTCCTCCTCAGACCCCGCCGCCACATAAGCGTTTAACGTCAGCCGAATTACATGCACAAGCGTCGCAGCGTACGCCCAGACATCAGTCTGTAGCAGAAATAAGAAAAGCCCTTAATGAATGCGGCTATGATCCAGTCCCAGGCGAGGATAATATGGTTTTATATTCATTACGTGTAAGAAAGGTGGCCGAGTATCTAGTCACCCTACCGAATATGAAAGAAGATCTAGACAGAATATATCGTTTCATCCGTACAGGGGATGATCCAGAAAGCATTGGCGAAGTCATGTCTCAAAGGAAAGCCGAGATCCAGCTCATGATACTAAAGTTTTTGATTAATTGTTTAATAAGAGAACAAGATTACCCGTCCAAAGATCAAGCCGAAATGAGAACCCTGACAAAGTGGAGTGATAATATAGCCGAGGGTAAGCACAGGACCATCAGTGCTATGGAAAGTATGTACAAGAAAATCCGTAAAGAAATAATAAAGTTACACGAACAGCGTAAAGCAGCACAAGTAAGCGAGAAAGAAAGTAACTCTGATACTGAAGAGGTAGACGACGAGAATCCCGCCAGAATAGCATATGTAGGAAAATCTAGATTTCCAGATCGCCATTTACGCCTAGAACACAAGTCAACTTTCCATCATCCAGCACCAGAACAAGGTTCTCTAGAACAAGTGTTTCAAGCTACCGATCACATTCTGAAATCACGAATCGGTTACAGTGAGTGAAGTACTATGCATGAACAAGAACTAGCCCGATCAGCAGTCCGATGGACTACTGATTCTACCACTTTTCCAGACGAAATAGTGGCACAAATGTTTCTGAAAATGCCCCCAGCCGAGCAACGACTGGCGGGTATGTATATGATTCAGCACCTCATTACATTGTATGAGGGTCAGCACTCTGATCCAGGCCCGTTACATGATATCCTGAACGAGTTACTCCAGTATAGATGGAAAGGTTTAGGTACCGATTTAATTAGTGTCATTCTAGAACAGCGTCACAAATATAGAACGTTTTTGAACCCGCATTTTGTTCATGTCTCACCCCCAGAAAATAAACCATTTTACATAGAGAGACAGAATCCGTTACGAGAAGTCCACCCAGTTAGAGGAACGGGTGGCGAACTAGAACGAGTGTTTGTTTACACCCCGATCACAAAGATGGAACTCTTAGAGATGAAAAAATTAATCCCCTGTCATGATAAAGATCCAGCAGGGTTCCATCGAGAATTAAAAGACATGCTCCGTATGGGAGAATACACGTATCCAGATATAATTAAAATGTTAAAGGTTCTGCTGCCCGCAGGGGTGTATGAAAAGCTCAAGGAAAAAGAATGGGAGGTGGGAGAGAAAAAGATCGATTGGGCAGTTCTAGAAGCTGAAGATAAGGCACGAGTACCAGGTACCGGTCTTGGAGCGAAATGTAAAGAATTACCTGAATTATTGATTCAAGTTTTACCCAGATTGTTAACAACGAAAAAGGAAGACTGGGATGCAATCTCAGCCTGTAAACAGAAACAAGACGAAGACATTAGTGATTTTTATTCTAGATTTGAGAAATGTTTTAGTATCAACAGTGGCCTCAAGACAAGTAGTGAGTCATACCCTCACCTTTTTGTTACTAAATTAGTCGAGAATTCAAGTCAACAAATTAAGAATCGAGTTTTGAAAGTCGAAAGTACCTGGCAAGCTAATACCCCGTCCCAGATGTTACAGATGCTCCAATACCACCAGAATAGAATTAGAGAAGAGCAAGAACACGAGAGAAAACGTATGAAAGACACGAAAATGAAAGTACTAGTTGCACAATCTGTTCCTCAAGACAGTCAGAAGAGGGGTCCGAATCAAGCCAGTCATCCTGCAGCTCCCGTTAAAGGGAACTGCAATTATTGTAAACAGCCAGGTCATTTTATAAACGAGTGTGCAGTTCTGAAACACAACATAGCTACTGGTAAGACTAAAGAAAGACCACGTCCGCCTAGACAAGAACAAGTTTCACAGATTCCTCAGCCACAGAATGCACCACAGACAGTTACAGCACCGCAGCCCATCGCTGCAACACAGCACGTTACACAGCAGATGTACCAGTATGCACAGTCTGAGTATCCAGAGTATCAGCCATATTCATGAAACAGCCTAGAGAGGGAGGTAGGCTTGCCTCTCATCGAGATACCTGTAGATCAAGAAGGTCCCTATGTTCACAGTCAAGTATTAGGGAAAGACAGAAAGTTTTTGATTGATACAGGGGCAAGTAGGACCACAATTAGCCACGCCGAAGTTCCAGGGGCCCCGCTCTCAGGCTCAAGAAATGTTTCCCTTGGATTTTCAGGAAAACCTATCGTAAATGAAATTTCAAAGCCAGTTACTCTAGAAGTAGGTCCATTGTCCCGTACTACTGACCTGTTACTTACTAAGTCATGTCCAGAAAATCTGTTAGGTATTAAAACACTGAAAGAGTTAGGTGCAGTTATATGCTGTTCCCCAGAGGGAATACGATTGTTCCTGCGTGACTTTAAGGGTCACTATGTATTACGAGATTTTGATCCCAGATTGTCCAATGTTCCGCAGCATCTATGGGCGCAAGGTCCAACTGATGTTGGTTATATGCAAATCACACCCCATCGTGTGACTCTCAAGCCAGGTGTAGTGTTACCACGAATCAGACAGTACAGATTGCCACCTGAGGCTGTAGCAGCCTTATCCAAAATTATTGACGAGCTCATGGCTCAAGGAGTGGTTGTAGAAACTGACTCCAATGTATGCAATTCTCCGATCATTCCAGTCATGAAACGTACTGATCCAAATGCACCCCCAGTATATCGATTAGTGATTGACCTACGAGAGCTTAATAAATGTATTATTCCCCAGTACCCAGTTGTCCCAGATATCTCTTCCCTATTGGCAGCCATTGATACAGAAGCCTCATTTTTTACAGTCATAGACCTCAAGAATGCATTTTTTAGTGTCCCCATTCATCCAGACAGCCAGTTCCTTTTCGGATTTTGTTTAAATGGAAGGAGCTATATGTTCACACGAGCTCCTCAAGGTTTCACAGAAAGTCCTAGTATTTATAGTCAAGCACTCAAGAGGCAACTAGACAACATTCACATGCCAACTGACACTGCCCTGCTCCAGTATGTCGATGACCTCCTGATCACAGCCCGTTCTGAACGTGCTTGCGAGCGAGCATCACTTACAGTATTGTATTTCCTTGCCGAGATGGGACACAAGGTGTCCCCTTCGAAGCTTCAATTCTGTGTCCAGCAAGTGGTCTACTTAGGACACTTACTGTCCAAGAGGGGTAGGCAGTTGACACCTGACCGTATCCAGTTAATAGCGAGTCTTCCTCAGCCCAAGACCCAGAAGGAGGTACGTGCTTTTATCGGCCTCTCTTCTTACTGCCGACAATGGATTCCTCAGTATGCATTTCTAGCCAAGCCACTGATACAGTTAACGACACAGGAGACAGCCGTATCGACTGTCCTCCCTTGGACATCTGAACATACACTCAGTTTCAATGAGTTAAAGAAAGCCCTATGTCAAGCTCCAGTTCTAGCTACACCAAACTACAGTAAGCCTTTTACACTTTTCGTCACAGAACGCGAAGGTACCGCATTATCTGTTCTCACACAAGATCAAGCAGGACAATACAAGACTTGTGCTTATTTTTCGAGCACATTAGATCCTGTAGCCCAGGCTCTCCCTGCGTGCCTCAAGTCAGTTGCAGCCACAGCACTAGCTATCAGACAAAGTGATTCCATAGTATTAGGACACTCCCTGACAGTACAAGTTCCACACTCCGTGGAAGTTCTTTTAAACCGAACACAGACTCAGCACTTGACAATTGCACGTTTAACAGGTTATGAATTGACACTGTTCCAGCCACACATAGAAATCAGACGCTGCAACATCCTGAACCCTGCTACACTGTTACCATCAGTTACTTTAAGTCCGGACACACACGACTGTGTGGAAGTAGTTAATATTACGACAAAGCCAAGACAAGATCTGACAGATATTCCGTTACCAGATCCCGACCTGACACTTTATGTGGATGGTTCATGTATGAGAACAAGTACAGGAGAACTAGTCGCCGCGTATGCAGTGACTACCGACACCGAAGTTATTAAGACACACCGTATTGACACCCTGTCCGCTCAAGCAGCAGAGCTAGTTGCTCTGACACAAGCCTGCATACACGCTAAGAACCGGAAAGTTAATGTTTACACAGATTCACGCTACGCATTTGGAGTCGTACACGACTTTGGAGTGCTCTGGCAGGAGAGAGGTTTCGTGACTTCTCATGGAACCAAGATTCAGCATGGTCTCCTTATTCAAGCTCTGTTAGATGCCATACATTTACCGACATCCATTGCTATCATGAAATGCAAAGCACACACGAAAGTTACTGACATTATTTCCCAGGGTAACGATCTAGCAGATCGCACAGCCAAGCTTACAGCACAGACTCCAGACATTCCAGTTAACATGACACACACTCCAGATCCGACTACATGTATGACAGTTAAGGACCCTACTCAAGATGTCATAGATATCCAGTTACATGCTACTCCCGAAGAAATCAAGAAATGGTCCGAACAAGGAGGGGTCCAGACAGATCAAGGATGGTTAACGAAAGGAAAAGCCACTTGGTTTCTCCCCGACTCTATGGTTCAAGTCATTATCAATACCGCACATAGTCCAGCACATTTAGGAGAAAAAGCTATGTTAGACAGTATCCAGAACATTTGGTTCAACAAGCATCTACGAGCTGCAGCCAAGCAGAAAGTCCGTACCTGTATGATATGTTGTCAGTTTAATCCAGGTAAAAGTGTCCCGGTGGAACAAGGTGGATTCCAACCTCCTGACCACCCTTTTGAAGTCCTCCAGATGGATTATATTCAGATGGAGCGATGTCGAGGTTTCAAGTATGTCCTTGTAGTTGTATGCGCTTTGTCCAGGTGGACAGAAGCATATCCAGTCCCAGATTACACAGCCGCGACCACTGCCAAGCAGTTGGTTCGTGAGTTCTTCCCCCGTTATGGACTCCCTAGGGTCGTATATTCTGATAACGGCCAGCCATTCTCCTCAGAGTTAATGAAGCATGTTTCCCTTTTGTTAGGGTACCAGTGGAAGTTCCATTGTGTACGCCCTCCTGAAGCAGCAGGTCTCGTAGAGAGACATAACCAGACCCTGAAAATTCGCATCGCCAAAGTATGTAAAGAGAAAGGTGTGGACTGGCTAGTAGCTCTGCCAGTCGCTTTGTTCTATATGCGCATGGTCGCACATTCCAGATCAGGTCTGTCCCCGTATGAGGTCGTTTTCGGCCGCCCCCCTAACATGTGGGGTACACCCAGACCCCGAAGTATTACCGATGTTTCAAGTAATATGCTGACAGATTACCTAGCTTCCTTGATGTCTGCCCTCAACTCTTGTCGTTCACAGGTTGCCGCCGCATTTCCAGACAATACCGAGGTGGCACCGCATGAAATCGTTCCAGGATCCATGGTCCTGGTGCGAAATTTTGACCGCTCAAGTCCGCTGGAGCCTCGCTGGAAGGAGCCCCGACAGGTCCTCCTCGCCACACGTACAGCCGTGAAGTTGGAGGGACGCAAAGGCTGGGTGCATCTTTCGCATATAAAGAAATTTTATGGATTGAAGCCAGTCTCAAAGAACATTTCCCAGGATTCAAAGGACTGCCAAAGTACTATTCTTAAGGACTGTCCCGCAAAAGACAATGTTACTGCACCCTCCCTGTTAGAGAAAACTCCGCAGCAGGAGTATAAGTTGAAACTCCGGTCTAGTAAAATAAGTCAGCCAGTTTGATTGTCTAAGTCCTCCCCTAGGTGAAACGGTTAGACTGTTTCTGACATGTATAAAATAGACCCCCATGGTGAGAGAGTTAGTCGAAACTCAATCCGATGTATCGTTTTTCTATGTTTCATATTATTTCTCAGCATTATGATTTCCTGCACCAGTTATGCATTTTACCTGTATTTTCCAGTCTCTCATGTAAATAAGTCTTCTAATGTTACAGTAGAACACACGTTTAGTGATCTGTCTCCTCATGAACTCTCTTACCGCCTCGCTATGCGAAATAATTCTTTCATCCGCATGTTACATTATTCACACCAGACCAGCAATGCCACTAATTGTTGGGTGTGTGGTCGACTCCCCCCTTTTCAGACACCGAAGGGAGTTCTGCCACTCTTTCCTTATCCTTTTTCACATAATGGTTCGTGTGGAGCATGGTCCACGTTAACGTCATCCTCAACAGATATGTCTTTTCTTAACAGTACGTGTTTTCCAGACAAGCAAGGTCTCCCCCACAGAACCGGGTTAGATCTAGAAAATGAAGTGTATAATTTAGGTAATTATTCTTCGAATTTCATGGTCCTGAATGTTCAGTCTGATACTACTCCAGACTTACCTGCAATTTCAGTACTACCAGTCAAAGGCGAATTATGTGTCCGAAATAATGGTTCTACACACGTAGGACATAGTGATTGTACTACTATTGTCAAGTATAGTGACAGTAGGAAATCTATTTTCAAAGCTTCACGTCATTCTTATTTTATTTGTGGTCAGACCGCATATGTTCGTCTGCCCCTCGATTGGGAGGGAACCTGTTACATTGCCTTCCTACTGCCACCGGTTTTTCTAGCCCCACCCTACTACCATAGGAATTCCCACCTAGTACATACTAGACACAAGAGAAACCTCCCGATTGTCGATTATACTGAAACTGCTCTAGAACAATATATAGATATCAATAAAGGTGTCTTCCCTTATTTAGGTACAGTTGTGAATAGTAAACTGATACGTAGGTTAACCAGAACCCTTGAAGCAGTAGTAATTGAGACTACTTCTGCTCTAAGTAATTTAACCGAAGAACAATCCTTTATGAGAATTGTCGTGCTCCAGAATCGTCTCGTCCTTGACGTCATATTGGCCGATAGGGGCGGGGCCTGTAGAGTCATCGGATCTAGTTGCTGCATTTTCATTCCAAATAACGCGCCGTCTGTTTATTCAGCTATAACCAGACTTCATAAAATTGCCCATCTGTTACACCAAAATCCAGGCACCTGGACATGGTCCGGTTGGTTCTGGAATATAATTTCCGCTTGGGGATGGAAAGTCTTGTCCTTTCTAGGTATTGCAGTAGCGATCATATTTAGCTGCTGCCTCTGTATACAATGTGGCCCTGCGATTTGCGGCATTTGTGCTACCTCTTGTATTCCTAGTCCCAAGCCCCGTTCTAAATCCCGTTCCAAGAAAATTCGAGACGAGCAAATGATACTGTATGAAATAATAGATGGTATCATGAATATTGATGTTTCCTGATGGAAACGTAGTGACAAGGAGGGAATGTGGAAAAGTAAATTTTGCTATGTTCTGTGTCCCTACGTGTCATCCATCATATGTTATCTGTGCATGATTAATATGCATATGTTATTCCCCATGTTCGATTAAAGACGCAATTATAGTTGTGTCCACCTTTAGTATGTCAGTTTCCAGTTCTCGTGAATACTACGAATATCAGGCCTATGTAAAGCTACGTTGCCACGTTTCTCAGTGTGCACGTTATTCCATTGTAAAATCTCCGTTTCTAGGCCTCAAAAGGGCCTGGACACCAGATTCAGCTCCTGTCCCCTGAAGCCTCGCTGAGGAGCGATACAGCCCCCACCTGTATCCTCGACCCTTCACTTACTTCCTGCCTTACAGTGCCCGGTTCAGCCTGGCTCTGCCTCTGAGTCTGCCAAGAGTATGTTATGATTCGAGTTATCAGTACAGCCCTCCTTCTCTGCATTCCCAAAGCTACTGAATCGCATCAATAGTTTCCGTCATTGTCTAGCCTTCACGTCTCCACATTAGAGAAATACTGCATTTAATGATCATTTAATATTCTTCATCACGCACTACATGTAGAATAATGCATGCTCCAGTCTTAGAGTCTGTTCGCCTTTACCCCGATAACATTTGGATTCTATCAACATGTTCTCTAAACATCAGATACTAGATACTGCTTAGGTACATGTCGCCCTGACTCTCCAGACTTCAGTCTCTGCTCCTAGCACAGAGTTCGAAGCCCCCAGCTTCTCCTAGTAACACGTCATTGCCAGTTTGCGCGCACCATCAGGTTAGAGGTCCCGGCTCCTTAGGTAGCCCCCTCCATGGTTGCCACCCCATTCATGACATATTCTGTTACGTTTGCATCACATGTCTATGTATACGCCCTGTTACACCTCTTTTCACCCTTATCTTTCGCGACTGCTACGCGTCACGCCTATTGCTCTTCCCACTGCCACGCCTATTGCGATGTAATGCTATGTGTTTGCGTTATGTATATATGCTCATGTACTGTTATTAAAAAGTTATTCCTTCCTAGCCTTCTTGTCCAGATCCTGGCAGCGCTGCCAGGGCTTGCCATCCTATTCCTGTGCAGGTTGTCCTGTCCCTGTCTTTATGCTGTATTAAACCTGCAAAAACTCCTACTACCTCGAATCTTGACTCTTATTTATTGAGCTATCTGTTATTCATTTATTTATTCAAAAATAGAGGTATTATTTATTTATCTACCACAACTGGCAAAACTGGGTGTAAGCAAGATTAGGTTTGTGCCTGAAACAAAAATATAATCATGGACACATTGACACATGCCCCAGTGATTTACGGCACAAAAAGGGGGGGTGACGCACTGCCAACCCTTTCAACCATGCACAAAGTCCGCCTGCTGCCTTGCTGAATATGAGTTATACAAAAATCCGTTCAGGAAGGGAGAATTGCGATTGGTAAAACAATCAGGCAACTTATCAGCTGGTCTCTGCACATTGAACTCAGGTGGGACCGCTTTCCTCATCGCAGTGCGCCAAAAGGCAAGAGAAAATAAGACGAGTCATATGTTTTTCCATCCAGCACTTTGAGGTAAAATTAACTGGATATAAGAGATAAGGACAAATACATATATGGCATATAAATTGTAAATATCAATATGTATGGGGACCCAACATATCTTACGAAAACCTTTCCTTGATTTAAAAAAAATATATATATGATTTGTAATATAACACACATACTTTTCCAAAACATGTTGTCCTTTATGAGTAACAATATGTAAATATGTGCAAGAATGAAAAACTTTGAATATAAACAATAGCACTTACTATTTTATTGAGATGAATGAGAGGGATAGGATGAACACGGCTGGTCAATAGTTGGTGGAATATTAGATAAAGGCACACGCATTTCGTCATTAAGCATTTTCAAGCTTCCACATTTCAGTGTCATGTTTTATTTCAGCTAATTCTTCTTTAGAAAGTGAAAATTTCCCAGTTGCAGTTGAAAGAAATTGATTTCTCATGCAATCATAGTCTTTGATTTCAACATTTGGGAAGTAATGATAAACTTTCTCTCCGAGCCATGTTAAATGGTCAACAATCAGCCGACTGATCTCATTTTTCAGCTGGCACTCATCAGTTTTGGAAAACATTTCAAACCTGCCTTCTTTCACTTTCCTTTCCCAAATATGTATTTTGTCTCTCAAATCACAAATTTTATCTACTGCCGTTAAGATATTTTCTCCTATTCCTTGCATACTGGTGTTAATTTTATTCAAATGTTCAAATATGTCAGCAAAATATGCCAATTTTGTGCACCAAAGTGTGTTTAGAATTAGATCGCCGAATCCGTCTTGCTGATTTTCCTCCAAAAGTTTAAGTATCATTTCCCGCAATTCGTATACACAACAAAGCACTCGATCTCTTGAGAACCAACGAACGTCTGTGTGCAGCAGGAGCTTTTTAAATCTTGTCCCCATTTGTTCACAAATATGAGTAAATATTTGTTATTCAAGAGGTCGGATTTTAATGTAATTGACCATTTGAATCACTTTGTCCATAACTTTTCTGCGACTAGTGTCTCGCGATGTAAAAAGCAATGAGTAAATATGATATTTTCATTTTCTTTCTTTGCTAAAGCTATAAAACCTTTTGTTGAGCCAACCATTGAGGGTGCTCCATCAGTGCATATCCTGACACAATTTAACCAGCGCAAATTATTTTCCTTCATGAAGCAATTTAAAGTTTTAAATATATCCTCACCTCTAGTTCTCAGTGGAAGTTCTAGGCAACACAGGAATCGCTCAATTATTCTGTCACTATGAATGAAACGTATAAAAACTAGTAATTGAGCTAACCCACTGACAACTGTTGATTCGTTTAATTGCAATGCAAAGACCATATTATCGTCTTGGAAAATATCCTTCCTTTGCAGCTTAACGTTAGCTGGCATATCTTGAATACGTCTTCCAAGTGTGATATCTGCCAAAGGGATTTTATTAACTTCTATCTTAAATTCTGGCCCAAACATTGTTTGAACAATAGCACAGCAATATTGCTTTATGGTGGTTTCAGCAACAATGTGTGGTTCCTTGTTTCTGGCAATTATTTGAGCAACCAGGTAACTTGCCTTATGAGCTTTCTCTGATGTCTTCACTCCCTTTGTGAATGATGCAGACTGCTTCCTTATAGTTTTAGAAAGTTCAAAGTATTCTACTGGTTTTTCTGACAAATGGCTGTGTTTTGTGGTAAAATGTCATTTTAATTTATTTGGTACCATACTTTCATTTGCAAGTATTTTCCCACAAACGAAACACTGGAGACAAGGATGGTTTTCATTACCCGAAACTGTGAACCCCAGTTACATATAAGCTTTATTATATAAACGGGGATTGGAGATTTTCCCTTCACACTTCTTACGTACTGAGACAGACCGCTCAGTTGATTCTTGTGTCCTTTGCTCAATAGCTGCTACATTTTGTTCTTCGCAAACGCCATCTTCACCAGCTTTTCACTTCCTAATTATAAACTTATCCATTTTTGAGTTTCTGTTTGCCTTATGGGAAAATGATGAAATGTGGAAATCTAGAGATAGGAAGAACATGAGATACGAAGTTTAACATTCTTACGCCTTGCCTACAGTCCTCATTCTCTCTAGTAACATTGCAGGATTTGAGTAGTAGATAATCATTTGAAATCAGAGCTCTCAGCATAAGGTGGGACAGAAGTAATAACTGCATTGACGCGGGCTCGGACAGACTCAGGATGCCAAGTGAGCTGTCCAGAACCCACAATTATTATCCATCCTTTATCAGAAGGCCCTTACATTGCTATGCCATGGTCTTCCCCGCCAAACTAGATTGCTTACTTTCCTAAAGAAGCATTTGCAATGCAATAGGTCTCGCATTTGCGAGAGTTTGAGCTATTGGCATTGTAAATGAAAATGCCTTTTATTTGTGTGTTTTGAAACTCTGTAAGTTGTGTGTAAACTCGCACTTTATACTTATAGTCATTGCTTAGGAGAAGCAAGGTTGGCAGTAAAAGAGGCAGAGTTACTGCCAGCCTTGTTTCTTGTAAGCAACAACTATAAGTACAAAGTTGCATGTTTACGCACCACTGGCAGGTTTTCAAAACATAAATAAAAGGCATTGTCATTTACAAGGCCAATAGCTCAAACTCTTGCAAATGTGAGATTTATTCCATTGCAAATGCTTGTTGAGCTCTGAGACAGAGGCGGCAGCTGCCATAGGAAGGCAGGGACCGTGACGTCAGGCCGTGCGTTTCAAAAGCAGGAAGGAGGAGGAGGCAGCTGCAGCCAAAACAGACCTCGGACTTCGAATGCACAGCAAATGTGGCAAGATAAGAGCAAGATTTACAGCCCTGTTTACATCAGAGCTCTCTAAACCAGGAGCACTGGTCTCTCATGCTCCAACTTAAAGAAAGAAATAGTGCTCACAAGCTCTGAGTGACAATACATGTAACAGGGGGCAGTCTTTGAAAATGGGCCGAGTTTTTAAAGCCCATATCCTGAATACAGCATGTCCTGCAGATACAGCGCAAGCGCTACCTCGCGAGATCAAAAAACAGCCTTTACCTCTGGAAAGGTGCTGCGGGCCAAAGCCAGAGAATGGTCCCTTAGTGCTGCTGCTAAATACTGACTTCTGGCTGCCACCGTGACTGCACAAGAGCACACAGTGGTACAAAAGGGGGTGGTGATGGACGGAGCATCTGAACCAATCAAACACTCACACCCAGTCAACAGACCGGTCCTAGGAAGCTTGTTTCCGGTCCAGGTAAGGCATGGCTTGGCAGTTCGGGCTGGACTGTTCCCATGAGGCACAGGGTCAGACTGATTTGCATATGGCCATGTCTGAACTGGGGTGGCAGATGAGCTAAAGAACGGTGATGGATTAAACCTAGATCTGTTGACTGGGTGTGAGTGTTTGATTGGTTCAGATGCTCCGTCCATCACCACCCCCTTTTGTACCGCTTTGTTTGCCATAAGTTGGCAGGGTATGCTCAGACGTGAGTCCCTTGCTCACTTTGCCACTGGATTCAAGCAAGCCTGGCTGAAGACGGCTGAAATGCCAGAAACCGGTCCTAGGAAGCTTGTTTCCGGTCCATGGAAGGCATGGCTTGGCAGTTCGGGCTGGACTGTTCCCATGAGGCACAGGGTCAGACTGATTTGCATATAGCCATGTCTGAACTGGGGTGGCAGAGTGGATTAAAGAACGGTGATGGATCAAACCCAGATCTTTTGACTGGGTGTGAGTGTTTGATTGGTTCAGATGCTCCGTCCATCACCACCCCCTTTTGTACTGCACAAGAGCACACAGCATGACTGCTATGTGCTTTATCTCTTCGATAGGTATGAGACTGCTAGGAGACAGGCAGGGGTGCTGGGAGATAGAAACAAGCTGGACATAAGGAGCGGAATTGAAATAACAGCCAGCATGAAAGAGTGACAGAGACAGCATGGATAGCGCCATATTGTCAAATGAGTTACTTCTATGCTCTTCCTCCCTAGAGAGGGCGTTGTATTTTATTTTACATAAATTTTAGCATTCCATGGCTAACAGAGGCCCAGGAGCATAAAGTGATTTACGCAGAATGACATTAGGATTTAGTCGAGGGGCCGGTATTATAGTTTCGTTTCACCGTACAAAAGTGGCAGCACAGGGCACAGAAGAAGAGAAATATAGAAGAACAAAGAGGGACATAAAGAGATGGGAAAAGTCAGAGATTTCAAGAGTTGGTATGGAAAAATAGGGAAACAGTTTGCCATTGAAAGTGAAAGAGGAAGAGATGTAGGAGAAAAGAGGCGAGGGGTTGAATTTTGCTTGCAGTGCTTCTGCTGCAGCCTTGCAGCTTCGTGGCAATGGAAATAAAAAAGGTTCTGTAATGCCATCAAAAAAGCACTAGGAAGCAGTGTTTGAAATGGTATTGTAGATGTCCCTCATGGATCTTTCCATGAGGGACTTTCCTCAGTGATGTCGTCACTGTGCATACAGTTTAAACACTGTATACTCCTTGGCGACTTCAACATCCACTTTGATGAAGTGGATGCTGTAGATACGATCAAGCTTTTAGATTCCACGGAGCCACTGGGCTTACTACCTTACCTGATGTCACCTACACACAACAAAGGTCATACGTTGGATCAAATCTTCTCTACTGCCCTTATCAGAGTCTCCCCTCCTTTGCCAGTACTTTGGACTGATCATTTGTTGGTGTCCTTTGATATTATGCATAAATCTAGCTTCACTATTAGGGATAAAGGACATTTATCCCAGCTCCCTCGTGCCTTTCATAAAGTGTCATCAGACATGATTGACCAATATCTGATGGATCATCCGTGTCGTCTGTCAGGTGACGTGGAGACAGATATTAATCTCTTTCAAAGTTGGCTTACTCGCTGTTTGGAGGAGCTGGCGCCGCTCGAGTGTTCTTTTAAGGCCTCGTCCCGTGCATCCGCTCCATGGTTTACTTCAGCGCTTAACTCCAGCCGCAGACTTTGTAAGAAAGCAGAAAGAGCATGGAGAGTAAGCTATCTGGAGCCTCTGAAGGAAGCGTATAAGAGCAGGATCAAGGCCTACCACAGGGAAATCTATTTAGAGAAAAAAGCCTATTTTGCCAGAAGGATTGAGGAAGCCAGTAACACCAGTAAAGAAGTTTTCCTGGTAGTGAAGGAATTTACTTCCCCGGCCGCCATCACACCTAAATGCTCCTTTTCTGAACCTTGGGTGGTCCAACTGGCTAGCTTCTTCTCTAATAAGATCATTAGCATTCAGGATACTTTTCCTGCTGCGGTGGGAGTGTGTCCGCTTGATCCAGCACTGAGCTCTCCTAAGGTGATCGCTGGAAAGCCCACTCTGATGACTTTTCCTTCCATTGAGCTTCAATCCTCCTTGGAAATTTTGTCTAAAATGAGATCTGGCTCCCCGCTTGATCCATGCCCCGCTAAGTTCTTAGCTAAAATTGCACATGTCATCAATCCGACTGTCAATCTGATCCTAAATAGGTCACTGGAAACCGGAACTGTACCGCAAGCATGGAAACAGGCGATGGTTCTCCCTCTCTTGAAGAAGCCGTCCCTGGACCCCAGTAACCTTGCCAATTATAGGCCCATTTCGCTGCTCCCGGCCCTGGCCAAGGTGACTGAAAAGCATGTGCACTCAGTCCTGGCCGACTTTGTAGAGTCAAATGAGATCTTGCACTACACCCAGTCCGGTTTCAGGGCTAATATGAGCACAGAGTCGGCACTGCTGGAGGTGTCAGAAGCCATCAAGGAAGTCCTAGATAAGGGAGGGAAAGCAGTGTTGGTACTATTAGATCTTTCGGCGGCGTTTGACACCGTTCCCCATGACCGGCTCCTGGCGAGACTCTTGGAGATCGGGGTTCGGGGAACGGTGTTCAGATGGTTTGAGTCGTTTCTTTCCAACCGACAACAGACAGTCTGCGCCCCTCCGTACTCTGCTGTAGTGCCGCCTCTGGAGGTGGGAGTCCCTCAGGGGTCGATTTTGAGCCCCACTCTTTTTAATATCTATATGTCCCCCCTCGCGGCACTGGCAGAGTCTTTTGGCGCCCAGATTTTATCGTACGCCGATGATACCCAGCTTCTCTTTACCTGTGGTAAGAACATGGACTTTGATGGCGAGAGCATTAAGAACTGCTTGGGCGCAATATTTGCTTGGTTTCAACTTAACCAGTTGAAATGCAACTCCGACAAGTCAGAGCTCCTCTTCTTCGGCTGCCCCCCTGATCCCGGATGGAAGACCTGGTGGCCTGCAGGAATGTTCCCCCCTGCTACTGACTCCAAGGTAGCTAAGAACCTGGGAATCAAGATGGACAATTGCCTTTCATTGAAATCTCAGATTCTTGGCCTGGTGGGGCAGTGTCTTGGAATACTCAAAATGTTGAGGAAATTCCACCCCCTTCTCTCTATCGCCCATAGGAAAACAACGGTGCAAGCCCTGATTGGATCGAGGTTGGACTACGTGAACGTACTCTACCTCGGCCTGCCTGAATATCTTTTGTCACGGTTACAGGTAGTGCAGAACGCGGCGGCTCGGGCCATTAGTCGCCGTTCTCATGCCGCTGGCCTTCTGGAGTCCCTTCACTGGCTTCCAATCAGGAAACGCATTAAGTTCAAGGCCCTTACCACGGCGTTTAAAGCCCTTCATGGCACTGGGGCTCTTTATTTGCAGAAGAGAGTTGTCTTCCACCATCCAACCAGAGCCTTACGATCGGCTGCCATGTCACTGGCGAGGATCCCAGTAATCAGGCATGCACGGACTGGGGGACGATCCTTTCAACATCTAGCGTCACGGGCCTGGAATGATCTGCCTCTAGCTCTGAGAAAGAGCGAGAATTTGGCATCTTTCAGGAAAGAGCTTAAAACGTGGCTGTTCTGCCTCTAATTTCCCCTTCGATGGATGAGTTATGCGGTGTCTGGTCTGTTAGCGCCGGGACACTCTGCTAGAGTAGCTGAGCGCTTAATAAAACCTACGATAACATAACATAACATAACATAACAGATGTAGCGGTATTCTTTGCCCAGGAGTACATGTGTGATCTTGGGAAGCTGATGGAGGACACTCGCAGAAACTAAGAACGCGAGAGAAAGAGTAGAGCGAGGTAAAGTGAGTAAAAATGAGACTGAAAGAGCAAAATATAGAGGTAGGAAAGGGAAAAGATTGAATTTTCATCCCCACACTGAGAGCGGGGGGTAAAGCTGAAGAGTAATCTAGGGGAGCTCTGTGAAACAGAACCGTGGCTATCAGAGGCGCAACATGAGCAGTGTCACCGGGGCGCAGGGACCGAGGGTCCAATTAAAATCAAAGCAGAATCCGCACCGTGAAATTAAACACACTAAAAAGCAGCTCGTATTTTGCAAAAATATTTTTAAATCAATTTAATGTATTTTGCTAAAAATGTTGTGTCTCAAATTGTGTAGAAACATGCAGAGATGTTTCTTTTCCAGTAATTGATATTTCTGATATATAATGGTGTCATCTATTTTACATTCTGTTTGCTGCAATAGTTTTGTAACACTGTAAGTGAGGGTAAGATAGACTATAGAGGTTGGAAGTGATAATAATGTTAATCTAGATATAAGTGTTTTGTGTAGTGCTTGCTACGTGGATATGGCTGTTTGTGCAGTGCAGTGTTCACGTTTTTATTTTCACTCACCAACTTTGCCACGATTGCATGCCCCATTTCCCAGCAGCCTACCACTTCCTTTCAGACTTTTTCAGGCAGACAAGGGACCTGATTTTGATGGTTATCTCCAAGTTTTTCTTTCTATTATAGCCAAATGGTAAAATACTTGTTGGGAAGCAACCCTACCTGATGGATAGATGGTACTTATCACACCCGTTCAAATCTGATACCCAGGAGCCAAGCAGCTTTGACCTCCTGAAATCTACACTGGAGGGGCTTGGGGCTAGGGGAGGGGTCTTTAAACCAATCGGTAATTACAGGGTTTGTTGAAATCCGACCCACTTGTAAATGCAATCCCCGTACGTCCTAAACAGGGTTTTAAAATTTTGTAGATTTGGCTTACTGAGCGCCTGGAGAGCAGAGGCGGCTCCGTGGTCTCTGCGTCGGAAAAAGAACAAGACCGCCCGCTCAGCGTCTCCTTCCTCTGCGCACATCGCTGTACTGTACTGTGTCACTTAATGCAAGCCTTCGCCCTAATATGCCAATGACGTCACATCATCGTCGCGCGACACACCCACACATGAGAGGCGACACAGTACTGTGTCACGACACACACTTTGGAAAGCTCTGCCCTAAGAGATCATCTAAAAAAGAATAAAGAAGCAGAATTAAGGTTACGTCATCCCTCCTAAGCGGTCCTATTGGATTTCTATACCTCACAAAACATTCTCACCTCAGAACCCATCCTTCGCAGTCACGATTTTACAAAACCTTTTATTTCCAAAACAGAAGCTTTGGGAGTTGGCTTAGGTACGGCACTGTCCCAAAAAGATGAAAGAGGAGAGGAAAAACCCATCCTATATATGGCTGCATGCTATTTCCCAAGAAAGAACAATGCTACAGTGGAGAAAGAAGCCTTAGCTATTAAATGGACTTCGATACTACTTAAAAGGACAGCCTTAGCTATTAAATGGACTTCGATACTACTTGGAAGGACAGCCTTAGCTATTAAATGCACTTCGATACTACTTGGAAGGACAGCCTTAGCTAATAAATGGACTTCCATACTACTTGGAAGGACAGCCTTAGCTATTAACCCCTTCCCTGCTCATGACGAGCTCAGCTCGTCATGAGTTGTGCCGCTCGCATGCTGATGACGAGCTGAGCTCGCCATGTAACGCGCGTTTTTAAAAAACACCGCACAGCGCGAAAAAAGCCGCCGTACACATGCGGTTAAATGCACTTCGATACTACTTGGAAGGACAGCCTTGGAAGGGCAGCCCTAGCTATTAAATGCACTTTGATACTAATTGGAAGGACAACCTTAGCTAATAAATGCACTTCGATACTACTTGGAAGAGCAGACTTAGCTATTAAATGCACTTCGATACTACTTGGAAGAGCAGCCTTAGCTATTAAATGCACTTTGATACTACTTGGAAGGACAGCCTTAGCTATTAAATGGACTTCGACACTACTTGGAAGGACAGCCGTAGCTATTAAATGGACTTCGATACTTGGAAGGACAGCCTTAGCTATTAAATGCACTTCGATACTACTTGGAAGGACAGCCTTAGCTATTAAATGCACTTCGATACTACTTGGAAGGACAGCCTTAGCTATTAAATGGACTTCGATACTTGGAAGGACAGCCTTAGCTATTAAATGCACTTCGATACTACTTGGAAGGACAGCCTTAGCTATTAAATGCACTTCGATACCACTTGGAAGGACAGCCTTAGCTATTAAATGCACTTCGATACTACTTGGAAGGGCAGGACATTGCCCTCTATACATACCATGCTCCTCTTGAATGGATGGTTCATAACAAGGGTGGAAACCCTCGATACTAAGATGGTTCCAGGCCCTTCAGCATTTTCATTTTAAAACTCAACACCATAAGAGAACGGGGAGAACAAGAGAAAGACGCCAGCATGGAGGAGAGAGAGGAGCGAGACCAGCAAAACAAAGAGACATCAGAATAGAAGCCTTGAGTCAGCGCCACACTGGAGGAGAAGAATCGGCAGGGCCGCAGCAAGGCAGAAGAGATCCGCTATGTGTGGTTCGCCACAGAATGGTAGACGTCGCCAGAGATACTGCTGCAGCCCGCAGCAGCTCAGGAGAGCTCTGAGGAAGGTGGGGCGCATCATTGTGGGTAGGAGGAGTACCTGCATGAAGGGGAAAGGAGGAAAACTGGAGGCCCATGCATGTGTCCTAGAAAGTGCCAGTATACAAGGAGGGGGAGGATAATATGAAATTCTCCCTTAAGTTGGGCACAGGAACTGGGCGATCCAAAGCTTCCGTTTCTTTTTTCTTTATTTCCTTCCCTACCTTCTCCTTTTGCAGTTTTCTGTGAACTTCTTAATAACCTTGGGCACTCCCACCGGCCCACCATGACGCTCCTACCAGAGAGAAAAGAGACACAGAGTGTTTAAAATCCTTCATCGTGGGTGACCTGGTGACGGGAGAAAATAGTAGAAGAATAGAGTAGTGTACACCTCGCATTGTCCCTATTTATTTTGGAGGAGACTGCCAGTGGCACCATCCCTCAAGAAACCTGTGGAGAGAAAAAGGAAAGCATTACCACGCCTGTCAAAACCAAGAAGCCGCAGCCCTTACTCCATACCCTTTTGGAATTGTGTTCATCTATATTATTGAATTATAAAACCGTAACAATATCCTAACACCCAAATAAAAAGCAAAATTCACAGAAGAACCAAGTAATAAAAGCCATAGTTCCCTCACACAATGCCTTTGGGAAAATTGCTGGTTGACAACATTTTAAAAGACAGGTAGTCAGTCTAGTCAACCAAAAATGTTTTTCTCCTAATGGACGAATAAGGCTACAAACAGATAAAAAATGAACCACAATGAAGGGGTAGAAGGGAATGCAAAGGACTTATGGTATTGGTTGGGAATGGTATCTCATTCCTGCCATGATGTAATTTAATTTGCATTCTGGGAAAACTTGTTCTTGAGTGCGTTGCAGCTCTCATGCCCTGCATCTGTTCTAATAATATTGTTTCACCTAACACATGGATTACAAATCTATCTAAATGCCCTATTATAAGTTCAGCCTTCATGAATAGCAATAACAATATATTTAGGGTGATGATCGGTTCAGTTCTAAGATGCCACATAATGAAGTAGATACATATAAGACACACAGGTATATAGTTCATCTAGTGCAGTATTTTCCAGCTCCAACTGAATCAGCAACAAATAGACAATTACCCCAAAAACACAAGGTGTCTTATGACAAAGTATAAAGAAGATTTTAGAACCTCGCCACAAGCGATACAATTAAACTGTCTGCTTAACGTGTTTAGCATTTCGATTTTTTTTATCATATAACGCATTGCCAATTCGATAAGATAACAATTCTGTTAAACCAAGACTTCTGACATGTAACATGCATGTAAATAACAATAAGTGACAGAGGGATGGTGTCTGCAAAAGGAATATATGTATGTATTTCATGCACGTGGTATGTGGAATTAACGACAATGATACGACTGTATTCCTACAGAAAGATGTTTCTGCATATGTACCTCGATAAGTTAGGCACATAAATTTGATGAATCCATTTATTTATTTACAGGTTTGCCCCTGACGAAGGGACGCTCGGTCCAGAAATGCATTGGGCTCAACTCATAAACTCTCAATTGCTGCAGAAAATGTATGATTGCAAATATAATTATTAATTGAGAAATGTTTCAATAGAAAAACACACTGTTGGTTTCACACAAACCATGCAATGATGATTACATTGCTATAATTTAAATGAAAAAGCAAACTGTTTAAAGAGTTACTAATCAATGGATAACTAGAAAACTTAGTCAGTATTTAGCTACATTGCAGTGCACGTTTGAGTTCAGGTCGCCCGAGTGGGCCCTGACCACTTTCATGTTACAGTACATGCCAGGCAGGCATAAGCAAGCGTAGCATGCCATAAAGTTTAAAGCTTATTTAAATATTTAGGTTTAGATGCATAAACAGGAGTGCACATTTCCACTCTCTCATTGTTAACTATTATAAGTTCAGTCTTCATGAATAGCAATAACAATATATTTAAGTTGATAATCGGTTCTTTTTCACAGATGCCAACTCCGAATAAGCATTGCTTAGGAACTGGAACTAAAACGTGGAAAACTTAAAAATGGCGGGGAAAAAAGGGACATGTTAGCCCAATTGTAAGAATATGGACAACATGATTCTCCTGCCAGCCTTCACTTAAGCGGAAAAAGAGGGTGTCTTGGGTTTCAGAGATCATAGCAGCCATCTCTCCTCTTACTTTGCCAGCTTGATGTGACCTTGTTTATCAATCAATCAATCAATCAGGTCATTTGTAGAGCGCACTACTCACCCGTAGGGTCTCAAGGCGCTGGGAGGGGGGGGGTGCCGCTACTGCTCGAACAGCCAGGTCTTGAGCTTCTTCCTGAAGGAGAGGTGGTCTTGGGTCAGGCGCAGCTCGGTCGGAAGTGAGTTCCAGGTCTTGGCGGCCAGGTAGGAGAAGGATCTTCCTCCTGTTGTCGCTCTTCGGATGCGGGGGACGGCGGCGAGGGCGTGGTTGGTTGATCTGAGGAGGCGCTTGGGAGTGTAGAAGTTGATCCGGTTGTTGAGGTAGCTCGGGCCTTGGTCGTGTAGGGCTTTGTGCGCGTGGGTGAGGAGCCGGAAGGTGATTCTCTTGTTGACCGGGAGCCAGTGCAGATCTCTCAGGTGTCCGGAGATGTGGCTGCGTCGGGGGATGTCGAGGATGAGTCTCGCCGAGGCGTTCTGGATCCGCTGGAGTCTCTTCTGGAGTTTGGCGGTGGTTCCGGCGTAGAGGGCGTTGCCGTAGTCCAGTCGGCTGGTGACGAGGGCTTGGGTGACCGTCTTCCTCGTCTCGGTGGGGATCCACCGGAAGATCTTACGTAGCATGCGCAGGATGTTGAAGCATGACGAGGAGACGGCGTTGACTTGTCTGGTCATGGCGAGGGAGGAGTCCAGGATGAAGCCCAGGTTGCGTGCGTGGTCCGTCGGTTTGGGTGCGGTGCCCAGGGCGGGGGGCCACCAGGAGTCATCCCAGGCGGAGGGCGTGGAGCCCAGGATGAGGACCTCCGTCTTGTCTGAGTTCAGTTTCAGGCGGCTGGTCGTCATCCATTCGGCTACGTCTCTCATCCCTTCGTGCAGGTTGGCTCTGGCGGTGGCGGGGTCGTTGGTCAGGGAGAGGATCAGCTGGGTGTCGTCGGCGTAGGAGATGATGTTCAGGTTGTGTTGGCGTGCGATGGCCGCGAGGGGGCTCATGTAGACGTTGAAGAGGGTTGGGCTCAGCGAGGATCCTTGGGGTACGCCGCAGATGACTTTGGTGGCCTCTGACTTGTACGGTGGTAGGCGGACTCTTTGTGTTCTTCCGTCGAGGAAGGAGGTGATCCATTCCAGTGCCTTCTCCTGGATTCCGATGTTGCTGAGGCGCTGTACTAGGGTGCGGTGGCAGACAGTGTCGAAAGCCGCGGAGAGGTCCAGGAGGATGAGGGCCGCTGTTTCTCCGTTGTCCATCAGAGTTCGAAGGTCGTCGGTGGCGGCGATGAGGGCGGTCTCGGTGCTGTGGTTTGCTCGGAAGCCGGACTGTGAGGGGTCGAGGGATCCATTCATCTCGAGGAAGGCGGCCAGCTGTTTGTTGACGGTCTTCTCGATGACTTTGGCCGGGAACGGGAGGAGCGAGATGGGACGGTAGTTCTTGAGGTCGGTGGGGTCTGCTGTGGGTTTCTTGAGGAGAGCGCTGAGTTCGGCGTGCTTCCAGCTCTCAGGGAAGGTGGCGGAGTCGAAGGAGGTGTTGATGATGTCCCGCAGGTGGGGTGCGAGGACAGCGTCGGCCTTGTTGAAGACGTGGTGAGGGCAGGGGTCAGTCGGAGATCCGGAATGGATGGAGTTCATGGTGCGGATGGTGTCTTCGGTGCTGATCGGGGTCCAGGTGCGGAGGGTGGTGGATGGTGGCGTCGTTGCGGTTGTGGCTTGCGTTGGTTGGTTGTTGAAGCTGTTGTGTATGTCCGTGATCTTGTTGTGGAAGTAGGACGCGAGGGAGTTGCAGAGGTCTTGCGACGGTGTGATGTCGTTGTTTCCGGCGTTGGGGTTGGAGAGCTCTTTCACGATGTTGAAGAGTTCCTTGCAGTTGTGTGCGTTGTTGTCCAGCCGGTCCTTGTATGCATTTTTCTTGGTGGCGCGGATCAGTTGGTGGTGTTTCCGGGTGGCGAGCTTGAGGGTGGTCATGTTGTCCGTCGTTGGTTCCCTTCTCCAGGCTTTCTCGAGGGCTCGACAGTTCTTCTTGGAGCACTTGAGTTCGTCGGTGAACCATTATGGGAATCTTGGTCCCTCAGAGTCGAGATGGCCATTGTTTATAAACAGATACAACATTGGACCCCACCAGATAGGTCACTCCCCCTCCGCACAGCACCACCTGTGTGTCCCTGCCCCAGCTGCCACTGCTGAGGAAGTTCGAGGCCCTCTTCCACCCGCAGGCTACCACCTGCGCCTCATTCCTGGTGGCCAGTGGTAGGCGGTGGGTTTGTTCTTATTCCGCTTTATTGTTTTATTGTATTGCCTGTATTTTAGTGTTGTGTCTGTGACTGCTGTTGTTCTGTCTTCCCCCGCTGCCTGTTTGTGGTCCGTGCCAGTTTTCCTCCCTTTGTACCCCTCGCTGCCTCCGTGTCTCTGCCCGGTTTTTCCTTCTGTACTCCTCGCTGCCCCCGTGTCTCTCAGCCCGGTTTTCTCTTCTGTACCCCTCGCTGCCCCTGTGCCTCTCAGCCCGGGTTCCCCTTCTGTTCCTCTCGCTGCCCCCGTGCCTCTCTGCCCGGTTTTGCCTTCTGTTTCTCAGCTGCCCCTGTATTCTTGTGCCCTTTTTGCCTTTTGTGCCACTCGTTTTTTCCCTGTATTTCTGTGCCCTCTTGCCTTCTGTGACACTCATTTTTTTCCCTGTATTTCTGTGCCCTCTTGCCTTCTGTGACACTTGTTTTCCCTCTTTTTTTGTGCCTTTTTTGCCTTCTGTTCCCTTCATCACCCCTCACTGCCCCTGCTGTTGCATCCCCTGTGGCCCTGCCCCCATGACTGTCCACTCGCTACCCCCGCCTCCTGCCTCCCAGCTGCTCCTCCCTCCAACCTCCCCATATATGCCAGCCGCTGTGAGGCTGTGTAGCGGACGCGCGCAGCGGGTGCGCCTAAGGCAAGTCCGTCTGTGCCTGGACCGCGCCCAGTGCCAGAACTCCTGGCCACCGCACATGCCACGACAACTGCCGCCACTGCGATGCCAGCACTCTGCACGCTCTCAACTCCAGATGGACCCATACCTGCTTCAAGGCCGCCCCAAAACGCACACACAGTCCCTTCACCTGCCGGAACTGCAGCTACATCAGCATCAGAGCTGACGAACCACCCGCCAAGAAAGACCTCGACCACCTCTGATGCATACTACTGAACATCCGCTCCACACGCAAACACGCCGTCGAGCTCTGAGACCTGCTCAACACAACATCCCTGGACGTCGCCTTCCTGACAGAGACCTGGTTGAACTACTCCTCCGCACCCGACATCGCCATAGCCATCCCAGATGGCTACAAGATCACCCCCAGAGACGGCACCAACGGAGTCGGAGGAGGAATTGATATCATCCACCAGAACAGCATCAGGGTCTCGACTAGCACCAACGACGCACTCAGCACTGCCGAACACATGCACTTCCAGATCCACAGAGACCCTAACTCCACCCTCAGATACACCCTCGTCTACCGACCCCTCGGACCCCGTCCCAAGTTCAGCGACTCCATCTCTGACTTCATCAGCACGCACGCCCTGACCTCCACGACTACATCCTCCTCGGAGACCTGAACTTTCACCTTGAGAACAACAACGACAACAACTCCACAACCCTGATCGATAACCTCACCAACCTCGGACTGAAGCAACTCGTCAAAATGGCCACCCACTCCGCCGGCTACACGCTCGACCCCGTCTTCTCCTCAAGCCCACACGTCTCCGTCAGCCACACCACCGAACTTCTCTGGAGCAAAATCTATGAAGACCAACTACATGCAAACCTCGTTCTCAGCCCACCCACCGAAACCTCCAACACCCACGACTGCGCCAACACTCTCGCCCTGCTGAAGACACCCCCATGCAGAGACACTAGCAAGAGGGCCAGCTGGTTCACCCCAGGTTCACCCCAGAACTCCTTGCCTCCAAGCAAGCCTGCCCGAAACTAGAGAAGGAATGGCAAAGTGAACAAACTCCGGACAGCCACGCAGCACACAAGGACGCAATTCGCAACCACCACCACCTCATCAGGGCGGCCAAGAGGACCTCCTTCAAAGACCTCCTCGACAACAATGCACACAATAGCAAGGAGCTCTTTAACATCGTGAAGGAACTCTCCAACCCCAGCTCCAACACCAATAACATCCCACCGTCGCAAGCCCTGTGCACCTCCCTCGCCACCTTCTTCCATTGTAAGATAGCAGACACCACGACAGCTTCAACACCCAGACAGCCCCAACAGACAAGTACACAACAGACCCTCTACTCACCATCGACCACGACGCCCAACTAGCATGGGCCAGCATGAGTGTCGATGACACCATCAAGACCATGAGCACAATCCACTCCAGCTCTCCGTCAGACCCATTCCTGCACCACGTCTTCAACAAAGCAATCAGCTCCATCGCACCCTACATGCACAACATCATCAATCTCTCCCTCGAGACTGTGACCTTCCCAGACAGCTGGAAACACGTAGAGATCAACGCCCTACTCAAAAAACCTAAAGCAGACCCAAGAGACCTCAGGAACTTCCGGCCCATCTCTCTGCTCCCCTTCCCGGCCAAGGTCATCGAGAAAATCTTAAACAGACTGCTAACCTGATACCTCGAAGAAAACACAATCCTGGACCCTTCCCACTCAGCGTTCCGCAGCAACCACAGCACCAAGACTGTCGTCATCGCCGCCACTGATGACATCAGGACCCTGCTGGAGAGACCGCAGCACTCATCCTCCTAGACCTCTCCGCCACCTTCGACACCCTCTGCCACTGCACTATACGTGCACGCCTCCACACCGCAAGGCTCTGGAATGGACCACCTCCTTCCTCTCCGGCAGAACCCAGAGCGTCCGGCTCCCCCCATTCTGTGCCAAAGCCTTCGAGATCATCTGTGGCGTACCCCAGGGATCCTCCCTCAGCCCGACACTGTTCAACATTTACATTGCCCCACTCGCACAAGTCGCCCGACAGCACGACCTCAACATAATCTCCTATACCGACGACACTCAACTGATCCTCTCCCTCACCAAGGACCTCATCACCGCCAAAGCCAACCTCCACGAAGGTGTGAAGGCCGTCACCGACTGGATGAAGATCAGCCGTCTGAAGCTGAATGCTGACAAGACGGAGGTCCTCATCCTCGGCTTCAACCCTTCAGCCTGGGACGACTCCTGGTGGCCGATGGCACTGGGGGCAGCCCGACACCCACCGACCACACACGCAACCTGGGAATCGTCCTCGACTCAATGTTCTCAATGACTAAGCAAGTCAACGCCGTCTCCTCCTCCTGCTTCGACACCCTCCGCATGCTTCGCAAGATCTACAGATGGATCCCGACAGATACAAGAAAGACAGTCACCCAGGCCCTCATCAGCAGCAGACTCGACTACGGAAACGCCCTCTACGCGGGAGCCCTGACCAAGCTCATCAAACGACTACAACATATCCAAAACACCTCGGCACAACGGATCTTTGACGTACCACAACACGGCCACATCACCCCCCACTTGAGAAACCTGCACTGGCTCCCCGTCAACAAGAGGATATCCTAAAGGTTAGTTATGGGAGTAAGATATTGGGCCACATTGGGGTAGGGGCAGTGGAAAGTGCTGAAAACTCTTTCCTGCGACGGCCCTTTCTGTCCCACAAAGCACCCTGTTTTATGTCGTGCAGAGTTTAGGATGCCTTTCCTCTCAGATTTACTGGCTTTCCGTCCCCTGGAATTGTGGCTTAATATTTGGGCTAAGCAAGAAAATACACTTAGCAAAGACGTCCTATAAGAATGCCTTTCACTTGACCATGTTTTAAGCATCTGATGGCTCCAGTATATAAGAGTTGGACTCCAGGGTAGGTAGGAACTATTCATAAACCCTAAGCGTATTTCTAAGAGGGACCTTTCTCTGGTCAAAGAGTGTTTTTTAAGAATAAACCGCTGTGAAAAAGAGGGAAATGAGCTGTATAAGCCTAGTGTGTGAAAATACATTGTGTTAAAAACTGCACCAACCACCAAACCTTATCTTCTAGGGCTTAAAAGCATCCATGATCATTTTCTATTGACCCGGTTTCAGTTCAACCTCTTCTATTACTTCATGGCACACCCTTGCGGCTCCCACAGAGGCCTGTGCCTCATGCCCTGCGGCTGCAACAGTGAGTCTCCTCAGGACCTGATGCACTTTATTTTCTGTCGTTTTTATGCTGTCCCTAGAAAGTTATTTATTATTCCCATTCTCAAAAAAGCAGGTTTTAGGAGGGTGAGACCAGCTCTTATCTTTTTACAACTCCTCTCTAATGACACGGTTTTGCATACACGTAACTGTTTACGGTTCGCTGTTAGACGCAGGTCAAGCTCCGATTAACTTCTGTACTGTAATTCATGAATTTGTATCTTGTGTTTTGATTAACTTGGACATATTATATTTGTCAATCTGTAACTTGGAAGATGTTTTATCATTTTATGTATGACTTTTATGGTTTTCTTTTATAAAACTGAATAAAGTTTGTTGATAATAATCACTAGGGGATTCATTTACAGGGTAGCATGGTATACCTCACAATAACTCCAGGAGTCACAGTAGACACAATGTACATTGCTTGTTCCCCTTAATATCAACCTTACATGTACCGCCAATCACCTGCCCAAACCTCTCCCTGCTGATGCCAATGTGGTCCTCCGTCATCCCACAGACCATATTTTTGGCCCCTTTGAAACTACCCATACAATAAAAATGCTGCAGTTGTAAATACATATCAACTACCATTTGTTGTGTTTGAAACATTTTCTTGAATATTAAAACATAAGCTGATTATTAAAGCAAAACAAAACATCAGTTGCCATACACATAAGAGACAAAAGTTGTACATAAAAATCCACAAACTGTAACACAACAAAGTTATGTAGAGCACAATTCTTAATTTCGGGCAATCTTTAAAGTTCAACGATAGAAACGTGCATAAAGAACAGGAAAGAAAAGAAAGAAGGTGGGATACAGTGGTTTCATTAATGTAATGCTTCCTACATATAGAAAACCAAATACTAATTATTTTCCTTAAGCAATAAAGTCCGCACACTAAAATACTAAGAGAAATATATTGAACAATGAACATTTCATGTGTAATTAGAATTCAATTTGAATATTTTAACCTCCTCAGCATTATTTGACTCATGATTACAACCTGAATGCTGTGTGGAAAGGAACCACCTCATGGGGTTCAAAATCACATATTTTCCAACAATAGGATTCAAATGATAAACTTGAATTTCAATTCAATTTATTGACTTAGGCCTTTTTTGGAGATCAACAATTTTAAATATATACAAAATCCACACACTTTTGTAAAATGTAAATGTCATATTTTAAAAGAGTTCAAACAGACCCAGCACGAGCTCTACGAAAAATAGAAGATAAGTGAATTGTACTTAGAGAAAATGTGCTGATAAGTAATCTATTGATGTAAAATACAGTGGTCAGGCAATGCTTGTGGATCTAATCTATTCAGATTTTAACTCCATAGTTTACTACATTAGAATACTTGAAGATCCATCTCTCAGATCAGTTCTATTACAGTTTTAGTTGCGATAACACTAATAGAGATCATTGATAAAAAGATTTTAAAAGCCATGGGTGGAATTGATCCTTGGTCTAAATCTGGAGTATTGTCTGCAATAGAAACCAGTACAAACAGATTAAATCTAAAAGGATTGAATATGTTTATTATAGTGGTTTAGAGTAAACCCAGAAGACACTCATTGTTCCTGAAACTCAGAAAATGTATCTAAAAATTATGATTACATCTTATTTTATGTCCAGAGACTGCTTTAGCTGCTTTCCTGTTTAAATGACAACATTTGCAAATATATTTAACAAAACATTAAAGCTGGATGTCAGAAAGTCTGTCTTTAAGTATTGTGTAAGAGTTATGCGTAATGGTTTTTATTTGATCTGAAGCAACACTAACACTAAATAGGTACGTGCACAGGTTATCATTAAACTAACATTATTAGCAAACTTAATATGGAGGGAATTGAGAAACATGGCCTCATGTACCAAGGGTTTTATTGTTCACAAATCCACTGGTTCAGTATTTCACAGAGTTTGCAAATGTTAAACCCCTTTTTAAAATGTACTAAGCCAATTTAACAATTCCGATTTCGAAAGTGGAATGTTAGTGTCCCTTCTGAATATTTAATACATATTTAATACATCCTTAAGGTATGTATTAAGCTTTGAAACCATATGTGGGCTGACAAACAGTAACAGGAGGTAGTAACCCAAGGGGACATTTGTGAATCTGAAAGTAAAATGGGGTGCATTAAAAATGCCTTTATTTAAAAGCAATCACAGACACAGTAGTGTGCTGATTCTACAAGCAACCACTTTTACCAAATGGATTATTAGAACATGAAACTCAGTATTTCCTATATTGCTGAAATTTAGTCTCTAATATTTTTGTCATGTGGTGTAAATATTTGTTCCTGTTATTTCCCATTTCAATATTGTCATGAAATGTACCTATTCTGTTTGTTTCTGGCTTTCCCCTCCTGTATTAGGCTTTAGTACAGTGTGAATTCTCTCATGTGAAGTGACATTGTATCTGACATTCAGAACACTCATACGGCTTTTTTCCCCCGTGTTAGTTTGCTCATGACAAGTAATTTCTAACCAAAACTTTGCTTGCATTTCGAGCACTCATAAGGTTTTTCCCCAGAGTGGGATCTCTCATGAAGCATAACACTGTCTTTCAGATTCAACTTTTTATGGCATAAGGATTTTCTCTAGTGTGGAGTTTCTCATGGTGAGATAGCGTTTTTCTCAGCAGTTTTTCTGGCATAGAACACTCATGAGGTTTTTCATCAGTATGGAGTAGCTTATTGTGAGAAAGTGCCATCTTTCTTGCATTGGTATGCCCCCACTTTTTGCTGAATTGCTGATGTGCTTTGACTGAGTGTGCCCTGGGCTCCTGCCAATCAGGTGTCCCGGGCCTGTGTTCCTTCCCTAAAACTGTATTGAAGCTGAAACACAATTGGCATCTCTGGTCACATGTCAGCCCCTGGTAAATGGTACCCTAGGCATTGTGACCAGAGAAGACCCCGAAGGGCTGCAGCACTTCTTGTGCCACCCTTAGGGGCCCTGCACCCTGACACCCACACACTGCCTTTGCAGACTGAGTGGCCTGGTGCAGAACTAACCAAAGAGTCGACATGGTACACATTCCTGTGTGCCATGCCCACGCACCCACTGCCCTGGCATACATCAGTCACCCCTCTAGCGGGGTGCCC
The DNA here is from genome assembly GCF_964261635.1 of Lissotriton helveticus. NCBI lineage: Eukaryota > Metazoa > Chordata > Amphibia > Caudata > Salamandridae > Lissotriton > Lissotriton helveticus. Next base: position 2,393,090 of record NW_027611714.1, read on the forward strand.
TCTGCCAGTAGTGTGGGCACAGATGCAGGAGTCCTGTGCCCCCTACAGTGCCCAGGTCCACTCCTGGGACCTGTAAGTGCAGTGCTGCCATTAAGAGTATATGATGCTGGGAGGTTGTCATTACGAACTCCACAGCACCATAATGGCTACAATGAAGACTGTTTTAGTTTAGTTTAGTTTATTTGTTTAGCACAGTTAATTAAAACCATTGCTGTGAAATATCCATATTAGCACAATTATCACATCAAGAAACAAAACCAAAGAAATACACTGTCATTTTACAAAAAATCTATACATTTAAAAACAATTTTAAAACTACTAGTGTTAAGTTACTATTGAAGTCCAAAAAGTGAAAAGATTAGAACAAGAGGTGCTAGACAAGGAGACGCAAAGACGCAAAAAGTCAGTAATACGTTTTTGGGGGTGGAGGGGGGGGGGGGCAGGAAGCGTAGGAGCCGAGGAAGGTGAAAAGAAGTTTGCCAAGAGTCTCACAAACTTTCCAACCCTGGCAAGCGCTTGAATATCTGTGGAGGTAAAACACAGAGCCGTCGCCTCCCAGCGTGACCTAGTGCCCCATTTTAAAAATAAAGGTTTTAATAAATGCCTTCTGGGGCCATCCATAGCGGGGCAACAACACAGTAGGTCGGCCATGATTCTTTGTGGTATGAGCACAGTCTGCAGGCCCCCCCCCTCCTTTGAAGGAGCCCATCTGTAGGACGCCGTAGAGCACAGGCCTAGAAGCCGCATAGACAATATGTTCTTCGGTGCCACTGCGTTCAGGTTTTCCAGTAGATAGAATTGCGGTACCCCAGGCTGGTATGAGACATTCAAGGGAAGCAAGACAGTTGGTGTGTTTAAAGCCTGAAGGTCCATCCGATGGGAAATTAGTTTCGCCTGCTTATTTATGACTTTTTTTCCACACTGAGTATGGAATTGTGTCTGAGATTAGCAGGGAGCTGTCAATCTCTAATGATTTAATGGCCTTTGTCGTTTGACGGTTCCATGGGTTTCCAGGGCTGGTAAAGATCTCTTTTAGGCAGAATTTTAGGGTGGTATCTGCTGCTTTTGATGACCTTATAAAATATTTCAATGTATCTGCCTCGCAGTAGATGGACTGCCTTTGTAGTCCCAGCTCCAGGCGTAGTCTTGTTCTCTGAAGGAATTTCGTGAGATGAAAGATTTTTTTGTAAATGGAAACTTGGGCATGGTCAAGGCAGACACAGCATGCACCGGGAAAGGCCTGATGTCCATAGTTCAAGGCGGGGAGTAGTGTGGCTTTGATCACTTTCAAGATAGGTTCTGCAGAGGGGCTGCTCAGAGACTGATTCAAACGAGTCAGGGAGTATGTTATTGCAGAAGTGGAGAAGTGTGGCTCACTGGTTAGAAGCGGCATACCCTGAAGCAGAGGTCAGCCCGGGACCAGGGTTCAATTCCAGACGCGGCAGGGTCTTGGGTCAATATCCGCGGACTCGATAATTCTCACTTAGGTGCATACGCTAACCATGGGTCCCACTCTGCAACTCTGGGCAATAGCTTGCTTAATCTCCACAACGGCCCTAGCAACGCCAGAGATGCCTGGCTTCACCTTGGGGTGCCCTCTCACAGGGAAAGCCAGGACGGGTTCCCCAGCGGTATACAGCGCCAGGACGCCACGTAACGAGGTAACAGTGTGCTTTACAAGTATACATACATTACATTACATTACATGCTCTTTTTTTCATGGCAGCTAAATGAGCTGTTGATCTTGAGGTCTCGCAGAACCATACTCCTAAGTAATTGTATTTTGCTGTTGAGTTGATCGTTGCCGGCCCAATGTGCCACCTTAAACTTCTCTTGTTCTTACAACGGCCGAATATCATCACCTTGATCTTTTCTTGGTTGATTTTTAGCACGTTGGCCGTATTATATGTATGAAGCTTACTTAATGCTCGTTGGAGCCCCGTTTTTGTCTGGTCCATTATGACAATATCGCCAGCATACTGGAAAATATGCAGATCCCGTTTTGCAGGACCCAGCTTTGGCGGGAGTAAATTGCTTTTCTTCACATATGTTCCCAGATCGGCAGTATAGAGATTGAAGAAAAGCGGGACGAGAACACAGCCCTGCTTCAAACCGTCTCCAATGGCAATTTTTCTGGAGACTGTCTTGGGGCCAGTTTTAATTCGCACCCAGGTGTTCTTGTGCAGGGAGATAAGGGCTCCTAGCAGGTTCTGTGGAATCCCGATTTGTCCAGTTTCCTCCATAGAATGTCGCGAGCCACTTTATCGAAGGCTGCGCTGTAGTCAATAAAGCAGCAATATAGTGGAAGATGATTTTTTTGTGCCGCCTGCTGACTCAGGAAAGCCAAAATTGTGATGTTGTCTATGGTGGATGCTGAGGAGCGAAACCCTGTTTGAAAGTAAGGTAGAATATTGTTTTCGGCTACCCAGTCTTCTAAGAGCTTGAGAAGACACCGGGCATATGCCTTCGCCTCAAAATCTAGTAAGGCAATAAGTCGGTAGTTTGCTGGGAGCATAGGGTTTTCTTTCTTAAAAATGGGGCATAAAATCGAGCCGAGCAAAGAGTCTGGTAGCTGGCCGGTCATAAACACGTTGTTCAATAATGAGGCAAGAAGTTCGGCCCACTCTGCCAACGCACATTTAAAAACCCCTGCTGGAAGGTCATTAGGCCCGGGGGCCCCGTCGTTTTTCATTGCCTTCAGAAATTTGGAGACTTCGGCTGCAGAGGTTAGCTCATGGGGTTCAGTCAGAATTGGATCGACATTATCTATTAAATCGGTCGCCACGAAGTCCGACGTGACTCTGCCGTATAGTTGAATTACATGCTGGGCCCAGACTTCTTCACAGACTTCCGTTCCCTCTGTTGTGATTCGACGAGCGGAGCTTGTTCATGTAATTCCAGAACTGGGATAGGTTCTTGCCCTGTAACAGTGCGAATATTTGTATCCACTCTTTTTGTTCTTTTAATCTCTTTGCAGCCCATACTCATTTTCTGATGGACTTGCGCAGTAATGCCATATTGTAGGCCATTCAATTTGTGCAGACGCACAGCCCTCCTGAGGGCTTTTCTTTTGGTGGTTAGCTCTGGGTCATACATCCGCTTCGGGCATAGCTCGTAAGACTTTTGTTGGGCCTCAGTTCCCGTTAAGAGAATTTGCAATTTTCTAATTGCGCTGTCCCACCGAAGATGTAAGTCCGTTGAAGAGCTATGCCTAAAATTTGGAGTCTCTCCTATAAGCCAAGTGCTCACCTTGGTAGAACCTGATGAATCCCCTTTGATTTTCCTGACTAAAGTGTGGAATTCAGCTTGCGTTGTGTGCCCCGCAGCTGTTATTTCTGCAGCGGCTGGCACTAACAATTCAATTGTTACCGTTAAGGGGTTGTGGTCACTCTCGTGACGGTATGGGATTTCCATCCTAGTTAGTTTATTTCCTAAAAACGGTGAGAGGACAATATAGTCAATTGTAGAGATGTTTTTGAAGGTTGGAGGAAGACTGACAAGTTTGATATCAAACTTCTCAGCACATTAAACTCACACTGATGCCAGTGTGGGATTTAATGTAAAATGCACTACAGAGGGCATCTTAAAAGATGCCCCCTGAAACCTAACATACAATCCACGTCTTGTCTGCCTAGGCTGCCACAAAGCAGACATGTTGCTGGACCCCTGGGTGGAGAGCCCCCGCTCTCCTGGGCCTGCAACACTGCACATCCTGGGCGAGGTGCTAGGCCTCCTCGCTGTACTCAGCAACTGTCCCCCACCGTTTCTGACCCCCACTCTGGCAGGAAGACTGGCGGGAAAACCTATGAGAGGAAAGGGGTGTGTCAGCCTGTGCCAACTCCACCCCTCAGGTGGGAGAGGCGAGGTGAAGCACTACTCCGGGCTCCGGCCATCTTGAGGATGGGGAGCCCTGCCCAGTTAGAGATAGGCTCCTGCCCCCCTCCCACAGGGGGTGTACTCACCCAAGGACAGGGACCTATTGGTCCCCGCCCTTCCTCTACCTGTAATGACCCTAAATGTAGAATTTAGGGGCGCCCTGAACCTTCCTTCCTCAGATCCCGATTTCGAAACAAGAAAGAAGACCAAGAAGAAGAAGACCTGCCGTGCAGGTGCTAACAAGAGGACAGTACCAACTGACTTGGCCCCAGTCCTACAGGCCTGTTGATCCTTGAACCTGCTCCTGCTAAATCCCGGCATCTCCTGTGGACAGCAACCCCAAGTACCCCAGAGGACCTGCCTGCCTTGACCCTCTTAGAGACTGGGACTCCCAGGAGCAGTGGCTCTGCTCAAACAGCAATACCCCTGGTGCCAGCCAGGAACCGCTAATCCAGCCCCCTCTGCACCCGCCGAGCCCGGCCCGTGCCTGAGTGGGCAAAGACCCTGAGGACGTCCCCCCGGCGATTCTGACCTGGAATCCAGTGCCCAAGGACCCTCCTCGATGGCCCGGACTGCTGACTCAGAACCAGGGGCCTCTCCAACTGCGACCACCAGAGGGTAAGATTTCCCAACATCCAAAGACACCCCTGCACCATGAGCCCTCCAAAATCCCAACTTACCCCCCGAAGTTCTGGTCACTCCAGAAGATCCTCCGTCCCCGAGCCTGCAGCCATTGTTCCCTTTTTGAAAATCTCCATTGAATAACATTGAGCGTTCGACGGCTCAAAAGCACCCTGCACCCAGCCGCCTGAGTGTCCCTGGCAGTGCAACCCTTGTCCTATCCTACTTCCCCATTTGACCTAAGCAAGTGACCAGGAGCATAGCTCTCACAGCCGCATGGCCTGCTAGCCAGCAGCCATCAACCGAAGGCCCCCTGCCTCTCATTGGATAACATTGGGCCTACCTACCTCTGCACCTGGCTACCCTGTGCCGCTGAGGGTGTACCAACTGTACCTACCTGACCCGGGGAGACCCCTGAATCTATCCCCAGAACCTTAACTCTGCCAGTTGAGTACTTACCTAAAAGCCGATAACTCACTTTTCTTCCTTAGGCTAACATTGACTGGTTTCACTTGGAAATTCTTCTAAGTGTGGAGTTTAGGAACTTTAAAATATTCACCTAAAATCAGCCGAACAACGAATTCCAATTTACTCACCTGTTTTCAGGAGAGACCCCAGTGCTGCACTTGTAACCATCTCTACCTCTGAATCTTTTCTGACATTTAAAGCACTAATAATTTTTTTCCCCAGTGTGGATTCTCACATGTTCGGTGAGATTAGATTTACGGCTGAAACACTTTTGGCATTCGGAGCACTGATAAGGCTTTTCCCCAGTGTGGATTCTTATGTGCTGAGTGAGAATGCTTTTTTCACTGAAACATTTCTGGCATTCAGAGCACTGATAAGGTTTTTCCCCAGTGTGGGTTCTTATATGCTGAGTGAGACGGCTTTTTTCACTGAAACATTTGTCGCATTCAATGCACTGATAACGTTTTACCCCAGTGTGGGTCCTTGTATGTTTAGTGAGTCTTCTTTTGTCACTGAAACATTTCTGGCATTCAGAGCACTGATAAGGTTTTTCCCCAGTGTGGAATCTCAAATGTGCAGTTAGAAGTGATTTAAGTCTGAAATCTTTTGGGCATTCAGAGCACTGATAAGGTTTTTCCCCAGTGTGGGTTCTTATATGTTGAGTGAGACTGAGTTTGTTTCTGAAACATTTCTGACATTCAGAGCATGGATAAGGTTTTTCCCCAGTGTGGGTTATTGTATGTTGAGAAAGACTTCTTTTGTCTCTGAAATTTTTCTGGCATTCAGAGCACTGATAAGGTTTTTCCCCAGTGTGGGTTCTTGTATGCCGATTGAGACAGCTTTTTTCACTGAAACATTTGTGGCATTCAGTGCACTGATAACGTTTTTCCCCAGCGTGGATCTTTGTATGCCGTGTGAGACTACTTTTTACACTGAAACATATCTGGCATTCAGAGCACTGATAAGGTTGTTCCACAGAATGGGTTATTGTATGTCGAGAAAGACTTTGTGTGTTATAAAACCTTTCCTGGCATTTAGAGCACTGATAAGGTTTTTCTCCAGTGTGGAATCTCAAATGTGCAGTTAGAAGTGATTTAAGTTTGAAATGTTTTGGGCATTCAGAGCACTGATAAGGGTTTTCCCCAGAGTGAATTCTTGTATGTTCAGTGAGTCTGATTTTGTAACTGAAACATTTTTGGCATTCAGAGCACTGAAAAGGTTTATCCCCAGTGTGGGTTCTTCTATGCCGAGTGAGACTGTTTTTGTCAATGAAACATTTCTGGCAATCCGTACACTGATAAGGTTTTTCCCCAGTGTGAGTTTTCATATGCAGCATGAGATGGCTTTTTTCACTGAAACATTTCTGACATTCAGGGCACTGATAAGGTTTTTCCCCAGTGTGGGTTCTTGTATGCCGATTGAGACAGCTTTTTTCACTGAAACATTTGTGGCATTCAGTGCACTGATAACGGTTTTCCCCCGCATGGATCTTTGTATGCCGTGTGAGACTACTTTTTACACTGTAACATATCTGGCATTCAGAGCACTGATAAGGTTGTTCCACAGAATGGGTTATTGCATGTCGAGAAAGACTTTGTGTGTTATAAAACCTTTCCTGGCATTTAGAGCACTGATAAGGTTTTTCTCCAGTGTGGAATCTCAAATGTGCAGTTAGAAGTGATTTAACTTTGAAATGTTTTGGGCATTCAGAGCACTGATAAGGGTTTTCCCCAGAGTGAATTCTTGTATGTTCAGTGAGTCTGATTTTGTAACTGAAACATTTCTGGCATTCAGAGCACTGAAAAGGTTTATCCCCAGTGTGGGTTCTTCTATGCCGAGTGAGACTGTTTTTGTCAATGAAACATTTCTGGCAATCCGTACACTGATAAGGTTTTTCCCCAGTGTGGGTTCTTGTATGCCGTGCGAGAGTGCTTTGATCACTGAAATATTTCTGGCATTCAGAGCACTGATAAGGTTTTTCCACAGCGTGGGTTATTACATGTCGAGAAAGACTTTGTTTGTTACAAAAACTTTCCTGGCATTCAGAGCACTGATAAGGTTTTTCCCCAGAGTGGACTCTCATATGTTCAGTGAAATAAGATTTACGGCTGAAATTTTTTGGGCATTCAGAGCACTGGTAAGGTTTTTCCACAGAGTGGGTTAATGCATGTCGATATAGACTCGCTTTGACACTAAACCTTTTCTGGCATTCAGAGCACTGATAAGGTTTTTCCCCAGTGTGGATTCTCATATGCTCAGTGAGATAAGATTTACGCCGGAAACTTTTTTGGCATACAAAGCACTGAGAGAGTTTTTTCCCAGGGTGCATTCTGTCAAATTCTGTGAGATGAGATGTATGCCTGTATCTTTTTTGGCACAGGTATCTTTATTCCCCAACTTCGGTTATTTTGCCTTGATTGAGGCGGGCTTGAACACTGAATTTGTTCTCACAGCCCGTGTTTTTATAAGGTGTATTCCTAGAGTTAATATCTCTATGTTTAGTTTTCTCTTGCTTATATGCCACGGTAAAAGTTAACCCGATTTTACAGTCAGGCTTGTTTAGATAATGTTCTGCATTTATCTCTAAAAGAAATTGTGTGTAATCTTCTCAACACTTGAATTGAGCAAGAAATGTGGGGAAGCAGTCCTATAACACCTGTTGAAATGTTTCTAGCAGATAATAGTCTTTAGGTTATAGTCTCGCCGGCAGCAACTTATTTTGTGACTGAAGTTTTTCTCGAATCTATTGGTATAGGTTCTTAGCAATGAAGTGATAATGTGTTAGTCTGATATTTAATGATTAAACTAATAAGCACCTTTTTGCACTGGTGTAATGGCAGTAACTGAGGGAGTTAGAACGTGCACAGTACTTTTGTGGATCACCAGTCACAGAACATCATTTCCTTTTACCCTTTCTTTGTTTGGTGTAAGGTTAAGATTTGTAGTTCTGAAGACGAGGATTTATTTACATCAGCTATAGCGCAATGGTGCTCATTTAAACCATTTTTATATTTAACAGTTTAACATATCACTCCTGCACAACAGATAATGTTGAGGCAATTTACATAGGATTACAGAACAGTACACAATAAAAAGGAAACAATCTGAGATGGTCATAGACACAATGAAGTGGTGTATTTTTAAGGTTTTTGCAAGAGTGAGCAGAGTGGGTCGTGGTGTTCTATCTAGAGTCAAATAGTCTCAAACTTGCGTAACTGTTAAAAACGGTTGTCGAACAAAGGTGATTTTCAGCTTCAGAGTCTTCTTTCAGTGTCTTTTCTTTGATGGTACGCAGAAGAAACCTTTTCTTATAACTTTCTTTTATGCAGTGTGTGCTTCCTCTCTGGAATTACACGACGCTTTAGATGAACGTTATTCTGTGCACAGATATGACTTTGCTCTGGGTTAATGAAATGCAAAATGAGAGACTTGGCTTACAGGTATAGTACTTTCCTCAGCTCCCACTTCCTCACCACACTTAGATTTTGGAAATTGTTTAAACGTAGAATGATGGATGTCCTTCAGTTTTTCAAAATAACCCTTCTTATGGCATTGACATTCAGTTGCCCGGTGCTAAATCCTGCTTTCTTCGTCCGTAATTTCAATCACCTATAGTATTAAAATTAAATAGTTAATACATGTACATTTCCAAAAATAATATTTACAAGCCAAATCAATGCAGAATTTTGAAAATGTTGAGCTGTTTTTCAGACAGAGCAGTGTGTAGAATGGTAGCATGAGAGTACCTGGATGTAGGAGTGAGGATTTGTAGAATTTTCAACATTTTATTAAGCTCACAAAGGATACATGCACCCTATGGACTTGTAACATAGAATCCCAAAGGCAGAAATTAAAGTCATATGGACGGGTACCAAACAGATATTTAAAAAAGAATACTATTAATTAATTTTTAATGTAGATTTCTGGTACGGGAATTTCCCTCCACGGACAACAGTCATTTTCCCCTGTCCTGAGTTACCACCTACTTGTATCTGGTATCCTGACTTTTGAGTTTTTGCGTGCGGCAGAGGCCAATCTGTTGTGTGCTGCGAGGACTATGCCTAGACCATTCCCTCAACTATGGTCCAGAGTATGAATCAAGGGAAAGGAAATTAAGGCGTACTTTCATGTGTTCACTTTATTCCACCTGATTATCAGTTGTTAGGTTTTTCTGCTCCTGGATTTACTGGGTGCAGAAAAACAGGACACCATTGTTTTCCAGACAGGAAAATTAGACTGAAAAGACACACAAGACTCTGGGTGCAGCAGAAGCAGCCAAGACGTATGCTGTTTTTTTTACTAACTGGGGGAAACACACAATTCTTCCCTCTGTTAGAAAATGCTTTCCTCTTCCCTCCCTTGCTTCACCATTCTCCCCCCAACCAACCACATGCATATATATACCACCTGCTTAAAACACTTTGTTAATAAAAGCAGAAACACACTATGAAATAGTGAATGGCATGTGGTTTGACAGGCAGAAGAATCTGTTCCTCGTGGCAACTACCCAGTTCATAGCATCAAACTTGTGACTGCACGTTACTGGGGTAAATCTACCACAAAGTAAAAAAAAATACGTGTAATTTTTCTGCCACCCCAGTACTGTGCAACTTCTAACAAGTGACTATGAGAGGTCTTGGACCGGTCCTGTGACCTGGAGGGTCACACTAAGTGTGCCCTCATTTATGGCAGAGGACTGTCATGGGTTTAACAGCTAGAGCGGTGGTGGCAATGCACCCTGTTGTAAGGATCAATAGCCTGATGAGATCTTTGCATCATGGTCAGTGGAGTGGCTTTCTACTGACACACCAATGTAATGCTCCATTTCTATGCCTGTGCCCAGACGTTTCGTTAACATCAAGTGCGTGTTTAAGGTGTTGGTGTGCGTAACATAAATGTAATGTGCGAGTGCGACAGAGTAAACTGCATCTCCTGCCTGCCAGTTGTGTATACAAGTGCGACCATCTATCCCTCTTTTATATCCTCATTCAAAGTCCTCTGTAACCAAGGAATAATGTGCTCTACAAAGTACTCAGGTGCCTGCTGTGACACCAGGGATGGTGTCAGCCTGACAGTCTATCTAAGTTGAAGGGACATCACCTGCAGGCTGAATTACTTAATGGAGAAGCTGTGTACCTGTCCTAAAGAGCCTAGAAGTCTGCCTAGAAGCCTGCCTGTCTGGTAAGAAAGGGAAGGGAGGGTGACTATCCATCCGGAGTACAAGGCTGTCCTGGAAGAAGCAAGGTCTGACACATCCCCGGTATCTGTAGGGCGGGCCGGAAAGCCATCCAGCAGGGCCAGCTAATCTGAGGGACAACCCCCCTGCCCTCCCCCACCAAGACTCTCCCAACAGTTCAAGGCAGAAAATAAAACTCTACGACAACATGATTGCTGAGGGCCAGTTGGACATTTGTGTGCTGCCAACCGGCCATTCATGGTTGCATTAGCCAAATTCCTAACACAACGGGGTCTGAATTTACTGACTTCCAGGAGAGCCTGTGTTGGGCTTTTAGCTGCTGAATTTCTGACTACTCTGTGTCAAAGGCCCATGAGGGACGACAACGACTCCAGTGTCAAACACGCCGGCCACAGTGTGGGCTCAATTGCTGACGGTCGGGCCTCCAGAGGGGCTGCACTTACCAACAGGCCAGGTGTGACTGCTACCTTGGGACTGCTGATCTTCATGCAACTGCAAAGAAAAGACAGAGTGGGTGCCCTACTAAATGCAGTACTACATCCAGGACAAAAGCTTGCTGGTGGGTCACTGCTCTCTCGAGTCCATTCAAGTGTCAGGAAACAGGAAAGAGACCCAGACATGATTGACTCATCCTGTGAAAGGGTAAGACGCTTACGACAGAGCATACACGCATTGGGGTGACTGGAGTGCCAGAACTGCACCTATACTATATTCATGATACTCCTAAATGCCCCTAGAGGGGAAGAGGATATCAGAACCGGATGCACCTGTCTGCCGCACATGGTAGTCTGGCATGTCTGGTAGTCTGACTATCTTTTCACCCAGACTGTCCATAAAGATGATTTTAGCGCCGCTACACACATAGCAGGGTCGATCTCAGACTATTCGCTGGTGGAGTTGCAACTCGATGGTCCGGTTGTGGCCTTCATGCTACCCCCAAGGGTTGATCCGTGATATTTAAAAGACAAGACGTTCAAAGCTCATATGAGAGATGGAGCAGACTTCTATTTTAAGGACAAAAGGCGGCCTGTTGAATCAGCTTGCGTGCTACAGGATGAATTCAAGGCAGTGATTCGAGGCCAGACACAAGCCTTGATTGGGGGAATGCAGAAGGAACGTAAATTGAATGGCGAGGCTCAGGACAGGGAATGTGCTTGGCATGTGGGGAATCAGTTTCTACCCCATTACACCGTCTACTGAAGCAGCACACATTACGCACTAATGAAAAATAGCGTGCACTCATACGCTGGCTACCCAGCATTGTCTCTATGATGTCGGTGATAAAGCCAATGAGTTGCTTGCATGGTTAGAGAGACAAGACAAAGGACGGTACTGGATCCTTGAGGACACTGACAACAAGGGGACGGAAATACTTCCTGAAAGACCTGACCTCGCCAATGCCAACGAATGAGGACCGAGACGCACTAGACCAAGAACAGACAGTAGACTAAATAAATAAGACAATAAGAACCTTGCAAACAGGGCAAGCGACGGGGCCTAATGAGCTCCCCTTAGAATTATATAAACTCCTGATGGATAAAATCAGGGAATGCCTTTGGAGGAGGTTTAAGACTGCCTGAAAATAAGGGTGTCTCCCAGAGGACCAAAGAACGTCTGAGGTGGTGGTCATCCCAAAAAAGGACGAACCAGCAACTGAGTGGGGGTCTTATAGACCTATCTCCCTGCCTAATTTTGAGACTAAGGTCCTTGCATAGGCCCTGGCGATCTGCCTGCAGACAGTAATTGCATCAGCATGACTCATCCTGGACATCCCCCGTCGCAGCCACATCTCCGGACACCTGAGAGACCTGCACTGGCTCCCGGTCAACAAGAGAATCACCTTCCGTCTCCTCACCCACGCACACAAAGCCCTACACGACGAAGGCCCCGGATACCTCAACAGCCGCCTCAACTTCTACGCTCCCACACGCCAGCTTCGATCGGCCGGCCACGCCCTCGCCGCCGTCCCCCGCGTCCGAAGAGCCACCAGAGGGGGAAGGTCCTTCTCCTACCTGGCCGCCAAGACTTGGAACTCCCTCCCGACCCACCTCCGCCTGACCCAGGACCACCTCGCCTTCAGGAAGCAGCTCAAGACCTGGCTGTTCGAGCAGTAGCGGACCCCCCCCCCCCTAGCGCCTTGAGACCCTCCGGGTGAGTAGTGCGCTATATAAATGCTGTGATTGATTGATTGATCCTGATCAATCAGGCTTTATGCCACACCAGGGAACGCGCTTAAATCTCCGACACCTTAATGGAGTATCGCATGCAACAGGGGATTCCTTTGCTGAACCAGTGGTGCTGCTGTCAAGCTCTTGTATGTGGCCCCTCTAGCTTGCATGCGCGTCAATAATACAGTCTCCTGAGTCTTTGCCCTCCGACAGGCATGCTCCTTGTCTCCTATGCTCTTCACACATGTATGGGTTCGCCAGGACCTCTCATATGAGGTATTCCAGTTGATCAGGAGTGGGATGAGAGATTCTCCCTCTACGCTGACCTTTTGCTATATGACACGTAACAAGTCTTCTTGAGTAAACAAATTCTACAAATTTTTCACATATTTGGAGATCATTCAGGAGATCAATTGAAAGAAGTCCTTAATATGCCTGCTGGCGCCAGGGACCCTGTGGCTGCACTCTAGGTGCACAGTTAGGGTGGCACTACCTGGCTTCAAATATTTGGGCATGTTTATTAGAAGAGCGCCACAGGCAGGAACGTAATCCCAAAATTAGACCGGCTTCGCAGGGATGCCCCACACTTGCGGGCGCTCCCGCTTTCCTTACTGGGCCGGTTGGCCCTAATTAAAGTGATGACCCTCCAAGGCCTCCTGCACATCGTGTAAAAAACTTCCTTTAAGATCCCACCAGACTATTTTTTCAAAAGGTAAACTGAGAACTTCGGCTCCTGTTGTGAGATGGCAGTTGCAGAGGGGAGTTTATTAGGGTGGACTGGCGGTCCGGAGCATTCTTAAGTATTACTGGGCCACGCAGCTGGTGGCAGTCAACAATTGGGTTTTTATGGACCGTGAGGATCCTGCTTACTGGGTAGATAGATTGGCCATGGGCAAGAGAGGTTACCCCACCCTGGTGCTGTATCGAAGAAAGTATGAGTGCACCCTACCTACTCACACCCAAACATTGGTAAAGGTGTGGAGAGAGGCTACCAAGTGTTTAGGCTGAGAAGGTAAGCTGACTGAAATTACTCCACTGTATGATGGTGATCTCTTAAGTGCAGTGGGAGGATGGCAGGGCTTCACAAAATGGGGATTGATTAGCTTAGAACAGCCCGGCGATGTGTGGAGGGGACAGGCGCTTGTGTCCTTCACGACCCTACAACAAAAGTATAAATTAGGTGAATAAAAACGGTTCTGACATTTCGGATGAGTCACGCTCTGCAAGGTCACATCTGTGTAGGGGAGCAGTTGCTTGATGCATCCCCCGACTGAAAAAGCAATCTCACCCATCTTTAAGAAGTTGATCTACAATTCTCTGGATGCCTTGGGGACACGGAGAGCTGTGCGGGAGAGGGATCTAGGCACGCTTGGCGATGGTGATTGGGTTACGGCCATTCAGGGTGCCAGGGAGGTGGCAATTAGAATTTATTTTTGTCTAATTTAACTACAGATACTGATACTGCCAAATCAATGACCCTGTTTACATTAAATGGCAGCTTGAATTCAGAGCTCAATAATAGACTTGATTGAAAAAATGACCAGCACACTGTTTATCTTGCCAAGACACAGGTACTTTTTTTAATTCTTTTTGTTGAACTAGTCCTCAATCGATGGTGTTGACACCGAAAATACGGTGCACATTAGTGAAAGTTATTAGACCAAAAACAAAGCGTCTGCAAATATAGAGTGAGTAACATAGCTTGGCTTGTCTTGACACTCCCTGGCCAAATCCCACTACATAAAACTAGATTGCCCTTTATCGAAGGCAGGTAGTCCTCCCAAGGTTCTGGAGGTCGCTGGGCTGCAAGACGACTTGCCTTTTGGTTCAGGATCATCCAGGGATGCAGACAGGCCAGTAGGACTGGGACCAAGTCCATAGTTCTCTACAGAGCCTCACCAGCAGAGAAGGCCGCAGAGCCCGGCTCTTCTTAGGTCGCCAAGAACTGAAATTCAGGGTCTGGGGATGCCACCTAAAATCTTGATTTAAGGGTGTTACAAGGGAGTGACAGGTAGAGGCTAATGGGCCCCTTTCCTGGGGTGTCTATACCCTCTATCATGCCCACCTCCTGTGGAAAGGGGACACAGTCCTAGCCCTGATTGAATAAGTCCCATCATCTTCAAGATGGTGGGCACTACAAAGTGTGCCTCACCTCGCCTCCAGCACCTGAGGGGCGGAGTTGGCAGAGGGGGGGGCGCACCTCCTGCTCTATCTAAGATTTCCCACCTGTCCTTGCACCTAAAAGGGGGTGAGGCCAGGAAGATAGCTTGCTCCCTCTAACAGAAGAGGCTGGGGTTGAACACCTCCACCCAGGAAAGGCATTGTTCTCGACCTCAAAGTGCGCAGGCACTCTCCCCATGAGGACAGGATACTGTCTGGTGGTAGCAGGCTGGCTCAGGCCAGTCGATGATCACACTAAGGATTGGTAGATCTTAGGGGACCCATCTAAGGGGGCCTCTGTGTGTAATTTTTAATAAATCGGACACTGCAATCAATGCAATTTTAATATGCTGAGATGTTTGGTATCAAATATCCCATATTTCAGAGAAACCTTCATGAGGCTGGTGAACTCGTAATGACAAGCGTCCAGCCAATGTGCTTACTATAGAGCTTGGCTGGTCACTTGTAATATCCAGGAATCAACAAGGACATTGAAGGAGGTATCCCTAAAGCAGCATGCACTATAAGGCCTGCTAGAGGGGTGTCTACCTATATCTCAGACAGTCCCTATGGGCATCGCATACAGGGATGTGTGCCACGTCGACTCTTCAGTTTTGTCTGCACCAAGACACACAGCTGCAGAGGCAGTATGTATGTATGTGTGTATGTATATATGTGCTTGGTGAGGGGTCCCTTAGGATGGCATAATTTGTGCTGCAGCCTTTAGAGACCCTCTTAAACAACAAGGCCCATGGTACCAGAGGTATCTTTTACTAGGGACTTATAAGTGAGGTAATGGGGTGACAATTGTGGAAACGACAGGTACACTTAAGGGAAGGAGATCGGGCTCAGGGGACCTGGTTGGCAGGGACCCTGTGCACTTCCAGTAAATACTATATCATTTTCCAGGTAAAAAGGGAAGGCTAAACAAGTCCAAAACAGGCCCTTTCCTACATTGAGACATATTTCCTAGGACAGCGGAAACTCTACAGCAGGTCTTGCTCACAGTCCTTATACTGTGACTGCCACTACTGGACATTAATCTTGAACTGTTAAAGCAGGGCCAGGATCTGTACAGGAGCCAATGAACAGGTTGGCAACTCACCAGATAACAGAAGTCTTTTGTCTTCACACGTACTCAGAGAGAACAATGTCATCCCATATATTGCAGGAGAAAGAGGCCACAACCCTCAGTGAAACACTCACTGCTCAGATGTGATTCGTTAATAAGAATAAAATTAACATAATGCGTCCCTGGGGACCACACAGATACACCGTTCCTACAAGTACCATAAATGCTTGGGGTCCCGCAGGTAAACCTAACTGTGCTACAAAGGCTAAGGGGCCCTACAGGTACACCTTTCCTAACCCAGTGCTACAAATGCTATGTGTTCACTGCAGCAGGACTGGGCGTTCTAGGGGGGCAATTAAGTTGCTTGGCATTTATCTACCCTTAGCTAAGCCACGTGATAAAGGCAGTAGATCAGGATGATTTTCTTCGATCAGAAGTAGCTCTCACTATTGAAAAGGGTAAGACCCTGGTATAACACAAACGCAGACATGCGGTTAGGATCTGTAGTAAACTATTCATTTATGTATATGTAGGATTAGATTGCATTGCAGGTTAATTCTTATTTCACTATTTTCCGCACACAACATACAACATACATTCCTCACGAGCGCCCCCTGATGAAGGGAGAACCCCCAAAATGAATTGGGAAGACTAAATTTGAATTTACTTGAGGATCAGTGGATTTTGAAACTGATTCTATGAGAATAAATATGCTTAAACTGGAATGCAGGTGGATTTGCTTCCAAGGGAAGGAGACATTGATGCACTTTTACGGGTACAAGCTGTGGAGCAGGAGACACAGACCAGATCTAGTCTGGGCTATATAAACAACTCTAGCCACACACATCTCCCTTCTGGCACGCGATGAGTGGATTACATAAATACTACAATAATGAATGAAAAATACACGGCATGCATAGACAAGGTTTGCTATGCAACCTCTGGACTCCTGTAAACCTAAACAAACACCAGTAATCAGACACTAGGGACATCACCTGAAGCTCCTCAGATTCTCCTTTTGTTTGGTATCTTGTTTTTGGAGGTGGGTTTTTAGGATAAGCTATTTTTAGGCGTGTCTTCTTTTATTCCAGGATGGGGATTAGTTTTAGAATTGTCAGCTTTATACTCTGCATACCAAGGCAGTACATAAAATGCAGCCTGCATACAACAATCCATGGCTGTATCCCATAAAACATCCTTACCTTTTAACAAAAAGAACCCAAGACCTTCTGGACTTTATTCAGTTAACCAGACGCATCTCCCAGTCGATTGACATTAGTTATAGGACTCCGAGTTAAGGAACAGAAATGCCTCACAGTAGCCAACAATCTAGCACCTAAAAAAAGAGCGCAATAAAGGTGTCTGGTCTCTGTCACAAGGGTTGGTAATTAAATGCCACTCTAGATTTTTACATAGTGACTTTTCCGGGCTCAGCTCTGTAGGATAGCAAAGGGCGCCAGTCCTTTGTTTATTATTAGAATGCGTTCTAAAAGGAGCAATGTTATCAAAGGCATAATTTAAAGCCTTACACCAGTCCGCTAAGGTGTGGTTTATGTCGTGTTCCTTTGAGGTTACAGAGAAATTCAATTTTTCAGCGATAGGAGTAATGCGCTGACATTTTCAAGAGACTCTTTTGCTCAGGTCTTGTTTCTTAGGCAACCCTGCTTTAGGTATTTGAAAGAAGAGTACTGAGTGGTCAGTCCACGTCAAAGGCATGGGCTTCATAAGTCAGTGCAGTAGACGTGGTGAAGATTAAGTCCAAGATTGTGGCGCGCCGAGTGAGTAGAGCCTGTAATCTTTTGTTGCAGTCCTCAAGTCTTTAAGTCTGATAATAGTTTTGCTACTTCCATATCTAAAAAATCTTATACACCATAATTACAATCCCCAAGCAGGAGAAATGTTTGTGATGACTACACATACGTCGCTAAATAAAATAGTCAGGTTCCAAACAACTAGTCTGCTAATTTGCCCCTACAGCTCTGGATGTGGGGCTTGAAAGACTTACTCTGCTCAATCGGGGAAGTCCTTCTGCAGACCGGGATATCAAAAAGATACAGCACAGTCTATAAAAAACATAAAGATGGTATATACAATAAAAACAGAAGCAGCCAAGTTTTTGTCTTTAAATTTAAAAGTATTAAGAAGTACTAATGCTCTGTTTTCACTTGCCTGCAAGGTCGGCTGTGTATTCCTTATATATTTCTCTGAGAGAAAGCATGAGTGACTGTGCAAAAGGGCTATAGATTTGTTACCACAATTCCTAGATGGAGACGGGGTAGTCATGTTCGGTGGCTGCGAAAACCATTGTCTACCTTTCTAGGTTTAGGGATGCTTATAGTTTTGTTGCTTGCTGTTGCATTATTTTTCTGCTTTACTGAGGGTGTTATACTCCTTTTTTTCCTGCACTAGTACTTTGAGGAGCTGTTCCTGCCCGGGTGGCCATTTTGTTCGGCTACACTCTCCCTCCGAGAAAGCGCTCTAGTCGATGCAGGCGTCCTGCCTAACCCCTACTCAATGGCCCCAGATCGGACGCGTGCAGCTCGCTTAATTTTCCCAATGGCCCCAAGCGCCGGGATGCCTCCAGGTAGCTGTGCGCTTTACAAATACTGGATTTACAAGTTACTATTTATTTTACACAATGTTTCTTACTGAAACATGGCTGCACATGAGCTCTGGCCCTGATGTAGCTGCAGCTTTACTGTTTAACTATGCTATAGTCAGGAAAGACAGGGACTCCAAGACAGGTGGTGGCATTGCTATAATTTATAAAATGTCCTACATGTGCAAATTTGAAGACCTGCCATTTACGAGCTGTGAGGCAGCTTTATTTAAGCTTGCCCTGACCCCTAAGTTCACCTTCTCAGGCATACTAGTTTATCGTTCCCCTGGGCCATCCGGTCCATGGGCTTCATCCTTTCCTGACCTAATAACCCCTTTTCTCTTAAATGCCACCAACTTCTCCATCTTGGCGACCTTAACTTACGTTTGGATGACTCTGCATGTACTAATAGCGCTACTTTTATCTGGCAGCATTGAATATTGCACTTTGCAACTCCGGTCCCAT
This sequence comes from Lissotriton helveticus, assembly GCF_964261635.1. Lineage (NCBI taxonomy): Eukaryota > Metazoa > Chordata > Amphibia > Caudata > Salamandridae > Lissotriton > Lissotriton helveticus. Next base: position 2,411,716 of record NW_027611714.1, read on the forward strand.
TCATGTGGCCGACCACCTACTCGACCCTATTTTCTCCAGTTTATCCAACATTCAAAGCCCACCAGCTCTTCCCTAATGTTGGTCTGATCACTTTGCGATCGGCTTGGTTTCGAGATCTCAGTGAACTCACCTGTAGCCGCACCTAGCATCAGGAAACCAACTATGAACTGGGGAAAACTGGACATTGAAGCTCTCAATAAGATTCTGTCTTCCAATGTCCTATCACAAAACAAATGTCTGTCACTCTTTCGGGTGTCGTCCAAAAGTGGCTTTTACATGCCATTGATCCCTGTCTTCCACCCTCTATTAAGAAGGTGAACAACCACCGCCCCCTGCCCCTTGGTTCACTGAGAATTTAAAAACAGAGAAAATCAAATGCAAAGCTTTGGAAGGAAGCTGAAGGAGGAACTATGCGCCGGACACCAAACTCGCATATAAAAGGGAAAAAAGAGAATACCACACTCTCTGTAAGTCAGCTCGTGCTGAATATGTCTCCTCGACCATCTCTAGTGCGCTGAATTGTTCCAAGACATTATTTAAAATGGTCAAAGAACTTTCTGGATCTGAAACTCAATCTACTCCCCCTTACCTGAATGGTTTACAATGTGAAGACGTAGAGAAATTCTTCCTCCATAAAGTGGAGAAAATATACTCTGAAATGAAGGGCATAAAACCAGGTACCCCCCTTCAGCAAGCACCTACATCCCCTCAAGCAGCCAGAACTATCTCTCACAGTGACAACAGGATCGCTGAATCCACGAATAAACTGGAAATGTGGGCTCCATTAGATATGAACTCCCTTATACGACTCATAGCCAGTATTAAATCTGGCTCACCCTGTGACCCTCTTCCGATCTAGGTGCTCCAGCAGCTTGAGTCGCTTTCACTCACAATAATCATGGAACTCTTGAATGCCACCTTACAGGAGGCAATGGTTCCCCCAGAGTGGAAACATGCAATGGTGCTTCCTCTTCTGAAGAAGGCTAACTACCGGCCTATTTCATTGCTCAACGCAAAAAGAACAATGGATGGACAGAATGCAGAACAATGTCATATATTCACCCCAGTACAGCGATCTGGGCCTAAATCCATTGTTTTTTCCTCACTATCCCAATCCAGTTTGGACCCGGCCATATGGAAATCAGTCTTGACCCTGCACCCAATGGGAACAGTCCAGCCCGAACTGCCAGGCCAGGTACTTCCGGAGCGATAGTCGCGCTATATAAACCCCAATAAATATCAAATATCAAATACTCCCTGGAATGGAATCAAGCATCCTAGGACCGGTGTCGGGCTTTCAACCCTCCTCAGCCAGGATAGCTTGACTTCAGTGGCATGGAGAGCACGGGACCCACGTCTGGGCATACCTGTCCCACTCGGGTGACAAATGGAAAAACAATTCATGGACATAATGCAGAACAATATCATACATTTAAAATAGTACAACGATCTGGGCCTAAATCCATAGTTTTTTTGCTCACCATGCCATTCCAGCTTGGAAACAGCAATATGCAAATCAGTCTTGACCCTGCTTCCAATGGGAAAAGTCCAGCCCGAACTGCCAGGACAGGTCCTTCCTGGAATGGAAACAAGCATCCTAGGACCGGTGTCGAGCTTTCAGCCCTCATCAGCCAGGATAGCTTGACTCCAGTGGCATGGAAAGCACGGGACCCACGTCTCGGTATACCCGTCACACTCGGGGTGACAAATGCAAAAAGAACAATTGATGGACAGAATGCACAACAATGTCATACATTCACCCCAGTACAGCGATCTGGCCCTAAATCTATTGTTTTTTTAATCACTATGCCATTCCTGTTTGGACCCAGCCATATGTAAATTTGTCTTGACCCTGCAACCAATGGGAACAGTCCAGCCCGAACTGCCAGGTCGGTCTTCCCTGTACTGGAAACAAGCATCCATCAGCCAGGATAGCTTGACTCCAGTGGCATGGAGAGCAAGGGACCAATGTTTGGGCATACCCGCCCCACTTGGGGTGACAAATGCAAAAAGAACAATTGATGGACAGAATGCATAACAATGTCTTACATTCACCCCAGTACAGCGATCTATGCCTAAATCCATCGTTTTTTTTTGCTCACCATCCCATTCCAGTTTAGATCCAGCCATATGCAAATCAGTCTTGACCCTGCACCCAATGGGAACAGTCCCGTTCTGAATTCCGTCCATCAATTGTGTGTCTTTTGCTTTCTCGCCCTAAGTGCGCCGGTAGTATGCCTAGACGTGGGTCCCAGGCTCAATGTGCCACTGGAATCAAGCTATCCTGGCTGATGGGGGTTGAAAGTCCAAAACCGGTCCTAGGATGCTGGTTTTCGGTCCAGGGAGGACCTGGCTTGGCAGTTCAGACTGGACTGTTCCCATGAGGCACAGGGTCAAGACTGATTTGCATATGGCCAGGTCTAAACTGGGGTGGCATGGTGAGCAAAAGAATGATGGATTTAACCCAGATCTCTTGACTGGGGGTGAATGTTTTGATTTGTTCTGCATTCCGTCCATCAATTGTGTGTCTTTGTTTTTTATTTCATTGCTCCTGGCCTTCTTGAAAATCCCAGAAAGACACATTAATTCACAGCTATCTCAGTTTGTCGAGTCACAACATTTTTTACACTCATCTCAGTCAGGCTTTAGAGACAGCTTTTCAACTGAAACTACCCTTCTTGGAGTTACGGAAAGGCTGCAACACCGTTTAGATTCTTGAGACACATGGCCCTCATATTACTTGATTTGAGAGCAGCTTTCGACACGGTGTCTGACACGTGTTAGTGAAAGCCTTACGATCTTTGGGTGTTACCAGGCCGGCACTCAACTGGCTTATCTCTTTTCTCGCCGACTGAACGTTCCAGGTCTTCGCCCCAACGGACAGTTCAGTTACTCATTCCTCTCCCGTGACTGGCGCCTAGACTCCGAAAAAACCACAGAACGCTACATGTGGTAGAAATATGCTCTGGCTACTGAAATAACTCAATGGACTGAGAGCGCCTGGGCAAGAGAGACCCCCGGCAGTGACAGAGCTCACCTTTGGAAGGCAGTGAGTAGGGGACAGAATTATCCAAACCCTGACTAACACTGAGGCATGCACCCCTCTACCCATGAAGCTGAGTCGGGTTACAAGGTGCCAAGTGCTCCGAAGAGGCGCTGTGTTAGACATAGGTCGTGAAGTCTCCCCTCCCCCACATCTCAGCCTCCATTTCCTTGGCGATACAGAGACAGGCTTGCCCTTTTTAAACCCCAAATATACTTCTTTTTACATAATTATATTTTCATTTTATATAATGAAAACGTAGCTGAAATAACACCTGTACTTCACTTGATAACTCATCCCCGATTCTCCTGCACGTAGAAGCATGATCACAGTGCACGCACTCTTCAGCAATCACCATTACTGGGAAGAGATCGGCTCAACCAATCACCACGTGCTCTTCAGCCATCACTGTGAAGAGATCGGCTCAACCAATCAGCATGCTTAGAATGCTACAACTAATACTGTCATTTGTCTGCATTATAGGCCTTGTGAGAGTGAGAAGTATGGACATCGACCGGAAAGTAAGAGTGTGCCTATCTGGGTGTGGTATGATGAGGGAGAGAGGATATAAACTTGTTTTTAACATGCCGTCTGGCATTAACAGTTGTTAATTGTCTGTCCCCTCGTTGCATTCCCTCGCCTTTGGCTCTTTCACTTAACAGCAGTTAACATCCTTTGCAGGGCGTTATTCTTGTTTGTTAACGCCCTCAGAAGCAGGCGATAAGGCTTAAGGGATAAACTGTGATAAAAGCAAATCGAAAGTCCTCCCAAGAGGCTTGATACTATAGTCGGTTCTTTTCTGCCGTACGGCACACTCATTCACACATTCAATGTACACTTATGTCAGTCATGCCTTCAGTCATTCCAAGGGGCCCTCGAAGGTAAGCTTTGTATCGCTTCTACATGGTACAGGAATGTATGCCAATAATTTCTTGGGTATTTAAAAGAGACAAAGTTTCAGAGGGTTAGGTGCTTCTTGTCACACCTACACAACCATATCTAGGTGCTTCCGGGCGCTACAGCAGGGTCCAGTTATTTTATTTAGCCCTTAATACTGGCCTTCAGAAAACAGTTCTCTGCATTCAGACAAATAAAGAAGCTAACACACAGGGAATAAACACCAATTTTTGATAGATACTCCCAATCCTATTTTAACTCTCCACTGTCCATCTACACAATTCTGGCCCCACACCTGCACTTCACCATACGGCTTTTGGATAAAAGATCATCAGTAAAGTGCCCCTTTTTAGGAAGCCCATCTGTGATTTTGCCATTAGAGGACCGGCATAACTCTACTTCTTGGATACTGTGACGGGGCTCCCGTTTATGCTGGACCTCCCACTCCCTTGTGAGTGGAAAAAGCCCGAAAGTCCCTCCTTTTTGTATACAGTTCTTTGCACGGCTAAACCCCGTGGGACTTATTTTTGGTGGGTAAGATTTGGTCTGTCCCCCTCAAATTTGGATTACACACCACTATATTTAAGTGGTCACATTCCAAGTGAGGGTGTATTTTATACACCCAAACTAGACACTCCCAACCAGGCAATGGAAGGCCAGGTTTTGAGTTATGGTGAGGACTAAACAGTAGTGGGCCTCGACAGTGATGGCGCAACTGGAAGCCAATCAGAAGATTGGCAATCACTATCAGACATGAAGAGGGAATGGGTTAAAATCACCTTACATGATTTTTATATAATGCTGGAGTCTGGTCGACAGCCCATTTTCTGGCATATGTGTATTTTTTATGTATTAGAATATGATTTGAGAAGGCTGGCTTAATGATCTCTTCGCCATGTGGGCACTCTCTGACAAATTCAGGTGGCCAGTCTTTTTCAGCTAGAAGAATGTCATAACCCTTAGATAGCTTCTCCCAAAAGAGTGCTTTTATTTTCCTAGTTATGTCCCCCTCCATCCGGAGCGTTATTTCATATAACTTATGGGGTACACTAACCCTAGTGTCAGCAGTTTCAACTTGAATGTACTCATTCAAGTCCACTGTCTCCAGATGATCCTTCAGGATCTTGCGAGCTCTGGTGACTTCTGCTGCGCTGTCTAGCATTGTCTGAGCCCACTCCCCGTTCTTGAGTGGTGTCCTCAAGATCCTCGGCATGTCTGATTTTTAGACCTGCTACCTTCTTTTTGGTGAATTGAGTTTTATTTTTCTGAACATGTTGATCGTCTTTGGACTTCACGCGTTCTAGCCTTGTGTTCTGATCGTCCTCTTTTTTCTTTATGATTTCTGTGAGGAAGTCTGAAAAGGTACGAGAGGAACGTGTATCAGTATCTTGATATCTATCAGGTTTTCTCAAATTATCCCTATTCATGAGGTTATACCTCTTTTCAGAGGGCTCCTTTTGAGGAGACCTACCTCTGGACTGAGAACGCTTCTCTTTAGGAAGTGTCTGTTTAGTGTTTTCCCACTTCTTTTTAGGAGTAGTGAGATTATTTTTAATAAAGACTTTTTCATGATTTTCAGTCAGTTCAGGTTTTACTGGTTTACCACCCAAACTGTCTCTGCCTAAATCTTCATAGGATTTTTTAAATGAATCTTACAAGTTCATATGGTTGCTCAGTAATATCAAGTTATTTTAGTTTTTGGCAGATTGCCATGAATACTGCTTCACCTTTAATTTTAGCTAATAATATAGCCGAGACCTGTTTGAAATCTTTTAGTAATTTCATACCAAGATATAAGGCAGGTTCTGGTCCGTATTCATTTTGAATCTGTTTCAGGACGTCTGGTATCACTGCCATAGATGGAACGCCATGTGTTTTTGTGTAGATTGCAGCAAAGACTGTACCCCAAGTGCTCTAAAATTACATCGAGTCCATGAACATGTCCTGTTTATTTAAAATCGCTTTTTTCATGAAAAAAGAAAATATAGTCATGCTCCAATAAGATTCCTTTATTTTGGTTTCAATATGAGCATCTTACATTTGAATGCAGTGCTCTTTAACTATATCATGTCTATATAGTGGACTAATTCCTTTCGATACCACAGAACACTACAGATAAGTTCTGGCTTAAAAAGCCCCTAACTAATGTTACTAAGTGATCCGTTTCTAATTGTATTCTGGTCTGTCTGGCACATTACTAATAGTTTCAAAATAGGGTACATAATGATATGATGATTTAATTCATAAATATGTAACTTGACTTAGAATACAACGATTAGCCACCTTCCAGCTTTGTCAGAAATCTGTGCCCCAAGAACCACCTGTGCCCCTCTCTTTACTAGAATCACCACCCCCTTTGTTACAGTCGTATGGGATGTGCAAGCTACCTGAGAGATCCAGTTTTGGGCCCTAAAAAGATCCAAGGCCTCCTCCTTTGATAGGTGGGTTTCCTGCACAATGATGATCTGGGCGGAACAATCCTTCAGGTACTGTAGAATTTTGTCCTGCCTCGCTTGTACTCTAAGACCATTGACATTCCAGGACAGGATTTTAATTTTATTGTTTTCCCTCCCTTCTCACCCATCTTTCTTGGGGATCAAAGAACCAGCACCAAAATTCCAAACACCTAATCAATACTAAAAACTTTATAGAGGCAATAGAGGATCTTTTTTTTTTCTTTTACCCCTTAGCTCCCCATCCTGTGCTCTCCCAATACCCCACTCCCCATGGGAAACCCTCCCCTATTTCTTCATGAACCAAGGCCATATGGGTGTCCCCCCAGAGCGGACCTGATATTTGAAAGTAGATATAAGGTGTAAAAAAATTATATCTAAATGCATTTTGCCATTACCTTTTTATTAAGCTTGAAAAATTCATACCCTTAGGATAAGATCAAAGGATTTTACGCCCTATCCCAATAGTGTAGTAATAATGTAGTAGTGTAGTAATAATGCGATACAATTCAGGAGAGAGGTCTAGCCCCCTGGTTGTAGGTTTTTAATAAAATCGTCCAACGTTTCTACAGAATGGAAGATGTGCATCTTGTTATTTAACATAACCTTTAAAAAAGCTGAAAATCTCAGCTGTACAGAGGCTCCTAAACTCTTTAGCCTATCGATCCTTTGTCCCATCTTCCACTGCCTATTAGAGGTGGTCCATCACCGTTTTTTAGCTTTTGGTGCAGTGAGCTAAAAAACGGTGATAGATCTTGGTGCAGTGAGCTAAAAAACGGTGATGGATCGAGCCCTGATCTTTTGACGGGGTATGAGTGTTCTGCTTAATTCAGATGCTCTGTCCATCACCACCCCCTTTCATGAATCGTTTTGGCCACTATAGGAGTGGCAGGGTATGCTCAGATGTGAGTCCCTTGCTCACTGCACCATCAGGATTCAAGCCAGCCGGGCCGAAGACGGCTGCAATGCCAGAAACCGGTCCCCGGAAGCTTGTTTCCTTTCCAGTAAAGAATTGGCTTGGTAGTTTGGTCTGCCCTGTTCCCATGATGCACTGGGCCACGGACCGACTAATTTGCATATAGCCAGGTTCTGAACTGGGATGGTGCAGTGAGCTAAAAAACGGTGATGGATCAAGCCCTGATCTTTTGACGGGGTATGAGTGTTCTGCTTAATTCAGATGCTCTGTCCATCACCACCCCCTTTCATGAATTATTAGAGGTGGTAGCAGAAACATCTGATCTAATCTCGTATCTAGCACCATCCACCTCAATAAATTTAATCCCCAGGGTTTTTGACAGTATTTTCTCTTTCAGAGAATACATTAGAAAATTAATTACAATTTTCCTGTGTTTAGACCTGTTTGTATGTCTTTTGCTTTGTCCTCTTCTGACTCCTCCATCTGAAGCTTATTCTTAATCAGTTTTACTACATATGATTTAATATCACCACCCTCTCTGCTTCCAGGTACTTTCAGGATTTTCAAATTATTTTGTCTCGGGAAATTTTCTAACCTTTCGATCCTGTCCAAATTCTCTCTCTCTGCAGTCTTTAGTTTGTCTATTTCTGCGCAGTTTGCCTGTACAGTTTCCCTAAGCTCTATGACCTCCTCCTCTAATGCTGTAGTTCCGCTACTGAGGTCATCTATCTTTCTTTCCATTACCTCACAGGCCTTCTTTATCTCCAACTGATTCGACTCTGATATTTCAAACCTGTTTTTGATTTCCGCTGATAATACTGCTAAGGGTGCTCCAACAGATGAGTCCTCCTTCTGTAGGTGGTGAGGGCCCTGTGCGAGGTCTTCAGAGATAGGGACTAGGCTACATGGATTTTTAGCGGAAAGCTGATTGCCTGTGTCGGTATCAGAGTCGGTATTCATCTGAGACTTTGCTACCCCGTCTCCATGGCCCACCTTACCGGGATCATCTAGGTGGCTTTTAGGAGTTACAAGCTTGGGACAGAACTGATTATGACATTTTTGGCCCGTCGGAGCTGTTGAAGATTCCACACCATTTCAAGATTTCCTTGAGTGACTTTGTTTCATCTAGTACCTTTTCTGATGATTGGGACTTCGAGACTGTTAATAATATGATGTCAGATGTAGAAATGTCTGCAAAATTCACAAATCGTGAATATTTAGTAGGTTCATCGGATTATGAGCAAATGTATTGTTATAATCACTATGGTCATCATTTCTTGCATAAATCTGCAAATCCTACAATGTATTAACTTATAACCAATAGGAACATTGTCCTACGCCACCAAAGGGTAGCTCAAAAACATTTTATGGCAAATTTCCATACTTTTCAGGTTTTAATGTTTCAAATCCAGAATCATTTTACTTTAAAAATGTTAATAAGACAGGAATGAAAAGTATGTTGAAATATACCAAGCAAATTTATTCTGCGGCCTTTTATGCTCACCTGTCTTCACTAGATTTTGACTTTTGGAAAGACAACATTAAGACAAAAACTGTCTGGGGCACAAAAGACTGGCAAGTGCAGGGATTGGAAGCCTTATTTAGAGCCTGCATCATCCCAGAGGAAATAATGTTTTTGAATGACACTGTCCAGCAGACGTCTTGTCTTTTGTTAGCCAAGATAAAAAACTTTAACAAATAATCCATACCTACACCTACACCTGATAGTAACAACACTACAGTGGGGGAGGTCGACGTACATACTATTTTGCTTCACAACAGAACAGATCCTGATTGGAAAAAATGGTTAATCTGGCCCACAGACACAAACACCTGTCAAGATAGATCTCTGAAAAAGACACAAGGGTTCACATTCACTAGGCCAGATCCAAGATATGTTCAGAGACAGCATCCAGGAATAGTAACATCATACAGTGTAGGGAAACTGTGCCTTGAGTGGCTACACAAATCTACACTAAAGGAAGTAAAACAACACTTCTCTTTACTTAAAGATGGTGCTGATCTGAGGGACTCCTTACAAGTACCTACTAAACCGCGTCATAAACGTTTTATATATGCCGGTATCTATGCATTGTATAATGAAGCATGGAAGATTACACAAGCAGAGACTGCAGAACGAATACGAGAAATTGATCGTATTAATTTAGAGAAATCTCTCTCTGTAGTTGACAATGGGTTAACGGCTCTGTCATCCAGGATATATTCTTTGGACAGCATAGCATCCTCTGCCATAGACATAATAGAACAGGACTTGCTCATGTTGCAACATGGTCAGTCGCAACTACGTTCTATAATGCTATGAGGCTGGACGTTACAAAACCTACATTCAGGCTATGTGCCTTGGCGCCTAATCAACACCACGTCACTGTTTTCAGAATTTAATCTCACTGATAGATCAATCTGGCACAGAGGGGAGCAGACTATATGGGGTTGCGCATTGAAAAACTGGAAAGATTGCCATTAACTGTCGCTGAAAGATCAGCCACAGAATGGATAATACACTGAACAATCACTCTGCCTATTACAATTTTCCATTTTCAGTATTGCTTAAAACATATACCAGCAGGCACATATGAAAGGTTGGGTAAAGAATACATCAAGACATCCTGGTACTTACCATATACACACAGATGTTGGAGTGGGGGGAAATAAGTGTTTCTTAGTGGTAAAAATTGTGAAAACACACTAAGCGGTTCTCTCCTTTGCCAGGGTATTAATTTACACAGGGCCTGCAATGGTTCCTCTAACAACTTATCCTGCCACCTGCAAGGTTCACCAGCTGCAGTGATTGATCCAATTTTTGGACAGCTTTCTAATGGAAGTTACCTCATGTTGAATGATCACAGCTGCTGTGGCATGTTGCCAGGTTTGCCCTATCTCGTAACTGTGTCAGCCAGGGTCACATGCTGTATGCAAGTATTGTTTCCAAAAACCAAGACAGACTGGGAGTCACAACTTTGGCCTTCACTGAACATCTCTTCTATACGAATTGATACTTTAAGCAGAATGAAAGCCATTCTTTTGCAAAAAACGGTGTCATTGACCTCGGCCAAAGAGACGTATGATCTACAAGTCGCAAGGACTTCTGCAGAGATACATGCCCTTTTAACAACAAATTGCCCTATACAGTTCTCAGAAATGTTAAGTCGTATCTTAAACATGTCTGATACGAGCGGTATTGTACAAGTATTTAAGACAGTTTTTTTCGGGACTGTTAGCACCTTTTGAAGCAGTCCTAGGCATATTTCCAAACTTCGTGCACGGACTGCCTCTCGTTCTGGGACTCGCAGCAGGGATACTATTTTTGCTGCTACTGCTCCGATATGGCAATCCAAATAACCAGCGATACCCAGTTCACTGTGGAGAACACTCTACTGGTGATGAAAAGTTGTGAGCGCATAGTCCAAATTTTGGGATTAACTCGTTTAAAAGAATTGAATACTACATGGTTTATGTCATTTAGACCAATCTGGCAAGATTGCATCTTACTTGTTCTACGATACCTGCTATGCGGAGAAAAATGCGTGTTAGACATCTGTCTCTAGCTCCCATTAGTCCTGCCAACGGATGCTGATATTTTGCTTGGACCAGTAACGGCTCATGCACTGTGTTGTCCCCAACGGCTACCAATCCTGATGACTGCAAAAAACACAGTTGATGGACAGAATGTAGAACAATGTAATACATTCACCCCAGTACAAGGATCTGGGCCTAAATCCATCGTTTTTTGCACTCCACACCACCCTGGGTTAGACACTGGCTATATGCAAATCAGCTCTGACCCTGTGCCTCATGGGAACAGTCCAGTCCGAACTACCAAGCCATGTCTTTCCCAGACCGGAATCAAGCATCCAAGGACCGGTTTCTGGCTATCAGCCTTCATCAGCCTGGATAGCTTGACTCCAGTGGTGTGGAGAGCCTGGGACTCACGTCTGAGCATACCCAGCCCACTCGGGGTGAAAATTGCAAAAAACACAGTTGATGGACAGAATGTAGAACAATGTCATACATTCACCCCAGTACAAGGATCTGGGCCTAAATCCATCGTTTTTTTGCACTCCACACCACCCTGGGTTAGACACTGGCTATATGCAAATCAGCTCTGACCCTGTGCCTCATGGGAACAGTCCAGTCCGAACTACCAAGCCATGTCTTTCCCAGACCGGAATCAAGCATCCAAGGACCGGTTTCTGGCTATCAGCCATCATCAGCCTGGATAGCTTGACTCCAGTGGTGTGGAGAGCCTGGGACTCACGTCTGAGCATACCCAGCCCACTCGGGGTGAAAATTGCAAAAAACACAGTTGATGGACAGAATGTAGAACAATGTCATACATTCACCCCAGTACAAGGATCTGGGCCTAAATCCATCGTTTTTTTGCACTCCACACCACCCTGGGTTAGACACTGGCAATATGCAAATCAGCTCTGACTCTGTGCCTCATGGGAACAGTCCAGTCCGAACTACCAAGCCATGTCTTTCCCAGACCGGAATCAAGCATCCAAGGACCGGTTTCTGGCTATCAGCCTTCATCAGCCTGGATAGCTTGACTCCAGTGGTGTGGAGAGCCTGGGACTCACGTCTGAGCATACCCAGCCCACTCGGGGTGAAAATTGCAAAAAACACAGTTGATGGACAGAATGTAGAACAATGTCATACATTCACCCCAGTACAAGGATCTGGGCCTAAATCCATCGTTTTTTTGCACTCCACACCACCCTGGGTTAGACACTGGCTATATGCAGATCAGCTATGACCCTGTGCCTCATGGGAACAGTCCAGTCCGAACTACCAATCCTGATGACAGCATTCATTGAGATCTCACAGATGCACCATGCTACTGCTGAGGTACGAGACGAAAGCGGCACACAGGTTCCTTCAAATTCAAACATAGCTAATGCTACCAACGCGGACGGCGATGCTTCACATCTATGTGCGATTGATCTACTTAACGAGGTAATCCAACTTTCACCTACAATGGTAGACAAATTCTTTACAGACTTAGAAGACTTGATGTTTCCCCAAACAATAACACTGACTTTTGATTTGGCACACAGTGTCTGAGAGACTCTGAATTCGACCTTCATTTTTAATTTTTTCAAAACAAAGTTTCTAACTTTGGAACTCTTTTTTCTATGATTAATTTTTGTTTTTCCAAATTTGTAATTTTTCATTTTTTGGCACAAAGTAATCTGCTTAAAGTAGAACTATTCATAGAGAACCAGAATTCTTTGAAAAATCTTCCAAGTAAGACAATATTTGGTCTCGACTTTTTCTTCTGTATTTAAGAGCCATTTCATAAATGTATTTTTGTGATTCATTCGGGTAGCATTTTCAAGTATCAAATGATCTGCTTTGAATGAAACATTGCTTCAAATGCGTACAGCACAAATGCTTTTTTTTGTGTACAACCAATTCTAATGCATTTTTAATGTATTTTGGGTGGGTTTTTAACATATCATGTTTAGATATGTTTTTATTTGTTTAGAACTTAGTATTGTCGTACTTAAGAAAGTGGAGTGGGTGTTGTGTGGTGTTTTAGGCCCTGAGTGAATTTTCCTGAGTCATGACCTTATATAGGTACAATTCACATTGCCCTTATATAGGCATAGAAATAAAGCCCTTATTTAGGCAAAGCCCATGCTACTCAAATACAGGCATGGCTACTTCCACCCGTACCAAACGTCACAACGATTTGCTTGAATATTGATTTCTCTAAGAACTCAGTTACTTACAATGAACAACTATTCCCCAGGGGTTCATTATGACGTTCATATGCCCGACTTTACGTCAAACTATGGCATTCCTAAACACCTTCAAGGTATAAATATACCTTCACTTGCTGTGGCAAACTACGGTGGTTTGGAGCTGTTCGTCTATCTACTTGCCCGACGCAGCTCGCTACAGCAAGTGCCGAAGGACGCCGACTCTCCAGCTGACGCACTGATCAGGAAGCTGCCCTGCTCCTGATGAGAATCCAGCTCCAGTGTTTCTGGCTCCCCTTGCGGGATGTTGGGAAATCGAGTCCCGAGGCTGAGATACCAGACATCCTTCATTCTAACCAAGGTATTGAGCTGATTAGAACCTAGAGGAACCTTTGGTAGAGTCTTGGCAAAGAAAACTAAAACCTATGCTACACAATACCTACTTCTTCAAGCGTACTAGACTTAGGTTAGGTACATTGGGGTAGGCGTATTTTAGAAGCACCAGGGAGTATTTTAGCCTGTGTATTTATGTATGTATTTTTATATGGCTTAGAAACCATATAATGCTCTTACAGTATTATTGTATATTACTATTTACGCTGTACGCATTATACTTTGAAGTCTGCTTAACGATTGTAGCAGTTCACTTCTCTTGCATGAGAAAGAAGACTGTTCAATAAACCTTTTATTGAAAAAGCCTGTCTCTCTATTTCTCTGCAACTCTGTAGAAACTAAGCATGCACGATTGACTGAGTGAAATACTTATCTATTGTTTCCGCGACTCTAAGAGATATATTCTTATTCTTGGGAAACAAAGTTGTCATGTTTATGCGGTTGTCAGAAACTAATCCCTTCTTGTGTATTCGAGAAAGTTTCTAGTGGCCTCTGAGTTCGCTGGCACACACACAATTAAGTTTAGTATATTCGATAGAGGCCTAGTTGACCTCAGTCCTACGTTAAATCTATAGGATATATTATTCCAATGAGCAGAGCCTATTGGGAATATAGGAACTACACTACAGGACAACATGGATTTGTCTCAGTTAACCCTTTTAGTATGGAAGCTAACCGAAGAAATGCAGGAACTAAGGTAGGAAAACCAGGCCCTTAGACAAGAGCTGGATAGAACCCGAAGAGAATTTACTAATTGGAGAGACTCACAACCAGGAGAAAACAAACCTATCATTGCTCCCGGTAAATTTGGTCCCTCATCTGTTTTTAGGGCTCGCCCCTTTTCTATTTCGCAGAAATAGAAAACAGGGTCGTGAGCCCTTATGTCGCTGATCTGCTTCTTTCCCCAAAGGCTCTATTGAGGCAGCTGATTGGCTCTCTTCAAGCCGGATTCCTAACAGCTCACGAGAAATAGAATTACGTGACAAGCTCCTCGTGCACGAGCTTGCCTGAGCCTTCTGCCTATCAGCCTGCCAGTTCTCCTCCCCTAATTATTCACTTCACTTATTCATGGCCGTGACTCTGGCTCTTCAAAGGCTCTGCCCCCCCCACCCCCGCCTGCACTTCACGTGCCCCTGTCGCTTTATCTGCTTGCCTTCTGTCCCTTAATCTCCCTGTGACTCCCCCTCACCTCTCCCACTCCACTGTTTCAGGCCTCCACCATTTGCTCAGGACATTGCTTGTTTTTTTTGTCCCCTCTTGGAACAGACCTCGCCCGACCCCCTCCCTGTTCTCACAGTGCCCGCCTCCCTGCCCCCAACACAAAATACCTCCAGATGATGAAAGGCCCCTGCATGCTACCAAGGTCTCTCTCCTGTAGGCACCCCCCCCCCCTCCCCCTCCGAACAACCCCCTGCCCGTGGAGGTGCCTTCACCTGACTATGGAAGTGCCTTCATAGTGCGTTCTTTCTTGTTGTTGGAATGTTTACCATTTATTGCAGTATTATCCTTGTTTCCTGATGCTGAGCATTAGCAAAACACATTTTTTTTCTCTCCTTGCTGACGCTGTTTAAGGGCTGCAGTAATTGGTCTCTGTGTGGCCATGACACTGAGTAATGAGGGCAGAGTGGCCACGTCCATTTCACCTACACTAACTTGTTTGCATTTTTCTCCTGTGTTCCGTGAATTCATTTTAATCTAGCGCTTAATGCTGCGCTCAATCTGTTTCTAAGCTCCCAGACGCCTGGCAGTTCGGAGTATTCACAAGAAATATGTACAGATGTCAGTCGTTCACTTCTTTACATGAGTTGACTAGATTTGCACATGTTGCCAATACACAAACTTGAATAGAACAGCGCGATCCGATAACCCCCTTGGGCCTGGGTATGTTCAATACTCAAACAGCAACAGAAGTACGTATGGCAGTTTACACAAATCCTATACTTTCAGACATACATCTTGCTCAGCACACGTTGCGTTTAATTGTTTACATGTGCTGAACATTTCAAACTTTATTATTTTCAACAAGGAATGAATGTCCTTTACTCCAGCTTTTTTGCAGGACTATATTTGTGTGAATCAAGTCCCGGATGGGGAACGACCGGCGTCCTGTGAATAGCCACAGGTGTGACTTGTGTGTCTACGTCACACCGTATTGTGCCTGGCCACGCCCTTGAAATCCACACTGTGTATTGGTAAAATGCAGCATGAACCTATCCTTGGGAGCAGCGGCGTGCATGGTGTAATGTGGTGGGTGGGGGGTTGGTTACAATACTAGATCGTGCACATCGAGGGGCGTTACACCTCTGAAAGTAGAATTGTATAACATATGACATATATAGAATGACGTAACCGTATGCATATTTACAGTCATTGTCTCAAAGAAATGTAGTAAATTGTCAAGAATCACACATTTATTAGTCAATTGTTGCAGCTGAGATTTCAACCCAGGTTGCAAGGTTCCAAAGTCGCCCTCTAGCCGCTATACCACGCGTACATCCTTTCCCCTTTCATTACATCTGTGGCTAAAACACTTGGCTGTCGCGTTTGTAATTACCATCTCCAAATGGAATTGCTCAGTGCATTCCAAACTACTGATGTGATGTTTGCACTTAAAAGTTCCTTGTGCTTTCACAAAAACCTTGCTGTGAGGCCCAGGAACACACACTGGTCTGTCCCTGAAACCAGGTCTAGAATTTGGATTAAAAAGTAGACAGTTTAGCCAGTGCACACGCACTCCTCCCCTCCCCTTTAATTCCTCCCGTCCCCTCTACTCCTCTTTAATTCCTTCTCTTCTAGCTCTCGCTTCCATTTCTTCCTTTTCGGTTCATTCTTTTACATCTCTTGAATTTTTCTTCTCTCCTCCTGTCGGTCCTTTCTTCTAGCAATTCATTCCCTTCCATTCCTCCACCTGTTATTTTTAATATTAACCCCTTCCATGCTCATGACGGAACGGTTCCGTCATTAGCGTCGGTGCTCCGGTGCTGATGACAAAACATTTCCGTCATGAGTCAATGTGATTTATGACCCTTCAGCACTGCAGCGAAATTCGCGCAGCACTGAAGAGGTTAATATTAATACATCTAAGTCATGTAAATACAACACATATTGCATTACAAATGCTATGGGTGTCTGTTTGCAAAAGTTAACACTATTGGCATTGTAAATGACAAAGTTATTAATTTCGCTATTTTCAAAACAAAAACATAAATAAAAAATGTGTCATTTACAATACTAATACCTCTAACTTTACTAATGCGAGCCCTATTGCATTGCAAATGCTTGTTTCCTCTAGTACATAAGGCCCTAACAATGATCAGAACCTGCAAGTCACCGTGGTAACTCCAATCCCAGTTCCCTTGGCAAACCCGGAACGATTTACTGGTGGTAGTAGTCATTTTACTACTTTTATGAGCCAATGCCAGTTACACTTTTTATGTATACCGCAGGTTTTTTCCACCGACACCTCCAAGATAGCTTTCATCATCTCTTATTTAGGAGGCGTATCGCCCACCTGGGCTATGCCTTTGGTTGACACAAATAATACTTTATTGCACAATCTAGCTGCTTTTAAAACAGCTATGTCCAGTTTACTTGCCAAACATGTTTCTATTCAAGCATCCGATAACAAGCTTTTAAATCTACGCCAGGGGTCCAAGGATCTTTAACCTATGTAACAAATTTCAACAGATTGTTATCAGAAACACACTGGCCGGAGGAGAAAAGAATATCTTTATTCTATCGGGCCTTAGAGATGAATTAAAAGATTCTTTGGCACACATTGTTAATTTGCCTGAGGACTACGCAGAATTTTTAGATCTAGAGGTTAAGTTAGATCACAGATTGGGAGAGCAAAATAGTGAAAGACCCAGAAGTAATTTAAGAACTTGGCATTTTAGAGTTGAGAAAAAAGAAACAGAAGAAAAGAACACACACGTGGAACCAATGCAGATTGGTGGTCTGTTTATCAGTCGATAAACACAAAACATCAGCACCACCCTATAAAGTAGGGGCTCTCGTCTGGTTATCATCCAGAAATATCAAGATTGAAGGCCCCAAGAAACTAAAACCTAGGTTAATTGGCCCCTTTCCCATAAATAACATTTTGAATCCAGTTTCAATGAGATTAACTTTGCCCTCTGAATATGCCATCCACCTAGTTTTTCATGTATCTTTGCTCAAACCACATGATCCCTCCACACGAAAAGACAACCCTCCTCCACCTGTTGTAGTTGGAGACAATATTGCATATGAAGTAAATCGCATTATAGATGCAAAACGTATACATGGTCGATTACAGTATTTAATTGACTGGAAGGGTTATAATGTGTCAGAAAATCCTGGGAACCAGAAACACATGCACATACTCCAAGATTGGTCAGATCTTTCCATGCCTTGCATCCGGAAAAACCCTGTCACATACGGTCTTGGCATGTACACATGAATTACCTGGGAAAGATCTAAGGACCAAATCACCTTCACATGCACACGTGAGAAAATCTGAGACCCAAAGCTATTTAAACTCCACCCACTTGGTTTCCGATGCTTCGCTTCGTGCCTAAACACTCACCTGACTCCGGACCTGGGTGGCAGATCATCTGAAGTTTTTCAGCGCTCCACCCTGCTTCCTTGCCTGTCTTCACTCAGTGTCTTAGGCTGTGTTCTTGCTGTTCGGAGCACATTTCAGACGTTCCTTCCTGTTTCTGAATTTCCGGGTCCAAATCCTCTCCCAGCATGGTTTCCGATTTCCTGCAAAAGAGAAAAGAAAAGAGATTCAACAAAGGGTTGCCCAGCAACACCTCGCTCTGAATGGTAAAGCGTTAGCATGCTTGAACACATACCAGTAAGAATTTAAACTTTATCAGAACTGTGGCAGATACCTCTTGACCTTCTATAAATCAAGAGAACGTTTTGAAACTCTTTCTGAAACAATCCAAGGACTTTATGGACATTGAGTAAGTGAAGAACGTTAAAGTAAAACGGACATTTGTGTAAATACCTTGAGTCTGATTAGAAGACTGAAAGGGAACAGAGAGCTTGATTGCTATTATCATTTATGTATATTTAATGTGAAATTACGGAGCAAATATTGTAAAGGAAATCAGTAACTCTTGTGATAATTTGAGCAATCACAGATTATTAGTGCACCTGTAGTGTTTTTTTTGTTTATTCTTTCTTTTAGTTTCAAGAATCCTTTTGAGAAATGGTCAAGGGTAATTCAGGTATACCCAATTAAGAGTTCCAAAGCAGATGTTTGACCTAAAGAAGTGATTTAGGATGTTCAGATTAATCGGGTACATTTATCAGATTATACACGAGGTGAAAACTGAAGCCCAGTAACAATTTGCCTTTCTCGAGAGACATTCTACACCACTGAATTGTCAAGTCGGTCTACAAGAATCCAGTGTGTCTTCTCTTTTCTCTCGTCCCTATTCCGCTCCCTCCCCCGGGGTTCGATCAGGGCGGCAAGTGAATCTTATCCTTGCCTCTCTGGTGGAGTTCAGAGGGAGTTTGGTAATAGCAGCATCAAGGAAGGAACAAACCGGAGTACAGGTGGGTGAATTCATGACACCCTGGGCCCCGGGGACCACCACCTCCAAGGGGCTTTGTACTTGTTGGGAGGGGGGCCGCGCAGCCCCCATTCTAGAGCCCTTGATGGCCTGGGGACCATCACCCCCTAGAGCCAGCTGCAATGTCTCCCGCTATGCCATAGCAACCTCTACTTTGCTTCTTGGAAGCGAGAGCAGGAAACTTGCTCTCGCTTCCAAGAAGCAAAGCAGAATTGCTTTTGGGCAAAGGGAGCTGCATGTTAGCAGCTCCCCTTGCCCAAAAGCAATTATGGCTCCCGCAGGAGGCAAGGAGCCGGCAGGGACCGTGGGGCATTGGGGCTCCCTCCAAATTAAGGGTCAGCCCCTGGGGATGGGGTCCTGAGGCCAGAAATTGCATGGGAGGGGGGCACAAAGCCCCCTCTTCTTTAGTTTAGATTTTTTTTTAATGGAAGGGCAGCCCTGGGGGATGTGGTTCCGGGACTAGAGGTGGCCCAGGGGAGTGAGGCCACGCTGCCCCCTCCCGGCAATTTTTTTTTTACACAAGGCCAGGTCCTGGGGGATTGGGTCCCCGGGGTCACAAGTGACCTAGGGGACCCCCTCCCTGCAAAAAAATGAATAAAACAAGGCCAGGCCCCCTTCCTATTTCTTTTAAATGCTCAGGCCCTGGGAGATGAGATCCCCAGGGCCCAAAAATTGTTAAGAGAAGGCGGGCCACACAGCCCCCTCCTAAAAAACGAAAAAGAAAACCTAACCTGGATCTCGCCGGAGGCCCCGCCCCCTCCCTGCACCACTTGAAAACACACCTTCTGGCGTGTTTTGGGTTGGGGGATGAAGTCCCCTCGCATCTTATGGGTCCTTAAGGGCCAACTAGCCCACCAGGTACCTCCAGCAAGCACCACACAGTGGGATTGCTGAAAGGTGGTACGAGGCCACACCTTTGTTTACACCACTTTGCAAACGCGCCTTGTGGCGCATTGCTGATGGGGCAATGGGGTTCTGTTGTGTCCTGAGGCCCTCAGGACTAAAGTTTACAAACCATTCTCAATGTTGCCATCGAAAAGGGTACCATCAGCAACGAAGACAGAAACTACCTCACCAAATCCAATCTTGCAATACCCTACATTTACATGATACCTAAGATTCACAAACATGCAACCATACCTCCGTTTAGACCGATTGTCTCTACCATCAATTCATTACATGAACCGATTGGAAGAATCTGGACAAACATTTACAGCCCTTGGTACAATCCATGAGTACATACATCAGAGAGACCACTGACTTTTTAAACATCTTAGAAACCATCCAGGACTATATATATCTATACCCCATGACAAAGGCATGGAGGGAGTTGAATCTTTTCTCCTGACCACAGACAAACCTGATGACCACGACTGCTCTGCACGTGACTTAAGTGATGCCTCAGAGGTCAGAACCCGTAGGTCTATCTCTTCAACACCTTCTACCTTACAAGAAAAGAGGATATAAAACGGAAACACAGTCTGTTGTTTATGACAAAACTATAGATGCTAAATAGCTGGAACTACATTTAGTGACTCCTCTTTGATAACGGAGTGATTTCACACCCCATACAATCTCTCTGATCCTTATAAAAATGTACATATTCGCACTTTAGTTTAACTGCTGTTAAAATTAGTCTGAAAAATGCAGCTTTTTATCCCATTTCCAGTTAATAAGATTTGTACTGGAAATGGCGACTAATCTCCTGAAAAAAATGACATCCCGCCGCCAACCCCCACAGCATCCCCCCGCCCCCTCAAGGCCAACCCCACCACTCTCAAACTTCACCAGCCGCCACTGCACTCTGGAAGCCCATAGTTGGGGGGCAAGGACAGGCAGCAGAACAGGGGTGTAGTTACAAGGAGTTGGACTCACAAGAGGAAGAGTCATGAAAGGCGGAGTCTGACAGTCGAAATACACATCTAGGGCCAGATGTACCATAATTTTTCAACCCTTTTGCGACTTCAAAAACTGGTAGTGGTATGTACCAACGCTATTTTGCGAGTCACACACTCGCTATTAGGAAGGGGCGTGCCAAGAGCGTCACTTCCTAATACCATTGTTTACACTCGCAGTTTACAACATTCACAAACGGGAAGGGGTCCCGAGGGGACACTTTCCCATTTGTGAATGGGTGGGTGCGAAAATATTTTTTAAGAGAAGGCAGTGGTCCCAATTTAGGTAATCGCAATTTGCGAATCCCTTTTGCAAATGAAAGAAGCCTTTCCTAAATGCGAACTGTGCATTTAGGAAAGGCTAATTACCATCAACTTCAAGTTGATGGTAACCATGTGCAAACTGTGAAAAATTTACAAAATTGCATTGTTCAAAGTATCATGAGACGGCATGTGTGTGCTTTACAAGTACACACTTCTCTTTTGGGGGTAGTAATTCGGGGGGGGGGAGGCTTAGGCCCCTAGGCACCCTTGGCTTTGCATTCGCTGATTGCGATTACCAATTTGGTAATTGCAAATTAGCAAATGCAAAACCCTTCATTCCTATGGGTTTTTAGGGCTATAGGAATGAATGAAGTCATATTACCTAATAGCGATTCGCTATTTACAGAATCGCTATTAGGTAATGTTAAGGAATCGCAAAATAATTTGCAATTCCTAAATAAATTGCATTTTGAGATTCCAAAATAGCGATTCGGTAAAATTCGCTATTTCAGAATAAAAACATTTAAAATCCAAATCACATGTGACCAGAAAAAAAAAGAATCAATGTTACAAAATCAATTTCATAGGCATATAAAAACCCCAATAGCCAATTGCACGAATATAGATAAAAGGACTACCACGTTAGGGGTATTTTCAAGAAAGGCAGCAAGGCAGCAAAAAGGAAAACAATGATCATATGTGTACAGTTGATGCTTATGTAGCATTTATCATAGGGTACCTTTTTTGTCTGAGACGAACGGCTGCTACTAAGAAGCTTGCAATATTAAATATCTCCCATGGATCAATCAACATTTGGAGTTAAATTAAAGCAGGTTTAACCTGTACAAAACATTTTTTCTCTTAAAATAGGAACTAAGAACTTCCTGCGAATCACAGTATAATGGTCGCAAAACATTATAAAATGCATAGTATCCTGTGGTGAGAATTTGTCACAGGTACACAGACTCAAATCTTCTTGCCTACTCCATCCTTGGGAATTACCTAAAAAGAAGTGAATTAGGTTAAAACAGAACCTAGTTAAAAGCAAACGGTGGAAGGGTTTAGTAACAATTCTCAGGTAAGGTTCAGTCCGAGGGGAGGTTTTTAACCAAAAATAAGCCTTTACTGATGGTTTCAGTAGCTCCCGCTCCTCACGCTCCACCGACTGGAAATTCAAGAATTGGGTTTTAATCCAAGTCAGGTCCTCTTTTTTTATCATATCCGGTGAATTAAAAAGAACTGGGCGCCCCAATTTTAACATGCTGTGCTTAACGTAATAACGCCACGGGATACTACTAGCTTTAGTCCCTAATAATCTGATGGTTAAATGTTGAGTCTAGATTAAGCCAGGTCTGACACATACATAACCCCTAGCAGAATGGACAGAGAATGGTGACCATACGCGTTTGTTAAAGCTCAGAGAGCGGGGAACGTCGCATATGCTTGGAGAGGTTATTAAGAAATTCATTGACGTTCCATTAGTGGCATGTGAATTAAAAGAAAGTAATGAAGTGAGATTTCCTGGACATTTGCTTGTTCGTCATGAACTGGGTTCTAAAAGCAGGGCACCTGGACTTTGCTCTACAAGTTTCCTCACCCTTGTCCTGAGGAGGCCAAGAAGGATATAAAGGCTGATAAGTGTCAATTCTTGATGGATAACAAAAATTGAAGTTAATTGGGGGACTGATAAGAATGTATGCAAAAATGTATTTTCAACTTTCTGGACCCCCACCATATACTTATAATCCCAGATGGGTAATGTGACTGCTATAAAGAATGTGTGCCATGCAGACAGTGTTGCCTCCCCCATTGGGGAGTGGGGGCGTCGCCCCCCCTGCTTTCTTGGCGTGCGAGAAAGCAGAAACATAATGGTATTAAGTTTCATTTTATGTTTCTGCCTTCTTGTACGGCGAGAAAGCAGAAGTGCCTTTTTGGGGTGGGCAGTCCTGCTCCAGGGCAGGGGGGAGTGGCTTGCGCACTGTTGTGCATGCTGAGTGTTTGATCGGCTCCAGGGCCGACCAAACAGTCAGTACGTACAACAGTGGGCAAGCCACTCCCCCCTGCCCTGGAGCAGGACCGCCCACTCTCTCCTTTTTCTCTATTAGGCTGGTGCAGCGGCCTACAATGGAGAAAATGGCCCGGGTGGGGCGTGCTCCAATGCGCCTCACCACTTGTGATTGGTGGAGCCTGGAGGGGAGGGACGCTGCCTTTGCTGATGACGAGAGCTGCAGGCACAGAAAACGCAGGATGGCGGGAGCGGGAGCCGGGACCCATCCAGAAGCGGGACGGTAAGTTTTATGTAATATATTTTTTTTAATTAAATGAACCCCTCCCCCCTCCGTTAGGACCCAATTTCCACCCCCCCCACCCGCCCGTCATGCGGGCCGCGTCTGGAAGTACATCTAGAAGGCCTTACATCATAATTAAGTCGTTTAATGTGACTAAACAACAATGGCCTCGAGGAAACCCTCCACGCGGTAGCTACTAAAGATGGTAATTCACTCTGGGGCTCAAGCATGGAGGCAGGGATAAAGAATCTGAAGCGATAATTCTGTATCCATGAAAAATAATGTTGTAGAGGGTGTGACATTTACACGTCTTAAGATATGCAGAAATGTGGACAGGTTGTAGGTATTTACACTGCATTTGTCTGTACCTTCCCCGTGCATCGTCCAGGCCAGGCCCCCTACGAGCCTTCATGGCCCCCAGGTAGAGTCCAGGCACTGGGCCAGCTGCATAGAATGCCGCGCTCACCTGTCACAGCTGCATTATGTGACAACTGATATCTGTAGAAGGGCAGTAGACGGTGCTTTCCTGCCTGCCACCCCATGGGCTTCTCTCGCCCCTGCTGCTAGGATCAGGATTCAGCTAATGAGCAGGGCGAGCAGAATATTCCCAGAGAGGCACCTAGCGCCCACTTAATTAATAATTAAAAGCTCGGGTCCACCGGGAGCTGAATTCCAAAGACGGCGAGGCACAAACACCGTGTGGGAAAGCTGCATGGATAAGTGAAAATAAATATTTGAAGGGAACAGAAAGGTGTGGGTCACTCAAGGTGTGCCCAGCCTGCGTAAAGTTGTGACCCTGCCGTGTGGTTAAACACACAGCACTGCCCGCCGCTGCAGGTGTAAAGGCTGGGGAGAGGCCTAGAACAGAAGGGGAGCTTTGATTTGTTAACAAAAGAAAGAGGGCGGTGACCCGTGGGCCTGCTATTTACCTAACTTTGTCTGGCACGGCCTTAGAGTTCATGGTGGCCCACCACGGGGACTAGTTCTTTTAAAGTACTAGTCCCCGGCGCGGGTGTACAACCATCCCTTCGAGCTCATCATGGCAGTGAGTGAAATCAACTTTTGGTTACATTCAGAATGCCCGGTGCAGAAAGAGCTGTGAGTGTGTGTGATAGAGGTGAAGGCCACGTGGACTCTGTGCTGAACGACGAGCACACAGGGGAATGAGCAGCCTGGAAGGGCATTGTTCACCATGCTGGTGTCCAGCGAGATTCCTACTAATGACCGGTTTACCCAGTGCAATATAATACGCAATGGAGCCGTGTCGCATTAAAAGCAATCCTTCCTCGTTTAATGTTTTTTGGCAACTTAACTTTTCTTATGACGAGAGTATCAAGTCTGCTTTGACAATTTAACTTGCGTTTTTCTTAGACCGCGTACATTGTCAGGGCACTCTTAATTTCCATGCATGTTGGACAGTCCTGGCATGGATTCGTCGTTTTAATAGTTGGTGGGTGTAATCAATGGATGGTGCACGGACATGATAAAATAGTATTCACCCTAATGTTGTACACCAAGTGCTTTACTTATAAGAGGATAAGTATGGATTTAGTGGGTCCTCTCCCAAAATCAAAAAGATGATATATCGATATACTGGTTATTGTCGATAACGCAACTCGATACCCAGAAGCATTTCCCCTACAAACACCAAGCACGAAAAAAACATCAGTGAAAAGTTAATAGAATTGTTTTTGAGGGTAGGATTTTCAAGAGAGATTTTGACAGACCAGGGTACCCCCTTTGTTTCTCGTTTAATGAAACAAGTCTGTAAAACCTTAAAAATTACCCAAATAAAAACATCGGCTTATTACCCTCAGACAGATGGTCTGTGAATGCGATATAACGCCACCTTCAAGCTAACCATGAAGAAAATGCTAACTACCGAAGGGAAAGAATGGGACATGTTGTTGCCACTCGCCCTCTTTGTTATTTGAAGCCACGTTCAGAGAAGCTTGGGTTGTTCTCCCTTTGAACCTCTTTACGGGAGACAGCCACAAACCTTGCTAGAAATGACAAGAGGAGCGTGGGAAGAAGAGAAACAAGAAGAGACACAACACCATCTAGAATACAGCCAAAGCCTAAGAAACCGCATACAGAAATTGCGAGATTTTGCTCCCAAAAACCTAGAAAAATTTCAAAGAAGCCAGCAGATGGCTTACAATAAGGGAAAGAGGTGACAACAGTTACAGGTCCATGACTGGGTGCTCCTATTCCTACCTTCCTCAATACGCCAAAAACGGGCAGAAAGGAAGGGACCATATGAAGGTGCTGAAAGGATAGGCCTCACTACTTACCGGTTACACCTTTCCTCAACCAAAACCCAGATATACCACATAAATCTACTAAAGAAATGGTTGGGACCCCTCCCAAAAGACACCCATTACGTTTTGTCTGACTCAAAACCCATTCCTTCAACATTGAATAAATTGCCCATAAACGAACATCTAACAGAGGAACAAAAAGGGCCTCTTCAGCCCCTCTTAGAGTCCTTCTCCACCATCTTTTCGGACCTCCTGGGAAAATCAACAATACTCGAGCATGCCATTGTTACCACACCAAATAAAGCAATAAAACAACGCCCCTACAGAATACCAGGCGTTAGGCGGGACGCAGTTCCTGCCGAAATACAGAGCATGTTACAACTAGGAGTCATAAAACCTTCCAGCAGTAACTGGTCTCCCCCATTGTCATAGTTCTGAAACCTGATGGTTCCATCCGTTTTTGTATAAACGTCCGAGCAGTCAATGCCATCTCGAAATTTCACTCATACCCATTACCAAGAGTCGATGAATCGAGAAATTAGGCTTAGCCCAATATATAACCACATTCGACCTTACAAAAGACTATTAGCAGGTACCACTTAAACAGGAAGACCAAGAAAAAAACACCTTTAGTACCTCTAATGGGCTATACGAGTTACTGCACTGCCTTTTGGGTTACACAGAGCACCAGCAACGTTCCAAAGACTTATGAACAAAGTTTGTTCCCAACATCAAGAGTACTCCTTAGCCTTCATAGACGATATCATAATATTTAGCCCTAACTGGGAACTACATCTCGTCCATTGTGGGAAGATATTCCAAGCACTTAGGACTGCAGGGCTCCACGTGAACTCCAAAAAGTCCAGGATAACCTTCACCAAAGTCAAATATTTGGGCTAATTATTGGGAGATGGGGTTATCGCTCTGCAACAAGAGAAATTGAGAGCAGTCTTAGACACCCCCTTCCCTACCACCAAAAAAGGCATTAGATCCTTTTTGGGCTTACAAGGCTACTACCGCCGGTTTAAACCCAATTATTCTGAAATAGCAGCACCACTAACCGAGCTACTGAAGAAAGAGAAAAGGAACTAAGACTTGGTAAATCCTCCCCAAGCCGCCAGAAAGGCATTCCACAAGCTCAAGTGAGCCATAACCTAAGGCGGAGAAACCAGTAGGGAAGACCGGAAGAAACAGAACATCGAACAGCCATCCGAGAGGGAGAACTGGAGCCTTGGGGAGGTCACAGCTTGTTGGCGAGGAGGGAAAGTCGAAACAGAAGGAGACCAAACCTCACTGAAGGACGTGGAGTCACCATGCCATGGCCCCGGAGTGACGTGGCTCTTACAGGTGCGTGGGCGTCTATGGGGTTTTGGAAAGGGGCTGAGTAAGAGAGGGATGGGAGGGGAGGCCGAGGGGTGAAAGGGACCCAGGGAAAAGGAAATAAGTGAGATGGAAACAAAGACAAGAGCAGAAATCATCGGCTACTCTTCTTGTTTTGGTTGCTCCAACCTCTACCCCCACCCTTCACATTTACGCATAGCTATTATTTATCCTTCACATCCTCCTTTGATTAAATCATAAAGCAAAAACACTTACCTGAGTCTTTACCTTCTGTCTGAGAGACGACCGCGGCCGAGGCTCACCTAAGGGAATGAAGTGGAAGACCCTGTGGGAAAGAAGAATACAAAAGATTTCCTGTAATAATAATAAAAAGTGCATACCAAGAAATGATTCAATGCAGTGAGCTCCTTCTTGACCGACTCTTCTAGAACGGGGAGCTACATACACTCCCTACAGGGAATGGGAGACAGACACACAGAGACCAACAGACACACAGAGACCAACAGAGACACACAGACAGACACACACACGGGAAAGCAAAGTAGGAAAACGCTACATACAGTTGTTCTATGCTGGCATATATACATTATTTTATAAAGATGGTGGAACTATTGATTTGAATGCACTTTCTTTTCTTAAGTCACATATGTATGAAACAGTTCAGAGTCTGGAAAGCCCTGCAGCCCCTGCCCTGAGTGTTGCCTCTCAGTGTCCTGAAGATGCCCCCGCGCTCGTGCGTCACCCCGGGGTCAGAGGTCTCCCTCACCTCTGCTCGAGCCCCGCTCAGTGGGGGCTGCAGGGCCTAGGGGAGGGGGCACCGGGGGCCCGGATGCCTGTGAGGAGTGTGTCCCGGTGTGTTATTCCCCCTCCGAGTGACGCGCGAGCTCAACAAAACAAAACAAAACATGGGGTCTCACTGCTGGGCACGCGCAGGACCGCGCGTCACGGCTGCGCATGTGCGGAGCAAAGACACGACGTCCTATCGCCGAGTTAGGCCCTTGCACGGGGTACGGACTGTAAACCGCCCTGGACAGACGACGCGAAGCCTCACTGCGCCTGCGCAGAGAGACACTTCCCGCTCATACGCCTGCGCAGAGGAAAGACACTTCTCCCAGAGGAGTCGACCGAGGAGCTTTGCATTTAAATATATCTCACCCTGTGCTGTGGCGCGAGGCGCCTCGTGCTCCGCGACGGGAGGCAGTTGTATCTCATTCATTGTGTCCCCGCGCGGACACTGGAATCCAAGGCCTTCCTGACCTCGCGTTCCGCGGTGGGAGGCAGTGTCTGTCCTCGGCGCATGCGCAGTTGTCCATCTACGGTCCTCTCTAACCCACGCTCATAGTTCAGTGCTGGGGTTACTCAAAGGCCCCAGAAAGCTCAGCCAGACCCACAGCAGGGAGCCCAGGCCCCACATGAAACCCCAGATGAGGCATGAGGTACAAAGACTGTCTGGAGGGTCTCGAGCCTCTTCCGGGATTCATTTGTTGTTCTTGTTGCATCGATCGATGATTATTTTGTATCAGCAATGCTCATTGGCCCTCACTGCTGGGGTTGGGTCGCTCTTTTCAAGGCCTCAGCAAACGGGGACAAGTCTGTGATGAGAAGATCGACCAGTAAAAGTAACACATGTACAGGATAAAAAAAGTAGAAAAATAAATAGATAGCAGTGTCCTATCCATAATGTAGCAAAATACAGTAAACCTAGGTAAAGTGCATATTGTGAATAGTACAATACGAATGACTTCACAGATCGCACATAGATTTCCGTGCAGCCGTAGCTACAATGCGCAAGATCGATGCAACATTGTCCAATTTAAATTTGCAGTCAACAGCGTCTGTTAAATTAATAGGTGACAATTTTTTAAAATACGGAATTAGCAACCATTGTGCATATTTCATATAGTATTTACTAAAGACTAAAAAGTGTAAAAGCGTTTGACCGCTGTGACCATCACATGGACATGGCAGTGAGTCACGTTTTGCGTTATAGCTATAGGGAAAACAAAGCAAATATCTTACTGTACCAGCTCTTAAACGGAATAGGAGGCCTCTCTCCCATTGGGACATGGGTAGTGCAATATAACTTGGTAGACAATGCTCAGGGTGCTCAATGGATATAAATTTTGCGACCGTTTTTATATTCAATTCCCTTTCTAGTTTATCCGCGCTATAAAGTGCGTACAATGCTGCCTTCAAAACGTTTTTGTCCATTGTTACAGCTGTGTTCGAGTTGGCAAACAGTCTACCAAGGTTATTGCTTTCCAAAGTCTTCACTACCCCAGGAAGCCATGGAATATCCATCCCTTTCTCACAGCGAAGACTATCATCTATTATGTCCCTTGTGAGAGAAGCCTCGGGATTCTCCATTATGGCTAGCCAAAATAGTACAGGGCGGGCCCTTATGATGTCTTCAATGTATCCTAATTTCAGTTTGCCGTGACATATGTACAGAGGGGTGGAGATTGGAGCGCCCAAGAGTTTTCTACAAAATCTACTTTCCTCTGATTGGACGCAAGAGCAGTTGGCAACACTCCATTCCTCTGCCTCATAGGTAGCTATTGGTACACACAGGATCTTAAAAATCTTTAAAAAGGCTGGAATTGTTCCCGATCTTCTAGGGCGGAGGAGACTGAGGTTTGAGTTAAAAGCCTTCGAGAACTTACTTTTACAATATGCCAAGTGTTCACACCAGGTGCCGTTCGCAGCGAAGATTATTCCAAGATAAGGGGAAGTAGCAGTGCAAGTTAATTTTTGGTCGCCCACAGAGATAAAATATTAACAGACATTTCCTTGGCCCACAAGGCATTATAAAAGATTTCTTAAAATTTGTGCATAAATCTAGGCCGGACATAAAATCTGTGAAACCTCGAACTAAAGTGCGTAGTGCATTTGGTGTGCGACCAATTAAAACTGCATCATCTGTGTATAAAAGCACTAGGAGAGGTTTGCCTTGAATTCTGGGAACATCATTAGTTAGTGTGATCAGTAAATTGTTTATATATATGATAAATAGAAAAGGGTCCAGAACACACCCCGTCTGACTTCTCTGTCTACACTGATGTAATTGGAAAGTTCTCCCCCAACACCAATCCTGACCTCGCTTTCAGGTCCTTATGGAGATAGGCTAAATAATGAACAAGGGCCTCATCCAGTCCATATTCTAAAAGGATGGACCATAGACGGGACCTATTGACAAAATCGAAAGCCTAGGACATGTCCATAAAAGAAAGCTAAGTAAAGTGGCAAGTGCTGTGCAAAAGTGTACTTCCCTATGATCAAATTAAGATTAAGACTTTGCTCGTTTGTGCCAACTTTACCCTGAAACGTAGTTGGCATTGTTCTAAAACTGATTGTCCTCTGACCAGGTTAAAATTTTTGTGTATAAAACTCTGCCTAAAATTTTAAGGTTGTTATCTATGAAGGAGATCGGTCTACAGCAACAAGGTTGTGTGCAATCGCCGTTTTTAAAAATGGGAACGATCGTGCTAGTAGACCATGTCTTAGACAGTGGGGCATTGGTTAGAATATGAAAAATATTTAACAACAGTGGGGCCCAAAAATCTGGTTTATCTTTAATAAGATCAATGGCCAACCCATCAGGGCGTGGAGTTTTATTGCCCGCACTCTGACGTATAGCCTCCTCAACCTTGTTTATTGATAATGGGATTCCAGGTGGCCCCCTGTTAATAAAAGGGTCAGATTAAAAAGCAGGCTCTTGGTAAATAGTGGAAAAGTGACTTTCTCAGGTGGCGCTCATTATGTTGCATCTGATGGGAGTGAACGGCTGTCCAATTGATCTTTAGCGGTAGTCCAAAATATATTCCCATTATTTAAGCTGGCGGCATTAATGAGCGCATCCCATTACACCTAGGGCTTTGAGATAGGACCTTGCGGAGCTTTCTGTTGGCAATTGAGCACTCCTGATTGAACCATCTAGGTTCACGCAGTACTGTACAAATGGGTTTAGACAGCAAGGATTTAATGGTCCACTGAGTTCGGTAAAGGCGCTGATAGCCACTGGGTGTGGAACAGATTAATGTTTCCCCTAACCATAGAACTGAATCGTTCTGTAATATTAATGCCTCGCCAGCCCATTCTGAGGTTATCTGTAGATGGTGATCGGTCCCTAGCACCACATTCTGTCTGAGGCGTTGGAACTGGAGACATCCGTAACGTTATT
Organism: Lissotriton helveticus; assembly: GCF_964261635.1. Classification (NCBI taxonomy): domain Eukaryota; kingdom Metazoa; phylum Chordata; class Amphibia; order Caudata; family Salamandridae; genus Lissotriton; species Lissotriton helveticus. The sequence goes on from NW_027611714.1 coordinate 2,442,940, forward strand.
TGTATTGGGTTATGGTCCCCAAAGATTGTGGCCATAATTTCGGCTTTAAGCAAGCTTGCTTCTAAAGCGGGGGAGATAAAAAACATTATCAATTGTAGATGAGCAGCCCCTCCCTCTGAATGTCGGTTCGGGGGGGGCATTATCTTTTGTAGTTGCATCAATTTCCATAACATTAATTAAGTGAAGGGTGTTCAAATGGTCCATTAGCTCTCTACCCCTATTGCATGTTTGTCTGCTCCTGTGTGAATATTCACTTGACCATGAGTAAGATAGCTTAGCATTAAAATCGCCCCCTGACAGCTTCCTACTGACTTGAAAGAGTCTTTGAATTTTCCAATAGATGCAATAAAATTAAACAAATTTATAAAATGCATATTTGGAACAGAATGAAAATCACAAGACCTGCCAAACGCCATTCAGCTACAAGCAATGCGCCCGCATATTTATGGTTAATTCCTTCCACCCGAAAAGGAGCGTTTTTCAAAGCACAGCAAGTGGGTGTTCGCCATGACCCTTCATCAGTATGAACGCTGTACCCTTCAATACGTTTTATTTGGTAGCCGAAACCATGCACCTTATTGCTGCTCTACTATAAACAAAAATCAAACTTTGATACTAATATACACCTGGGGTATACTTAGACGTGGGCTATTGTGTAAAACTAAACAAGCCCACACACAGAGCGTCCCGTATGCCACCCATAACCGTCAAAGTACCTATTTTACACACACAAGCAAAACATGTTTCTAAACATGGAAATAAATATAAGTAAACTCAACCACGATTATAAAAGACTTCTAGACAGAAAAGATGTTGGCCTTCACTAAGCCAGATGACTCACTGAGTTGACCCGACATCCGAGTGTGACCTCTACCAAATCTGAATACTCGTAGGGCAGGCTCAGCCTTTCATCGTTTAGAGGGTGATAAACTGGCCGCCATTGAGCTGGTGATAGGAACATCGGGTTATAAGGCTGCAATTGGTGTGATGCAGAAATGTACTTCTAATAACTCGTCCCACCCGTAGAGGTTTATTCACAGTAAATTACACCTCGTTCACTCCTGAGGCAGAAAGAGGCTTAAAGCTTCTGCCATCAGTAAACAATGTTATGTTATGTTATGTTAACATTTTGATTAAGCGCAACAGCTTCCCCAGCAAAGAGGCGTCCCGGCGCTGAGGATCCACAAGTACCATACCAATAGCGGAGAAAGAGCTGAGGCAGGAAGTCCTAAGGAGAGGGGAACAGATGGGTCTTAACGGCTTTCCGGAAGGCGGACAGGTTTTCCAAGGAGCGAATATTAAATGGCAAGGAATTCCAGAGCTTAGCTCCCAGAACCCTGAAGGAGCGACCGCCAATACGGCAGAGCTTTGTGCGGGGTACTATCACTAGGTGTTGGCCTAAAGAGCGCAGACTGCGCTGTGGCACATAAGGTGTTAGAAGCGGGCGCAGGAGTTTTGGGCATCTGGATTTGAGGATCTTGAATGCCAGGGTGAGGGTTTTAAATTGAATACGAGCTTCAATGGGAAGCCAATGCAGCTTTCGAATGGTAGCTCTGACAGAGCATCTGCGGGGAAGACCCACCAAGGATCTTGCCGCCGAGTTCTGAACTCGTTGCAAAACGCGCTATCTCCGCTTTGTTTGCACCCAAAAATAAAACACTGGCATAGTCCAAGCGAGAGAGGATTGTGGATTGTACAATGAGTTGCCGGACTTTAGAGTAAAAAAATTTGAGTATCGGGTTAAGACTCCTCAGCAGGCCCACACAGGTAGCTGCCACTCTTTTTGAGTGGGTCTGGAAGCTAAGCGAGGAGTCTATCCAGACTCCCAGGTTTTTGACTAATGATTTAGGTGGTGGAATGGTGCCCAAAGAAGAGGGCCACCAGTGCTCGTTCCAATAGCTGGTATTCCTCCCAACAAGCAGCACCTCCGTCTTACCTGCATTGAGCTGCAGGCAATTGTCCATCATCCACTGGGCTACTGCAGCCAGCCCACTCCTGAATCTCGAGGCCGAAGTAGATGGTCCTTCGGTGAGAGTGATGACCAGCTGCGTGTCATCTGCATATGACACCAGCGTGAGGTCCCACTCCTTAGCCACTACCGCAAGTGGCTGCACGTAGAGATTAAAAAGGGATGGGCTAAGTGCAGAGCCCTGAGGGACTCCCTGGCTGATGGAATGGGACTGGGAGAGAAACGGGGGAGCCGACACCCGGAAGGATCTGTCCTTCAAGAATGAGCGGAACCATTCCAGGGCAAGACCGGTAATCCCTACTGTCGCCAGACGATGTAGCAGAATGTCATGTGAAACTGTATCAAAGGCTGCGCTGAGATCTAACAGAATCAGCGCAGCGCTCTGACCGGCATCAAGAATTGTCCGGAGGTGTTCAGTCGTGGACAGGAGGGCAGACTCAGTACTGTGGCCTGGCCTGAACCCGTTTTGTGATGGGTCTAGGATGGTATTATTTTTTTTTTTTAAACTTTTATTGAAATCAAACAGACATACAACAAACAAAAAACCTTCACAAGGCGAATACACTTCAATACGTCATCGTGGGTCCATGTGTTCGGAGCTTCAGTACAGGTTCTAATCAGTACATTCAGGTAAAGTAGGGGTAGGGGCAGGCAAGGAGACATGTGACAAATACAACAATAATGTCGATTGAACGCCAATTAAGGGGATAAAGACTCTTCAGCGGACAAGTCGTGAGGGGGAGTACATATGTTACCCCTATACGCGTTCCATTGGGACCAGATACGACCCCACTTCTTGGGACGCCCACGGGAAAGAAATACAGTCTTTTCTCGAAACATACACCAGTCCATGTTTTCTTTCCAGGCTGATATGGTAGGTGGTCTGTTCGAGCCCCAGAGCTGAGCAATATCTCTCTTAGCAACCATGTTACCAAGGGTTGCCCACGTGGTTTGTGCAGAGTTGTAGTCATTAGGCTCCCACACATTGAGCAGACAGCGCCTCGCCTCGGGCAGCAGAGACACACCCGTAACACTCTCCATGACAGCATGCACACGAGCTCAGAATCGCACCATCTCCGGGCATTCCCATAATATGTGGAGAAAGGTGCCAGACATACCACAGCCGCGCTTGCATAACCCATCCACGGAAAACCCCATCCGGACCAGGCAGGGCCCAGTGACATACACTCTGAGGAGTATTTTCAATTGAAAAAATCGTAGGCGGGCAGGAATGGCGACCTCCTTAGGGGAAGACAAGGCAGATTGCCAGTCCTCATCGTCCAGTTCCAGACCGTCTGAGCACCACGCCTCTCTAAGATGAACCAGCAAATCCGCCCTGTTGTTAATAAGCTTCTTATAAATTAAGGAGATCGTACTATCAGGCACATGACCATCAAGAATGCGGTCTTCCAAAGGGGAGGATTCGGGAATGTCAGTGCCTTCAGGGAACACCGACAACAAAGCATGGCGGACCTGGGCATATCGAAAGAATTCCGAGGCATTCAGTTCATATTCCTGACGCACCACTTCGAAAGACTTAACTGTCCCCTTCGACCACAAGTCACCCACTCTACTGATGCCAATCATGTCCCATTTATCAAAGCCTTTCGTCCGCCGCAGAGAACCCAGGCATTCCGAATCATACAGGGGGGTGGCCAGAGTAAATCTACCACGCCAGCCCAAAGCCGCAGTCGCATTACGCCACACACTCACAGCAATCTTGGTGGGACCGGTCAGTGTCCCGGGGCGACCACCGGAGTAGAGCGCCCTTCTAAAGGACAGTCCAGGAAGGATAAGCTTATCCATAGTAAACGCCGGCGCGGGGCCTGGGGCGTGAGTCGCGTGGTTAATCGCGCTGAGCTGGGATGCCCAGTAATACCGCCTGATGTCCGGGAGGGCGATACCGCCATCATACCAAGGAAGTGTAAGCTTGGAGAGAGCAATACGTGCGCGCCCATCCCAGATAAGGCGCCTCTGTAGATTTTCAACTTAACGGAAGTAACTGGAAGCAATCGGGTCAAAGGAGTTTTGCAGCGCATACAAGAAACGGGGCAAGGACATCATCTTAAAAAGCGCCGCTCGGCCGAGGGGTGATAGTGGCAACGTACGCCAGCAAGCCACGTCAAGTCTAAGCCGCTGTAGGGGGGGCAGTAAGTTAAGTTCATAACGCTTAGCGGGGTCCAATGAAACATAAATCCCCAAGTACTTAAAACCGGTATGCGCCACCTGGATTGGAAATCTACGCGGCAACGGAGGGAGAACTCCCGCCAGAACGTAGACGCAGGATTTAGCCCAATTGATGACGAGACCGGAGTTCTTGCTGAAGGAAGCAAGTACATCAAAAAGCACGTTGGGGGATTTCTGAGGCGAGGTGAGATAGAGGAGAATGTCGTCTGCGTACAACGAGACGCGATCTTCAAAGTCAGGGGACCATCGAATGCCCCGCATAGACGGCTCCCAACAGAGCCATTCCGCAAGCGGTTCGAGGGCGAGAGCAAAGAGCATGGGAGACAACGGACAGCCCTGCCTGGTGCCTCGTCCGAGCTCAAAGACGCAAGAAACTCGTCCGTTAACCACTACCTGTGCCAGGGGTTTCTCATAAAGAAGCTTCACCCAGGCTATGTAGCCCGGCCTAAACCCGAATTTCGAGAGGGCGGCCCATAGGTAAGGCCATTCGATAGTATCGAAGGCCATGGTAGCGTCGAGAGAAAACAAAATTGCCGGTTCCGCAAGCGTCTCGGCTCTCGCGAGAACTCCATGGAGTCTACGCAGGTTTACGGCAGTGTTGCGGTGCGGGATAAAGCCGGATTGATCCGGATGGACCAGATCACCAATCACCGTGACCAATCGATTAGCCAGAGCTTTTGCCAAGATCTTGGGCTCGGCGTTAAGCAAGGAAATAGGCCTGTAGGAGGCGCAATGATTACGAGGTTTACCCACCTTAGGGATAACAACGATAGTAGCAAGTCGTTGGTCAACGGGAAGGGAACCGGACTCCAGGGCCTCGAGAAACATATTCCTTAAATGAGGCGCCATCTTGTCAGGCTGCAGCTTGTAAAGTTCGATAGGCAAACCATTGGGGCCCAACGCTTTACCGGTACGGAGGGATCGAATCGCTGTTGCGATTTCATCCACCGTTAGCGGGGCATCCAAAAGGTCCCTGTCTGCGTCAGAAAGACAAGGTAAAGCAATGTCCCTCAACAGTGAACGAGAGACTTCCTCATCCCGATCACAGACCGAGGTATATACAGTCTCAAAGTGATCCGCGAAACATTGAACGATCCCAACGGGGTCCGTAACGCACTCACCATTCAGCCGCTCAACCACCGGGACTACGCGATTCACTCTCTCCTTTCTATCCAACCACGCCAAAATGTACCCGCTTTATCTCCCACATCATACAATCGTCCCTGCTGCTCCCTGTTCATCACTCTTGCTGCGTCCGTGACAAGGGCCTTGTAATCAGCCTGTTTCAAAGCTAGGGAGTGCAGCTTGGAGCTAGTTACACCAAGGCGGAGATCATCCTCCAGAGCAACTATTTCAGACTCCATCCGCACCACCTCCACAGTAGCGGCTTGTTTAGCAGCGGCTATTAGTGATAAAGACTGCCCACGCACAACAGTTTTAAATGCTTCCCACAATGAAACAGCCGAGGTAACAGACCCCACATTTTCAGCAAAATAGTTCTCAACTGTTTTGACAAGGCCGGAGCGGGTCAGGGGATTATGGGAATATCACGGGTTAATCGGAGCCACTCTTCCCTCGACACCCACACCAACCTCGAAACGGAGCCACAAGGGGGAGTGATCTGAAATTCCCCTAGGGAGCTGACGAACTTCCCTAATAGAAGTAGACTGTACCGCTGGCAGTAGAAAGTAGTCCAGTCTAGACAAACTACCATGAGCCCCAGAGTGAAAAGTGTATTGCAATTGTGTGGGGTGTAGCAGCCTCCAAGTGTCAATAAGCCCAAGAGTGTCCATAAAAGTACTATTTCTATTTTCTATTTAGGGAGTTTTATAAAGCGCATGGTGACGCAAAACTTTTATTACTGGAACTTACAGAAGCGGCATACCTACTGAGCGAATAGGGCAGTTTTAAGCTTGGCTCTAAAAATTGATTCTGATGACTCTAATCGCAGTGCCATGGGTAACTTGTTCCATCTAGCAGCTGCAAGGTATCTGAAAGATCTTCCGCCCATCCGTGCTCTAGACACCTTAGGAACAACCAGGAGTCCAGAGCCGGAGGATCTCAAGGATCGGGGAGGTTCGTAAGATGTCAAAAGTCCTTGCAGAGGGAGAGGAGATCTCCCATTAATGATCCGATGGCACGTACATAGTGCTTTAAATTCTACCCTGCTTCTGACCGGGAGCCAGTGCAGAGACCGGAGGGCCGCTGCAGAAGCGGCTCTTCTGGGTAGTCTAAGCACTAATCGGGCAGCGGCATTCTGTAGGACCTGTAAGCGGCTGAGATTCTTCTCCAAGGTACCTAAATAGAGAAGATTGCCATAGTCCATCCTTGATGTGACTAGTGCATGTACCAAGGTTTGTCGGGCTCTCACGGGCAAGAACTTCAGAGTCTTCCTGAGACTTTTAAGGGTCCCAAAGCATAGTCCGACCACCTGGTTGATCTGAGGGCCAAAGGTGAGGGCAGTATCAAACCAGATGCCCAGGTTCCTTGCTTTCTGGCATGGAATGGGTGTTGGGCCTAGACAAGATGGCCACCATGCCGACGTCCACGCAGACTGGCAGCCCCCCACGACCAACACCTCGGTCTTGCCTCCGTTGAGCTTGAGGCAGTTGGCGGACATCCAGGCAGCAAGATCTTGCATGCATGCTCTGAAGATGTCCGCCGAAGGACCGGGTGCACGCGACAGGGAGATAACCAACTGCGTGTCGTCGGCATACGACACCATACTGAGGCCGTGACTCTCTACTAAGGTGGCAATCGGAGCGACATAAAGATTGAAAAGTGTTGGACTCAGGGACGAGCCCTGCGGCACCCCCTGGTCCAAAGGAATTCGCTCAGAGTAGTGGTCACCCTGCCTCACTTGGAAACCCCGGCCAGTAAGAAATGAGTAAATCCATTTCAACGCTGCCCTTCTCACCCCAACCTTGTTCAGACACTGTAGCAAGATGGAGTGTGCTACAGTGTCGAACGCGGCGCTAAGGTCTAATAAGATTAGCGCCATTGTTTGTCCCTCGTCTGCACCCTGCCTGAGAGCTTCGGTGGCCCTCAGAAGGGCAGACTCCGTAGAATGACGGGGCCGAAACCCGAATTGGGTAGGGTGAAGATGGTTGCCTTCCTCCACATATGTCATCAGCTGTTTATTTACCACCTTCTCCGCTACCATGGAGAAGTAAGGCAGCAAGGAGATGGGGCGAAGGTTGTCCAGTTTCTCAAAGCTAATGCTGGGCTTCTTGCGGAGGGGAAGCACCACAGCCTGTTTCCAATCCTCAGGTATTAAACTGGATCGGAAGGAGACATCTAACACATGCCTGATGTAGGGTTCAAGGGTCTCCAGACTGTCACTCAACCTTTTAGGGGATGCGGGATCTCGGGGAGAGCCAGATTTAACAGATCTGCAGATTTTAACTAGCTCTTCCGGTGTGGGCGTGGTAAAATTAAGTAGCTGATTTTGATCATCTTCCTCTGCTACTAGGTCAGCCGGCTCTTCCGCTGCATGAGGTATTTCGGGGAAATCAGCGTAAATTTTAGACACTTTATCTCCGAAGTAGTTAGCAATGCGGTTGCATGCAGCTACCGAGTGATCTTTGTCTTGAATTGCGGTTTTTGGGGTGGCTAGAGATTTATATATGCTGAACAGTTCCTTGGCGGAGTTCTCTGCCCCATGGATTCTGTCTGCATAGTATGTGGCTTTCTCTATACGGATTTTATTATGATAGATGCGTCTCTTAATATGATAAGCTTCTTTCATCAGATCATCATATGCCACTCTCCATTGTCTCTCTGCCCGTTTACAATCCCTTTTGGCGCGGCGCAACGCCTCGCCAAACCAGGGAGCAGTTATCTGTCTGTGGGCACCTTTTGTTGGCCGGCCCAATGGGGCTGTGCAATCCAGAGTGGCTGGGATGCGGTCATTGAGCAGTTTGTTTGCCGTTGCCACATCCTTGCCTCCTGGAGGCCCTACCGCGATGAGAGCCTTATTAAACTCTGGCAGGGAAATATGTTGCCCACCTTCGACGAGGATAATTAAGAGGGGCGGAAGCATGAGCTTTATGCTTAGGCAGGTGAATAACGAATGAGACAAAGAAGTGATCTGTCCAGGGCAGGGGCTCTGGGGGTGCAACCAAAACATCCTCCCAGTTGGCAAATATGGGATCTAACAGATGCCCACGGTTATGTGTGGGAAGCTGTCCCTTGAGCTCTAGCTGTAGGGTATGAAGTTCCTCACGGAACTCCATCGCTCCTTTGTCTAGTGGATCTTCTAGATGTGTGTTTAAGTCACCTAGCAGCAGAAACTTATCACTTCTTATCGCTGTTTCAGTGATGCACTCTAGAAGATTGCCTTTGAATCTGGGCATAGGTCCTGGTTGGCGGTAAACTAGCAGACCTTTTAGAGTCATGTTTCCGTCAATTGCTATGGTGAAAAAGCCCGCCTCACAACTTGCCAAACTAATTGGTTCAAGTTTGCAAGCCCAGTGTTGTTTAAAGGCGATCGCAATTCCACCTCCTCTGCCTTTCGGTCTATCCAGGCGGACCATCTGATAATTCTCTGGTAAGGCCTGTATGATATCAGGGTCACAGTTGGAATCAAGCCAGGTTTCTGTAATGAACAGTAAGTCGGGATTTTTATCGGTGAGAAGCTCATATACATCATATTTGTGACAGCTCAACGATCTAACGTTAATGAGGCCACAAGACGAGGAAAAATTACTAGTCTTGTTATCTGCTTTCACTATGCAGAAACGAAACTGGCAGTGACGACACCCTTCATTCACCCCTGCTCTAACGCTGTGGAGTCCTAGGGTACACACATTAGACGAGCAACTTACTAGTTCATTCCTGCTCCAAGTGATTCTGCTAGCCGGGGCAGGGGGTCGGGCCCTGGGCCGTGTCCGGTCGCGGACGGGCGCAGACGGGCTTGGCTTTGGCGCGGCTTCGGCGCGCATCCGGCGCGCCCGCTGCGCCAGCCCGCTGCGCCGTCTGGCCGGAATGCACATTTTATAGAGGGTGGGAGGGCGGCGCGACTAGAGCGCACCCCCAGCCCTACCTAAGATGGCGCCCGCCGCCGCTAACAACAATTCCAAAAAGACGACTGGGCGAGGCAGGGAGAGTACAGTTCAGCGTGTGAGAGAGGTGTCAGTGTGCCTAAAAATTCCCCAATTAAAACTTTGTATTTAGAGCCCCCAGGTACAATTCGTAAAAAAACGCTATATTAACATCTTAAAACGCAATTTCGCCAGTTAAATGTGCCAGCAAGAGAGTCCAGATAAAAGTGCTCGCAGCCCTAGTGTCTCTCGCTAGGGAGAGCTCAGAAAAGGCAGCGAGAGTGCTGAAGAGCAGCTCTAAATAACCTGGGAGGGCGGGAGGGCGGCGCGACTAGAGCGCACCCCCAGCCCTACCTAAGATGGCGCCCGCCGCTGCTAACAACAATTCCAAAAAGACGACTGGGCGAGGCAGGGAGAGTACAGTTCAGCGTGTGAGAGAGGTGTCAGTGTGCCTAAAAATTCCCCAATTAAAACTTTGTATTTAGAGCCCCCAGGTACAAAAACGTTATATTAACATCTTAAAACGCAATTTCGCCAGTTAAATGTGCCAGCAAGAGAGTCCAGATAAAAGTGCTCGCAGCCCTAGTGTCTCTCGCTAGGGAGAGCTCAGAACCATTGATGTGCCCTGGGCAGTTCCCTGGCTGGATACCGATCAGAGGCCCCAGAGACAACAGAATTAAAGAATTAAAGTCCCCACCCAGGATCAAGAGCCCTACAGGAAGGCCTAGGAGGACGCTACATAAGTCGGCAAAGGTCGCCGTCTGTAAGCCCGGGGGAACATAGATCGTAAGAATAGACAAGGTCTTCCCCTCTCACCTGCCCGTGAGCACAGCATAGCGCCCCCTTGTCGTGAAGTATAACCTTGTCAACTGCAAAAGGGAGAGATGACCGAAGAAGGATGCCAACCCCCCTGGATCCAGAAGTAAACCCAGCGTGGGCCACTAGGCGGTAACCACGTCGATTAAGAGCCTGACAAGCATTGCCTATCAAATGCGTCTCCTGCAACAAAACAATGTCGGGGGAATGGCGTCTAAGAAATCTCAAAACAATACCCCGCTTAATCCACAACTTACCCCCCACCCTGCACCCCTGCATAAGACTAAAAAGCCACCCCAACTTGCAGTGTGCCTTTCGCCCCATAGCTAAACTAAACTACGCTAAGAACCCAGGAGGAGGAAGAGTCCCCGTACACCCCCCCCTCCCCCAAACAGTGCAAGGCCTAAGAAGTCCCACGGCCAAACTCAGCTGATACAGCGTGCAAAAGTCCTGGTGTCGGGATCCACGGATAATGTCCTCATTCGGCCACACCTCCTTCAGCGCCGCCGGGATGTTTGATGCGATCAAGTCCCTCAGGGAGCGAGTCCAGCCAGTCATTAACAGCATCAGGGCGGTCAAAATAGAATGTACGATCCCGGTATTCAATCCGCAGCCGGGTAGGGAACAATAGGGAGTACTTCAAGCCCAAGTCTCGCAACCGTCTCTTGACTCCCTGAAATCCTAGCCGCTGTTTCTGGACAAGTGGCGAGTAATCCGTGTAGAAGGAAATAGAAGCATTCTCAAACTTCACCGGTCCCTTATCTCTTGAGGCCTGCAACACTGCGTCCCGGTCTCGAAAGTGGAAGAGCCTGGCGATGATGGGTCTCGGAGGGACACCCAGCTTGGCCTTTCCGCCGGGAACGCGATAAGCTCGTTCGACCGCAAAACACTTAGTGAGTCCCATGGGAGACAGATAGTTGGTAACCAAGTCTTCAACCAGGAGATCAGCCCCTTCCGCCTCCGGGACACCAATAAGGCGTACGTTGTTGCGGCGGGCCCTATTTCGTAGTCCTCGAGACGACGTGCCAGCTGGTCATGGGAGGATCGAAGATTATTGATTTCCGCCTGGGCGTCCGAGACATCAGTGACCAAACTAGAGGTCTTCAAGCCCAACGATTCCACTCTCTCATTAGTTTTCGAAATATCCGCTCTAATCAGCGTGATATCGATGGCCACCGTGTCGATCTTGGTAGCCAAAGCCTCGTATTGTTGACCCATAGAGGCCTGCATGGCAGCGACTAAGAAGAACTTGTTTTGTGTAGCAGCCTGATACCGCTTTCTAGCACTGTACTGCTAGCGCCTAGCGCTTTTAATATTCCCTCTTTTTGGCTATTTTATTTTATTTCTGTTCCTTTAGTCCCTGCTTTTAACTGGGATTGCTGGCCCTTACCTGCACCTTAGAGGAAATTGCACCGCTGTTTTGGCGGGTCCGGGTCTGGGGGTGCATCTTCGTGCCTCGAGTGCGGGCGCCATTTTGGTAGGGGCTCTTGACGCTTTTTGGGCGCCATCTTGGGTGTCCTAGTGGTGGCGGCTCACGTGTGAGGGCCCTATTAAAGGCGGCGCATTTAGCGGCTCTGCCCTGACTAAGAAGAACTTGTTTTGTGTAGCAGCCTGATACCGCTTTCTAGCGCTGTACTGCTAGCGCCTAGCGCTTTTAATATTCCCTCTTTTTGGCTATTTTATTTTATTTCTGTTCCTTTAGTCCCTGCTTTTAACTGGGATTGCTGGCCCTTACCTGCACCTTAGAGGAAATTGCACCGCTATTTTGGCGGGTCCGGGTCTGGGGGTGCATCTTCGTGCTTCGAGTGCGGGCGCCATTTTGGTAGGGGCTCTTGACGCTTTTTGGGCGCCATCTTGGGTGTCCTAGTGGTGGCGGCTCACGTGTGAGGGCCCTATTTAAACCTTCGCTAACCGCGCAGCGGTAAGCGCAGCGGGTGCGCCTTCGCTGTGCCTGAGTCGTGCCAGAGTCCTGCCCGTCTGCGCTCGTCAGCGTCTCGAGGCGCTCGGGGGCGGTCTCTGGCTCTATTTTTGTTTATCAGGCAGGCTCCTTTGCTGCTGTTGGAATGCTCTCCTACTCTTCCTCCCAGCTTTTGGCTCTACGTAAGTATTCCTCGCTTTGCCATCATATTTTTCCGGGTGGGCGCATTCTTAAGAGAGGCTGCGTGGGCTGTGGTTGGCGCCTTTTCGGCGATACTATCCACCAGCAAGCTGTTCCATCCTCTCTAAACAAATGCCTTCTTCTCAATACAAGGTCCCTAAGTAAACATTCTCTCGATATTTGGAACTTACTTTTGGAGTCTAAACCACCCTGTCTGTTCCTTACGGAGACACGGCTCGGTGAATGGTCAGGTCCTGATCTGGCCAATGTTATCCCTCCCGATTATATCATACTAAGGAGGGACAGGGAGACAGGTAGAGGAGGGGGGGTTGCTTTGGTTGTCAATAAACTTTTTACTTGTACCACCTTCGTGATTGACAATATCCCTAACTGTGAGGCCCTGGGGTTTACTCTTATGCTGTCCCCCCATCAATCGATTGTCGGAATTTTACTCTATAGAGCACCTGGTCCTTTGGGCTCCTTTTTGGATGACCTACAGGTAGCACTCTCCGTGCCCTGTCTTAAATCAGACCATTGTGTTCTGCTGGGTGACCTGAATATCCATAGGGATAATAACATCGATCCCGACGCTCTTAAGTTGTGGGATGTTACTTCATCGTTGGGGCTGATTCCCTATATTACATGGCCTACTCATGATAGGGGCCATACTTTAGATCAAGTTTTTTCTACAAAAATGATTAGTGCATCTATGCCACTACCGGTTCTGTGGTCCGATAATTTTTTAATAAAATTCACAATACCTCTCATTTCTGCGATCTTTCCTAGAGCATCGAAAATTCAGAGAGGAAACGCCCGGGCTTTTCATCAGGTCTCTGCCGAGATGGTGTCTGATGAACTTTGTCGCCACTCTTCTTTATCTTCGGGGAGTCTGGAGGAAAACCTTGAATTAGTACATAAAAGATTGACTGCCATTTTCAAGGAGCTGGCCCCAGAGAAGCCGGCTAAGTCTACTGATAGGCGATCCTCGGGCCCATGGTTTACTGCATCTTTGGGGGTGATGCGACAAGATTGCAAGAAAGCTGAAAGGGCCTGGAGACGCCTGTATGACCCTCATCTCAAGGCTGCCTATAGAGAGTCTATTAAGTTATATCATAGACACATTCTGGCAGGAAAAAAAGCTTACCTGGAGCGTAGAATTGATGATGCCCAGAGCGCCAGCATAGAGCTATTTAGGATAGCTAAGGAATTTGTTACTCCCTCCACTGGTGCGTCCTCTCATGAGCACACTGAAGTCTGGATTAGCCAGTTAGCTGTTTTCTTTGTGGATAAAATTAAAGCTATCCATGATTCTTTCTCTTGTTCTTGCTCCGTGTCTGCTCTGGGCTTTATTCCCAGCCTGGAAACCTCCATATTGGGGGAAGGCCCATTTCTATCGGAATTTCCGGTAATGTCCCTCACGGTCTCTCTTGACCTTCTGTCTCGACTTAAGTCCGGCTCCCCGCTTGACCCTTGCCCGGCGAGATGCTTGGGGAAAGTTGCTCCGGCTTTAAACGAGGTGCTTAATCCATTACTTAATGCATCACTGAGCACGGGTGTTGTCCCTTGTGCATGGAAGCATGCCTTGATCCTTCCATTGATCAAGAAAGCTACCCTCGACCCTTTTATCCACGCTAACTACCGGCCTATCTCTCTTCTCCCTGCCTTGGCTAAGGTGACCGAGAAGTTTGTGCATAGCTCCATTACCAACTTTATTGAGAGTAATAACATTCTGCACGACTCCCAATCGGGCTTTCGCACAAATTTTAGCACAGAGACCGCCCTTCTCGAGGTCACCGATGCCATAAGGGAAGTTCTGGATACTGGAGGTAAGGCCATTTTGATTATGCTGGATCTGTCGGCGGCTTTTGACACCGTCCCTCATGAAGGTCTCCTTTTACGACTCCAGGAGATCGGTTTCCGAGGGACGGTGTTGAACTGGTTCAAATCATTTCTGACCGGCCGCCGGCAAGTGGTCTGGGCACCGCCGTTTTCCGCTGAAATGCCGCCGCTGGAGGTGGGGGTTCCGCAGGGCTCCATTCTAAGCCCTGCGCTTTTTAACATCTATATGGCCCCTCTGGCGGCGGTTGCAGAGTCTTACGGTGCCCAGATCATTACTTATGCTGATGACACCCAGCTGCTCTTTACATCTGAGAAGGGGAGGGACTTTGATGGTCCACGGATTAGGGACTGTCTGGGAGCCGTTTTCACCTGGTTCCAGTGCCACAGCCTTAAATGTAACCCCGACAAGTCGGAGTTGCTTTTTTTTGGTTGTCCACCAGATCCTGGTTGGAAGGCCTGGTGGCCTTCGGACATGTCTCCGCCGGACATGGCCTCCTCCAAAGCCAAAAATCTGGGCTTTGTGATTGATGATGGCCTTACTTTTGGTCCTCAAATTTCCGGGCTGACCGGAAAATGCTTCGGTCTTTTGAAAATGTTACGGAAATTTCTTCCGTTGCTGTCACTGAAGCACAGAAAGATCATTGTGCAAGCCTTGTTAGGCTCACGTCTAGACTACACGAACGTTCTCTATCTTGGCCTCCCGAAGTATCTTTTGACACGACTGCAGATTGTGCAGAATTCCGCGGCAAGAGCTATTTTCGGTCTTCAGCGCAGGGCCGGAGCCACAGAATTACGTAAGAAACTGCACTGGCTTCCAGTCGCTAAGAGGATCGTTTTCAAGGCGCTTACCTTCGCCTTTAAAGCCCTGCACCGGATTGGCCCTAAATATCTTCAGAAGCGTCTGGCTTTCTACGTACCTCGTAGAACCTTACGTTCTGCAACTCTTTTCAAAGCTTTGATTCCCCCCATCCGCCGGGTTAGAATTGGAGGACGCTCTTTTCGTCTTCTGGCGTCTCAAGGCTGGAATGACATGCCTGTCTCGCTCAGGAAAGCCGAGAATCTGTTTTCTTTCAGGAAAGATTTAAAAACCTGGCTTTTTACTCAGTAATGTCTTTTTGTTTGTTTTTTCTGTTTCTGTAGTGTTGTGTTTCTCTCAGAATGAGGGCTCTTTGTCAAAGCGCCGGGACACTCCTAGGAGTAGCCGTGCGCTATAAAAGAGCATTTTTAACATAACATAACATAACGTCCGCCAAAGACGGGTCCGAGGACGTAGGAAGGGGGATCTTAACAATGTCCGAGACTCGGCTAACAGTGCCAGGTGACCCCTTAGCATGTGCATAGTGGTCCATAGTGTTAGTCTGTTGCTGGCCACCACGGAGAGGCGCCTTAGTCTTCCGCTTCTCGAGAGGCTGTCCGGTCGCCATCTTGAAAATGGGACCCCGAATGGGTCCCTGCGACCTGGTGAAAATGGCCGGGAACGAACGCCCAAACAGACAACAAAACAAAGTTCGAACTATGCTTGCACGGGCACACCGAGTTGCGAACAAGTAGCCAGGTAGTCCAAGGAAGAAGAGAGAGCAACGGGCCAGTCGAAAATCGTGAAAGACCGTACCCTTGCCAGTGGAGCCAGGAGCAGAATCGAAACTGAAAGTCAGAAGGGGCCGGTCCGAGCGACCCTCGCAGCCGTTGTTGATCAACTGCTCCGCGGCCTGTTTCAAGAACCAAACCCCCGGTTCGCCTCGGGGTGGGCCTCAGAATGTAGAAACAGCATAGAAGTTGATCCCGAAGTCTGAATTCGATGTTTCAAAGTGGCCGATGATCAGCAAGGATATGCGGACAAAAGCCCGTCGACGAAGTCAGGATGTAGACAGGATAATCGGAGGGGGTGGCACGGGTCCGGGGAGCTCTGTGCTCACGCAACCATCTTGGATGCCCGCGTAGCTCCTCCTGTGTGATGTTATTTTGATGCATATATTGGGACAATACGTTGCTAACATGAGCCTCCGCAAGTTTAAGTTTTTTTGTATCAAGTTCATTAATTTTTCAAAAAGCGGTAATTTTCCAAGTACTTTTAACATTTTAGTAACATCCTGAAGGATGAATCCCGCTCCAATGCATTTCGGGCATTGTTTGCCCTTGTTCCAGGAGCTCTGCAAACATAACAATACACATTTACTGTACGAACCATTACTCACATGGTATTGCAAATACTGTACATCACGGAATAAATGAATACATTGTGACAAACATTAGGAACATTGTGTATGATGACATGCACGGTGTGTTCGCCTTATAACCCTGAATTTGTGGAAACACGGAACGGTATAGTGAAAGTTAACAAGAAGCACTTACGTGTCTTGTTTTAATGAAAGTGTGAAACCTGGGTGGGAAGGAACGGGTGAAAATATCAGTTAGAAACGTTAAGTCCCGGGTTTGGAAAACAACGCAGGTACATGACGGGAACTCCGACTTACTTGGTTAGGCGTAGTGATTCAGTTTGACGATTTGCAACTTCTGAGTTGCGGAGTTGCCGCGTAGTTGGCGAAGAGGGTGTCGAGGAGTGAAATGACCGCGATAAGATAGAGGGTGGGGTGATGGAAACAGTCGACGGACTGTGGTGGGAAGGTGGCGGCCATCTTAGAGTGGAGTGGATGTTAGTGTGAAGGGAAACAAAGTTCATAGCTGGGTTACAATGTATATCAAACAAATCAGTACAAAAGAAGAAGTGGAAACATAACTGCCGGCCGGCATTACAGAAAGCTACTAAATTCAATACGGTCATTGAGACCATGTGGTTTCATCGCCTGGAGTCTGTATATCAGGCGGTTTCTCGTTGTAACAGTCTCTTGTTGTTAGCAGTTCCTTCTTGTTTTTGCACCATTTCAAGGACCAAAAATTTTATCTGTGCCACGTTGTGGTGAAAGTAATTGAAGTGTGTAGCTACACTAGATTTTAAGATTTTAGTGCGAATGTTTGACTTATGTTCGTTGAGACGTACTTTTATTTTCCTGGTGGTTTTGCCCACATATATCATGCCACATGGGCATTTGAGTAGGTAGATGAGGTTCATAGAATCACATGTGGCGTTAACCTTTAGTTTGATTTGAAATCCTCGCATAGGATGGTTGATGGTGTTCCCCTTAATAATGTTGTTGCAGTTATTGCAATTTAAGCATGGTCTTGTGCCAGTGTAGGACAGTTGTTCCGTAGGTTGTTTAGATAAGATTTCTTTGAGGTTTGTTTACCTGGTGTAGGCAAAGATAGGAGGATTCTCAAACATATTTCCAAAGTCTGGTTCAGACGATAGTATACGTCAGTGTTTTAGAATGATGCTTTTGTAAGTTTTGCTGTGAGTAGAATATATGGAAACTAATACAGTTCTTTTATCATCTTTTTTGGGTGAGCCAATTAAGGCTTCCTGCCGGGTGATGGTGGATGTTCTGGTGGCGTCTTCAGTTAAGGTTTTTTGTGGATAACCTCTTTGCAGAAATCTCCTCGACATTTCATCCATTTGAATTTTGGCTTTTTCCGGGTCAGAAACAATGCGCTTAACTCGTAGCATTTGACTAAATGGTAAGTTTCTTTTGAGGGAATTCTGATGGAAGCTTGTATGGTGTACTGTATTGTTCCGATCGGTGGGTTTACGGAACAGGTCTGTTTCCAATCCATTTTCTGTCAATTTAATTACAACATCAAGGAAAGTGATGATGTGTTCGTCTATGTTCCATGTGAGGGTTATTCGATTGTCTTTAGTGTTGAGCTCGGCCAAGGCTGTCTCAAGATTCTCTCGGGTATCTTTCCAGATGAAAAATAAGTCGTCAATATAACGAACATATAGTTTTAAGTTGTTTGTCCATTTTGGGTTGGCGTAGATATGGGTAGATTCAAATTCTGACATATAAATGTTGGCATAAGTCGGTGCTGCACAGTTGCCCATAGACATACCGGACATTTGAAGGTACCACTGCTGGTTGTGTGTAAAGTAGCTATGGTAAAGGGTGAATACCATAAGTTCCATGAGAAGGATTTGTAAAGAGTTGGACAATTTGCTGTTTATGAGGGCTTTTTCTATGGCTTCAATCCCACCTTCGTGTGGGATAGATGTGTAAAGGCTTTTAGCATCAGCCGTGCAAAGGATAATTGATTCTTCAGGATTGAAACTTATATCTGCCAATTTTTTGAGAAAATCGGTGGTGTCTTTGATGTAACTGTCAAGGCTGGTTACGATGGGTTGTAAGTAACGATCAAGGAACTTGCCGGTCGGTTCATGGAGCGACCCTCTGGTTGACACGATGGGTCGAAACGGGGGGTCCACCAGGTCTTTGTGGATTTTGGGTAGCATGGTTATGGTTGGGCTCTTGGGATATTCAACAATGAGATATTTTTTGGTTCGGTCATCGATGGTACCATCTTCATATGCTTTTGTTACGAGCTCTAGTAGTTCAGTTTTGTAAAGGTCTGTTGGATTGTTTTGTAGTGGCATGTAGGTTGTCGTGTCGGTAATATGTTCCATGATTTTTGCATCGTACATGTTGGTATTGAGAATGACAATGGCGCCTCCTTTGTCTGCTTTTACGCATTTAATGGTTTTATTGTTGGCAATTTTTTGAAGAATGGTTTTATCCTTCATGGAGATGTTTTGTTTGAATTTTTTGGAGAAGTTGATTTTGGATATATCTTGTCTGACGAGTGTCTCAAATGTATCAATGCTCTTGTGACTGCATGGAGGCATGTATGAGCTGGATGTTTTTAAGCAGAGCAGTTGATCTGTTTTGGGTTCAGTGGGTGGTGGAAGTACATTTTCAAAAAAATGCCGTAGGCGTAGTTTACGGGTTAGTTTGAAGGTGCTTACTTCAAGTTCAAGGAGGTTAGTAGAGGTAGTGGGAATGAACGATGTTCCTTTCTGTAGGAGGTTCATTTCCTATTTAGTGAGTGTGGTATCAGAGATGTTAATCACTAGCGATTCCTCCTCGATTTGGGTTTCTTGGTGATTTGGAGTGGAGTGGAGAAGTGTGGCTCAGGGGTTAGAGGCGGCAGACCCGTAATCTGAGATCGGTCCTGGACCAGGGTTCAATTCCCCGCCCCGGCGGGTCTTGGGCTAAAAATTCCACGGACTCGATAATTCTCGCCCCGGTGCCTCCTCGACTCACGGGTTCACACTCTGCGACTCTGGGCAACAGCTTGCTTAATCTCCACAACGGCCCCTCGCGGCGGGATGCCTGACTTTCACCTTGTGGATACCCTGCTATCTCACAGGGGAATATCAGGAAGGGTTCCCTAAGCAAGCGCCGGGAAACCCACTGCGGGTAGCTGTGCGCTATATAAGCTCAACTACATTTACATTTACATTTACATTTACATTTGAGGGCGAGTGTCCTCGGAATCTTTTTCCTGATCTTTTTCCCCGCGGGGTCGTCGGTTTCGTCTGGTCCTACTTCTAAAAAAGGCACACTTGTCGGGAGGTTTTCGCTTGTTTGATTGGTTTGTTGTCTGGTTTCTCGAGATGTGCCTGATGTTGACGGTTCACCGGTGGTTTTTCTTGGTGGACGGTTAGTACTGTCACTCCCTGAGGATGATGTGTCGGTGTTTTGATTGTAAGGTCTATTGCGACGACGTTGGGCGTATACATCTGCCCATGTATTTACTTCTCCTAATTTGTAGTCGAGAGTATCTCGGCGGAATTTACTGATTTTTCGTTCGTTTATTTCCTTAGTGTGTTTGTCTAGCTGGATGTTAATATCATCAAGTGTCTTGGTGAGTTCTTCTGGTGTGATTAGTTCTTTTAATTCGTTATCTATATCATCAATTTCTTTGGTTAGTTCGACAAGGATTGTTGAGAGCTCTTCCACAATGAGGAGTATTAAATCAAGGCTACATTTGTTTAGTATTGCGTTCCACCTCTCCTGGAATGGTTTGGAGTTTTTGCATAGAGATGGTTTTAATGAGATCCGTAGTCCTCGGGGTATGCGCAATGCCTTATGGTATTTAACAAGTGTATTGGCATGAAGTTTTTGGTTGATGCGTCGTTTTGACAAGTAGAGTAGTTGTTTCACACATTGTTCTTTTGTACGGCTAGTAGTGGATTGAGTAAGGTCTTCGTTTATAAGTGCGTATATGCGTTCAGTTTCATCGTTTCCGAAGGCTAGTATGCTGGCTCTTGCTTCGGTTGTTTTAGATATCTCATCATATTGCATTTTGGACTATTTGCGTGCTGCCAGCCCTTTGGGCGGTGGCATGAATGTAGAAACAAAGTTTATTGGTTATGCGCACAGCTGATGCTTAGTTGGGTTTAAAAGTTTGAGTTTGTGATCAATATTGTGAAAGTCAAATAAGGTTTTGGGTGCTCCACCAAGTGGCGTAACCGTCCTAAATACGCCAGATTTAGTTACTGGTTGAGTACGTTATACACTGAAAACGCATCCTAGGGGTTGGGCACATCCATTGGGTTCGTCATAAAAAGACAGACTCCTTGTAAGTTTGATGAATGATCAGTTTATTTCATCACTGATTTGTGTTTAAGTTTTTTTGTATCAAGTTCATAAATTTTTCAAAAAGCGGTCATTTTCCAAGTAATTTTAACATTTTAGTAACATCCTGAAGGATGAATCCTGCTCTAATGCATTTCGGGCATTGTTTGCCCTTTTTCCAGGAGCTCTGCAAACATAACAATACACATTTACTATACGAACCATTACTCACATGGTATTGCAAATACTGTACATCACGAAATAAATGAATACATTGTGACAAACATTAGGAACATTGTGTATGATGACATGCACGGTGTGTTCGCCTTATAACCCTGAATTTGTGGAAACACGGAACGGTATAGTGAAAGGTAACAAGAAGCACTTACGTGTCTTGTTTTAATGAAAGTGGGAAACCTGGGTGGGAAGGAACGGGTGAAAATATCAGTTAGAAACGTTAAGTCCCGGGTTTGGAAAACAACGCGGGTACATGACGGGAACTCCGACTTACTTGGTTAGGCGTAGTGATTCAGTTTGACGATTTGCAACTTCTCAGTTGCAGAGTTGCCGCGTAGTTGGCGAAGAGGGTGTCGAGGAGTGAAAGGACCGCGATAAGTTAGAGGGTGGGGTGATGGAAACAGTCGACGGACTGTGGTGGGAAGGTGGCGGCCATCTTAGAGTGGAGTGGATGTAAGTGTGAAGGGAAACAAAGTTCATAGCTGGGTTACAATGTATATCAAACAAATCAGTACAAAAGAAGAAGTGGAAACATAACTGCCGGCCGGCATTACAGAAAGCTACTAAATTCAATACGGTCATTGAGACCATGTGGTTTCATCGCCTGGAGTCTGTATATCCAGGCGGTTTTTCGTTGTAACAGTCTCTTGTTGTTATCAGTTCCTTCTTGTTTTTGCACCATTTCAAGGACCAAAAATTTCATCTGTGCCACGTTGTGGTGAAAGTAATTGAAGTGTGTAGCTACACTAGATTTTAAGTTTTTAGTGCGAATGTTTGACTTATGTTCGTTGAGACGTACTTTTATTTTCCTGGTGGTTTTGCCCACATATATCATGCCACATGGGCATTTGAGTAGGTAGATGAGGTTCATAGAATCACATGTGGCGTTAACCTTTAGTTTGATTTGAAATCCTCGCATAGGATGGTTGATGGTGTTCCCCTTAATAATGTTGTTGCAGTTATTGCAATTTAAGCATGGTCTTGTGCCAGTGTAGGACAGTTGTTCTGTAGGTTGTTTAGATAAGATTTCTTTGAGGTTTGTTGACCTGGTGTAGGCAAAGATAGGAGGATTCTCAAACATATTCCCAAAGTCTGGTTCAGACGATAGTATACGCCAGTGTTTTAGAATGATGCTTTTGTAAGTTTTGCTGTGAGTAGAATATTTGGAAACTAATACAGTTCTTTTATCATCTTTTTTGGGTGAGCCAATTAAGGCTTCCTGCCGGGTGATGGTGGATGTTCTGGTGGCGTCTTCAGTTAAGGTTTTTTGTGGATAACCTCTTTGCAGAAATCTCCTCGACATTTCATCCATTTGAATTTTGGCTTTTTCCGGGTCAAAAACAATGCGCATAACTCGTAGCATTTGACTAAATGGTAAGTTTCTTTTGAGGGAATTCTGATGGAAGCTTGTATGGTGTACTGTATTGTTCCGATCGGTGGGTTTACGGAACAGGTCTGTTTCCAATCCATTTTCTGTCAATTTAATTACAACATCAAGGAAAGTGATGATGTGTTCGTCTATGTTCCATGTGAGGGTTATTCGATTGTCTTTAGTGTTGAGCTCGGCCAAGGCTGTCTCAAGATTCTCTCGGGTATCTTTCCAGATGAAAAATAAGTCGTCAATATAACGAACATATCGTTTTAAGTTGTTTGTCCATTTTGGGTTGGCGTCGATATGGGTAGATTCAAATTCTGACATATAAATGTTGGCATAAGTCGGTGCTGCACAGTTGCCCATAGACATACCGGACATTTGAAGGTACCACTGCTGGTTGTGTGTAAAGTAGCTATGGTAAAGGGTGAATACCATAAGTTCCATGAGAAAGATTTGCAAAGAGTTGGACAATTTGCTGTTTGTGAGGGCTTTTTCTATGGCTTCAATCCCACCTTCGTGTGGGATAGATGTGTAAAGGCTTTTAACATCAGCCGTGCAAAGGATAATTGATGCTTCAGGATTGAAACTTATATCTGCCAATTTTTTGAGAAAATCGGTGGTGTCTTTGATGTAACTGTCAAGGCTGGTTACGATGGGTTGTAAGTAACGATCAAGGAACTTGCCGGTCGGTTCATGGAGCGACCCTCTGGTTGACACGATGGGTCGAAACGGGGGTCCACCAGGTCTTTGTAGATTTTGGGTAGCATGGTTATGGTTGGGCTCTTGGGATATTTAACAATGAGATATTGTTTGGTTCGGTCATCGATGGTACCATCTTCATATGCTTTTGTTACGAGCTCTAGTAGTTCAGTTTTGTAAAGGTCTGTTGGATTGTTTTGTAGTGGCATGTAGGTTGTCGTGTCGGTAATATGTTCCATGATTTTTGCATCGTACATGTTGGTATTGAGAATGACAATGGCGCCGCCTTTGTCTGCTTTTACGCATTTAATGGTTTTATTGTTCCTGGAAAAAGGGCAAACAATGCCCGAAATGCATTGGAGCAGGATTCATCCTTCAGGATGTTACTAAAATGTTAAAATTACTTGGAAAATGACCGCTTTTTGAAAAATTAATGAACTTGATACAAAAAAACTTAAACACAAATCAGTGATGAAATAAACTGATCATTCATCAAACTTACAAGGAGTCTGTCTTTTTATGACGAACCCAATGGATGTGCCCAACCCTAAGGATGCGTTTTCAGTGTATAACGTACTCAACCAGTAACTAAATCCGGCGTATTTAGGACGGTTACGCCACTTGGTGGAGCACCCAAAACCTTATTTGACTTTCACAATATTGATCACAAACTCAAACTTTTAAACCCAACTAAGCATCAGCTGTGCGCCTAGCCAATAAACTTTGTTTCTACACCTCCGCAAGTTTAGACACCCATGGGAGCAACGAAATGGGCCTGAAGTTTTCTAGTTTGGAGGGGTCCAGAGTAGGCTTCTTGATAATGGGGGAAATCCATGCTTGTTTCCAGACAGTCGGGACATTGGCCGAAGAGAAGGAAAGATTAAGTATAGAGGCCAGGGATGGTAGAAAGTATTCTAAAGACTCAATGAATTGAGCCGGCCTCATGGGATCTGCAGGAGAGCCAGACTTGACTTTCCTGCAGAGTTTAGTTAAATCATCGTGAGAGATTTCTGGTATAAGCATCAATGTGGTGCCATTAATATTGGAATTAGTGGAGTTAAGTGGATCAAAAGAGTGCTGCGGGAATGACCTATATATTTTTTGCACTTTTTCTACAAAGAAAATGGCAAGGTACTCGCACTGCTGCGCGGAGGTGATACTGGAGACAGGGGTTCTGCTACTCTGCAGTTCTTGCACCAATTTAAAGATACATTTGGTGGGGTTCGGGCTAGAGTTGATTTCTTCTGCATAGAAAGAAGCACGCGCGGAGCAAATAGCTTTGTGATAGAGTTTTTGTTTGGCCAGATAAAATGCTTTATCCCTATCATTGTAGTCCCTTCTCCAGATTCGCTCGGCTTTTTTACAATCTTTCCGCATGGATCTCAAAGTGTCATTATACCATGGGTTGGAGGGGGATCTGCGCCCCTTAGTCCATTTAGCTGGAATGAGGGCATCTAATCCTCTGGTAATCCAGTCATGGAAGGTGGCGTATGCCATATTGATGTCCATATTTGTCTCCTAATGGAATGCTCCTAGAGTAGAGTGGAGGTCATTGGTTGTAAGTTTATGCCAAGGCCTCTTGAAGCGCCGGGTTGGCTCATCCTTGTTGAACATTTCCCTGACCATCATAGTAATTTTGATTAAATAGTGATCTGTCCATCCCATAGGTTTAGGCGCATCTGTCCTAACCTCCGGGACATTAGTAAAGACAGGGTCTAATACATGCCCAGCCGAGTGCGTAGCAGTCTGAATTAAAGAGTCCAGTTGTAAGGCCGCAAGGTCCGCCAGGAGATTTTTGATGGTAGGGTCATGAGTCAAAATGGAGGTTTAGATCCCCTAATATTGTGAAGTTAGCCGAACCCACAACCAAGGAGTTGGCCACCTCAAGGAGAGCTTCGATGAACTTAGAAGCAGGTCCAGGGGGTCGATAGATGTAAAGCCCTGACAGAGCAAAGTGTGGGCCCATAATGATCTTAAATCGAGTGCTTTCACAGCCATAAATATCTTCCTTAATAAAGGAGCAGATATATTGATTTTTATAAATGACTGCTATGCCGCCGCCCCTTGCGTCTCTATTTAAGGTCTTGATCAAATAGCCGTCTGGCAACGTGAGGTTCGGTAGACTGGTCATGTTGTCCCGAAGCCATGTTTCACATAAAAAAAGAATGTCAGGGTTCTCATCAAGGAGGAGTGTGTTGACCTCTAAGTGGTGTTTTGCGAGAGACCTAATATTCAGTTGGAGGACGGTAATAGGTGTTTGTTTAAACGAGTCTGACCTGTGCCCAGATAAGCAGGGACTAGGTGTTGTGAATTCACAAGACTTACATTGTAAGCATGTCTGTCCAAGGTGGCCTGATAGCTCATCACAAGTCTGGCCAGGGTTCAGGGCAAGTAGAAGCTCCCTATCATAATGGCGAATTTCCCGTAGAGCTTGGCCAGGGGGACAGGCGAGAGGCGATGTCTTGGCGATGACGGGCGCAGACGGGCTTGCCTTCGGCGCGCAGACGGCGCGCCCGCTGCATTCGTCCGCTGCGCATCCGGGGAATGCACATGGTTTATAGAAGGGGGCGTGGCCTAGCGGTAGTGGGCGTGGTCAGAGGGCTCTCGGTGATGGCGGCAAAGAAGATTGTTGATATGACTCGCGGCAGCGCTAAAATCCGCTGCGTGGGGAAACCAAGGGTGTGATAAGTAAATAATAGGTGCCCAGGGAGAGGAGTAGGTAAATAAAAACACAGTCTCACGGTCAATTTTATTTAAAAATGCAAACAAGCGCTCTCCCGGCTTCTTCCTCAGGAGGTAGGATTCTCTGGCTTGCGCTGGTGATCAGCGCTGCTTAAATGCCTTCGGCGGGGGCGTGGCCTAGCGGTAGTGGGCGTGGCCATAGGGCTCTCGGTGATGGCGGCAAAGAAGATTGTTGATGTGACCAGCGGCAGTGCTAAAATCCGCTGCGCGGGAAAACCAAGGGTGTGATAAGTAAATAATAGGTGCCCAGGGAGAGGAGTAGGTAAATAAAAACACAGTCTCATGGTCAATTTTATAAAAAAATGCAAATAGGTGCTCTCCCGGCTTCCGCCTCAGGAGGTAGAATTCTCAGGAGTGATTCAATGGAGTGATTGTCACATACAGAACGAAGATCGGATTTGACAGAAATGTTTCTGGGCCGCAGATTGGACTCGTTTTGTCAATATTTAAAAAAAAAATCTTTTTATTTAAGAAACAAGAAAAAGAACAATAATAACACGTGGCTTATGAAGGATGATGGATTAATAATATACATACAGCGCATATAGACGGAGAATCATCAAGAGAGTCTGCTCACGTGTTACATCTGGTATATGGCTGCACTACAATCAGGATAGTCAAAACAAACGCCTATCACCCACCCCACCTCCCCAAGAAAGCAGGATAAACATTGAATAACAACCCCGGATAGAAGGGAGGGGGAAGGGTGCAGCAATAAGAAGGTTACGAAGCTACGTCCACTGTACCGAACACTGTGAGAAATTACGCGACAATTGGCTAACTCACGCAAGTGATATCTCCACCAGACCCCGTCCACCCCATAACACAAATCCGCTACTCAAGAAGACCACCTATATCAGGATTTTGAAGGATTTCAAACATAAAAAACTACAAATACAATCTAAACAAACACCCCTCCCCCCACCCTGCACCCTAGCATATGGCTTGCGCCCTATCCCCAACTAGCTGCGTGCCTGTCGCCCCATCTAAGTAGGTACTAAATGTAGTAAAACTTGGAGGAGGACATCTCAATACGGACCCCCGGTCCTCCCTCCCCCCCGCCAAAACCAAGAATCCCCATAATAAACACATAACTCCATTGAAAAGCAAATTTAAAAACTACAAATGGGGGTGGGGTCGCACACTACTCACACACCGGCGGTGTCGCCCCTAAGGACTCTGGTCAATGTAGTAAAGTGTTCGCGATGCATCATCTTTCGATCTTCTGCTATCTTCGCTGTCTTCGCCATCCCTGCACACGTGTTTCGCGGTATTACCCCTCATCAGCAGGGATAGGCCGTGTACTGGGGTTGCCGATGGCTGCCAATATCTGCCAGGTATAGTACCACTCAGGCGCGTAGGTGCGGGATCCCAGGCTCGTCAGCCCGCTGCTCAAGGGAGCTTTCAAGTTACAAATGGGGGTGGGGTCGCACACTACTCACACACCGGCGGTGTCGCCCCTAAGGACTCTGGTCAATGTAGTAAAGTGTTCGCGATGCATCATCTTTCAATCTTCTGCTATCTTCGCTGTCTTCGCCATCCCTGGACACGTGTTTCGGGGTATTACCCCTCATCAGCAGGGATAGGCCGTGTACTGGGGTTGCCGATGGCTGCCAATATCTGCCAGGTATAGTACCACTCAGGCGCGTAGGTGCCGGATCCCAGGCTCGTCAGCCCGCTGCTCAAGGGAGCTTTCAAGTTAGAAATGGGGGTGGGGTCGCACACTACTCACACACCGGCGGTGTCGCCCCTAAGGACTCTGGTCAATGTAGTAAAGTGTTCGCGATGCATCATCTTTCGATCTTCTGCTATCTTCGCTGTCTTCGCCATCCCTGGACACGTGTTTCGGGGTATTACCCCTCATCAGCAGGGATAGGCCGTGTACTGGGGTTGCCGATGGCTGCCAATATCTGCCAGGTATAGTACCACTCAGGCGCGTAGGTGCGGGATCCCAGGCTCGTCAGCCCGCTGCTCAAGGGAGCTTTCAAGTTACAAATGGGGGTGGGGTCGCACACTACTCACACACCGGCGGTGTCGCCCCTAAGGACTCTGGTCAATGTAGTAAAGTGTTCGCGATGCATCATCTTTCGATCTTCTGCTATCTTCGCTGTCTTCGCCATCCCTGGACACGTGTTTCGGGGTATTACCCCTCATCAGCAGGGATAGGCCGTGTACTGGGGTTGCCGATGGCTGCCAATATCTGCCAGGTATAGTACCACTCAGGCGCGTAGGTGCGGGATCCCAGGCTCGTCAGCCCGCTGCTCAAGGGAGCTTTCAAGTTACAAATGGGGGTGGGGTCGCACACTACTCACACACCGGCGGTGTCGCCCCTAAGGACTCTGGTCAATGTAGTAAAGTGTTCGCGATGCATCATCTTTCGATCTTCTGCTATCTTCGCTGTCTTCGCCATCCCTGGACACGTGTTTCGGGGTATTACCCCTCATCAGCAGGGATAGGCCGTGTACTGGGGTTGCCGATGGCGCGCTTGAGCTCCATTGAGCTCCCTTGAGCAGTGGGCTGACGAGCCTGGGATCCCGCACCTACGCGCCTGAGTGGTACTATACCTGGCAGATATTGGCAGCCATCGGCAACCCCAGTACACGGCCTATCCCTGCTGATGAGGGGTAATACCCCGAAACACGTGTCCAGGGATGGCGATGACAGCGAAGATAGCAGAAGATCGAAAGATGATGCATCACGAACACTTTACTACATTGACCAGAGTCCTTAGGGGCGACACCGCCGGTGTGTGAGTAGTGTGCGACCCCACCCCCATTTGTAACTTTAAAGCTCCCTTGAGCAGTGGGCTGACGAGCCTGGGATCCCGCACCTACGCGCCTGAGTGGTACTATACCTGGCAGATATTGGCAGCCATCGGCAACCCCAGTACACGGCCTATCCCTGCTGATGAGGGGTAATACCCCGAAACACGTGTCCAGGGATGGCGAAGACAGCGAAGATAGCAGAAGATCGAAAGATGATGCATCGCGAACACTTTACTACATTGACCAGAGTCCTTAGGGGCGACACCGCCGGTGTGTGAGTAGTGTGCGACCCCACCCCCATTTGTAACTTTAAAGCTCCCTTGAGCAGTGGGCTGACGAGCCTGGGATCCCGCACCTACGCGCCTGAGTGGTACTATACCTGGCAGATATTGGCAGCCATCGGCAACCCCAGTACACGGCCTATCCCTGCTGATGAGGGTTAATACCCCGAAACACGTGTCCAGGGATGGCGAAGACAGCGAAGATAGCAGAAGATCGAAAGATGATGCATCGCGAACACTTTACTACATTGACCAGAGTCCTTAGGGGCGACACCGCCGGTGTGTGAGTAGTGTGCGACCCCACCCCCATTTGTAACTTTAAAGCTCCCTTGAGCAGTGGGCTGACGAGCCTGGGATCCCGCACCTACGCGCCTGAGTGGTACTATACCTGGCAGATATTGGCAGCCATCGGCAACCCCAGTACACGGCCTATCCCTGCTGATGAGGGGTAATACCCCGAAGCACGTGTCCAGGGATGGCGAAGACAGCGAAGATAGCAGAAGATCGAAAGATGATGCATCGCGAACACTTTACTACATTGACCAGAGTCCTTAGGGGCGACACCGCCGGTGTGTGAGTAGTGTGCGACCCCACCCCCATTTGTAAATTTAAAAACTAAACAGGGGAAACAGTAACGACCACCCTACCTCCCATAAATACAAAGGTAACGAATCCCACTTCAGAAAACCCATGGTGCCAAACCCCAACAGTCAGTCTCATCCTTCACCCTTCCGATCAGTCGAGCAAGCCCCTTCCAGACAGGCTTTCGCCTCCGCAGGATAGTCAGAATGTGAAAACAGTTCAGTATAGTTCCGTATGAGGCGAGGCAAAGTTATAGAGTCCCTAGGAATTTTATCGGCAGCAACGGTGACCCTCGTCGACATAAGCTCACGACGTCTGTGCCTCTGTGAGGAAATTGAAAGTGTCAAAGAGGGGTAGAATACTGAATCATTCCATAGAGAGATCCCAGCAAGAGAGTCCGGAAGGGGAGCAACAATTAAACCAAACTCGGTAGACGATGTTGGTGGGCTTGGCAGACCATAGGGCACGTCGAGTACACGATTATCGGCCATCACATTGCCATGAAGCTCCGACACCTCTCGTGGCACAATGTACACTGCCGCTACAGGGACTGCCATGGGTGATGTAGGCTGATCAGGATTTTGAGACGGTGTAGGGTTCGGTCCCACTTGTCCAAGTCCGTGTGCAACCACAATCATTTTTGAGACAATGAACTCCACATGGGAATGTAAGGCCCCGATCGCTGCCAATACAGATCGTATCGACGGTTCAGACTCAGTCCGTCCCACCGAATCGTGGTCCGAGACACCCATGTTCGCGTCCCCCCAAGGCCCGGCCTACCCCGGGGGAATCGGCTAATTTTGGGACGGACTGTCGCGGAGGGAGACCGAGGACTTACCAAGGTTGCGGTCCAGGTTCCGAGGCCACAGGCGTAGATCCCAACCCGGCAAACACCGGCGGGGTTCAGACCGGGTCTCCGGGCCAGGGACCCACACCCGCAGCGCACTGTCATGCCTCGTCAACCCTCCATCGATTGTAGGCTGAACAACGACCGCCGTCAAAATCGGGCTTAACATTTTTTCCCATGTCCAAGGACCGGACCCTGATGGTCACCCACAGCCGATGTTATTCAACTGGAACCCAGCTAGGCCAGTACTCAAGTCCCTGGATCACAAGCTGGTGTAGGCCCCAAACTAAAACTCGACGTAACTTCGTCCACAAAGCTGGAAAAAATCCCGGGATTGCACCAAAATATAACGTAGCCGTTCACACACCCAGAGGCAGGGTGGAAATTCAGGATTTGTAGCAGGATTGTCCGGCGGAGGACAGAGGTCGGCGGAGCCGAGAGCCTATGCGGCCATCTTAGTTGCGGGCGTAGCTCCTCCGTTTTGTCCATATTTGTTCGCAGATTAACCCGGTTTAGTGTTCAGACACATCACACAAGGGTCTTTCTAGGACTCTTGACTTGGGCCTCCAAATGAACATCCCTGAGGTTTGTCTGGCTCGTTTTCTGGTTTCCGGGAAGAATGCTGTCACGCAGCATGTTTGTTTAGGAGATTAGACAAAGTAATCACAGTGTTTCTTACAAAAAATAAAGCGTGAATACCGTGTGTAATTTTAAAAAATGATGTCAGAGAAGCGCATTTGTTTCTGAAGCAAACTAATCAAAGTAACCAGCGTAAGTAAAAAATCTGGCTACATTGTAAACGGTAAAAAAAGTAACCAACACGTAAAAACGGACTCTGGAGCAAATGAGTTTTAAAGGTGTCCAATAGCTTCCGGTAGAGACTATATAGAAAACTGAGAAAAAGGAAAACATCACGTGAAAACGGACTCGGAAGCAAATGAGGCGGGAGGAGTAAAAGCACAGAATGGGAGGCTGATGCTAGCGGTTTCGAATAGAAAGCTAAAGAAGGGAATGTTTGAGAATGGAGAAGGGGTAAGAATAGTTGGCAAACAAGTCGGATGGGGGTGGGGGTGGGGGAGAAGGGGAGTGAGTGAGTGGGAGGGAAGCACTGGTGAAGCGTCACGTTTCAAGAGCCTGGTGGGTGGGGGGGAGGGGGAGCCAGCGAGTGGGAGGGAGGAAAGGAGCATATGGGGAGGGGGTGTTAGTGAGGGGGAGCAGAAGCCTTTGATGGTGGTGTGCGAGGCCAAGCGCGTACTGGAGAAGCGCCACGCTTCAAAAGTTAACATGCATTGTGAG
This sequence comes from Lissotriton helveticus, assembly GCF_964261635.1. Lineage (NCBI taxonomy): Eukaryota > Metazoa > Chordata > Amphibia > Caudata > Salamandridae > Lissotriton > Lissotriton helveticus. The sequence continues at coordinate 2,474,182 of NW_027611714.1, forward strand.
AAATCCGCATGGAATCTGCTTGGTCAGAGAGTTTGTTTTAACTACATTACTCTTGTCTATTTATCCCTGCGGGATAGAATAGTCGAGACCTAAAAACTTCCGCTTGCAGACGAACCAAGAATCACGCTTGAATGTCACAACTTTTTAAAACAAGGTAGTCAGGAAAGTGTGGCGAATATATTGCAGTTCTTTGCATTTTGACAGCCCCAAGCAAATTTGAGAACAGAGTGTATGTATGTAGCAGAGACGAGTCTGTTCACCCAATGTGAGTGGTGATATCCGCTTTGCTGATCTGTCTGAAGTTATGATGCTGCTGACAGTAGCGTGTCTGCTAAAAGCAATGGCGTGACTGGTGGAACAGTAAAGCCAAATAAGAGAAAGTTATCTTCCGACACCGCAGTCTTCGTGACTAAGACCAGTAATACTGAAGACTCTTGAGACTCACAGCAGTAATGTCTTCTTTCAGAGCGTTATTGCTGCAGATGGAGTGAAGCCCAGAAGTAAGCACATTACTAAGGTACCAACAACGTTCAATATTGTTCATTTGTATTAAATGTTTCTCTTTTGCAGCATTTGGAAATGCATTTTCTAGTTTTGTTGCTTTTTGTTTAGTTTTTTCTTGTAGGTTGTTACCTTTGGTTTAAAGGGAAAGATGTTGTAGTGTGTGATCTTAATGCTGCAGTTTGCATTTCATTTCCATTATTTGCTTATCCTGGAAAATCTCCAGGGTGTAGGAGATTTGTTGTTCCAGAGTTCATTCTTCAGCTTCTGGGCAGTTGTCGCTCCGTGGCGACCTGTGGTCCTGTTTCTCTGCTCTTCTTGTAGTAGCTCCTATCAGAGCTTCATCCCCCCGCCAACGATAATAAGATGCCAGCACACAACACAGCCTATGATGTGCTACGTCTATCTGCTCGGCGCAGTTAGAGCGCGGATAAAGTTCTCCGCACCTATCAGGCTGTGAATGTAACCTAAAGGCTTAAGATGAAATGAAGAGCTTACCTCCTTCCTGAGTGGCTCCAGACTGCTGTGTGCAGACCCGATAGCTGGCAGCACCCTGGAGTATGTATGTATAAATCAGATTATGTTGAAGTAACCTGCAATATAGTGGCAGGCAGCACCCTGCCATAGAGTAGGATTTCTCATAGTATTTTATTTCCTGGCACATTAATGGAGATTGTCTTTTAACTGGCAGAAGAACAACACTGACCATACATTTTTCTGGGTTTGTCTTTAAAATGACATACACATTAGGAATGGCATTTCGTTCTGCTGGAATAATAACACACGTTATCTTGCACTCTGCTATGATGTTGCATAGATTGTTGGCTGCAATGCTTCATTCAAACGTGATTTCTACAGGGCACATACATGATTTGCTGCTGTAGAGAAATAATGGTCCTGTGTACTGTGGCAGACTCCGAAATATTGAAAAACTTCATGAATTCTCTTTCAGCACTTCATAGTAAAACCTTTCAATTTTGACTCGATCATTTGGCAGAAACATAACTTAGTACCATTAATAGAGTTGTGATGGGCAACATTCATGTGGAGTTAGGACTGGCTCGACCAGAGTGCTTGCTGACTTGGAGGAGCATGGAGTTGACCACCTTGCCTGGTCCGGTGTGGAACCAAGCCAGCGATGCTTTGCTGTAGGCTCATTTGCCCTGATAGCTGGTCAACAGTTTGAGGAGAAGGAGGTGAAGAGCTGGCTAAGTGTGCCATGAAGCTGGCATTTCAGTACATCCCTGAGAAGTGAGCTTTGAGTCGATGTAGTGTTCCTCTTATACCACGTGCAATTCACCCTCTCCAAAGCCTCAAGAATTCCTGGGTGTGAAGGGCGGCTGATTCTGATTGGGTGCTTGATAGTTTTCCAGAAACTCATGTTCTTGATAGTTCATGTTTGTCAGTAGTTAATGAAAACGTCCAGGTGTTTAATCTCTTCAGTGACACAAGCTGCAATAAAAGTTTCTTTGTCGTTGCAAAAAAAATGAATCGCCAACGAGCCTCTGTAGGTCAAAGAATGGAAGGGTAGGGGAACTGTCAGTCATCTCAATGCTAAGCAGAGCCATGTCATGCTTCATCCTCCGTCAGGCCTCTGATTTTGACCAACATCGCTTAGAACACTGGGACTTTAGAGACCATCCTTTTAATGAGAAAAACAAAACTACAAGTCCCATAAGCAATAGTGGTGGAAGGTGTCACACATGACCTGGGACAACATCCGATTCAGCACATCCAGTTCAATTTTTTAAGTATTTGACACAATATTGAATTTATAACCTTTGTTTTTTATGGACATGAGTCACCAGAATTCTAAAAACGTCCAGGACAGAAATGGAATGGAGTCCGTTCCATTTGCAGATGGCTGGCCCTACGCAGCAAGGCCTGACTGTTGCCCACGAGGTTTTCTATTGAAAATGGAGAGTTTGTCGATCTATTTGAAACGCGGAGATCAGATAAACGGGTACTGAAACATTACCGTTGAGGGTAGAGTGGACTGCGCACTGAGGGGCACCCGAAGAGCGGTTTCACAGCGCAGCAATACACATCCAAACCTACATATCACATGGTCAAGCTTCATTTCGACCCTGTAGAAGAAGATTTTTTTATTGGAGACTTTTGCCCAACCACAAAAATCTACTCATGTCGTACCCATGCTACAAGGCCTCCTTAGACATGCTCCTGAGGTGTTCAAATACCCAGTTAGAGCTAGGGGTCTTAACCCCAGAGTAGATAAAAAATACAAGGCAGCTCCCTGTTACCCAATGTACATTAAGGGCCAACTTCCCTTAGATTCACTAGTAGTTGCCAATGCACGCAAAAGAGCAAACTCCCAAGGGTCAGGTGACACACCACCTCCTGACAAAGAATCCAAGTTATTAGACGCGTCAGGTTAACGTATGGCTTCTCAAGCTGCTAATTCTTGGAAAATAGCAAGCACACAAGCCCTTCTAGCAAGATACGATAGTGCTCACTATGAAGAGCTGGAAAAGCTCATTCAACATCTGCCCCAAGAATATAAGGACAAAGCCAATGACCTTATACAAGAAGGCAAACACATTAACCACTACCTCAATCAAATGTGCGCTTGACGCAGCTGTCACCGCGTTACGTGCAATAAATACTAGTGTTCTGCTTCATAGACACGCCTGGCTCAGGGTATCTGGATTTAAGCAAGAGTGCAAAATACGATCCTAAATCAACCTTTTGATCAACAGCACCTCTTTGGACCTGCAGTTGACGCATCTCTAAAAAAAATTACAAAAGATACAAACAGCAAAGTCCATGGGAGCCTTACAGTCACCATCTGCCAGAGGCTCCCTTCGTCGCTCCTTTTATAGAGCCAGTTCCAAAACTAATACATAAGAACACCCACATCATCCTATAAAAGTCCCAACCAGGGCTCCTTTTCTAGGGGATACAATAGAGGAGGTTACAGAGGTAACAACAATAAGGGTAGAGGCAGAGGTAATAACACCCGCATCTCCCCTAACAATAAAGAGTGACTTCCCTGCGCTTCCCCCCGATCAGCCCACTCCGGTCGGGGGACGCATCTCACAGTTCCTACCTGTCTGGAATTCCATCACAACAGACAGGTGGGTAAGACAAATTATCCAGTATGGTTATTGCCTGGAACTCACTTCTACTCCCCCCCAACATTCCTCCAAGACCGTGTCCAATGTCATTAGAACACCTAACGCTCCTCAAACAGGAAGTCTTAGCAATGTTGCAAAAAGATGCAATAGAGCCAGTTTCTCTAATTCATCAGGGGACAGGAGTCTACTCCCTTTTTTCCTAATCCCAAAAAAGGACGGCTCTCTAAGACCAATACTGGACCTCAGACCGCTCAACGTTTACATTCAATCAGACCACTTCCACATGGTCACTTTACAACAAGTGCTTCCACTACTACAGCAAGGCAACTTTCTCTCCACTATAGATCTAAAAGATGCCTACTTCCACATTCCAATACATCTCGCTCAAAGGAAGTATCTCAGATTTGTGGTAGATGGTCAACACTACCAGTTCAAGGTGCACCCATTCGGAGTCACCACAGCACCCAGGGTTTTCACCAAATGCCTTGCGGTAGTTACAGCCCATCTCAGAAGACAACAAATTCATGTCTTCCCCTATCTAGACGATTGGCTCACTCCGGACAATACAGTTGCTTCACAGTCTGGGATCCACAGTAAATCTAGACAAATCCCACCTCCAACCGTCTACAATGCAACAATATCTAGGGGCAACAGTGAATACTTCTACAGCCCTAGCATATCCCAATCCCATCTGGATAAATGCTATATAAAACTTAGTTCAAAGATTTCAGCAACAGCACTCACTATCAGCAAGAGTGTTCATGCAGCAAATAGGTATGATGGCATCTTGCATTTTTCTCGTCCCTCATGCAAGATTGCAAATGCGCCCATTACAAGAATGTCTAGCACGCCAGTGGAACCAAGCTCAAGGTCAACTAACAGATCTGATGTTGGTGGACGACCGCACCCATCACTCTCTGCGGTGGTGGATTACAAAAAATCTTTCCAAAGGACGGTTGTTCCTCGAGCTAGTTCCACAGGTAGGGCTAACAACAGGTGCATCGCTCACCGGCTGGGGAGCACATCTCCAAAACCATACCATTCAAGGTTTATGGACCTCTCAACAAAAGCAATTCCACGTTAACTACCTGGAATTGTTGCCAATCTCTCTAGCGCTGGAGTCGTTTCAACCACAACTCCTAGGCAAAGCTGTCCTAAGTCGTACAGACAACATGACAGCAATGTATTACATACAAAAACAGGGGGGGGGGGACACTCTCCCCAGTTACCCCGTCTAGCACAGAGCAACTGGAGGTGGGCCATTCCACGGAAAATATACCTCCTAGCAGAACATCTATCAGGAGTACACAATCAAATAGCGGATCTTGTCAGTCGCCAAACACAACAGATCCACAAATGGTAACTTCATCCTCAAATACTTCTTCCTTTCTTTCACATGTGGGGAGAGCCAGACATAGAGCTGTTCGCCACACGCCAAAAAGCAACATGCCCAAGCTTCGCATCCAGACTAATGGGTCCTCCATTTGAACCTTTACACAAATGTGAACTACAGTACCTTACTTGGAAAGTAGGTTTTTAGTCGCCATCACTTCTCTCAGAAGAGTGAGCGAACTCCAGGCATTAACCATACAAGAACATTTTTTCAAATCTTATCATAACAAAGTAGTTCTTAGAGCAAACTCAAATTTTTTACCCAAAGTAGTATCTGCCTTTCATCCAAACCAGTCTGTTGAACTACCAGTATTCTTCCCCCAACCAGACTCAGTGGCAGAGAGAACTCTACACACCCTTGATGTTAAAAGAGCATTACTTTACTACATCGAAAGAACACAACCCTTTAGGAAAACCAAACAGCTTTTCGTAGCTTTCTTCCCACCTCATAAAGGCAATCCTATAGCCAAGACAGGAATTGCAAGGTGGATTGTAAAATGCATATAAATATGCTACCTTAAAGCCAAATACACGTTAACCATTCCCCCTAGAGCTCATTCTACACGCATCTATGGCATTCTTACGGAACATTCCCCTAGATGACATATGCAAAGCAGCAACTTGGGCCACGCCACACACCTTCACAAAACAATATTTTGTAGATGTGCATGCAAAACAACAAGCTAGTGTGGGCCAGGCTGTATTAAACACTTTCAAACTACTGCAACAGGTACAGGTAGCCACCGGTAAGCAGGATACTGCTATATAGTCTATGCATAGTGTGCAATCTGCAGCTCATATGCCTCGAACGGAAAATGCTACTTACCTGTATACATCTGTTCTTGGCATGTAGAGTTGCAGAGTTGTACACTCCCACCCTCCTCCCCGGATACTTTTATCTGATCCAGTATTATCTGAATTGGATACATCACGCATTTACACCTTTCTATTTCTCACTTCTCCATCTAACCCTACTGGCAAATCAATGTTACGATGGACCCGAAGCCCATGCACATTGTCGACCGAAGGAGGAGTCACCAACCTCATGACTACAAGATAAGAACACACCTAACATCGAATGGATGTTCTCTGAAGGCATGAAAGCCATCGCTGGATGGATGCGTGCCAACTACTTACAACTTAATGCGGGCAAATCTGAAATTATGTTGTTTGGAGGAGCTGCCACTTATTGGTCGCGTACCTGGTGGCCGGAAGAGCTGGTTACTGCCCCTACCCCTAAAGAAGTGGTTAAGAACCTAGGTGTCAGGATGGATAACAAACTTACCTTTGATACTCACGCTAACACTACTGCAGGATCTTGCTTTTACATTCTTGGCCTCCTGTGAAGGATTTTTCCCCTTATACCCTCTTCTACTAAGAAAACTTTGATGCAGGCCTTGGTGCTTAGTAGATTTGACTACTGAAATGCCCTCCTATTCTCAGCTAATAAATCTGCCATAAAAAGACTTCAGGTGGTGCAGAATACCGCTGCCCGACTTACTGTCAACGCCCCAGCTAGAACACCCTCTGCACCTCTCCTGAACCAACTCCATTGGCTCTCTATAGGAAAAAGGGTAAAATTCAAAATAGGCTGTATTATTCACAAAGCCCTCAATGGTCAAGGCCCTTCGTATCTTGCAATTAAAGCCTCTGCTTACACCCCGACATGAACTCTTAGGTCATGCTCTGAGCATCTGAGTCAAAAAGGCACGTAGTGGTGGGAAAGCATTCTCTCATCTTTCTCCGGCATTTTGGAATAATTTACCCTCACACCTGCGCTCTGGACTTACTCTGGCTCAGTTCAGAAAGATGTCAAAAACCCACTTCTTTTAATCTTTCCTTCGTTTCTGGTATTCCCCACTGTCTTAAGCGCCGAGATACCCTCACGGGTGATTCAGCGCTATACAAGTCAATAAACTTAAACTTCATATAGGATATACATGAAAAGACAGGGTCTGTGGAGCAAATACCTATAAAGACAATAGAAATTGAACTAAAACACAATATTCAAAAATAACAAGAAACACACCAGGGTATCAGCTGTGCCCACAGATCCTGGCGATCAAACCGGAACCCGCAAGATGGTAACAGCAAGGGTGAAGAACTAAATATACAGCCACAATAGACAAAGAGTTAGCAAGGAGGAGTGCTTAACAGGAAAGAATTGAAAACAAAGGACACACTTGGCAGAAAGTAAAAAACGAAAACCACTAGGATACAGGTAGCTAAGACTAAAGGAACAGGAAGACAAGAAGGTAGGAAGTGGAATAAGAGGTAAATAAAAAAAAAAGGCAGGGACTAGGAATAGATAAATACAAAAGGAGAGAGCCTATAGGGGTGCACTAAATTGTACTGGTTCAGGAATCAAGAAAAGAAGGTAGCACTGAAGGCAGTGTTAGTTCAATGCACAAGGAATTAACTCTATCTCAGAAATCAAGGTACAGGAAAATAAGGGGAAAGAAATTGCACACTTGGTAGAAAGCAGGTAACAAACATACAGGGGAAACCAGTAGCAAGACAGTAGGCACAGGAAGACAGCAAACTTGGAACGGGAACAAAGGTAAGCAAGGACTGGCAAAAGGGAAGCAAGGTAAGCAAGGACTGGCAAAAGGGAAATACAGTAGGGAGGCTGCAAGTGTGCACTAATCAGTACTTGTTCAGGAATCAAGCACACAAGAAGTAGCTAAGGCTCAGGAGTGAAGATAGCCGTGAAAGCAGTGCTAGTTCAGTGACAAGGAATCACTATAGCTCGGGAAGCAAGGAGTAGGTATAGCTCAGGAACTCTGGAAACAATGATAACAAAAGGACAAGAAACAAGGGTCGGCCTCGCAGGAACACAGCTACAGTGACCAACACTGGAGTGAAGGGAGCTGGGGCTTCAAAGAGCTCATAGTATTCACATGCAGCAGGTGTGAGCAGCCTAACAGTTGCCAGCTACAGGTGTGCTGTATTCCTCCACCCATGCTTGGCCTGCAGGGGTGGAGAGGGAGTAGTGAGCAGGGCATTATAGGTAATGGAGTTTCAAGCATGATCAGAGAGACTGGCTTCTCAAAACCCGGCATGGATTGTGAATGAATGGGAATTTCCAAATAGCATCAAAATGGCTGTAGGTCAAGATATGCATAGATGGGAAGGTCCAGAAGTTTATTAGAACACTGGAGAGTCTCACAATTCAGCACAATGGTGGTGGGCAAAAGAGAGCAGGGAGCGAGTCATGACATTTAGCATTTGGACCATGAGGACTGGAGTCAGTTGGCCAGCGACTACGCCAGGAGGATAAGGGACCAGGACAACAAGGGTATGCAGGACTGAGAAGACAGAGGGAGCCATAACCCGCAAAGACAAGAAACAGGAGTCTCGGCTACAAGAACAAAGACGAGGAGGACAAAGAATACTAGGACATGGCCCAGAAGCACTTTGACCTCAAGAACGAGCTGCAGCGACAGCAGCACCAGTGGGAACTTGAGGACTAGGATCAGGAGAAAAAGCAAGAACATATGGATCAAGACCTGGATATCCAGATGTTAATGGTTGGGACCAGGCCTTGAGGACCAGATCAAGGAAAACCAAGGATCTGGATTAGTGAGACTAGAATGAGTTCCAGCTGGACGACTAGTGTTGTGATATCCCTCTAGGGATGAGTGTTGCACTCTATAAATACAGTAAATAAAAAAGAACCATGACGGCCAAGTGTACAAGTACCAGCGCCATGGAGGACAAGGAGAGCCTATGGGACCAGACCGAGAAGGACCAGTTACTGAAAGACCAGGACTGAGTGACTTATACTGCCTGGTGCCCACCAGAATTATACTCTTTCCAAGTCAGTGCCTGCCTCCCCTCCCCCCAACTCCACCTCCAAAAGATAGAAATTAGTGCTGCTGCTTTCACATTTATCCGGGATCCAGCAGCACGTCTCTTGTACCGGAGCCTTTCTTGAACCCAGATGACGCATCTCTCCTCCTTCCTAAGCACGATAACACAAGAGGAAAGCAGCCTCTGCTGAAGGGCCACAAGAAGAAGGTGGGCCCCTCATCTGAGCCCATGTACGGGGCGACCCCACTCATCACTGCTGAATTAATGCCACAAATCACACACACAAGCTGCGGCTGAATCGGGGATTTAATAAAGCTCAAGACCCTGCGTGCGCCTCTATGGGAGGGTGTGTCTTTCCTCAGAATCTGATGCGCCTGCGTAGTGAGGCAAGTAGAATCTACTACGCATGTGCAATGGGGGGTGAATCTCCTGCGCATGCGTAGTGAGGATGAGTGAAATCTGCCCATACACAGTTAACGATCGAGTTCCCCCTTAACCTGAGAACAGGGTTCAGTGCTGAGGATTGAAAAATGTCCTAGTTAGCATGAAGGAAAGTTTCAGTTCTATTAAGGATGCGGAGGCGAGGATTATGCATATCTTTATTAATAGCAAGTTCAAAGGTAAAAGTAAAAACAACCCAGCAACAATACTACAACTCCCATGAACCAATAGTCCAATCCAGTAACAGTCCGATAAGCTATATAACACATAAACCATCGCAGTCCTTCCTCTCCTTTGCTGAAGGAAGTTAAGCACGCTGTTCCTCATTCCATCTTTAATTCTGAACATGAAGTATGCAGCCTCTCCTCGACGAGGGTGTTCAAATTGGAAGCCAAAAGATTCCTAATGAGCAAATTCTTACCGTAAGGGGAGGAGGCGCACCTAATTTGTCTGACTTTGTTCTTATCACCATGGTACCTCCAGCTACAATGGATCATCTCCTATGTTTTTTTATTTCTTTTTTCACATGCGTACACCTGTTTACTGTGTTATCCTCCATTTTTGAGTGCTGTTTCCAAATTGATGTTCATACTACCCCCTTGCTCTTTCTTTCTGCCTATTGTAAAGCGCTCTGATATCCTTCGGGATCTTGTTCGCGCTATATTAAACTTTATGAATAAATAAAATAAATAAATAAAAATGTGGTCAAATACCTGCTTCCAGGCGATATATTTTGGCAGAAAAATCCATTTGAGATATCAAGTTTGGTTTTGTATTTTTTCCGCACAATGTTGTTTATTAGTGCGACACTATGTGTATTTTGTACTACAAATGTGCGACTTTCAGTGTTCAAGTTTCTGCAGTTTAACACTAGACTATATGAATAATCGTATGTCATCACAGTAAACAAGGGATTATTTATTGATGAGGTGCAACTTTTTATTACACCTCGGTACTCAAGTTCTTGGAGGATTTCCCTAACTTGTTTTTTAGCTTCATGCTTAATGGGGTATTATCTTTGAGGTTATGGAATGGTCCTCAGTGGTACTTCATGGTAAGGGAAACCACCCTCATGGTTGCAGTGTAACGCAGGAGCTAGTGCTAGTGCCCACTCCTTGGCATACAAGTGTATAACCGATTCTTGAACAAGGTCACAAAAGGCAGGTAAAATCACAGTTTCTCCGTTTAGGCAATCCATTACGAAATCAGGTCGACAATCCTTTTTAGCCAAAAGAATATTCTTAACCTTTAGTGAAGTCCTCCCAAAAGAGAAAATTAATGTTTCTAGGTACCTCCCCCTCCAATAGAAGTTGTATTTCGTATAAAAGATGGGGGACGCTTAACCTAATATCGGGTGTCTCGACCGTGAAGTACTCACTCGGCGCTACTCCCACCAGACAATCCATCAGGTTCTGGTGAACTATTGTGACTTCTGTTGCTCTTTTTAGCATGGTCACTGCCCATTCCCTGCTCAGAAGCAGTGTCCTGAATATGCGGGGCATCCCTGACCGTAAGTCCAGCTACTTTCTTCTTTTTGAATTGAGGTTTGGAAGGTTTAACTTCCTGTTTAATGATGTAGTCAGATGAGCATTGGGATCCTTCGGTTTCACGTTCTCCTCCGATCTGGGCTTTGACCGTCCACCTCTCTCCAAATGCTTTTCGGATAACTCCTGAAAGGAACGAGATGAACATATATCAGTATCCTGATACCTCTTAGGTGGTCTAATGTTATCGCAGTTAAGCAGATTGCAGTTTTATTCAGTAGCTTCCCGTGTAGGAGACCCACCCTGTAGTTTATTTTATATTTGTTTTTCTTATTCTCCTTCTACTTCTTTGTTGAAAAGTCAGGTGCTTGTTTAGAGTTATCATTTGCAGAATAACTCTTCAATTGTGGTTTACCAGGTCTGGCACTCAAATTATCTCTATCCAGCGTAGCTTATGTTTCTTCGATAATTATAGGAAATTTGCGCTCCTGCTATGCAGGAGCCAAATCCTTAAACGCTGGCATATAGCCAACGCTGCTGCTTCCCTCTTTATGTTAATTAACATTATGGAGGACACCGTTGCAAAATTGCCCATCAGTTTTATTCCGAAGTCCAGGGCAGGTACTACCCCGTACATTCTGGATCGGTTTAAGCACTTCTATCAAACCAGCCAATGAAGGGTACCATCTGTTCTGATATATACTGCAGCAAAAACTATACCTCAAATTGGACAGTCTTCTAGTGAGGGAGCCATCCCCATTGGCAAGCTAATTGTTAATATTCTATTTTTTCTAGTGAGTCCGCATGGGAATAACTGTCTCAAGCTGTTTTTTGTACTCGCTGCCATAGACAACATCCACACCCTCCTCAACCAAGGGCACACTCCAGCTCTGATCCTACTCGATCTCTGTGCGGCATTCAACACCATCTCCCACTGCACCCTCACCGGCAGACTTTACGACGCCGGCATACAGGGAACCGCCCTTGACTGGATCCGCTCCTTCCTCACCGGCTGAACCCAAAGAATCAGACTGCCACCCTTCCTCTCCGAACCCACAGAAATCAATTGCGGAGTACCACAAGGATCGTCGCTCAGCCCCACGCTCTTCAACATCTACATGCCCCTCCTCGCCACCATCATCAAACAGTACGGACTCAGTATAGTATCCAACGCCCATGACATCCAGGTCATCCTCCCTCTCACCAAGGACACTACACAATCAGACAATAGTACATCTACTTCACCAGTTTGGTTTTACAATAATTGCACAAAAATCTCATCTGTGTCCGGCACAAGTGCAATCTTATCTGGGAGCTTCCTTCAACACTCTCAATGCTCTAGCCACTCCTAATATAGCCAGGATTCACAATATCCAGGCCACACTATTACAATTTCAACTCAATCAATCATTCCCAGCCAAAGTCTTCATGCATCTGCCGGGAATGATGGCATCCTGCGTTGCAATCGTACCTCATGCAAGGCTTCACATGCGTCCTCAATGTCTAGCGAGTCAGTGGAATCAATCACAGGGGACCAGATGTACAACGTTATTTTGCGTGCGCAAACGGGTTTGTGAACCCGTTTGCACATGCAAAATCGCTGTAGGCCATGTACAATTCCAAAATAGCGAGTCGCAGTTTATTTGCGACTCGCTATTTAGGAATTGAGAGTCACAGTTAGGAAGGGGCATTCCCTTCCTAATTGCGTCCGCAATGCTATGTGTGAATGTTTTGCGACCACAATTGAGGTCGCAAAACATTCGCAAATTACCACCCTCTTGAAGAGGGTGGTAATGCAGTCGCAATTTCGAATGGGTCCCCTTCCACTTTGTGACTATGTCTAAAAATATTTTTTAAGAACAGGCAGTGGTCCCAGGGACCACTGCCTGCCCTTAAAGAATGAAACGAAAACGTTTCACTTTCTAAAAATTAAATGCATCCCGTTTTCCTTTAAGAAAAACGGGCTGCATTTAAAAAAAAAAAAAGCTGCTTAATTAAACAGCAGTCCCAGACGTGGTGGTCTGTTGAGCCCAGCAGGCCACCATCCGTGGTAGGGCTGGCATTCCCAATGGGCTCACAAATTGCGAGAGGCTCATTAATATTAATGAGACTCGCAATTTACAAGCCCATTAGGAATCGCAAATCAGTGTAATAACAACTACTGTACATTTCATTTAGCGCCTCACAATAAGTGGCAAATTGCGAGGCGCAAAATGAAAGGGTCGTACATCTGGCCCAGGGTCTATTAACCGATCTTGTGTTGGTAGACCGCCGCAACCATCGCTCGCTGCAGCGGTGAACCCTCAAAACTTAGCAAAAGGACAGCCTATCATAGACCTGATTCCACAGATACATCGTTAACCGGTTGGGGTGCCCAACTTCAACATTACAGAGTCCAGGGTCTGCGGTCGGACAAACACAAACGTCTCCACATCAACTACCTGGAACTTCTAGCAGTGTTCCTGGCACTCAGCTTTTCTCACCCAACTTGTAGGCAAGACTGCCTTAATTTGCACTGACAACATGACAGCAATGTGCTACTTACCGAAACAGGGAGGGACTCACTCTCTCCAGCTGTCGTGCCTTGCACAAAGCATTTGGGATTGGGCGATTCACCAGAATATCTATCTCCTAGCAGAACAGCTCCCAGGAGAAGACCATCAGATTGCAGACCTGCTCAGCAGACACATGCAGCAAGTCCACGAGTGGAAACTTCATCCCTAAGTTCTTCTTCCCTACGTTCAAAACTGATGTTTTCCACAGATAGATCTGTTTGCCACAGTGCACAACGCAAAATGCCCAAACTCTGCATCCAGATTCCCACACCCAGCATCCAAAGGCAATGCCTAAGGACGATTTGGTCAGGGATATTTACTTACGCTTTTCCGCCTCTCCTGCTAATTCCTTTACTAGTTTGGAAGCTCAGACAAATGTCCCTCACTGATCTTATTTGCCTCCACATAGGCTCGCAACCTTGGTACTCTCAACCTTAAAACTATCAGTGGTTCCACATCAAAAGCTACATCTCACACCTTGTCTCCTCACTCAGAGCCATTGAGAAATCAGACATCCAATTCCCAGAAAACTCAACTTAGCGATTTGGCTCCTGAAGTCATAGTTTGTTATTTACAACCACCACCAGACTGTATGAATATTCTCAAGGAAGCTAGAAAGCCTACTACCAGAGCATGTTATGCAGCAAATGGAAACATTTTGTTGCCTTTTGTAACAACAACATCAATCATCTTGATGCTTTTGTGCAGAACATAATTTGTTATCGGTTGCATTTACAGCAATGTGGATTAACTTACACATCCATTTGTTTACACCTGGGAGTCGTAGCTGCATACATAAGTCCACACCCTTCCTCAAGCGCCTTGAGACCCTCTGGGTATGTAGCGCGCTATACAAATTATTTGACTTGACTTGACTTGACTTGACATACTTGCAAAATAGACAACACCTATCTCTCTTCAGAGAACCAGTGATTAAAGCCTTCATGGAAGTATTAAAAAGGGTTATACCACCAAGTATTCACCCTGCTCCAGAGTGGAACTTAAACATAGTCCTTACAAGGCTAAAGGGCCCGCCTTTAGAACCAATGCACAAATGTCAGTTACAATTCCTATCATGGAAAGTTGCTTTCCCCATAACGATAACCTCACTAAGGAGAGTTGAGGAACTTCAGGCATTAACTATACAAGAGCCTTTCTTTCAACTTCACAAAGATAGAGTGGTTCTACGTACCAATCCTAAATTTCTCCTTAAAGTAGTTTCTGCTTAGGGGTAATTTGTGCGCGATATCAAATTAAAATAACATAACATTAGCATTTTCATTATTAATCGAACCATCATAATTCTTGTATAGAATGTATGTGCTGCAATGATAATAGAATCAGATAAAAGTAATTAGCAGTATAAGCACATTGAACAAAATGAATAGTTCCACCATCTTTCTGAAATAATGTACATATGCAAGCATATAAAAACTGTATGTAGCGTTTTCCTACTATGCTTTCCTGTGTGTGTCTCTGTTGGTCTCTGTGTGTCTGTCTCCCATTCCCTGTAGGCAAAGTATGTAGCTCCCCGTTCTAGAAGAGTCGGTTAAGAAGGAGCACACTGCATTGAATAATTTCTTGGTGTGCACTTTTTATTAGTATTACAGGAAATCACAATGATTGATTGTCTCTTTTATATTCTTCTTTCCCACAGGGTCTTTCACTTCAGTCCCTTAGGTGATCCTCGGCCGCCGTCGTCCCTCAGACAGAAGGAAAAGACTCAGGTAAGTGTTTTTGATTTATGGTTTAGTCAAGGGAGGATGTGAGGGATAAATAATAGCAATGCATAAATGTGAAGGGAGGGGGTAGAGGTTGGAGCAACCAAAAGAAAAAGAGTAGCCGATGATTTCTGCTCTTGTCTTTCTTTTCTGTCTCACTTATTTCATTTTCCCAGGGTTCCTTTTTCCCCCTCAGCCTCCCCTCCCTCTTTGACTCAGCCCCTTTCCAAATGCCCTGTAGACGCCCACGCACCTGGAAGAGCCACGTCCCTCCGGGGCCACGGCGTGGTGACTCTGCTTCCTTCAGTGAGGTCTGGTCTCCTTCTGTTTCGGCTTTCCCTCCTCCACCAGTTTCAGGTGTTCCGCTCGCTGACAAGCTGTGACCTCCCCTGGGCTCCGTTTTTCTCTTTTGAAGGCTGTTAGGTCTTCTCCGTCTTTCCAGTCTTCCCCTGCTAGTTTCTCCATCTCGCATTCCCGTGCTGCGTGTAGCTGGATCAACTACTGACCAACCTGTTGCACTCTCCACCCCACCTTCTTGAAGCGTGTATCCTCTGATGTCCGTCCTCAGCTCCGGCTTAAAGGGGCTGCCTGCCAATTCCCCTCTCTCTACTTCTTGATGACAGCAAAGCGGACAACTGGTAAAACGGGACTGTGAATATAGGAGGGGAGAAATATATGAAGAGATTGCATGGCACTCCTTATCCTCTATCCCATCGTGTACCACAGGGGCTACCTGACACACCCCACCCCCAGACGTTTCCCGTTCGGGGGAAATGAGGGAATTCAGCATTGCCGTTATCAGACCCTTTTCTATGACGGACCTCAAATGAGTAGTCAATGCCATCTCGTAGAATGGTGAAGAGGTGTGGTGCAGCGGCCAGGGCAGCTGACTTCGGAGCACAGGGTTCACTGATCGATCCTGGGCTCCGTCGGCAGCTGAGCTCAGCACCCTGTGACTCTGGTCAATATCTCACTTAATTTCCACAGCGGCCCCCATCGCCTTGAGACCCATATGGGTAAGTAGTTCGTGCTTTACAAATACAGATTTTAATTTTTTTCATTTACAGTAGGGTTGCAAAGCCAAAAAACACCTGAGGACACTGGGGTTATTCCCTTTGTTATGACTCATCCACAAGAGGGGGGCGTGATCAGTATACAGGACAAAAGGAGATCCCTCCAGATAATAGTGAAACTTCTCTACAGCCCATTTTATAGCTAAGCACTCTTTCTCAACCGTAGAATATTTCTTCTCCCTTGGAAATAAATTACGGCTGATAAAGAGGACCGGGCACTCAAGGCCTTCTTTTGTTTGTTGGGAACGAATGGCCCCCAGACCTACTTCCGAGTCATCTGTTTGTAGGATAATGGGTTCCCTGAAGTTGGGTAAAATAAGGATAGGGCTGGACGTTAAGGCTCACTTGAGCTCGGGGAATGCCTTTCCGGCGGCCTGTGGGGGATTTACCAGGTCTTTGTTCCTTTTCTCTTTCTTCAGTAGGTCGGTTAGTGGTGCTGCTATTTCAGAATAATTGGGTATAAACCGGCGGTGGTAGCCTAGTAAGCCCAAAAGGAATCTAATGCCTTTTTTGGTGGCGGGGAAGGGGGTTTCTAAGACTGTTCTCACTTTCTCTTGTTGAGGAGCGGTAGCCCCATTCCCCAATAGGTAGCCCAAATATTTTACTTTGGTGAAGCCTATCCTGGACCTTTTGAAGTTCACGTGGAGCCCTGCAGTCCTAAGTGCTTGGAATATCTTTCCACAATGGACGAGATGTTGTTCCCAGGTAGGGCTAAATATTATGATATCGTCTATGTAGGGTAAGGAGTACTCTTGTTGTTGGGAAAGAACTTTGTTCATAAGTCTTTGGAACGTCGCGGGTGCTCCATGTATTTGAAAAGGCAGTACTGTAAACTTGTATAACCCATTAGGGGTGCTAAAGGCGTTTTTTCCTTGGTCTTCCTGTTTAAGTGGTACCTGCCAATAGCCTTTGGTAAGATCGAGTGTGGTTATATATCGGGCTTCGTCTAATTTCTCGATTAGCTCATCAACTCTTGGTAACGGGTATGAGTCCAATTTCGAGATGGCTGGTTGGCAGGAACCCAGGGCACACTCAGTCAAAGTACATCAGCCATTCAGCAAAAAGTGGGGGCATACCATGCAAGAAAGATGGCATTTTCTCACACCACGATCTTGAAGATGGCGGGAATTGTCCAATCAGGGCTAGGACTATATCAACATGAAGGAAACCCCAGCACTCCTAACATTTCACATCAATTCAATTGTGATACACTATCTATCTCACCAAAAGCACAAAGATGAGGAGAGATTCTTCCTCTTTCAGGATACCACGAGAACTGTCCAATTAGAACATTCTTGGTAAATGTATTAAGAAAATAAGACAGGACTGGCACATTACAATTTGTCACTATATTCATTCAACAGATGTTTGTGTAATATGCATTGTGGTCCAGTCCTCGTTGTGAAGAACACCGATCACAGACAACGTGCGTTTCGTCACCACCGTGACTTTCTCAAGGCTTAGGAGATACGTCCTCCTTCGAAAATCTTTCATAAAGATGTCAAAACAGTAGCGTCAATGATTCCTCGTCATGCCACGGCTACCGATATGGGAGGAACTATTTGCAGAGGCTACATGAAGCCGGTATTTAAGGGTCTTTTCATAGAGCCTTGACAATTGAATACTGTTCTGACCATATGACGAGGAATCATTAATGTTACTGTTTACAAACCTATATGGAAATAATTTTATGAAAGGCAGATCTCCTGTCTCAGAACTGAATGGAAAAGAAAGGAACGATTCGGCATGTTTTAAGGTCCTATCATAGTGCCCTAAACAATTGAACGCGGTTTGACCACATGACGAGGAATCATTGATGCTACTATTTTGACATCTTAACGAAAGATTTTCGAAGGAGGACGTATCTCCTGTCTCAGAACCGAATAGGAAATAAGGGAATGTTCCTGCATGTTTTAACTACTGAATGCCAGTTGAAGAGGACCTTTCTATTCGTTATCACAGAGCCACTGATATTTCCAACAACTATTCGAGCAGTTCAAGAGCTCTGAGAAAGTCACGGATGTGACGAAACGCGTGTTGGCTGTGATTGGTCGCGTCAGCAGGGCTCTTGTGGATAGCGAGGACTTGGAGCCGCGACAGTGTCAGCAGGCCTCAGGTGATGGCGAAGGCTTGGGACAGCGTCAGCAGGGCCCTTGTGGATAGCGAAGACTTGGAGCCGCGACAGTGTCAGCAGGACTCTTATGGATTGCGAAGACTTGGAGCCGCGACAGCATCATCAGGGCTCAGGTGATGACGAAATCTTGGGGCTGCGACAGCGTCAGCAGGGCCCTAGTGGATAGCGAAGGCTTGAAGCCGCGACAGCGTCAGCAGGGCTCTTGTGGATAGCGAAGACTTGGAGCCGCGACAGCGTCAGCAGGGCTCAGGTGATGGTGAAGGCTTTGGGCCGCGACAGCGTCAGCAGGGCCCTTGTGGATAGCGAAGACTTGGAGCCGCGACAGCGTCAGCAGGGCTCTTGTGGATAGCGAGGACTTGGAGCCGCGACAGCGCCAGCAGGGCTCAGGTGATGGCTAAGGCTTGGGGCCGCGACAGCGTCAGCAGGGCCCTTGTGGATAGCGAGGACTTGGAGCCGCGACAGCGTCAGCAGGGCTCTTGGTGATAGGCACACCCGTCGTGCCTTAGGAGGGCTCCCGGGGGTACCTCTTCGGAGGTTCCCCTAGCAGATCTGATTCTCTAGTTCCAGCGTCCTTCTTTTATCCCTCAAAATGTCTTTGATCTCCTTTCATGTAGGCCGGGGGTTTCCCTCCCTTAGGCCCGGTCGGGGGTGGCTCCCGTCATGGGCCACCTCATCCTTTGAAGCAGGAAGGTAGGGTCGTCAGCCGCCCAGCAGGAAGCGGCGCCGGCATTGTGGAGGCCAGGACGCAGCCCGAAACTACTCCTCCCCTCTAATCTAAAGGGCAGACAGCAGATACCAGATGGTGGAGTTTCCCCAGGCCCTGTCACTGTCTCCAGATGGGGAATACACATCATAGCAGTATCGTCCAGCTAGATTGCCTGGAGGATAGTCCCGGTCCAGAAGTCCTATTTCTAGACCTAGGAGGTGGAGAGCACTCTTCCAAAGAGTGTATCACGTAATTCTGATTTTAGGGGTGTCAGTCTCATATTTTTCCTATGTTCCCTGGGTCAGATAAATAATAAGGGGACTGGATCTGAAAAGCTACTAAAACAAGATGGCTGCCAACTACTACGAGGTCATGCCACCCGCACCTGGGCAGGGCCAGGTCCAACACTTACTATAAGGTGAACCCCAGAAGATCTCCTCTCCATCCCAATCTACCTCTGGCAGCATCCTGCAGCTGGAGGTCACCCCATACTCTGAGGCGTACCTCAGGAGATCTCTTCTCCATCCCAAACTACCTCTGGCAGCACCCAGCAGCTGGTGGTCACCCTTACTCCAAGGTGAACCCCAGAAGATCTCTCCATCCCAGTCTACCTCTGGCAGCACCCTGCAGCTGGTGAGCACCCCATACTCTGAGGTGAGTCCCAAGAGATCCCCCTTCCATCCCAGTCTACCTCTGGCAGCACCCTGCAGCTGGTGAGCACCCCATACTCTGAGGTGAACCCCAGGAGATCCCCCTTCCATCCCAGTCTACCTCTGGCAGCACCCTGCAGCTGGTGATCACCCCATACTCTGAGGTGAACCCCAGGAGATCCCCCTTCCATCCCATTCTACCTCTGGCAGCACCCTGCAGCTGGTGATCACCCCATACTCTGAGGTGAACCCCAGGAGATCCCCCTTCCATCCCAATCTACCTCTGGCAGCACCCTGCAGCTGGTGAGCACCCCATACTCTGAGGTGAGTCCCAAGAGATCCCCCTTCCATCCCAGTCTACCTCTGGCAGCACCCTGCAGCTGGTGATCACCCCATACTCTGAGGTGAACCCCAGGAGATCCCCCTTCCATCCCATTCTACCTCTGGCAGCACCCTGCAGCTGGTGAGCACCCCATACTCTGAGGTGAACCCCAGAAGATCTCTCCATCCCAGTCTACCTCTGGCAGCACCCTGCAGCTGGTGATCACCCCATACTCTGAGGTGAACCCCAGGAGATCCCCCTTCCATCCCAGTCTACCTCTGGCAGCACCCTGCAGCTGGTGATCACCCCATACTCTGAGGTGAACCCCAGGAGATCCCCCTTCCATCCCATTCTACCTCTGGCAGCACCCTGCAGCTGGTGATCACCCCATACTCTGAGGTGAACCCCAGGAGATCCCCCTTCTATCCCAGTCTACCTCTGGCAGCACCCTGCAGCTGGTGAGCACCCCATACTCTGAGGTGAACCCCAGGAGATCCCCCTTCCATCCCAGTCTACCTCTGGCAGCACCCTGCAGCTGGTGATCACCCCATACTCTGAGGTGAACCCCAGGAGATCCCCCTTCCATCCCATTCTACCTCTGGCAGCACCCTGCAGCTGGTGATCACCCCATACTCTGAGGTGAACACCAGGAGATCCCCCTTCTATCCCAGTCTACCTCTGGCAGCACCCTGCAGCTGGTGATCACCCCATACTCTGAGGTGAACCCCAGGAGATCCCCCTTCCATCCCATTCTACCTCTGGCAGCACCCTGCAGCTGGTGATCACCCCATACTCTGAGGTGAACCCCAGGAGATCCCCCTTCCATCCCAGTCTACCTCTGGCAGCACCCTGCAGCTGGTGATCACCCCATACTCTGAGGTGAACCCCAGGAGATCCCCCTTCCATCCCATTCTACCTCTGGCAGCACCCTGCAGCTGGTGATCACCCCATACTCTGAGGTGAACCCCAGGAGATCCCCCTTCTATCCCAGTCTACCTCTGGCAGCACCCTGCAGCTGGTGAGCACCCCATACTCTGAGGTGAACCCCAGGAGATCCCCCTTCCATCCCAGTCTACCTCTGGCAGCACCCTGCAGCTGGTGAGCACCCCATACTCTGAGGTCAGTCCCAGGAGATCCCCCTTCCATCCCAGTCTACCTCTGGCAGCACCCTGCAGCTGGTGATCCCCCCATACTCTGAGGTGAACCCCAGGAGATCCCCCTTCCATCACAGTCTACCTCTGGCAGCACCCTGCAGCTGGTGAGCACCCCATACTCTGAGGTCAGTCCCAGGAGATCCCCCTTCCATCCCAGTCTACCTCTGGCAGCACCCTGCAGCTGGTGAGCACCCCATACTCTGAGGTCAGTCCCAGGAGATTCCCCTTCCATCCCAGTCTACCTCTGGCAGCACCCTGCAGCTGGTGAGCACCCCATACTCTGAGGTGAACCCCAGGAGATCCCCCTTCCATCCCATTCTACCTCTGGCAGCACCCTGCAGCTGGTGAGCACCCCATACTCTGAGGTGAACCCCAGGAGATCCCCCTTCCATCCCATTCTACCTCTGGCAGCACCCTGCAGCTGGTGATCACCCCATACTCTGAGGTCAGTCCCAGGAGATCCCCCTTCCATCCCAGTCTACCTCTGGCAGCACCCTGCAGCTGGTGAGCACCCCATACTCTGAGGTCAGTCCCAGGAGATCCCCCTTCCATCCCAGTCTACCTCTGGCAGCACCCTGCAGCTGGTGAGCACCCCATACTCTGAGGTGAGTCCCAAGAGATGGAATCTCCATCCCAACCTACCTTTGTCAGTATCCCATAGCTGGAGGTCACTCCTTACATTGTGACCCCCAGAAAATCTCTTCTCCATCCCAACCTAGTTGTGGTAGTGTCCCGCAGCTGGTGGTCACCTCATACTCTGAGGGTGTACCTCAGGAGATCCGCCTTCCATCCCATACTACCTCTTGCAGCAGCACGCAGCTGGTGGTCACCCCATACTCTGAGGTGAAACCCAGGAGATCCCCCTTCCATCCCAGCTTACCTCTGGCAGCATCCCACAGCTGGAGGTCACTCCATACTCGATGACTGCCACTTGCTGGCGCTGCTCGTCGCGGCTGGCCTTGGTGTAGCTCAGCATCCTGGCCCTCTCCAGCTGCGCGTCCACCTCCTCCAGGCTGAAGGCGCACATGGCCGTGTCCTGGGTGGCGCTTGGGATGGAGGCCACCCCAGCGGCGAAGACCACGAAGAGCGTGGCTGCTCCCCCCCCCCCCCCCTCCTGGGCTTGCAGGTGGGCGGCCTGCGCCAGGTTGTAGTTCTTGCCCTTGGAGTCCTGGCAGACCAGCTGCATCTCCACGTAGGAGGAAAGCAGCAGGTTCTGGTCGCACACCATGGCCACGTAGCTGGCGTACTCCAGCTGCGTCATGGGCCCGCGCCTGAAGAAGAGGAAGTAGACATGGCCAGCGTGGCCGAAGACCCCCATGAAGTGGTTGTTGTAGTCTGAGAAGTCGCTGACCACCAGCTTGCCCAGGCCCTCGTTGGAGAAGACGGGCGTTTGGTTGAGCTGGCGCACGGTGATGGGAGGAATGCCGGCGGACAGCCTGGCCGTCAGGCCGCGCCCCACGATCATCAGCTGGCGTCCATCCGTGGTGCTGCCCGCCAGGGCCACTGTGGTCACCCGCACGTTATTGGCGGCCACAAACTGGTTGTCCCCGGGGTCCACCGGGTAGTAGAGCACCTCGGCCACCGAGTCCCTGGAAGACCTGTCCGCACACGACCAGCTCCCGGCCGCACCCGTTGACCACCAGCAGCTTGTTGGCGTTGTCGGTGGGCCGGGCCTGCAGGCACTCTTGCACGTCCTTGAACGGCAGGCAGTCGGGGCTGTCATCCACCGGGCCAGTCTTTTCCTCGCCCACCAGCTCCAGGTCTGGCGAGAGCTGGAAGAGGCGGTTCACAGCGCCGACATACAGCATGCGCGTCTCTCGGTCTAGCGCCAAGTGGTTGAAGGCTGTGTCCGGGTGCTGGAAGGTAGGGTGGGCCGTGGCATGCCAGGGGCACAGCAGGAGTACCAGCAGGGTGAAGGGGGGCAGGGCTCTCATCACGCACACCTGAGGAGAGAAAGACAGGGGGTTATTAGGTTGCTCTGAAATGGGCCGTTGTGACGCGCGCACACACAGTCAGAGCTGGACACGCGCGCACACACAGAGCTGGACACACGCACACTCAGAGCTGGGCACACGCACACTCAGAGCTGGGCACACTCAGAGCTGGAATGGTGCCCCCGTCTGTCAGACTCACAGGCACATCAGAAACAATCGTTCACAGACACACCAGTGCAAATGGTGCACAGAGACGCTGACCCCGCAGCCCACCCCTCTCCTCGCTTCTAGGCGCTAGACAATCCTACATAGAGTCCTCACGGGAGGTGCCTGGGGCGCCGGCCCCACCCTGGACGCTGCAGGCTGAGGATAAAGTGAGGCTTCGGTGAGGGGAGGGGGGCCGCCTCCCACCGAGACCCGCCCCCACTTACTGTCCCCGCATCTCCAGGGCCCTGCAGTCCAGATGTGACTCTTCCCCAGACCCCCAGGCCCCTCACACTCCCGGCACTGGTTGTGAGGGGGGGGGGGCAGACGAGCGAGGGCCCCTGCTCCAGCGCCACAGAGCACTCTATCCAGACAGAGAGCCCCCAAGGAGGGGGCGGGGCCGTGGGCAGAGGGGGCAGATTAAGGCTTTAATGACAAGTAATGGAGTTGGAGTTGGCACTGCGGACCAAGTGATCGGATGGGCTAAATTCAGTGTCAACAGGGGGCGGGGGGAGTGGGGGGGAACACTGCCAACCGTGGAAGTCACAGCTAAAGTAGTTAATAAGGGGGGGAGCAGCTGCAGTTCACAGATTTAGGGCCGTCAAGTAAGGTTTGGCAACTAGGAGATCATGCTGGAGGGATTTCACTGCCCACTTGTAGGATAGAGTGAGGAGGGGGGAGGGGGTGTGGTAAGTGGGAGATTTGGAGGTATTTGCGAGGAGGAAACTGGAGGGAGACGTCACTGGCACCGAGAAGGGGGTGCAAGTCAGCACCGGCCAAGTTTGGGGAGGGCGTGGTAATCTGGGGGGGGGCGTTATCAGATCTGACGCCCCTGGAAAGAGAGAAAGGAGAGTTGGGTCCCCGGCGCCGGAGAGGATTGAGGTAGTTTCTTCAAAACAGGCAGAAAATGTCTATGTCTTCAAATCAGAGGCCAGCCAGCCACAGCACACAGTGCCAACCAAGGGGTGAGACCAGCTCTGGGGAGGACAGTGCGCCCAGCACAGGGCTGCCAACCACAGAGGCAGTGCCCACAGTGCCAACCAAGGGGTGATACCAGCTCTGGGGAGGACAGTGCGCCCAGCAGAGGGCTACCAACCACAGAGGCAGTGCCAACCGAGGGGCGACACCAGCTCTGGGGAGAACAGTGTGCCCAGCAGAGGGCTGCCAACCACAGAGGCAGTGCCCACAGTGCCAACCAAGGGGCGAGACCAGCTCTGGGGAGGACAGTGCGCCCAGCAGAGGGCTGCCAACCACAGAGGCAGTGCCCACAGTGCCAACCGAGGGGCGAGACCAGCTCTGGGGAGGACAGTGCGCCCAGCAGAGGGCTGCCAAAAACAGAGGCAGTGCCCACAGTGCCAACCGAGGGGCGAGACCAGCTCTGGGAAGACAGTGCGCCCAGCAGAGGGCAGCCAACCACAGAGGCAGTGCCCACAGTGCCAACAGAGGGTCGAGACCAGCTCTGGGGAGGACAGTGCGCCCAGCAGAGGGCTGTCAATCACAGAGGCAGTGCCCACAGTGCCGACCGAGAAGTGAGACAAGCTCTGGGGAGGACAGTGCGCCCAGCAGAGGGCTGCCAACCACAGAGGCAGTGCCCACAGTGCCAACCGAGGGGCGAGACCAGCTGTGGGGAGGACAGTGCGCCCAGCAGAGGGCTGTCAATCACAGAGGCAGTGCCCACAGTGCCAACCGAGAAGTAAGACAAGCTCTGGGGAGGACAGTGCGCCCAGCAGAGGGCTGCCAACCACAGAGGCAGTGCCCACAGTGCCAACCGAGGGGCGAGACCAGCTCTGGGGAGGACAGTGCGCCCAGAAGAGGGCTGCCAACCACAGAGGCAGTGCCCACAGTGCCAACTGAGGGGTGAGGCCAGCTCTGTGGCTGGCAGTGTGCCCAGCAGATGGCTGGAACAGTGCCATGGATGGGAGATACCCGCAATTCTCGGCACTCTGAGACAGCGATTACCAGCACTTTTATATCTCACTCAAGAACTGAGAGCCAAAATTACGAGGGGGCGCCACCACAGGAGGGTGGTAAGACACAATGGGTATGGAAAGCCTTGCTCCGGGAGGGGGGGGCAATGCGGTGCTGCAGCGCAGGAAGCGACGGCACCTGCGGGCTTGGGCGGCAGGGTACAGCTGGTGTGCCCCCCTAGATTAAATCCGGCTAACCGCGTTATCCAAGGGAAAGTAGGTTAGACGACGGGGAGAGGGGCAGCGGGTTTAGACACGAGCATCCATCAGGCCCCGCAGCTCAAGACCTCCAGTCAGACCCCTTCCCTAACCCTCCCCACTTCCCCCCCAAACCGAGCCCGAGCCTGCCTTTGGACAGGCGCGCCCCTTCCCTTTTAATAGACAGTATATAAAACCAATAACTCGTCATCACTCGCGAGATAGCCCAGTGAGTCAACGCTCGCACCAACATCCCACTGAGCTACAAGTCACGAATTCAGGCATGGCTGGATCGGACTGCCATCTTTCTGAAGTCGGTAAATTGAGTAGCATAAACTAAAGTAACACTTCCGACGGCTCATTACATCGCTCAGAAATGGCAACGTGCAGTGTGAAGCATTACATAATGTTTTATTAAATATGTTCCGAACACATCCTTCAATCCCCTAGAGCAGCCAGGCAAGATCAGAAGACACCCCCACCCCCCCAAAAAAATGAAACACACATCAATAACACATAAGAACATAGTAGCTCTGCCTCGTTCAGTCACCTCCCGCTTCCTCCATCCCCACCCTGAAAGCGAAAAGCCTCTGCCACCACCTTACCAAGAAAATAAAACAAGCACTGGTAAAGCCAACAGGTGTTGCCTTTGGGTCCCATTGGCTTTGCCAAGGCTTCTGGGCGATGCTGTGCCAAAAAACATTTGTTGCTGATCCTATGCACGCCTGATGGCAGATGCCAGTATATGAAATGATGTGGCACGCTATTCCTTTTAAGTCTCATCTAAGCCATCGGCGAGATTATAGTAAGGCTTTCGAAAAGTCTCCCCAAACTGCGGATTAGGTACAGTTCATGTGAGCTGGGTGTGTGCACATCTCCAGCAACATCGCACACCCACACCATTTGTCTGAGCCTCGGCATCAGACTACAAAGGAAGCCGCTCCCCCGCCCCCACCATGCAATGCCGAGAGCTTGTTTTTCTCCTCATTACTGTTTTGCCTACTGTCTTTCAGTATGTGGAAAACCTCTGTAAACCACAGTGAAACTGACCCATGGAAATAGTACATATACTCTCCCCCCCTTTCCATAAATTAAAGACTAATAGTGGCAGATCCAGTCCGACCAATAGGTTTCGGAAATTTAATATTAACTACGGCCTGCAAAAAAGAAGAGTGTAAAGCTTGCTATAATGAGCTTTAAATTTCCACATTACTTTTTTTTGGTAACTGAACATATTAAAGCAACGTCATCCCCGCCCCTCCTTCTAAACGTGGCTTTGCCAACAGCCAGATACTCTTGATGACTAGAGCCCTTTAGCTTTAATCCCCATGCTTTCGCCCTATGTTGAGTTTCTCTCCCTCAGTACTTCAGAAGAAATGTCACTACTTTGCAAATTGTCCGATGCAATGATTGTCCCTTTGATGTGGCTTTTGTGTGATTGACATGTTGGAGACTCGGAGCAGGCGCCTGCCTCAAGACTCTGCTTGCCTCGCCTCTCCGTGTTAATTTGTGGGCTCACCACCTGTCAGCATCCTCCTCGCTGTGCCACAGCTCGCCAACTTTCACCCCCTTCCCTCGCTCTCTCTCTCCCTATTCAGCGCCTCCCCTTTGCTTTCTCCCTCCTCTCACTTCCCCTTTCCTCCTACACAATCTGAGCTTAATCACGGCGTCTCTGCTTCTGCACTGTGTGATTTTGGGCAAGTTGAACTGCAGCGTGAAAATAGAAAATCCAAGCTTAATCACAGTCACAACCACACACACACAACCACACACACAACCACACACACAACCACACACACACGACCACACACACAACCACACACACAACCCCACACACACACAACCACACACACAACAACAAACACAACCACACACACAACCACACACACAACCCCACACACACACACACACAACCATACACAAAACCACACACACAACCACAACCACACACACACACACACAACCACTAGGCACAGACACCATCAGTCATCAGTGCACGCTTTCACTGGGCACAAACACCACCAGCCGTCAGTGCACACTTCCACCAGGCACACACCACCAGACGTCAGTGCACGCTTTCACCAGGCACACACATACCACCAGCCGTCAGTGCACGCTTTCACCAGGCACACACATACCACCAGCCGTCAGTGCGCGCTTTCACCAGGCACACACATACCACCAGCAGTCAGTGCACGCTTTCACCAGGCACACACACACACACCACCAGCCATCAGTGCACGCTTTCACCAGGCACACACACACACCAGCAGCCGTCAGTGCACGCTTTCACCAGGCTCACACACACCACCAGCTGTCAGTGCACACTTCCAACAGGCACACACACCACCAGCCATAAGTGCACACTTCCACCAGGCACCCACACCACCAGCCATCAGTGCACAATTTCTACAGGCACACACACTCCACCAGCAGTCCGTGCACACATCAATTGTTAACGCATCCACAATTAACTATTGTAGCAATCGCAGTATGGAGCACTTTACTTTTAAACATATTCATCTAAAGTGCAGCATGCCACCATTGCTACAAAAATAAATAACTTTTTTTGGCCTACCATTTATAGACTTTTGTTGCAATTGGTGTTGCAATATTTAGCAATGCCAATAGCTCAAACTTAATTAATGCGAGACCTATCGTATTGCAAATGCTTGTTCTCTTATTCAGGACCACCAGGGAATATCTGGCAGTCGTGATGAGAATTTGTTTTTAAATGAATCCCATTTCCTGGGATTAAATTAATTAGGGAGAAAGTTCCAAGGGTGTGAGGGCGATTAGTTATTGGTTTTTAAAAACCAACTCCAGCTTTGGAAGCTTGTTTTTGAAAAACATAAAAGTTGGTGAATGACCGCCTGAAACATCCCCCAGGGATCCAGAGAATTGTAGATCAACTTCCTATAGATGGTTGAGATGGCTTTTTCGGTCAGGGGATTAGTTAGCAGCTGGTCCTCCAGTGGGGATGCATCAAGCAACTTCCCCCCTTCCCAGATGTGACCTTGCAGAGCGTGACCCACCTGCAAATGTCAGAACCGTTTTTAGTCACCTAATTCATACCTTTGTTGAAGGATCGTGAAGGACACAAGTGCCTGTCCCCCCCACACATCGCCTGCCCGCTCTAAGCTAATCAATCCCCATTTTTTTTAAGCCCTGCAATCCTCCCACTGCACTTAAGAGATCACCATCATACAGTGGAGTAATTTCAGTCAGCTTATCTTCTCAGCCTAAACACTTGGTAGCCTCTCTCCACACCCTTACTACTGTTTGGGTATGAGTAGATAGAGTGCACTCATACTTTCTTCAATACAGCACCGGGGTGGGGTAACCTCTCTTGCCCATGGCCAATCTATCTACCCGGTAAGCAGGATCCTCACAGTCCGCAAAAACCCAGTTGTTGACTGCCACCAGCTGCGTGGCCCAGTAACACTTGAGAATGCTCCAGACCGCCAGTCCACCTTAATCTCCCCTCTACACCTTACTAAGCACGAAGTGCAACCATCCCACAACAGGAGCCAAAGTTCTCAGTCTACCTTTTGAAAAAAAATGTCTGGTGGGATCTTAAAGGACATTTTCTGCACAATGTACAGGAGACCCTGGAGGGTCATCACTTTAAATAGGGCCACCCGGCCCAGTAAGGAGAGCGGGAGCACCCGCAAGTGTGGGGGATCCCAGCGAAGACGGTCTAATTTCGGGAGTATGTTCCTGCCTGTGCTCTCTTGTAATAGACACGCCCAAATATTTAAAGCAATGTAGTGCCACCCGAACTGTGCACCGAGAGTTCAGCCACAGGGTCCCTGCCACCAGCAGGAATGTTAAGGACTTCCAGTTGATCCTACATCCTGAATGATCTCCAAATATGCGAAAAAATTGTAGGATTTGTTCACTCAAGAAGGCTGGCTACGTGTCATATAGCAAAACGTCAACGTATAGGGAGATTCTCACTCCTGATCAACTGGAATACCCCATATGAGAGGTCCTGGTGAACCCAAACGTGGAAAGAGCACAGGAGACAAGGAGCATCCCTGTCGGACGGCAAAGACTCGAGAGACTGTATTATTGCCGCGCATGCGCGCTAAAGGGGCCACATACAAGAGCTTGATAGCAGCGCCACTGATTCAGCAAAGGAATCCCCTGTTGCATGTGATACTCCATTAAGGTGTCGGAGATTTAAGCGCGTTCCCCGGTGTGGCATGAAGCCCGATTGATCAGGATGATCCACTGGTGCAATTACTGTCCGCAGGCAGATCGCCAGGGCGTTCACAAGGACCTTAGTCTCAAAATTAAGCGGGGAGAGAGGTCTATAAAACCCCACTCAGTTGCTGGTTCGTCCTTTTTTGGGATGACCACCGCCTTAGATGTTCTTTGGTCCTCTGGGAGACACCCATATTTTCAGGCAGTCTGAAACCTACTCTGGAGGTACTCCCTGACTTTATCCATCATTCTTTTATATAATTCTAAGGGGAGCTCATCAGGCCCATCGCTTGCCCTGTTGCAAGGTTCCTATTGTCTTATTTATTTAGTCTACTTGGTCTATTGCGTCTCCGTCCTCATTCGTTAGCATTGGCAGGGTCAGGTCTTTCAGGAAGTCTCTCCCAGTATATCCATCCCGTTGTCAATAACCTCAAGGATCTAGTTCCGTTCTTTGTCTCGTCTCCCTAGCCATGCAAGCAACTCATTGGCTTTATCACCAACATCATAGAGACAATGCTGGGTAGCCAGCGAATGAGTGCACGCTAGTTTCCATTAGTACGCTTAATGTGGGTTGCTTCAGTTGATGGTGTAATGGGAGAGAAACTGATTCCCCACTTGCCAAGCGAGCCTCCAGGAAAGCACATTCCTTGTCCTGAGCCTCGCACTTCAATTTACGTTCCTTCGACATTCTCCCAATCAAGGCTTGTGTCTGGCCTCAAATCACTGCCTTGAATTCATCCTACAGCACGCAAACTGATTCAACAGGCCGCCCGTTCTCCTTAAAATAGAATTCTGTTCTATCTCTCATACGAGCTTTGAACGTCTTGTCTTTTAAATATCACGGATCAACCCTTGGGGGTAGGATGAAGTCCACAACCGGACCATCGAGTTGCATCGCCACCAGCGAATGGTCTGAGATTCCCCCTGCTATGTGCATAGCAGCTCTAAAATCAACTTTATGAACAGTCTGGGTGAAAAGATAGTGCAGGCATTCAAGACTACCATGTGCTACAGACAGGTGCATCTGGTTCTGATCCCCTCTTCCCCTCTAGGGGCATTTAGGAGTATCATGAATATAGTATAGGTGCAGTTCGTATATTCTCTGTTGTAAGCGTCTTATCCTTCCACAGGATGAGTCAGTCTTGTCTGGGTTTCTTTCCTGTTTCCCGGCACTTAAATGGCACACCGAACACTCGTGAGAGCAGTGACCCACCAGCAGGCTTTTGTGGAGCGCTTTGGTCCTGGGTGTAGGTCTGCATTCAGAAGGGCACCCACTCTGTCTTTTCTTTGCAGTTGCCTGAAGATCAGCCGCCCAAGATAGCAATTCAAAAAGGGGGTGGTGATGTCCAGAGTATCTGAATTAAGCAGAACACTCCTACCCAGTCAAAAGATCAGGGCTTGATCCATCACCGTTTTTTAGCTCACTGCACCATCCCAGTTCTGAACCTGGCTATATGCAAATTAGTCTGTCCCTGGCCCAGTGCATCATGGGAACAGGGCAGACCAAACTACCAAGCCAATTCTTTACTGGAAAGGAAACAAGCTTCCGGGGACCGGTTTCTGGCATTACAGCCGTCTTCGGCCCGGCTTGCTTGAATCCTGATGGTGCAGTGAGTAAGGGACTCACATCTGAGCATACCCTTCCACACTTGTGGTGGCTAAAACGATTCAAAAAGGGGGTGGTGATGGACAGAGTATCTGAATTAAGCAGAACACTCCTACCCAGTCAAAAGATCAGAGCTTGATCCATCACCGTTTTTTAGCTCACTGCACCATCCCAGTTCAGAACCTGGCTATATGCAAATTAGTCTGTCCCTGGCCCAGTGCATCATGGGAACAGGGCAGACCAAACTACCAAGCCAATTCTTTACTGGAAAGGAAACAAGCTTCCGGGGACCGGTTTCTGGCATTACAGCCGTCTTCGGCCCGGCTTGCTTGAATCCTGATGGTGCAGTGAGCAAGGGACTCACATCTGAGCATACCCTTCCACACTTGTGGTGGCTAAAACGATTCAAAAAGGGGGTGGTGATGGACAGAGTATCTAAATTAAGCAGAACACTCCTACCCAGTCAAAAGATCAGGGCTTGATCCATCACCGTTTCTTAGCTCACTGCACCATCCCAGTTCAGAACCTGGCTATATGCAAATTAGTCTGTCCCTGGCCCAGTGCATCATGGGAACAGGGCAGACCAAACTACCAAGCCAATTCTTTACTGGAAAGGAAACAAGCTTCCGGGGACCGGTTTCTGGCATTACAGCCGTCTTCGGCCCGGCTTGCTTGAATCCTGATGGTGCAGTGAGCAAGGGACTCACATCTGAGCATACCCTTCCACACTTGTGGTGGCTATAACGATTCAAAAAGGGGGTGGTGATGGACAGAGTATCTGAATTAAGCAGAACACTCCTACCCAGTCAAAAGATCAGGGCTTGATCTGTCCCTGGCCCAGTGCACCTTGGTAGTTTGGTCTGCCCTGTTCCCATGATGCACTTGGCCAGGGTTAGACTAATTTGCATGTAGCCAGGTTCTGAACTGGGATGGTGCAGTGAGCTAAAAAACGGTGATGGATCAAGCCCTGATCTTTTGACTGGGTAGGAGTGTTCTGCTTAATTCAGATACTCTCTCCATCACCACCCCATTTTTGAATCGTTTTAGCCACCACAAGTGTGGAAGGGTATGCTCAGACATGAGTCCCTTGCTCACTGCAACATCAGGATTCAAGCAAGCCGGGCCGAAGACGGCTGCAATGCCAGAAACCGATCCCCGGAAGCTTGTTTCCTTTCCAGTAAAGAATTGGCTTGGTAGTTTGGTCTGCCCTGTTCCCATGATGCACTGGGCCAGGGTTAGACTAATTTGCATGTAGCCAGGTTCTGAACTGGGCTGGTGCAGTGAGCTAAAAAACGGTGATGGATCAAGCCCTGATCTTTTGACTGGGTAGGAGTCTTCTGCTTAATTCAGATACTCTGTCCATCACCACCCCTTTTTTGAATCGTTTTAGCCACCACAAGTGTGGAAATGTATGCTCAGACATGAGTCCCTTGCTCACTGCACCATCAGGATTCAAGCAAGCCGGGCCGAAGACGGCTGCAATGCCAGAAACCGGTCCCCGGAAGCTTGTTTCCTTTCCAGTAAAGAATTGGATTGGTTCGTTTGGTCTGCCCTGTTCCCATGATGCACTGGGCCAGAGTTAGACTAATTTGCATGTAGCCAGGTTCTGAACTAGGATGGTGCAGTGAGCTAAAAAACGGTGATGGATCAAGCCCTGATCTTTTGACTGGGTAGGAGTGTTCTGCTTAATTCAGATACCCTGTCCATCACCACCCCCTTTTTGAATCGTTTTAGCCACCACAAGTGTGGAAGGGTATGCTCAGACATGAGTCCCTTGCTCACTGCACCATCAGGATTCAAGCAAGCCGGGCCGAAGACGGCTGCAATGCCAGAAACCGGTCCCCGGAAGCTTGTTTCCTTTCCAGTAAAGAATTGGCTTGGTAGTTTTGGTCTGCCCTGTTCCCATGATGCACTGGGCCAGGGTTAGACTAATTTGCATGTAGCCAGGTTCTGAACTGGGATGGTGCAGTGAGCTAAAAAACAGTGATGGATCAAGCCCTGATCTTCTGACTGGGTAGGAGTGTTCTTCTTAATTCAGATACTCTGTCCATCACCACCCCCTTTTCGAATGTTTTAGCCACCACAAGTGTGGAAGGGTATGCTCAGACATGAGGCCCTTGCTCACTGCACCATCAGGATTCAAGCAAGCCGGGCCGAAGACGGCTGCAATGCCAGAAACCGGTCCCCGGAAGCTTGTTTCCTTTCCAGTAGAGAATTGGCTTGGTAGTTTGGTCTGCCCTGTTCCCATGATGCACTGGGCCAGGGTTTGACTATTTTGCATGTAGCCAGATTCTGAACTGGGATGGTGCAGTGAGCTAAAAAACGGTGATGGATCAAGCCCTGATCTTTTGACTGGGTAGGAGTGTTCTGCTTAATTCAGATACTCTGTCCATCACCACCCCCTTTTTGAATCGTTTTAGCCACCACAAGTGTGGAAGGGTATGCTCAGACATGAGTCCCTTGCTCACTGCACCATCAGGATTCAAGCAAGCTGGGCCGAACACGGCTGCAATGCCAGAAACCGGTCCCCGGAAGCTTGTTTCCTTTTCAGTAAAGAATTGGCTTGGTAGTTTGGTCTGCCCTGTTCCCATGATGCACTAGGCCAGGGTTAGACTAATTTGCATGTAGCCAGGTTCTGAACTGGGATGGTGCAGTGAGCTAAAAAACGGTGATGGATCAAGCCCTGATCTTTTGACTGGGTAGGAGTGTTCTGCTTAATTCAGATACTCTGTCCATCACCACCCCCTTTTTGAATCGCCCCAAGATAGCAGTCACACCTGGCCTGTCTGTAAGTGCAGCCCCTCTGGAGGCCCGACCATCAGCAATTGAGCCCACATTGTGGCCGGCTGGACCACAGGCGTGAGCTCAGCCAGGGTGTTCGACACTGGAGTAGTTGTAGTCCCTCATGGACCTCTGACACAGAGTAGTCAGAAATTCAGCAGCTAAAAGCCCAACACAGGCTCTCCAGGAAGTCAGTAGATTCAGACTCTGTTGTGTTAGGAATTTGGCAAATGCAACCTTGAATGGGCCTGTTGGCAGCACACAATCGTCCTACTGGGCCTCAACAATCATGTTGTCGTTAAGTTTTATTTTCTGCCTTGAACTGTTGGGAGAGTCTTGGCATCCCTCAGACTAGCTGGTCCTGCTGGATGGCTTTGCGGCCCGCCCTACAGAGAACGAGGATGTGTCGGACCTTGCTTCTTCCAGGACAGACTTGTCTTCCTGCTGGATAGTCAAACTCCCTTCCCTTTCTTACCAGACAGGCAGGCGTCTAGGCTCCTCAGTACAGGTACATAGCTTCTCCATTAAGTAATACAACCTGCCGGTGATGTCCCTTCAACTTAGATAGACTGTCAGGCTGACACCATCCCTGGTGTCACAGCAGGCACCTGAGTACTTTGTAGAGCACATTATTCCTTGGTAACAGAGGACTTTGAACTCGAGTATAAATGAGGGATAGATGGTCCCACTTGCATACACAACTGGCAGGCAGGAGATGCAGTTTACTCTGTCGCACTCTCACATTGCATTTATGCTACGCACACCAACACCCTAAACATGCACTTGATGTTAGCGCAAAGTCTGGGCACAGGAATAGAAATGGAGCATAACATGTGTGTGTCAGTAGAAAGCCACTCCACTGACCATGATGCAAAGATATCATAAGGCTATTGATCCTTACAACAGGGTGCATTGCCACCACCGCTCTAGCTGGTAAACCCATGACAGTCCTCTGCCTTAAATAAGGGCACACTTGGTGTGACCCTCCAGGTCACAGGACCGGTCCAAGACCTCTCATAGTCCCTTGTTAGAAGTTGCACAGTACTGGGGTGGCAGAAAAATCTCACGTAATTGTTTTGTGGTAGATTTACCCCAGTAACGTACAGTTACTAGTTTGGCGCCATGGACTGGGGAGTTGCCACGAGGAACAGATTCTCCTGCCTGTCATACCACATGCCATTCACTATTTCATAGTGTTTTTCTTTTTTTATTTACCACTTGTTTTAAGCAGGTGGTATATATATATAAATATATATGCATGTGGTTGGTTGGGGGGATATGGGTGAAGAAGCAGGGAAGGGAAGAGGAAAGCATTTTCTAACAGAGGGAAGAATTGTGGGTTTCTCCCAGTTAGTAAAAAAACAGGATAAGTCTTGGCTGCTTTTGCTGTACCCAGAGTCTTGTGCGTCTTTTCAGTCTAATTTTTCTGTCTGGAAAACAATTGTGTCCTGTTTTTCTGCACCCGATTACATCCAGGTGCAGAAAAACCTAACACCTGATTTTTTCTTTTTTGTAAAACCTTTTTATTGATTTTTGGAAATAATGTTCACAGTAAATAATAATGCGACGAAGGTGATACAATAGTACAGACATGCCCGTTAGATGTATACAATATTCCACAGGCGCGTGGAGTAGGGGCATGGACCGCTTAGAACTGATGTAGCTTGAGCGCAAGGAGAATTTGGTGGAAAGAAACAGGGGGACTACGTGTGGGGTGAGGGAACTTGGTAAAGAAAGCAGTGTCCCTGCGAAGGGAGGGAGAGAGAAAAGAGAAAAGAGAAAGCCCCGGAGGGGAATTAACTAACTGGGGAGGAGGGGGAGGGGGGGAGAGGGATGTGGACTGAGCCAAAGGAGCTCGGCAGGCGAATTGCACTGAGCGCATCTACGGAGTAAAACAATTGTGGGGGGGAAGAGTGGAGTGGAGTAGAACAGAGCGGAGGCCGGAGGGGTGAATTCGGAAATGGGTGGGGGCGCATGTCGATTATTCCCTATGAGGGCATCGATGCCGTCCGGGGCGCGGGGCATGTTGGGAGGGGCTTGGGGTATCACGCTGGTGATCTGACAGAGATTCGTGGTATAGGGTGGCCCATTCTAGGGAGATAGGACGCTTGCGCGGACCTGTAGCTTCCTCCTCCCGAAGGGCATCCTCTTCCGCTGCAGTCCGCTTTCTCACTGCGCCCGCCCACGTCTCTAGTGAGGGTCCAGCTGGCGCGCGCCATTGCATGGCTATGTTCCTTTTGGCTAGAAGCAAGGATAGCGCAGCATATCTGAACTGCACCTTGTGTGTTTTTGGCCTGTGGAATGTCCCCAGGGGGACTGCCTCCCAGGAATGCAGGTCGGTGAGGCCTGTGAGGGTGCTAATGAAGTCAAGTATGGCTGACCAGTAAGGCTGAAGGGTTGGGCAGTCCTAGAACATGTCGTGGAAGTGTGCGTACGGGGAGTGACATCTGGGGCATAAGAACTGAGTGTCAGGATAGAAACGCTGGAAGCGTGCCGGGGTCTGGTAAGCCCTATGTAAAATGTAGTATTGTATGTTTTTGAACTGCGCGTTTCTCTACACCATCTTTGGGAATTCCAGTGCTCTGTCCCACTCCCGGTCATGTAATTGTCTCCCAATCTCGTCCTCCCACACCGTCCTAAGAGTGAGTAGCGGCTTGTGTGTAAGTTCCCGGATGGACTTGTACAACCAAGTGACTAGGTGTCTTCCGCTCCCCATGTAGAGGATAGTGTGTATTACGGGGTGTGTCGCAGGGCTCACTGACCGTTAGATCACCATGTGGGCGATAGCCGTCGATGAGTTGGGGATGTGTCAGGAACTGCTCTGGGGGGAGGCCAAGGTCCTCCATAAGTTGTGCGAACGGGCGAAGCTGGCGCTCCTCAAATAGTGCCTCCGCCTCCGTGACCTCAGAGTCCGTCCATGCTCCTACCATGGTGCTCGTAAAGTAGGAGACGCCACGTGGCCACCCCGCTAGTGGCAGCCGTGGGGAGTAGCAAGTGGTCCTCGTTGCCATGCAGTGAATTTCCAACATACATTGGCGGGCCACGGACACCTGCAAGGGGTAGGTCCGGCAGGGTTTGATGCCAGGGAGCAGCAGCCGACAGAGTTCCGGGATGGGGCCGTGCGTTGTATGAGTCTCCCCGGAATGTCTTCCCGCCGTCCAATACGAGAGCCACTGAAGTTGCGCTGCTAGGAAGTACGATTCGAAGTCGGGGGCACCCAGGCCCCCCTGTGTGGTGGATAGTCTAAGTTTGGCGAGGGCTATTCTATGCCGACCATTTCCCCATATAAGGGTGCGGAGCAGCGAGTCCAGTTCGTGAAAAAAACTTCTGGGAGGCACCACCGGGAGGTTAGTGAAATAATACAGTAAGCGAGGGACAATGATCATTTTTGCCAGGGCTACTCGCCCGATGGGAGCTAGTGGGAGGTATTTCCAGAAGCCCACCGAGGCGCGGTTGCCAGCGAGAACCTTGCCATGATTCATCAGGTGGAATAAAATGAACACATGAAAGTACGCCTTAATTTCATTGCCCTTGATTCATACTCTGGACCATAGTGGAGGGATAGGTCTAGGCATAGTCCTTGCAACACACAATAGATTTGTGTGCGGCAGAGGCCAGAACTCAAAAGTCAGGATACCAGATACAAGTAGGTGGTAACTCAGGGCAGGGGAAAACACCTGTTGTCCATGGAGGGGAAATTCCCATCTCAAAAATCTACATTAAAAATTAATTAATAGTATTCTTTTTTAAATATCTGTTTGGTGCCAGTCCATATGACTTTAATTTCTGCTTTGGGAATTCTATGTTACAAGTCCATAGGGTACATGTATCCTTTTTGAGCTTAATAAAATGTTGGAAATTCTACAAATCCTCACTCCTACATCCAAGTACTCTCAGGCTACCATTCTACACTCTGTTTGTAAATTATTTATGGGGAAATTTACATGTATTATGTATTAACTATTTAATTTTAATACTATAGGTGATTGAAATTACGGACGAAGAAAGCAAGATTTAGCACCAGGCAACTGAATGTTAGTGCCATAAGAAGGATTATTTTGAAAAACTGAAGGACATCCAGCATTCTAAGTTTAAACAATTTCCAAAACCTAGGTGTGGCGAAGAAGTGGGAGCTGAGGAAAGTACTATACTGTAAGTGAAGTCTCTAATTTTAGCATTTCATTAACCCAGAGCAAAGTCATATCTGTCCACACAGCATAAGAAATAATCCCAGAAAGACCAATCACAACATCCTCATCTGAAATATTATCAGAAAGACAAATTGCCTCAGCATGACAGAATAACGTTCATCTAAAGCACACATGATCTAAAGCATCATGTAATTCCAGAGAGGAAGCACACACTGCATAAAAGAAAGATATAACAAAAGGTTTCTTCTGCAAACCATCAAAGAAAAGACTCTGAAAGAAGACTCCGAAGCTGACACGTTAACAACCAAAAGATTGGAAAATCGCCTTTGTTCAACAACCGTTTTTAACCAGTTACTCAAGTTTGAGACTATCTGCCTCGGGATATAACACCTCGACCCACTCTGCTCACTCTGGCGAAAACCTTAAAAATCCACCACTTTATTGTTTTCATCACCATCTCAGATTGTTTCCTTTTTAATGTGTACTGTTCTGTAATTCTATGTAAATCGCCTCAACATTCTGTTGTGCAGGAGTGATATGTAAAACTGTTAAATATAAAAATGGATTAAATGAGCACCGTTGCGCTATAGCTAATGTAAATAAATCCTCGTCTTCAGAACTACACCTTACACCAAACATAGAAAGGGTAAAATTAACTGATGTTCTGCAACTGGTGAGCCACAATAGTACTGTGCATGTTCTAATGTTCTCAGTTACTGCCATTACGTCAGTGCAAATGGTACTTATCAGTTTAATCATTAAATATCAGACTAACACCTTATCACTGCATTGCTAAGAACCTATATAAATAGATTTGAG
The DNA here is from genome assembly GCF_964261635.1 of Lissotriton helveticus. Classification (NCBI taxonomy): domain Eukaryota; kingdom Metazoa; phylum Chordata; class Amphibia; order Caudata; family Salamandridae; genus Lissotriton; species Lissotriton helveticus. The sequence goes on from NW_027611714.1 coordinate 2,513,092, forward strand.
AAAAACTTCAGTCACAAAATAAGTTGCTGCCGGAGAGGCTATAACCAAAAGACTATTATCGGCTAGAAACATTTCGACAGGTGTTAGAGGGCTGCATCCAGACATATTTTGCTCAATTCAAGTGTTAACAAGATTACACACAATTTCTTCTAGAGATAAATACTGAACATTATCTAAATAAGCACGACTCTGAAATCAGGTTCACTCGTACCGTGGCATATAAGCAAGAGAAAACTAAATGTAACTCTAGGAATACACCTTATAAAAACACGTGCTGTGAGAACAAATTCAGTGTTCAAACCCGCCTCAATCAAAGCAAAATAACCCAAGTTGGGGAAATAAGTTACCTGTGCCAAAAACGATTCAGCCATCAATCTCATCTCACTGAATTTGAGAGAATGCACACTGGGAAAAACATCTCTCAGTGCTCTGAATGCCAAAAAAGTTTCATCAGTAAATATTATCTCACTGAGCATATAAGAATCCACACTGGGGAAAAACCTTATCAGTGCTCTGAATGCCAAAAAAGTTTCAGCAGTAAATATTATCTCACTGAGCATATAAGAATCCACACTGGGGAAAAACCTTATCAGTGCTCTGAATGTCAAAAAAGTTTCAGCAGTAAATATTATCTCACTGAGCATATAAGAATCCACACTGGGGAAAAACCTTACCAGTGCTCTGAATGCCAAAAATGTTTCAGCCTTGAATCTAGTCTCACTGCACATGTGAGAATGCACACTGGGGAAAAGCATCAGTGCTCTGAATGCCCAAAAAGTTTCAGCAGTAAATCTTATCTCACTGAGCATATAAGAATCCACACTGGGGAAAAACCTTATCAGTGCTCTGAATGCCAAAAAAGTTTCAGAAGTAAATCTTATCTCACTGAGCATATAAGAATCCACACTGGGGAAAAACCTTATCAGTGCTCTGAATGCCAGAAAAGGTTTAGAATCAAAGGGAATCTATATCAACATGCATTAACCCACTCTGTGGAAAAACCTTATCAGTGCTCTGAATGCCCAAAACATTTCAAACTTAAATCACTTCTAACTGCACATTTGAGATTCCACACTGGGGAAAAACCTTATCAGTGCTCTGAATGCCAGAAATGTTTCAGTGAAAAAAGACCTCTCACGCTGCATATAAAAACGCACACTGGGGAAAAACCTTATCAGTGCTCTGAATGCCCGAAATTTTTCTGTCACAAAGGAGAACTCACTAAACATACTAGGACCCACACTGGGGAAAAACCTTATCAGTGCATTGAATGCGACAAATGTTTCAGTAATAAAAGCCGTCTCACTCAACATATAAGAACCCACACTGGGGAAAAACCTTATCAGTGCTCTGAATGCCAGAAATGTTTCTATGACAAAAGAAGACTCACTATACATACTTGGACCCACACTGGGAAAAATCCTTATCAGTGCACTGAATGCAAGAAATGTTTCAGTGAAAAACCCTGTCTCACTCAGCATATAAGAATCCACACTGGGGAAAAACCTTATCAGTGCTCAGTGTGCACAAAAAGTTTCAGAAGTAAATATTATCTCACTGAGCATATAAGAATCCACACTAGAGAAAAACCTTATCAGTGCTCTGAATGCCACAAGTGTTTCAGCCGTAAATCTGGTCTCACTGCACATGTGAGAATCCACACTGGGGGAGAAACACCAGTGCTCTTTATTTTTTGACCATTTCCGTCTGTATTTATCCATATTTATTTTTTGGGCATTTTTTCTGTATTTATCCACATTTATTTTTGCCACACGCAAAAAACGCCACTACAGCTAGTATTTTTCCGCATTTATTTAAATTGACAATGCACGCCAGTGTCGGGTTGTTATTGGGCAACACAATACATTCATCTGAAAACGTTGCCATTGTAGTACAAGCACATGTGCATTTCAAGAGACTTTGCAGACATTGAGGCTCTTTCTGGCTTGTAACGTACCGGTTGCTACCTCATCTTGTATCTTGGTTACTGGTGTTACTTGCACAATTGTCACTTTTTCCTCATGTAACGTAACATTTGCTCTTGTAATGTTACTGTTCCTATTGTGAAGCTCTCTGACACCCTCGGGTAAAGTCTGCGCTATATAAAAACGCATAAATAAATAAATGCCTTGACAGGGGCCTAAACGCAACGAGAGAACTGCATCTCCTAAAATGGGAATTGCAGCCTGCAGTTCTGTTTCTCGAGAGGCCTAAGCCTAAGGTAGTACTTCCTCTCCCTGAGCCCACGCTGCCAGTCAACCGCCTGCATTGAATGGCTTACCAGTGGTAAATCGCCTAGATGCAGCTCAGTGCAGCCTGAATATGAATCATTCCCAGACAGCAGAGGACAAGGGGTTCTGAAAATGCTTCCCTTTATTCAAGTACAGAGAAACCGACTGCTTCATCAATCAGGATTGGGTCTTTTTCAAGTCACGGCAAAGAACTACTAGTTGGAATTATGTGATTACATGGCTGCTTCACTTTCTGCATAGTTATGAATTTTGCCACATTATCCAAATAATCCATCATCGATACATGATCTGTTGATTCTAACAACATTTTTGTTTAAAGCACATTTCCCAGGCAATGGATGCAGATGAAGCATAAGGTCATAAAGGGGGATCAGCTCCAGCTTCTGGTGATTAATGGAGCAATGAGGCATTAATTGAAGAAACTTGAAAAAAAGAAAGCTAAAGTGTGTCATTTGCCCGATATCGCTTCTGTGTAGGCTTGGTTTCTAAGCGCTGTTAATATATCTTACAAATCCTACCCATATCACGTTGATAGTTAAGTTGTGCCGTTTTAGGTTGTTTACAAAGGAACGTTTACTTTGTTTTTGCATCACAGTAACTAAGGTGACTCTGTAAGGGGATGCGAACAGCTGGTGCTACGTGGGTGGGGGCGGGAGGGCCGGAACCCGAGGCTGTAGAGGTCCGAGAGAGGCAGGAGCGGCTTTTAAGGGAATCGATCTGGATTCTGACAACATTTTTTTTTAAAACACATTTCCCAGGCAATGGATGCAGATGAAGCATAAGGTTTACAAAGGAACGTTTACTTTTTTGCATCACAGTAACTAAGATGACTCTGTAAGGGGATGCGAACAGCTAGTGCTGCGTGGGTGGGGGCGGGAGGGCAGGAGCCCGAGGCTGCAGAGGGCAGAGAGAGGCAGGAGCGGCTTTTAAGGGCACATACACGTACCCACAAAGTGCAAATAGAAGGAGCTGGAGCTGGCGCAGCTAACGGCGGAGGAGCTGGTGGTATTAGCACGCCCGCACGGTGATGCTTGTAAACAACCGGGATTGGCTCAGGGTCACTTGAAGACCCTGAGCCAATAGGTCAACAGTACGTCACTGAAAGGAAGCCACGTCACTGGAAGGAATCCCCAGAATCTGAGCAGGGCACGGCAACTCTGAACAAAGGCTGCAGCGCGGCAAAATGTACTTTTTTACTCGTATTTTTCCGCTTCTACATACAAATACAGACAAAGGAAAAAAATATTTCCGTCTGTATTTATATGTGTAAATACGGAAAACCGGGAGCCCTATACATAATATACAACAGCAGGAAAACATAACAAACCAGTTACTTGCCTTCGGTAACGCTCTTTCTGGTGGATACTCCTTTACCTGGAGATTCCTTACCTTGTGAATATTCCCCACACGCCAGAGTGGATCCTCAAACTTTAAAGCAGTCCTGCTGCACGCAGTAGGAGACATCATGCAGCTCAGTGTCGCCGTCATTCTGCTCCAGAAGTGACAAGCGTAGACGTATAAAAGCACTTCCCATGTGCACTGTGAACAACTACAGAGGTCTGAGTTCATTATCTCACAGGTCTGTATCACATATGCAGGCCCTGGGCAGATATTAATTCACCATTTTCATTAAGATTAGAATTCAGATGAGGCCTTTTCATTTCCAAAAATTCTAATTGTGTTCTCAGCATCAAGTGTATATATAAAACGTTGAGTGATGACTGCGCAGTGCTTAAGATGAAAGTGATTTGATGATAAAACAGTCCGATCCACATTTTGCTCACAGAAACAGGGGTGCAAATGCTTTTGCACAATACAAGTTAAGCAAAGGCGATTCATAGAAGATATAATTTATATGAAATAGTCCCTGTATAGTCAATGTTTCAACCGTTCCATTTAATTACCATGGTCTCATCAGGATGGTAGAACGCCGCTTCTCCAATATGCTTCTCAACAATATTCAATATAACCGAGTAAGGATTCTTCTGTATCTCTGGGCAGCGTACCTGGGAGGAAGTCAAATTCAACTAAGCAGTTCCAGCGCCCGTTCGTCAGACCAAACAGCTGCAGCCAGTGAATCCTCGGCTCGCTGTCAAACAAGTTCAAGTGTGACTCTTCCTGATGAGACCATCGTCATTGACTGTCTTGTCTGTGAGAAGTTGCACCAGCCATCCTGTGATGGTGGGCAGGAAGACATTCACCGGCAAGTGAAATGCTTGCAACTCCAACAGCTTGTTGTGGAGTTGGGTCTCTGCCGGTGACGAGGGTTCCCTAGTCTCTGTCTCCCATATGGCCTTCCCATCCCAGAAGTGATACATCCGTCGCCACTGTTAAGTCTGGGTGGAATAGAGAGAGGGATCTGCCACTGGCATAATCTAATTCACTGGAGAAAATGTTGGGTACGGCCTACAATAGGGTGAGTAAGTGTCTGGAGGGACACAAAGAGGTTTTGCAGCTGCACCAGTTGTAGCTGCAGGTCCCTCAGTGGCATGATGTCCCAGACTTTGCCTTTATGTGCCATGGCTTTGAAAGAACTGGGAGACCTGTTGGGTTTGCAGCAGGGTCTGGCGCTGGCAGTATTGAAAAACCCTACTGTAGCCAAAAGGGGACGAGATTTGTGATGAAATTGCGTGGCGGAGGCAGACAGACCCAAGGAATCTGCCTGGGGCATAGTCCACTTTCTTGCTTAAAAGGCGAGAGCCATCGAATAGCTTGTTCATTAACCATGCTCGGGTATCTTTAGAGAACCATATAGACCCAATCATGGCAATGCACTGTAGTTCTACACTCATGCCAATCGCCTGACCCAAGCAATAGGCTATGTCCAAGTCACAACAGAGTACAAACTTTGCTGCAACACATCTATCCTGATTAGCTTGTGTTCGCCGGCAGAGTTTGGGCCACTGTTTCCCACAGGGCATGATTATATTTGGGAGCATTGTCATTGAGACCCTCCAGGATTTAGCGATGTGCAAAAAAAAATCGCCAGTTTTGTAACAAGTCTACATTTTTTATAAAAATGCCAGTGAATGCTACCTTGTCCTTGCATTGATCCAGTGCTCGCCAATGGGCCAATAAAAGGAGGAGTCTCAGCAGCAGGCAAGTGATGTGTTCTTTGTTTATTTACTCCGCACCGGCCTGCCTGCTGTTTTGCATTCACCTGGAGGGCTTCGGACTCCACCACCAGAGAGTAGGACCTTTCTGGCTACAGCTTGGACTCTTGTGCAGCCAGAGGAGAGAACAGACTGTACGTCGTAGAACGGGGCAAAAAGAATATCAGGTATGTTATACTGGCATGCTGAAGCAGTATGCATCTGTCGCCTCCACTCCTACAGCTTGCTCGTTCTTCCTTATCTTCGCCAAGGACTGTCGGTGCCCTAGGCAAGGAAATCGAAGGGGGCATGGGCAAACCATCATGATGGTCCCTGGAGGGGGCAGTATATTAATGCAGGGGTCCAGCTCCCATGGGGGATGTGGTGGGACCGGGGACAAGGCAAGATTTAAATGCAGTGAAACGCCGGGCCCAGTGGGCCAATATTTTTCTAAAGAGGCCCACCAAACGCGCCACTGCCCCGTCCACTGCTTGAAAAAAAACCTGGTTGAGCCCTCTGGCCTTTCTTTGGTGGCTCCCACTCACCCTTTCTCATCCACCTTTATCTCACTAGTGTTTTGGTGCTGGAGGTCCAGTGTTTTCAGGATACAATTGTGAGTGTAGAGGCTAGTGTTTGGCAATAGGGACAATGGTAGGGTAGGGGTCACTTTGGGTGGGGGTGGCAGGATAGAGGGTAGTGATATGGCAGAAGCAGACAGTGTAGCCATGTAGTGTTTTGAGGGTAGGTTGCAGTGTGGGGGAGTAGCTTTAAGGCAAGCAGAAAGGGCCAGTGTTTTGTGGGAATGGATGATGGCAGTGTTTTGGGGAAAGGGGCTAAGGTGGTGGGCGGGGTTGGTGGCAGTGCTGTGGGGTAGGGTGACATGGAAAAGGGCTAGGCTATTCTAACTCCTTTTTGTTCTTGTGTAGAGTCTTGGAAGGTAGATTCTGATTGTTCTAAAGCTCTTGAGCTGTCTGATAACTAAAATATACGCTTGCTGCTTCAAGGCTCCGGTCGGTCTGGGGTTCAGTACACTTCTGGAAACTCAGAACCTTGTGGGCTGGATCCATATTTTTGAACTCCCACTTGAAAAGGGTGGAGGTAACATGTGTGCCCATCTCACTTTCACAATTTGCATCATGCCTGTCCTATCTATCCTAGACAATTATTGCAAGTGTAAATCAATCAATCAATCAGTACATTTATAGAGCGCACTACTCACCCGTGAGGGTTTCAAGGCGCCGAGGGTGGGGGGGGGGGGGGCTGCTACTGCTCGAACAGCCAGGTCTTGAGGTGTCTCCTGAAGGTGAGAAGGTTGTGGGTCCGTCGGAGGTGGGTGGGGAGGGAGTTCCACGTCTTGGCAGCGAGGTAGGAGAAAGATTTGCGGACTGTTGTTGTTCTTCTGGTGCGTGGTACGGTGGCGAGGGTGAGGCTGACTGAGTGGAGTTGGCGAGTCGGGGCGTAGAACGAGAGGCGTTTGTTGAGCCCCCTTTCACAGGACTGGCCCAATGGAAACTCTTTGTTTTTTAGCACATTTCTGGGTTTTTTGTGTGCATTTTTCAAAGTATTTGATTTTGGGGATATTAAGTGTTTATAACAGGGATCTTCAACCTCTTTTCTGTAGTGAGTGGCACTTCTAATCAGTGAAAATCTTGAGTTACTTAAGGCTAAACATCTCGCGCATTGTTACCAGACAGTTTGTCAAGTAGGGCCTTTTAGATTGAAGTCTAATGATCTGTCTGCAACCTTCCGCGCCATGGTACTCCTATGATCTCAAGAAATGTAAAAGAAAATGTAGGCACCAATAACAATTTTGGAGGAAGAATTACAGCCTATTGTTCAAACACAGTTAAATCACTTTCATCATTTGCTTATAAACATTTAGCAACTCCCAGCCAAAAAGCTGTGATGAACTAACCAAATTCTTTTTTCCAAAGTAAATAAAATATTCCTGAATTTTAAGATAACACCAGATAATCTTTAGGGACAGATACAGTGGAGTAACGTATGGTGAATAAACTAACTTACCATTTCCTGGTAATGAGTACATTCACCACACTTTCTGAAGACAAAGTCTCTAATCTTATCAACACTATGAAATTTGGAGCCCTGCAGATTCTTGCCCTCCATTCAGTTTCAGCTACCATTTCTGCTCATCTCACTTTGTTATTACAATGGTGCTCAAGTCCGTCTTTTTTCCAGATGCTTGGAAAAAGGCATCGATTTTGCCACTTCTAAAGACTCCTTCCCTCGATCCCTCAGATGTAAAGAACTACTGATCCAAATTGGTCCTTCCACTTCCTTATGAAATTAAAGAAAAGGCCATGAATCAGGAGATCACCACCTTTTTTGAAAATACTGACTGTCTGGATCCTACTCAACAGTAGAGTGTAGACCCTACTACTGTACAGAGTCGGCCTTAGCGGCAGTAACTGAAGAGAACAGATCCATTGTGGATAGAGGAGATAAATTCAAGCTTGATCCTATTGGATCTTTCGGATACATTTGATAAGGTTAACCATTTCTCTTTGGTAAGCCGTTTAGAAAGTATAAGCATCAAAGGTACTGCTCTCAAACTGACCATGTTCTTTTTGTCAAACAGAGAGCAATTGGTACCTTTGGAAGAATTTACCTCTGCCCCATTTTCACTTCCTTGTGGGGTTTCGGGGATCTTCAATAAGTCTGACTTTGCCTAATGCCTACAGCACTCCATTAATTGGACTAGTTCGATCCTGCTGGTTCTCTACATTCTTTTGTGCCAATGATACCCAAATAGTGGTATCGGTTACTGCAGAACCTGAAAAAGTGGCAAAAGATTTTAGAACGAGTATGACTAGCATCGCTAATTGGATGCGGATGCATTTCTTAACATTGGATGCAGAAAAAACAGAGTTAGTGCTATTTGGTAAGGATTCCTCCTTCTGGAGCTCCTTTTGGTGGCCACACTGTCTCGAGCCCCTTCCACTCCCAGTCCAGAAGGCTAGAAATCTGGGTAGTCTTCTTTGACTCAAAACTCATTTTTATTGATCACTCCAATCAGGTAACCTCTTCCTGTTCCCTTATGTTAAAACGTTCAAAGAAAATCTTGCCCTTCCTTCCCATGGAGCTTAGGAAAAGTGTTATCCTGGCTGTTGTCGTATCTAAAAGGGAATATTTTATTGAACTTTATATGGGCTCCCAGTTGTCTTCTCAATAATTTGCAAACCGTCCAAAATGTGGCAGCAAGACTGCTGAAGAACCTCCCCAAATTCTGCTCAGCCTTTATAGCCATTTAAGACCTCCATCGGCTTCCCATTAGGGAAAGAATTACATTCAAAGCCTTATGCTGTGCCCATAAGGCACGGCATCAGGTTGGCCCTCGCTTCCTACAAGATGTTCAAATGATATTCCCCTTCTCGTACTCTATAGTCCAGCAATACTAGGCAGATATGTGTACCCAGAATAAGAAGTGTCCATTGGGGAGGGAGACGTTTCTCCTACTCCACCTCCAGATGGTGGAACTCTATCCAATCACTTGAGGTCAGCCTAAACTATTGAAGTTCAGGAAGGAACTTAAGACTTTTCTTTTCAGCCCATAGTTTAATGCTCTCATCTAACTGCTAGGCAAATGTTTAGGTATTTTATATCCCGTACTGTCAGATTTTCAAATGACAATAGTGCCAGGATGCCTTTTTGGTAATCGTGCGCTTGATTTAAAATTGTTGATCTCCAAAAAGGCCTAAATCAATAAATTGAATTGAAATTCAAGTTTATCATTGTAATCCTATTTTTGGAAAAGATGTGATTTTTAACCCCATGAGGCGGTTCCTTTCCAGAAAGCATTCAGGTTGTAATCATGAGTCAGATAATGCTGAGGAGGTTAAAATATTCAAATTGAATTCTAATTACACCTGAAATGTTCATTGTTCAATATATTTCTCTTAGTATTTTAATGTGAGGACTTTATTGCTTAAGCTAAATAATTAGTATTTGTTTTTCTATATGTAGGAAGCATTACTTTAATGAAACCACTGTATCCCACCTTCTTTCTTTCCTTTCCTGTTCTTTATGAACGTTTCTATTGGTAAACTTTAAAGTTTGCCCGAAATTAAGAATTGTGATCTACATAACTTTGCTATGTTACAGTATGTTGATTTTTATGTACAACTTTTGCCTCTTATGTGTATGGCAACTGATGTTTTGTTTTGCTTTAATAATCAGCTTATGTTTATTAGGTTTTATTATTCAATAAAATGTTTCAAACACAACAAATGGTAGTTGATATGTATTTACAACTGTAGCATTTTTATTGTGTGGGCACTTTCAAAGAGGCCAAAGATATGGTCTGCGGGATGACGGAGGACCACATTGACATCAGCAGGGAGAGGTTTGGGCAGGTGATTGGGGAGACATGTAAAGTTGGAAGTAGGGGAAACAAAGCATGTACATTGTGTGGACTGTGACTCCTGGAGTTATTGTGAAGGATACCATGCTACCCTGTAAATGAATCCCCTAGTGATTATTATCACGGTGAAGATCCCTCAGAAATAAAATGATGTTACTGTCAATGCCAATGGAGGACATCAACTGCCACAGCTTGGACCTATTGACCCAGTCGAATGCTGAGGACTGGTCTATGAAGGCTAGGTATATGGGGCTTGAACGAGACACAGTGTATTTGTTCAGAACCATGTACAGGTTTAAACACTGTTCCACAATGGAACGACCTGGGCGAATGCCGTTTTGGATATCGGATAAAAAGTTGTTTTCCTCAACCCATGATACAATGGGCTTATAACAATAGGTACTGTCCCGTTATCCCTTTTTAAATGCCGGGACTATAATCGATAAAGCCCAAGAATTTGTGCGCCCAATCTGGAGTTCAGTATTGATGACAGCTTTGAGGACAGGCACCCAGGTTTTTAAGTGGGCAATGTAGAGATCTGGTGGGATCCCATCTGGCGCGGGGGCCTTGTTTTTAGATAGACCCAGAATACCGGCACTCACCTCTTGCGTGGTGAAAATAAGTTCCGACTTGCCTTCCACCCTTTCCTACCCCTCAATTGGAGGGGTATCTGACTGGAAGATACCCTCGAAATGATGTACTCAATCGTCCTCTGTTATTTGGGCATCCAGTAAATTAGCATTATTTCCAGATAGAAATGGGCTGATAATAATGCCCCAGAACTTTGAGCTATTACGCGGTTTACAAGCCTTCACTAAATCGTTGTAGGCCTCCTCCTTCAGGGCAGACTTGCGAGGTGCTAGAGCAGCCTTATATGCTCTTTGTAGGCCTTTGTCTCGGGGCTTAACACCCAAGGCCTGTCTCAGGTTCATGGAAGCCTGGGAGCACGCCAAGTCAAACCATTGTGGACCTGGTTGCTAACGGCCACTACCCGGGTCCCGTAGTAACTTCCTTATGACAGTAGACATGTTTCCAAATGCACCCATGATGTCCGGAGCACTTGCCTCATCGTCGAGACAGGTGGCAAACTCGCTGCGACACCGAGTTAAAAGGGACTCGTGGAGTAGCTCTGGGACAATAAACTCCCACGTTTCGCTTCTTCCCACTTCCACTGCTTTAAGGGGGACACCAGCCCCCTGCCCACCTTGGTATGTCCGAGTGTTCGGGTCTAGCCTGTTAAGACACAAATGGGGTTGTGGTCACTACATTCACTCGCCTGCACAGAAAAATCGGTAACCAGAGAGTAAAAGGGGGTATATACAAAGGTGAAATCAATAACGGTCTCACACCCTCTCCCAATAAAGGTGGGAGTAATGTCTGTTTTCCCAGGAGGCAGCTTATTTATTACAGATGTTAGATCAAATTCAAGTAAGATGGAGTTAAGCTCAACACCCTTGGGAGTATGTTCCATGTGTAAGCCTGCTTGGCGTGCACAGCCCATAGCTTCCACTCCTCCTTGCCTGATGTCCCCACACATGAGTGTTAAAATCCCCTGTTAAAAAATGTAGTGATAACTCTGACCTTTCAAGATGCTATGCTGAAGTACAGACCCCAGCAGAGTTATATAGCCCTCATCCGGGTGTGTAACTCCAGCGTTGAAAAAGTTACCAGAGCAGCTTGCTCCTTACACCGGGCAACAACATCGCATGTAAATTGAGAGAGACCTACAATGAGGTATTGTAAGAAACTGGCTCTGTACACTGCACCAAAGTGAGGTACAGTGTGTATAGAGTCCAAGGGTCTCCAGAGGTAGGCAGAGGTTAAAGTTAGATAGAACCTTACTCTCTAAAGTGTTAGCTTGGTCGAGCAGTAAGGCAGTATCAGAGGACAGTGTTAAGCAATTGATGTACACACTCAGTCAGCAAATGAATTCACACACACAAGAACTGAACTCGAGGCCAATTGTTTTTGTATAACAATATATATTGTTGTTTTATTTCTAGAACCAAGCAAGCCTGATACAGGTAAGCATAAAAATACTTTGCGGCAATCATTTACTTGTATGAACACAGTTCAGTTATACAGTAGAAATTGTACTTTGTTTGATTTACAGGGTAGAAGTAGTATGCAACACTTAGCAAATACAGTACATTGATATGAATAGGCTTTTTCACTAAATTGCAGGTAAGTTACTTTTTGCTTTACTTTTCTAACTCAGTGCTGGATACCTAGATTCAGCACTGGTATATTTCCTAGAAACAGCTAAGTAATTACGTGTTGGTTATTCGCATAATTTTTAAAGAATATTTTCAGTTTTCAAAACTCCACACTTGTAAACTTTTTGGTGCAGTACATTGAAATGAATAGGCTTCTACAATAAATTGCAGGTGCAATACAAAAAGAACAGGTGAATGAGTGTTAATTGCGCTGGGTTGTGACAATAGTTAGAATTCCCAGTCTATCAGAAGCTCCAAGGATAACGTTGCGGTCACCCACCATCAACCCAAATGGGTAATGTTTGCACAAAACCACATATAGAAGATAAACAAAATATATCCTGAGCTGGACAACAGTACGTCAATACAAGTAAAAAAATTCCAAAAGATGAGTGATCTTCATATCTTCCTTTATTAACGCTGTTTTTCTTCATAAAACACACTAGCCGCCAACACGTGTTTCGTCTTGGTGAAGTTAACCATAAACTTCATCAGGGCTAGAATATTATAATATACATAATCAAAAACTACAAAAGTCATACAATACAATACAATATAATCACTAACAACAGCTAATACACACCTCCATTAAGTCCTATTGTTAACAAGGGAGGTAATGTCGTCCTGATGGACAAGACTAAATATGATGAAGAAATCTTGGGCCAACTAGGAAATAAAGTCTGGTATGCTGAATTACCCTCTAATCCAATTTTTACTATCATAACAAAAAGTAATGACCACCTAAAACACTGGCATTTAGAAACAATTCTCACTGACGATGAATTTAAATATTTGACTATACACCGACCACGTTTCCCATGTCTTTACACCTTGCCTAAGGTGCATAAAGATACAGTCTCCCCACCTGGTAGGCCCATAGTATCGGGGATTGGGGGCCCGACAGAGAAACTGTCGGAATTTGTTGACATCTTTTTACACCCTTATGTGTCGAATTTACCATCATATATTAGGGACACGAAGGATGTTCTTAATATCTCAAATCATTTTACATGGGAATCGGATATATTGCTAGTTACGATGGACGTTTCGCAACTTTATACAAATATTGGACATGAACAGGGCTTACAGGCATTGAAATATTTTCTACATAGAAGACCTGTAGAACTTTTAGATAATACTGAGATGATATTAACAATGTCTAAACTGATTTTGGTATAAAAGGGGGTGGTGATGGACGGAGTATCTGAACCAATCAAACACTCACACCCAGTCTTTAGCCCACTCTGCCACCCCAGTTCAGACATGGCCATATGCAAATCAGTCTGACCCTGTGCCTCATGGGAACAGTCCAGCCCGAACTGCCAAGCCATGCCTTCCCTGGACCGGAAACAAGCTTCCGAGGACCGGTTACTGGCATTTCAGCCGTCTTCCGCCCGGCTTGCCTGAATCCAGTGGCAAAGTGAGCAAGGGACTCACGTCTGAGCATACCCTGCCAACTTATGGCGAACAAAGTGGTACAAAAGGGGGTGGTGATGGACGGAGTATCTGAACCAATCAAACACTCACACCCAGTCAACAGATCTGGCTTTAATCCATCACCGTTCTTTAGACACTCTGCCACCCCAGTTCAGACATGGCCAAATGCAAATCAGTCTGACCCTGTGCCTCATGGGAACAGTCCAGCCTGAACTGCCAAGCCATGCCTTCCCTGGACCAGAAACAAGATTCCGAGGACCGGTTTCTGGCATTTTAGCCGTCCCAGTCTATCAGAAGCTCCAAGGATAAGGTTGCGGTCACCCACCATCAACCCAAATGGGTAATGTTTGCACAAAACCACATATAGAAGATAAACAAAATATATTCTGAGCTGGACAACAGTACGTCAATGCAAGTAAACAAATTCCAAAAGATGAGTGATCTTCATATCTTCCTTTATTAACGCTGTTTTTCTTCATAAAACACACTAGCCGTGAACACGTGTTTCGTCTTGGTGAAGTTAACCATAAACTTCTTCAGGGCTAGAATATTATAATATACATAATCAAAATCACAATGTATTTCTCTTTAATGGACAATGGTATCGACAAATCTGTGGAGTGGCCATGGGTTCCAGATTTGCACCGTTGTTCGCCTGCCTCTTCATGGGGTGGATGGAGGAGGTGCACATCTGGGGCCCTGGCGGTGCCCGTTGGCACCCTTATATTAACTATTACGGGAGATACATTGACGATCTGCTATTTATCTGGACGGGTGGCGAGATGGAATTACTTAATCTTTTTACATACATGAACAATAATAAACATAATATGACCTTTACTATCAACTATAGTCATAAGGAAATCACATTTCTAGATTTGGTACTATATGTACATGAAGGAAAGCTGTGCAGCAAGCTATTCAGGGAAGAAACATCCTGTAATTCTGTATTACATGGCAAGAGCTCCCACCCTAAATCTCAGGTGAATGCCAGCCCCTATGGGGAATTCTACAGGGCACGCCGTAACTGTAGTGAGGATTCAGAATTTAGGATATGTACATCGGATATTGAAAACAGATTCCTAACAAGGGGATATGGACATGGAATTGTGACTAGGGCCAAAACAAGAGCTTTAAAATTGGCCAGAAAAAACACACTACAGTCAAAAAGAAATGATAGAAAAGAACTGAAAAACCCAATAAGGTTAATTACAGGCTATAATCCATGGTCCTCGGAAATATACCAGATCCTTAACAGATCCTGTATTGAAACAACATATAGCCCCTCACCCCTCAATCACTTATCGAAGGGGTATAACTATCAGGAATATGGTAAGCCCAAGTTATCCCAAAATAAATAACGTACCGACATGGTTGCACTCATTAAACAAGGGGTCATTCCGCTGTGGGAATTGCAGCATGTGCAGACTGTCCTTACATGGAACACGACACTTTAGTTATAACGACTCTAAAACATTCTATATCAAAACACTTATAGATTGTAATACAATTTATGTGATATATGCAGTGTTGTGTAGGTGCAATAAATTATATATAGGAAGCACCATTAGGAAACTTAAGGATCGTGTTGCTGAGCACTTCAGGGCTCTGAAAAATAGGGATGCAAAATATCCAACAGCAGCGCACGCAATTGAATGTAAATCTCATTCTGAATATTTAACGCTATCCTTTCATGGAATTGAGATGATGCCTATGGACATCAGAGGTGGCAACCGTGAATTAAAGTTAAGACAACTGGAAGCACGCTGGATTATGAGAATGCATGCGGTAGAAAGGGGCTTGAATTTCGATAATGAATTACAGTACTTTCTAGATAGAAAGACCATTACAACTGGGCTCGTATCTACACGAAGCGATGATTGCACCCGTTGGGATACATCGATATAAGTGTTTATCTGAGATATATCAATAAAGAGGAGTGAGTCTAGTGAATTTCTGTAGGCTTATCTGAGATTAAGTCTAAGGCTGTTTACTTTAGAGATAATTTACATACTTGCTGTTATAAAACAACATGTGGGAGTATTATTGTGCTAATGTGACAGTATATTTGTAAAGAAAAAAAAGTTTTACGAAAATCAATGGAATTGCAGAATTTATATGTACTACGGCTTGCCATATTGTAACAATAACTAAATTGTTGTCAAATGTGTATTGGAGAAATGTGAGAGTTTATAAGGATAATCAGGAATGTTATCAACAAGGAGTCTGTAATAGGACGTTTAATGTCACAAGCTTGAATCACCGTTGCTTGTCCTCCTTTTGAAAGATACTTAATTAACTTTGATTTTTTACTTTATTTTTATTATTTTTTCTATTTCTTCCCTTAACCTAAACACTTTTCCTAACCCCTAAACCCTTGGGTCTCAATACCAACTGTTACACGTGAGGTATCAAAACATGGAATTTCGGGGGCAGATTGAAGTACGTCCTTTCCATTTTTACTGACGTCGGCTTATTTGTAATAGTCATCTGTACCCATGACTATTTCAGAACAAGGCTTTGCCGGAATTCATATAGCGTTATTTAATATTATGACATGGAGAGATCAAATATATTCTAAAAGATACATGTTGAATTTACGCTACAATTAAGGAGTCTCATGTTGTAATTTATGTATGTTATATGTAACACTCTATTCCCAAATTAAGATGGCCGACATGGTTTTTTACTAACTGCTGACAGAATAACCATCGAAATTCATGCGGCCACCAACTAAGTCTATTACAATGATATAGTATTGGACTCTATATTGGCCCACCCTAGTGTCTATAAAATATTTCAAATTGGATCGTAGCTGCCGATTTGTAGTTATTTCTTATAAGCTCCTATATTGCAAAATCTCGTCTTAGTCCTATAACTATTTTTATTATAAGGGCACTAATACTTAAGGACTGCACAAATATGGCGCGGGTGCTACACGCCACGGCACATTTACTCTGCACGACTTCTCTTTATTTTTAAGGTAAGCATCAGTGGAATTGTGATATAGATTCCCTGGGGCTTTGGTTGGTCTTCGTGTTGGTCACGGCACTTGGTACATAAATAACATCGTTTTTTCCCTATATGATAGGATATCGGGGGCTGATTACAGTAGAATATACTTTTGAGATTTCGTTACTCATATTGAATTAGGAGCCTCCGAAATACAAGTGAGTGGCTCTCAGTATATCTAGTGACTATCAGATACATTTCTAAATTGGATATATTGATTGGTCTTTTTCTTACGTTATTCCTTTTGCTTATGTATGTATGTATGTATGTAAGGCATACAAAGGGTATCCTGGCGCTTTGACTCTGTATACATTCATGCATAGACCGGATTACACTGCCCTAGGAAAGAGATATGTCTTCAGCCCCCTTTTAAAAAGGGACAGTTCCTTCAGGCTCCTCAGGGAGAGTGGAAAGGAATTCCAAAGCTTGGCTGCTGTGAAGCCAAAGGAGCGGCCACCCATCCGCATCCTCTGGATGCGAGGAACAGCCACCAAATGAGCCGAGGTAGAGCGTAGAGGTCTGCCTGCTGAGTACCAAGAAAAGAGTTCTTGAAGTATAACAGGCCCCTGACCATGAAGTGCCCTCAATACTATGCAAGCAGCCTTAAAACGGATCCGCTAATGGATAGGCAGCCAATGGAGGTCTTTAAGTGCCAGAAAGAATGAAGCTGAGCGCACTCGAGATAGACCCAATTTGGCTGCCATATTCTGAATCCGCTGCAATTTTTTGATCAAAGAACCAGGGGCACCTAGAAGCAACGCATTGCAGTAATCAAGTCTGCTAAGTATGATGCTGCGTACCACCTCAGGTCTAGCCGATGCCGGAAGCAAAGGAAGGGTCTTACGTAGTGTTCGAAGCAGCATCATACAGGTGCCAATGGTCTTATTTACAAAAGCATCCAGTTGTAAATGTGGATCAAACAAAACGCCCAAATTGCGAGCAGCAGCCGCCGCCTGGACAGTGCCCAGGGAGGAAGCTGGCCAAAAATCCACAGGCAGAAGGCGAGGAATTTTATCAAGAGAACAATGCAGCACCTCTGTCTTGGATCCATTGAACTGGAGGGAATTAAGTCGCAACCAGTCCGCAGTGGCTAACATACAGCAGTGAAAGATTTCTTTAGAGACAGCGTCTTTGCCTTCAAAAGAGAAGATAAGCTGTGTATCGTCGGCGTAGTTTATTACCGAAATACCAAAAGATTTTATCAGCTTAATCAAGGGACAAAGATACAGATTAAACAAAATGGGGCTGATTGCCGACCCCTGCGGCACCCCTTGCCCCACCTTTCTGATACCCGATCTAAATGGGGGCAAGGCCACTACCTGATGCCGATCTTGAAGGTAGGAGATAAGCCAGTCCTAGACTGATCCGGCGACCCCATTCTCCTCCAGTCTACTTATAAGAGTGAAATGGTTGACCGTATCGAACGCGGCCGACATGTCGAGCAGCACCAGAAATGCTGCTCGACCAGTGTCGACACGCGCACGAAGATCATCCAAAACAGCCACCAGTGCGGATTCCGTGCCATGGGCTGGCCGGAAGCCAAACTGGGCTGCATCTAAGCAGACATTTGTCTCTATTAAGCTGGACAAGGATCTAGTGACAAACTTCTCCAAAATCTTAATTGGGAAAGGTAATAATGAGATCGGCCTATAGTTTGCAGGACATAGGGGGTCAAGTGTAGCCTTTTTCAGCAGTGGAGAGACCACCGCCAATTTCCAGCTATCGGGAACAGTGGCCGTTCTAAGAGATTGGCAGCAGATGGAGTATAGAAGTGGAAAAAGTTCCTCTTGAAACAGCTTCCAGAACTTATGCGGCAACGGATCCAACGGGGAGCCAGATGAAACACAGTTGGCCAGTGCGCAGAAGTCTTCATAAGAAGGAAGTGTAAAGCTGGACAGTGTCGCATATACAGTGTTTTCCCTGGGGTCGACCGCCGTAGTTGTGGATAATAACTCCAAAGTAGATTGAGTGCTGGATGTATCAGGAGCAGACAGGCCGCTCAGAATGGCAGTGATCTTATCCTAAAAAGCAGAGGCCAAAGAATCACACAGTGACTGAGAGGCCGGGATGCTGTTCAATCAATCAATCAATCATGCCATTTGTATAGCGCACTACTCACCCGGGAGGGTCTCAGGGCGCTTGGGGGGAGGGGTATGCTACTGCTCGAACAGCCAGGTCTTGAGTTGTTTCCTGAAGGCGAGATGGTCCTGGGTCAGCCGAAGGTGGATGGGGAGGGATTAGAAAGACTATCAATGATTTAAAACAAAGTCTGTGACTTGTTAGCTGCCAGGGCCAACGTATCTTCAAGATACTTGGCTTTAGCACACTTAATCTGCGCTTTATATCCCAAAAGCGCTTGTTTATAAAGAGTTTTGTCAGCCTCAAGATAGTGCTTCCTCCAAGCTCTTTCAGCCTGCCTACATTATAGATTATAGATTACCTTTAAATGTTCTCAGGAATTATGGAGAGTTCTATTTGATTCTAGCTATAGGTGAGTTTATTATCTTATTAGGAGCATTTCAAAGAAATAAGACTCTCTGGGGTTACAATCTGTCTGCACATTTATCTCTGGGCTAATTGTTTCCTGCGACTTGTCGCAACACTTTTATTAATATGGCTATACACTTTGGCCTTATATGTGGTCTTTACAATTATCTTTTTATATTTTAATCACGTATGGTGTTTCCTGCATGGGTTTGAAACACAGAGCGGACTTTTTCAGGTTTGCTTTTCTCCTTCCTGGAACTAATGATTATCACGGAATTTAGTTTACTATGTTTTGATAAGCATGGTAAATTAGTGGTAATACTAAGCATTGGTTATGTGTCTATTGCTTAAACTTTACTACTCTTTGTTTATATAAGAGGGGAGATTTTACTTGTGTTCCTGTAGGCTTTTGGCGTGTTATTAGACTGTTTGCTATAGTATGAAAAGACAATTTATTAGGCGGTTGCTGTATGTGCATTCAGCCACTATGAAATTAACACTAGTACTTAATGGAGGTGTGTATTAGCTGTTGTTAGTGATTATATTGTAGTTTTTGATTATGTATATTATAATATTCTAGCCCTGAAGAAGTCTATGGTTAACTTCACCAAGACAAAACACGTGTTGCGGCTAATAAATTGCAGGTAAGTTACTTTTCGTGTTACTTTTCTAACTCAATGCTGGATACCTAGATTCCGTCCATCATCCCCTTTTGTATCGCTTTGTTCGCCCTAAGTTGGCAGGGTATGCTCAGACGTGAGTCCCTTGCTCACTTTGCCACTTGATTCAAGATAGCCTGGCTGATTAGGGTTATGAACCCGAAACCGGTCCCAAGATACTTGTTTCCGGTCCAGGGAAGACATGGCTTGGCAGTTCGGGCTGGACTGTTCCCATGAGGCACAGGGTCATACTGATTTGCATATGGCCATGTCTGAACTGGGGTGGTGGAGTGAGCTAAAGAATGGTGATGGATTAAACCCTGATCAGTTGACTGGGGGTGAGTGTTTGATTTGCTCAAACGCTCCGTCCATCATCCCCTTTTGTATCGCTTTGGATGCCTAGATTCAGCACTGGGACATTCCCTTGAAACAGGTAAGTAAACACGTTTTGGTTATTTGTGCAATTTAAAAAAACATGTTTAGATTTCAAAACTCCACACTTCGAAACATTTTGGAGAAAAAGTGTCCATGTTATCCTATGGAGGGAAAACAGGTTAACGGTTATCAGGTAAGTAATTGACTGTGGGAGTTAAGGTTCTGGGGTTAGACTCAGGGGGTCTACCAGGGTCAGTGATGCACTGTTGTTGCACCCTCTGCAGCACTAGGACGGCCGGGTGCAGAGTGTTGAGGCCCAATGTTATCCTATGGAGGATAGGGGGCTTCGTTTGTTGGCGGCTGGCAAGCAGGTCACAGGATTGTGGGAGCAAAGCTCCTAGGGTTTAGCTCAGGGCAGGTTGGGGACCAAAGGTGCACCCTCAGCGGCACTAGGACGGCCGGGCGCAGGGTCTGTTTTGAGGTCGGGTGCCCTGTTGATTTCAATGGAGATTCTCCAGGACAAAGACACACTGCAGGCTCGTGGACGAGGATCTTCCAGGAGTGACCACCACTTCGAGTGGGAAGTTGGGATCTTGAAGGTTGGTTAGGCACCGCTGGGTTGGGCACACAAGGCCGTGGGGCGTCGGATGTAGGGGTGCCTTTGGACGTCGGGTCCTCTGGATTGAGGCTACAGACATCTTCTGGAGGCTTGAGGCAAGTCATGGGTCACCGGATCTCGGGTCAGGATCGCCGGGGGGACCTCCTTGTGGTGTTTTTCCACCTGAGCTTGGGTCAGGTTCGGCGAGTGTGGCGTGGGCTGGATTCTCGATTTCTGGCTGGCACCAGAAGCTGCAGTTTAAACCTGTCCGGTGTTCACAGGAGAAACAGTCTTGAAAGTGAAGGCAGGCAGGTCCTCCGGGGTTTGTGAGGTTGCTGGCTGCTGGAAATGCCGTGGTTTTCGCAGGAGCAGGTTCGAGGGGAGACAGGCCTGTAGGGCTGAGGCCAAGTCAGTGGGCATCGTCCTCTTATTAGCTCTGCACGGCTTCTCGTCCTCTTCTTTTCTTGTTGTTGCTGGATCTGAGGAAGGAAGGTTCAGGTTGCCACTAAATACTAAATTTAGGGGCGTTACAGGTAGGTAAAGGGCAGGGACCAATGGGTCGCTTCCCTGGGGTGGGTACACTCCCTATTCTGTCACTCTCCAGTGGGAGGGGAGCAGGAGCCTCTCCCTGGTTGGCTGGGTACCCCCATCCTCAAGATGGTGGGGATTCGAGGTTGTGCTTCACCTCACCTCCCCCACCTTAGGGGTTGAGTTGGCAGAGGTGGGCACACCTCTCTTCCGCACTTGTTTTTCCCGCCGGTTCTCCCGCCCAAAGTGGGGGGTAGAACCAGTGGGGACCCATTGCTGAAAGCGGCAAATGGTCTGGAGAGTCTCACAAAGGCGGAATGCCTTTGAAGCTTCCCCTTCGTGAACCCTGCCTATCCTGGGGGAGGAGGATTGGCACCTCTTCCCAGGATGTGCATTGTTTCAGGCCCCCGAGAGCAGCAAGCTCTCGACCCAGGGGTCCAGAAACATGTCTGGTGGTGGCAGCCTAAGCAGCCACTCAGTCAGGTCACTAGGAATTGGTCGAGTTTTAGGGGGCATCTCTAAGATGCCTTCTGTTGTGCCTTTTACATTAAATCCCACACTGGCATCAGTGTGGGTTTAATGTGCTGAGAAGTTTGATACCAAACTTCCAAGTCTTCAGTGTAGCCATTATGGTGCGGTGGAGTTCGTAATGACAAGCTCCCAGCACCATTTATTCTTAATGGCAGCACTGCACTTACAGTGCCCAGGAATAGACTTGGGCACTGTAGGGATACAGGGCTCATGCACCTGTACACTCACCACTGGCATAGGGCACCCAGCTAGAGGGGTGACTGATGTATGCGAGGGCAGTGGTTTGTGGGCGTGGCACACAGGGATGTATGCCATGTCGAGTCTTCACTTTGTTCTGTACTGTTGGACAGACCGCATGGTCGGGCTGTCCCCCCTCCCCACAACGGGGCCCGGACCCTGGCTCTCCCTGAATCCCCAGCAAGAGCCTCCCCGGCGACCCCCGAAGTAACCCACAATCCGTCCACAACGAGACTCCAGCTCCTGAACCCTCCCGTACCGGCTGGCCCTGGTCCCCATCCGCACCATGACCCCGGCCCAGCCGCCATCTTGGATACTACAGCACGAGGCCGCGTGGCCTCAACTCGACCCTAACCCTGGGCCTGGCCAGGCCCCGACATCGAGGCACCAACCTCCACGCAGGAGGTAGAGAGACCACTTGGCAGGTCAATGGGAGAAGGAGTCGTCAACGGCTCTCCTCCGCCAGGTGTCGATCACCCCCGGCCGCCCTGGGCGCTGGCTCCACCCCCCTGCTGGGTGTCTGGACTCCCTCATCCCGGACCTCCCGACCCCCAGGCGCGAGGGTCCGGACATCAAAGGGGACCAGACCTATAACTGGGGCAGCGCCAGACCAGGAAGGCAGTTGTATCCTGGAGTCGAGAGACACCGAGAAGAACTCATCCGTGACGGACTGCTGGCGCTGCCGTAGCCCCGCCTCGTGAAACCATCATCTTGGCCTGCTGGCGCTGCCGCGGCCCTCTGCCTCGTGAAACCATCATCTTGGCCTGCTGGCGCTGCCGCGGCCCTCTGCCTCGTGAAACCATCATCTTGGCCTGCTGGCGCTGCCGCGGCCCTCTGCCTCGTGAAACCATCGTCTTGGCCTGCTGGCGCTGCCGCGGCCCTCTGCCTCGTGAAACCCTCGTCTTGGCCTGCTGGCGCTGCCGCGGCCCGACCTTGCAGACTCTTCAGCTCGAGGATTGTGAGCTCCCCTCCGGCCACCTCCTGTACCGACCCGGTACCAAGACTGTCCCGCTACCCCCCTTTTCCTACAGAGACTAGAATTGAGAGGACCCTCGAGTCCGGCATCTCCTGTATCGCTGATAACCCTGCCGCAAGAACCCTATATAAAGTGTTGATCTCATCCTTGTGTGGTGTCTATCTGTGGGGAGGGAAGTGACCTATCTGTACGATCGCCGGAGACGGCCCTCATCGGAGGCCTCTCCCCCAGTAGTCGGCCGACCCTCGGGGTCCCCGTCTAACATTGGTGGCCAGCGGCGCGATCCGAACCTACGCATAATAGTACAGAGAGTCACTCGCCCCACGACACACAACCACCATGACAACAAAAGAGAGCGGAACAACGGAAAAATTCCAGATGGAAAAATTGGAAGAATACAACCACCGAGAACTGAAACAATTTTGCATAGAACTTGGCCTTCCAACCACAGGACTGAGCACGAAAGAGGACTTCAAACGAGCCCTGGAATCTTGGGCAGAGACGGGTACGGCCGTACCCTAAACACGAAACCCCGAAACGAGCCCCACGCCGATAGAAGAAAGAAGATCGGGTCTCTCCCCAGAGGAGATCCGAGAACGAGAAAAAAGCAGACTCCATGAATTGGAACTGGCGCGACTTCGCTTAGACGGAGAACTCAAACTGGCGGAACAAAAAATAACGCTGGAACACTTACGGCTCCGAGAGGAGCGAGAAGAGAAGGAAAGACAGAGAGAGCTAGAGGAAAAGAAGCTAGCCTACGAACATGAGCGCAACCTCAAGGAACTAGAAATTCAGAAACAGAATAAAGAGCTCGGGGTCCCCGAACGCCCGATCCTGCCTGCCACTACCGATCCCAAGGTTCACATCCCCAAAGATGTCATCAGGGAGTACTACAAGAACGATGATATCCAGCAGTGGTTTAAAGCCTACGAGGTAGCCATGACCTCCCACCGGATTCCCAGGAGCGACTGGGGCGCCGGGTTATGGGGGAGGTTCGTCAACGAAGGACGAGACGCCCTGCTGCAACTCCCGGACCATCTGATGACATCCTACGACCACATGAAGGCCACCCTCCTCACTCGTTACGGACTCACACCCGAGATGTACCGCCAGCGGTTCCGCGACTGCAAACGGATCCCGGGTACAACTTGGGTGGAATACGTGAACTTCTTTAGCCGAGCCTTCGAGGGGTGGATCAAGGGCAGCAAAGTGACCACCTACGAACAACTTTTTGACCTCATCGTATGGGAACACCTTTCTAACAACTGCTTCATCGAACTCCGGCAACACCTCCTGGACAGCAAACTGACGGAACCTCGACAACTCGCCGCCGAAGCTGACCGATGGGAAAGCACCCGAGTTGGACGGAACGGGCCCAGCGAATCGCACAGAACTTACCAAGGGCCCCATCGCCCCCTTGGGGGAGGAGGAGGCCAGGGTCGGGGTAGAGACACCGGCCCCATGACTACCGCGAGCAACCCCTCGCCCCCGGCCGGCAGGGGGAGCCCTCCGATGCGGCCCGGCTTCCGGGCCAACATTATTTGCCACCGATGCCAACGACCCGGCCACTACGCCAATGATCCCAACTGCCCAAAGAACCAGAACACTATACCCCGCCAGGTCGCAGCTGCCGCCCTAGGGGAAGAACCAGTCCCGGAAGACCCCGAAGAGTACGAGACCGACCAGCCTGAGTGGGAACCGGCCACCATGTCCCTGGTCTGCTTAAGGGAAAGAGACATGATTCCACGGGCCCCCCTTCCCGCCAACACGCAGAAGTACAGCCAGTGGGTCAACATTAATGGCCGCCGGGCGGAAGCCCTCCGCGACACCGGAGCCAGTGTGACCGCGGTCCGATGTCACCTGGTGACCCCAGACCAAATCTTGCCGAACATTCTTTGCCCTGTCCGATCAGCCGACAACTCAGAAAGTCTATGTCGCATGGCCTGCGTCCCCTTCGAATGGGGGGGAGTATCCGGGATGCTAAAAGTGACTCTCCGCGATGATGCCCCCGTGGATTGCCTCCTAGGGAACGACCTCGAAAGTTCTCCCTGGGCAGCAGTCGAACGGAGAGAACACCTGGGGATGCTGGGCCTCCCCGAATGGGTCTGTGTCACGACTCGGTCCATGACCGCCCGTGCGGTCCCCAGCCCAGAAGAGCCCGAGTGGCCGGAGCCTCCTCCCGCGATCATCCCAGAGGAGGCCGCCCCCGAAGCAAGTCTCCCGACCCAAACCGAAGAAGGATCCGACCGGCTTCAGGACATCCCTGACCTGGCACAGTGGCGTCAGGAGGGGGGTCCCACCCAGGAACAATTCCGACACGAACAAAAAACCTGTCCCTCCCTCGAGGGACTCCGGCGGCAAGCCCTTGCCCAGAGCGCAGGGGATACATCGGGGGCCCACTGGATCTACTGGGACCAGGACCTGCTCTACAGCGAGCAAAGAATTGCAGAACTAGGGGCCAGTCGGGTGCTGGTGGTGCCCCTTCGCTTCAGAGATTTCCTCCTGAACTTAGCCCACGATGTCCCCCTTGCCGGACACCTGGGACAGGACAAAACGTACGACCGCCTGGTGACCCACTTTTTCTGGCCCCAAATGCGAAAGTATGTCGCCGACCACTGCAGGGCCTGCCCCACCTGCCAGGCCAGCGGAAAAAGTGGCCGGAAAACCAGAGCACCCTTACAACCCTTTCCTGTCGTCACCACCCCGTTCGAGCGGGTGGGAATAGACATTGTGGGGCCCCTGGACCCCCGAACCGCCCAAGGACACCGGTTCATTCTGGTCCTGGTGGACCACGCCACCCGCTATCCCGAGGCCATCCCTCTTCGAACCGTAACGGCCCCCGTGGTAGGCCGAGCCCTGATGGGGATCTTCTCCCGGGTGGGTTTTCCCCGGGAGGTCATCAGCGACAGGGGCACGAACTTTATCTCAAAATATATGAAGTCTCTCTGGCAACAGTGCGGGGTCACCTACAAATTCACAACCCCCTATCACCCGCAAGGAAATGGATTGGTCGAGCGGTTTAACCGCACCCTCAAAGGAATGATCATGGGCCTAGAAGAACCCCTCCGTCGCCAGTGGGACGTGCTACTCCCGTGCCTCCTGTTTGCCTATCGGGAAGTCCCTCAGAAATCCCTCGGCTTCAGCCCATTTGAACTCCTGTACGGACACCCCGTCCGGGGTCCCCTCAGCCTAGTCAAGGAAGGTTGAGAAAAGCCCCCCCAGAAAACTCCCCCTGACATAAACAAGTACCTCCTGGCCCTTCGCAACCAGACCCGGCGATTCAGGGAGATCGCAAAAGCCAACCTTGAAGCCAGTCAGGAGGACATGAAGAAATGGTACGATCAGCACGCTTCCTCCATTGAGTTCGAACCGGGACAACAGGTCTGGGTGATGGCCCCGGTTGAACCCTGTGCGCTACAGGACAAATGGTCCGGGCCCTTCAAGGTGATCGAACGCAAAGGGCCCGTCACCTATTTAATCGACATGGAAACCGCACGGAACCCCCTACGGGTCCTCCACGCCAACAGACTCAAGCCCCATTTTGTACGCTCAGAACTCAGCCTCCTGATGGCTACCGATAATGGGACGGAAGAAGACTCCGAGCCCCTTCCTGACCTGCTGAGGACCCTCGAGCGGGATGGCTCAGTGGAAGGGGTCCGACTCTCCGAGGCCTTGTCCCCGGAGCAACGCCAAGACTGTCAAGCCCTCCTGAAACGGTTCGCATCCCTATTCTCCCTCACCCCCGGGGTCACCCCCTGGTGCCTTCACGATGTGGACACCGGGGACAGCCCCCCTATTCGACACCGGGCGTACCGCGTACCAGATCGGGTGCGCGCCTGCATCCAGACCGAGGTATCCAAGATGCTGGCCCTAGGAGTGATCGAACCCTCTGACAGCCCCTGGGCCAGCCCAGTCGTCCTGGTCCCCAAGGCGGCCGCCCCGGGCGTTGCCCCTGAGCTCCGGTTTTGTGTGGACTACCGGGGGCTGAATGCCGTTACCAGGACCGACGCTCACCCTATCCCCCGGGCAGATGAGCTAATTGACCGTATGGGGGCCGCCCGCTACCTGAGCATCTTCGATCTAACAGCGGGCTACTGGCAAATCGGCCTCACCCCTAGGGCCCAAGAACGATCCGCCTTCTCTACCCCGGACGGTCACTACCACCTTAAGGTGATGCCATTCGGCATGAAGAACGCTCCGGCAAGATTTCAACGGCTTGTGAACCTGGTGCTGGCGGGCCTCGAAGAATTCAGCGCTGCCTACCTGGACGACATCGCTGTGTACAGCCACCACTGGACCGACCACCTCCGCCACCTGCGGGAAGTTCTACACGCCCTCCAGCAGGCCGGGCTCACCATCAAGGCCAGCAAATGCCAGGTTGGCCAAGGGTCCGTGACATACCTGGGACACCAAGTGGGAAGCGGGCTGGTGGCCCCCCTCCAGCTCAAGATTGCCGCCATCCAGGCCTGGCAACCCCCTACGACCCAAACCGAGGTCCGGGCCTTTCTGGGACTCACCGGGTACTACCGGCGGTTTGTGAAGGACTATGGCAGCATCGTGGGGCCCCTCACGGAGCTCACATCCAAGAAGAGCCCCAAAGCAGTCACCTGGACCCCGGACTGCCAATCGGCCTTCGAGAAATTGAAGACCGCCATGTGCACTGCCCCCGTGCTCCAGGCTCCCGACTACGGCCGGGAATTCATTGTACAGACGGACGCCTCCGATCATGGCGTGGGGGCCGTCCTCTCCCAACTCAACACCGAGGGGGTCGATCAACCAGTGGCCTTCATCAGCCGGCGGCTGCTGGCCAGAGAACAGCGATGGAGCACCATCGAGAGGGAGGCCTTCGCCGTAGTCTGGGCCCTCAAGAAGCTCCGGCCCTACCTCTTCGGCACCCACTTCCGGGTACAAACAGACCACCGACCCCTGCAATGGCTGATGCAAATGCGGGGGGAGAACCCGAAACTGTTGCGCTGGTCCATCTCCCTGCAGGGGATGGACTTCACTGTGGAGCATCGTCCAGGCCAGGACCACGCCAACGCAGACGGCCTGTCACGCTTTTTCCGCCTCGGCGAGGAGAGTCCCCAGGAGAATGGCTGACTCTCCCTGCCTTCAGCTGGGGGGGACGCATGTTGGACAGACCGCATGGTCGGGCTGTCCCCCCTCCCCACAACGGGGCCCGGACCCTGGCTCTCCCTGAATCCCCAGCAAGAGCCTCCCCGGCGACCCCCGAAGTAACCCACAATCCGTCCACAACGAGACTCCAGCTCCTGAACCCTCCCGTACCGGCTGGCCCTGGTCCCCATCCGCACCATGACCCCGGCCCAGCCGCCATCTTGGATACTACAGCACGAGGCCGCGTGGCCTCAACTCGACCCTAACCCTGGGCCTGGCCAGGCCCCGACATCGAGGCACCAACCTCCACCCAGGAGGTAGAGAGACCACTTGGCAGGTCAATGGGAGAAGGAGTCGTCAACGGCTCTCCTCCGCCAGGTGTCGATCACCCCCGGCCGCCCTGGGCGCTGGCTCCACCCCCCTGCTGGGTGTCTGGACTCCCTCATCCCGGACCTCCCGACCCCCAGGCGCGAGGGTCCGGACATCAAAGGGGACCAGACCTATAACTGGGGCAGCACCAGACCAGGAAGGCAGTTGTATCCTGGAGTCGAGAGACACCGAGAAGAACTCATCCGTGACGGACTGCTAGCGCTGCCGTAGCCCCGCCTCGTGAAACCATCATCTTGGCCTGCTGGCGCTGCCGCGGCCCTCTGCCTCGTGAAACCATCATCTTGGCCTGCTGGCGCTGCAGCGGCCCTCTGCCTCGTGAAACCATCATCTTGGCCTGCTGGCGCTGCCGCGGCCCTCTGCCTCGTGAAACCATCGTCTTGGCCTGCTGGCGCTGCCGCGGCCCTTTGCCTCGTGAAACCCTCGTCTTGGCCTGCTGGCGCTGCTGCGGCCCGACCTTGCAGACTCTTCAGCTCGAGGATTGTGAGCTCCCCTCCGGCCACCTCCTGTACCGACCCGGTACCAAGACTGTCCCGCTACCCCCCTTTTCCTACAGAGACTAGAATTGAGAGGACCCTCGAGTCTGGCATCTCCTGTATCGCTGATAACCCTGCCGCAAGAACCCTATATAAAGTGTTGATCTCATCCTTGTGTGGTGTCTATCTGTGTGGAGGGAAGTGACCTGTCTGTACGATCGCCGGAGACTACCCTCATCGGAGGCCTCTCCCCCAGTAGTCGGCCGACCCTCGGGGTCCCCGTCTAACATGTACCAAGACATGCAGCCTGCCAAGAGTAGTTAAAGAAAACAAGGGTACCCCATTAGTAAAACCTGGGGTTAACGTATTTATAAGAATCACAATGGTTTTCGGTGGCCTCAATAGGTCCTAAGGAGAATAGCTTGAGTTATGAAATCCTGGGAGAAGGTCTTTTGCAAGATACCATCTAGGTAAAGTACTTTATTAAGGTTTATACAATTAGCTATTCCATGTTACAGGTGCTCACATATGTGACAAAGTGCTCATAGTGACTCAGTGAAAGATTGTTAAAAAACAGTTGTATACAAAATGTCACACGCAAGGTTATTCCCCACAAGAATTATGTACAATAGGACAGGGAAGTTCCTTGAGTATGTCGACGGCGTTTTGATCTAAACAATTTTAGATCATCATCAGGACGTGAGCTTTCTTCAAGAAGTTTAATGGCAGAGATTTATTCATCAGCTATTTGGAACGAGGAAGAAAATAATTCTGGAGGTGTAGTGACTAAATCTCACTGCACGGTATCTGTGCAGTAGAGCTCAGAAAATAATATTTGGTGTCTCGCTGTCTCGCTAGTTCGGCTCGATCGAACGCCGAACTAGCGAGACAGCGAGACACAGCCAGCGGCGTCAATTGCCGCGGAGATTAATTCCCGTCCGGACGCTGCAACGCCATTAACTGTGGATCATAATTCGTATGACTGCTCCCTCCATCAATTACACTGGGATTTGAATATCGAAATATTCAATAATTGCTGGAAACGCTAACAAAATATATCAAGACTCACCAAGTATTATTTTCTGCTCTCTACTGCACAGATACCGTGCAGTGAGATTTAGTCACTACACCTCCAGAATTATTTTCTTCCTCGTTCCAAATAGCTGATGAATAAATCTCTGCCATTAAACTTCTTGAAGAAAGCTCACGTCCTGATGATGATCTAAAATTGTTTAGATCGAAACGCCGTCGACATACTCAAGGAACTTCCCTGTCCTATTGTACATAATTCTTGTGGGGAATAACCTTGCGTGTGACATTTTGTATATAACTGTTTTTTAACAATCTTTCACTGAGTCACTATGAGCACTTTGTCACATATGTGAGCACCTGTAACATGGAATAGCTAATTGTATAAACCTTAATAAAGTACTTTACCTAGATGGTATCTTGCAAAAGACCTTCTCCCAGGATTAATTTCATAACTCAAGCTATTCTCCTAAGGACCTGTTGAGGCCACCGAAAACCATTGTGTTTCTTATAAATGCAGCCTGCCAAGGCAGTGTGTGAATGTCAGGGTACAGGGCCTCTAAGGGTGGCACAATAAGTGCTGCTGCCCTTAGAGGCCTGCTTTGGTCACAGTGCCCTGGGTACCTGTGGTACCATTAACCAGGGGCTGACATGTGGACAGAGATGTCAATTGGGTTAATTTTGGGGAAAGAACACAGGCCCTGGAAATCTGATTGGCAGGGACCCAGGACACACCAAAAAAATGTGCAATAGTAGTCTGGCAAAAAGTGGGGGGGGGATACTGCAACAGAAACCCACTGTTCGAAGCATATGAGCAGCAGAATTCACACTCTGTGCATAGATCGCCATCTGGTGTGGGGTTTCGATGCTTGCACCTTGTTGTCTTTGAAGAAGTCTTTTGTAGTCATAAGATAGGTGACTCCTCCCTTGGACGATAGTGTGCATGGGCATCGACTCCATCCTCAAATATCCCATTCCTGTGGTCGACACGGGCCGCTGGGGCTATTGACGCCATTTGGGCCTACGGCTCATGGAAAGGACTCTGTTTAAAAAATGCCCCCAGTGTGGAGCTAAATTCCCACACAGTGACAACCACAAGGTCTGTAATCTGGGTCTCTCGACAGAGCACAATGAGAATAATTGCCGGGCCTGCGCCTCCTTTCGATCCAAAAAGACCATCCGTGATCGCCGGGCCCGACGACACATCATGGCGCAGCAAGCAGCTCCGGTAATGGTGGACCTCTTTGATGCAGGTCCCGATGTCCCGGAGTAAGATTCTGAGGAACTGGAAATCGTGTCCGAAGCAGACCACTCCAACTCAGACCACCCATCCCTCCAGATCAACGAGTGAGTACCACTGCCGCATCCCCAACCCCATCTGCAAAAAAGAAGGCCCTGGTCAAGACTTCGCCTGTTGGCCCCAGCCGTGACCGAAAACAATGTTCAGAAGCCCCGCCCCCGGGCTCGGCTCCAAAGACAAGGACAAGCCTTCAGGCAGCTCGTAACCAAGCAAGCCGGATGTTAGTGACCCACAGACTCCATCGGCACCGAAGTCGGGAGCACAGCCTACTCCCAGAAAGAAATCTGCATCGACCACCCTGGTGCCGAAAGAAAAGGCATCTGATCCGAAACCAACACAATCGGAACCGAAAAAGATTGCCGCCTCCACATCGAAGCCGAAGGATCCAAAAACACCTTCCAAGGCTCCGGAGCAGAAATCCAAACCTCGCTTGGACCCGAAAAGATCGGCACCGAATGCGTCTACCAAAGAGGAAGAACTTTTTCGACCGGATCCTATCGATCGAATTAAAAAAACACTCCACATAGACCGAAAACCTGACATGTGTCTACTGTTCCACACAAGAAGAGGAAACTGGATACACCAGGCATTCCTGCAGTGCCTGTTAAAAAAACTGTGCTACTAAACCTATCCAACCCTCTTCTCCTGTTCTTCCTACCAATCCTATCTCTCCTCCACACTCTCCTATACTTCCACCAAACTCACCATTACCACAGGTCGATGATGGTGTAGGGGATGGGGGAGGCAACAATGACCCTTTTACAGACCCTGATACCAACACAGACGTACCACAGGACGACTGGGACGATTATGATGACCCGGTCGACCCTCCAGACCTCCATGATCCCCAGGCATACCCAACGAAGCCATCTCCCCAGAAGACAATATTGGTTTTAGTCAGTTGGTAAATAGGACAGCTACATACCATGGTGTTTAAATGCATTCAGACACTTTTGAGCAGTCACTAAAGACTGCACAAACCCTGCCAATGTTAAAAGGTGTCATTAAACATGCCCCTGACATATTTAAAGACCCTGTTAGGGCTAGAATTCTCAATCTGAGAATTGACAAAAAATATAAACCTCCTCTCAATGATCCCGCCTACATCAAAAGTCAACTCCCTTAAGATTCTCTGGTGGTAGCTAGCGCTAGAAAACGGGCTAATTCTCAGACCTCTGGTGAGGCACAACCTCCGGACAAGAAGTATAAATTATTAGATGCTTCTGGCAAACGAGTTGCTGTTCAAGCAGCTAATCCCTGGCGGATAGCCAACACACAAGCATTACTTGCTAGGTATGATAGGGCTCACTATGACCAACTAGAAACCCTATTGCAACATTTACCAGATCAATACAAGACCAAGGCCAATGATCTCATCCAAGATGGTAAATGAATAACCAATGCATCAATCAAGTATACCCTTGATGCAGCAGAGACCATCTCTAGGGCCTTTAACACTAGCATGTTACCCATACAACATGCTTGGTTGCACATTTCTGGTTTCAAACAGGAGGTACAAACAACTATCCTCAACCAGGTGCTCAATCAGCAACACCTTTTTGGACCGGCTGTAGACACCACAATGGAAAAAATGAAAAAGGACTCAGAGACTGCTAAATCCATGGGAGCATTACAGTCTCCATCCACACATGGTTTCTTTCGCCGCTCCTTCTACAGAGGATCATCCAAGAACATTGGTACAGACACTACTTCCTCTTAATACAAAAACACCACACAAACATCTCCCAGTAGGGGATATTTTAGAGGTGGACAAAGGGAAAGTAACAACAAAGGGAGAGGTCGAGGTAACAACAACACTCGCACCTCCCCCGCTAGTAAGCAGTGACTTCCCTCCAGCCCATTCCACTCCGGTCGGAGGGAGACTATCACAGTTCCTACCTGTCTGGTATTCCATCACTATGGACAAGTGGGTAAGACATATTATCCAGTATGGTTACTGCCTGGAACTTTCTGCTACTCCCCTCAACTTACCACCCAAACAGGCTCCAATGTCCGGGGAACATCTAACACTCCTCAAACAAGAAGTTCTTTCACGGCTTCAAAAGCACGCAATAGAACCAGTTCCCATACAACATCAAGAAACAGGGGTTTACTCCCTGTATTTCCTAATCCCCAAAAAAGATGGGACTCTAAGACCAATACTGGACCTCAGACCTCTCAATTTCTACGTTCAATCAGATCATTTTCACATGATCACTCTTCAGCAGATCCTTCCACTGCTTCAAAGAGGCAACTTCCTTGCCACACTAGATCTCAAGGACTCCTACTTCCAAATTCCCATTCACCCTGCGCACAGGAAATACCTAAGATTCACAGTGGACGGCCAGCATTATCAGTTCAAGGTCCATCCATTTGGGGTGACCACAGCACTCAGGGTGTTCACAAAGTGCCTTGCAGTAGTAGCAGCGCACTTAAGAAGGCAGCTAATCCACATATTTCCATACCTGGACGACTGGCTCTTAAAAGCCAAGTCATACGTCAGTGTGTTCATCACACTTATCAAATGATCCAGCTATTACACGACTTAGTGATCACACTAAACTACACCAAGTCACGCCTTCAACCCTCCTACGTACCTCAGTATCTAGGAGCTACAATAGACACTTGCAAAGCTCTAGCATACCCTAATCCAGCCAGGATAGCCAGCATGCAAACCCTCATCACCAAGTTTCAGCCTCAACACTCTCTCTAAGCACAAGTGTTTATGCAGCTAATAGGGATGATGGCCTCTTGCATTTTCATCGTACCTCACGCAAGACTTCAGATGCGCCCTTTACAAGCATGTTTGGCATGTCAGTGGAATCAGGCTCAGGGACAGCTTACAGATCTGGTGTTGGTAGACAGCTGCACACATCGCTCTCGGCAGTGGTGGAACACAAAAACCTTTCCAAAGGACGACCGTTCCTAGAGCCAGTTTCGCAAATAGTGCTAACAACAGACGCATCACTCACCGGCTGGGGAGCCCATCTCCTAAATCACACAATTCAGGGCAAGTGGACCACTCAACAAAAAGCGCTCCACATCAATCACCTAGAACCACTGGCAATATGTCTAGTTCCAAGTACGTCTTCTCAACAAGGCTGCCTTAGTCCGGATGGACAATATGACATCAATGTACTACATACAAAAGCAAGGAGGAACACATTCTTTGCAGCTATCTCACCGAGCGCAAAGTATAAGGAGGTGGGCCATTACACAAAACATATATCTCCTGGCAGAACATCTTCCAGGAGTAAACAATCAGATAGCGGATCTGTTAAGTCGTCAGACTCAACAAATACACGAATGGGAACTTCATCCACAAGTCCTTCAACCTTTCTTCCAAATGTGGGGCCAACCAGACATAGATCTGTTCGCCACACACTCAAACGCAAAATGCCACACCTTCGCTGCCAGGTTCCCATTGTCCAAGGGCAATGCAATATGGATGAACTGGTCAGGGAGATTTGCGTACGCTTTTCCGCCACTCCCACTCATCCCACTAGTAGTATGCAAGCTCAAGCATTAGTCTCTCAAGATGATCCTGGTTGCTCCCACATGGGCACGGCAACCATGATTCACAACACTCCTCAAACTCTCAATAGTTCCACACCAAAAACTACATCTGTCCCCAAAACTGCTGACGCAGAACCATGGAGAGATAAGGCACCCAGATCCAGCACAACTGAATCTAGCAATCTGGCTCCTGAAATCTTAGAGTTCGCCACCGGACTGTATGAATATTATTAAAGAAGCTAAACACCCCACTACTAGAGCTTGCAATGCAGCTAAATGGAAAACATTTGTCATTAACTGCAATCACAAAAAAATTGACCCATTAGATGCTTCAATTCAGAACATTACTTGCTATTTACTACATCTACAAAGATGAAATCTTACATACTCATCAATCAGATTACATCTACCTGGTCTTGCAGCCTACTTACAAAACAGGCAACATTTGTCATTGTTTCGGGTACCTGTTATCAAAGCCTTCATGGAAGGCCTTAAAAGAATAATTCCAACCAGACTGCCACCATCTCCAGTGTGGAACCTAAACATTGTTCTTACTAGGCTCATGGGTCCCCCGTTTGAACATTCACACAAATGCGAATTACAATTCCTTACATGGAAAGTAGCTTTCCTTGTCGCAATCACCTCTCTCAGGAGAGTAAGTGAGATTCCGGCTTTAACCGTACAAGAACCATTTTTACAAATACATCGCAACAAAGTGGTTCTTAGAATAACCCCCAACATTTCTTCCAAAGGTGATTTCCCCATTCCATCTTAATCAATCAATAGAGTTACCAGTATTTCTTCAAAACCCTGATTCTGTAGCGGAAAGAGGTCTTCACACGCTTGATGGCAAAAGAGCTTTACTTTATTACATAGACAGGACTAAAGCCTTTAGGAAAACAAAACAACTGTTTGTGGCTTTCTCACCACCTCATAAAGGCAACCCAATTTTCAATGCTGGAATTGCCAGGTGGATAGTAAAATGCATTCAAATATGCTATCAGAAAGAAAATGCATGTTAACAATTCCCTCTAGAGCGCACTCAACATGCCAACTAGGGGCTTCCATGGCATTCTCACGGAACATTCCCCTAGAAGATATTTGTAAGGCAGCAACATGTTCTACTATATACACCTTCACCAAACACTATTGTGTAGATGTGCAGGCAAACACTTTTTCAAACCACTGCAACAGATACAGGCAACCACCGCTAGGGAAAACACGGCTGTACAGTCTATGCACTGAGTGTGAATTCTGCGACTCATATGCCTCGAACGGAAAATGCTACTTACCAGTATGCATCTGTTCTTGGCATGTATAGCTGCAGAGAGTCACACGCCCCACCACCTCCTCGGAACCTGTATCTGTTCCAGTGTTATCATAGATACATTCTCATGGACATCTCTGTTTCTTACAAACTCCATCATTTCCCTTCATGGCGAAAAACAATCTGAGGATGGAGTTGATGCCCAGGCGCACTATCGTCCAAAGGAGAAGTCACCTATCTTGTGACTAAAAAGACTTCTTCCAAGACAACAACAAGGTGCAAGCATCCGAGCCCCACACCAGATGGCGATCTATGCACAGAGTGTGAATCTCTGCAGCTCTACATGCCAAGAACAGATGCACACTGGTAAGTAGCATTTTCCTACCTACAGGGAGCGGAGATGCCAAGGACAGCTAGAGAAACAAAGGTGATAAGCCTCCTCTTGGCTCTCCCTGACCTGGATGGGTAGCTGGAACAAAGAGGGTTTTATAGCCATCCAGGTGCTAATTAATGTCTACAGCCCGTTTCCTGGAGGCATATCGCATCAAAACTCTTAACAAGGGCAACCATTCGGTGTTCCCAATCTTACTCTCCAGCCCCACGATATTCCAAGAAAGAAATTTACACTCTCCATTCACACTCGATACCTGTTCCGGGGGCGATACATTTCCCTGGGATGCGGGTGCCACAGGGTCCGAGGGACCCACACATCGTCAATCGCAATCTTCCTATGAGCTCAGAAGAGTAAACCTATTTGCTGTGCTTACCACTATAATCCCCTCTGCACGACCCCTATGGCCCACCTCTTGGAGCCACTCGCGCTGGGACCGTAGTTGATATGTATTTACAACTGCAGCATTTTTATAGTATGGGTCAGTTTCAAAGGGTCCAAAAATATGGTCTGTGGGATGACGGAGGACTACATTGGCATCAGCAGGGAGAGGTTTGGGCAGGTGATTGGGGATACATGTTAAGTTGGAATTAGGGGGAAACAACGTATGTACATTGTGTGGACTGTGACTCCTGGAGTTATTGTGAGGGATACCATGCTACCCTGTAAATGAATCCCCTAGTGATTATTATCACGGTGAAGATCCCTCAGAAATGAAATGATGTTACTGTTGATGCAAATGGAGGACATCAACTGCCACAGCTTGGACCTATTGACCCAGTGGAAAGCTGAGGACAGGTCCATGAAGGCTAGGTATATGGGGCTGGAACGAGCCACAGTGTGTTTGTTCAGAACCATGTACTGGCTTAAAACACTGTTCCACAGTGGAACGACCTGGGCGAATGTCGTTTTGGATATCGGATAAAAAGTTGTTTTGTTCAACCCATGATACAAGTGTGTCAAGTACCATGCGGCCCACCACCTTCACCACAGAGTCCAGCTGAGAAATGGGCCTATAACAATAGGTACTGTCCCGTTATCCCTTTATAAATGCCGGGACTATAATCAATAAAGCCCAAGAATTTGTGCGGCCAATCTGGACTGCAGTATTGATGACAGCTGTGAGGACAGGCACCCAAGTTTTTAAGTGGGCGATGTAGAGATCTGGTGGGATCCCATCTGGCGCGGGGGCCTTGTTTTTAGATAGACCAGAATACCGGCACTCACCTCTTGCGTGGTGAAAATAAGTTCAGACTTGCCTTCCACCCTTTCCTGCCCCTCAATTGGAGGGGTATCTGACTGGAAGATACCCTCGAAATTATGTACCCAATCGTCCTCTGTGATTTGGGCATCCAGTAAATTAGCATTATTTCCAGATAGAAATGGGCTGTTAATAATGCCCCAGAACTTTGAGCTATTACGCAGTGTACTAGCCTCCACTAAATTGATCCAGGCCTCCTCCTTCAGGACAGACTCGCCTTATATGCTCTTCGTAGTCCTTTGACCGCCACCCAGTCTCGGGGCTTAACACCCAAGGCCTGTCTCAGGTTCCTGGAAGCCTGGGAGCACCCCGAGTCAAACCATTGTGGACCTGGTTGCTAACAGGCCCCCGTAGAAAGTTCCTTATGACAGTAGACATGGATCCAAATACACCCATGATGTCCGGAGCACTTGCCTCATCGTCGAGACAGGTGGCAAACTCGCTGCGACACCGAGTTAAAAGGGACTCGTGGAGTAGCTCGTGGACAATACACCCGCACTTTACGCTCCTTCCCGCTTCCACCTCTTTAAGGGGGACACCAGCCCCCCGCCCACCTTGGAATGTCCGAGTGTTCGGGTCCAGCCAGTTGAGACACAAATGGCGTTGTGGTCACTGCATTCACTCGCCTGCACAGAAAAATCGGTAACCAGAGAGTAAAAGGGGGGTAGATACAAAGGTGAAATCAATAACGGTCTCACACCCTCTCCCAATAAAGGTGGGAGTAATGTCTGTTTTCCCCGGAGGCAGCTTATTTATTACAGATGTTAGATCAAATTCAAGCAAGATGAAGTTAAGCTCAACACCCTTGGGAGTATGTTCCATGTGTAAGCCTGCTTGTCGTTCACAGCCCATAGCTTCCACTCCTCCTTGCATGATGTCCCTACACATGCAGTATAAGAGGACAGTGTTAAGCAATTGATGTATACACTCAGTCAGCAAATGAATTCACACACTTAAGAACTGAACTCTAGGCCAATTGTTTTCGTATAAAAAATATACTGTTGTTTTATTTCTAGAACCAAGCAAGCCTGGCACAGGTAAGCATAAAAATACTTTGCGGTAATCATTTACTTGTATGAACACAGTTCAAGTATGCAGTAGAAATTGTACTTTGTTTGATTTACAGGGGAGAAGTAGTATGCAACACTTAGCAAATACAGTACATTGATATGAATAGGCTTTTTCACTAAATTGCAGGTAAGTAACTTTTTGCTTTTCTTTTCTAACTCAGTGCTGGATACCTAGATTCAGCACTGGTACATTTCCTAGAAACAGCTAAGTAATTAAGTTTTGGTTATTCACATGATTTTTAAAGAATATTTTCAGTTTTCAAAACTCCACACTTGGAAACTTTTTGGAGCAGTGCATTGAAATGAATGGGCTTCTACAATAAACTTTTCATGTTACTTTTCTAACTCAGTGCTGGATACCTAGATTCCTTCTATCATCCCCTTTTGTATCGCTTTGTTCGCCCTAAGTTGGCAGGGTGTGCTCAGGTGTGAGTCCCTTGCTCACTTTGCCACTTGATTCAAGATAGCCTGGCTGATGAGGGTTATGAACCCAAAACCGGTCCCAGGATACTTGTTTCCGGTCCAGGGAAGACCTAGCTTGGCAGTTCGGGCTGAACTGTTCCTATGAGGCACAGGGTCAGACTGATTTGCATATGGCCATGTCTGAACTGGGGTAACGGAGTGAGCTAAAGAATGGTGATTGATTACACCCAGGTCAGTTGACTGGGGGTGAGTATTTGGTTTGCTCAAACGCTCTGCCCTTTTGTATTGCTTTGGATACCTAGATTAAGCACTGGGACATTCCCTTGAAACAGGTAAGTAAACACGTTTTGGTTATTTGTGCAATTTAAAAAAATATTTTTAGATTTCAAAACTCCACACTTCGAAACATTTTTGAGAAAAAGTGTCCATGTTATCCTATGGAGGGAAAACAGGTTAACGGTTCTCAGGTAAGTAATTGACTCTGGGTGTTAAGGTTCTGGAGTTAGACTCAGGGGGTCTCCCAGGGTCAGTGATGCACTGTTGTTGCACCCTCAGCGGCACTAGGACGGCCGGGTGCAGAGTGTTGAGGCCCAATGTTATCCTATGGAGGATAGGGGGGCTTAGTTATGTGGTGGCTGGCAAGCAGGCCACAGGATTGTGGGAGCAAAGCTCCTAGTGTTTAGCTCAGGGCAAGTTGGGGACCAAAGGTGCACCCTCAGCGGCACTAGGGCGGCCGGGCGCAGGGGCTGTTTTGAGGTCGGGTGCCCTGTTGATTTCAATGGAGATTCTCCGGGACAAAGAAACACTGCAGGCTTGAGGACGAGGATCTTCCAGGAGCGACCACCACTTCTAGTGGTAAGTTGGGATCTTGAAGGTTGGTTAGGCACCGCTGGGTTGGGCACACAAGGCCGTGGGGCGTCGGATGTAGGGTTGCCTTTGGACACTGGATTTTCTTACCCGCTTTGGTCACGGTAAGGGGGTCCTCTGGTTTGAGGCTACAGACGCCTTGTGGAGGCTTGAGGCAAGTCATGGGTCACCGGATCTCGGGTCAGGATCGCCAGGGGGACCTCCTTGTGGTGTTTTTCCACTAGAGCTCGGGTCTGGTTCGGCGGGTGTGGAGTGGGATGGATTCTCGGTTTCTGGCTGGCACAGGAGAAACAGTCTTGAAAGTGAAGGCAGGCGGGTCCTCTGGGGTTTGTGAGGGTGCTGGCTGCTGGAAAGGCCGGGGTTTCGCAGGAGCAGGTTCAAGGGGAGAAAGGCCTGTTTGGCTGGGGCCAAGTCAGTGGGCGTCGTCCTCTTAGCTCTGCACGGCTTCTCGTCCTTCTTATCTTCTTTTCTTGTTGCTGGATCTGAGGAAGGAAGGTTCAGGCTGTCAATAAATGCTAAATTTAGGGGTGTTACAGGTAGGTAAAGGGCAGGGACCAATGGGTCCCTTCCCTGGGGTGGGTACACCCCCAATTCTGTCACAATTCAGTGGGAGGGGGGCAGGAGCCTGTCCCTGGTTGGCTGGGTCCCCCCATCCTCAAGGTGGTTGTGCTTCACCTCGCCTCCCCCACCTTAGGGGTGGAGTTGGCAGAGGTGGGCACACCTCTCTTCCGCACTTGTTTTTCCCTCCAGTTCTCCCGCCCAAAGTGGGGGGGTAGAACCAGTGGGGACCCATTGCTGAAAGCGGCAAATGGTCTGGACAGTCTGACAAAGGTGGCATGCCTTTGAAGCTTCCCCTTCGCGAACCCTGCCTATCCTGGGGAGGAGGCTTGGCACCTCTTCCCAGGATGTGCATTGTTTCAGGCCCCCGAGAGCAGCAAGCTCTCGACCCAGGCGTCCAGAAACATGTCTGGTGATGGCAGCCTAAGCAGCCACTCAGTCAGGTCCCTAGGAGTTGGTTGAGTTTCAGGGGGCATCTCTAAGATGCCCTCTGTTGTACATTTTACATTAAATACCACACTGGCATCAGTGTGGGTTTAATGTGCTGAGAAGTTTGATATCAAACTTCCCAGTCTTCAGTGTAGCCATTATGGTGCTGTGGAGTTCGTAATGACAAGCTCCCAGCACCATATATTCTTAATGGCAGCACTGCACTTACGATGCCCAGGAATAGACTTGGGCACTGTAGGGATATAGGGCTCATGCACCTGTACACTCACCACTGGCATAGGGCACCCAGCTAGAGGGGTGCTGATGTATGCCCGGGCAGTGGCTTGTGGGCATGGCACACAAGGATGTGTGCATGTCGACTCTTCACTTTGTTCTGCACCAAGTTACTGCAACTGAAACCCTCTGTTCGAGGCATATGAGCTGCAGAATTCACACTCTGTGCATAGATCGCCATCTGGTGTTGGGTTTGGATGCTTGCACCTTGTTGTCTTTGAAGAAGTCTTTTGTAGTCACGAGATAGGTGACCCCTCCCTTGGACGATAGTGTGCATGGGCATCGACTCCATCCTCAGATTGTTTTTTTCCGCCATCGTGTTCGGATGTAACTTCTGCGCTCCGGTTCGGCAACATATCTCCAAACCTTTTCGACGCGCAAACCATCATAAAATTAGACGGTATTGTTTCTCCATCGCGTGACCTTTGACGCGCTCCTCAAATATCCCATTCCGGGCCGCTGGGCCTAGTGACGCCATTCAGGCCTACGGCTCATGGAAAGGACTCCACACAGTGACCACCGCAAGGTCTGTAATCTGGGTCTCTCGACAGAGCACAACGAGAATAATTGCCAGGACTGCGCCTCCTTTTGATCCAAAAATACCATCCGTGATCGCCGCGCCCGACGACACATCATGGCGCAGCAAGCAGCTTTGGTACCGGTGGACATCTTTGATGAAAGCGCGATATCCCGGAGGAAGATTCTGAGGAACTGGAAATCGTGTCCGAAGCAGACGACTCAGACTCAGACCACCCCATCCCTCCAGATCAACGAGTGAGTACCACTGCCGCAACCCCAACCGCAAAAAAGAAGGCCCTGGTCAAGACTTCGCCTGTTGGCCCCAGCCGTGACCGAAAACAATGTTCAGAAGCCCCGCCCCCGGGCTCGGTTCCAAAGACCAAGGACACGCCTTCAGGCAGCTTGTGACCGAGCAAGCCGCATGTAAGTGTCCCACAGGCTCCATCAGCACCGAAGTCTGTAGCACAGCCTACTCCCAGAAAGAAATCAGCATCGACCACCCCGGCGCCGAAAGAAAAGTCATCTGATCCAAACACATTCGGAACCGAAAAAGATTTCCGCCTCCACATCGAAGCCGAAGGATCCAAAAACATCTTCCAAGGCTCTGGAGCAGAAATCCAAACCTCGCTTGGACCCGAAAGGATCGTCGCCGAAAGCATCTACCGAAGAGGAAGAACTTTTTCTACCGGATCCTATCGATCCAAATAAAAAAACACTCCACATAGACCCTAAAACCGGACATGTGTCTACTGTTCCACACAAGAAGAGGAAACTGGATATACAAGGCATTCCTGCAGTGCCTGTTAAGAAAAAAAACGGTGCTACTAAACATATACAACCCTCTTCTCCTGTTCCTCCTACCATCCTATCTCTCCTCCACACTCTCCTATACTTCCACCAAACTCACGATTACCACAGGTCGATGATGATTTAGGGGATGGGGGAGGCAACAATGACCCGTTTACAGACCCTGATACCAACACAGACGTACCACAGGACGACTGGGACGATTATGACAACCCGTCGACCCTCCAGACCTCCTTGATCCCCAGGCATACCCAACAAAGCCATCTCCCCCAGATGACAATATTGGTTTTAGTCAGTTGGTAAATAGGGCAGCTACATACCATGGTGTTTCAATGCATTGAGACACTTTAGACCAGTCACTAAAGAATGTACAAACCCTGCCAATATTAAAAGGTGTCATTAAACATGCCCCTGACATATTTAAAGACCCTGTTAGGGCTAGAATTCTCAATCTGAGAATTGACAAAATATATAAACTTCTCAATGATCCCGCCTATATCAAAAGTCAACTCCCTTAAGATTCCCTGGTGGTAGCTAACGCTAGAAAACGGGCTAATTCTCAGACCTCTGGTGAGGCACCACCTCCGGACAAGAAGTATAAATTATTAGATGCTTCCGGCAAACGAGTTGCTGCTCAAGCAGCTAATCACTGGCGGACAGCCAACACACAAGCATTACTTGCTAGGTATGATAGGGCTCACTATGACCAACTAGAAACCCTATTGCAACATTTACCAGATTAATACAAGACCAAGGCCAATGATCTCATCCAAGAGGGTAAATTAATACCCAATTCATCAATCAAGTGTGCCCTTGATGCAGCAGAGACCGTCTCTAGGGCCTTTAACACTAGCGTGTTACTCAGACAACATGCTTGGTTGCACATTTCTGGCTTCAAACAGGAGGTACAAACAACTATCCTCAACCAGCTGTTCAATCAGCAACAACTTTTTGGACCGGCTGTGGACACCACTCTGGAAAAAATGAAAAAGACACGGAGACTGCTAAATCCATGGGAGCATTACAGTCTCAATCCACACGTGGTTCCTTTCGCCGCTCCTTCTACAGAGGATAATCCAAGAACATTGGTACACACTGCTTCCTCTTCATACAAAAACACCACACAAACATCTCCCAGTAGGGGATATTTTAGAGGTGGATACAGGGAAAGTAACAACAAAGGGAGAGGTCGAGGTAACAACAACACTCACACCTCCCCCCGCTAGTAAGCAGTGACTTCCCTCCAGCCCATTCCACTCCGGTCGGAGGGAGACGATCACAGTTCCTACCTGTCTGGAATTCCATCACTATGGACAAGTGGGTAAGACATATTATCCAGTATGGTTACTGCCTGGAACTTTCTGCTACTCCCCTCAACTTACCACCCAAACAGCGTCCAATGTCCGGGAAACATCTAACACTCCTCAAACAAGAAGTTCTTTCACTGCTTCAAAAGCACGCAATAGAACCAGTTCCCATACAACATCAAGGAACAGGGGTTTACTCCCTGTATTTCCTAATCCCCAAAAAAGACGGGACTCTAAGACCAATACTGGACCTCAGACCTCTCAATTTCTACGTTCAATCAGAGCATTTTCACATGATCACAAGGTCCTTCCACTGCTTCAAAGAGGCGACTTCCTTGCCACACTAGATCTCAAGGACTCCTACTTCCACATTCCCATACACATTGCTCACAGGAAATACCTAAGATTCACAGTGGACGGCCAGCATTATCAGATCAAGGTCCTTCCATTTGGGGTGACCACAGCACCCAGGGTGTTCATAAAGTGC
This sequence comes from Lissotriton helveticus, assembly GCF_964261635.1. Lineage (NCBI taxonomy): Eukaryota > Metazoa > Chordata > Amphibia > Caudata > Salamandridae > Lissotriton > Lissotriton helveticus. The sequence continues at coordinate 2,557,376 of NW_027611714.1, forward strand.
CTTGCAGTAGTAGCAGCGCACTTAAGAAGGCAGCAAATCCACGTATTTCCATACCTGGACGACTGGCTCTTAAAAGCCAAGTCATACGTCCGTGTGTTCATCACACTTATCCAATGATCCAGCTATTACACGACTTAGGGATCACACTAAACTACACCAAGTCACACTTTCAACCCTCCTACGTACATCAGTATCTAGGAGCTACAAAAGACACTTGCAAAGCTCTAGCATACCCCAATCCAGCCAGGATAGCAAGCATGCAAACCCTCATCACCCAGTTTCAGCCTCAGCACTCTCTCTAAGCACAAGTGTTTATGCAGCTAATAGGCGTGATGGCCTCTTGCATTTTCATCGTACCTCACGCAAGACTTCAGATGCGCCCTTTACAAGCATGTTTGGCATGTCAGTGGAATCAGGCTCAGGGACAACTTACAGATCTGATGTTGGTAGACAGCCAAACACATCGCTCTCTGCAGTGGTGGAACACAAAAAACCTTTCCAAAGGACGGCCGTTCCTAGAGCCAGTTTCACAAATAGTGCTAACAACAGACGCATCACTCACCGGCTGGGGAGCCCATCTCCTAAATCACACAATTCAGGGCAAGTCGACCACTCAACAAAAAGCGCTCCACATCAATCACCTAGAACCACTGGCAATATTTCTAGTTCCAAGTTCATCTTCTCAACAAGGCTGCCTTAGTCCGGATGGACAATATGACAGCAATGTACTACATACAAAAGCAAGGAGGAACACATTCTTTGCAGCTGTCGCACCTAGCGCAAAGTATATGGAGGTGGGCCATTACACAAAACATATATCTCCTGGCAGAGCATCTTCCAGGAGTAAACAATCTGATAGCGGATCTGTTAAGTCGTCAGACTCAACAAATACACGAATGGGAACTTCATCCACTAGTCCTTCAACCTTTCTTCCAAATGTGGGGCCAACCAGACATAGATCTGTTCGGCACAACATGCCACACCTTCGCTGCCAGGTTCCCAAGCCCATTGTCCAAGGGCAATGCAATATGGATGAACTGGTCAGGAAGATTTGCGTACGCTTTTCCGCCACTCCCACTCATCCCACTAGTAGTATGCAAGCTCAAACAGGCTCTCAAGATGATCCTGGTTGCTCCCACATAGGCACGGCAACCATGGTTCACAACACTCCTTGAACTCTCAATAGTTCCACACCAAAAACTACATCTGTCCCCAAAACTGCTGACGCAGAACCATGGAGAGATAAGGCACCCAGATCCAGCACAACTGAATCTAGCAATCTGGCTCCTGAAATCTTGGAGTTTGGTTACCTGAACCTCCCACTGACTGTATGAATATTGGATCACTGAAAGAATATCGACTGAAAGAATATCGACTACCCAAAATATCGTTGAGAAAATATCGAGTACAAAATATCGAGTTTCTATCTACAAACAGGTAAGTACAAAAATATCGAGTACAAAATATCGTTTACAAAAATATCGTTGTTAAAAATATCGACTTTACTAAAAACAATGTTTAATTACATTAATATAAAAAATTAATTACTAAAATATAATTAACAATACTTAAAATAACTTTTAATAATTAAATAATTAATGAAAGTAAAAAAATATTTTTTTTTCATCATATTTCTTAAAACATATATATATAGTAACAAAATTTAATTAAATAATAGGCAATATTGTATATGTACCCCAAAAACCCCAAACTGACCCTGAACCCTAAAAATACCCCTTTACCCAAAAACTGAAAACTGACCCTGAACCCTAAAAATACCCCTTTACCCAAAAACTGAAAACTGACCCTGAACCCTAAAAATACCCCTTTACCCAAAAACTGAAAACTGACCCTGAACCCTAAAAATACCCCTTTGCCCAAAAACTGAAAACTGACCCTGAACCCTAAAAATACCCCTTTACCCAAAAACTGACCCTGAACCCTAAAAATACCCCTTTACCCAAAAACTGAAAACTGACCCTGAACCCTAAAAATACCCCTTTACCCAAAAACTGAAAACTGACCCTGAACCCTAAAAATACCCCTTTACCCAAAAACTGAAAACTGACCCTGAACCCTAAAAATACCCCTTTGCCCAAAAACTGAAAACTGACCCTGAACTCTAAAAATACCCCTTTACCCAAAAACTGAAAACTGACCCTGAACCCTAAAAATACCCCTTTGCCCAAAAACTGAAAACTGACCCTGAACCCTAAAAATACCCCTTTAATTTAACATAATTAGCAATTAATCAATTAAATTAAATTAATTACCAATTAAATTGTAAATAATTAACATATATTATTTAATTACCAATTAATTAATTATTACTACCAATTAATAAATTTACATATTTAATTTATTATAATTAAATTACTTCCCACCCTATTCCCCTATAAACCCACAACCCGCTACAGAATAAAATTACACAATAATTAAAAAAAATTATTAATTAAAAATAATTATTAAAAAAAATGACACTTTTCACATATATTATAACATAAAAACACTATAAATAATTAAATATTATTGAAAAAACTATATTTTTTACTATCTAGATTATATACTTGGATATTTTCACTGTCTATATTATTTACAGTCGATATTACTTCACTTACCTTAAAAACGATATTTTGACTGTCGATATTCTGTCTAGTCGATATTTTCTCCAAACGATATTTAAAACTCGATATTCTTTCCAGTCGATATTTTGGAGTCGATATTATGTCTGTGGACCATGAATATTATTAAAGAAGCCAGACGCCCCACTACTAGAGCTTGCTATGCAGCTAAATGGAAAAGATTTGTCATTTACTACAGTAACAACAAAATTGACCCATTAGATGCTTCAATTTAGAACATTATTTCCTATTTACTACATCTACAAAGATGAAATCTCGCATACTCATCAATCAGATTACATCTAGCTGCTCTTGCAGACTACTTACAAAACAGGCAACATTTGTCATTGTTTAGGGAACCTGCTAATAATGCCTTCATGGAAGGCCTTAAAAGAATAATTCCAACCAGACTGCCACCATCTCCAGTGTGGAACCTAAACAATGTTCTTACTAGGCTCATGGGTCCCCCGTTTACACAAATGCGAATTACAATTCCTTACATGGAAAGTAGCTTTCCTTGTCGCAACCACCTCTCTCAGGAGAGTAAGTGAGATTCCGGCTTTAACCGTACAAGAACCATTTTTACAAATACATTGCAACAAAGTGGTTCTTAGAACAAACCCAACAGTTCTTCCAAAGATGATTTCTCCATTCCATCTTAATCAATCAGTAGAGTTACCAGTATTTTTCCAAAAGCCTGATTCTGTAGCGGAAAGAGGTCTTCATAAGGTTGATGTCAAAAGAGCTTTACTTTATTACATAAACAGGACTAAAGCCTTTAGGAAAACAAAACAACTGTTTGTGGCTTTCTCACCACCTCATAAAGACAACCCAATTTTCAATGCTGGAATTGCCAGGTGAATAGTAAAATGCATTCAAATATGCTATCAGAAAGCAAAATGCATGTTAACAATTCCCCCTAGAGCGCACTCAACACGCCAACTAGGGGCTTCCATGGCATTCTTAGGGAACATTCCCCTAGAAGACATTTGTAAGGCAGCAACATTTTCTACTACATACACCTTCACCAAACACTATTGTGTAGATGTGCAGGCAAACACTTTTTCAAACCACTGCAACAGATACAGGCAACCACCGCTAGGGGAGACACGGCTGTAGTCTATGCACAGAGTGTGAATTCTGCAACTCATATGCCGCGAACAGAAAATGCTTCTTACCAGTATGCATCTGTTCTTGGCATGTATAGCTGCAGAGATTCACAAGACCCCCATCTCACGGAACCTCTATCTGTTCCAGTGTTATCTTAGATACATTCTCATGGACATCTCTGTTTCTTACAAACTCCATCATTTCCCTTCATGGCGAAAAACAATCTGAGGATGGAGTTGATGCCCATGCGTACTATCGTTCAAAGGAGAAGTCACCTATCTTGTGACTACAAATGACTTCTTCCAAGACAACAACAAGGTGCAAGCATCCGAGCCCCACACCAGATGGCGATCTATGCACAGAGTGTGAATCTCTGCAGCTCTACATGCCAAGAACAGATGCACACTGATAAGTAGCGTTTTCCTTCCTACAGGGAGCAGAGATGCCAAGGACAGCTAGAGAAACAAATGTGATAAGCCCCCTCTTGGCTCTCCCTGACCTGGATGGGGTAGCTGGAACAAAGAGGGTTTTATAGCCATCCAGGTGCTAATTATTGTCTCCAGCCCAAGTTTCCTGGAGGCATATCACATCAAAACTCTTAACAAGGGCCAACCATTCGGTGTTCCCAATCTTACTCTCCAGCCCCGCCATATTCCAAGAAAGAAATTTACATCCTCCATTCACACTCGATACCTGTTCCGAGGGCGATACATTTCCCTGGGATGCGGGTGCCACAGGGTCCGAGGGACCCACACATCGTCAATCACAATCTTCCTATGAGCTCATAGGAGTAAACCTATTTGCTGTGCTTACCACTATAATCCCCTCTGCATGACCCCTATGGCCCACCTCTTGGAGCCGCTCGCGCTGGGACAGTAGTTGGTAATAATTGGGTCTGTAGAAGTATCCCAGCGGGAGTGTCAAGATTGCTGACTTCCAACACCTGTAGTTAGACTGGGCAACCGTGCTTAAGATTCGGTTTACCATGACTGGATTGTTAAAATTGATGATAATGCAGTCCCCCAGCCAGGATTTCTTGGCGCTACCAACCCACTGTGTCTGGCGCACCATGAGAATTTGGTTTTCCACCCTAAGCCCAGGGGCAATGTTTTAATTGAGCCAGTGCACCACCTTATTGTTCAGCTGGTAAAAGTCTTCCTTGGTCCCGGGGTTGAGGCATGGTACTCTAGCTAACACCACAACAAGCGGAGTGGACTCTGGTAGGAGATGAATAGAGCCCAATTCAATTCCCCGGGGGGCATGGCTTCCAGTCCTTCCCACCTATCATCGGAACTGTACAATCCATCCACTTTGAAATCCTGAGATTGCAGAGACTGAAAAGATACTGGGTTCTGGGTGCCCCCCGCCCCCTCCGGTTGACTGGACGGTACTGAGGGTCAGTCCTGGGCATGATAGGTGCAGTTGTATCTCCCACCATGTGACTAGGCTGCTTCGTGATAGACACTGCTCTGTCTCCTGCTTCTGTGCCACTACTACTGGGACTGGAAATGGTGATCGAGATCATAGGCCTTGTAGGAGGGATACTTGTGGAGAGAAGGACATGGTCCCCTTGCAAGGAGGCGATCAGTGCAGACAGGTTTCTTTCCAGTGCAGAAAGTCGGAGTCCAATTTAGTTCCAAATGCTGACAGCAAGGCTGCTTTGAGCATGTCTAACGAAATTGCATCCAGGTTAGGCACTTCTGGTTGCATGTCAGGAGGACAAATTATCCAGTATTAGGAAGCACATAGAGCAGAAGATTGTAGAGCTGGAATTGTTTAACGTAGCCCATGAAAAAACTCAGGTCTTCCCCCTTACTACATTTTATAGTAACACAATAGAGAGGCTGGGCTCGTTTTTTATTATCAAGGAGCCTAGAACGCTGAAACTGAACCTTGTAAAATCGAGTAACCTCTGGTATACGGCCACGTGCAGAGAAAAGAGGAAGGCTTTAACTATAGCCCTGCGCAAGAAAGACTTGACATTAGTAAGAGTAGTCAGAAAGGAGTACTCAAGAGCCACAGTTTTAGCGAAGCGTGACTGGGGGGAACAGCACTGGCAGGAGCTTAAATCTGCCTCCCAGATGAAAGACCCAACCTTATTTTGGGAGTTAATTAATAAAGCCAATAGAAGGGGAGCTGATCCTATCCCAAACCACATTACTGAGCAACAATGCTACACCCATTTTCTCAACCTGTACTGTGGCGTAGGAGAATCTCAGTCCCCACAAAGCGCTCCTGTAAGATCTGGATCAGAGAACTCTGTACCAGCAGAAGCCTTTTCAATCAAAGAGGTACATTTGGTCATTAAGAGTATAGCCCCGGGAAAGGCTGCGGGCCCGATGGTCTTCCTGGAGATCTACTCTTATATGATCCTGTTCTTTGGGCCAACTTTATTTCCCTCCTAAGGAATCTTATTGCAAGGGGCCACGCCATCCCCGATTCGTGGAAGGGAGCTGAGGTGGTAACAATATATAAAAAAGGTGCTAGAGGACCCTGCCAACTACAGGCCGATTAGCTTAATCGATGTAATCCAGAAGGTAGTTGGCAGGGTCATTGTCTCCAGGATAGAGTCTTGGATGGAAGAAGGGAACATTCTCTCACACTTCCAGGCAGGTTTCAGACAGAAGGTGGGCACGATGGACCAGGTATTCAGATTTTTTATGGTTTACTGGAAAATTAAGGGAAATGCAGTCTATACCTGGCCTTTAGAGACGTAAAGACCTCCTTCGACTTGGTGCCCCGCGATAAACTTTGGCAGGTGCTGCCAGACCTGGGCCTCCCCATTTCTCTTCTTGATTTTATTAAGAAACTTAACGAGGGGAACTATGCCAAAATCCGATGGGGGGTCAGGGGCAGTTGACAGAGAGGGTGGCAGTGAACAGGAAGGTACGCCAGGGCTGTGTGTTGGCCCCGACTTTATTCTCTCTCTTCGTTAATGGCGTGGTAGACCATTTGAGAGAGAACCCAGCCGATGCCCCAGTCCTGGCGGGTGAGAAAACACCTACCCTGCTCTCTGCCGATGAGACCCTCCTGATTTCTAAAAGCCCAGCAGGCCTTCAAAAACTGCTGGGTAGGTTTAGCTCGTTTTGTGTGGAAAAGGGCCTAACCATCAACACCACCAAGACCAAGCTAATGACCCTGTCACCTTCAAAAGATTTAGGAATAACATCTCCCTTAATGGTATTCCACTAGAGGTGGTTGAGTCGTTTGACTATTTGGGAGTTCGGGTTAATAACAGGATGAATTGGAACTCCCATATGGCCAAAATGTTTCTCAAGCACAAGCGAGTGTCAGGAGCAATTCTAAGAGAGCAGTGAGCGCCTACTAGTAAACCAATAGCTCCGGCCCTTATGGTGTACGAAGGGAAAGCATTGTCTTCGGCAGTATACAGTCTGAATTATGGTGGTTTGAGAACACCATTGACCTAATCTGAGAATAAGTTCCTTAGAGGTCTGGTTTCTCTCCCAGCCTCCACCCCTTAAAATCCCCTCTGTCAGGACATGGATAAACGCTCGATTAAAGACATAGTACGTCTTCGGCCTCTATTATTTTGGGTACGTTTAAGAAGGATGCCTGAACTGGCAAAGTATGCAGCAGCCTTCGACGAACTCATTAAATTGAACACCTGTAATAAGATCAAGTGGATAAGCAAGCTTAGGCAGCTTGTCTCAAATATAGGGTTGAGCAAAACGTGGGCCAGCCAGTGTCCGCCACCCAAACAAACAATTAAGAAAGTATATTGGGAATGGGTGCAGGTGGAGGAGTTACATAGTTCCAAATGGGGGCCCCTTACAGAGCAGTTTCTGGAGCACAAACCTGTTAGGAAGCTCGAACCATTTCTCGACTTCATTCAAAATCCCAGAGACAGGACACTCAATTTAAAGCTAAGGTTTGGAACCCTCCCGATTAATGAAATCACAGCAGGCTGGAACAAGTGTAATTCTCCATCTGTTTCCTGCCCAGGGTGTACAGCTCCCACGGAGTCATTAGCCCATTTTCTTTTTGCATGTAAAGCATATAGGGTGGCGAGAAGAATATGGCTGAAACCAATCTACAAAGAGCTGGGTTTTAGGCACCACAGGATGGCTCAACGTATCTTAGCATCTGATACTACGTCCTTGGTCATTGTCTGCGGGGTAGCAAAGTACCTGGGTAGTGCTTGGCATACCCGTACAAAGTTGTTAAAGAAAAACATGAGTTAGGAGATAGCGGGTCCACTCAGATTGCTGTTCCTCGAGTGTACTGTAGCGGCACTTTAGGTTTTTATTGTACATATTCTTTTTATTGCATTTTATTGTCCTGTTTATTGGTTGTATGTATAAATGGATTGTTTTTGTGATTGAAGGATGTACATACTTTTATGATTACATTTTTATCGAATAAAGTACATACAACAACAACAACACTTCTAGGTGGACTGCTGAAGATGACTGTGATCCAATGTTCTTTTTGCGTTTACAAGGGCCCCCAACTGAGGGGCGCTTCCTCTTAGCGCCTCCTGAGCCCCACCCTTTGCCAGGGGTCATGTCAGGGGCTGACCTAAAAATTGGAGACTGGGCACCGACCCGTGTGACAACAACTGGTGTAAGGGGGACGATACCCCCAGCCTGGTCTTGAGGCATATCTTGAGGCATGTCCACCAAGCCTACTTGAGGGGACTGAGTATGGGGACCAGCATATGGAGCAACAGAAGAAACCCAAGGGAAGGGTGGGAAGGTGAGCGAGATAATTGTCTAATAGCAGTTCAATATCCTTGTCCAGAACCCCAGCAGCATGCTGTAAAAAAGCATCCTATCTATGACTTTTATGGTTTTTTCCATTTATAAAACCGAATAAAGTTTGTTGAATCCCCTAGTGTTTAGAAGAAACATAGATTAGACAGTACTGGACCTTAAAGTAAGCCTTTTCTGCCTGCTATTGCTGCATTTGGTGAGCCAAGTCTACACAGGAAGTAACTTGATTGGTATGAAATAAAATCTTAGGCATCGCTATCACCTTATTATACCTTTAGAGCCCGATGTAGGTAATCTCAATTTTCCGATTCTTAAATACTGAATTTTACCGATTCGGTATTTAAGAATCGGTAAATATGATGTAGGTAAAAAATAGGTAAAATTTACCGATTCGGTAATATTCCTTATTACCGAATCGGTAATACCGATTCGATAATGAGGAATACCTTCCCATTCATTCCTATGGCCTGGAATAAATAGGAAGCCATTCACTATTACTGATTCAGTAAATACCGAATCGGTAATAGCGGTAGCATATTCAAGGGTGACAGGGTGTCACATTGACACCATGTTACACCCCTGAATCGTGCATGTGTGCACATGTGGCGCACATACATGCCCTAAGGGCATATATGTCTGCCACATGGCACTTTGAAAAAAGCAAATAATTGCTTTTTTAAAGGTATTTGGTACAACAAGTTGGTGGTAAATAGAGAATCCTTAAAGCTAAAATGAACTCACTTTGTTGTAAATGAATCTCGGACCCTAGTATAAATTTCCTGATTCATGGCCTTATATAGGTATACTTTATCATTCCCTTATATAGGCATAGAAATCATTACCATATTTGGCCCAAACCATACAGCCCAAATACGGCATGGATACTTCCACTAAGCTCCAAGAATTAACAACGTTTTATAGCATTACCTAGGGAAGTGGGCATCTCCGCGAGACTGAGACTTGTACAATTGAAAGTTTTACACAGGGTATATTACACTAGGACTATGTTATACCGCATCAACAGAACACAACACCCTTACTGCCTTCGTGGGTGCGGACAGGAGGGCAAATTTTTTCACACTATATGGGAATGCCCTCGTATCCAGGAGTTTTGGAGACAAATACTGCGGACAATATCACAAACGCTGGAGATCTCGCTTCTGCCCGATCCGAGGCGGTGCCTCCTAAATGTGTGGAAGGCTACTGACGTATCTAGACATGGTCAAACCTGGGTCACGGTGGGCATGATAGTAGCTAAACGTGACATCGCACAGAAATGGGGAGCTACGGAAGTGCCGACAACGGCGCAATGGTGCCTCAACATGGACAGGGTTATGGTGACAGAAAGGGCGGTGTACTCTAATAGAGCGTGCCCGGGGAAGTGGAACAAAATTTGGACCAAATGGAACGTTTACAGAGGGGAGATATGTGATCCCTTGCCAGAGGAAGAGCAGGACGGGTCTGATGACGAAGAGGAAGTGGGATAATGGACCTTATAGAGTCCACGAGGGAGAGTGGTCACAGACCTTAGATTACACCAAGGCTTTACAGACCAGTCATGGAGGTCAGCTTGGGGTGGGTACCGTGGGAATGCTGTCCGAAGGGACCTGCACACGCACAATAACATGTCTTGGGGCCGGGTGGAGGTTGCAGATGGAGATGTTGCGGGGGTGGGGCGCTTCCCTACTTCGCTACGGTGCCTAATAACCAACAATGAATGACCATAATGTGATTCCTTAAGTTTCTTACGTTTTGTTCTTGTTTTTTGCAAAACAGAAAATCAAAAACCTGTAATGATTGGCTGAATAATGACCAACCAGTGCCTTTTCTTTGAAGCAGTGGTAATGTACTGTAAATAACTTAACCTTCGGATCTCAAATGGATATTACTGCATGGCGCTTGTAACATTGTGATGGCGGCCAGCCCGCATGGGTGGTAAGCCTACAGCTGTGTAAATTTAAAGGTGCAAATAAAGGTTTTAAAAAAATAAAAAAAAATAAAAAAAGAATTAACAACATTTTCTTGGAAAAACCCGCCTTCAGCAGCCCGGGACTTCCCCCTGCTTGAATATTAAGTTCTCCTAGAACTCCTGGCGTTTTCCAAGAAATGAGCCTTTGAGTGACGTTATTAAGTCCAAACATGCGTCAAACTCGGCACCTTCAAAGTATAAATATGCCTTGATTTGCCTAAACAAACACACGGTGGTTTGGAGCAGATCGACTATCTACTTGCCCGACGCCCTGCAGCAGCAAGTGCTGAAGGAAGCCGACCCTCCAGCAGACGCACTGCGAGACTCTGTCATTTCTCTTGCTGAGAAATCCAGCTCCAGTGTTTCCGGGCTACCCTTGTGGGTATCTGGGAAATCGAGTCCCAAGAACGAGATACAAGACCTCCTTCATTCTAGAACAAAGGTACGGAGCTGATTAGACCTCCTAGAGAATTATTGGAATCAGATTCCTGGCAGAGAATTCCTAGACTTAAACTCCTCCTCTAATACTCCCTCCCTCTTACCAGACTTAGGTTAGGTACATCGAGGTAGGCGTAATCTAGAAGCACCAGTTGAGTATTTTAGTCATCCTTTTATCACTGTATGTATTTTATGTATTTTATACATTTTATTCACTTTATGGCTTAGAAACCATATCATGCTTTTACAGTACTACTTTATAATACTATTCGTATTATATGCATTGTACTTCATAGTAAGCTTTGCTATTGTAGCAGTTCATTTTCAATGCTTGAGAAAGAAGACTGTTCAATAAATACCTTTTTATTGATAATGTGTGTCTCTCTATTTCTCTTGCACCTCTGGTGAAACTAAGCATGCACGATTGACTGAGTGAAATAGTTATCTATTGTTTCCGCGACTCTAGAGATTTGATTTCTTATTCTTGGGAAACAAAGTTGTCATGTTTTATGCGGTTGTCAGAAACTAATCCCTTCTTGTTTATTCGAGAAAGTTTCTAGTGACCTCTGAGCTAGCTGGCACTCACAATTAAGTCTAATATAGCCGGTAGAGACCTAGTAGACCTTAGTCCTACGTCTAAACTACAGGATATATTATTCCAATGCGCAGAGCCTATTGGGAATATAGGAACTACACTACATGGCGCCCAACGTTTCGTAAGGCGATAATTTAACGCTAGGTACTAGAGTAACTCAGTTGTGCTTTTCACACAGACCCCTCTTTCTCGTAAAAACTCCAATAGACATCTGGAGTGGGTAAAAGGGCATAATATCCGCCAAAACTTATAAGACGAGAATCCTATGTCTTAGTTTTTGGTTTATTCAACGTTGAAGGATACAGTGTTCCAAAAATATTGTGCACCTAATCTTTGTCTCCTTGAACTCAAAATAAATAAAAATGAGTGACAACGAAAGGGAGAGAGCTAGAATAGACCCTCAAGGAGTGTTAGACAACACAACTTTCCCAGAAACAGACGCGGATTCTAGGGGCATCACGGTAAATGTAAGAAAAACCATAACTATAAACTTATAGAACATGGGGTATCATCGAGAGGTGGTAAAGTCATATTTGTGATAGAGGCACACAAATATCGGCAGACAGAGGTATTCTACTCTTGGATTACTTTTCCACAAGCAAATCCAGTAACAAAAGAGTTCCACTACTACAAAGCAAAGCAACCTTTTGAGGACATTGAAATTCCACTAACGTACCAGGAGCATCAGCTCTGGTTTAAAGGCGCCCTAAAACATCAAAATCACTTTACCAGGCTCGGTCCACTAGGTAGACCAGGAGCTACAAGGCCGGTTCTAGCCAGCTATACACCACATCCTGACATTGAAGAAATGTCAGACAGAGAACTTTTTAGCTCAGCTAAAACAATTAATCAAAGCATATAGACAATTAGTTCAATTAACAATTGACAGTCCAACCTGCTACCAGAAGTTAAAAGAAACAGATATAGCAGACCAACCTTATGAGCTTGCCAGAATTATTGAAAAATCATATGAAGAATTAGGTAAAGATAGTTTGGGTGGAAAACCATTGAAGCCCCAACTAACTGAAAATCCTGAAAAAGCTTTTATTAAGAATAATCTCATTACTCCAAAAAAGAAGTGGGAGAGTAATAAACAAACTCTTCCTAGAGAAAAATATTCTCAACCCAGAGGAAGATCTCCCCAACAGAGACAAGTCTCCCGGAAGGGAGCCCTCTGAAAAAAGATATAATCTTAGGAATGGGGATAATTTGAAAAAACCTGACAGATATTAAGATAATGATAAACGTCCCTCGGGGGCATGGCCACGAGCTGAACATGGCGGACGTGTTCTAGGGTAGCTCAGTCCGAGGCCCTCGACACAAGCGAACTATCCTGCATACCCTGACCCACAAGCCGCCCAACTCACAACTAAAACGAAGCGGAGCTTGCGGTGATCACGAGAAGGTCGCCGCCGAGCGTGTGTCATCCAGGAAGGCCGGACTGGAAGAGCGCCACATACGAGGCCTAGCAAGCCAACTGAAGCCGTGGCCCACAGTGAATGCGCGCTGCCGCCGGGGGAGGCACCTGATCGCCGTGACCCAGCGGAGCGGTGAGTCGCGATTGAAGGGGGACCCCGAGGAGCCAGGACACAGCCCGCAATAGCGGTGCCCCGTGGCGTCCAACTCATCGGGCCGCGCGGGTGTGCTGAGAAGTGAGAAGAGTCTTGAGAGACTGCGAGGGGGAGGCGCCGGCCGCGCAGCGCTGGGACGCGCGGCTCGGCGTTCGAATCGGAGGATACAAGCACACCGACGGGGACTCCGAAGCTGCCCGGCGTGGAGTGGAGTCCGTCGAGGATCTGGCCACTGGACCCCGACCTCGCCAACACAAGGTGACTGCCTGGAAACGGACACGGGAAGTGCGGCCGCCATCTTGTCCTGGGCTGCGGCGCTACCGTGGCTGAGCCTGCGGCAGGACCCCTGGCGCTGCGTGCCTTCACTGGGGCTGGAAGAGTCACGGCGGTCCGCCTACAACAGGGGCCTCCACACCTCCAAGGGCTGCCAGTAACACCTTCACCAACCCCCGACCTCGCATGCATGGGTTGTACGCATAGCACCCGGAAATATTAGCGCAGTCACCATTTTATATCGGGCGGAGACGCCGCAGCCGTGCCCCCAGCGATAAGTACCATTCCTGGGGCTGAGAGGACCCACATAAACTTGCATCGACAGGGGGCACAGTAATCGACAGGGAACTGGGGAGATATCGATCTGCGCTGGACTCACCCACTGCCTGGTGGTGGACGAGAGTGGAGACACAGGGTGGTGCTCAGAGACATCCATACGGCGCACAGAAGCATACAGACGGACACCCGAAGCGGCAAAGCGACGCCCACGCATACCCTGGTAGGACTGGTGGGCACCTCCCATGGAGATTGCTAGTGAGGGACACACGCCCGGAAGCGGAGCGCATCATGGGGAGGAACAGAGCTAAGGCGCAAGACGTGGGCGCCAACGCGGAACTGCAGTCCACAGGTTCAGAGGACCCACTGGCCTCCTCTAATGCGGAGATCATCCCACCAACCGGGATAGCCACCCAAGAAGCTAAACTGGACCTTATACTGGCGGAAATCAAGGCGTCCAGAGAAGCTCTGGAAATGCGAATGGACAATATGGCGATGGGCCTGTCGCTACTACGGGCAGACCATAACAAACTAGCGGAAAAGGTAACCGAACACAAAATAGCGCTGAATGACCTAATACCGCAGCAGACGGTCCACTCCACGAGATTGGAAAGCATGGAGAAACAAATCAAGTTGCTGTGGAACAAGGTGGATGATGCGGAAGGACGCTCCCGCCGCAACAACGTGCAAATTTTGGGAATTCCGGAACGCAGCGAAGGGAGGAACCCCACGCAATTCGTGGAAGACTGGCTGAAGACAGTAGTTGGTCCGCAAGATCTCACTCCGCTGTACAGCGTGGAAAGGGCGCACAGGATGCCGGCGATACCACCGAAGCCAGGAGCTCCGCCGAGGCCGCTCATTGCCCGCCTGCTGAACTACAAAGATAGGGACGCTGTACTACCAGTGGCAAGAGAGAAGGCCCCGATATGGTATGAGGATAGAACCATTTCAGTGTACCCAGATTTTACCCCGACGGTCCAACGGGCCAGGTCATCGTTTTTGGGAGTGAAGCGCAAGTTACGGGACAGGAACCTTAAATATGCCCTATTATTCCCTGCTCGCCTCAAGATACTGCATGGCAACAAATCCTACTTCTTCGACTCGCCGGAGGAAGCTGCGGAATGGATGGAGGTGACGCTTACACCGCCGACTACCCAAGACCTCTTCGAGGACGACCGGGGCGGTGGACCCTCACACCAGGAGCGGGACCCCAAGGCACCCAACTCGGACCACAACAACAAGGGCTCGCCGTCCAGCGGGGGCCAAAAGTCGTCGGGATCTGGCAGCCAGGCGCGCATAGGACACTTAACGGAGGCTGCCCTGGCGGCGCACGACGCCACTGTTCACGCGACAGCGGACAACCGATCTGAAACACTGACGGAGGTATCGGGATCGGCTGACAGTCTGCAACTGTTCCCCAAAATCACAGCGCAAGTGGCCAATGAAATATGACTGTGACGCTAACAGGCTTCGATTGGTAACGTATACATGTCACAGGGGCGGATGTGGGTGGGGGAGCACCGGCTAAGGGCAAGTAACTGTACTGTCACCAGGCTCTGATCCGGAGCGAGTGGCCCACCGCCCTACCTAATGGAAATGACTAGATTGTTTGATCGCCCACGTTGGGCGACCTGGTTTGGTCCCCGAGAGTTTTTGCTTAGGGACCTGAAAGTTCGGGGGTTCTATGTTCACATGGCACTATGGGCTTGGTCCGCATTGTTGAGACCACTTGCAACGCAGCACTCACTGATCAGGCCTACAACTGGGAATAATGGAGACTAACAATGAGTACAAACTGTGCACATGGAATGTCAGAGGAATGGGCTCTGTCCATAAACGTCAAAGACTACTGGCGCAGCTAAATCGCAGGAAAGTCATGATCGCTTGCCTCCAAGAGACTCATTTGAACATTGCAAAGGGTGGGAAGCTCCTTAAGAAGTGGAAGGGGCAATTGTTTGCTACCTCTTACTCTGTATTCTCAAGAGGGGCTGCGATATGGATACGTAATTCTGTACCGTTTAAACTAGTGGAGAAACGCATTGATATAAAAGGCAGGTATGTGTTTGCTAGTGGGCTACTGGATGGTGTCCCTGTGGTACTGGGCAGTATTTATGCCCCCAACTCGGGTCAGTCCGACTTCTTAAGGCAAGTAAATAGTATTATGGCGGAATGGGCTGACTACAGTTGGATCATAGGTGGGGACGACAATGCGGTGCTAGATATCTCGTTAGATAGGTCACACCCGCCACTGCAGGCTGCTGAGAGTAGGAAACATGCGGATGCACTGAAGAGGTGGGCGGAGGGGTGGGGACTGTTGGATGCGCGGAGAGCCAAACATGTGCTGGATAGGGAATATACCTTTTACTCACCTCCCCACAGTTTACACACCAGGATAGATCATGTCTTTTGCACTGCATCACTGGTGGGGCGGGTCGCTCTGGCGGAACACATGGGTAAGACATTGTCGGACCACAGTCCGGTAGAGGTCACGTTCAGATGGGGCAGGACCCTGGCACCAATACCTACCTGGCGCCTCGCGCCGGAATTGTTAGAAGACACGGTTTATCGCACAACACTTGCGGAGGCAATCACGTCCTATTTTGATGCGAACACGGGATCGGCGAGCTCCCGCAGTGTGGAATGGGACGCATTCAAGGTAACAATACGGGGTATAACAATGGGCACACGCATAGGAATGAGACACATTGTGCTGGATAAACTGCGGGAAGTAGAGGGTCGACTGGCAGCACTGGAGAGTGAAGCAGCCGGCACGAACGTACCGTTCACACCACTGCAGGAAGCACACATACAACATGCTGAGCTGTTAGAGGAGCTGCGAGTGCTTGACTACAGGGAATACACGAGCAGGCAGCATGCGCAGGCGGAGAGGGCAGGGCCACTGCTGGCTCGTATGGTGCGTGCCGACCCCTCGCCAGTGCCGATAATGGAGATACTTGACCAGTGGTGATCCCGAACCTCGACACAGATAGGCATAAACACTGCGTTCACGGCAGTCCCTATATGGCCCACCCGACCCACAGACGCTGGGGGAGTTTCTGGAAGGGATAGACCTACCACAACTGACGGATGCCCAATGTGAGGAACTGTCCCGTCCTATCACGACCGCTGAGATTCGCCAAGCGATTAGAGCACTACCACGGAATAAAACACCGGGAACAGATGGCCTACCGGCCGAGTTCTATGGGGCCTTCCTTGACCTTCTTGCCCCACGCCTCCAAACAGTGTACCATGAGGCGCTACAAGTGGGTGGCTTACCTAAGACGTCACTCCAAGCTCTCATAGTGTCACTCCTGAAACCGGGCAGGGATGGCCTACAAATGGCTAATTATCGACCCCTATCATTACTAAATATGGATTATAAAATATTAAGCAAAATTCTAGCAACAAGGTTGGCGCAATACATACCACACATGATACACCCTGACCAATGTGGATTTGTGCCGGGAAGGAGCACGGCCATGAACCTCAGGAGGCTCAGCCAACTAATGCTAAGCAGAAGTGAGGCAACGAGAGGAGAGGAATGTATCTCTCTAGATCTCAAACAAGCCTTTGACTCCATAAGATGGGACTACATGATGGAGGCACTTGCACAATTCGGCATACCGCCCAAATTTCTGTCCTGGGTTCAACTGCTATATACTTGCCCCACGGCAAGGGTCCGCACGAATAGTTGTATATCGGCGCCCATTGAGATAGCGAGGGGTACGAGGCAGGGATGCCCGCTGTCCCCGCTGCTGTTCATCCTGGCGTTGGAGCCCTTGTTGGGCCGACTCCGAGGACAGGCGCACCACGGGGGCATTCGAAGGAATGGAGCCACACATGTAGTATCGGCATATGCTGATGACATCATCCTGTACTTCAGAGACCTGAGGGGGGTTATTGAACCGGTGCCAACCATATTTGAGACTTTCCGCCTGCTATCTGGGCTCACCATAAGTGAGACGAAATCGCAGGGCTTCTACTTCTCCGTGCAGATGGGCGAGGATCGGGTCCCTTTCGCACCGTATAACTTCCAGGTGGCGGAGGCTACTTTCCGATACCTTGGAATACAAATTTACAGAGGAGCAAAGGACATGATAGACGGCAACTTAGGGAGGGCGATTAGGGCACTGAAGTCCCAGGTGCAATTCTGGACGGCGCTGCCATT
Source organism: Lissotriton helveticus (assembly GCF_964261635.1). NCBI lineage: Eukaryota > Metazoa > Chordata > Amphibia > Caudata > Salamandridae > Lissotriton > Lissotriton helveticus. The sequence continues at coordinate 2,575,130 of NW_027611714.1, forward strand.
GTCCGTGCCGGGCAGGGTGACCATCTCTAAAATGGTGGTCTTGCCCCGACTCCTTTATTATTTTACAAACATGCCGTTTCTGATTCCTGCATCAATGTTTACCACACTGAACACGCTGCTGACGGACCTAATATGGGGTGCCGGAAGGAGACGGTTAGCCTGGCTAAATTGCAACTACCCACGTCGGCTGGCAGTATGGGTGTGCCAGACCTGCGGGCATACAACTTCGCTTGCCAACTGCAATGGCTGGCATATTGGGTGGCAGGAAGGAACCTGCATGAAATAAATGTCTCTGAAGCGGACTGGGGCAGGGGGGAAGTACACGCTTTATTGTCAAATGGAGCTGAGATACCTCGACAGGCACCGCCGCTGCTACGTCTTGCGATCCTATACTGGAGACAGGCAGTGAGGTATACCTCCAACACGTCCTCTTATGCCCCCACGATACCGCTGCTGGGACTGCCGGTGGGACTAAGGCCACTCTCGAGTGTGCAACTGGAGGGTTGGCGTGAGGCGGGGATGACAACGGTGGGCGATTTCTTTAATAATGGCAGAGTAATGTCGTTTGAGGACTTCCGCGCAACGCATCACGCACCTGGAGGGTCGTTCCTGTTGCATGCTGGGGTGAGACACTACTTCACGCGGGTGTGGGCAGCAGACGGACAGGAGCCGTCCACGAACCCTTTGATCACAATGCTACACCTGATGGGTTCCGGAAGTCACCTAACAAAATGGCTGACGCATGGCATACGGGAGGGTAGAGCATTCCCGTTGCACTCAACACGGGACAAATGGGAGCGGGACTTGGGAAGACCTATTAGCGATGCGGAATGGAACAAGATCTTAGCGTCTCCAAAAAAGGTGTCCCGGAACCCGAAGTTCAAATTTATACAACTCATGTTACTATACAGGGCATACCTAACCCCGCGCCGCATACATGCAATGTTCCCCACTGCACCGGACACATGCCCTCGTTGTGGAGCGGCAAGCGCAGCGCTGCTCCATATACTCTGGGAATGTCCAAAACTGGGATACTACTGGACAGCTGTCCATGATGACCTGGCCAGGCTGGTTCCTTCTGAACCATACACCGCACCGGAATACACATTGTTGGGGCTGGGTCCTGTGGAGAGGAAGAAAAGTGTAGGTACGCGCTTCACTGACATGGATCTGCTGTTAGCAAAACGAACCCTGACAATGAATTGGAAATCGCAGAGACCGCCGGATCCAGAGATATGGAGGGCGGAAATGCTAAGGTGGGGTAAGGCGGAAGGAGTGACATTACAAAGGGAGGAGCGAAGGGGGCTCAGGAAAAACCCTATCTCACTAGACTGGAACACTTTGATGGGGGCCTTTGAAGGAAGAGGAAGTGACACACCTGACACCTCTATAGAAGGGAGCGGCTAGTGTTTTGAGATTAGCGCACCTTACTACACGCTGCTATGCCGGCAACTGAGTACAAGTCCAGAGTCAATATTGGTCAGTGGGATTCCTAGTTGTGCACACAGCGGTCCTGAGCCATAGGCGATGCGCATAATGTGTTGGCGGGTGAGAGGTTGCGTAACGTGATGATGGGCATGTCCCTAACAGTGCCAAGGGGGGAGGGACTGGGGGGGGAGTTGGGAACGAGTTATTTTCACACCGAACTAAAAAGTTTGATGAAGCGCAAGTACAGGGATGGAATATGACTATGTATGATACATGACGTCAATGTATTACTGTACCGTATATTACTACCACTATGCTTCAATAAAAACGATTTAAAAAAAAAATGATAAACGTCCCTCTCGATCTTTTCAGACTTCCTCGCAGAAATCGGAAAAAAGAGGACGATCAGAACACAAGGAAGAACGCGTCAAGTCCAAAGACAAGGAACCCGTTCACCAAAGTATAAAAGCTCAGTTTTCTAAAAAGAAGGTAGCAAGCATAAAAGTCAGACATGCCGAGAATCTTGAGGACACAACTCAAGAACGGGGAATGGGCTCAGACAATGCTAGACAGCGCAGCAGAAGTAACCATAGTTCGCAAGATCCTGAAGGATCATCTGGAGACAGTGGACTTGAATGAATGCATTCAGGTTGAAACTGCAGACACCAGGGTTAGTATACCCCATAAGTTATATGAAGTAACACTCCGGATGGAGGGGGACATAACTAGAAAAATAAGAGCACTCTTTTGGGAGAAGCTCTCTACGGGCTATGACATCCTTCTAGATGAACAAGACTGGCCACCTTAATTTGTCAGGGAGTGCCCACATGGCGAAGAGATTATTATGCCAGCCTTCTCTAATCATATTCCAATTCATAAAAAATATACATATGCCAGAAAATGGGCAGTAGCCCAAGCTTTAGAATTATATAAAAACCACGCAGGATGGGATGAGGTTTCTCCTCACCATAAAATCCAGTTAAAAAACCAGCCCACTGCACAAAGGCAGTACCCAGTTAAGCAAGAAGCTAAAAAACAGGTGAGGGAGATTTTAAATCAACTTGAATACCAAGGGGTGATTGAAACATGCACCTCATCTATTAACAATCCTTTGTCTCCTGTATCCAAACCAGACAATTCATATCGTCTAGTATTGGATTACAGACACTTAAACTCTTGTTGCAAAACATTTGCAGTACAAAACTCACACAGTGCAGCACTGATGAATAACATCGTGTGCAAAATATATAAAACAACATTAGATATTTCAAATGGATTTTTCTGTCAAAATATTGCACCAGAAAGCAGGCATTTGACCGCTTTCTCAATATTGGGGACACAGGACAATTTTGTCGTCTCCCCCAAGGATTCAAGAATAGCCCAGGGGTATTTTCAGCAAACGTACGATGATGAGGCATTATCTTATGTCGATGACATATATCTTACGGATGACGACTTGGACAAGCACTTGAGAAGAGTGAACACCATAATACTTGGGTTCGCTTCTGAGGGGTATAAATTCAATTTAAAAAAATCAAGAATTGCCCACCTCAATGTCATATTCTTGGGATATGAATTGTCAAGTGAAGGCAAAAGCCTAGCAGCAAACTTTCTAGAGAAATGTGCGCTGCTCCAACCCTCAAAAACGCTGAATAATTTACAATCAATTCTAGGTTTTCTGAATTTTGGAAGAACTTACGTTCTGAATTACGCAGAAAGGGTTAAACCTCTCTACGAATTAATCAAACCCGATTTTAAACCAACACATTGGACTCAAACACACACAGAAATGTTGCGTTCAGTCCAAACAGACATGTTAGTAAAAACTAAACTAGACACGCGCGAAAACGTGCGTAACCTTGTAATCCGAATCATCCCAGGAAGATGTGGATTTACGTACCTAACCTTTAATGAAGGCGAAACGGTACCAATAGTTTACAAATCACACTTGTACACACAAGCAGAAATGAAGTTCACTTCTACAGAGAAAATTCTGACAGCGGTTCAAACTGCTGTAGCAAAAGAGAGAGCTCTCGCACAGGGTAAACGCATAATGATCGTTACACCTGTACCTGCTTTAGAGGCAGTGACAAGAGCAAGCATTCCTAATTCAAAAGCTCTACATCCGAGATGGATATAATGGGTTAACTCTCTTGCTGCAACAGACGTTCAATACTTTTTTGACCCTAGACTAAAGACACAAGAATTTCTCCAATGCACATTATGGCTGTATAATATATACAGATGGATCAGCACAGCCTGCAATTGGGGGTAAACAAGCCTATAGTGCTGCGTGCGCGATAGTTAAAGTTCGCTGGCACGAAGGCAAATTTAGACCTATGGTCACAAAAACTCAAACACTCGGAGACTGTACAGCTCAGCGAGCTTAACTACAGGCTTTCAAGATGGCGCTTGAAAATACCGACCGCATATTCTCCACACTTATAGTGTGCGATTCATATTACTGCGTCCAATCTTACAATGAGTATCTGCATAACTGGGTTCGAAACGGATTCAAAGACGCTAAAGGTGGCACAATCAAGCATAAGTTGCTCTGGGAACAAGTAGTTCTTTTGCAGAAAGAACTACAAAAGACTCACGTGATACATACACTGAGTCATCAGCGTGATGGCGTTCACGTTGCAGGGAATTCATTGGCTGATGAAGCCTCGAAGTCAGCTGTGCAAGCGGCTTCCGTAGCTACAATTAAATGCTCAAAAAGATTGATAGATGGTGAAACGCTATTAGCAGTAAAAGCCTCAATAGACGGCAATCAAGGAGCGTTACCTTTAAACTATCCACTCGGAAATACTTACATAATTGAGGCAAACTCCGTTTCTTTTGCTCAAATCCCTGGAGTGGGGGACAGAGTAATTTCAAACAGGAAGCGGAGAGTTTTCTTGATTCAAGAAGCACATATGGGAGAGGGTCTAAGACATCAAGGGATCTTGAAATCTTTAATAGAATTACAAGAGCTGTACTGGTGGCCAGGAATGAGCATGCAAGTTTACGAATTTGCAATTAATTGCCCAGGCTGCAACAGAGATCGCAGTAATGAACCGCCCCAGACACCTGACTACAGAGTAGCCAGCCAGATATAGACACCTCTGTTAGACAGCATTAGGCTATCTACCCGCAGGCGTCCCTACAGACAAATGAGGTCCCACAACTACTAGCACGAGATTTATTTGGTTATGGCCCCCAGCGCTCGGCTGACGCCAGAACTGTTATGAAGGATTTGCGAGTCTTTATCGGCACATAAGCAATAGGCACACTACATTCGGATCAGGGTCCTGCGTTTAGCTCTCGAGCTTACAAAGAGGCCATGGTTAGTTTGGGTGTTGCATTGTGGTATTCTAGTCTCTTCCATCCTGAGGGTGATGCGGTAGTGGAAAGAAAAAAACGTGACATAAAGCAATCCATAACAGGAAAGGTATTAGGGTCGGGTGACGGGTGCGTGAAACATCTAATAAGTGTCCAACGTAGTCTTAACAATCTGCCAAGAAATTCTCTGGGGGGAATCTCTCCTTATGAGCTACTATTTGGTACTAGAATGATAATCGAGGATCTCAATTGTCAGACTTCAGTGGTAAAACAGAAACCCTTTGATGTCAAAGATCGTTTGGCTGTCTTACAGGACTTAAATGTGGACAATAATAAGTAGTAGGCCAAGTGGACTCCCAAGATGTAGCAGACAGCCAAATCTTGCTAAAATTCAAGAGGTTCAAACTGAAAGACTTATCACCTTTGATAAACCTGCAGTAATAAAAGAAGGACTATGCAACAAAGCAATGGAACTCGTGCCTCTTGAGACCCAAATATCTGTTCAACCAGTAACACCAGTCTACAATGATGTAGCACCTGAATACACTAACATGACAAAGGAGAAATCAGTTCCAGCAATTTCAACAAACCCCGATGCCATTCAAACAATTGACAGAACTGCATCTGGATATTTCATCAACTTTGATTACTTTTCTGAGGATCCAAGTGAACCTGAGGATACAACAACAAAGAAATCTCTCAAAGAAAAAACGACAGAACCTTTTCATGAACTTGATAAAATATATCTGGTTTCACCATGGACTGAATTTTGGATTGGTTTAGGTGCATTTTTCCTACTGCGCTGGCTAATATTGGTTTTAAGCCTGGGGCAAATGATAGATGAAAAATACAGTACAATGGACACAGCAAGTCAGAAAATCAACTTGGTCCTAAAACTGCACAAATCATCACATGTTGAAAAAAGAGAACTGTCATCAGTAAACATCACAGCCATCCCTATACCAGGAGATATAGTATGGGATTGAACTGATTATGATATATATGGCCCCGTAGAGATGCTAAGGATTCCACATCAGTTCAAGGTTTCTGTGAATGACTTTGTAACACCCAGCAGATTCTCTGATTGTGACTTTGAGACAATTAATAATATGATGTCAGATTTAGAAATGTCTGCGAAATATACTGAACAGGACTATTTAGAAGGGTCATCAGACTATGAACAAATGTATTGTTTTAACCATTTTGGTCATCACTATTTGCACAAATAAGCAAGCCAGAGAAATGTTTTTAGGTATAATCAATGGGAACAAAAAGGCAGTACTAAAACATTTAATGAAATGTTTCCTTACTTCTCAGGGTTTAATGTTACAGACCCAGAAACGTTTTATTTCAAAAATGTAAATAAGACAGGATTGAAAACAATGTTGACTAATACCAAACAAATTTATTCTGCAAACTTTTATGCTAAGTTGTCCACATTGGGTTACGACTTCTGGAAAGACAACATCGAGACAAAAACTGTCTGGGGCACAAAAGAATGGCAGGTGCAAGGTCTGGAAGCTTTATTCAGAGCCTGCATTATACCTGAACAAATGATGTTTTTAAATGACACTGTGCAACAAACCTCTTGTCTTGGTATAGCAAAAATAAAAGATTTAAATAAACTGTCTATACCAAAGCCCATACCTGAAAATAACAAACTTACAGAAGTAGAGATAGACGTACAATATGTTTTCAAATTAAACAGAACAACTCCTAATTGGAGAAAATGGTTAATCTGGCCCACAGACACCAATAACTGTCAAGATAGATTCCTGAACAAAACACAGGGTTTAATTCTTAACAGGCCAGATCCAAGATACTCCTAGAGACAACATCCAGGGATAGTAACAACATATAGTGTAGGGAAACTATGACTTGAATGGCTGAAAACGTCTACACTTCCCGAAATTAAACAACACTTGACTTTACGTAAAGAAAGCAATGATTTGCGAGATTTCATATTGGGACCTCGCAAACCACGGCAAAAACGTTTCATATACACCGGTATATATGCTGCGTACAACGAAGCTTGGAAAGTGACACAATTAGAAACTGCAGAAAGAATACGAGAACTTGATTGCATTAACTTGTAGAAAGCTCTCTCTGTAGTGGACAATGGGTTAACTACTCTGTCCTCCAGAATATATTCATTGGACAGCATTGTATCCTCTGCAATTGACATAACCTGAGCTTTCCCGCTCCCGCCGCTGCCTCCCCTGCGGCCCCGCCCCGTGCCTGATTCGCCACCCGCTCCCCCTCCCAGCTGCTCCTCCCTCCCTTGCTCCCTTCATAATGGAGGCTGCTGTGCCCGTCCACGCCTGGACCGCGCCCAGCGCCAGTACCCCTGGACCCCACGCTCGCCACAATGCCAGATTCAGATACGACGCCGACTCCCTCCACGCACTCAACGCCAGCCGACACAACACCTGCTTCCAGGTCGCCCCGAAACTGACGCATGGACCCTTCTCCTGCCGCACCTGCAGCTTCACCTGCGACAGACCCACCAAACCTCCTAGAACTATACCCAACCACCTCCGCTGCATTCTGCTCAACACTCGCTCTGCACGCAAACACGCCATCAAGCTCTGGGACCTGCTCGACACACCTTCGCCCCAGACGTGGCCTTCCTCACTGAGACCTGGTGGAACGACTCCTCGGCACCCGACATCGCCATAGCCATACCGGACGGCTACAAGATCACCCGCAGGGACCGCGCCAATGGAGTCGGAGGAGGAATAGCCATCGTCTACAAGTCCACCCTCAAGGTCACCACCCACGAAGATGACACCCTCAACACACTCCGAACACCTGCACTTCCGGATCCACACTGACCCCAACACCACCCTCAGAGGAACACTCGTCTACAAACCCCCCGGACACCGGGCTCAGTTCAGCGACTCCATCGCCGACCTCGCCAGCACCCACGCACTCGCCTCCATGGACTACATCCTCCTCGGGGACCTGAATTTCCACCTCGAGAACAACAACGACGCCAACTCCGTCACACTGATCGAAAACTTTTCCAACCTCGGCCTCAGACAACTCGTCACCGCACCCACTCATGCCGCATGCACACGCTGGATGCCGTCTTCTCCACAAGCACCCACGTCGCCTTCGTCCACACCTCCGAACCCCACTGGACCGACCACTGCTGCATCCACTTCACCTTCAAAAAACCAACCATGCACCATCGCACCCAACAGCCGCCGCGCCGCTGCTGAAACAAAGTCACTGAAGACCAGCTGACCACCACCCTCACCCAGAAACCACCCATCGACCCCACCTGCCCTGACGCCGCAGCCCGCAACCTCAGACAGTTGATCAACGACTGTGCCAACACCCTCGCCCCACTCAAGAAACCATCCAACAGCCACGCCAGCCGGAGAGCCACCTGGTTCACTGACGAGCTCCTGACCTCCAAACGCGCCTGCCGTAAGCTGAAGAAGAAATGGCTCCACAAACGAACGCCAGAAAACCACGCAGCCCACATGGACGCCACCCGCAGATATCACCACCTCATCAGACTAGCCAAGAGATCCTCCTTCAAAGACCACCTGGACAACAACGCACATGACAGCAAAGAGCTCTTCCGCATCGTGAGAGAACTCTCCAATCCCGACGCCAGCGCCAACGTCATCCCGCCCTCACAAGAACTGTGCGACTCACTGGCCATCTTCTTCCACCGCAAGATCGCTGACATCCACGACAGCTTCAACTCCACGACCGTACCAACGATGCATTACTCCACCACCCCCACGATCACCAACAGCGCCAACCACCTGACCTCCTGGACCTACACCAATGACGACGAGACACGCAAGATCAAGAACTCCATCCACTCAGGATGTCCGTCAGACCCATGCCCACACCACGTATTCAACAAAGCAGACGCAGCCATCGCACCCCAACTACGGAAGGTCATCAACATCTCCTTCGAAAAAGCGACATTCCCGGAAAGCTGGAAGCACGCCAAAATCAACGCCCTCCTCAAAAAGCCCAAAGCGGACCCCAATGACCTAAAGAACGTCCGACCCATCTCCCTGCTCCCGTTCCCGGCAAAGGTCATCGAGAAAATCGTCAACATTCAACTGACCCGCCACTTCGAAGACAACAACATCCTGGACCCGTCCCAATCCGGATTCAGACGAAACCACAGCACAGAGATAGCCCTCATCGCTGCCACAGACGACATCAGACGCCAAATGGACAACGGCGAAACATCAGCCCTCATCCTCCTGGACCTGTCAGCCGCATTCGACACGGTCTGCCGCCGCACCCTAAACTTCAAAACGAAACAACAATACCAGTACTGCAATGTTAGTCCTGAAACAATTGCACAAATATAGTGACTCAAAACACCATATGGACAAGACTACTTGTTCTGTCTGAAATAAATCTTTTTTATATAAACATTTTATGAAACCAAGCACATTTTACATTTTTTGTTGACACTTTAACGCAAATGACACAGATTACAATTTGATTCTTTACATCACAAATATAAGACAACACTTTACTTCACAGCTCTCACCATTACCAATCATACCATCCAAACTCACATTCACCCACTCAAAAAATACACTGCTATTTACACAATATACATTACACAACTGATATTACAGTTTCAATAAGTCAGAGTTCAAAAAAATAGAATTCGAAAAACGACCTTGGAACGAATTTCACTTCATTCTATATTTTTTAATTACTTCGAACAGCCTAAGGTCGCATTGATAGGTCTACGCGTTTCGAACACCCTTAATGAGGGGAAATGTAATTTTTTCACAACTGGTGTGTTGGCAAATCACGTGACTACGCTTGAGAAGCAAACAGAGGTGAACCACAGAGAAAGTCGACTGCGAGACGGTGCACGAATAACGAGTGCACGAACAAAACCCGGCGGCCGGACGTCAATACACCAGAGTCCGACACGCAAAACTTAAAAACCAGTGTTCCATCAAGACAGCACACACCAGTTGTGAAAAAATTACATTTCCCTTTTCTCTCACCCTGCGCCATTACAAGGCAAAGATATGTGGTCCTGACGAGAGCACCCCTCATTAAGGGTGTTCGAAACGCGTAGACCTATCAATGCGACCTTAGGCTGTTCTAAGTAATTAAAAAATATAGAATGAAGTGAAATTCGTTCCAAGGTCGTTTTTCGAATTCTATTTTTTTGAACTCTGACTTATTGAAACTGTAATATCAGTTGTGTAATGTATATTGTGTAAATAGCAGTGTATTTTTTGAGTGGGTGAATGTGAGTTTGGATGGTATGATTGGTAATGGTGAGAGCTGTGAAGTAAAGTGTTGTCTTATATTTGTGATGTAAAGAATCAAATTGTAATCTGTGTCATTTGTGTTAAAGTGTCAACAAAAAATGTAAAATGTGCTTGGTTTCATAAAATGTTTATATAAAAAAGATTTATTTCAGACAGAACAAGTAGTCTTGTCCATATGGTGTTTTGAGTCACTATATTTGTGCAATTGTTTCAGGACTAACATTGCAGTACTGGTATTGTTGTTTCGTTTTGAAGTTGAGTGAGGCTTGACCTTACTGCATAGAGCCCGAACCCTTTCTTGGTTTATTGCCGCACCCTAAAGACACGCTTCCAAGAAGCCGGAATCCAAAAGAAGGCCCATGACTGGACCACGTCCTTCCTCTCCGGCAGAACCCAGAGCGTCCGCCTCCCACCTTTCCGTTCAGAAGCCACCGACATCATCTGCGGCGTCCCTCAGGGCTCATCCCTCAGCCTGACACTGTTCAACATCTACATGGCCCCCCTCGCACAAGTGGCCCGCCACCACAACCTCAACATCATCTCCTACGCCGACGACACCCAGCTCATCCTCTCCCTCACCAAGGACCGCCAAAACCAACATTCACGAGGGCATGAAGGCCATCATCGACTGGATGAGGAGCAGCCGTCTGAAACTGAACTCGGACAAAACGGAGGTCCTCATCCTCGGACCCACCCCCTCAGCCTGGGACTACTCCTGGTGGCCGACCGCTCTAGCGACAGCACCGACACCAACCGACCACGCACGCACCCTAGGATTCATCCTTGACTCCTCCCTCTCTATGTCCAAACAAGTCAACGCTGTCTCCTCCTCCTGCTACAACACCCTACGCTTGCTCCGCCGGATCTACAAATGGATTCCGACCGAAACAAGAAGAACAGTGACACAGGCCCTCGTCAGCAGCAGACTGGACTATGGCAACGCACTCTACGCAGGAATCCCAGCCAAACACCAACGGCGACTACAACGCATCCAAAACGCCTCCGCCCGACTGACCGTCAATTCCCCCCGCCACAGCCACATCACCCCCTCCTAAGAAACCTGCACTGCCGCCCCATCGACAAGAGGATCACCCTCAAGCTCCTCACCCATGCACACAAAGCACTCCACAACGCCGGACCAGCCTACCTGAACTGCAGACTCAGCTTCTACACCCCCACCCGCCAGCTCCGCTCCGCCAGCCTCGACCTCGCAGATGTCCCCGCATCCAACGTACGACCGCCGGCGGCAGATCCTTCTCTTACCTCGCCGCCAAAACCTGGAACACCCTCCCAATCCACCTACGCCAGATCCAAGACCTACTCGCCTTCAGAAGACTACTCAAAACCTGGCTCTTCGAGCAGTGGTGGCACCCCCTCTCCCCCAGCGCCTTGAGACCCTCACGGGTATGTAGCGCGCTTTACAAGTACCCTGATTGATTGATTGGATTAATGAAACAAGACTTGCTAATGTTACAACATGGCCAGTCTCAATTACGTTCTATAATGCAGCTAGGCTGGACATTGCAAAATCTGCATTCAGGCTAAGTGCCATGGAGGCTTATCAACACAACGTCATTGTTTACTGGGTTTAACCTTACAGATAAACAAATCTCTTTGGCACAAAGAGGAGCAGACTATACGATGCTGAGCATTGAAAAACTGGAAAGATTACCATTGACAGTTTCTGAGAAACCTGTAATAGAATGGATAATTCATGGCCCCATCATGATTCCAGTGACGATTTTCCAGTTTCAGTAAGGTCTACAGCATATACCAGAAGGCCTGTATGAACGCTTGGTTAAAGAATACATTAAGTCGAAATGGACTTTACCATATACACACAGCTGTTGGAATAAGGGGAAAGAAGTATTCCTTAGTGGGAAAAATTGTACAAATTCACTAAGTGGTACACTTCTGTGCCAGGGTATTAATTTACACGGAGCCTGCGATGGTTCTGCGAATAACCTTTCATGCCACCTGCACGGTACTCCCTCCACACTGATAGAACCCGTTTTCAGGCAGCTATTCAATGGCAGTTACGTTATGTTAAATGATCACAGCTGCTGTGGAATGGTGCCAGGAAAAGCTTATCTGGTTAGTGTGTCGTCCATGGTCACTTGTTGTATGCAAGTATTGTATCCAACTCGCAAGTCTGACAGTCAGACGGCAATATGGCCTTCATTGAATATCTCTTCTATACGAATTGATACTTTAAGCAGACTAAAGTCTATTCTTTTGTAAAAATCTGTACCACTGACATCATCAAAAGAAACGTATCTGTAAGTTGCAAGGACATCTGCAGAGATACATGCATTATTATCAACAAACTGCCCTGTACATTTCACAGAAATGTTAAGTCAAATCTTAAACATGTCTGATACCAGTGGCATCGCACATGTATTTAAAACGATTTTTTCGGGACGGTTAGCACCATTTGAAGCAGTCCTCGGCATTTTCCCAAAGTTCGTGCACTCTGTATTCGGCGGCCTGCCTCTCATCTTGGGACTCGTATCAGGAATACTATTTTTATTTCTTCTGCTCCGATATAGCAAGTCCAGTAACCGGCGATACACAGAACCTCATGGAACAGACGGTTCGTGCTCAGAGGTATCGTGAGAGGATAACACAGATTCTCGTCTTGGCTCGTTTAAGAGATCTGAATACGACATGGCTTCTATCATTCAGACCAATCTGGCAAGATTGCATCTTACCTGTTCTACGATGCCTGCTTTGCGGAGAGGAATGCGTGTTAGACATTTGTCTTACACTTCCATCAGTCCTGCCATCGGATGTCGACGCCTTGCTAGGTCCTGTAACGGCTCATGCATTGTGTTGCCCCGTCCGGCTGCAAATCCTGATGATGGCATTCATTGAGATCTCACCAGTAAGTCTAACTGAGGGTGAGGTACGAGAAACACCAGGCCCACAGGTACCATCTGATATGACCATTGCTAATGCGGCAACAAGCGCTGACGGCAATGCTTCTCATCTATGCACATTTGATCTGCTGGATCAAATGGTTCCACTTTCACGTACTGTGGTAGACGATTTCTTTGCCAGCCTACACGACTTGATGTTTTCTCCTGACACCGAGAATAACTTTTGAGTCATGCACACAGTGTTCTCTGAACTCTGAAATTCGGCCTTCGTTTTTTTGTTTTTTTTTAAACAATGACTTCTAACATTTGGAACTCTATTTTTACAACAAAGTTGTAATTTTTTTCTCTTTCCAAAACATTGAACTTTTTGGCACAGACTAATCTGCTTAAAGTAGAACTATTCCTAGAGAACAAGTCCTTTTTTGAAGTCTGACTAAAAGAATTATTTAGGCCTCATCCCTATTAATAGAAAGATTGCTATGAGATGTTATATTATGGAATGATTTCGTCTTTTTCTTCTGTATTTAAGAGACATTTTTATGAATGTAATCTCTTGATTCTTTTCAAATTGCATAAATTAGACTAAAAGACTGTATGCTTAGAAATTTTTCCCTTAAGTATTTTGTGTACTGTAGAAATGCTAAAAATATTTTTCTACTTACCCAGTTCAAATGCATTCTTTGTTTTGGTGTTGGATTGTAAACACTAGCTTTAGATATGTTCAGTGCTTGCTATACTAGCTTTATTGAACTTAATATCCGTGGAGTGGTTGTTGTAAATGAATCTCGGACCCTAGTATAAATTTCCCGATTCATGCATTTATATAGGTATACTTTATCATTCCCTTATATAGGCATAGAAATCATTACCATATTTGGCCCAAACCATACAGCCCAAATACGGCATGGATACTTCCACTAAGCTCCAAGAATTAACAACGTTTTTCTTGGAGAAAAACCCGCCTTCAGCAGCCCGGGACTTCCCCCTGCTTGAATATTAAGTTCTCCTAGAACTCCCGGCATTTTCCAAGAAATGAGCCTTTGAGTGACGTTATTAAGTCCAAACATGCGTCAAACTCGGCACCTTCAAAGTATAAATACGCCTTGATTTGCCTAAACAAACGCACGGTGGTTTGGAGCAGATCGACTATCTACTTGCCCGACGCCCTGCAGCAGCAAGTGCAGAAGGAAGCCGACCCTCCAGCAGACGCACTGCGAGACTCTGTCGTTTCTCTTGCCGAGAAATCCAGCTCCAGTGTTTCCGGGCTACCCTTGCGGGTATCTGGGAAATCGAGTCGCGAGAACGAGATACAAGACCTCCTTCATTCTAGAACAAAGGTACGGAGCTGATTAGACCTCCTAGAGAATTATTGGAATCTGATTCCTGGCAGAGAACTCCTAGACTTAAACTCCTCCTCTAATACTCCCTCCCTCTTACCAGACTTAGGTTAGGTACACCGGGGTCGGCGTATTCTAGAAGCACCAGTTGAGTATTTTAGTCATCCTTTTATCACTGTATGTATTTTATGTATTTTATACATTTTATTCACTTTATGGCTTAGAAACCATAACATGCTTTTACAGTACTGTTCGTATTATATGCATTGTACTTCATAGTAAGCTTTGCTGTTGTAGCAGTTCATTTTCAACGCTTGAGAAAGAAGACTGTTCAATAAATACCTTTTTATTAAAAACGCCCGTCTCTCTATTTCTCTTGCACCTCTGGTGAAACTAAGCATGCACGATTGACTGAGTGAAATAGTTATCTATTGTTTCCGCGACTCTAGAGATTTGATTTCTTATTCTTGGGAAACAAAGTTGTCATGTTTTATGCGGTTGTCAGAAACTAATCCCTTCTTGTTTATTCGAGAAAGTTTCTAGTGACCTCTGAGCTAGCTGGCACTCACAATTAAGTCTAATATAGCTGGTCGAGACATAGTAGACCTCAATCCTACGTCTAAACTACAGGATATATTATTCCAATGCGCAGAGCCTATTGGGAATATAGGACCTACACTACAACTTAAGTGCTACCTACATAGGTTTTAAGGATTCTGTAATTTACTGATTCCTCCAAATAAGGAATCGGTATTTTACCGATTCCTTAAAATAACGAATCCGTAAATTACTGAATCCTTATTTACAGACTCCTACATTAGAAAGGGCTAAATACCAGGCTGTAACGGAAAATTCACTGATTTTTGGCTGTTACCGACCGGTATTTAGCTACCTACATCTGGCCCGTAGTCTCTTATCGGTAAACACTTTGAGTGCTTGGAAACTGGCTCTGTTAAAGTAGCGAGTGCTTTAAAAAAATCCTTGTGAATCCCCCCCCCCCCAACAAGGTGTTCACTGATTTGGGCAGCCACAAACCCAAACCTCACCTCTTTGCCAAAATATTGTGGTTGAGAACTCTCTATTCAAGGTCTGGGCAGCTCGCAGTCAGTGGCATTTCCTTGATAAGAACAGTCCCGGGCTCACCATCACAGACAGTGACATCCACTAAAAAACAAGATGGCATCTATAAAACCAGGAGATTTGTTGTTTTTCTTAATTCTCAGCCTACCCTTGTGACAAATTGTGTTCTCAAGATCAATCTCTTTGTTTTGAACAGTTACAGGAATAGCTTAACTGAAACAAAACTTTTGAAGTAAGTTTGTAATAGAAAAACTGGACTGTAACCTTGGGTAGTCTTAGATGCATACTTCGTATAATCCCACTTGTACCATACAGCAAGCGCCAGCTAAACCGCCACTCAACTCATTGGCCATCTTACACGAGACCTTTGAACACTGCATGCACACGCTGCGGCTGCCTGCTGCATCCCGTTTATGTTGTAGGTCTTCTCTGCCATGTTTCGTTAACCAGAAGCGCGGAGAGAAGCCACAATAATGTATTCGTTCTTCAGAAATCGAACGTGGAGCATTTAAATTTCAAATGAATAAATGACTCTTTTACTTATACTGTAAGTTCTTTGACTCTAAGTTCCCTGACTGATTGTAACAAAATGTACATTTTAGCAAGAACAAGTGGATACTGTCCTTATAGAATCCCTTTGGGATCGTAAAGAAGTGCCACACTCAGCGCGACTTACTGCAAATTCGTTTTTCTACTGCCCTGCACTGAAAAACTAGGAAAGATTCCATCAAAGATGGCATTATGAACTTTGGCACTGTATCTTGTATAGCAATCCTAATTTAACTAATTTTTCTAATGATCTTACTTTGCCCTGTGGACAAAACATTGATCCACAGTTTTCATCTCATCCCGGCTGGTAAGTGAGTCTTAACATGCTTTCTAGTGTCGCGAGTGTTGAGATGAATGCATCTAAGGTAGTTGGGTTCTTTCCTGATAGGAGGGTTGGCGGGCCGGATGCTGGCGAAGCTGCAGTTCCGGCAGGAGAAGCGTCCTTGGGTGCGTTTTGGGGCAGCCAGGCAGCAGGTGCTTGATCGTCCGGGGTTGAGTGCGTGGAGGGAGCTGAAGTAGTAGCGGAGACGGGCGTTGTGGCGTTCGCGGGGGCCAGGTGTTCTGGCACTGGGCGTGGTCCTGGCGCGGACGCCATAATAAGGGGAGGTAGAAGGGAGGAGCAGCTGGGTGGTGGGGGCAGACGAATGGGCGAGCGGTGGAGCGGGGGCTCAGCGGCGGGAAAACTGGGGAGGAACGGCGAGGGTACAGAAGGCAGAAAGGGCACAGAAATGGCACAAGAGGAAAAGGAGGAATGGAAAGGAAAACAACTAACAATCCAACAAAATGCAATACAAAATACACTAAGGTGAAGTGTAGCGAGCGGGGGGCAGGCCGCAGGGGACGCAGTGGCAGGGAAACCACAGGAGGAACGGCGTGAAGGCAGAAGGGCACAGGGCACAGAATTAGCGCAAGAGGTAACATGGGGAATGAAGCAAACAAAATAAACAATACAACAAGCAATACAATTACACAAAGAAACCTACCACTGGCCATCAGGGATGAGGGACAGGTGGTAGCCTGCGGGTGGAGGAGGGCCTTGACCTCATGTCCGAGGCAACAGCAGCGACCTGGGAGACACGGGCAGACAGGTGGTGCTGTTGCAGTGTGGGGAGCGACCTCCCTGTGACAGGAAACCTATTGTCCTACCTTCCCCTGCTCGGCCATGGCACAGCAGGAGGAGGGCAGAATTGTGTCTGGCATCGGCAGCAGACCTAGGTTGCTTTGTAACGTCGGTCCCGGGAGCAGGGAGGGTTCCCCGGAAGAGCTCTCCTAAGACCAATTTCACGGACCAACTCATAAATCTAATTGCTATGCATGTGCTCTCCTCAAACACATTTCTTTTGTTGGGGGATTTTAATTTTCAAGGTGAAAATCATACGAACCCTGAGGTTAATAAACTCTTCTCTACTCTTGACATGATTGGACTCACCCAAAGAGTTACAGGCCCAACTCATCCAGCTGGCCACTCGCTAGACCTAATCTTTTCTAATATTGATCATCTAACCTGTAACCTCCCAGACTCTCTCACTTGGACCGATAATTCAATGATTAAGTTCTCTATCCAACATCCATGCCCTAAGGGGTCAGACTTAAGTGCAGGGAAAAAACAAGTGGCGCAAGACCTTGGCGAAATCTTTCTGTCGAAGCCTATAATGAGGATTTTCACCTGGAATCACCAAAGAAGGATAAGCATGCTCCTACGACGTTGGAAGAACTTAATACCGCCTTTGTGACAGTTTTGGATTCTCCCCAATGTCCACCATCAGCCCCCTGGTGCACTTCAGAGCTAAAGATTGAAAAATCCAAATGCAAGAGATTGGAGACTTTGGCGAGTTAGTAAAAACCCACAAAACAAACTACGGTTTAAAAAATTTTTGTCTAGCTGTAATCTGAATTTAAAATCAACCAGACGTCTATTTATTATTAACCAAATTGAACGTGCCAGTAACGTCCCAAAGGCACTTTTTAATATAATAAAAGACTTCGTATCTCTTCATGTCTGTAGACAATTGCCTATGGAAACACAAGATTTTTGTAATTCGTTAGCAATCTATTTTCAAGAAAAGATCATTGATATTTATGCTAACTTTTCATCGATCACCACTCAAACTTTGAAGCCTCTACTAGACCAGAGGGCTTAGAAAAAATGGCAGCTAGCACCTTAGATTGTTTCGAGTTAACCACGCTTGAGGAAGTTTCCAATGCTCTCTCCTTCTCAAAATCTGGATCACCCCAAGATCTTTGTCCTCCAAAGACAATGGCCCTATTAGCCCCTCGTTGCGTGCCAGCAATTCTAAATATCTATAAGTATTCAATACAATCAGGTACCATTCCAATAACATGGAAGGGAGCATTCGTACGTCCAACATTGAAGAAACCAACTGCGGATCCCCGAGAACTCAGCAACTACCGCCCTATTTCTTTGGTACCCTTATTGGGCAAGCTGCTGGAAAGTATAATTAACAAGCAACTAAGTCTATGCCTGGAGTCGAAGGAAATTCTGTATCAATCACAATCCGGGTTTCAACCGGGCTTCAGTACAGAGACTGCCATCCTCGCTGTAACTGACTCGATCAGACAGAAAATAGACATTGGAGGATCGGTAGTACTGATCCTTCTAGATCTCTCGGCGGCTTTTGATACCATCTCACATTTAGTGCTCGCGGAGAGACTATCTTCCTGTGGCATTCAAGGGGCAGCCTTGAAGTGGTTGCAGAACTTTGTCAGACAGAACGCAAACTATCATGCTAGGACCATATCTGTTAGAAAAAAATGTAGAACAGCTAGGTTTTGTGATAATTTCATATGCTGATGATACTCGGCTTATATTTACTATTGGCCCAAAGATAGAAGCAGAGAAATTGCGGTTCTCCAGCAGAATGCTTGTAATCTCTAGCTGGATGACACAGAACTGCCTCCAGTTGAATCCTGGAAAATCCGAGGTCATGCTAACGGGGAAAGCCTCAGCAAGCCGGTCTGATGAATGGTGGCCCCCACAATTGGGACCAGCTCCTGTTCCTAAACAATGTGTTAAAAATCTATGCCTAAAATTAGATCAGTCATTAACCATGAAAGACCACATTGCTGCCACTACTAGCTCCTGCTACTATAGTACGCGTTTACTCTGAAAAATTCTGCCCTACTTGCCCACTAATCACCGCAGAACCTTAGTTCAAGCCGTGGTCATCAGCCAATTAGACTATGGTAATGCTTTGTTGGCGGAAGTGGGAGAGACCCTGCTTACTAAATTACAAGTGATTCAGAACACAGCGGCCAGAATGTTACTGAACGGCCCTGCTGGCTCCCCTTCTGCTCCCTTGCTGAGAGAGCTGCTTTGGTTACCTGTAAGGAAAAGATCCTTTTTCAAAATCTGTTGTCTCACTTACAATGCGCTGAATGGCAGAGGCTCTTACTATCTACAAAAGAAACTCGCCTTTCATACACCAAACAGAAATCCCAGATCCAGTACTCTAGGCCTTCTACAGGTTCCTTGTATACGTTTGAGTCAGACTGGTCTAAAAGCTTTTTCGTATCTGACCCCAAGATACTGGAATAAACTACTGCTGTCCCTAAACTAAATTTCCATATACAGCACCTTTAGGAAACAATTAAAAGCATTCCTGTTCTAACTCTGTTCTGACTTTCAGTCCTCTGGCTAAATTTCTAGACGAGCGCTGAGATGCCCCCCGGTGAGTCATGCGCTACAGAAATTAACGTAACATAACAACATACATAACATGCCTGAATGTAGCTAAACCAGAACCCCTAAATGTGCGCTGCTAGCTTTGCTCGGTTTGACTTCTAATTATTATAGCAGCGCTTCAGCACTTGACAGCTCAGGAAGCCATAAAAATGTGTGTCTTTGCATTTCAATACGGTGATGCGGACCACCACATTGAAATGTGTTACTCTAACCCCTGATGCGTGGTACTTGGCAGGCCTGCTCCCCTCAACACAGGCAACCTTGCAGTATGGTGCAAGGCTGCCTGCTTTGGCGCTAGGCAGCTAAATTCAGCACCAGCACAGGGAGAAATGCAAGGCTGCACTGTATTCTTGTAAATACGGTGTAGTCCTGCATTTCAGAAGTGGAGAGTGTGGCGTTAAGCCAAGGAGGCCAACGCCGTGCTCCAACTCTTCCTGGTAAATATGCCCCTTAATGACAGCAGCCTGGCCTATTTTATCAAGAGACAGAAAATCCTCTCATTTCAGAAGATGCACCGCCTTGATGTGGCATTGCTCCAGGACACACACCTGTCACCTAGTGAACATGATACATTCAGAAGGGATTGGATGAGTACGGTACTACATGCCAGCAGGATCCTGACTACCCTTACACAGCCATCTACTCCTTTGGAACACAGGGAGAGTGGGTTGGACATCTGTTTTCACTAATCCCTGGGGGTTTGCACTCTGCAGACATGCTGGGACCACCCTGGGCAGATATATTTTTGCCAAGGTTCAGATTCTCAATGAGTCTTTGTGTGTGGGCTCCATCTATGCCCCGGCGGCTGACCAAACTCCTGCTCTCCTTTGGACAGCCGGGGTATTCATGAGGGGGGTGCTGGAATATGGCACCTTGACAAGTCCAGAAACCAAACGACCAGGCAGCCCCGAGACCGGTTCATCCTCTCTGACATTATTGATGTTCATGCCTTGATGGATCCATGGTGATTGACGCACCTGAGGGATGTGGACTATACTTTCACCTCGTGCGTCCATTGTAAACGTTTACGCTTTCATCCTCCCAAACAGTACCTCTGATCATGATCTTCTGCAACTCAACCATAATCTTCGACTGTTGTAAACCCTTCAGGCCCATTGGAGAATGTATACAGCATGGTATAAAGCCCCTGAAGACAAGCACAGACGGTTCCAATATCTGAGCCAGTACTTGGAGGAGAACGCTGGGTCCATCTCCTCTGTACAGATGCTGTAAGCAGGCAGGAAGGCCGATGAACGATTTGGCTGCCTATAAGTGCCACTGTGAGGCACAACAGCGTTGGTTGACTGACCTCAGGCTTCACCTGGCTCAGACGTATAATGCATTGCTGATCCCTGCTCTTCTCAAGGAGCTGCTTGGGGCCAAGTATGATCTGAAGTCCCATTACAGAGTGGAGGACCAGAGGGATACACTCTGCTGACGATATAGTAGGGGACGGTGAGATGGCCCCCTTTGCTACACTCATGCGTGATTATGGGATGCCACAATTGCATCACTGACAGTATGGACAGCTCATGCAGAGCCTGCCACACATGCTGGGTGCTCCCCCTTACGATCTAAAGACTGACTGTTAGAAATGTGGATCTCTAGTTGGCAGCGGCTGGCGCCGAGGTCCAAAGAGGGATCCTTCTTCCTAAGCCAGAGTAGGGGGGCTACACCCTTTGATTACCCCTGCTCAACCCTGTGGTAATGTAGCACGAGCAGAGGGGCCTATCTAAGTGGCAGTGTCTGAAGCATTGATGACCATACACAATAACGCATGGAAGAAGCTACAAACGGACACCACAAGCAGTTATAGAAAAATAGTTTTCCCAACAAAATGTGGGACAGAGGGTCTGCTCTGTGCCGAATAGTCACTTGTGAAGTTCTAGTTAATCCCCATAGTTTGGAAGAATGGGCCAGGTTTGAGTGAGACTTCAGACCAACCCCTAAATGTGTTAGTGTCACTCGTGATATCAAGGCATTCAAGGCTGCTTGCATGACAATGCTACAAAGAGTTGACACACTCACTAATCAACTGTGTGTTGATGACGAGCGTACTGTGATATAGGGGCCTATGTGACGGAGTAGAATATTTTCGAGTAATGAAATGCCCCTCCCCTGTTCTTCAGACCAGTAACACCCACTCATTTTTATGATACAATGGAACCTGTGTGAGAAATGTATGGTTCATACTTGATATCTCTATGTTAGGAAATAATTGTTTCAAAGATAAATTGCTTTATTTTTTGTCAGTGAATCTTTGTTGAGAGAGGATGGTAGTTACAGTAAACAAAACAACAAAGCCTGGAAGAGACCGGTATCTTAATATTTTAGGAGACAGTTGTGCTCTTAAATCAGAAACTCAAAACCTAATTAGAACCTACAATTCAGTCTTGTTCGAGGATATAAAATCGTATCAAATATAAGGAATAAGCCACAAATTAGAAATAAGGAAATAAGCTGTTCCTTTAATTGTCGCTTTAACATATGACCTATGCCTCATTGTCACTGATCTGGTGTTTAAAACTCCATGGTATTTACCTCTGTTTACTTTGCTATCTAGCACGCTTTGGATTTGAAAAACTGCAAATAAATTATTTAAAAGAATAAATAAGCTGTCCAGTTGAATTGCAAAACTGACCGAAATACTCATATATTCATTAAAATACCGATCTATTCATTGAAATACAGACTGCCTCTTCCAGTTGTCACCTTTCTGTAAACACTCTCAAGTCCTTTTCGTCAGTGTTTGGAAGATGCTCATCTGAAGTGAAGCTATAAATACTTTTTTACAGCAGCAGCCAAGTGTGAGGCCCTGTACTTGAACTGTCTGACCCTTAAAACCATTCCTGTCTGTGACATCTGAAATCCCAGGTCTTTACAGGTATAAATGCTTGTTTGTGTGAAATGTATTCACTCCAGGAGCCTGGAGGCGGCGGTTCCGTCAGCGGCCACCAGAGGGCGATCCTCGCCTGCTGATGAAACCAATAAGTTGCACATTGTATGAAAGGAACAATCGCTTCCTCTTCCGGGTCAGCGGTGGCAGAGACAGCACAAGTAGCAATGGTGACATCACTTCCTCCCTGTGCTCTGTGTCCAGCCTGCTGCAGAGGAGGAAGGGGCCCTGTCTGACTGTGTTTGCAGTTACCTCCAGATTCAGACCCACACAGACCCCAGACCCCAGATCTGCCCCCCCCCCCCAGCCCCAGGAGGAGGAGAGATCCTGGACAGGTTTCTGATCAGGTAGGAGGGCTGCCAACTCACTTGGCTGCAATTTATTAATCCTGGAATTCATGGTGATGTCAGAGGAGGTGAGACCTGTCCAGGGGTGCAGAGGAGGAGAGGCCTGTCCAGGGGTGCAAAGGAGGAGAGGCCTGTCCGGGGGTGCGGAGGAGGAGAGGCCTGTCCAGGGGTGCAGAGGAGGGAAGGCCTGTCCAGGGGTGCAGAGGAGGAGAGGCCTGTCCAGGGGGGCAGAGGAGGAGAGGCCTGTCCAGGGGTGCAAAGGAGGAGAGGCCTGTCCGGGGGTGCGGAGGAGGAGAGGCCTGTCCAGGGGTGCAGAGGAGGGAAGGCCTGTCCAGGGGTGCAGAGGAGGAGAGGCCTGTCCAGGGGGGCAGAGGAGGAGAGGCCTGTCCAGGGGTGCAGAGGAGGTGAGGCCTGTCCAGGGGAGGGGCAGAGGAAGAAAGGCCTGTCCAGAGGGGTGCAGAGGAGGAGAGGCCTGTCCAGGGGTGCAGAGGAGGAGAGGCCTGTCCAGGGGAGGGGCAGAGGAGGAGAGGCCTGTCCAGGGGTGCAGAGGAGGAGAGGCCTGTCCAGGGGAGGGGCAGAGGAGGAGAGGCCTGTCCAGGGGTGCAGAGGAGGAGAGGCCTATCCAGGGTGCAGAGGAGGTGAGGCCTGTCCAGGGTGCAGAGGATGTGAGGGCTGTCTAGGGGTTGCAGAGGTTGTGAGGCCTGTCCTGTGCTGCACATGTGGAAGAGTAGGCCACGCCAGGGGGTGCAGAGGAGATGAGGCCTGTCCAGGGGTGCAGAGGAGGTGAGGCCTGTCCAGGGTGCAGAGGAGGTGAGGGCTGTCTAGGGGTTGCAGAGGTTGTGAGGCCTGTCCTGTGCTGCACATGTGGAAGAGTAGGCCACGCCAGGGGGTGCAGAGGAGATGAGGCCTGTCCAGGGGTGCAGAGGAGGAGAGGCCTGTCCAGAGGGATGCAGAGGAGGAGAGGCCTGTCCAGGGGTGCAGAGGAGGTGAGGCCTGTCCAGGGGTGCAGAGGAGGTGAGGCCTGTCTAGGGGTGCAAAGTAGGTGAGGCCGGTCCAAGGGTGCAGAGGAGGTGAGGCCTATCCAGGGTGCAGAGGAGCTGAGGCCTGTCCAGGGGTGCAGAGGAGGAGAGGCCTGTCCAGGGTTGCAGAGGAGGAGAGGCCTGTCCAGGGGTGCAGAGGAGGAGAAGCCTGTCCAGGGATGCAGTGGAGGAGATGCCTGTCCAGGGGTGCAGAGGAGGAGAGGCCTTTCCAGTGTTGCAGAGGAGGAGAGGGCTGTCCAAGGGTGCAGAGGAGGTGAGGCCTGCCTAGAGGGGTGCAGAGGAGGTGATGCCTGTCCAGGGGTGCAGAGGAGGTGATGCCTGGCCAGAGTGGTGCAGAGAAGGAGAGGCCTGTCCAGGGGTGCAGAGGAGGTGAGGCCTGTCCAGGGGTGCAGAGAAGGGGAGGCCTGTCCAGGGGTGCAGAGGAGGCAAGGCCTGTCCATGGTCTCAGAGGAGGAGAGGACTCTCCAGGGGGTGCACAGGAGGTGAAGTATGTCAAGGGGTGCAGAGGAGGAGAGTCATGTGAGGCCAGTCCAGGGTTCCAGAGGAGATGAGGCCTGTCCAGAGGTGCAGAGGAGGTGAGGCCTATCCAGGGATGCAGAGGAGGTGAGGCTTGTCCAGGGATGCAGAGGAGGTGAGGCCGTCCAGGGGTCGGGAGGAGATGAGGCCTGTCCAGGGGTGCAGAGGAGGAGAGGATTGTCCAGGGGTGCAGAGGAGGTGAGGCCAGCCTAGGGTAGCAGTGTCTTTCTTCGGGGCCTGTACATTGCGCCCCGAGGCTCAGGGCGGAGTCAGAGGCGCTGTATGGGGTGGAAAGAACTCTGGACTCCTCTGTCCTTAATGAGAATCCTTCACCGAGAGCTCCTGTGAGAAGCACCGAGAGGCCTGTCCAGGGGTGCAGAGGAGGTGAGGCCTGTCCAGGGGTGCAGAGGAGGAGAGGCCTGTCGAGGGGTGCAGAGGAGGAGAGGCCTGTCCAGGGGTGCAGAGGAGGCTAGGCCTGTCCAGGGGAGCAGTGTCTCTCTTCTGGGCCTGTGCATAGCGCCCAACGCTCAGGGTGGAGTCAGAGGCGCTGTATGGGGTGGAATAAACTCTGGGCTCCTCTGTCCTAAATGAGAAACCTTCCTTGAGAGGCCTGTTTAGGGGTGCAGAGGCAGTGAGGCCTGTCCAGGGGTGCAGAGGAGTTGAGGCCTGTCCAGGGGAGCAGCGTCTCTCTTTGCAACCCATACATAGCACCCCAAGGCTCAGGGAGGAGTCAGAGGCGCTGTATGGGGTGTAATGAACTCTGTGCTCCTCTGTCCTTGATGAGAATCCTACACAAAGAGTTCCTGTGAAAAGCACCGAGAGGCCTGTCCAAGTGTGCAGAGGAGGTGAGGGCTGTCTAAGGGTTGCAGAGGTTGTGAGGCCTGTCCTGGGCTGCACATGTAGAAGAGTAGGCCACGCCAAGGGGTGCAGAGGAGGTGAGGCCTGTCCAGGAGCGCAGAGGAGGAGAGGCCTGTCCAGGGGTGCAGACGAGGACAGGGCTGTCCAGGGGCGCAGAGGAGGAGAGGCCTGTCCCGGGGCGCAAAGGAGGAGAGGCCTGTCCAGTGGCACAGAGGATGTGAGGCTTTTTCAGGGGTGCAGTGAAGGTGAGGCCTGTCCAGGGGTGCAGAGGAGGGGAGGCCTGTCCAGGGGTGCAGAGGAGGTGAGGCCTGTCCAGGGGTGCAGAGGAGGAGAGGCCTGTCCAGGGGTGCAGAGGAGGAGAGGCCCGTCCAGCGGTGCAGAGGAGGAGAGTCCTGTCCAGGGGCAGAGGAGGAGAGGCCTGTCCAAGGGTGCAGAGGAGGTGAGGCCTGTCCAGGGGCGCAGAGGAGGAGAGGCCTGTCCAGGGGCGCAGAGGAGGAGAGGCCTGTCCAGTGGCACAGAGGATGTGAGGCTTGTCCAGGGGTACAGTGGAGGTGAGGCCTGTCCAGGGATCAGAGGAGGTGAGGCCTATCCAGTGGTTCAGAGGAGGAGAGGCCAGTCCAGGGTTGCAGGGGAGGTGAGGCCTGTCCAGGAGTGCAGAGTAGGAGAGAACTGTTCAGGGGGATGGCGGAGGCGAGGACTGTCCAGTGGGTGCAGAGGAGGTGAGGCCTTTCCAGCGGTGCAGAAGCAGAGAGGCCTGTCTAGAGGGGTGCAGAGGAGGTGAGGCCTGTCCAGGGGAGCAGTGTCTCACTTCGGGGCCTGTTCATAGCTCCACGAGGCTCAGGGCGGAGTCAGAGGCGCTGGATGGGATGGAATGAACTCTGGGCTCCTCTGTCCTTAATGAGAATCCTTTACAGAGAGCTCCTGTCGGAAGCACCAAGAGGCCTCTCCAGGGGTGCAGAGGAGGTGCGGCCTGTCCAGGGGTGCAGAGGAGGAGAGGCCTGTCCAGGGGTGCAGTGGAGGTGAGGCCTGTCCAGGGGTGCATTGGAGGTGAGAGAAGGTGAGACCTGTCCAGGGGGTTGGAGAGGAGGTCAGGCCTGTCCAGGGGAACAGTGTCTCTCTTCAGGCC
This sequence comes from Lissotriton helveticus, assembly GCF_964261635.1. Lineage (NCBI taxonomy): Eukaryota > Metazoa > Chordata > Amphibia > Caudata > Salamandridae > Lissotriton > Lissotriton helveticus. Next base: position 2,601,495 of record NW_027611714.1, read on the forward strand.
CTGTTCATACCGCCACGAAGCTCAGGGCGGAGTCAGAGGCGCTGTATGGGGGGAATGAACTCTGGGCTCCTCTGTCCTTAATATGAATCCTTCACTGAGAGCTCCTGTCAGAAGCACCAAGAGGCCTCTCCCGGGGTGCAGAGGAGGTGAGGCCTGTCCCAGAGTGCAGAGTAGGTGATGCCTGTCCAGGGGCAGAGGAGGAGAGGCCTGCCCAGGGCTGCAGAGCAGGCGATGCCTGTCCAGGGGCACAGGAGGAGCGGCCTGCCCAGGGCTGCAGAGGAGGAGAGGCCTGCCCAGGGCTGCAGAGGAGGAGAGGCCTGTCCAGGGAGCAGAGGAGGTGAGGCCCGTCCAGCGGTGCAGAGGAGGAGAGTCCTGTCCAGGGGCAGAGGAGGAGAGGCCTGTCCAGGGGTCAGAGGAGGAGAGGCCTGTCCCGGGGGCAGAGGAGGTGAGGAATGTCCTGGGGGCAGAAGAGATGAGGCCTGTTCAGGAGTCCAGAGGAGGTGAGGCCTGTCCAGGGGGCAGAGCCGAGGAGGCCTGTCCAGGGGTGCAGAGGAGGTGAGGTCTATCCAGGGGGCAGAGGAGGTGAAGCATGTCCAGGGGTGCAGAGGAGGGGAGGCCTATCCAGAGCTGCAGAGGAGGTGAGGCCTGTCCAGGGGGCAGAGGAGGTGAAGCATGTCCAGGGGTGCAGAGGAGGTGAGTGTGAGAAGTTGGCCTGGCATATGCTGTCCACTAGTTATAGTGGGAACCATGCACCAGTCCAAACAACCATTATTGATGATAGATTAAAGAAAACCTTTATTGAAAGCTGTCCTAGTGGTGGAGATGGAAAGCAGCCTTCAGGCTAAGTCTTGAAGGAATATAAAGCAGCTTGTTTTACCAGTCTATAATCTCTTGAATGACCAAATGAGAACTACACCAGGTATATATATAAAATACATCTATTTATTCTAAAACACACCCCTTAGTCTCTTTATGAGGCTAGAAGTCGAAGTACACAAGTTACAAGTCAAATATTCACAGTAAATAGCACAGTTTTCGATAGGCCCTGGGGGGGACCAAGCCATATACTAAAATAGTGGCATAAGAACCACGACTTGACTGTACACAAGGCCTAGAGCCTGTAGAATCGCTGGGCCCCTTCAGAACCACCCAAGGTAGTGACACAGGGGACCCACGGGCAACGCGTTCAGTGTGGGAACACAGCCGCAAGCGCCGTTAGCTTCTATTGGGAAAGTCGCTGTTGGAAATTTAAAGTTTAAGGACACTTAGAATTTGACTAGGAACAAACCCTTTTGGACTTAGATGGTTCTAGGGCTAATACCCACGGGAGCACCGGAGTACTTGAGTTACCTAACCCAGGAAAGCCAGGAGCATAGGTGCCAAATGGTGTCGGGTCGCATCGTTGTTTTCAATGGTGAGTTGCTGCAAAGTGCTGCTGCCGGGAAGAGGAGAAGTGTCAGAGAGATCCAAGCCTGAATCGAAGATGATAGGAACCTGAAAGCAGAGGGGACAGAGTCTGGGTCACTTGCCAGTGACCAGGGGCACGATAGTCGAATGTCCACCGATGTCGGATGGTTTAGGTGAGATGGAGGGAAGTTTGACTCTTCAGCCACGAGGACCAGGAGGTGTCGACGACAAACAGGAGCTGAAGTCGAGCTGTCCCACAAGGTATTGGTGCCCGGATTGGACACAACAAGCCTTGGCAACAGCAACCCATGCAGGAAGAGAAGAATGGCTTTGGAGTGGACCAGCAAGGTCCAGGGGACTCACCAAGCTATGGAGAGTAAGGGCACGTCTGGAGCAACCAGGGAAGCCCAAAGAAAGTTACAACTGCCTTCTCAGGGACCCACAAGTCAACGGACAGGGGATCGCGAAGGTACCTCGAGAGGAACCAAAAAATAGTCTTAGTTTACCGTCGTATTGCAACCATAAGTTGGTGGTTGTGAAGTGCCGGTTTAGTTAGAATGTTAAACACTCTGAGAGTTACATCTTGTTAATGTTAGAACAAGAGGTGACACGTAAAATTACACATTCTTCCAAATGTACTTATGTATGCGGCTCAAAAGCACCAACTGGCTATAGTATGCCCCCTTAAAAAAACAAAATATTTAAAAGTTGTCATGAAGACATATAACGATGTTAATGTTATCCCAAACTCAACATTAGGAGAATCGTGCTACCTCCTCAGCATTAGCATTATTTTTTACCTTGTTCCACTCTTAAGAGAATCCTCCGCGATGCCACCATGTATCTTCGATGCCGAGTATGCTTGTGCGAAGAAGTTTCCCAAACTAATTTAAATACCGGAAGTGTAAACAGCGTGTTCACGTTGTTGGTGAATTCACTCCCTACTCTCATGGTGTAAACAGAGAGGAAGGACTTAGCGCTCTATTCTAACTTGGCGGCCATTCTAACTACACCGGCTCTTCATATCCACCAACTTATGGTTGCGATACGACGGTAATCTAAGACTATGACGCTCACAATATGCTTCTTTACACGTAGCATAAGAAGGCAGATTTTGGTAACTATGGCCCAAATATGCAGGTATTCATTACAAACAGTATACTGCATGGGTTTTCGTTGGCATGGCTTTTGGTTTAGGATACTTCATTTCGATTGAGTTGTCAATCTGCGTGTTCATTAAGCAAACTATAATATTAAACAGCACGTCAGTTGCTCTGAAGCCTTTTTAATAAAGAATAGCAAGGACTTTGTTGCTAGTAATGATTAGTGACTTAAGTAGGAAATACGGTTCCAAATAAGCATTATTTAGTGATTTCACATTTTTGCAGCACTAAGAAGATTGTTCCTGGAAGAAATAGAAACCAGTGAAATCCGTTCGAAATCATAGACGCTACCACACCTGAAACCCATTGCGGTTTGGAATTATCACCGCATATTAAGTAGGTCCATTTTAAAGGCACTTGTCTTAAACCTAATCTCAAACATTGAATTTCAAATTATGGATTGATATATACAAATCTTTCTGCTTGTTTTACAGAATCAGTTCTCATACAGGAGATAGGTATTTATATAACCTCAAATAAGACTTGCTTTTAGTGTCTAAATTTCACTTGCTCACATCACTATTTTATTTTACCTATTCAGTGCACGCTTCAGATTTCTTTTAATATGACAATTATCCCTCGTAATGATTCACACGTCTCACGATCACTCTAACAGCGGAAAGTTCTCACTTAGTTTAGTGTGGGAGAGTTTTAGCTGGCTCTTACTATCCTAAGCGCACTTACTTGGTCTCTCCATCGCTATTAGGTTCAGAGATCTACTGTTTCACAGAGGTATATTCTGTGTTATTGTGTTGTTGGATTTTTGTATTGATTTCTTATCCCACCATAGCATGAGTTACTCTTGATTGGTGACTTTCCCAATACTGATATAGTATGGTTTGTTTGTTATCAATAGGACTGTTTTTCCCAATATATAAACTGGTCTTTTCGTGTCTTTTTTCTAAATCACACAGCCTTGAGATAGTCACGGGACGACCTCCCGTTTGCGACGAAACACGTGTTTGCTGTAGATAATTTCTGGGAAGACTTGCACATAATAAAGTGACCAACAAAAAAGAAGGAAGACTAATCTTTTGCGCATTATTTAATTTTGAATTTGTGGAAACGTGTTACATACTTATGTTACTTTATAAGTGAGACGTGTGCTAAGGAGTGTCATTTGTTCCAGAAGCCAGAGGCCTATCCTGAGGAGTGGGGTGGTTCTCCTCACCTTTCAGCACCGTAAAATACTGGGTTCCTTAAAATAATGTGTGTAATTATTCTATGTGGCGCTTTTTTACCTAAATCAAATACCACAGCCTGGCTTTATCTACTCTTAACTGCATTATAACCTTGCGGTAAATGCTAACTTTGGACTGGCTGCATGGAAACATGTCGTGTTTGGTGTCAAACACCTTGGAATCATACCCCCACACCAGCAACTGGTGTGTGAGTTTGATCCCACCCTTCTAGAGGGAGAGACATGACAGCACAGGTATACCTCGTGCCAGCTTAAATGAACCCTGGCATCACAAAATGGTTGCTGCAGCCACAGACACAAGTATGACCTCCTGCTGCTGACCGAAACTCCGGCACGGGAGGCCTTGACAATAGTTTTCCTGTCACAGGGAGGTGTAACCACCTCCCAGACAGGCTTTTGTGTATTGGAGCTGGGTGGGAGCACTCCAAGAGTGCTTTGAAGTCTGCACTGGGGGCACATTTGGTGTCTTGTGCATAGTCCAGTTCAAACCAGCCCCAGGGGCTACCAGCCCCTGCTCTGGTGCAAAACTGAACAAAGGAAATGGGTGTAGTACCTCCTCTTTCCAAACCCTCCCATAGATGGGTCCCTAAAGCTAGTCCAACCCATTCCTTGGGTATAATGAAGGAACCTCTGTAACCAGAACTTGAGATATCCCTGGACGAAACTCTGAAACTGAATCCTGGACCTTCGATGATCTGTTCAACGCCAAATGACTGAAGAATCTCCCTAGGAGTAAAGGAGTTACTCCCCTGCTTGGCAGACACCAAAGACGCATCTGACTGGTCTGCATCTCCGAAGTTCCCGCCAGACGCCAAAGACTTTGCAACACCAGAGGTGGATTTCCAGACTTCCCCAAGGCTGATCTGAGTCCCCAGCAAAGCCGAGACCTGTAGCCATCGTGGGTAATGTGGAACCGGAACCCCTGGACACCATGCACATTTGCAAGTACATCAGCTTCTCGACGTTCTTTGAAGCTGTGCTTTGGATTACTTGTAGCCCGACCCCGAGCAGAGAATCCACTGAGGTTTGCTGGCCTACCCACTCTGAGTGAACCAAGGGCTGCCATTTTGTGGTTCAGCTCGAGGTACCTTCACGATCCATTGTTCGTTGACTTGTGGGTACCTGAGAAGGCAATTTTGATTTTCCTTGGGCTTCCCTGGTTGCTTCAGACGTGCCCTGACTCGCCATCGCTTGGTGAGTCGCCTGGACCTTGCTGGTCCACTCCGAAGCCATTGTTTTATTTCTGCATCGGTTGCTGTTGCCAAGGCTTGTTGTGTCCAATCGGGGCACCGACGCTGCAGCGTTTGACATCCTTTGTGGGCGAGCTTGAATCCTGCTTCTGGTTGTCGTCGACACCTCCTGGTCCTTGTGGCTGAAGAGTCAAGCTTCCCCTCATCTCACCTGAAGTACCCGACATCAGTGGGCATTCGACTATCGTGCCCCTGGTCACTGACTAGTGACCGAGACTCTGTCCCCTCTGCTTTCAGGTTCTTCTCATCTTCGATCCAGACTTGGATTTCTTCGGACATTTCTCCTCTTCATGTCAGCAGCACTTTGCAGCAACTCACCATTGAAAACGACGACGCAACCCAATACCATTTGGCACCTATGTTCACGGCTTTCCTGGGTTAGGTAACACGAGTACTCCAGTGCCCTCATTGGTGTTGGGCCTAGAACCATCTAAGTCCAAAAGGGTTGGTTCCTAGTCCTCTGCTAAGTGTCCTGAAACTTTAAATTTCCAACCGCGACTTTCCCCATAGAAGCTAACGACGTTTGTGGCTGTGTTCCCACACTGTACGCGTCCCCTGTGGGTCCCCTGTGTCACTACCTTGGGTGGTTCCGAAGGGGCCCATTGATTCTACAGGCTCTAGGCCTTGTGTATAGTCAAGTCGTGGTTCTTATATCATTATTTTAGAATATGGTTTGGTCCCCCCCTGGGGCCTATTGTGCTATTTACTGTGAGTAATTGACTTGTAACTTGTGTACTTCGACTTCTAGCCTCGTAAAGAGACTAGGGGGTGTGTTTTAGAATAAATACATATATTTTATATATATACCTGGTGTGGTTCTCCTTTCATTTGGTCATTCATGAGATCATAGACTGGTAAAAAAAAGCTGCTTTACATTCCTTCAAGACTTAGCCTGAAGGCTGCTCTCCATAGCTATCATCAATAAGGGTTGTTTGGACTGGTATAAGGTGCCCATTATAACTAGTGGACAGCATATACCAGGCCAACTTCTCACATTGTCCATGTGGGGGCAGAGGAGATGAGGCATGTCCTGCAAGGGTTGGGGGTGCAGAGGAGATGAGGTCTGTCCTGAGGGGGTGCAGAGGAGGTGAGGCCTGTCCAGGGGGCAGAGGAGGTGATGCTTTTCTGGTAGGGGGTTGCAAAAGAGGCCTGTTCTGTGGTGTGGTGCCGTGCAGAGGAGGTGAGGCCTGTCAGGGAAGGGGGGTGCTGCAGGTGAGGCCTGTCCAAGGTAGTGCAGAGGAGGTGAGGCCTGTCCAGAGCTGGGGGGTGCAGAATAGGTGAGGCCTGTCCAGGGGGGTGCACAGGAAGTGAGGCCTGTCTAGTGGGGTGCAGAGGAGGTTAGGAATGTTTAAGGGGTGCAAAGGAGGTGAGGTCTGTCCAGGGGTGCAGAGGAGGTGAAGCCTGTCCATGGAGCTGCATTGTAGGTGAGGCCTGTCCAGGGGGGTGCAGTGGAGGGGAGGCCTGTCCAGGGGGGTGCAGTGGAGGTGAGGTCTGTCCAGGGGTGCAGAGGAGGCGAGGCCTGTCCAGGGGTGCAGAGGAGGTAAGGCCTGTCCAGGGGTGCAAAGGAGGTGAGACCGGTCCAGGGGTGCAGAGGAGGTAAGGCCTGTTCTGTCCAGGGGGGTGCAGCCTAGGTGAGACCTGTCCGGGTGGTACAGAGAAGGTGAGACCTGTGGAGAGGGGGTGAGGGGCAAAGGAGGTGAGACCTGTGAAGAAAGGCAGAGGAGGTGAGGCCTGTTCAGGGGTGCAGAGGAGGTGAGACCTGTCCTGTCGGAGGGAGGTTAGAAGAGGTGAAGCCTGTCCAGGGGGAGGCACAAAGAAGGTGAGGCCTGTCCAGCAGGTGCAGAGGAGGGGAGGACTGTCCATGGGATGTAGAGGGGGTGAGGACTGTTTGGAGGTAGGTGCAGAGGAGGCGAGACCTGTCGGGGGATGCAGAGGAAGCAAGGCCTGTCCAGGGGGCTCAGAGGAGGTGAGTGAGGCCTGTCCAGGGGGGTGTAGAGGAGGTGAGGTCTGTCTTGTGTTTGGGTGGTTCAAAGGAGATGGGGCCTCTCCAGGAGGGATGCAGTGGAGATGAGGCCTGTTCGTCCCGGCGGGGTGGTCGAGAGCTGAGTTTAAGTTTGTTAATTGTTGGCCCAAGAGATTTGTGGAATGAGTGTAAGTTCCTTGTAAACTGGCCAATTGAAGAGCCACAGAGTGAAGCGCCTCAAAATATTTTATTGTATAGTACAAGAGATTAATGCAGAGTTACAGACAATATTGCAACGGCAAAGACCAGGTAAAAGAGGGCGCATCTTTTAGTGTTGCATCCAGAGGTTAGTTCACGCAAAGTTCTGTAGTGAGAATTTTGTTACTAAGGAGAAAAATACCAAAGAAGAAATAATGAGCGCTCAGACAAACATGTTCCAAAGTGGCTTTCACGGATTGTATTCTCTTTTTGATTCTGGGTTTGTTGCTGGTGTGAATTTGGATATGCATGGCGTTGGTGTGCAGAATAATGATGTTCAGTATGTGCAAGGAGGAAATGTTGTTCCTTTGGGTCAGGGCCAGACTGGGAACCCAAACCAGGCCTGACAATTTTGACGGACCAGCCCCCTGCCTCTTTTGTTGCTGGGGGTGATATAGCTTATTATTGTAACAAGGGAACCCAAACAGTTAACTGAGGATCGTGGGAAATTATGTTTAAGAAGACAAGGGTCCTAAGTATATCGTGATAAAGAGTGTCAATAAAATATAGGCCATAATAGGAAACTATATTCATCCGCTGTCCAGCCGGACAGGGTATTTATTTTAACCAAGATCAAAAACAGATATGTGGATAGTACAAGGCACAGTCCTGTACCTTACTCTAGAGGGACAAACAACACATAAAAGGGTTTGCACAGGCAAAGAAGAGCAATACTGGGAACTTGTACATCAATGTTATATTAAAGCTCTCCAGTTAGTACTAACAAGCAACAAGGTTCAACACAATGGCTATGTTGCATAAGTACTAGGAAAAGTCGACGTTTCGATCCCTTAAAGCTCAAATTATATGGGATCATCATCAGGACAACATTTAGAAAACATTTGCCTGTTAATATTTGAAATATGACCGCCTGTTGTAGAGGAAGAAAGGAAACAAGGAAAACAAGGGAAGGACATAGCCAAGGCTAGATTAGAAATTATCCTTTCAAAAGATCAAAATATCAACATAGTCCAAACACTCTGTACAGATTACATTATTCGGAATCGGTTTATCGTGTAATAATAGGTGTATTAAGAGAATTGTGCAATTAATGGCGGCTGGCAAACTCGGGTGCAATAGTGCAAGGTGTTCATTAATCTTGATCCTCATCATGAACCATTCCACTCTTGAGTTCAGTTTTACACATTTAAACATTTAAACATTTAATGGCCTATATGCATTGAAGGACAACGTCCATGGTTTCTTAATTGGGATCCGATAACATGCATACGTGTACATTCATACCGTGTTTAAGGGTGGGGACGGATTTACTGGGATTTTTGGTAGGCACTTACTTATTTGTAAGTGGTTCAATTGTGCTCCACTAATCATTAATAGGAGCAGGGTGTGGTCCGTGCGACTGGTTGTCAACAAGGTTCAGGGATTTACGCTCGGCTGCAGTGTCTGGAAAGGATTAAATAATCATTATTCATGCTAAGGAATATTGTGGTGCCTGGCTGTGGTAAAATATTTAAAGTTTACCTGCGATTGGACAGTCTGCGTTATATGGCCGGGTCGAAATTGAAGCTGTATCTATAGAGTGGGGTAGGGCAGGGATTAGAGCTACAGCCACAGAAATCACGGGTTTTTTGGAGTGAAAGTATGGACCATTAAGTGCATGGACCGCTTACCGGAATGACGAGTGTGTCAATCTTCCGATTGGATTCTGTCTGCTCATTTGGAACTGGAAATGATGTCCATGTTCCGTGTTGGTCGCGGTAACGTGTAGGTCCAGTTACTGCAAGCTGAGAGAAAAAAAAGGGGTTGGGGAGAGCCAGTGAGAGGGACGCGACCATGGTTGGCCGAACGGAGTTGCCGTCTGCACGGTGCCAACTGGAATGACGCTTACCTTATGGAGTCCGGTTGCTCCGTCTTGATAGGGGGGTCGGGTGGGGCAGAGGATCGGTGTCCTATCTGCCTGTTGCAAAATTAGCAATGAGGGCAGGCGTTGTGGTCGTGTTACTTGAGATCACGTAATGAGGGAAATGGAAGACGGACTATGTCAGAGTGAGTCTGAACTGCGATGGTGGCCATATTGGAGTGGGGCAGTTCAAGAAAGGACAGTGTAGAGTGGGTGATCAGACACGGTTGCCATTTTGGATTGGGGCGACTAGTCGAGTGTGATGGTGTCCGGTGTGAATAAAGTGCCTACAGATAGCATGCGTGCTCAGTGCGGGTGCATTCTGTGACAATAATTGTGCTGAATATAAAAATTAAAATTAAAAATGATTCTAAATAATTATAGAACATGATATATAAAACATTCGGTAATAATTTTAGAACTTTGCCATATCATTTGTCAGTAAGGGGCTCGATCACTGGTTTAGCCCTGTGCCAGATTTTACACTATTCAGTTCAGCGTGATCATTGTTCCGGCAAGAAAAGGAGTCTTTAAAGTATAGTTACAGAGCCAAGGGTGAAGGGTCCAGATGTTGAATCATAGTAGGGTGGTCCAGTCTTCTGCGCGATTCAGACCATTCTTTATTGTGTCGAATTGGATCATTGTCTTTAGCTCCTCTCGGTTTAGTATTTGGGCAATGTCTCCTCCTCTGGTCGGTAGTTTAATTACTTTTAGAATTGTCCATTTTATATCATTTTCGTTGTGACCTGCTTCCTCAAAGTGATCCACCAAAGGGGCATTGGCTGTCTTGCATCTCAGCCGGCTCCTATGTTGGCTTATGCGTACTTTGCACTTTTGTGTGGTCTGTCCAATATACAGTTTTGAGCAGGGACATTGTATTGCATAAATTACATTAGTGGTGTTACAATTGGAAAGTGAGCGTCTTGCAAACGTGGTGTCATTGTGAGTGAATTCTTTTCCCTCCACCGTGTATTCACACACATTGCAACATCCACATTTCACATGGCCTATCAAAGGAGGTAGGCCCCAGGCTGCCTCGAGTGTGGTTCCTCCTGATGTTATGGGTAATGCTGCTCTAACCAAATGATCCTTTAAATTTCTGCTATTGCGAAATGCAAAAAGAGGTTTTTCAATGAGAACTGGTCCTGCGTTCACTGTATGCCAATGTTTAAGAATTGACTTTTTTATTTTGTTTGAGACTGGGGAGAAAGTCGTGACGCAAGCAATTCTCTCATTTGGATTCTTTTCTTTTGGCGTCAATAAGACCTCCCGAGGGCAATACCATGCTCGTTTGAGGGCCTGTTTGACTACCCTTCTTGGGTAGCCTCGGTCCTTTAGTTTATTAGAGAGGACAGCAGCCTCTCCGAAGTAGTCGGTTTTGCTGGAGCAGTTTCGTCTGATCCTGAGGAATTGTGAGTATGGTAGGGAGTCTCTTAAAGCTCTTGGATGGTTGCTACTGTACTCTAGAAGCGTATTACTCTCTGTTGGTTTCCTGAAGAGTTTGGTGAGAAGTTCACCCTCTGAGTGATAAATAGTCAGGTCCAGAAAGGGTATCGAGGATTTGTCGTGGCTTAGTGTAAATGTCAGTCCGCAGCAATTGTTATTCAACCAGTGAAGGAAACTGTTTAGAGTTTCAATGGTTTCATTCCAAATTAGGAAAATGTCGTCTATATAGCGCCTCCACATTTTTATGCCTTCCAGGAAGGGGTTGGATGCTGTTAGTATTGACCCAACTTCCAACTGGTCCATAAACAATATTGCCCCCAACCTGGCCATATTGTTTATGGACCAGTTGAAACTCTAAACAGTTTCCTTAACTGGTTGAATAACAATTGCTGCGGACTGACATTTACACTAAGCCACGACAAATCCTCGATACCCTTTCTGGACCTGACTATTTATCACTCAGAGGGTGAACTTCTCACCAAACTCTGCATGGTATTGCCCTCGGGAGGTCTTATTGACGCCAAAAGAAAAGAATCCAAATGAGAGAATTGCTTGCGTCACGACTTTCTCCCCAGTCTCAAACAAAATAAAAAAGTCAATTCTTAAACATTGGCATACAGTGAACGCAGGGCCAGTTCTCATTGAAAAACCTCTTTTTGCATTTTGCAAAAGCAGAAATCTAAAGGATCATTTGGTTAGAGCAGCATTACCCATAACATCAGGAGGAACCACACTCGAGGCAGCCTGGGGCCTACCTCCTTTGATTGGCCATGTGAAATGTGGATGTTGCAATGTGTGTGAATACACGGTGGAGGGAAAAGAATTCACTCACAATGACACCACGTTTGCAAGACGCTCACTTTCCAATTGTAACACCACTAATGTAATTTATGCAATACAATGTCCCTGCTCAAAACTGTATATTGGACAGACCACACAAAAGTGCAAAGTACGCATAAGCCAACATAGGAGCCGGCTGAGATGCAAGACAGCCAATGCCCCTTTGGTGCATCACTTTGAGGAAGCAGGTCACAACGAAAATGATATAAAATGGACAATTCTAAAAGTAATTAAACTACCGACCAGAGGAGGAGACATTGCCCAAATACTAAACCGAGAGGAGCTAAAGACAATGATCCAATTCGACACAATAAAGAATGGTCTGAATCGCGCAGAAGACTGGACCACCCTACTATGATTCAACATCTGGACCCTTCACCCTTGGCTCTGTAACTATACTTTAAAGACTCCTTTTCTTGCCGGAACAATGATCACGCTGAACTGAATAGTGTAAAATCTGACACAGGGCTAAACCAGTGATCGAGCCCCTTACTGACAAATGATATGGCAAAGTTCTAAAATTATTACCGAATGTTTTATATATCATGTTCTATAATTATTTAGAATCATTTTTAATTTTAATTTTTATATTCAGCACAATTATTGTCACAGAATGCACCCGCACTGAGCACGCATGCTATCTGTAGGCACTTTATTCACACCGGACACCATCACACTCGACTAGTCGCCCCAATCCAAAATGGCAACCGTGTCTGATCACCCACTCTACACTGTCCTTTCTTGAACTGCCCCACTCCAATATGGCCACCATCGCAGTTCAGACTCACTCTGACATAGTCCGTCTTCCATTTCCCTCATTACGTGATCTCAAGTAACACGACCACAACGCCTGCCCTCATTGCTAATTTTGCAACGGGCAGATAGGACACCGATCCTCTGCCCCACCCGACCCCCCTATCAAGACGGAGCAACCGGACTCCATAAGGTAAGCGTCATTCCAGTTGGCACCGTGCAGACGGCAACTCCGTTCGGCCAACCATGGTCGCGTCCCTCTCACTGGCTCTCCCCAACCCCTTTTTTTTCTCTCAGCTTGCAGTAACTGGACCTACACGTTACCGCGACCAACACGGAACATGGACATAATTTCCAGTTCCAAATGAGCAGACAGAATCCAATCGGAAGATTGACACACTCGTCATTCCGGTAAGCGGTCCATGCACTTAATGATCCATACTTTCACTCCAAAAAACCCGTGATTTCTGTGGCTGTAGCTCTAATCCCTGCCCTACCCCACTCTATAGATACAGCTTCAATTTCGACCCGGCCATATAACGCAGACTGTCCAATCGCAGGTAAACTTTAAATATTTTACCACAGCCAGGCACCACAATATTCCTTAGCATGAATAATGATTATTTAATCCTTTCCAGACACTGCAGCCGAGCGTAAATCCCTGAACCTTGTTGACAACCAGTCGCACGGACCACACCCTGCTCCTATTAATGATTAGTGGAGCACAATTGAACCACTTACAAATAAGTAAGTGCCTACCAAAAATCCCAGTAAATCCTCCCCACCCTTAAACACGGTATGAATGTACACGTATGCATGTTATCGGATCCCAATTAAGAAACCATGGACGTTGTCCTTCAATGCATATAGGCCATTAAATGTTTAAATGTTTAAATGTGTAAAACTGAACTCAAGAGTGGAATGGTTCATGATGAGGATCAAGATTAATGAACACCTTGCACTATTGCACCCGAGTTTGCCAGCCGCCATTAATTGCACAATTCTCTTAATACACCTATTATTACACGATAAACCGATTCCGAATAATGTAATCTGTACAGAGTGTTTGGACTATGTTGATATTTTGATCTTTTGAAAGGATAATTTCTAATCTAGCCTTGGCTATGTCCTTTCCTTGTTTTCCTTGTTTCCTTTCTTCCTCTACAACAGGCGGTCATATTTCAAATATTAACAGGCAAATGTTTTCTAAATGTTGTCCTGATGATGATCCCATATAATTTGAGCTTTAAGGGATCGAAACGTCGACTTTTCCTAGTACTTATGCAACATAGCCATTGTGTTGAACCTTGTTGCTTGTTAGTACTAACTGGAGAGCTTTAATATAACATTGATGTACAAGTTCCCAGTATTGCTCTTCTTTGCCTGTGCAAACCCTTTTATGTGTTGTTTGTCCCTCTAGAGTAAGGTACAGGACTGTGCCTTGTACTATCCACATATCTGTTTTTGATCTTGGTTAAAATAAATACCCTGTCCGGCTGGACAGCGGATGAATATAGTTTCCTATTATGGCCTATATTTTATTGACACTCTTTATCACGACGGGGGTGATATAGCAGCACCAGTGCAAAACCAGCCCCCAGTAACAAATACGCTTCCCAGCACTGAAGAATCAGCCCCCACTCTTCCAGCCCCCCGGGGAAACACCCGAAGCCCGTTACGGCCAGTCCGGCCCTGCTCAGGGTGTCGGTTTTACTGACAGTGGCAATGTAAATACATCAAACACTAATAGTGTGCAGAATAAGACACGCTCCTTGCGATGTTTGCAGGAAGCTGCGAAACTGGAACATGAATCAGATGGCCAGAATGGGATGTCACAGTCAATGGTCCCAGCCCAACTGGCCTCTGTGCCGAGCATGCAGAATCAAAGGCAGATATATTGGAACATGCCTTCAGTCCCGATGGTCCCACAGCCCAGTGCAGAATAGAACGCCAAATTCTCAACAAATTCAGTATTTCAACAAAATCCTTCAGTGATTAATAAGGATTTTCCACAACTTCCTCCTGCACTAGGAGTTTCTACTGGACTGAATCAGACTCAATAACCGTGCCTGAGACGGGAGAAGGATTGCATGCTTGGTGCAGTCCTAGAGGTCACCCAGAGTGGCCCCTTTGTAGAAGAAGTAAATGGGAATCAAGCATCACTTTTAATCAATAAATGTGCTACCCGTTCCACAGTCAGACTGACGGGAGCGCCCAACCCACCCCTCTTGGGAAAGGAGTCCAAGTTGTAGGCATTTCAAATAAACAACTAATAAGCTGTCAGCAAATGTTTCCGTACAAATTGGGTCAATGATGAAAGGCCACAAACTTAAACCGTGATTAAGATCCAGTTAATTTGTTAGGGAATAACCTTGTAAAATGACTTGTGGCTTTTAGGGGAATAGTCACAATTTATTATTCATTTTGTAAGTGTGGTTTTTTAAATTACATTTTGTTGTGCCGTGTTTTTTTGAACATTCATTGATTGCTGTCATTTTTACCTCATCATGAACCATGTCAATAATGTGTTCTCCCTGTCTAAAAACGTATACAATGTACGGTTTCGGGATATTTGCTGGGATTGTTTTATTTTACACTTTTCCTAAAGGCAGGCTACATGTCAGTCCTCTTACTGATTTTGTACTTAAGAACTTTTCCTTGATTTTTAACCCGTTAACCGCAGCTGTAATTCCACCGCGTGCGGGCGTTTTGTTGCGCGGGCGGGGCCGCGTCAGCCGTTGAACGTGCCCAGCTCTAGGAAAGTAGTGCTCGTGACGTTCAACGGCCGATGGCAGCACTAAACGGGTTAATTAAGCAGATTCTATGGCTGTTTGCTATTTGATATTGTAGATAAACGATTTCTTATTTCTTAGCACACATTTGTTGTGGTGGTTTGACTATTGACTTTACAGCTGGAGTTATTTCTGATTCTGGCTTTTGATATAATTTAGAGGTTACCTTTATGTGATCCTCCTGCAAATATTATGATAATTATTTCTCTGACTGAGTTACCATGCAGGACCACAGTGGTTAATTGTTGAACATTCACAGCAATAACTGTGAAAGGAGGCTGAAGTCAGCCACTGGCTCTCCCTGGGCTCGGCTAAACTGCTTTTCCTCTTGCAGGTGAGCGAGTGAGATATAGGAGATGAGCAGTGACACCAGTGACACTGCGAGCTATGGGAAGAGGAAGGGTGGAGGCTCCTGTGCCCTGCTGCAGGCTCTATCTTCTGCCTTCTCCTGCCCAATCCATATAACTCGGAGAGGCAGTGGAAAGAGAAAGGCAGAGGCTGTGTATTAGGACATTGCAATGTTGAGAGCAGCGGGCCTATATCAGATTGTATAGGCTGCTGCTACTCCATTGTCTTCAATGGATGTCTCAACATTTCAATGTTCTAAGCTTTGTCTCGCAAAGGATTTATTCTGAATTCCAGTCCCTGGGTCGCCATCCTATAGGGCTCACAAGACACTGACTCGCCGCATCATCCCTTCAGATCATTTAGAGATAAAAAGCGGCAACACATTGATGCCTTGTTGCTTCAATTGCTCAGCATTCAAACTCTGCCTCAGCTTGGCTTGTATTGCAGTTGCTCTGAGAGCATGGTTTGTATGAATCTAAGAGTCTGGTTGACTGATTTATGAAGTGTGGACAGAATTATGTACAAGGACATTCACATACCTTTGCAAACCAGATTGTTTTGATTCCCAAGTTTCATGGTCTGTAAATGGAAAGATGGGGGTTATGAAGAAGTGGACTGGGTTGTTAGGGTTTGTTCTCTGAGACTGTGGGTTCACTCTATATTCACAGAGACTTTCTCCAGCAAGGGATCATGGCTCTTGAACCGAAAAAAGTATTAATTCATTAACCATAGTTGCTTCACAAAGGCCTCAAGAGAACAAGAGATTATTTTGTTTTGTAAGTTCAGGACGGTTATTTGTAAAATGTGATGAAGTGTGATAGTTGTCTGACGCAAAACTATTTCTTTTCTTCCTTTCAAGGTATTCTGGGATGACCAGGCAGTGCAGCGTGGCTGTCCCCCTTGGAGGAACAAAATATAATATAACTGTCAGGTAAGGATTCCTATAACTCTTAAGTTTCCTTTTCCCCTGTTTCTTCTTTCTCTATTCCCTTTCTTGATCTCTGTTTTGTTTTTGTCTCTTCAGCTTCAACATTTGACTCCCTATGTGCACTATTCTTGTTGTTATCAAACTTCTGATAATAATGTTTCCTCCTGGAAATGTTGGGGGTGTAGTGCAGGTCCAGTTCCTTTTCAGGTCAGTTTTGCCCAGCAGTTCCTTAACTATTGGCACATTTGTCTTCTCCTCTTCACCACGTGATACTCTCCTCCCTCTGACTGTTCTTTCGGCGTCTTTTCTCTCTTGATCTGACTTCCATCTCTTTACGTCCTCCTAAACTATCCTTTTCTGTCTTATCTACTACAAGCAAAAGACACAGTATATGTGTGTGGACACACATGCACACAAGGCTTGCTTTAGGGTGGTGCAACCGGTGGAACCGCACCTGGTGCTGACCTTGGGGGCACTGTGTTTAGAAATAACTTATGGGTTCACAAGCATCTGCTTCACAGTTATGTTATGTTAAGTGGTATTTGTAAGCGCACTGACACCATGGGTTTCCTGGCGGTTTCCTGTGCTGGAACATGTGGTGAGAGTAGAAGATAGCCTTTTTTCTCTTTCTTCTGTTTTGTGTTTTTCTATTCTAGACCCTTTTTAGTTTCCTTTACTGTTGTGCTGTTTTTTCTCTTTTTCAGGTGTTGCAGTATCTGGGTCCTGTCGAAGGAGTGTGATGAGTTCTGGGCCACCAACTAAGTCCTTATCATCCGCACAATTTGAAATAGTGAATTCCACTGAGCTAACTGGACACAGCTTCAGTCTACAGTGGCATTTAAAGAAGTGATTACAACAAGGTGATTTCCTTCGTTCAATAAAATGTCCCTTCCTAGATCACTGGAAAAAGGAATAGATTAACAGTCTAGGTGGGCAGGGGAGTAAATAACATCTGATAATTCATTAAAAGTATTACAAATATCTCATTGTGATGCCAGTCTTTGCCACAGAAATGGAACATTTTTAGTGTTGGCTGCTTCTGAGAATCTGTGTCACAATATATGTGCAACTTGTGTTTCTTTCTTAAATATTAATTACATTTTCTCTCACATCCATGAGCTCCAGTAATCCAAAGCTCCCGATCTACAGTGTCCCCGAGCTGTTTCACCACTATCAGAAATGATACTCAACTCATTTCCTGGCTTGTTTTTGTCCATACTTTCTTTGTGCAACGTATAAGGTCACAAATATTAGGTGCACTTGAATGGCTTTTCCTCTGTGTGTGCTCTATGATGCTTTTTTAGGTTTGCTGATTCACAAAAGCTCTTACCACATTCGCTGGACTTATATGGTTTTTCCCCGCTATGCATTCTCTGATGTCTTTGTAGGTATGAGATTTGCCTAAAGCTCTTCACGCAATCACTGCACTTAAATGGCTTTTCCCCTGTGTGAGTTAGCTGATGAATCTTTATTGCTGAGGACTCTATAAAACTCTTGCCACAGTCACTGCAAAAATATGTTTTCCCCCATTATGTGTTCACTGATGTCTTTGTAGGTTTGATAATCGACTAAAGCTCTTTACACATTCACTGCACTTCAATGGTTTTTCCCCTGTGTGTGTTCACTGATGAATCATGAGATGTGAGGAATCACTAAATCTACTTCCACATTCATTGCACTTAAATGGTTTTTCCCCTGTGTGTGTTTGCTGATGGCTTTGTAGGTTTGATAATAGCCTAGAACTACTTCCATATTCACTGCTCTTGTATGTTTTTTCCCTTGTGATTTTTTTGCAGATGTCTTCGGAGATTTGATACTTGACTAAAGCTCTTCCCACATTCATTGCACTTGAATGGTTTTTCCCCTGTGTGTGTTCGTTGATGAACCATGAGATTTGAGGAACTACTAAATCTACTTCCACATTCACTGCAATTGTATGGTTTTTCCCCAGTGTGTATTCGCTGTTGTTTTTGGAGGTCTGCTAACCGACTGAATCTCTTCACACATTCACCGCAATGGTATGGTTTCTCCCCTGTGTGTGTTCGCTGATGTGTTTGGAGGTGTGAAAACCGACTGAAGCTTTTCACACATTCACTGCAATGGTATGGTTTTTCCCCTGTGTGTGTTCTCTGATGTCTTCGGAGGTCTGATAACTGACTGAAGCTCTTCACACATTCACTGCAATGGAATGGTTTTTCCCCTGTGTGTGTTCGCTGATGTCTTCGGAGATCTGCTAACTGACTGAAGCTCTTCACACATTCACTGCAATGGAATGGTTTTTCCCCTGTGTGTGTTTGCTGATGTGTTTGGAGGAGTGATAACCGACTGAAGCTTTTCACACATTCACTGCAATGGTATGGTTTTTCCCCAGTGTGTATTCGCTGATGTCTTTGGAGGTCTGATAACCGACTGAATCTCTTCACACATTCACCGCAATGGTATGGTTTCTCCCCTGTGTGTGTTCGCTGATGTGTTTGGAGGTGTGAAAACCGACTGAAGCTTTTCACACATTCACTGCAATGGTATGGTTTTTCCCCTGTGTGTGTTCGCTGATGTCTTCGGAGGTCTGCTAACTGACTGAAGCTCTTTACACATTCATTGCAATGGTATGGTTTTTCCCCAGTGTGTATTCGCTGATGTCTTTGGAGGTCTGCTAACCGACTGAATCTCTTCACACAATCACCGCAATGGTATGGTTTCTCCCCTGTGTGTGTTCGCTGATGTATTTGGAGGTGTGAAAACCGACTGAAGCTTTTCACACATTCACTGCAATGGTATGGTTTTTCCCCTGTGTGTGTTCGCTGATGTCTCCGGAGGTCTGTTAAATGACTAAAGCTCTTCACACATTCACTGCAATGGAATGGTTTTTCCCCTGTGTGTGTTTGCTGATGTGTTTGGAGGAGTGATAACCAACTGAAGCTCTTCACACATTCACTGCAATGGTATGGTTTTTCCCCTGTGTGTGTACGCTGATGTGTTTGGAGGTGTGATAACCGACGGAAGCTCTTCACACATTCACTGCAATCGTATGGTTTTTCCCCTGTATGTGTTTTATGATGTATTTGGAGATTTGATAATTGACTGAAGCTATTTACACATTCAGTGCATTGGTATGGCTTTTCCCCTGTGTGTGTTCGCTGATGTCTATGTAGGATTGATGATTGACTAAAGCTCTTCACACATTCAGTGCAATGGTATGGTTTTTCCCCTGTGTGTGTTCGCTGATGATATTTTAGGATTACTAACTGATTAAAGTTCTTCACACATTCAGTGCAATTGCACGATTTTTCTCCTGTGTGTGTTTGCTGATGGTTGTTTAGTAGTGATGACAAACTAAAGCTCTCGCTGTATGTGTATGATTCTTTTTTCTTGCTTAGTGTCTTTGGGATGGATATATATTTGTCTACATCACATGACTGTGTTTCCTGAAGGGACAACATGGTTGACAGACCACTAGCGTTATTCTCACATTCCATGCATGTGTGTGGTATTTTGGATGCTTGATTTCTGATTTAACAATAAAATACAAGACTCACTAAATACCTATCGCATCCATAATATAAGTAAGGGGTCTTTCTGGGTGATTGCGTCCTTACATTGGATAATGGCTTTGCGTGCTTGTGGGTAAAGATTCGTCTTCCTTCTGGTCGGTGCAAATTGGGACAATACTCTGTGCTTTGGAGAGCGGAAGCCCTCTTTTCTCTAGCCTTCAGTTGTTCGGCTCCACTTCGTTGTGCTTTTCCCTGGTTTCTGTGGTTTGGCTAGAAAGAGTTTACAATACACCTAGAGCACTGAATGGTGGTCTGTTGCCAGTTTAGATAGTGGAGCACTGCTCTAGCCATATCATGATGATGAAGCAACTTGTAATGTGTACAGCTACTCTGAAGAGGGTCCCAGGGTCAAGCACAGGTCTGTAGAGAAAGTAAAGCTGGTTGTTTCGAACATGGACAAATAGCAAAGTTTTCAATCTTTGTTTAACATTGTCATGTTGCCAAGAGCGCAAAGCTCAAGAGGGAGTTTGTTCCAAGCTATGGATCTCAAATAGTCATAAGACCTTCCTCCAACTCTCATTCCGACCTCATGGTCAAAGCTGGTGTTGGACGCTTGTTTATACAGGAGGTGGTTTGTCAGTGTTGTTGCCTTAATTCTGTAAAGGGCATTTCTTCATCCTGTGGTGTGGAAGAGTAGAGCTCAGACTTGTATTCACTGAATTGCCTTTGACTGTTTCTTCCTGGATCTGTCCTCTGTCTCTGATTTCACTGATGCTTTTTGAGCTCCTTATTTTTGACTATTTTTGCTGATTTGCTGTGTTATCTTCATTATTCATAATCAATCCGTGCATTTAGGCTTATTTTCTGTTGGATGTAAAGAAATAAAAAATTACTAAATGCAAATGTAATGGAATGTGAATACACAATATTTATCTGGCTGTAGAAGAAAGAAATCTCTGCTTTACCATATCTGAAACTTAACAAGGAATATTTCAACATACATGGATATTTCACTAAAAGTTCTGTTGAGCAGGTCACAGCTTATTTACTCATAAAAAGGCAGTGATTTACCATGGTTCACAGAGTAACTTACTAAAGAAAGAGCAGCCACTGAGCCCTCACATGCTACAAATCCAGTTTTAGTTAGATACACATGGAGTTTTAGCTAGATACTCATTTAAACAAGAACAGATTGTGAAAAAGAGAGGAAGCACAAAGCATTGCAGTTAGGTCAATTTCATGAAGTATCTACCAAAGGGTCCTCAGGACTGTCTTACTCATGGTGGCGGTCTGACTGACACCACGCTGGCGGTCTGACTACCATAATATGAGTGTGGTGGTCGAACTGCAACGAGACCTCCACCTCCACCTGAATCAAGTATCCTGCATCCGCGGTGGTCTGCAAACGGCCTGAATATACGTGCGGTACATATGCTGGCCCTGCTGAGCCTATTACAATCTGCATATCCACTGCCCGTTTCATGGTGGGGACACCACCTTGAAAAGGGCAGTAGACATGCAGGTAAAGGGGCCCTAGCAGGGCCTCCTGACAAGTCTGAGCCTAGGGTTGCATGTGGGGTGCACATGTTGTGCCTCCCCGGAACTGCACCCTTGTTCCTGCATGGTGTGGCATGCAAAACATGGTGCATGCCATACAGTGCAGGAACGTGCTGCAGGCCCTCTCAGGGTGGTGGTATGCTGTTTAGGATCTCCAATGGACCTAACACAGCCGCTGCCATGAGACTTCAGCTGCACCACCCGCCCTGGATTAATGTCATAATCCGGTGGGCGGGCTCAACAAGGGCTTGGCGATCTTCCTGGGAACACCATGGAGGTGGTCCCATTGGAAGCCCACCAGACTCGTAATCAGGCCTTAAGCCACCTTCAACACTTCCCCTCCTGGTTCAAGCATTCCTGGATCATTCTAACCTGGAAGACTGAAGCATTATCCTGAGTTGAGGTAGATTTTCTATCGGCATAATATATATCCATCTCCCTTAAACTAGTGCCTGATTCTGAATTGAATGGCAACTTAAACAAGCATTGGCATAGCCAATGGGTCTCACCAACGGGACCAAATAAGTGTTTAGCCATGCAGGAGAACAGGGTTTGGGGAGTGAATGGGTTTGCTTAGGCTTGCACTAATCTTTGAAGCTACCGTATGTGGGGTCGTACATGTACAAAACAAATCAACCACAAACAGAACCAAGCATATCCACACACATGCACATGCCTACACACTCATGCAAGTAGGCAGTGAAGAAGGAGCATGCAGGCACCTGATCTTGCACCTGATCTTGCATCCAGCATCTCTGTTTGTCGGCGGTCGGTCCTTGACATGATTCCGTGATACCAGGAGCCTTAAACAACTCAATCTTAGCCCACGGATAAGGATATGGACAAATCTTCAACTGCATAGATCTTGGCTCCTGGGAAATTATTTTTAGCCTATCTTTAGATGGTCAACTACTTTTCGTATTCATCGTCCGTTACCACTTTCCACTACCTGATGTGAATTCTAAATGTGGAGACAGCTATCTACTCTTCTCACATTTCCATCGCCATTTCCCTCTGCTTGAAGTGAAACATAACTGTGGAGATATCAACAGAAACCTCGTTTTAAATTTGTACTACCCTCATCACCTTTGGGACCATATTGTAACATAATATCTTATAGGATTACATTGCTTCATTTTTGAGAAATCAAATTCGCCTTGCTACGGTTACTACTACAATCCTCTACATCGTTTGCATCAATCAGCTTTTTGAAAGATTTCAAGAAGCCTTCTTTACCGACCGACTTATTACATCTACGCCACATTCATATCTGGGTCATTTACCCTATGAAATTTTAACAATAGACGGTCACCTGAAGAAGGCTCAAGAGCCGAAACGCGCGTAGTGGTGTCTACCGCTTTGCCTTCAACATTCTACACAGCTTCATGTCTATTGATTATGTACCTTTTCTAATGTAATTTTAACTGAATGTTGTATAACAAAAAATAATCACAAGAAAAGAAAACAAAATAGAAGAAAAAAGAAAAGTTTATATAAAAAGAGAAGAAAATATATGAAAACCTGCACCTTAACAGAAATAATATATGTATCATGTACAAATAAAGCCATATCTGAAATATCTAATGCTTATTGGTTTTGCATACAGTTGGACTTTATATATTATTTATATCTTGTTTAAATTATCTCTTGCTTCCACTTTAGATAACCATAAAATAACTTGCTTATTTTTGTCACTTGGCTATAGACCTTTCCTAACCCAATTTCTTCACTATGTATAGCAAGTGCAATAGTACTATATAGGGGTCCCCTATTTCCAAAATATTGGCACCTGATCTGCCAGCCAGAGTCTGTCCCCCGCTCCTCGTGTTGCCCAAGCAGAGCCCCCCACACACTGTACCAGATGCGTTAGGCACGTCTCTTTTATTATCCGGAGTGACTAAATCGATGATATCATGGATACTGTGACAGCAAGCACTATGGCACTGTTAATTGTAATGTTACTGATGAAAAATAATAAATAAAGTTGTTTTTTTACAAAGCACCTCTCTTTAAACCAAAAAAGTTACAAAAATATTTTTTTTTAAAAAGGTGACAACTGGGAAAAGATGTAGGTCCCCAGACAGTGGGTCTTGTTGCCTGGTTTAACAGAATGCCAGAGGTGTCCTAATTTTCAAGGGTGTAGGGCGGGGGTCACTGGACATGACAATCTGGCTTTTAGTGAGGGGTGGGGGGTTGTTGTGATGAGAAAGACAAGAATTGGCACGATTTTGTTCCAGCTTGACGTTTTTTGTTTTTTAAATGAATGTTGCAAATTGCTAAACTGGCAACCAGTGCCCATGCCGGGGAGAGATTGCCGTGCCAGGCACGTATTGGGAAGGCTTTTACAGCAACAGTGACAAATCTCGTGCCGAAACAAAGAGGCTCGGTCTCCCTTCAGGGAAGAAAGAGAGAGATTGGTCCTGCAGAAGAGTCAGCGATTTCTGACATCCCTTTTCTCAGTCCTTCCCCTCCCCCATCCTGCTCTTCAAAGGATCCGTTACTCCAACACTGATGCCCCTCGTGTATCGGCATGGCAGAAAAGCACTGGCAAAGCCGATAGGACCCGTCTTTTGGCTTTGCCAATGCTTTTTGCTGACTCTTTTCAGCTTTTTAACAAACATTGGTGTGCCGCGGGGAGCACCACATGGGCCACCACAAATGGGGAGGGGGGCAGAAATAAAAAAAATGCAGACCGCGGTAGGCATGTTTAACATGGACAAAGGAGGGGGGCGGGAGCAAAGGGTATGCGGACAGTGGGGGCTGCGGGAGCCTGGTGAACATGGACAATGGGAGGGGGAGGGGGGTTACCTCATGGGTTGCCGCAAGTGGGTAGGGGGCGGGAACAATGGAAATGCGGACAATGGGAGGGGGAATGGGAGCATTGTGAACATGACATGGAATGCAGCTGCCACCCTGCACTCCGCAGCTCGCTCACAAGAGAAAAACGCTGTGGGAGTGAACCTTTGGAGAAGAGGTGGGACATGCACCCGCCTTTGGCAATTTGCGTGCTTTCATTATTGAAAGACACACGCAAAGACCAATCCAATGTGTAGGAGGAGTCAGACCCACATGGAGAAGTTTAGAGAGCTCACAAGAAGAATCCCATAGAGCAGCACATTTGCGCTGCGCTAGGCTCGACCTAAAAAGTAAGACTTCAGTTCTTCCTAACGTATTTAAAGTTAAAATCTTCCTATAATGCTAGCTCTTGCTCCTTCTACAACACTTGTTGCAGACATAGGGCCTGATTTAGAGTTTATCGGACAAGTTATTTCCTCAAACATAACAGATTCCATCCGCTTTATTACAAATGCCACAGGATATAATGCACTTTTAATAGGTTGGACGGGATACCTGCCACATTTATGACAGAATAAACCATCCGCCTAAATATAAATCGGGCCCTTGGCAGACATTGTGTCTAGTTTCTTCTCAGTGTTGGAAAGCATCCATTGCATTAACGGCACAGTATTATCTCACCACTGCTGTGACTTGCAGTCATAAGGCCATTATGAACAGACTAAGTTGTGTGCCAGAATGCCTGCGAATAGTTTAGCAAGAAACGTTTTGGAGGGAGATGGGTCTGTATGATGAGCAGGACTAGGGGGTTTCCCAGGGCCTGTGAATAACCGTTATTACAGTTTCTCTCTTGGTGTCAGTGGGCTTGTCTGTGTCCCCAGATGAGTTGGTTACAGCTTATCTTATTTATGCACAAAGAGTTGGAGTTTTTAGGGCTAAGCAACTCTTTCAACAATGTCTGAAAACAAAACTAGTCAGATGATCGCTTCCAGGTGTACATGTTGTGCACATGTAGAATCACACACTAGTAACTGTACTGCATGCATGATTCACCTTGTCAGTTTGTGAGCAAACTGACAGACCCAAATCTGACTATTTCTGACACTGGAAACAGTTAGAGTTTCACTTCAACAAAATGCTGGAGTAACTCTCTTTCCGGGGTAGGAAGAGAAATGGATCACCCTCTAAACGTGGTGGCGAGTAGTGCTATACGGTTCATAGCACCATTTATCCGGGCAAAACTGGGGGAATGGTACAATGCACTGAGGAAATGGCATGTGATGACAATGTGACATGACATTCCCACTAAACCTGCTTTTACACTTTTTTTGGGCTGGCTGTTTTCAGTTTATCAAGGCCCAGGGTTTAGTTTCAATCCAAGAGATAGTGCAGGATTAGAGTAATTATAATGTCATACATTCCAACAAATGCCTTTACCACGTAACACCTTTACCACGTAACACCGTTACCACGCAAGTCTTTACCATGCATATACCTTGACCACGCATAAAGAAAGATTTACAAATGGCCCTGCCGGTAAAGGGTGGGTGCCCTTGAGCCCACCCAGGGCACCCACATGATCATTGTTGAGGGCCAGGGGGGTGTCCCAAAGCCCCGGTGATGCCAGCGGGAGCAAGTATTGTTCCTACCCATAGGGAGCAGCTTACAATCCTGTCCTCTACGGGCAGGAGCAATGTTTTCATGTGTTTCTCTGCCCGCTTCATAAGCAGTGCATTGTGGGGAGTGTAAGTTAGAGTTAGCCCAGGTAACTATAACTGCTCAGTTTCTATGGTTTTGAGTGTGTAAAATGTGAACCTAAGGAAAAAGGCCCTTGTAACCTTTGTTTTTTCCGTGTATTTCTAAGGTTTTTTATGCTATTTCCTACCTATATCGTCCCTGTAACTTTTGCTTTTTTCAGTGAAAATATCTATCTAGCTATCTCTCTCTCTTCGAGTCTCTATGGTTCGCAAGTAAACTTCCCCAAGGAACAAGGCTCTTTATGCCTTAATATCTTGGCGGGATAGTGTACTTGTTTGCAGCACCTACGGAGATCGCCGTTTCTCATAAAGTTTTCCAAACGTTTTGACATGGCCTAGAATATACAGGTACCTGTAATGCACCGGCAGCCTCTTGTAATTAGCTGTGTTTACATTCAGTCCTGGTAGGCACTGCCATGCTCCCCGATGGAACTTCCCGCCACTGAGGGGCTGATAATCATTTCTAACTCTAAAGCAGGTGTATTTCACGTGTAGATCAATATCCAACGCGTCTTTCCTCTTTCATACAGCATCCCTCTCGCAAATAACAAGGCTAGATGACGGCAGTAGCCAGTGTGTCACGGCTCCAAGTGAAAGGAAAGAAATGCCGTCTTTGGTCCCTGTTTGAACTGTGAAATACAGCAATAATTAGGGTTCCGTGGGCCCTGGTGCCACTGCACCTGCTGCACCAATGGAAGCTATGCCTCTAGTTTACGTGCTGTGTTTAAAAGTTGGAGTGGAGGATAAACAATTTGTGTTTGAGATAAAAATAATGATTTACAAGTACAGTTTTTACACTGAAAATGGTATCCTACTAATTGATTGTGAATACATAGAAAATTGAGTGTGTGCTAATGTAATTTACTGTAATCTACATTGATAAAGGCAGAAAGAGTGCTCCCACACAGAAATACACATACAAAGAGATGCACAGACCCACAAACACACACACCACACATGAACACACAGACACCTAACAACCCATAAACACATAAATACAAATAGAAAAACATAACACCCACAAACAGATATTCAAATAGATGCACACAAACATGCACACATAAGCAAACACACAGGCTAAAAGACACTCAGACACGTAAGCCAGCACACACATCATTGACACTAAAGTAAATTGGTAATAACGAGACACTGGCAGGCAGGAGCATATCTTGGGCAGTAAGATTGGAGGGGGTGAGCTGCAGATTTTCCATGAATGGAGACAGCATATATATAATGTTAAAACACATTATACGACAAGCAGGGTGCATGAGAGGGGCTAACGGGGCAATGGAAAGGAGACACATGCGGAGTGAGAGAAAACACGTTATTTTGTAAAACAACCAACATTGTTGAAGACTTTCAAAACAGAAAGGGAAAAGTGTGTGCGCGCGTCTGTGTCGGTGTGTAGATAAAAACTCCTGTCGAAATGCAACAGACATCTCACCATACCCGACTGTAAGCACCTGTGCCCAACTATTTAGCTAAAATACATTTACTAGTGAGATGTAACGCCCCAAATACCACGCCTGGGTGCTGTGCCCCTGCTGGCATGGCAGAGAATGACACCGGTTAGGGAATGAAGTAGAATTCCAAGTTCTAGGGTCTCTACAGCAGCACAGAAGATGGGAGCCTAACTTGTCCTAGTGCTCTGGGGGTGCCGTTCCCACTAAATCTTCAGCCCGATCTTGCATGGCCAGGGATTAGGGATAGCGACGCGATAGCTTACGACACAAAGTGGGTCGGTAACAGGTAGGAAGCTCTGATACCTGCTACTGTTTAGCCCACTGGGCAGACAAGATGACCATGTCCCAAGAGGGGTTGCTGCCCGCTAGATTAGTATTCAAGGATCACAGATATGATCACATCCGTCCACAACAGCCCCTCGTCAGAGATCACTGAACCACCTGAAAGGAAAGACGACCTGAGGCCACAATTTGATTACTGCGCTTTTTCTTTGGAGAGATGGCAAGGGAAGGATGGCAGTAGGAGCATGGCTGCAGCTTCGCCGCAGCCATCTATAGTACATCCACAGATACCGTGGTTTCACATGCAGGCCTGCTTAATCAACTGCAGATCCCTGCCAAAACATGCAGACGAGATTTGGCTCAATCTTGAAGCTAAGTCTTGGGATGCCATGTTTTTAACCGAAACTTGGTTAAAAGAAAGTTCCAACCCCTATGTAGGTCTGGCCATCTCAGATGGTTATAGTATGGTAACAGCTAATCATGCCGGTAACAGGCGAGGGTGGGCTAGCAGTAATTCTTAGAAAGGATTAGGACATCTTGTCAAAAGAAATTGAGTTGGCAGGATCTTTAGAGGCAATCTCCTTTAGTGTTAGATTCTCTCCTACTTCCTCTTATGCGGGCCTGTTCATATACAGACCCCCAGACTCCGTGCCCTCTCATTGGACGGAATTGTTTGATACGATTGCAGACTTACCTTAAAATACTCTAATTTCCTTTTTCTTGGGGCCTTCAATGTCCATATGGATAAGGTTAACTGTCCACAGGCCCTCCAACTGGCTGACACTCTCAACGGGCTAAATCTAGCACAAATGGTGATTGCACCTACCCACGCAGCCGGCCACACGTTGGATCTGATTTTCTCCAACGAACACACCATGAAAGTGCTAGATTATTTACCGATGACCTGGATGCATCACCCTCACTAGTTTAGTCTGCACTAATCAGTCCTGTCTGGATGCTGAAGAGAGAAGAAATTGGAGGAAGGTTACACCCAAGCGTATGGGTCTAGAATTACAGGAAACGCTCCCATTACTTATATGACATCCCAATCAAGATGCGTCTGCCTTTGATGATTGGATTATCTCAGCCCTTGATAAAGTAGCCCCCATAAAAACCTTGAAACCCGCTAGGAAAAAAACATCAGCTCCATGGTTTTCACTCGAACTCCACCTATGTAAGCGACTTGAGCGTC
The DNA here is from genome assembly GCF_964261635.1 of Lissotriton helveticus. Taxonomy (NCBI): domain Eukaryota; kingdom Metazoa; phylum Chordata; class Amphibia; order Caudata; family Salamandridae; genus Lissotriton; species Lissotriton helveticus. The sequence goes on from NW_027611714.1 coordinate 2,630,243, forward strand.
TATGACGGAAAAAGTATGACCTAGAGGCTAAGAACACATATAGAATAGCATTAAAAATATTCCACAGGCTAAACCGCAATACTCTGATGGAATTTTTCGCAGATCAAATAAAAGCCTCAACTCTTCAAGAGAAGTTTTTAAGATTGTGCAAGGATTTCTGAACCACAAGCCTTAAAGAGCACGATTGCCCCTTCAGCTAGTCTATGTGAAGAGTTAGCTCGTTTCTTCCAGGACAAAATTCAGACTATCTACTCTTCTTTCCCCAAGATAGTTCCAGCAAGTCTCTCAGTCAAGACGCTGCCTACGATCCAGCATGTGGAGAGCAGGTCGGAATTTCGGCCCTTTAGCCCAGAAGCCTCTATGCTGGAACTTTATAAACTTAAGTCCGGCTCATCGGCTGATCCCTGCCCACCTAGGTTTTATAAACTTCTTGCTTTCAGGCTGAACCCCCTCCTTAATTCTATCTGGAATTCTTCTCTGAAAGAAGGCATCTATCCTACAAGGTGGAAAACAGCTTTTGAACAACCAATTCTGAAGAAAGAAGATGCAGACCCAGCAGACATAAAGAATTTTAGACCTATTTCACTTCTCTCGGCACCGGCAAAACAACTGGCCAAATTCTTAGAGTTCCACAATCTTCTGCATGACTCTCAGTCGGGATTTAGGACTGAGACGGCCTTGCTTGAAGTGGCAGAAACTATAAGGGAAATGGTGGACCAGGGTAGCTGTGCGATGTTGGTGACGCTGGACTTGTCCGCAGCATTCGATACTGTGTCACACCAGATCCTCCTGGAAAGACTTGCACTCCTGGGAGTGTCGGGGACTACCTTAAGTTGGTTCCACTTCTTCTTGGAGGGACGGTCCCAAAAAGTGTTCCTACGACCACACGTGTCGTCTTCCAGCCCCTCAGTTTGTGGAATCCCGCAGGGCTCAGCCTTGAGCCCTACTCTCTTTAATGTATCTCTGGCCCCTTTAGCTCCAATCATTGAACAACTAGGGGTGAAGGTCATATGATATGCTGATGACACTCAGCTGTGTTCTCCTTCAGGGAACACTCAAAGGCTGTATTTATAAACTTTAAGCGGTGTATGTTGATAGCTGCATGAAGTCAAATGCAGATAAAACAGAGGTCATTTTTTTTAATCAATCCTCTCCTCCCAAGCCTGACCTTTGGTGGCCTTCAGAGCTAAATCCTCCACCTTCTTCGGCTACATCAGCTAGGAACCTTGGGTTTAGGTTTGATTCCAATCTAACTGGCAAATCTCAAATATGCCAGGTCTCTTCCACGTGTTTTTGGAAGTTGAAAGCCCATGAGAAGATTTTTACATCTTCTGCCGATGGAATGTAGAAGGTCAGTGGTCCATGCATTAGTCATCTCACAGCTGGACTATGCAAATAGTCTGTTCTTGGGAATGCCAGATTATCTAATCAGGAAACTGCAGACTATACAAAATGCGGCAGTCAGGCTAATTAGGAACGTGCCATTCTGCCACCATATCTCACCAGATCTCCGAAGCCTACATTGGCCGCCTGTCAAAAGACGAATTGAGTTTAAGGCGTTGACTGTGGCTTACAGAGCAATCAGAGGCTCTGGTCCACAATACCTTACGCAAAGACTTCGGAAATAGTATCAAACGAGGGTCCTACGGTCAAACCACCAGGAGTTACTGGTGACTCCGCATTTTAGGAAACTTGGACTGGTGGACGAGCTTTCTCTGTAAGAACAACCTTGCTATGGGATTCTATGCCAGAACATCTTCGGAAGGCCAAGTCGGAACGATTGTTCAGGAAAGCATTGAAAACATTTCTTAAGCCCACCTAATCACCTGGTCATGCCGCTGCTGCTGCTGTTCGTGCTGGGACACCTCCGTCGGAGGTAGCCGTGCGCTTTATAAACTGCATTAGTAATAATAATAATAATAATAATAACAGAGCTTTAACTATACACAAGGACAAAGCACAGAAGTTGCCATCACCAGCCATAGTTCCTCCTGAAGCCCTCGTGGTCCGTATTCAATGGGCGGGAAGCGCAGTGGGGGTGACAAGACGGAAACGAGGAACAGCAGTAAAGCTACGAGAGAGAGAGAAAGCCAGGAAGAGGAAGTGCGAGGGAAGGAAGAGAAAGGGCACCTGGAGAAGGAGAGACCCTTACATTTCCCTCCCGGCACATAAGCAAGTGGCCGGGGCACTGATCTCATCCAGGTTAGACTACTGCAATGAGCTTCACTTGTCTATCAACAAGACTGTAAAAGCCAAACTGCAGCTGGTCCAAAATGCGGCGGCAAGATTGATTCTTGATATTCCTAAATCTCAATCAGTTTTGGCAGAGACTCTGAAGCTCAATTGGCTACCTGTGACAAACCTGTTACCTTCAAACTTTATGCATTGTTCGCAAGGCACTGCATAACACTGGGCCTGGAGAAATTAAAGACATGTTTCAATGATATATTCCCTCCAGACAGCTTCAATACTCAAGTCAAAATCTTGTAATTGTTCCTAAATACCAAAAGGCAAGTTGGGGAGTCCAGAGCCTTTTCTGTAGCCATATTAAAGCTATGGAACTCTCTTCTCCGTTCCATCTCCAGTCTTCAGGCTCACACCCCATGCCATAAGGCCTTAAAACCTGACTTATTATTCTGTCATGGATGCTTTCGGGGCTTTAGAGCATGGAATTTCTATTTCCATCTTTTTTTCTTTGTTTAGGACTAACTGCTATCAGCGCCTTGACGCCTTTGGGCATTTGTTTGTGCTCTATAAATCCTTTTCAGTTCATACAACGTTAGAGAGACATCAAGCCATTGCGAAAGCCTTGCAAAAAAAGACATTGCCGAACAGACCAGTCTGACCCTTTTAAAAATCTATGGGGTCCGCTTCACTGGCCCGCTGAGATGGGTGCACCTCCGTGACCATCCAGCCATGTCAGGAACTTTGCTGTTCACATCGATGACTCCCTGCCATGCATATCATGCAGTCAAGGTCACAGCTGTTTGCTTCACCATCTTAAAATGGCTTGGGAATATCCTTTGGATGCTACCTAATGCCACCCAGAAAACTGTGGTCCATGCCCTTATCACCTCACGGCTGGACTATGGGAATGTCCTCTTTCTGGGCGCGAATAAGGCTGTAACCTGTAGACTGCAGCTGGAACAAAACTCTGCAGCTAGACTTCTTTGCAGAGTCCCTAGTTCCACTTCTATTTCTGGCCATCTCCGTGATCTGCAATGGCTCAGAGTGGAAAGCCGCATAAAATTCGGAGCTCTCAGCTACATGTTTACGATCAAATGGGGTTCCGTTCCACAATACTTGCAGCCTCTTGCTCAGCCTTACATCCCTACACGCCACCTTCGTTCTGCTACTCTTGAAAATTCTACGGTCCCGAGGTTCAATCTTGCTAGGATGGGTGGCCGGTCCTTTTCTGATCTTAGCCAAATGCTCTGGAACCCCCTCCCGATCGCTATTCACAATGAAACCATCTATACAAGCTTCCGCAAATCCTTAAAGACCTGGTTGTTTGACCAGTAATGTCTTTCATCACTACTCCTCTGTATTTTGCTTCGTCTAGGCGCGGGGAAACCCTTTTTGGGTAGCTGTTGCGCCTTACAAATTCAATAAATAATAATACTAATGATAATAAGGCGAACAGGAACATGGAAAAGTGAAGAGGGTGAACGAGGAACACCAGGAGAGCGGCAGGCGTAAACATTAGCTTGTTTTCTGGTCCCATTATCTTTTCTTCTTGCCCTTCAACAGAAGGGCAAGAAGAACAGATAAGGGGCCAGAAATGGCGGCAGTGTCGAAAATGTCAGTCTTATTAGGTGCAATAATGCACTTAAAAAGCATTGTGTGTTCAGAATGGGAGGATGTGTAAACTGAGCTCTCTTTGTGTTGTTGTTGCAGTTATTAGACTCATTTCAGTTATTGTTATTATTATTGTTAATGTATAATTATTATTGCGTACACTAGGTCTCGCAAGAAGAATCAAAGCAATAAGTGATTATCTATTCCTGGATACCACTGAAGGCTTCCAGGAGCACACAACAAACAATGCCCTGTCTCATGTCCCGGTGTGAGCAACACCCTTGGATAAACTGCAACAAAAGCAATGCAAGCAACATCCAAGCTAAGAGGCGATTCTAGCACCGTTGTGAGTGGGTAAATGTCTTTGTCAAATCGGTACATGCATCCCCTACATTTGCCCGAATTGCACCCGTTGTGTGAAAGCACTGGATAGTGCTAGCGCAGTACAGTATCTTGCAGGGACTGAAGAATGCATGGCTCAGCAGTCTGTCTGCAAAAACCCTGAAGAGGCATGCATGACTCAGTAATCAGAGCACAAGTGTATCTGAAGAATGCATGGCTCAGCAGTCTGTCTGTAAAAACCCTGAAGAGGCATGCATGACGCAGCAATCAGAGCACAAGTGTATCTGAAGAATGCATGGCTCAGCAGTCTGTCTGCAAAAACCCTAAAGAGGCATTCATGATTCAGCAATCAGAGCACAGATATATCTGAAGGATGCATGGCTCAGCAGTCTGTCTGCAAAAACCCTAAAGAGGCCTGCATGATGCAGCAATCAGAGCACAAATACATCTGAAGGATGCATGGCTCAGCACTCTGTGTGCAAAAACCCTTATGAGGAATGCATGACTCAGCAATCAGAGCACAAGTGTATCTGACGAATGCATGGCTCAGCAGCCTGTCTGTAAAAACCCTTAAGAGGCATGCATGACACAGCAATCAGAGCACAAATATATCTGAAGAAAGCATGGCTCAGCAGCCTGTCTGCAAAAACCCTTAAGACGCATGCATGACTCAGGAATCAGAGCACAAATATATCTGAAGAATGCATGGCTCAGCATTCTGTCTGTAAAAACCCTTAAGAGGCATGCATGACGCAGAAATCAGAGCAGAAATATATCTGAAGAATGCATGGCTAAGCAGTCTGTTTGCAAAAACTCTGAAGAGGCATGCATGACGCAGAAATCAGAGCAGAAATATATCTGAAGAATGCATGGCTCAGCAGTCAGCCTGCAAAAACCCTTAAGAGCCATGCATGACTCAGCAATCAGAGCAGAAATATGTCTGAAGAATGCATGGCTCAGCAGTCAGCCTGCAAAAACCCTTAAGAGCCATGCATGACTCAGCAATCAGAGCAGAAATATATCTGAAGGATGCATGGCTCAGCAGTCTGTCTGCAAAAACCCTTAAGAGGCATGCATGACGCAGCAATCAGAGCACAAATATATCTGAAGAATGCAACGACTCAGCAGCCTGTCTGCAAAAACCCTTAAGAGGCCTGCATGATGCAGCAAACAGAGCACAAATATATCTGAAGGATGCATGGCTCAGCAGTCTGTCTGTCAAAACCCTTAAGAGGCAGGCATGACACAGCAATCAGAGCACAAATATATCTTAAGGATGCATAGCTCAGCAGTATGTCTACAAAAAACCTGAAGAGGCATGCATGATGAAGCAATCAGAGAACAAATACATCTGAAGAATGCATGGCTCAGCAGTCTGTCTGCCAAAACCCTTAAGAGGCAGGCATGACACAGCAATCAGAGCACAAATATATCTGAAGGATGCATGGCTCAGCAGTCTGTCTGCAAAAACCCTAAAGAGGCATTCATGATTCAGCAATCAGAGCACAGATATATCTGAAGGATGCATGGCTCAGCAGTCTGTCTGCAAAAACCCTAAAGAGGCCTGCATGATGCAGCAATCAGAGCACAAATACATCTGAAGGATGCATGGCTCAGCACTCTGTGTGCAAAAACCCTTATGAGGAATGCATGACTCAGCAATCAGAGCACAAGTGTATCTGTCGAATGCATGGCTCAGCAGCCTGTCTGTAAAAACCCTTAAGAGGCATGCATGACACAGCAATCAGAGCACAAATATATCTGAAGAAAGCATGGCTCAGCAGCCTGTCTGCAAAAACCCTTAAGACGCATGCATGACTCAGGAATCAGAGCACAAATATATCTGAAGAATGCATGGCTCAGCATTCTGTCTGTAAAAACCCTTAAGAGGCATGCATGACGCAGAAATCAGAGCAGAAATATATCTGAAGAATGCATGGCTAAGCAGTCTGTTTGCAAAAACTCTGAAGAGGCATGCATGACGCAGAAATCAGAGCAGAAATATATCTGAAGAATGCATGGCTCAGCAGTCAGCCTGCAAAAACCCTTAAGAGCATGCATGACTCAGCAATCAGAGCAGAAATATGTCTGAAGAATGCATGGCTCAGCAGTCAGCCTGCAAAAACCCTTAAGAGCCATGCATGACTCAGCAATCAGAGCAGAAATATATCTGAAGGATGCATGGCTCAGCAGTCTGTCTGCAAAAACCCTTAAGAGCCATGCATGACGCAGCAATCAGAGCACAAATATATTTAAAGGATGCATGACTCAGCAGTATGTCTGCAAAAACCCTTAAGAGGCATGCATGACGCAGCAATCAGAGCACAAATATATCTGAAGAATGCAACGACTCAGCAGCCTGTCTGCAAAAACCCTTAAGAGGCCTGCATGATGCAGCAAACAGAGCACAAATATATCTGAAGGATGCATGGCTCAGCAGTCTGTCTGCCAAAACCCTTAAGAGGCAGGCATGACACAGCAATCAGAGCACAAATATATCTTAAGGATGCATAGCTCAGCAGTATGTCTACAAAAAACCTGAAGAGGCATGCATGATGAAGCAATCAGAGAACAAATACATCTGAAGAATGCATGGCTCAGCAGTCTGTCTGCCAAAACCCTTAAGAGGCAGGCATGACACAGCAATCAGAGCACAAATATATCTGAAGGATGCATGGCTCAGCAGTCTGTCTGTAAAAACCCTGAAGAGGCATGCATGACTCAGCAATCAGAGCACACATTTATCTGAAGGATGCACGGCTCAACATTTTGTCTGCAAAAACCCTGAAGAGCCATGAATAACGCAGCAATCAGAGCACACATATATCTGAAGGATGCACGGCTCAGCAGCCTGTCTGCAAAAACCCTGAAGAGGCAGGCATGACACAGCAATCAGAACACAAATATATCTTAAGGATGCATAGCTCAGCAGTATGTCTACAAAAAACCTGAAGAGGCATGCATGATGAAGCAATCAGAGAACAAATACATCTGAAGAATGCATGGCTCAGCAGTCTGTCTGCCAAAACCCTTAAGAGGCAGGCATGACACAGCAATCAGAGCACAAATATATCTGAAGGATGCATGGCTCAGCAGTCTGTCTGTAAAAACCCTGAAGAGGCATGCATGACTCAGCAATCAGAGCACACATATATCTGAAGGATGCACGGCTCAGCATTTTGTCTGCAAAAACCCTGAAGAGCCATGAATGACGCAGCAATCAGAGCACACATATATCTGAAGGATGCACGGCTCAGCAGCCTGTCTGCAAAAACCCTGAAGAGGCATGCATGACGCAGCAATCAGAACACAAATATATCTGAAGAATGCACGACTCAGCAGCCTGTCTGCAAAAACCCTTAAGAGGCATGCATGACGCAGCAATCAGATTACAAATATATCTGAAGAATGCACGGTTCAGCAGCCTATCTGCAAAAACCCTTAAGAGGCATGCATGATGCAGCAATCAGAGCACAAATATATCTGAAGAATGCAATGACTCAGCAGCCTGTCTGCAAAAACGCTTAAGAGGCATGCATGACACAGCAATCAGAGCACAAATATCTCTGAATAATGCATGGCTCAGCAGCCTGTCTGTAAAAACCCTCAAGAGGCATGCAGGACTCAGCAATCAGAGCACAAATGTATCTGAAGGATGCACGGCTCAGCAGCCTGTCTGCAAAAACCCTTAAGAGGCATGCATGACTCAACAATCAGAGCACAAATGCATCTGAAGGATGTATGGCTCAGCAGTGTGCACTGTCACACTGTTGCATTGCATGCAGGCAGCAGGATTCCAGCATCACAAATATACTCTATGTAGGAAGAATGAGAGGCGATTTCTGTGCACGCACGCACACATTTATGCTGTGTAAAATTTGTGCATGGCTCGTCTGTGTGCACACACAGTTGTGCTGTAGAGGATACAAACACAGCAAGCAGAGCTCAACAGTCTTGTGCACAACTGCGCTGTATCAGTACCATACAAGGTGTGGCAGTGTGTGTGTGTGTGAAACTACATGCACAGCAGTTGAAAGCTGGGTGGAGCAACAGTGTGCACAATTGTACTGTGTTGTAATGTGCACAACTGACCTGTACAGCAAACCAGGTAGGAGTTAACAGTGTGCAGAACTGCCCCATACAGGAAGCATGCAAGGCGTAACTGTTTCTACTCATGCAGCACAGCAGTCTATATAAAGCATGTATGCTACTAAAGTGTGTGTACAATTGTACTGTGTAAAAAGAAAGCATGGCTCAGCAGTATGCAAACATTATTTTCACGGTAAGCATTTACAGCCGAACACTATGCACAACTGCACCTTAAATGAAGCATGCAAGGCAAGAGAGAGTGTTGCACATTTGGCAATAGGATGCATTGAGGGCACAGCTCAGCAGTGTGCACAACTGCACAGTATCATCAGAATGCCTGGTTAAGAAAGGCGCAGCAGAGGGCATGCGCAATTTTGCCATATAGAAATTATTTGTGGCTCATTAGTGTGGGCACAACTGAAATGAAGATGAAGCACGCCTGGTTCAGCAGTGTGCACAACTACCCAATATACGAAGCATGTTTGACTCAGCAGTGATTGCCCCATTACAGTGCGTAGAAGTATGCAAGGCGCAGCCGTGAGCGTCTGACTGGAAGCATGCAATGCTCAGCAGAGGGGTTACAATAGTGGTGTATAGGGATGCATGGCTCGCCACGGCGCTAAATTGCACTCAAGGAACCATGTATTGCTCAGCAGTGTGTACTACAGCAAAGTACAGTGAGCATGCAAGGTACTGCAGTGTGCACAAGGGTACAGTAAATGAAATGAGCTTGACTTTTATAACAAATAATCAAACAAATATGGAGAGAACACACGGTTTAGTAATGCATGCATGATTATGTAGCTACTGCTGGTTATAGCAGAAGTGTCACAGCCAACCGTGTGTGACTACCCAGATCCTAGATGCCTAGGAAACAGGTACTGCTCAGTACTTAATTTCGTTCCTGTGTGTCTCAGCACAAAGATTATGTGGGATGCTCATGTCTGTTTTGTGGGATGTGCATGCACCGGTATGTGGCCCACGTTGTCAGTTCGGTTGCTAGGAAGCGTACACTGCGCTCCTGTCAGTTCGCTGACCCTGTCCACGCAGGGATTTACTTTGCACTCGGACAGCGGATCTAACAGAGCAGAGAAGTCACTGCAAGCCCTAAAAGCAGCAAGCACCTTTCACCTCTGTTCACATGCACCACAAACAAGTACTTCCCAATAAGCACATGGTTATTGAGAGTGCCAGCCCCAGTGCCCTATCCATGCCCTGCCTAAAGCATATGCAGACCTGATGCAAAGTGCAACAATTACCTGGGGGCTCCCATGCAGCTCAGCATGTAGAGGGGGCCCAGGGGCTGAAGCATGGCTGAAGCGGGGCTGTCCGCTGACCATGGAGGAGAGAGCTGCAAGGTGCTTCCGCGAGATGGTCATGCTGCTAAATCTTTTTCTTTTTAATTATTTAAAGACTAATGAATGGATTTGCAACAAATTACAAAATGAGAACTTTCTGGAACAAGCGCTAGCTTGCTGCCAAATTTGGTGTAATATTTTTCAGCGGTCCGGGCTGTAGTCATGTCTAAAACCCTATGGGAAATTGCATGGGGAAAAGGCATTTTGGACCACCCTTTTTCTCGGCCTCTACTGATGAATGACCCCCAAAGCTTTCCAGATAGCAGCTGAATTGAATAGTAAACTAGCTTTAATACTTTTGTAGACTCGTCAAATGGAGCCAAAGTTATTAGCAAAACAAAAAATAATTTCTACGGAAACTAGGTCCTAACTATAACTACCTACTGGTGACAGCTAGTGTTTTATATATACATACATTGCGCGCATTGTCTCGCACACGGGGGGTCTGGCAACACATAGAAGGGATCTAACCTGCAGTGACTAAGGTGCGTTAGGTATTTACACCTATGCCACGCAGTTTATGCAATACACATGACGTATACTGCGTTAAAGAAACGCGAAGCATCGGCTCATAGAATCTTTAAATCGAGGTCAGCTGTGAGACGAGACGGCGTCGCCGATGTAAGTGATGCCGAAGAACCAACCGGCACTTTGAAAAAACGAGGAATTACACTGGAAAAAATTAGGAAAAGGGAAATCAGTCAATGGTGGGAAGCCACATCACTTCAAAATTTGCTGGATGTAAACAGAATAACGAGAGGCCTGAGAAACTTTATAATGCCCACAATGGCAAATCCTAGACCTGAGCTACTGAAGGATTGGACAGAAAATACTTAGAATCCTGATCAAGAGTGCATGGATAGAGCATTCGGATTTAACAACTAAAATCAAGGGCATAATGGATGAATTTGAGAAAGAAATAGATCAGGAAGGCGTTAAGAAAATACTTAAGCCAATTGAAGAACACCTCAAGACCCATGAAAAGGATGTAATAGAGCGCAAACAACGTAAATTCCTTTGAGATGAACTGATTGCGCAGCAGTAGGGATTGTGATATTTGCCCAAAACTTTGATAAAGCCCACCAACAAATTGCTAAAGATAGCAATGGAGCAGAGACAAATAGTTTCTTACCTGTCGGTGAAGTTTTGCAGCTTGAAGATCTTTCTAGATTCACTATGCTGTGCATTATTCCGCGGTCTAGTGGTTGGGTCCGGCATCGTAGTCTTTTCTTTCTTTTTTTTTTTTTCGTAGCCCAAGTGGGAGTCAACGTCCCACCTTTTGGTGTACTTCCAGTGATGTTGGCATGCCTCCAGCGGAAGCACCCACCTTTGAGCGCCATCTTCGGATTCTTATTTCTTCTTTTTGTGTTCTGCTTGTGAATCCTTTGGCAATGTTTTCTAGTTTTTCCTCCAAGTAAAGGATTTTTGCCGCTTTGTCTATTTAGGTGTCTGTTTGTATATTGTCCTTTTTATTTCCACCTTCTTCTCCTGCCTCCTCTTTCTGTCGGAGGTGGGTGGTGAATCCAGAAAGATCTTCAAGCTGCAAAACTACACCGACAGGTAAGAAACCATTCATTTTGCAGTGTGAATCTTTCTGGATTCACTATGCTGTGCATAGACTTTGTAGCGGTTTGCAATGTTTGTGGCGGCTGGGTGGAAGATGAGCGTTGGTTGTTGAATATATGTTGAAGAACCTTCTGTCCTACTTGTGCTTCCTTGTTCATCTGTATATCCACACAGTAGTGCTTAGTTAACTTGTGCACTGAAGCTCATGTTGCCGCAAGGCATATCTCTTGAATGGGTGTATTATCCAGGAAGGCTATTGTTGCTCCCTTCTTCCTGGTAGAGTGGGCTTGTGCCCCCTCTGCTAGTTGTTGGCCTGCCTGTTTGTGGCAGAATTGTATAGTTTCTGCGATCCATCCTTTGTTACTGGTCTACCTAGGAAACTGCTTGCGAAGGACACAAATAACTGATTTGTTTTCCTGTGCTCCTTAGTTCTTTCCATGTAATGCATTACTGCTCTTCTAGCATCCAGAGTGTGCAGTGCCCTCTTTGCGCTTGTGGACGGTTTCTGAAAGAAGCTTGGTATTTGTACTGTCCGGTTCATGTGGAACCTAGATACCACCTTTGGCATAAAGTGTGGGTCAGTTCTCATTACCACCCTATGATTGTGTATTTGAATGTAGGATTCCTGCAGTGTCAACGCTTGCAGTTCGCTTACCCTGCGCAGCGAGGTGATAGCCACCAGAAAGGCTGTCTTCATTGCCAGCATTTGTAGGGAGGCCTTATGGATGGGTTCAAAGGGCACTTTCATAAGCTCTTTTAGGACTAAATTAAGGTTCCATGCCGGTGGCGGCATCCTCTTAGGTGGTGCAATCCTTTTTGCCCCTTCCAGGAATCTCTTTACTACTTGTGAGGTAAAGAAGCTCTTTCTTGTCTCTCCTCTTGTGTAGGCTACTATCGCTCCTGATGAACTTAGTTTTGCTTTCAGCAGGTGCGTGAGGTATCTTAGCACTGTTGATTCCCTCATCTTTTTGTGTAGTTTCTTCTTGATGCACCATTGTGTAAACTCTTCCATTTTGCCACATAGCACCTTCGTGTGGTAGGTCTCCTTGCCTCTCGTAGCACCCGCAGGGTGCTCTCAGGTAACCTTAGGTGTGCAAACTCTAAGTCTTCAGGAGCCATGCCGCTAGGCTGAGGCTCTCTGGCTCTGGGTGTAGTACTTCTCCATTTTGCATGGAGAGTAAGTCTTTTCTTTTCCCGAACTTGTGGGGTGGTCCCTGTGCCATTTCCATTATTTGTGAGTACCAGGACTTGCATACACAAGGGGACGCAATCTCAAGGAGATCCTGTCTAAGCCCAGTGTACAGATCGAACCCGAAACCTTCAAAGGCCTCAGACCCTGCTACAACTGTAGCAATTGTAATAACTGTATACAGGGTAATATCACCAACCATCCCATGAAGGGTTACCCGATTAAACTGCGAGTGAATGCCACCTGCAACTCTAATAACTTGATCTACATGTTGAAATGTCCCTGCGGGAAATGTTACGTTGGCCATACGGAAAGAAAAATCAGAACCCGCTTACTGGAGCACAAGAGTAACATAAGGACTGGAAACAATAAATCCACAATAGCTGTACACTTTGCTGAACAAAAACACACAGTGGCTCAGCTTAAGTATCTTGTATTGGAACAAGTCACCCCCACACACAACAACAAACAGACCCTCCTGAAGAGAGAGAATTTCTGGATCCGCTATATGGCGACGATGCAACCACACGGTTTAAATGACCGGACGGAATTTCTGTGTGTTTTATATATGCTTGTTTTATCATGGTGACTCTTTGATTTGATGATGTGAATATTTGCGTGCTTACATTCATGGTGATATCACCTTTCCAGTTTCATTGTTTATGTTTACTTTCTATAACACGTTTGCACACTTCTGTTTTATCATTGTGATGTTTTTTTGACACGTTGCATTTACGTTTTGGCTTCCTTTTGACATTGGGACTTCTTTTCAGCTTATTCATTAGCAGTGTTCATTCTTCTTCGTTACCTTAAGATGGCGCCCATTTGGCGTCGCACTCTTAGTCCACTTTCTATCTTTATCTTTATGTGCGCGTCACACGCCGACTTTAAACTCACCGGGACCCAGTGAGTTAGGGGTTCCTAGTCACCGCGCTGAATAGAGGCTGATCACACACCGGATAGCCTGTAAGTACTCCCTACGGGGGACCTGACTTATCATGCATACAAGTCCGCTCACGTTAACAATGTGATACTTATGGTTATGCGTTCATTCGCAGATTTGGCGTTACGATCAACCACGGATGTAATCGATCCGTGAGTACTGAACTGTGTGTTTTCATGAATCCCTCAGTGATTCGGCATCTTTGGGTAACCTTGGTGGCTTGAGACTATCTGGCACTCTATCCTTTCCTCACGTTCACAACAGGAGAATTTTCGTTTCCGTTCTCTTTGCATTCAGTGATGTCTTGAGCTTTGACTATGTTTGCCTTGTTCACTGTCCATAAATCCCGCACGGGCATTCACGCTGGTCTTTTTTCTGCTGATACAGATTAGTTGTTTATGGTTCTTCATGGATTTTTTATGTTACACGCTTAAGGTTCACCACACCGCATTTAGAACTAGTTGGTGTTTTAAAGTGAAGTCAGTTGAACACCCATGATATCTGAATATTTTCTTTTATGTTTGTAGAGCTGTCCCCTGAGGAAGGGCTAGTCATCTGCCTGAAATGCATTGGGAGGATTAATTGTTGGATGACCTTTTAAGTTGGATGATGTATACGTCCCTTCAAAACATTGATGAACTATTGATTTGATGTGAATTAAACTATCATGGAACCTCTCTGAGCATTGGATTTAACATTTGGATTTAATCAGATGAACTGTTTATAAGACACTCCGTGTCTCTTTGCGATGTGCACCTGGGAGTCTTCCTCCCAGTGGAGGGAGCTTTGCATTAGTGTTACTGTCCCACGCTGTTTAGGCACAGACAGCGTTCTTCCCAGGCAGCACGCCACAAATTACCACTGTTCAATTTTGGTCACACTGAGCTGTGCAAGTCCGTTCTCTTTCATTTCTGAGTACCAGGCCTGCCTTGGCCACTGTGGTGCCACCAGGATCAGTGTCATTTTGCTGGTTCTGCACTTGTTGAGTACCCTGTGTATCAGTGGTATCGGGGGAAAAGCGTAGGCAAATGTTTTCGACCAGCTTATCCATATGGCAGTCCCCCGGGATCATTCCCCTGGTTACCTGTATGCGAAGTGTCGGTATTTTGCATTCTGGTGTGTTGCAACTAGGTCTATTGTCGGTGGTCCCCATCTCCTGAATAGCCTTTGCGTTTCCTGTGCATTGAGCTTCCACTCGTGGGATGCTGAAGTCTGTCTGCTGAGCCAGTCTGCTTCCACATTTTCCTCCCTGGTAGGTGTCTGGCTAGCAGGTCTATTTTGAGTGGGATGGCCCATCTCCATATTTCCTGCCCTAGGTTGGATAGTGCGACTGATTGTGTTCCTCCCTGTTTGTTGATGTAGAACATCGCTGTTGTGTTGTCTGTTTGTATCAACACTCTCTGTTTGTACTGTTGTTTCTGGAATGCCTTCAGGGCGAGGAACACAGTCTTCAGTTCCAGGTAGTTAATGTGTTTGACCGCATCTGGTGGAGTCCACAGACCCCTCACTTTGAGTTTGTTCATGTGTGCTCCCCATCCCATCTGGGATGCGTCTGTGGTGATGGTCACCATTGGGGTTGGTGGTGTTAAAGGCTTCCCTTTTGTTATGGTCTCCCTGTTCCACCACATAATCTCCTCCTGCACTGCATGCATTACAACCACTAGATCTTCCCAACTTCCTGTAGCTTGTGACCATTGTTGTTGCAGCCATTCCTGGAAAGGTCTCATGTGGAGCCGTATATTGGGGACCAGGTGTTTGCAGGACGCCATTATCCCCATGATCTTGCTCGCTGTCCTCACTGTCAGAGCTCGCCCCTTCTGGTAGAGGCGTGTGTCCTTCAGCAGGGCCAGTGTTCTCTTGTCGCTGGGGAACACCTTGCGCTGTATGGTGTTTTGCTCTGTGCCCCCAGGAAGATCTTCACTTGCTCTGGTTCCATTGAGGATTTCCCCCAGTGTATGGAGAAACCCAGGTCTGTCAGTGTTTCTGTGACCCGCTGTGCGTGTTCCTTGCATGTCCTGTGTGAACTTGCTTTTATTAGCCAGTCGTCGAGGTAAGGGTATACATGAACCCCTGCCCTGCGCAGGTACGCTGGCACGGCTGTGAGACATTTGGTGATCATCTTTGGTGTGGACTTTAGTCCGAAGGCTAGGGCTGTGAACTGGTAGTGTTCTTTGTTGATGGTAAATCTTAGTAGATGTTTGTGCTGCCTGTTCATGGGAATGTGCAGGTAGGCATCTTTGAGGTCTATGGTGGACATGAATTCTCCGTCCCTTATCTGAGGAATGACCTCTTGTAGGGATGTCATTTGGAATTTTTGTGTCTTTATGTATTTGTTTAGGTGAAGGATGGGTCTTAGCGTTTCGTCCATCTTTGGAACTAGGAAATAGTTTGAGTACACTCCCTTGTTCCTTTCTCTGAATGGAACTGGTTCGTTAGCCTCCTTTCGGAGGAGTTCTTGTGATTCCTCTAGGAGTAACGCTAGTTCTTTTCCTGAATGTGCCTTCCTCTTTGGTTTTCTGTTTGGTAGTTTCTTTTCCAGTTCTATGCAGTATCCAAATTGTATGATGTTGAGTATCCATTTGTCTGTAGTTATCTTCTTCCACTCCTGGAAGAAGTGTCTTAGCCCGCCTCCTATTGGTGTTACATGTTCGTCGATGTTTGGTCTGTGTAACTCCCTCTTGTTGACCTTGTTGTACCTCACCCTCGGAGGAGTCGTGTGGGTGGGCACGCCTTGCGTGACGGAGTCACTTTGTGGTGGGTTGTTGGCCCACTCTTCTTGTTTGCCCACGTCCATTCGCCCTCCCACGAAAGGACTGGCCCCGAGGTTGGTACTGCCAGGCTTGCTTTTGCTGTCCCTGCTGCGATTGATTGCCGCCCTGGTGTGCCTGCTGGAATGTCTGGTGAGACGACCTTGGCTTTTCGACGGTCTTCGCTGCCTGGGAGTCCTTTTCGAAGGATCCACTGGGCTGTTTGTCCTTGGATGCAGCTGCAGCCGTCGAGATTTTCGGCGCCAGTGCTCCCTTCGAGGACTTAGACTCTGTTTTTCGAGAGTCTGACTCGGGCTTTCGAGAGCCTGTCGGGGGTTTAGGGGTCGATGTCTCTCCTACCTCTTTAGATGCCTTCTTAATGGTCTCTACAACTGTATAGTCATCTGGTCCCTCGGCGATGTTGTCCTCTTCATCGCTGGAGAGGCCCAGGTCCCGAAGCGACAGAGGTTGGCCTTTGCCTTGCATGGTGTAGTTGGCCTTCCTCTGTCTCTCTCTAACCCTGAGTGTCTTCGGGGTGAAGGCGGAGCAGGCATTGCAATCCTTGCTCTTGTGGTCAACTGGTAAGCAAAGGTTGCAGACCGGGTGCTGGTCCTTCTGCGCGCATTTGTGGTGGCAGTTATGGCAGAATTTAAAAGGTGTTTTGTCCATTCCTGCGCTCAGGGGGCACCCTGTGTGCCCATTCTCCGTTGGACGTCGAAGATCTCAAAGTTCTCCTCCTTCTTCGTCGTCCCGGTTTGGTGATATTGTTCCTCTGTATCTTCTCCAATCTTTTCTGTGTAAAATTCGTCTTTTTCCTCTTCTTTTCTCCAAAAACTCTGGAGCCTCTCGGTGACGATCCTGGCCCAACGGCGGAAAAAAGAATCTGAAAATGGCGCCCAAAGGTGGGAGCTTATGACCGTGTAGTCATCTGGTCCCTCGGTGATGTTGTCCTCTTCGTCGCTGGAGAGGCCCAGGTCCCGAAGCGACAGAGGTTGGCCTTTGCCTTGTTTGGTGTAGTTGCCTCTTCTCTGTCTCTCTCTAACCCTGAGTGTTTTCGGGGTGAAGGCGGAGCAAACATTGCAATCCTTGCTCTCGTGGTCGACCGGTAAGCAGAGGTTGCATACCAGGTGCTGGTCCTTCTGCGCGTATTTGTGGTGGCAGTTACGGCAGAATTTAAAAGGTGTTTTGTCCATTCCTGCGCTCAGGGGGCCCGCTGTGTGCCCATTCTCCGTTGGACGTCGAAGATCTCAAAGTTCTCCTCCTTCTTCGTCGTCCCGGGTTGGTGATCTCGTTCCTCGGTATCTTCTCCAATCTTTTCTGTGTAAAATTCGTCTTTTTCCTCTTCTTTTCTCCAAAAACTCTGGAGCCGCTCGGTGACAATCCAGACCCAATGGCGGAAAAAACGAATCTGAAGATGGCTCCCAAAGGTGGGAGCTTCCGCAGGAAGCGTGCCGACGTCACAGGAAGTACACCAAAAGGTGGGACGTCGACGCCCACCTGGGCTATGAAAAAAAAGAAAGAAAAGACTACGATTCCGGACCCAACCATTAGACCGCGGAATAATGCACAGCATAGTGAATCCAGAATGATTCACGCTGCAAAAGTATCAGAATGAGGCACAGGCCAGAGCAATGAACTCGGATCGTTGGAAGACCTGAGAAACAAGATGGCACCAAAGATGTTTTTTTTCTGAGGAACTTCGGATGCTCCAAAAAGAAAACGAACACTCATTTCAGTCAAAACAAAGAGGCAGAGGAAGGGGCATAAAAGTGAAAGCCAGAGAAGAAGGCAGCGAAGGAAAACGAACAGCGGAACGGGAATACGGGGCCAGCAAAGAAAGAACAAGTAATGGCAGTACAATCGAAGGAAGTAACAGTAATAAACCACTCTAAAACACAAGCCTCACATGAGGACATTGAGACTCTTAAACTTGGACTATCCTTTTGTCCTACATCACAAGTAAATTATGTACAATTAAGTATTGATTTATTTAAGTTTGTTAGGAAGGTGAAATTGTACAAAATACATGCATTACGTCCAAACAGGGAAACAATTGATGTGACAACAACTACAAATTCTCCTCAGACTGCCCTTACAATAAGAGACCTTGAGATATTACAAACACTACACAGTTTAGAAGGAATGGAAGAGACCACAATCATATCTAGTAATTCCAATGACTCTCTAGATCCCACTAATATTGAATATATTAACAACATCCTTGGTATCGACACAGGGGGTACTGAGGCGACGAATTTTAGAATGCCATCTAGATCCATACCCCAAATACCCAAAGACAATATTGACGTATTCTCAGACACAGTTGAAGAGGACATTTTGAAACTAAGTAGAGAACACTTGAAACAGAGTAACTTGAACAAGAGACAATGGAACACATTAACTGAGTAAAAGAAAGATCAGACAATAGTCATCAAACCCTCCGACAAGGGGGGGCAACATAGTGATAATGTGTAGAGAGAACTATGTAAAAGAGGGACTCAGACAGGTGAGGAATAGCACCTGTTACGTTAGAACTGACAGGGAATATTTACAAAAAGTAATTACACACTATAAAGAAAGACTACTGGAGTGGCATGAACACCAACTACTCAGTTGGGATGAACTACAGTTCCTATAAAATGAAACACCTACCAGCCCCACACTCTACCTGTTACCAAAGGTACTTAAGGATGCACTAAACCCACCAGGTCGTCCCATTGTTTCCTAAAAAAATTGTATATTTGAAAATACCTCAATCTATGTAGATCATTTTCTGGCGCCATATGCACAGAATTTTGATTACTAGATTAGAGATACGCAAGACTTCATCCAAAAATCCAGTAATCTGTGTTGGGACAAGGAATGTTGGCTAGTGTGCTTAGACGTGGAAAGTCTGTACACTAGCATTAGGCATCAAGATGGAATGAATGCCTGTAAATACTTTCTCAGAATGAGAGATGCTAAGGTACTACAACACACACAGATGATCATGTAAATGATCGAAACTTGTCTAAAGGAGAACATTTTCCTCTTTGAAAATACATTCTATAAGCAAATACAAGGAACAGCCATGGGGACGTGCTTCGCCCCCAACTATTCCAATCTTTTGGTGGGCTGGTGGGAGTAGCACGTCCTATGGAATCAAGATCTGAATAGATTCATTGGTCAAATCAGTGTGGGTTCAGGTATATTGATGACGTCTTCCTCGTTTGGGAGGGGAGTGAGGAAGACCTTAAAATCTTTTCATCTGTCATCAATAACAACAACATCAATTTGAGATTCTACATGAATTACAGCCAGGAAACAGTGGATTTCATTGATATCAAAGTTTCACTCAAAATGGCACAATCCAGACTGATCTCTAGAGGAAGAACACTGCTGGCAACTCGATCCTCCTTGCGAATCTATCATCCACCAAGCTGCTGCTGGAGTATCCCCTATAGCAAGTTTCTCAGAGCCAAAAGAAACAGTATGTATGTATGTATGTATGTATACTTGTAAAGCGCACTGTTACCTCGTTACGTGGTGTCCTGGCGCTGTATACCGCTGGGGAACCCGTCCTGGCTTTCCCTGTGAGAGGGCACCCCAAGGTGAAGCCAGGGATCCCCGGCGTTGCTAGGGCCGTAGCACCAATGAAGGCTGTAGGAGAACCAAACAGGACATGCTAGATCGCTTTAGTGCCAGAAAGTATCCTAAGAAAAGCTTTATAAAAGCTCGCATAAGGGCTGATGAAAAATTGAGAGATTAACTTTTACAAGGAAAACCACATATATCAAGGAAACCTGACAAAGAACCGATATGATTTATCACCAAGTTTACAAGTCAGACAAACAACTTACGCAAGATCTTAAAGAGTAGATGGGCAATACTAACACATGATACCACCTTGAGTCCGAAGAGAGGCTAATACACCCAACATCACTTTTAAGAGAAATCTCTCCATAAAAGACATGTTAGTACACAGCCATCTCACAAGTAACAGACACACTTGGTTGCAACAGAGTTGAGGTTTCAGAAAATGTAGTCACTGCAAGGCGTGCAAATTCAGCACTAAAGTCTATGAGATTACCCTAGACAGGATTAGGAAGAAACACTGTATCACAAAACCAATCACATGCGAAACAAACTATGTACTATATGTAATCATCTGCCCATGTGACAGATGGTATATAGGGTTGACTACCTTTCCCATACAAAAGCGTATACTCGAACATTGGCATGCCATCACAAATGCAGACATGAGCTACAGCACAACACTTCAGGGAACACCGTGGGGGAGACTGGACCAAAGCCAGATTGTTTGGCATTGATACAGTTGTGAAACACCCTAGGGGTGGCAACAGAACTACTGCAGTACGCAGAAGGAAATCTAGGTACATATTAGAAGCAGGAAGTCTTGCTCCACATAGTATGAACCAGGATGAAGAGCTTTACATACATTTGTAAATTAGAAGCTCCTATGTGTAACTCATTTTTCTTTTCTTTTGATGATATTTCTAATGGTCACAAATGTATATAGTTCTTTCTGTAGACATATCACATTCATCATCGATAATATTTTCTCCTCTTATAATGGTTTTCCAAGATGCAACACAAAGAAAGCTGTACTAAGGTTGTACTTACGTTACGCTGGTATACTAAATCATTCTTTTTCTCCCTTATAGATATTTGGAAGCTTCCATGCACATCTGCTGGTAGTTTTAAGGAGACTATAGAAGGTGACCCCCATGTGGCAACACCTTTTTTTATTAACTGAGGTGGAAGTACGATTTAGTTTCATTTGGGTACTATACCCTTAAGCACAGCAGCATTTGTTTGTCAGTTTTGAGTTAGGGCACTAGACCCAAACAAGAAATTATTTATCAAAATAAAAATATAATTCAGAAATAAGCCAAACATAGTTGAACTGTCATAGAAACAGTACTATACCTAATATATGGTGGCTAAAGTCAATATTATTGGTAAAACTTAGTTTACTAAATAACAACTTTTGTCCGTCATTGATAAGGTTTTTGTTGACAAAGAGTCGAGGAGGAATTACAGAATGTGAAGTATTTTGTTTATGTCTACTTGAACGTGTTATTGCACGTTGTATAAATGCAATGAACATAGAGAAAAACAAGTTATGTGAAAAACTTTGTCAGATCGAAACGCGCCACTTTCATTTGCCAAATAAAAAACAGTGATAAAATACTACTGCTTTGGTGTGGCTGTTTTCTCAGGAGTAACAGGCAAAGCAGAATACATGTGGAATACACATATATATTCACTGAAAAACCTACAGGTTACATGGACATTAGAATTAGGTCAGATTTCACTGGTGCAAAACATAGAAATTCAGCTGGAACAGTTACCTGAGCTAACTATAACTTATGCCCCTGTAATGCACTGCTTATGACCTCACATATTGCATCATTCATGAAATGGTCAGTGACATCGCTAATGACAACATCCACAGAACCACTCACACACCCTCTCCTACCCCATAGAACCTCTCATACACCCAATCCCAACCCCACATAACCCCTCACATACCCAGTCACAGACCCATACCAGCACTCACACAACCAATGACTCATCCAAAGAGCCACTCACAAATCCACTTACTCACACAGCCACTTACACACCCACTAAGTCACCCATACAGCCACTCATGCACCCACTCACTCACCAATACAACCACCCGCATATACATACAGACAGACACACACCCACTCCTACCCCATAGAACCTCTCATACACCCAATCCCAACCCCACATAACCCCTCACATACCCATTCACAGACCCATACCAGCACTCACACAACCAACGACTCTTCCAAAGAGCCACTCACAAATCCACTCACTCACACAGCCACTTACACACTCACTAAGTCACCCATACATCCACTAATGCACCCACTCACTCACCAATACAACCACCCGCATATACATACAGACAGTCACACACCCATTCCTACCCCATAAAACCTCTCATACACCCAATCCCAACCCCACATAACCCCTCACATTCCCATTCACCGACCCTTACCGGTACTCACACAACCAGTGACTCATCCAAAGAGACACTCACTCAGACAGATGCAGCACATTCCTGCCCTTTCCCTATCACGCAGTGCAGCTAGGTGGCTTGCTGTGCTGCGCTGTGTGCCCCTAAGTGTAGCAGAAGGACGCGCAGTATGGACAGTTTTTTCTCAGTGAAGAGTAAAGAGCGGTGCAGCGTGCCTAGATTTCTCTTTTTTAATCGCCCCTCTGACTGTAGTAAAAAGTGATTCCGTTTGCAGACCACAGATGGGCTCGAAACACCCTGCACAGAATAGTCGAAGGCAGAGGAGTCTGAACAGATTTCCTCTTTTATATGAAATACCCCTCACAGTGTAATAAAAAGCAGTGCAGTGTGCACATCAGCTTTCCTGCCAACAGCCCTCACAGAGCAAGGAAAAGCAATGCAATACACAAATTTTCTCGGTTCTCAGAGATTATTAGTAAGCTGAGCACAAATTTCTCACAAAGTAGCAAAAAGTAGTGCAGTTTTCACAGGCATCTTCAAAGTGCAGTAAAAAGCAGAGCAATGTGCACCGATTTCTCACAGTGCAGGGTGCACATACTACTCATAGTGCAGTACAATGCAGGGCAGTATGCACAGATCGCTCATAGTGCAAATAGCCGTGCAGCATGCACTTATTCCACACAGTGCAGTACGATACAGGGCAGTATGCACAGATCGCTCATAGTGCAAATAGCCGTGCAGCATGCACTTATTCCACACAGTGCAGTACGATGCAGGGCAGTGTGTGTTGGACAGGCCCCATGAAGGGCTCGCTCCCTCCCCGAATGACAGGGCCCTGGTACCGGCCTTCCAGGTACTACCCGCAGAAGCAACCCCCAACCCGTCCCCCGGGACGTCTGCTCCTGGGAATTCCGGTGTCCCTGGCCTGGGCCACCGTCAGCACCTTTGCCCGGGCCAGCCGCCATCTTAGACACTGCGCCACAAGGCCGCGTGGCCTCAGCTCGACCCCAACCCCGGGCCTGGCCAGGCCCCCGACATCCCGGCACCAACATCCACCCAGGAGGTGAACGGACCACTTGGTCGGTCAATGGGAGTAAGAAGTGTCGATGGCTCTCTCCCGCCAGGTGCCGATCACCCCAGCCTCCCCGGGCGCTGGCTCCACCCCCCTGCTGGGTGTCTGGACTCCCTCATCCCGGACCTCCCGACCTCCAAGAGCGAGGGTCCGGACATCAAAGAGTGCCAGACCTATAATTGAGGCAGCCCCAGAACAGGAAGGCAGTTGTATCCTGGAGTCGAGAGACACCGCGACGAACTCATCCTTGACGGACTGCTGGCGCTGCCGCAGCCCTGCCTTGTGAACTATTGTCCTGCCTGCTGGCGCTGCCGCGGCCTTCTGCAACCTTCATCCTCGTGGGACCCGCTGGCGCTGCCGCGGCCCGTTGTAACCTTCATCCTCGTTGGGACCTGCTGGCGCTGCCGCGGCCCGTTGTAACCGTCATCCTTGCTGGGACCTGCAGGCGCTGCCGCGGCCCGTTGCCACCTACGACCTCTTCGGGACCTGCTGGCGCTGCCGCGGTCTGACCCGTCCGAACACCGAGCTCGAGGATTGTGAGCTATCACCGTTCCACCGCCGTACCTACGGGTACCAAGACTGTCCCGCTACCCCCTTCCCTAATAGAGACTAGAATTGAGAGGATCATCGTGTCCAGATCTCATTGTATCGTGCTAGCTTACCTCAAGAACTGCCTATAAAAGGTGTTAATCTGATCTTCGTGTGGTGTCCATCTGTGGGGGGGAAGTTACTTGTCTGTACGATCGCTGGGGACGGCCCTCACCGGAGGCCTCTCCCCTTGTGCTCGGCCGACCCTCCAGGTCCCCGTCTAACAGTGTGCATAGATCGCTCATAGTGCAAATAGCCGTGCAGCATGCACTGATTCCACACAGTGCAGTAAGATGCAGGGCAGTGTGCCCAGATTTCTCATAGTGCAGTAAGATGCAGGGCAGTGTGCACAGATTTCTCATAGTGGAGTATGATGCAGTGCAGTGTGACAGGTTTCTCATAGTGCAGTAAGATGCAGTGCAGTGTGACAGGTTTCTTATAGTGCAGTTAGATACAGGGCAGTGTGCACAGATTTCTCATAGTGGAGTATGATGCAGTGCAGTGTGACAGGTTTCTCATAGTGCAGTAAGATGCAGTGCAGTGTGACAGGTTTCTCATAGTGCAGTAAGATGCAGTGCAGTGTGACAGGTTTCTTATAGTGCAGTAAGATGCAGTGCAGTGTGACAGGTTTCTCATAGTGGAGTATGATGCAGTGCAGTGTGACAGGTTTCTCATAGTGCAGTAAGATGCAGTGCAGTGTGACAGGTTTCTCATAGTGCACTAAGATGCAGTGCAGTGTGCATAAATTCACCCTTAAACACACATAATGACCACAAAACTCCCCAGGGCCGGAAAGAAAGCCCCTACACCCTCCCAGAGGTCCCCAGGTAAAAGAAGCCAGCTCAGGCCACCCCTTCAGTCATTTTTCATAGTGGGGTAAGACGAAGTGCAGTGACACCAATTCCTTATAGTGCAGCAAGGTGCAGTGCAGTGTGCACAGATTTAAAACAGTGCAGTTAGATACAGTGCAGTGCACTGACATAGACTTGTCATAGTGCAATAAGATACAGTGCACTGCACAGACTCCTCATAATGCAGTCAGATGTAGTGCAGTGTGCACAGATTTCTCACAGTGCAGTAAATAGCATTGCAGTACTCTGAATTCCTCATAGTGCTGTAAGGTGCACTGTGGTGTGCACAGATTCCTCATAGTGCAGTAAGAGGCGGTGAAGCGTTCACACATTTCTCAGAGTGTACTACGTTACAGTGCAGTGTGAACAGATTTCTCAGAGTGGAATAAGACGCAGCACAGTGTGCACAGATTTCTCATAGAACACTAAACTGCAGTGCAGTGTGCATAGATTACTCATTGCAGTACAATGCAGTGCAGTGTTGTAGGAGAGTAGGGTCTGCTATCCTATGGTCACCCCAAATTTTTGCTTTTTGCTTCACTGGTTTTCGACTACTGAGGCTGTGGGCCTGCTAATCAGACCCCCAGCCTGCTGTTCTCTCACTAAATTAATGACACATGTGCTATAGGCACATACCAATTGGAAATGGACTCCTTGTCAGCCCCTGTATAATGCACTATAGGTGCCCAGGGCATAGGGGCCACCAAGGCCTACCAGGGGCTGCAGCATATCTTTTGCCACCCCTGGCTGGTTCTTAAATTGACACAACTGGCTGATCACTCAGCTGGGGTAAGGTGGTGTAATCACCCCTTGCTTAGGTATAGTATACCTATATCTAAACCTATATCTGGACACATGTAAACCTGTGAGCCACTCCTATGGAAGGCCTCATCAATCCTGGAGGCAGGGTGCGTGGTTTTATGTGAGATGGAGCTCTAGCATGAGCTGAGCCTGTCTGCAGCTGTCGGGAACAACTCCCTAAGCTGTTTCAGGATAATGCCATACCATATACTCTTAAGTGCCTTATAATCCTCGCGGTTAAATAGCAACTTTGGTTTGGCTTTATCAAAACATGTCGTGTAAGGTGTCATACGATTTGGAATACCATCCCCTCGCCAGTTCTGGCGACGGGGATGG
Organism: Lissotriton helveticus; assembly: GCF_964261635.1. Classification (NCBI taxonomy): domain Eukaryota; kingdom Metazoa; phylum Chordata; class Amphibia; order Caudata; family Salamandridae; genus Lissotriton; species Lissotriton helveticus. Next base: position 2,655,933 of record NW_027611714.1, read on the forward strand.
CATTCCACCCCTCTAGAGGGGTAAGACATGTTCCTTTACTAAATGCGGTTAATTTCTCCAAAGACCTTAAGATCCACAAAATGGATGCCTCTGCCACAGACAAATGTCTGGACCCCTGCAGTTGACCGAAACTCAGCAGATGGGGACTGGACAAAGGGTTTCCTGTCACAGGAGGGTGTCACCGCCCTCCAGACAGGAGATAGTGGATTGTAGCAGGGAGGTTTGAAAGAAACCAGACACTGCCTGGGGCGCACAAGGCTGCCCCTTGCATAATCCGGCCAAACCGGTTCTGGGGCACTCCAGCCCTCGTGCCAGGGCGGCCTGGATCAAAGGAAGGGGGTGTATCCACCCACTTCCTGGGTCCCACCCATAGGAGGGGACCTAGCAGGTAATCACGCCCCCCAGATTGGAATAAGAGTGGGAGCAGTGCCAATGCACATCAGATTTCCTGGAAGAAACATTAGAAACGAAACTCTGGACCCTTCGCCCTCCATCTCAACGTGGAAGCCCGAAGAATCTCCCTTGTGGTCAAGGAGTGACCACCCTGCAGCAGCAGGCACCATCCAGCCCTCGACGTCTACTTAGTTGCAGTTCCCGCCGGAACTCGAGCGACTGAGATCGACGAGATCAAGCCTGCCTGCCTTCTAAAAGCCCGATCCACAGTCCCTGCAAAGCTGAGACCCGTGGAGGCGACCGGAAGCGCGGGGCACGCCATCTTGAATTGACCACGAGACGCTGACCGTGCAGCCCACGAGTGATCCTCGAAGCTGTGCACCTGGGTTTGAGAAGCCCCCACCCTGAGCTACTCCTGAGCCGAAGTTCAGCCCTCCACACTCGACGAGTGCTGCGTGGGGCCCTTTGGCTCTATTTGGCTCAACGCGTTGGCCCGGTCACTTGCCAGCTGGCTAGTGGTCCCTGTGCCGACGAACTACCTAAGAAGACTCGTGAATCGGGTTGCTCCAGATCCACACAAGCTCCCCTGAAAAGGAGCCCCGACTCTGACCTTCCTGGTCCGAGTGAGAAGCAATCTTCCGATCCCGCGTGGATTGCTCTTGCCAAGGCTTGTTTGCTCCAAACTTGAAGCCGACTGCACCGACGGTGAGAGCCTGCGTGGGACAGATCGTGACCTGCTCCTGGACGTCGCAGATGCCGCAGAGCCCACGTGACAGCGGAGAGAAGCTCCTCGACGACCACCTGATTGCGCCCGACATTGCCTGGTTCCGTCCTGGTTCCACCCTGGTCACTGCTGAGTGACCCAGACTCTGTCCCCTCTGCTTTCAGGTACTCTACAACTTGAGTCCACCCTTGGACTCCACCGGACACTTCATCTTTAACCCGCCTGCAGCCCTTTCAGCTTCAAGCACCAAGAGCCTGCGAGTCAGAACCCGACGCCACTTCGACCCTGTGCACCCACTTCCTGTGGGTGAGGTAACTTTGCTCCGCTGGTGTTCCCACACTGGTGCACACCTCTAGGGTCTGTGTGTTAAGTTTTGTTCCTCTAGGTTCAGCGGAAGTGTCCTTTAACTTTAACTTTACAACTTTTACGCACCATTGGTTAACATTGGTGCGTGCGTGCGCTTTCCACACATCTCCCGAATCCCAAGGGCCATTCCCGACTTCAGCATTGCTTGTCCTGACTGCTCCCAGCGATTCCCTAGGCCCTAGGCCTAACCACTGCTCGAGTGGCATCTCTTATACCACTTGTTTAGTATATGGTTTGAGTGGCCCCCTGCCCTCATCCATAATTGTGCAACTTTGTATGTTTAAACAGTGCTTTTGATTTAACGCTTGTGCCCCTTTATTCATAAAGAATACTGGGGATTGTTTTTAGTAATAAACACATATATTTTTATAATATATACTTGTGTGGTGTCCTTTCATTTGGTATTACAGGATTCTATGTGGTAAAACAGCTCGCTTAACACGACCTCTTAAGTTAAGCCTTTAGGCTGCTTAGTCCATGCTACCCCTAGGATAGCTTGTCTAATAAGGTTGACTTACAACCAGACACCATAAGGGATTGTTTGGTCAGGTAGTAGGTGGTTCCAGAATTGGAAACATCCCCTACCAGGCCAACTTCTCACATTGGTGAGCAGCGGTGCGGATTTGAGCTTGCTGTTGTTTTACCATTGCAATCTTTATATCAAATTGAAAGATCACATCAAGTACCTCTAGGTACATATAAATCAAAAGCTTAGCATATTAAGTTCTACTGAACTTAGTAGTTGTAGGTTGAAGGGATTAGCACACCCTGACTACAACTCACTAGCAAGGTACAGTAGGAAAACACTTAGTGTAGGTAAGTGCACCACTTACACCTCACTAGTAACCATGTCTGACACAGGAAAAGCCTCAGGGTCTACTCCTGTGACAGTTGACCCTACCCAGGCAACTTTTGGATATGACAAACTAACCCGCAGAGACTTGATTGCCTTGTGCAAAGCAAGAGGGTTAAAAAGGGGCAGAAGCCCCACCTGCCTAATCCTGGTAGAAATCCTAGAACAGGATGACTTAGACAAGGCGAAGCAAGCTTCCCTAGAAACAGGAAATGGAGGGAACCCCCCTGAAACTGATCCCCCTCAGGAGGAGGAGGATGATGATGACTTAGATGAGGACTCAGATGTTGAGGACTTAGAAGTTCAGGATCAGGGTAGCCAGGTTCCAGTTGCCAGGCTTAGCCAGGCCAACTTGGACCTACTGGGGAATGGAGAGGGCCAGCACCTCCCCAGAACCCAACATGTTATTCTCCCAGGCAACAGAAGAGTGAGATCTCCCTCAGGAGACTCTCATGTTTCTAGTGCCTCCAGAGAATCACAGAGAGGCATGAATGCTTCTCAAAAGCTAGAGCATAGGGCCAGAATGAGGGCTGTCAAACTCCAGATAGAGAGGGAGGAGGTAGCCTTGGCTCAAGCTAGACTTGCCTTGGCAAGAGAGCAGAAATTAAGTGGCTTAGATGTCACTGGTGGCAGCAATTTTCCAAGAGAAAAAGACAGGGCCTATGACAATAGAAACCTGACCAAAATTGTGCCCCCCTTTAAAGAAGGGGATGACATCCACAAATGGATGACTGCTCTTGAGAGAGCCTGCATGGTACAGCAGGTTCCTGAGAATCAGTGGGCTGCAATTTTGTGGTACTCCTTTTCTGAGAAAGGGAGGGACAGGCTCCTCACAGTTAGACCTGAGGATGCCAAAAACTACTCTGTTTTGAAGAGTGCTCTTATTGAAGGGTATGGCCTAACCACTGAGCAATACAGGTTGTTGTTCAGAGACACCCAAAAAGCACAGACTCAAGACTGGACTGATTTTGTGGAGTGTGCCACTAAGGCTTTGGAGGGTTGGTTGCAGGGAAGTAAAGTTTCAGACTATACAGGATTGTACAATCTTATGATGAGAGAACAGATCCTTAATAACTGCACAAACCAGCTGTTGCATCAATACCTTATTGACTCTGATCTGACCTCTCCCCAAGAATTGGGAAAGAAGGCAGACAAATGGGTCAGAACAAGGATTAAGCAGAAACCCCAGAACCAAGGTGGTGACCAGAAGAAAACAGACCAGAAGGGTGGTAACCAGAATCAGAAAGATAAAGAAAAAGACCAGAAGTCTTCAGGCCCCCAAACTAATAGTAAGGAGGGTGGTTCCCAAAATGGTAACAAGAAGAAGAAGAACAAAGGTCCAAAGACACCTTGGTGTAATACCTGCAAATCAGTTTCACACTGGGGCAGTGAGTGCACCAAGGCAAATCCAGTTCCCACCACTACAGCTCCTAAAGCAACTGCAACCCCAAGTACAGTAAGCAGTGGTGGAACACAGTCCAAGGGTGTAGCTGGGTTGACCCTGGGTATTGAAGTAGGATCTGGCCTAGTCATAATCCCTACACAGGCAGTTCTCCTGTATGATGTGGACATTGAGTTGCCCACTGCAGTAAGCCCCACTAACCTGGGCAAATACAGGCAGACTCCCTTAATTAATGAGAAACTGGCTCAAGCATACAGGGACACATGTGCCAGTGTCACAATGGTGACACCTGACTTTGTGGACCCTGGACAGATTGTACTAGGTGAGAGCTACCTAGTGACCAACGCCAGCAACTCCACTACCTCCCATAGTGTGGCAGTTGTGAACTTCTCCTGGGGAGGGGTTGATGGCCTAAAGAAAGTTGTGGTGAGTGCAGACCTACCAGTAGACTGTCTGTTAGGCAATGACCTTGAACGCTCAGCATGGTCAGAAGTGGAGTACAGGACTCATGCAGAAATGCTAGGGATTTCAGAGCATGTCCTTGCCATGACAAGGGCTCAGGCTAAGAAGTGCCTTCCTGAACCAGTGGTGGATCTTGAAACAATAGACCAGCCACAACCCAAGAGAAGGAGCAAGAGAGGAAAGGCTCAGCCTTCCACCTTGCCCCAGGTTGAGGATCAAGTTTCAGAGGAAACTGATTCTGCAGTCCAAGAGGAGACTGTCTCTGAGGAGCTTGAACCTGACCAGGTTGAGTTTCTGGGGACAGGGGGACCCTCAAGGGCAGACCTGAGGCAGGCTCAATTAGATTGCCCCTCCCTTGAACCCCTCAGACAGCAGGCTGCTGCTGAGGCTGCTGGGGATGCCCAAGGTACCCATACTGTGTATTGGGATGATGGACTCCTTTACTCAGAGGCTAGAGACCCCAAGCCTGGCATGACGAGGAGGTTGGTCATACCTCTGCAGTTTAGGGGGTTCCTTCTTACCTTGGCCCATGATATTCCCCTTGCAGGACATTTAGGCCAGAACAAGACGTGGGACAGGCTTGTTTCACACTTTCACTGGCCTCACATGTCAGAGGATGTCAAGGAGTTTTGTCGCTCCTGTGTCACTTGCCAAGCCAGTGGTAAGTCAGGTGGCACAACAAAGGCCCCCCTAATACCACTACCTGTGGTGGGGGTCCCCTTTGAAAGAGTTGGAATTGATATTGTGGGTCCAATGGACCCCCAAACAGCATCTGGGAACAGATTCATACTGGTGGTAGTGGATCATGCCACCAGGTATCCAGAGGCTATTCCCCTGAGGACCACCACAGCACCTGTGGTGGCAAAAGCCCTCATTGCAGTTTTCTCAAGAGTGGGCTTCCCAAAGGAGGTGTTATCAGATAGGGGCACCAATTTTATGTCCAGCTATCTGAAAGCAATGTGGAAGGAATGTGGAGTAAACTATAAGTTTACCACCCCATATCATCCACAATGCAATGGGCTTGTGGAGAGATTTAACAAGACCCTTAAAGGCATGATAAAAGGATTACCAGAGAAGCTCAGGCGGAAATGGGACATTCTTTTACCCTGCCTGCTCTTTGCTTACAGAGAGGTCCCACAGAAGGGGGTTGGCTACAGCCCTTTTGAACTTTTGTTTGGCCACCCTGTGAGAGGTCCATTGTGTTTGGTGAAGGAAGGATGGGAGTTACCTCTCAAAAAGCCCAAACTAGACATAGTGGACTATGTACTTGGTCTCCGCTCCAGGATGGCTGAGTACATGGAAAGAGCATCCAAAAACCTGGAGGCCAGCCAAGAATTACAGAAAGCTTGGCATGACCAAAAGGCTGTGCTGGTAGAGTTCCAACCAGGACAGAAGGTATGGGTACTGGAGCCAGTGGCTCCAGCAGCACTCCAAGACAAATGGAGTGGACCCTATCCTATTATTGAGAAGAAGGGGGAAGTCACCTACTTGGTAGACTTTGGAACACCCAGGAGCCCTCACAGGGTAATCCATGTGAATCGCTTGAAAGCATTTGTGGACAGGGAGGACATGAGCTTGCTCATGGCCACAGATGGGGAACAGGAGGAAGAGAGTGACCCTCTCCCAGACCTGCTTTCTCAGAACCCTGATGATGGTTCAGTTGATGGAGTAGCCTTGGCAGGCAGCCTCACTGACCAGCAACAGATGGACTGCAGACAAGTTTTGCAGGCCCACAGGCATTTGTTTTCACTCACACCCAGCCAGACTGACTGGTGTACCCATGTTGTGGACACTGGTGACAGTCTGCCTGTCAAGAATAAGATCTACAGGCAACCTGATCATGTCAGGGATTGCATCAAGGCTGAGGTGCAAAAGATGTTGGAGCTTGGAGTGATTGAGCCATCAGAGAGCCCATGGGCCAGCCCAGTAGTCCTGGTGCCAAAACCTCATACCCAAGATGGAAAGAGAGAAATGAGGTTTTGCGTGGATTACAGGGGTCTCAATGCTGTCACTAGGACAGATGCTCACCCCATTCCAAGAGCAGATGAGCTCATTGACAGATTGGCTTCTGCCAAGTTTCTGAGCACATTTGATCTGACAGCTGGCTACTGGCAAATCAGACTAGCTGAGGAGTCAAAAGCCAAAACAGCATTCTCTACCCCTAGTGGACATTATCAGTTTGTGGTAATGCCCTTTGGTTTGAAGAATGCACCTGCCACTTTCCAAAGGTTGGTGAACCAAGTCCTTACTGGGTTGGATGACTTTTGTGCAGCTTATCTAGATGATATTGCTGTCTTTAGCTCAACCTGGGAGGATCACCTGATCCACCTGAAGAAAGTTTTGGAGGCCCTGCAAAAGGCAGGCCTAACTATCAAGGCCACTAAGTGCCAGATAGGGCAGAGTAAGGTTGTATACCTGGGCCACCTAGTAGGTGGAGGCCAGGTTCAGCCACTGGAAAGCAAAATCCAGGCCATACAGGACTGGGCTCCTCCAGTTACCCAGACACAAGTCAGAGCCTTCTTGGGCCTGACTGGGTATTACAGAAAGTTTGTGAAAAACTATGGGTCTATAGTGACACCATTAAATGACTTGACATCCAAGAAGATGCCAAAAAAGGTTCAGTGGACAGTTAGCTGTCAGAAGGCATTTGATGACCTGAAGAAGGCCATGTGCTCTGCACCTATCCTGAAGAGTCCTGACTACTCCAAACAGTTCATTGTTCAGACAGATGCTTCTGAGTTGAGGGTGGGAGCTGTGCTCTCACAACTTAATCAAGATGGTCAAGACCAGCCTATTGCTTTCATTAGCAGGAGGCTGACTCCCAGAGAAAAACGTTGGTCAGCCATTGAGAGGGAGGCCTTTGCTGTGGTTTGGGCATTAAAGAAGTTGAGGTCCTACTTGTTTGGAACTCACTTCCTGGTGCAGACAGACCATAAGCCCCTCTTATGGCTTAATCAGATGAAGGGTGAAAATCCCAAACTGCTCAGGTGGTCCATTTCCCTACAGGGGATGGACTTTACAGTGGAGCACCGCCCAGGGACTGACCATGGTAATGCAGATGGTCTCTCCAGGTACTTCCACTTAGAACATGAAGACTTATCTGGTCAAGGTTAGTTTAATGTCCCTGCGTTTGGGGGGGGGTTGTGTAGGAGAGTAGGGTCTGCTATCCTATGGTCACCCCAAATTTTTGCTTTTTGCTTCACTGGTTTTCGACTACTGAGGCTGTGGGCCTGCTAATCAGACCCCCAGCCTGCTGTTCTCTCACTAAATTAATGACACATGTGCTATAGGCACATACCAATTGGAAATGGACTCCTTGTCAGCCCCTGTATAATGCACTATAGGTGCCCAGGGCATAGGGGCCACCAAGGCCTACCAGGGGCTGCAGCATATCTTTTGCCACCCCTGGCTGGTTCTTAAATTGACACAACTGGCTGATCACTCAGCTGGGGTAAGGTGGTGTAATCACCCCTTGCTTAGGTATAGTATACCTATATCTAAACCTATATCTGGACACATGTAAACCTGTGAGCCACTCCTATGGAAGGCCTCATCAATCCTGGAGGCAGGGTGCGTGGTTTTATGTGAGATGGAGCTCTAGCATGAGCTGAGCCTGTCTGCAGCTGTCGGGAACAACTCCCTAAGCTGTTTCAGGATAATGCCATACCATATACTCTTAAGTGCCTTATAATCCTCGCGGTTAAATAGCAACTTTGGTTTGGCTTTATCAAAACATGTCGTGTAAGGTGTCATACGATTTGGAATACCATCCCCTCGCCAGTTCTGGCCACGGGGATGGCATTCCACCCCTCTAGAGGGGTAAGACATGTTCCTTTACTAAATGCGGTTAATTTCTCCAAAGACCTTAAGATCCACAAAATGGATGCCTCTGCCACAGACAAATGTCTGGACCCCTGCAGTTGACCGAAACTCAGCAGATGGGGACTGGACAAAGGGTTTCCTGTCACAGGAGGGTGTCACCGCCCTCCAGACAGGAGATAGTGGATTGTAGCAGGGAGGTTTGAAAGAAACCAGACACTGCCTGGGGCGCACAAGGCTGCCCCTTGCATAATCCGGCCAAACCGGTTCTGGGGCACTCCAGCCCTCGTGCCAGGGCGGCCTGGATCAAAGGAAGGGGGTGTATCCACCCACTTCCTGGGTCCCACCCATAGGAGGGGACCTAGCAGGTAATCACGCCCCCCAGATTGGAATAAGAGTGGGAGCAGTGCCAATGCACATCAGATTTCCTGGAAGAAACATTAGAAACGAAACTCTGGACCCTTCGCCCTCCATCTCAACGTGGAAGCCCGAAGAATCTCCCTTGTGGTCAAGGAGTGACCACCCTGCAGCAGCAGGCACCATCCAGCCCTCGACGTCTACTTAGTTGCAGTTCCCGCCGGAACTCGAGCGACTGAGATCGACGAGATCAAGCCTGCCTGCCTTCTAACAGCCCGATCCACAGTCCCTGCAAAGCTGAGACCCGTGGAGGCGACCGGAAGCGCGGGGCACGCCATCTTGAATTGACCACGAGACGCTGACCGTGCAGCCCACGAGTGATCCTCGAAGCTGTGCACCGGGGTTTGAGAAGCCCCCACCCTGAGCTACTCCTGAGCCGAAGTTCAGCCCTCCACACTCGACGAGTGCTGCGTGGGGCCCTTTGGCTCTATTTGGCTCAACGCGTTGGCCCGGTCACTTGCCAGCTGGCTAGTGGTCCCTGTGCCGACGAACTACCTAAGAAGACTCGTGAATCTGGTTGCTCCAGATCTACACCAGCTCCCCTGAAAAGGAGCCCCGACTCTGACCTTCCTGGTCCGAGTGAGAAGCAATCTTCCGATCCCGCGTGGATTGCTCTTGCCAAGGCTTGTTTGCTCCAAACTTGAAGCCGACTGCACCGACGGTGAGAGCCTGCTTGGGACAGATCATGACCTGCTCCTGGACGTCGCAGATGCCCCAGAGCCCACGTGACAGCGGAGAGAAGCTCCTCGACGACCACCTGATTGCGCCCGACATTGCCTGGTTCCGTCCTGGTTCCACCCTGGTCACTGCTGAGTGACCCAGACTCTGTCCCCTCTGCTTTCAGGTACTCTACAACTTGAGTCCACCCTTGGACTCCACCGGACACTTCATCTTTAACCCGCCTGCAGCCCTTTCAGCTTCAAGCACCAAGAGCCTGCGAGTCAGAACCCGACGCCACTTCGACCCTGTGCACCCACTTCCTGTGGGTGAGGTAACTTTGCTCCGCCGGTGTTCCCACACTGGTGCACACCTCTAGGGTCTGTGTGTTAAGTTTTGTTCCTCTAGGTTCAGCGGAAGTGTCCTTTAACTTTAACTTTACAACTTTTACGCACCATTGGTTAACATTGGTGCGTGCGTGCGCTTTCCGCACATCTCCCGAATCCCGAGGGCCATTCCCGACTTCAGCATTGCTTGTCCTGACTGCTCCCAGCGATTCCCTAGGCCCTAGGCCTAACCACTGCTCAAGTGGCATCTCTTATACCACTTGTTTAGTATATGGTTTGAGTGGCCCCCTGCCCTCATCCATAATTGTGCAACTTTGTATGTTTAAACAGTGCTTTTGATTTAACACTTGTGCCCCTTTATTCATAAAGAATACTGGGGATTGTTTTTAGTAATAAACACATATATTTTTATAATATATACTTGTGTGGTGTCCTTTCATTTGGTATTACAGGATTGTATGTGGTAAAACAGCTCGCTTAACACGACCTCTTAAGTTAAGCCTTTAGGCTGCTTAGTCCATGCTACCCCTAGGATAGCTTGTCTAATAAGGTTGACTTACAACCAGACACCATAAGGGATTGTTTGGTCAGGTAGTAGGTGGTTCCAGAATTGGAAACATCCCCTACCAGGCCAACTTCTCACAAGTGTGCACAGATTTCTCATAGAACACTAAACTGCAGTGTAGTGTGCATAGATTACTCATTGCAGTACAATGCAGTGCAGTGTGCACAGATTTCTCACAGTGCAGTGGCACAGACTTCTCATAGTGCTGTAAGATGCAGTACAGTGTGCACAGTTTCCTCATAGTGCTGTAAGATGCAGTGACGTGTGCACAGATTTCTTATAGTAGTAAGATGCAGTGTGCACATATTTCTCACAGTACAGTAAGATGAAGTGCAGTGTGCATATAATCCTCACAGTACAGTAAGAAACAATGCAGTGTGCATAGATAATTCATAGTGCAGTAAGATGCAGTGCAGCATGCACAGGCTGCTCATAGTGCAGTATATACAGTGCAGCGTGCACATATTTCACACAGTGGAGTGCACAGACATAGACTTGTCATAGTGCAGTAAGATGCAGTGCAGCATATACAGACTGCTCATACTGCAGTATATACAGTGCAGCATGCAGAGATTTCTTACAGTGTTGTATGATGCAGGGCTACGTGGACAGATTTCTCACATTGCAGTAAGATGCAGTGTAGAGTGCAAAGATTCTTCACAGTGTTGTAAAGATGCAGTGTAGCAGCACATATTCCTCATGCAGTAAAAAGCAGTGCAGCAAGCAGTGATTTCCATTGTGCAGAGGAATGTTGTGCAGAGATTACTCATAGTGCAGTCAGTTGCAGTGCAGTGCGTACAGATTCCTCACAGTGCAGTAAGATGCAGTGCACAGACCTCTCATAGTGCAGTAGTTTGCAGTGCAGCATGCACAGATTATTCATAGTATAGTAAGATGCAGCGCAGTTCACAGACCCCTCACAGTGCAGTAAGATTCAACGCACAGACCTCTAATAGTGCCGTCAGATGCAGTGCAGCATGCACAGATTATTCATAGTGCAGTAGGATGCAGTGCAGTGCACAGATCCCCTCTTCAACACAAATGATGCCCACAAACACCCCCAGGTCAGGAAGGAAAGCCCCCCAGGGGCCCCAGATAGAAGAGCCTAGCTCAGCCCCAGGCGCCCCGGATAGAAGGGCCTGGCTCAGCCCCAGGGGCCCTGGATAGAAGAGCAGGTTCAGCCCCAGGGGCCCCCGATAGAACAGCCCAGCTCAGCCCCAGAGGCCCCAGATAGAAGAGCCCAGCTCAGCCCCCAGGGGCCCCCGGATAGAAGAGCCCAGCTCAGCCCCAGGGGCCCCATATAGAAGAGCCCAGCTCTGCCCCATGGGCCCCCAGATAGAAGACCCCAGCTCAGCCACAGGACCCCCTGATAGAAGAGCCCAGCTTAGCCCCAGGGGCCCCCAGATAAAAGAGCCACGCTCAGCCCCAGGGGCCCCAGATTGAAAAACCCAGCTCAGCCCCTGAGGCCCCCGGATAGAAGGGCCCAGATCAGCATCAGGGCCCCCAGATAGAAGAGCCCAGCTCAGCCCCAGGGGCCCCAGATAGAAAAGCCCAGCTCACCCAAGGGGCCACCGGATAGAAGAGCCCAGCTCAGCCCCAAGGGCCCCCGAATAGAAGAGCCCAGCTCAGCCCCAGAGGCCCCCGGATAGAAGAGCCCAGTTCAGCACCAGGGCCCCGAGATAGAAGAGCCCAGCTCAGCCCCAGGGGCCCCCGGATAGAAGAGCTCAGCTCCGCCCCAGAGGCCGCCGGATAGAAGAGCCCAGCTCAGCACCAGGGCCCCCAGATAGAAGAGCCCAGCTCAGCCCCAAGGGCCCGCGGATAGAAGAGCCCAGCTCAGCCCCAAGGGCCACCGGATAAAAGAGCCCCGCTCAGCCCCGGGGCCTCAGATAGAAAAGACCTGCTCAGCCCCTGAGGCACCCGGATAGAAGGGCCCAGCTCAGCTCCAGGGCCCCCAGATAGAATAGACTAGCTCAGCCCAAGGGGCCCGTATAGAAGAGCGCAGCTCTCCCCAGGGGCCCCGGAGAGAATAGACAAGCTCAGCCCCAGGGGCCCCCGGATAGAAGAGCGCAGCTCAGCCCCAGAGGCCCCCAGATAGAAGAGCCCAGCTCAGCACCAGGGCCCCCAGATAGAAGAGCCCAGCTCAGACCCAGGGCCCCCCGGATAGAAGAGCCCAGCTCGGCCCCAAGTGCCCCCGGATAGAAGAGTATAGCACAGCCCCAGGGGCCCCGGATAGAAGAGCCGAGCCCCCCCCAGAGGCCCCTGGATAGAAGAGCCCAGCTCAGCCCCTAGGGACCCCGGATAGAAGAGCCCAGCTCAGCCCCAGAGGCCCGCAGATAGAAGAGCCCAGCTCAGCCCCAAGGTCCCCCAGATAAAAAAGCCCCACTCAGCCCCAAGGGCCCCAATATAAAAGCCCTGCTCAGCCCCTGAGGCCCCCGGATAGAAAGGCCCAGCTCAGCTCCAGGGACCCCAGATAGAATAGACTAGCTCAGCCCAAGGGGCCCCGGATAGAAGAGCGCAGCTCTCCCAGGGGCCCCCCGGATAGAATAGACAAGCTCAGCCCCAGGGGCCCCCAGATAGAAGAGCGCAGCTCAGACCCAGAGGCCCCAGATAGAAGAGCCCAGCTCAGCACCAGGGCCCCCAGATAGAACAGCCCAGCTCAGCCCCAGGGGCCCCCGGATAGAAGACCCCAGCTCGGCCCCAAGTACCTCCGGATAGAAGAGTATAGCACAGCCCCAGGGGCCCCGAATAGAAGAGCCAAGCTCGCCCAGACGCCCCGGATAGAAGAGCCCAGCTCAGCCCCTAGGGCCCCGGGATAGAAGAGCCCAGCTCAGCCCCGGGGGCGCCAGATAGAAGAGTGTAGCTCAGCCGAAGGGGCTCGCATAGAAGAGCCCAAGGACCCTGGATAGAAGAGCCCAGCTCAGCTCCGGATAGAAGAGCCCAGCCCTCCCCAGGAGCCACCGTATAGAATAGACTAGCTCAGCCCAAGGGGCCCCGTATAGAAGACCGCAGCTCTCCCCAGGGGCCCCGGAGAGAATAGACAAGCTCAGCCCCAGGGGCCCCCGGATAGAAGAGCGCAGCTCAGCCCCAGAGGCCCCCAGATAGAAGAGCCCAGCTCAGCACCAGGGCCCCCAGATAGAAGAGCCCAGCTCAGACCCAGGGGCCCCCGGATAGAAGAGCCCAGCTCGGCCCCAAGTGCCCCCGGATAGAAAAGTATAGCACAGCCCAAGGGGCCCCGGATAGAAGAGCCGAGCCCCCCCAGAGGCCCCTGGATAGAACAGCCCAGCTCAGCCCCTAGGGACCCCGGATAGAAGAGCCCAGCTCAGCCCCAGAGGCCCGCAGATAGAAGAGCCCAGCTCAGCCCCAAGGGCCCCCAGATAAAAGAGCCCCACTCAGCCCCAGGGGCCCCAATATAAAAGCCCTGCTCAGCCCCTGAGGCCCCCGGATAGAAGGGCCCAGCTCAGCTCCAGGGACCCCAGATAGAATAGACTAGCTCAGCCCAAGGGGCCCCGGATAGAAGAGCGCAGCTCTCCCAGGGGCCCCCGGATAGAATAGACAAGCTCAGCCCCAGGGCCCCCCGGATAGAAGAGCGCAGCTCAGCCCCAGAGGCCCCCAGATAGAAGAGCCCAGCTCAGCCCCAGGGGCCCCCAGATAGAAGAGCCCAGCTCAGCCCCAGGGGCCCCCGGATAGAAGAGCCCAGCTCAGACCCAGGGGCCCCCGGATAGAAGAGCCCAGCTCGGCCCCAAGTGCCCCCGGATAGAAGAGTATAGCACAGCCCCAGGGGCCCCGGATAGAAGAGCCGAGCCCCCCCCAGAGGCCCCTGGATAGAAGAGCCCAGCTCAGCCCCTAGGGACCCCGGATAGAAGAGCCCAGCTCAGCCCCAGAGGCCCGCAGATAGAAGAGCCCAGCTCAGCCCCAAGGTCCCCCAGATAAAAAAGCCCCACTCAGCCCCAGGGGCCCCAATATAAAAGCCCTGCTCAGCCCCTGAGGCCCCCGGATAGAAGGGCCCAGCTCAGCTCCAGGGACCCCAGATAGAATAGACTAGCTCAGCCCAAGGGGCCCCGGATAGAAGAGCGCAGCTCAGCCCCAGAGGCCCCCAGATAGAAGAGCCCAGCTCAGCACCAGGGCCCCCAGATAGAAGAGCCCAGCTCAGACCCAGGGGCCCCCGGATAGAAGAGCCCTGCTCGGCCCCAAGTGCCCCCGGATAGAAGAGTATAGCACAGCCCAAGGGGCCCCGGATAGAAGAGCCGAGCCCCCCCAGAGGCCCCTGGATAGAACAGCCCAGCTCAGCCCCTAGGGACCCCGGATAGAAGAGCCCAGCTCAGCCCCAGAGGCCCGCAGATAGAAGAGCCCAGCTCAGCCCCAAGGGCCCGCAGATAAAAGAGCCCCACTCAGCCCCAGGGGCCCCAATATAAAAGCCCTGCTCAGCCCCTGAGGCCCCCGGATAGAAGGGCCCAGCTCAGCTCCAGGGACCCCAGATAGAATAGACTAGCTCAGCCCAAGGGGCCCCGGATAGAAGAGCGCAGCTCTCCCAGGGGCCCCCGGATAGAATAGACAAGCTCAGCCCCAGGGCCCCCCGGATAGAAGAGCGCAGCTCAGCCCCTGAGGCCCCCAGATAGAAGAGCCCAGCTCAGCCCCAGGGGCCCCCAGATAGAAGAGCCCAGCTCAGCCCCAGGGGCCCCCGGATAGAAGAGTATAGCACAGCCCCAGGGGCCCCGAATAGAAGAGCCGAGCTCGCCCAGATGCCCCGGATAGAAGAGCCCAGCTCAGCCCCGGGGGCGCCAGATAGAAGAGTGTAGCTCAGCCGAAGGGGCCCCGGATAGAAGAGCCCAGCTCAGCTCCTGATAGAAGAGCCCAGCCCTCCCCAGGAGCCACCGTATAGAATAGACCAGCTCAGTCCCAGGGGCCCCGGATAGAAGAGCACATCTCAGCCCCAGGGGCCCCCAGATAGAAGAGCCCAGTGCAGCCCCAGGAGCCCCAGATAGAAGAGCCCAGCTCAGCCCCAGGGCCCCCCAGATAGAAGAGCCCAGCTCAGCCCCAGAGGCCCCCAGATAGAAGAGGCCAACTCAGCACCAGGGCCCCCAGATAGAAGAGCCCAGCTCAGCCCCAGGGGCCCCCGGATAGAAGAGCCCAGCTCAGCCCCAAGGGTCCCCGGATAGAAGAGTATAGCTTAGCCCCAGGGGCCCCAGATAGAAGAGCCCAGCCGCCCCAGAGGCCCCTGGATAGAAGAGCTCAGCTCAACCCCCGGGGCCCACGGATAGAAGAGCCCAGCTCAGCCCCAGGGGCCCCGGATAGAAGGGCCCAGCTCAGCCCGGCTCCTGCAGAGATTCCCTCCAGGATTATTCAGTCTATTTCTACAAACACAGCAGAAGGTGCTGACAATCTCCTACCTGAGCAGAGACCTGTGCAGACATGTCCAGGCTCTCTCCTCCTCCTACGGCTGGGGGGAGGGGGGGCAGGTGTGGGGTCTGAGGGGGTCTGCAGATGAAGGTAACTGCACAGACAGACAGGGCTCCTTCCTCCTCTACTGCAGGCTGCAAACACCAGGAGAGGCCGGAAGTGATGTCACCCCCGCTGCTGGAGCTGTCTCTGCCACCGCTGACCCGGAAGAGGAAACCCTTCTCCCTTTCAGCCAAAGTGCAGCTCAGTGGGTTTCATCAGCAGGCGAGGAGCGCCCTCTGGTGGCTGCTGACGGAACCACCGCCTCCAGTCTTTAGGAGTGAATTGGAAATAGCCTGAATTTTATTAATTATATGTAAGAAACTGCTAGAATTAAACTGTTTTCTATTTTTCCTGTTTCTGTGGGTAATTTTTTATATTTGGTGGGACTGTGTGTATTCAAACAACTTTCTGACTCCGCACCAAATTAAGTTTTACATTTGTCTGCTTTGTTTACCCGCTCACTCCCTTCAAAGGTTCACTTATAAAATAAACAAACAAGTAGATTACAGTCTCAATAACTTCATAAGACAAAACAATCAGATTTGACTGTCACAGATTTCTCCCTCAGTGGATGGAGTCATGACAATGAGTGCACAGTCCACAGATCCCTCACAGTGAAGCAAGATGCAACACAGTCCACAGATCCCTCGCAGTGCAGCAAGATGCACCACAGTGCACAGATCCCTCACAGTTCAGCAAGATGCACCACAGTGCACAGATCCCTCACAGTGCAGCAAGATGCACCACAGTGCACAGATCCCTCGCAGTGCAGCAAGATGCACCACAGTGCACAGATCCCTCACAGTACAGCAAGATGCACCACAGTGCACAGATCCCTCACAGTACAGCAAGATGCACCACAGTGCACAGATCCCTCACAGTGCAGCAAAATGCACCACAGTGCACAGATCCCTCACAGTGCAGCAAGATGCACCACAGTGCACAGATCCCTCGCAGTGCAGCAAGATGCACCACAGTGCACAGATCCCTCACAGTGCAGCAAAATGCACCACAGTGCACAGATCCCTCGCAGTGCAGCAATATGCACCACAGTGCACAGATCCCTCACAGTACAGCAAGATGCACCACAGTGCACAGATCCCTCACAGTGCAGCAAGATGCACCACAGTGCACAGATCCCTCACAGAGAGGCAAGATGCACCACAGTGCACAGATCCCTCACAGAGCAGCAAGATGCACCACAGTGCACAGATCCCTCACAGTGCAGTAAGATGCACCACAGTGCACAGATCCCTCGCAGTAAAGCAAGATGCACCACAGTGCACAGATCCCTCACAGTGCAGCAAGATGCACCACAGTGCACAGATCCCTCACAGTGCAGCAAGATGCACCACAGTGCACAGATCCCTCACAGTGCAGCAAGATGCACCACAGTGCACAGATCCCTCACAGTGCAGCAAGATGCACCACAGTGCACAGATCCCTCGCAGTAAAGCAAGATGCACCACAGTGCACAGATCCCTCAGAGTGCAGCAAGATGCACCACAGTGCACAGATCCCTCACAGTGCAGCAAGATGCACCACAGTGCACAGATCCCTCACAGTGCAGCACAATGCAACACAGTGCACAGATCCCTCCCAGTGCAGCAAGATGCACCACAATACACAGATCCCTCAAAGTGCAGCACGATGCACCACAGTGCACAGATCCCTCACAGTGAAGCGAGATGCACCGCAGTGCACAGATCCCTCACAGTTCAGCAACATGCACCACAGTGCACAGATCCCTCAAAGTGCAGCACGATGCACCACAGTGCACAGATCCCTCACCGTGAAGCGAGATGCACCGCAGTGCACAGATCCCTCACAGTTCAGCAAGATGCACCACAGTGCACAGATCTCTCACAGTGCAGTAAGATGCACCACAGTGCACAGATCCCTCACAGAGCAGCAAGACGCACCACAGTGCACAGATCCCTCACAGTGCACCAAGAGGCATCAGAGTGCACAGATCCCTCACAGTGCAGCAAGATGCACCACAGTGCACAGATCCCTCACAGTGCAGTAAGATGCACCGCAGTGCACAGATCCCTCACAGTGCAGGAAGATGCACCGCAGTGCACAGATCCCTCACAGTGCAGCAAGATGCACAACAGTGCACAGATCCCTCACAGTGCAGCACGATGCAACACAGTGCACAGATCCCTCAAAGTGCAGCACGATGCACAACAGTGCACAGATCCCTCACAGTGCAGCAAGATCCACCACAGTGCACAGATCCCTCGCAGTGCAGCAAGATGCCCCACAGTGCACAGATTGCTCACAGTGCAGCAAGATGCACCACAGTGCACAGATCCCTCACAGTTCAGCAAGATGCGCCACAGTGCACAGATCCCTCACAGTGCAGCAAGATGCGCCACAGTGCACAGATCCCTCACAGTTCAGCAAAATGCGCCACAGTGCACAGATCCCTCACAGTGCAGCAAGATGCGCCACAGTGCACAGATCCCTCACAGTGCAGCAAGATGCACCACAGTGCACAGATCCCTCACAGTGCAGCAAGATGCACAACAGTGCACAGATCCCTCACAGTGCAGCAAGATGCACCACAATGCACAGATCCCTCACAGTTCATCAAGATGCACCAGAGTGCACAGATCCCTCACAGTGCAGCAAGATGCACCACAGTGCACAGATTTCCCACAGTGCAGCAAGATGCACCACAGTGCACAGATCCTTCAAAGTGCAGTAAGAATGCACCGCAGTGCACATATTTTTAACAGTGCATTAAGATGCAGCGCACAGACCTCTAATAGTGCAATAAGATGCAGTGCATAGATCCCCTCTTTAACACACATGATTCCCACAAACACCCCCAGGGCCAGAAGGAAAGCCCCCAGGGGCCCCAGATAGAAGAGCCCAGCGGAGCCCGGCCCCCCAGGACCCACGTATAGAAGAGCCCAGCTCAGCCCCAGGGGCCCCGGATAGAAAAGCCCAGCTCAGCACCAGGGGCCCCAGATAGAAGAGCCCAGCTCAGCCCCCCCCCCCTGGGTCCGGTGGATAGAAGAGCCCAACTCAGCCCTAGGGGCCCCAAGATAGAAGAGCCCAGCTCAGCCCCAGGGCCCCTGGATAGAAGAGCCCAGCTCAGCCCCAGGGGCCCCGGATAGAAGAGCTCAGCTCAGCCTCAGGGGCCCTGGATAGAAGAGCCCAGCTCCGCCCCAGGGGCCTCCAGATAGAAGAGCCCAGCTCATCCCCAGGGGTCCCCGCATAGAAGAGCCCAGCTCAGCACCAGGGGCCCCATATAGAAGAGCCCAGCTCAGCACCAGGGGCCCCAGATAGAAGAGCCCATCTCAGCCCCCCCTGGGGCCCGTGGATAGAAGAGCCCAGCTCCGCCCCAGGGTCCCCAATATTGAAGAGCCCAGCTCAGGCCCAGAGGCCCCCGGATAGAGGAGCCCAGCTGCCCCAGGGGCCCCCAGATAGAAGAGCCCAGCTCAGGCCCAGAGGCCCCCGGATAGAAGAGCCCAGCTCAGCCCCTAGGGCCCCCGGATAGAAGAGCCCAGCTCAGCCCCAAAGGGCCCCCGGATAGAAGAGCCCAGCTCAGCCCCGGGGCCCCTGGATAGAGGAGCCCAGCTCAGCCCCAGGGGCCCTGCATAGAAGGGCCCAGCTCAGCCCCAGGGGCCACCGGATAGAAGAGTCCAGCCCTCCCCAGGGGCCCCCGGAGAGAATAGACCAGCTCAGCCCCAGGGGCCCTGGATAGAAGAGCCCAGCACAGCCCCAGGATAAAAGAGCCCAGCTCAGCCCCCAAGGGGCCCCCGGATAGCAGAGCCCAGCTCAGCCCCTGGTGCCCCGGATAGAGGAGCCCAGCTCTGCCACAGGGGCCGCTGTATAGAGGAGCCCAGCTCAGCCCGAGGGGCCCCGGATAGAAGAGCCCAGCTGAGTCCCAGGGGCTCCTGGATCGAAGAGCCCAGCTCAGCCCTATGGGCCCCCAGATAGAAGAGCCGACCTCAGCCCCATGGGCCCCCAGATAGACGAGCCCAGCACATCCCCCAGGGCCCCCGTATGGAAGAGCCCAGCTCAGCCCCAGGGGCCCCAGATAGAAGAGCCCAGCTCAGCCCCAGGGGCCCCGGATAGAAGAGCCCAGCTCAGCCCCAGGGGCCCCGGATAGAAGAACCCAGCTCAGCCCCAGGGGCCCTGGATAGAAGAACCCAGCTCAGCCCCAGGCGCCCTGGATAGAAGAGCCCAGCTCAGCCACAGGGGCCCCGGATATAAGGGCCCAGCTCAGCCCCAGGGGCCCCGGATATAAGGGCCCAGCTCAGCCCGGCTCCTGCAGAGATTCCCTCCAGGATTATTCAGTTTATTGCTACAAACACAGCAGAAGGTGCTGACAATCTCCTACCTGAGCAGAGACCTGTGCAGACATGTCCAGGCCCTCTCCTCCTCCTGGGGGGCTGTGGGGGGGGGGCAGATCTGGGGTCTGAGGGGGGCAGATCTGGGGTCTGAGGGGGGGTCTGCAGATGGAGGTAACTGCACAGACAGACTGGGCTCCTTCCTCCTCTGCTGCAGGCTGCAAACACCAGGAGAGGCCAGAAGTGTTGTCACCGCAGCTGCTGGTGCTGTCTCTGCCACCACTGACCCGGAAGAGGAAACCCTTCTCCCTTTCAGCCAATGTGCAGCTCAGTGGATTCATCAGCGGGCGAGGAGCGCCCTCTGGTGGCCGCTGACGGAACCGCCGCCTCCAGTCTTTAGGAGTGAATTGGATATAGCCTGAATTTCATTAACTATATGCAAATGTAAGAAACTGCTAGAATTAAACTGGACAATGTTTTCTATTTTTTCTGTTTCTGTGGGTAATTTTTTATATTTGGTAGGACTGTCTATATTCAAACAACTTTCTGACTCTGCACCAAATTACGTTTTAAGCTCAGCCCCTAGGGCCCCCGGACAGAAGAGCCCAGCTCAGCACCCATGGGCCCCCGGATAGGAGAGCCCAGCTTAGCCCCAGGATCCCATGGATAGAGGAGCCCATCTCCACCCCAGGGCCCCTAGATAGAAGAGCCCAGCTCAGCCCCTAGGGCCCCCGGATAGAAGAGCCCAGCTCAGCCCCAAAGGGCCCCCAGAGAGAAGAGCCCAGTTCATCCCCAGGGGCTCCCGGATAGAAGAGCCCAGCTCAGCCCCCGGGGGCCCCGGATAGAAGAGCACAGCTCAGCCCCAGTACCACCGGATAGAAGAGCCCAGCTCAGCCCCCGGGGCCCCCGGATAGAAAAGCCCAGCTCAGCGCCATGGGTCCCCAGATAGAAGAGCCCAGCTCAGCCCCAGGGCCCCCTGGATAGAAGAGCCCAGCTCAGCCCCAGGGGGCCCTGGATAAAGGAGCCCAGCTCAGCCCTAGGGCCCACGGATAGAAGAGCCAAGCTCAGCCGCAGGGCCCCCCGGATAGAAGAGCCCAGTTCAGCCCCAGAGGCCCCCAGATAGAAGGGCCCAGCTCAGCCCCTAGGGCCCCCGGATAGAAGAGCTCAGCTCAGCGCTGGGGGCCCCCAGATAGAAGAGCCCAGCTCAGCCCCAGGGCCCCCCGGATAGAAGAGCCCAGCTCAGCCCCTAGGGCCCCCGGATAGAAGAGCCCAGCTCAGCCCCAGGGGCCCCAGATAGAAGGGCCCAGCTCAGCCCCAGGGGCCCCGGATAGAAGAGTCCAGCTCAGCCCCAGGGGCCCCGGATTGAAGAGCCCAACTCAGCCCCAAGGCCCCCGGGATAGAAGAGCCCAGCTCAGGCCCAGGGGCCCCGGATAGAAGAGCCCAGCTCAGCCCGGCTCCTGCAGAGATTCCCTCCAGGATTATTCAGTCTATTTCTACAAACACAGCAGAAGGTGCTGACAATCTCCTACCTGAGCAGAGACCTGTGCAGACACGTCCAGGCTCTCTCCTCCCCCTATGGCTGTGGGGAGGGGGGCGGCAGGTTTGGGGTCTGGGGGTGGTAAATCTGGGGTTTGAGGGGGGTCTGCAGATGAAGGTAACTGCATAAACAGACAGGGCTCCTTCCTCCTCTGCTGCAGGCTGCAAACACCAGGAGAGGCTGGAAGTGATGTCACCGCAGCTGCTGGTGCTGTCTCTGCCGCCGCTGACCCGGAAGAGGAAACCCTTCTCCCTTTCATCTAATGTGGAGCTCAGTGGGTTTCATCAGCAGGCGATGGTCGCCCTCTGGTGGCCTCTGACGGAACGGCCGCCTCCAGTCTTCAAAAGTGAATTGGAAATGACAGCCTGAATTTCATTAAATACATAAAAATGTAAGAAAACTGCTAGAATTAAACTAGTCAACGTGTTTCTGTTTTTCTATTTTTCCTGTTTCTGTGGGTAATTCTTTATATTTGATTGGGCTGTGTGTATTCAAACAACTTTCCAACGATTTGCCCCAAATTAAGTTTTGCATTTCTCTGCATTTTTTACCCACTCACTCCCCCCAAAGTTTCACTTATAAAACAAAATAAAGTAAATTGCAGTCTCAATACATTCATGAGACAGAACAATCAGGTCTGACTCTCACAGATTTCTCCCTCAGTGGATGGTCCCATGGCAATGAGTGACCGGTGCCGGGTCTGAGGATGAGAGGGTATTCCATCACTAACTAATGTCAGACTCCTTCATACAGGCTCTTATTAGAGGTACCACCTGCCTTTTGGTCATGTTTTAAGAATATGCAAAGGCCCGGATATTATTCTTCAATAAGACTTTGTGTAAAATTGTTTGTATTCATTTTTAACATGGCTTTGTTGTCTTTATTTACTTTAACTCTCAGTCAGGATTCATTAAGGCAGCTCTAGAACACATTTAGGCTGTGGGGTTTTAGGTTTAAACCTATAATAACTGATAAAACCCCACTGAAAGAAAAATAGCCCTCACCGGTGAAAACATATAAACACTGAAAAAACACCTGCACAGCCACAAACTAAATGCCATTCAAAGAAAGGAAAAAGAAAGTGAAAGTCATTTTGTTCTTACTGAAGGGGTCTATAAATTTAACTTTGTTATACAAGCTAGCAGTAAGAAAGACTGGCTAACATTATTCTGCTTGAGTTTTGTTCTTTAGGGATGCCACTAAAATATTGTTTCTTCTTCCTTTTACTTTTCTCAGTTTTATGGCCTTTGGTCTAAAGATGCAGGGTTTAGTTTCACGGTTTAGGTTTAGTTTAAATATTTTATAAACTGTAGAAAATCAGGACATATCAAACTCACATTTGATATTTTGGCTGCATTTGATTCTTTCACTGATAGGTAAAATGGCTAGTTTCATAAAAATCTTTCCTAATATGTGTCATCACATTTCCCCACAGAGAATGGGTAAAAACCCTTAATACATCAGGCCATAGTTTCTAGTGGGTCAGTATTGATAGTAGGTGAATTGCCAACACCTCAAGCTTTAAACATTAAATGCAAGGTATAGTGACAAGTATATATATATCACCACGCATCTGGGATAGTGGTGAAAACGTGACACCAGACTTTTGAAAAACATGGAGCGCAGTGTCACTTGTTATGCTCTGCAAAAAAGGTTCTTTCCATTTTCAACAAAGATTGAAGTGATATTGTTTGTATTTGTAGTCATTCAGCTACGTATATAAAACATTTGTGTGATGACCTGTCAAAATTGATACCCGATCTGAAGTGATTCCCTGTAGGAGATCCTTGCCACTTGTTAGATGGTATGCTGAAAGCATCTTTACAATCTTCAGAGTTAATGAGGGATGCTATTGACTTTTTAGTCCATTCTGGTGCACTGTTTTCTTATGCCCAGGAACTAAAACGCAAATATTTATCATTTCGTGCTTTATGTGGCATCAAAGAAAGAGTCATCCCAACTGTGTCCCTTAGCTGACGGTTCTCAGCCCAAGGGGCTATGAATGCCGAGAGGGCCTTTTCACAGAAGTTTACATGGGAAGGAAAGCACGAGCGCACATGACCAAAGACTCACTGAAGAAGTATTTTATGGTGTACTATAATAAGATTGAATTTGCAAAAATCTCTTTGGACCTCATATACACTATACGTACACTGCCTATATACCATGTTCTTTCAGTGCAGAAAGCAAGCAATGATAAAAGAAAAATGTTCCATAAACACCGGAAAAACACTTTTTCTGTTGTTTTTAGTGGCGTGAAAACGTGTAACCACTGATAACAACTGTTTTTTAAGATATTGAAAACACTGAAAAAACCCCACCAGAATTTACCAAAAATAGAAACTGAAAACAGGACAGCCTAAACACATTTTAAAGTGATTTCTGCTTATATTTGATATTATAAGTTTGCACTGATTAGAGGAAAAATGCCAGCTTTAAGTAATCTTCCTACTTTTGTACTGGCCGGGACAAGAAAATACTGACCATGCCATTCCTATAAAAGACTGGTCAGGTGGTAACCCTCTCTCATAGCTTGAGTCACTCCTCGTCCACGCACCATCAATGTGCGGTTGAAGGAGGACTTCGTAGCACCGTCAGGCAAGTTGCATTTGTTGCCTGGGCAGTGACATCAGATACGACATGCACACATCAGAGCCTTCAAGTCTCACTCATCATGAGTGGCACTCACACATTTAGAGGTCTGTGCTGAAGTCTCACTCACACCTAGCTGAATTTTATCACTGGGAGACGGGAGAGGGTCCTAGTACTCCATATGTGACTTTGCTCGCACTTCTACTGTGTGCAGAGTAGCCGCTTACAACTAAAAAGAGACACTATTCACTTCATAGAGTTCAGCAAACCCACTGTCAGACATTTTGATATCACTACATTTTCAATATTTCACCTTGCGGCTGCACAGATTATACATTCCGTGTCATGTTAATTTAGATGTCTGCATTAATGATTTGGACGTTACCTGTGTACTCATCAGTCCTATAATTTCACTAATGTCTCTTCCTCTGACATTATCAAAGTCAAATGTTATGTGACATCACTTCCTGTTAGGCCATCAATAGGATAGTTTGTTTTGGCTCCTAAGAATCTCAAAACCTTGAGCTATGTGAAGCCCATACATGAGCGCTCATCTGGACTAAGGGGGAGGAGCATGCTCTTAGCTCAGAGATGAAAGCGTCTGGAAGCAGTGCAGGCGCTATACTATCAGCATTCAGACCAGAGGAGTGCTGATCTCTGCAAAAAGAAATGAAATGTTTGTTTCAGTTTAATTGCACTTCATGTCAGTGTTGTTCAACTTTACAATGGTCACAAAGTGGTTCCTCGCTTGAGTTCCTACGAGTACCTTCAGTCTCCTGATTTTCACACTGTGCTGTTTCTTCGATTAAATTGCCCTCGAAAGAGCATACAGTCTTTTCTGAGAGAGAAGTCAAACTTATGTTTCCTGGAGAAAGTGGTTAAAGCCTTTGTCTGTTTCTGCTGATTCTTGGATTTGACTAAAGTGAGTCAAATTCTGTGCCGAGGTGGGTTCACTTAGAGAAGCCCTTCAAAATGTACATTGACGCTGTATGAATCTGGCTTTGTATATGGTATGCCCACTAGGTGGTCATTCCATGCACAGAGATCAGGGGTTCCCCAAAAGTGTACAGGGCTCAATATAAAACCCAAAGTGCTCTATTAGTGGGAGCACGGGCGAGCAGCCTCAGGCCTCACACCGAGGAGTGGAAGACAATTATTGCACAATATTGACCAATAATGGACACACGGCTCGATAAGGAGATCCACACCACTTTTGGAAAAATATACTTTGTTTGTATTATATTTTAAGACTAAGATCTTTGCAAAAAGGTAAGTACGTTTTTAAATAAAAATACTTTTTGCTTTTAAAAGTTGGCATTTAGAATATGTTTGAAGCAGTTCAATGTTCTCTATGGTGAAAACAATAATGCAGTTTAACAGGTAAGTTCCACACTTACAGATCCAGTATTCGGGCCCAAAGGTCAGCAAGGAGCACGGGTTAGGTGAATACCAAAACTGCACCGCTAGCAGCACAGGGGGGGCTGAGTGCAGAGGTCAGAGTCAGAGTTCGGCCTAATGCTTTTCAGTAGAGACAGGGGGTGCCTGGAGCCACGCTGCTTGCAGGTAAGTGATCAGTTGCAGAGGCTAAGCTTTGGGGGTTAGCACAAGCACAGGGGGGGCCCAAGCAGCACCAAGCATACACCACCAGGGGCAGAGGGGCAGCTGAATGCTAAATCAGCGTTGGGTGCCCAATGCTTTTGAATGGAGTTTGGAGCTTTTGACAAACAGGCTGCAGGCATCTCACCGGAGGTTGCAAGAGAGGCAGGGTGTGGTAGGGGCACAATTGGTTCAGCTCACCAAGGCGCAGGGGCTCCGGGTGCAGGGGTGCCTTTCAACTTCCAAGTCTTCTTACCTGAGCCAGTCACGGTCAGGCAGAGCCTCTGGATTCAGTCTAGAGGCATCATCATGGAGGTCAGGAGGGAGCGGTCAGCAAACACTGGATTCGAGGTCTGAATCACTGGAGAGACTTCACTGGGCAGGTGGGACACTCAGACTCGGGTCATGGGCGTCGGGTGCAGGGATCGCGGTTCCAGCTGGATCCGGAGCCCTTGGAGTTGTTTTCTTCTGGACAGATCCGCGGTCCATGGGCGATTGGAGTCTTTTTCAAAGGCCGCAGTCCTCCCAGGGTTTTCAGAGGTCACCAGCTGCAAGGCAGGTTGCAGGTTCGCAGAAGCTGGAGGGATGGGGCCAAGACAGTCGTCGTATTCAGTCTTCTCTGCAGGGACCTCTTTTTCTTCTTAAGTCATCGCAGATCCAATTTCCAGAACTGGTCGAGCCACCTAAATACCAAATTTAGGGGAATTTTAGGGGAGTAGCAAGTAGGGCCAATTGGCACCTTACCTGGGTTGACTACACCATCTATTATGCCACCCTCCTGTGGGAGTGTGCACAGACCTAGCTCAGATTGGCGGGTCTACCCATCTTCAAGATGATGAGGACTGAAAGATGTGCTTCACCCCGCCTCCCCCACCTGAGGGGTGGATTGGCAGAGGTGGGCACATCCCTTATTCTCCTAAGTTTTCCCAACGGTTTTCCCACATGAAGTGGCATTGTAAACCGGAGGCTGCCATCTTCTGTTAGCAGCAGAGGCACAGGATGCATATTACAAAGGTGGCAGGCCTTTGAAGCTTCCCCTTTGAGCATTGGCCCATCCTGGGGGAGGAGGTGTGACACCTTCACCCAGGAAGTGCATTCTTTCTGGTCCAAGAGAGAAGGGGCTCTCCACCCAGGGGTCCAGAAACAGGTCTGGTGGTGGCTAATTACCTACAGCTGGTCAGAAACCACACCAGGATTGGTAGGTTTTCAGGGGGCACCAAACACCCCTGTGTTCAGGGAAGTAATCATGGTGCTGTGGAAATCGAGCTGTCGAGTTTCCAGCCCAAGTACTCAGTTTGGCTTCACTGGCACTTACAATATTAAATAATGGACTCTAATATTGTAGGGGCGTATCTGCTCATGCAGATATGTCCTCACCTGTGGTATAGCATACCCTGCATTAGGGCTGTGTGATCGGCTAGAGCGGTGACTTACCTATACCTTCAGGCAGTGTTGTCTGGCACGGCACCCAGGTAGAGTGCCATGTCAACCTTGTTGTTTTCGCTCTCACAGGGGCATGCAAGCTGCAAGGGCTGTGGCATGGTCCCACTGAGGAGGGTACGAGGGACCCTCTTCAGCTCCCAGGCCCTGGGTACCCAGGGTACCATTTACTAGTGACTTACAGGGGGCAGACATAGCAATTGTGGATATGTTTTGGGAAAAAGCACTGGCACAGGAGACCCTTTGCACTACAATTGAAACCACATCAAAACCAGGCAGCAAAAAACAGGGGCTAACCATGTCATACGAGGCTCTTTCACAGATGCTCTTAGTGTTACAAATGGGCGTGAATGATAGAACCTCTGCTCCACTGGGCTGGGTCAAGATACATCCTTTGAAATGTTTTCAGCTGACACATCCAGGGGATTGAAAGGGCGTCTGATGAAATATCTTCATCCCGCAAAGAACACTACGAAAACCGAGGAGGCATCAAAGAATCTAGCACACCATAAGTCATTGGGGGTAGAAGTTGCTCCTGCTGCAGACCGTCTTCACCATACCCAGGGGTTCAGGGGAAATAACACGCATGTGGCAACAGAGACCATTATGAAAGGACTGACTTCATGTTCAGCTTTTCTGCACAATACAAAGCTCCTGAAAGAGAAAAGAAAAGGGACTCTTCATTCAAAGTGCATCACTCCTTTTGCTGCTTGTTCCTATTTTCACTTTTTGCCATTGAGTTTCACAGGTGATTATTACATATGATTTGGGGTGACTGATGCTTCTAGGATGGAAATATAGGGTGGGGGTGATAGGGGGATGGATTTTAGTTTAGATTCTTTAAGGTTTCATTTTGTTCGTGTTACCAGGCACATGCTCCAGCGAGTTGTACAGGATCGCTTTGATTCTAATGACTCACATATTGTTGTCAGACTGTGAGATGGGATATAGTATAAAGTCATGGACTTATAATAGTTTGAATACTAAAATTGAGACGGGCAGTTATGTTGTTTGTTGATCATCACACCCCTGATATCCTGTTACTTCAAGAGACTCATTTACTAGGTACAAAGTGTGTGTTCTTGGGTAGGATGTATACACCATGTCAATCATGCAGGATTTACTCAGTGGTCCACAGGGGTCGCCATTCTGCATTTGCCTCCGTAGGTCCTTCCCATTTTCAGTACAGATAGTTCATGTAGACGACAAAGGTAAACATGTCATTCTCTCCAGTGGGTTCTCCAATCATTCACCAGTCCTATCAACCTCCTGACATCGACAATGGGAGTTGCAGGGTAAATGGTGTTTGAATGTTAGATGATACTCTTGTGGAACATCTGCGGGATAAGATCATAGCTTATTTTTACATTATTGCGGGTTCAGTCTCCTCAGCAGTAACAGCTTGGGAAGCATTCAAGGTAGTGCCTAGAGGAAATACCATGGGTCAGGTTAGGCATAAGATCGAAAATTGGAAGAGAGAGAATACTGACCTCGAAGACCAAATTATTCAGGTAGAAAAGAGGGAGGTGAATGCAAACCATACCAAAGCAGCTCAACTCCTTTAACATCCGAGAACCACACTAAAGCAGAAGATTCATATTACTGGATGGACAGGTTAGTTATATTCACAAAGTATGAAGTGGGTGACCAGGCTGGGAATTTTTGTACTGGCTTCCAAACAAAGGCCATATGTCAAGAATTGTCCCTTCGATTTTATCCACTGAGGGTCAAGTACAGATATTACAGAGACATTCACCCATTACTACGAAATATTATATTTTTGTGTACATCCCCCTCCTGCTAAACTTCAAAATCCCATCATAAGAGATCTTTCAGTGGGGGTACTGTCAAGGGAGGACCAAGGTCCCAAGGGGTGTACTATTAAATTCTTCAAGAAATGTGCCTTTCTGGTTATTCTGCATCTAAAGTTGATATTTCAAGGGGCCTTTGTGAATTGCACGCTTTCTGGCTTCTTGTGAGGGGGGTTATTTCAGTTACTCCGAAGCCGCATAAGTCCCCACAACTCAGTGCCTTCTATAATTCAATTTCAGTAATTAATAATATCGAAACTAAAGCCTGTACAAACGTAATAGCCTTGAGATTACATAATGTCGTCCGAACACTACTGCATGATGATCAAAATGGCTTTATGCCTAATAAGAGCGCTCATAATTGTCTCCAGCACCTCCACATTATACCCTCACATGTGCACGATTTCCAGAGCCCAACTGCCCTACTTTTGCTTTATATATAGAAGACTTTTGACATGGTACATTGGCCTTTTATGCCAATTGTACTATAAAATGGATTTTGGGCCTCGTTTCATTTGTTTTGTCAATACCCTTTATACCTCCCCTTGGGCACAAGTGAGATTAAATAACCCATTATTGGCCCCAAACTCGACATAGAAAGACACCAGACTTGCTTACCCTCTCACACCCCTATTGCTCGCCCTCATTATTGAACCTCCGGTGGAGTGGTTCCACTTAGATGCACAGGTCAGGGATCTGGCCTGGGGAGACAATCATAAGGATAGAATTATGCTTTACGCGGATGAAACACTTTACGCAGATGACATACTTCTATACATTCCAGGCTGAGTGTGAGAAACTGGGCTGGTATTTGCTATCCACTAGTTATGGTGGGCACCTTGCACCAGTTCAAACGACCCTTATGATGTATGAAGTCAAAGATAACCTTTATGAAAGCTATCCTAGTGGTAGCTATGGAGAGCAGCCTTCAGGCTAAGTCTTGAAGGAGTGTACAGCAGCTTGTTTTACCAGATCACAACCTCCTGAGTAATCAAATGAAAGGAGAACCACACAAGTGTTATTTATTACTAAACAATCCCTGCTAACCCCTATAAGAGATTAGAGCAGAAAACACACACTACTTAATCAATAGAACAACAGTAAATAGCACAATACACAGCAGGCTCCAGGGGTAGACCGAACCATATACTAAAAAAATGGTATAACAACAACGACTTCACAAGACACAGTGCCTAGAGCACATAGAATCACTGGGACCCCAATGAACCACCCAAAGGAGTGACACAGGGACCCCACGGAGGGCGGGGGCAGTGTGGGAACACAGACGCAGGCTCCGTTAGCTTCTATGGGGAAAGTCGCGTTGGAAAATTACAGTTCAAGGACACTTTGGAGAGGACTTCAAGCAAACCCTTTGGAATATACAAGGTTCTAAGGCAGCCCCCTTGTGATTATCGAGGTACCCGTGTTACCTATCCCAGAGGAGCCTGGTGCATAGGGGTCACGTGGTGTCGGAAACCCTTGTCGTTTTCAATTGTGTGGTGCTGCCGGGAAGATGAAAACTGTCCAGTGGAATCCAAGCCTAGATCTGAGGTGAGAAGAACCTGAAAGCAGAGGTCACAGAGTCTGGGTCACTTCAGGGTGACCAGGGGCTCGATAGGCAAATGTCCACCGATGCCGGGAGCTTGGGGTGTGAAGATAGGATGCTTGACTCTGCAGCCATGGGGAACAAGAGACGTTGATGATGACCAAAGTCTGGATGTGAGCTGTTGAGTGCTGAGGGGTCAGTGTCCGGATTGAACATCAACAAGCCTTGGCAAAGGCAACCCCCCGCCGGCAGAGGAAACCGGTTACGGTGAGGACCAGCAAGGTCCTGGGGACTCTCCAAACTATGGGGAGTAAGGGCACATCTGGAGAAACCAGGGAAGCCCAAGGCAAATCAAAGTGACCCTCGCTAGGACCCACAGTCCAAAAGACCAAGGATCGCAAAGGGAATCACATAGCACCAGCCCACAGAGCACTCGTGGAGTGGAGGCTGGAGATCTTCAGTGAAAATACTGCTCAGGGTTGGGACTATAAGTAGTCCAATCCACAACCTCAGGGATTGCCAAAAAGCATATGCTGCTGAAAAAGTACTCAATTCACAGGGGTTCGGGTTGCACGGTCCCCACGAGGGATACGGGTCTAAGGATTGCTGAGAGAGCAGATCGACCTCAGAGATGCCTGGGAACCCACCTCCTGTGTTGCAGTAATCTTCGGAGTCCTCAGGAGCTTGGGAGATGCAAACCGGTCAGATGCTTTTAGGTGCCTGCTGATGCAGGGGAGTAACTCCTTTACTCCAAGGGAGATTCTTCTATCATCCAGTGAAGTGTAGACCATTGAAGTACTTGGTTTCTGCTTGCAGAGTTTAGTCCAGGTAAAATCCAAAGTCCTCTAG
The DNA here is from genome assembly GCF_964261635.1 of Lissotriton helveticus. Lineage (NCBI taxonomy): Eukaryota > Metazoa > Chordata > Amphibia > Caudata > Salamandridae > Lissotriton > Lissotriton helveticus. Next base: position 2,687,055 of record NW_027611714.1, read on the forward strand.
TCAGGTTTCCCACTTTATACCCAGGGAAGGCATTGGACTAACTCTAGGGACCCTCCTAGGGGAGGGTTAGGACAGAGGGGTGGCTATACCCATGTCCTTTGTCCAGTTTCACACCAGAGCAGGAGCAAATGGCTGCTGCGACTGGTTTGAGCTGGACTATGCATGGGACACCAAATGTGCCCCCAGTGCAGACTTTCTGGCACTCTAAGAGTACACCCAGCCAGCCCCAATACACTAAGGCCTCTCTGGGAGGTGGTCACACCTCCCGTGACAGGAAACCTATTGTCAGGCTTGGCTCAGCAGCAGGAGGGCAGACGTGTCTGTGCCTGGCATCATCCATTTTGTGATGCCCAGGTCGAAAAAGCTGGTGCTGGGTGCACCGGTGTTTCACATAAGTCCCTCTAGAAGGGTGGAATCATACCTCCCCCGCAGGAGGTATGATTCCAAGGTGTTTGACACCAAACACAACATGTTTCTAAGCAGCCGTTTTAAAGTACGCTGCCTAGCACATCCTCCGCTCCTCATCAGCTAAGCTGGTAAGAGTGTCTAGATTTAAAGAGCTAAATCAGGAGGAAGGGCCTTTAGTATTGCAGCGGCACTGGCCAGAAGTAAACTCCCTACTGAACACAGGCAGATGGAGAACTTGCTGCAGTTCAGGAAGAAATTGAAGACATGTCTCTATCCTACCAAAAGTAGTAAGAACGTTCTGTAAATACCAAAAGTAGTACGTTTAGAATTTTGTCTTAAGTTAGTTCTGTGAATCAAGCCCACAGGATAAAAGCGCTTTCCTCTCTTAAAAGATTTGGATCGATCTAACAGATGTGGTTAGGACACGTGTGTGGTCCATAATCATCAAGAAAAGTAATTTAGCAATTCACCTTTAACTGGTCCTTAAAAACTCCCAGAATTAAGTTCGTTCTGTGAATCGGGCCATGTGTCACTCTTCTGTCAGAAATGTGAGTCCCTAAATAGGGTGACAACCTGATTAAGTAATATATGAAAAATCTAGACCTATATGTTCTTCCATCTGCAAGTTCAGCTTGCCCCGAGACTGTTGCCTCCATGAAATCCTCCCTGAAATCCTGAAATTAGCTTTGCTGTTTGTTAACCACATTTTGAACAAACGGCTGAACGCTTCACGGACGTCTGATGTTCTTCTGAAGGGGTGAAAACAGTCCCTCCTGGTACCACTGTTAACAAAACTAATGCTGACCCCAAAACTCTTAGGAAATTCAGACCACTCTCAATTCTTCCCACAGTAGCCAAAATGCTGGAAATGGAGGCTAATAGACAGCTTTCCCTTTTTCTGGAATCAAACTCCCTTTTCCATGATACGCAGTGTACAGGGTACAGTACAGAGTTGGCCTTACTGGAGGTCTCTGAATTGATCAAGTCTAATCTGGTTCAAGGTGCATTGGCTACGGTTGTAGAATTAGATTTGTCATCAGCGTTTGACACGGTCTCGCATTCTATCCTACGGCTGTTGAAAATTAGAACTCAAGGGAAAGCTCTGTCCTGGCTTAAATCATATCTTGAGGACAGATCTAAGGCTGTTTTCCTTGCTCCTTTTACTTCGGGTCCAAAGACCCTTAAATATGCATTCCCCTAGCAGGCTTCTCAGTTGCTGTAGCCCTGCTCTGTGAACAGGAGGACAGCTACCTGCCCCTTGGAGTCTCTTGGTTTTGGCTGGGCTCTGGAAACAGCAGGTACAGTCCCTTTCCTTTGCCTGCCACCAGGTTCAGTATGTGCACCCCATTTTAGTGCAGTCTCTCTTTGTCGTTTCCACGGTGCAGCACGGCAGTCCTTCTTCGGTCCTTCTTCCAGTCCAGATGAGATCTGGGTGCCATGTGGGCTCTATTTATGTACAGAAAAGTGCCCTCAGGGTATGGTGCAGCTTGTAGCCATTGGGCTACCAGGTACCCTCTTTCCTGATAACCACTTATTGGGAAGTGTGGCATGTGGGCATCCCAGGATTCCGCATGCTCCAAAGATAGCAGAACCCCCTCTCTCAGTCTCCAAAGCTCTCTAGCCCCAAACCCAGAGGAGTGGCTAATGAGGGGGCTACATGTCCTGAAAAATTACAACCGTTTTCCCCTCTCCTTCCGGGTGTCAGCTATTCTGCCTAAACAATCGAGCTGCCCTTCTGCCAAGTGTTCCCCTTTGCTCTTCAAAGGCAGCTTCAGCTTTGAAGGTCACATTTTGGGTCAAATCCCGCATGGCTTCCTGTAGGAGGGAGGTAACACCTCTCTCCAGTGCAGGACCCTATTGTCTCCTTTCTTGGAAGTCGTTAACATGGCTCCCCGGGAGGGCAGAAAACTGTCTCAGACGCCAGCTAACTGCTAAAGGCATAGCAGACAGGTTACAAAGTGGCAACTTTATACTTGTTGTACACTGTAAATTATTACATTTATTTAAGCTTCAGAATCAAGTGGGGCTTAATGCAAGAGTTGTTTGATACTTTGTAGTATCAACTTTGGTTACACCATTCAGGATTTAGCACAGCTGAGGTGTCAGCATGTAACCCTGTACTCGCCAATGGGGCGGCCAAGTCTTTCCACAATAAAAACAACAGTTGCAGATTTTTCCTTGAAGAACATGTAAAATATGCTGCGCCCTGCCTTAGGGCTCGATAGACCTGCTATAGGGGTAACTTACGCATGTTTCAAGGGCACACTTGACTTTGCCATGGCTTTAAATGGGAACATCGGGCAAGCAGTTTGAAACTGCTCTTCCAGTCTGCAGTGAGTAGCTGGGAGACTCCTTTGACATTTATCACACCCAGGGTGGTGCAACCAGTGCTGCAGTACTTGGGGTGACCTTCTAACTTACATGCCCTGGTTACCAGTGTACCACATACAAGGGACTGATAGGTAAGGTAGCCGATACCAAGTGGGTAAAGCCAATGTAACGTACAAGTTTTGAGGTCACGGCACTGACGCGGAGGTCTGGCTAGCAGGCCTCAGTTCTCTCTTAGAGTCTAAAAACCATCGGTCAAAAAATCCTGGGGGTGACCATACAAACAGCTGCCTTCCTTATACTGTTCAAGGGGTTTCATCCATTGGTCTGTTGTTGTGTCATTCACATTTTGCTTCAGCATCGGGCAGTGGGTCCGCCCACTCCAGCCATTGGCTTCCTTTACTGCGAGTGATTAATTTTACCTCTTGTCATCTGATTCGGAGATGCAAGAATGTCCTTCTCATGCCATGAGCTTTGCGCACCCATGCGTCCAGAGATGGAAGGGTGCGTTAAGTGGCATGTGCATGTTGTGAGGTGTTAGAGGGAGTGTGCTGCAGCCAGTATGGCGCTTGACAGGAGATCAGCATACCAGGTGTATTCAGTTGTACTCCCATCACTGCCTGCAGGAGGAGGACCTACGCAGGGGCTTAGTGCAGACATGTGTGCCTTGCTGCAGACAGGTAAAAGCTGTGTTCTGGTACTATGTAGCAGTTCTTTTCACCTCTCAAGATCTTGATGCTGCCCCCTTCTTAAAGTCTGCCAAGCTTTGCAAGGTGCCAAGCGGACACTTAACAAAGGCAATTGCACCATTCGAAGAAGCTCTCTTAAATTCTTCTCGGCTGATGCCATGAGTGTTGTCACTCTATCCGTGAGAGTGAGTTAGAGAGCAAAACTGACAGCCAACACGTCGTTCACCCCTTACACGGCCATCCAGCCTGGGGCTTCATCAGGGCATATTATAGGGTATTGGGAAAGTAGATTGTCTGGATCATTAGGGTCCTTTCGGGTGCTCTAAATGGCGGCGTAAATGCCGCAGTAGTGTTGTCTCCATTCGTCGATCTCGCAGGATAGCTAAGAATTATTCATGCTCCCAGATCGGTCCTTTTCAAGAACATACTTTATATTTCGCTATGTTTCCCCTCATTTGCTTCTTTATTGCACCTTGAACCCTCCACCCATTGCTCATAAACTTTTTCAGGTGGCTTCTCCTAAGCTCAACCCTAGCTGACTCTTTTCTATGTTTGTTTAACCTGCGGGAGGAGGCCACGACCCTCCTGAATAGTGGTGGGGCTCAAACCCAATATTGGGGGTCCCTGCTCTGTGTACTCCAGCTCCGCTTCCTCTGCTCCAGCTGTACCTGCAAAAAGAACTATTGATGGGCAGAATGCAGAACAATGTCATACATTCACCCCAGTACAGAGATCTGGGTCCTAAATCCTTTGTTTTTTTGGTCACCATGCCATTCCAGTTTGGACCCAGCCATATGCAAATCAGTCTTGACCCTTCACCCAATGGGAACAGTCCAGCGCGAACTGCCAAGCCAGATCCTCCCTAGACTGGAAATAAGCATCCTAGAACCGGTTTCGGGTTTCACCCCTCTTCAGCCAGGATAGCTTGATTCCAGTGGCATGGAGAGCACGGGACTCACGTCTGGGGTTTTCAGACCCGTAATTAGTGGGTCAAGATTTTGCGGGGCTAGTAATTCAAGATACGGAGCCACTCAGGATTGCACGTGTAAGAATTCCAGGGAGGTTACTGCTGTGAGTGGAATACAGTCCTTGTTAATGAGGGACAAGCATGGTTATGGAAACAGATCAACGCAAACAGAAGTGGAAGCCAGGAGACGTCATTAAGTGTGACAGGGAACCCAGAGAAGTGAGGATTTGAACTCAGTGTGACAGGTCCGACAACCAGGGGCTCATTTATGGGATTTTGGCATAGGGCAGTGCAGCAAGGCAATACGGTGCATTCATGTCTTTTCTTCCTGCACTGGCGCCGTTTTGGCAGCCCAGCCCCAACGCAAGGGTACCTCCGCTGCACGCAAGGTTGTTTTTGTGCAGGGGCACTTTCCTGAACACAAACAATGCTAAGAGGTGTTTTTCTCTTTGTATGTCTCCTGCAGAATGTCTTTTCAGTACGCCTCACCTTAGGAGGCGTATACACTTGGCAGCTCCCCAGGTTTACATGATTTTGTTAATCTGGGGCAGCGTCAAATTCTGTGCGTGTTACGTGGGAAAACCCACCGCAACAACCAAAAAAAGCCTCTCGGGCACAGATTAAGGCGGCATAGTGATCTGCACTGCATTGCGTTACTCATGATTTCTGAGGTCACTTAAAACTACGCAGGGAGGCTTTGTGTGGCTTCTTAAGTCGATTGAGAGCACTGCGTCATGCATGTACCCCGTTACGTGGTGCAAAAGTGACGCAGGGCTCTCATAAACAAACAGGCCCTGCACCAAATGCGACAGCTGCTGCACACACCCAGTGGCACATGAGAGATGCCAGGCTCTGAGCCCTGTGAGAGAGAACAGGCCCTGCACCAAATGCGACAGCTGCTGCACACACCCAGTGGCACAGGAGAGATGCCAGGCTCCGAGCCCTGTGTGGAAAGAAGAGGCCGGGCTCCAAATGTGACAGCGGCTGCATACGCCCAGTGGCACATGAGAGATGCCAGGCTCTGAGCCCTGTGTGGAAAGAAGAGGCCGGGCTCCAAATGTGACAGCGGCTGCACACGCCCAGTGGCACATGAGAGATGCCAGGCTCTGAGCCCTGTGCGGAAAGAAGAGGCCGGGCTCTACATGTGACAGCGGCTGCACACGCCTAGTTGCACATGAGAGATGCCAGGCTCTGAGACCGGTGTAGAAAGAAGAGGCCGGGCTCTACATGAAGTATGTAAGGGACAAGACGGACTGCACACGCCCAGTGGCACATGAGAGATGCCAGGCTCTGAGACCGGTGTAGAAAGAAGAGGCCGGGCTCTACATGAAGTATGTCAGGGACAAGACAAACTGCACTCAGGGCATGACTTAGGAGACCCAAGGAGGACAGACTCTTTACTAAGTGTGACAGAGGACAGTCCAAGGGTTTGCTTGAAGTTAACCAAAGAGGGAGTGAGAAAGGTTAGGTAACAGAGTGCCAATGAATACTCAAAAAATACACAAAAACTCAACACCTTATATATAGGTAAGAATGAACATGAATGCTGTTTCTGTTCCACATTAGTACAATCATATTGCACGATGTGTAAATAATCAATACCACACTTGTCACCTCTGAGACTGCAAAAAGGTTTTTCTTTAATCAATCTCAAAACAATCCACATTTTCAATTATGGTTGTACATCTGTGTACATAAATATCTATCACAGCACTCAAAAAGGAGCTTCAAAATTAAATCTCACACAAAAAGACAAAAACTCTTCTTTGAGTACAAGACATTATACATTGTTTACATTTGTCCTGTGAAGTCAGGCAACAATGGACAATTTAAAAAATGTCAATCCACGTTTTGACGGACATCTTCAATTTACATCTCCACCTTGTTCAGGACCAAGGTTTAGATACATCTATATTGTATACCATCTTTTCCAATTTGCTCAGCCCGAGCCTTGTCGATACTTCCTTGAGGGAAGATCGTTCTCATATCTGCTGCATACTGAGATGATTTTAGATATGATACACATTTGACTAATAAACAATTTCTTCATTTTCAATAAAATACTGTACAGACAAACCCAGGGAACGGTGATGGGAACTTGCTTTGCCCTCAGCTTTGCTGGGTTGTACCTGGGCTGATGGGAGAAGCAAGTTGTCAGTAACATCAGACACTTTGAAGACCACGTCGTCCTCTGGGTCAGATACATAGATGACATCTTTTTTATCTGGAAGGGTACCCAGAATCAAGCTTACGAATTTGTCAACATACTCAATGATAAGTCCCTAAACCTATCATTTAGTAGCAACATCAACAAAACTACCATTGAGTTTCTAGTTCTGAAATTGGAGGAGGTAGGAAAAGAAACAGCAGGCAATAGTCTACTGCACACGGACAGCTGCCGCCCTATCTTTCTAATCCAAAGCATCCCTTACGGAGAGCTATTACATTCGAAAAAAAACTGTAGCACTGACTAGGGATTTCAGAAAGAAAAGGTGCATATGATGCAAAGATTTGCTGAGAGAAGGTATGCTAAGAAAACCATTAGACAAGCCAGTAAGAAGGTTGAAAAACTCAAACATAATGAATTGCTAGTACCAAAGAAAAAGACAGATGAGGATAAGGACAAGCAAAATAGATTCATTCCATCTTTTAACAACCACGCCTGGCAGGTGAAACATAGTTTAAGAAAATACTGGGAAGTTTTAAAAACAGACCCAGATTTAGTAAAACCTGTTGGAGACAAGCCAGCCATCACTTTCAAAAAAGTGAGATTCCTAAAAGACATGTTGAGTCACGGTTTACTTAATCTGGAAAGGGATAAGACTGACATCAAAGGATTTTTCACTTGTAGAAAATGCAAGGCATATAAGTTTAGTGATAATTGCAAGACCATTAAACTATCCGAAAAACTAGCAGCACACAAAATCCTAAAACATTTTACTTGCAATACAGAATTTGCAATATATGCTCTCAAATGTCCGTGCAATAAATTCTATATCAGGAGTACTGTCCATGAGGCCAAAAAAGAGTATTAGAACATATGCGAGCTATTCACAATGAAGATCAACAATACCCCATTGCCAGACATTTGAAAAACTTCCCTAACCAGATTTGTAACCTGCTGAAATCCAGTGTGCTTGATAGTGTTCCAATTCGAGGATGGGGCGGCAACAGAATATTAGAACTAAGAATATTAGAATCAAAATTGATTATCAGGTACAACACCCTTCATCCCACAGGCCTTAACCTTGATGAAGAACTAGCGGTACATCTTGGTTAATCATTACTGACAGAAGGATTGAAATAGTTATTAGGTGGACATGTTTTTTATTTGAAATATATAGCTACACATTTGATTTTAATCACTATCTTTTGTCTATTTGTTGCAGTATACATGAAGATATCGTTGAGACGCAGGAGAGCTATAATATCTAACTAAAGTTGCACAGTGGGAATTTTATTTTCTTATTGTTCATTACTATTATTGTTGTATGGCAAGGCACAGTCAAAGCCACCAGCCATGAGACAGAATTTGGTACAACGTGCAATAGTAAAGTGTGAACAGTGTGGAGTGCTGCAAGCGAGGTGCACCCCAACAATAACTAATGGAATTCCTACTCCCTCTGCGCTGCTCGATGCAGCTCCTTGGATCCCCTACACCCTCTGCCCTGCTCGATGCCACTCCTTGGATTTTCTACTCGAGCAGCTCTTTGGATTCCCTACTCCCTCTGCACTACTCCATGCCCCTCCTTGGATACCCAACCCCCTGTTACAATCGAAATGATTTTGTTTATGTATTATTATATGTAAGTTAGCATTTGTGGCCATTTTCTACTTGGGCACCATTTTGAAGAATCATGATTGAAACTAATTCTTTGCTATTTCTGAGAAATGTCCTTTTCTGAGTTGCATTGCTCCAGGGTTGAGTTTTGCTTCACTAATCAATCAATCAATCAGGACACTTGTGAAGCGCACTTCATACCCGTGAGGGTCTCAAGGCGCTGGGGGGGTGGGGGGAGTTGCTACTGATTAAATAACCACGTCTTGAGTAGTCTTCTGAAGGCCAGTGGGTCTTGGGTCTGCCGGAGGTCGGTGGGGAGGGTGTTCCAGGTCTTGGCTGCGAGGTGGGAGAAGGATCTGCCTCCGCTGTCATTCTTCAGATGCGGGAGACCGTGGCGAGGGCGAGGTCGGCAGAGCGGTGCTTGCGGGTGGGGGTGTAGAAGCTGAGTCGTCTGTTGAGGTGCGCAGGGCCGGTGTCGTGGAGGGCTTTGTGTGCATGGATGAGGAGCTGCTCTTATTAGCGCATACCTTTCACACCATATAGAGGCCTTCTCCCACTTGTCTAGTGGCAGGGACGGGCAGAACGACCTTGAATAGCAGATAATGTGTGCCCGCTCTCAGAATTGAAACTTACTTCTTGTATTTCACTGTTTAGCTACATCTGCTTGGAAAATTCAATGATGGGCGTGCCTTCATTGGTTCTGAAATGTACATAATGTATCTTTATGCTGGATGATGTCAGTCCTTCTGCAGCACTCCTAGCGACTGGGCAGACCAGGCTCCGCTCTGAGTGTACTTTGAATAAACAGTTATTGGTTTGTATTCTCTAATGTCTGACCGACTCTTCATTTTGTGTTCAAGGCTTGAGGTGCTAAACGGGTAAATTCCTTCACCCCTCTGCGCTGCTTGATTACAGTCCTTGGATTTCCCACTCCCTCTGCGCTGCTCAATGCTGCTCCTAGGATTCCCTGCTTCCTCTGCGCAGCTCGATGCATTTCTTGGATTCGCTTATGGTTAATGGAAAATGTAGTAAATGCTGTTTTTCATTAAGATGTTCTTTGAATGCTGCTGGATTAATAAAGTGATTAAAAATATGAATATTTGTTGCCTCTTTGTCCTTAATAGAATCGAAACTTTGCTTTTCTTTAGCTAGCAAATGTTTAACTTACTGAGGTATCCTTAGTAGAAAGTACTTTCAGTTTTCCACTTCAATTCCATCAAGGTGAATTTCAGCTGTGCCACACTTTTGGAATAATTTCAGAAAGTTAGTACTCTAGTTGCTCATTAGAACACTGTGGTACAGCTGCTGATCACCAGGGAGTTAACTGGCAATCTGCTGCTGGCGTTGAAAGTGCATGTTTCAGTCTGCATGCCAAAACGTTTTAATGTAATAGAAGAAGATATTTGAGAACTCATTTAAAAGGTTTTCTAATTTTGCTTTCTACGGCACTAACCATAATTTCTATGACAAAATGGACTGCCTCTTTTTGTTCCTTTTTAAATGAAATATTTTTAGGTTTATCAGTTTGATTCAATCAAGATGGCTTCAGGTGTGCCATAGTTTTGTCATAAGGAACTGTTATCATCTTTTCATTTCAATTGGCTCCATGTCCAAGAGTCCTGTAACGGCTGCCACGGCATGTTGTCCATGTTGTGGCCAGCCTGTATAGGGGAGTTCCTTTTGGGTGTGCCCACTCTGTCCCTTAAATATTTTATAGGTTGAGCATCAGCACATGCACTGTCTGCAAGACCTGCTGTAATCTTTACAAGGAGTGTGATCCCACCTGGCTGCTTGCCATTGGTTTACTCCTCCATCATTCTTCTTTGATGGCTTCTGATTGGTTGGCACTCCTGTAACATCACTTGCGGTTTTCTCTCAGGAGGACCGGCCAACTACAGTTTGGTTACGCTGTAGTTGTATATATGCTCCTTTGGGGACTACTGCTTTTATATCCACACCCGTATTACTTTTCTCCACACTGGCCCAGCGCTTCATGTTTCAGCAGGGTGCCCGTTTCTACTTATTTAGTTTATTGTTATGGTCCAGATGTTTCCTCCGTGCAAGGCAGTCATTCCTGTTCCTAATCTCATCAAACGGTAACTTGATGTTTCAGCGATAAATAACAGTGTTATATAAGCTAAACAAAGCCATTTTCCACAAGAAAACAGTTTGTTTGGGTGCTACCTGGCAACATTAAATTTGATTTTAGTGAAAATAAAGCATTTTGGAAAATGTGCTTATTTGTTTTGTACTATTCTTAGTCACCACCTCTTCACAGGTCATAGAGGCTGGTGGTGCCAGTGTAGGATGGGAGAGGTGAGCAGGAGCCTGCTGCCAGTGCTGCAGCATTCACGGCACAGGGCTGTACGAAGCTGACCAAGACAAAGGCAGCGCAAAGCCAGCATTCTGGCATTTTCAGCACAAGTAAAGTATGAAAAGCGAAATGATAATCCATATACCACGCCCAATATGCCCAATGGCAGTACTCCATAGTGTTCAAGCTTTCGATTATGAAGCTGCGTGAGCTTGGGTCGGCTGTCTCTTGACACAGACAGTGCAGCCATTTTGGAGCAAGCAAATCAATAGCAGCACACTGTCAGTCAAGGTGAGAATTAGAGGGAAGCCGCCAAAGACGCTGGAAAAAATAGAATGAAAAAATGCCGGTATCACACCAAATATAGTTTGGAATGAGGTCACAAGGCTGGAGCTAACAGTTTTAAAAAAGTGGGCCAGGCCTGTAGTGGTTGAGGCATTAAAGATAGTGTGGATTAAAGCACCAAAATGAAGTGGGAGATCCATATTTAAAAGCAAGTGTACTTCTGTACGCGTTTTAGTAACATGAAGAACAAATGTTTCATGAGAAGAAGTGAGAGCGACTTCTTTTTGAGACAATAAAGCTCTTATTCTGATCAACTTGTTGAACTCTGCTTTCAGGGGCGGAATGAAAGGCCAAATCGAGATATCAAGCCTCCCTACTCGCTGTGAAACAGTGACAATGTACGGAATTCCAGCCAACATCCCGCAGCAAGCTTCATTATTTAAAAGCAAATAGCTACCGTTAGCTATTAGTGTGAATGTTGGTGTCGATAGCTGGCACAGGAATTCCATTCACAATGCAAGCTAAATTCGGAGCCTCCACATTATACGTGTCGTGCAATTAAGCATTCTTGCATACGAGTGAATGATCAGGTGTGGAAGTGCACTCCTCCCCTTTTAAGTAAACCTCTTAGCCATCCCTTTTGATTGAGTAAGTCTCACTTTCGAATTCGATTTGTAATTTAATTTAAAATAAAATGAGCTCGGGTTAGACCGATCAAAGTCAGTAAAATATGTGAATTTATTCAAAAGGGTATTTGAGCTGCCTTTTATGGGAATAGGACAATGTTCCCATTGGGTGTAATTTTTTTTTTTAATTCTTTTTATTTGCAGGATATCATTGCAAAAACATCACAGTACAGTTCAGCTCAAGAAGGCACATATTCCAGGTATACTGTATTAGCTCCAATCACCTTTTCTTCTTTTCAAATTTCCACCCAACCCCAACTTTTCCCGCCCAACTCCCCCCACCCAGCATCCCTCCCCAGGCACATCAAAGTAAGCATATTGTGTCAACTATCCATGGTGGTACAATCCGTATCCGTCTCTTAGTTTCTCCAAAGGTTTGTCGCAATGCCCTCTGTGTCCCATAAGCCACAACGCAGCCATGGCCAAATGTCTACTCTTTTCTTCTTTCGTGCACCTGTGTCTGTGTATGAGCTACTGTCCCTTGCCATACAGAAGCGCACGTGAGTCCAAGGAAACGTTATCCCCATGGCATTCTACCCATTTCAGTCATCCACAGACGCACTCCCGGTGGTAGAGTCCACTTCAGCCGTTTCAAAGGATATCATCACAGCATTCCACTCAAGAGATATAGGATCCCTTCTCAAGCCTTTGCGCTCTTCGGTCTGTAATGCCATACCCTCAGCCTTACCCCACCTCACTACTTCCGCTTTCCATACCCAAGACCACCTCTCCTTCAGGAAGAAGCTCAAGACCTGGCTGTTCGAGCAGTAACGGCACCCCCCCCCCAAGCGCCTTGAGACCCTATGGGTAGGTAGTGCGCTCTATAAATGTCTTTGATTTATTGATTGATACGTCTGGGTCAGGTGGCCTGCTCGATTTCCACCTCATGGTAATAGCACGCTTGGCCATTAGTAGTGCGAGGTCAATGAACCTCGTGACCACACTTCTTTTACGTTCAGCGGTCCCTAGTCCCAGCAAGCTAAAGGATATAGTGTTGTACTGTCTGGTGGGGGACACTCTGTGTAGTGCAGTGTGTATTGTAGCCCAAAAATATCCCAATTTCGGGCAATCCCATAGCATGTGTATTAACCTTGCATCCGCCAGTCCACACCGAGGGCAGGAATCTGGCGCGGTGGGAAACATTAAATGCAGGCGGTGAGGCGTGAGGTACGCGCGGTGTACTCTCTTGGGGAATTTAAGAACACGCTCCCATTCCTTATCTTGAAACGCTCGGCCTGCATCCCTCCCCCACACTTCACGCAGCGGCTGCAGCGAAATCGCCCTCCCCGCACGAATACCACTCGCAATCCATTTAGTTAAATGGCTCCCTGAACCCATCAGGTATAGCATCGTGTGTAATGGGTTGACAAGTGGTTCGTCGCCTGCCGGTGCCCAATTCCGTGTGATGTAGCCGCGCACCCCTCCGTGGAGTAAGAACATTCCCACAGGCGTGTGGTGTGCTGTGCAAAAGTCATCGAATGTCATCATCAATAAGCAATAATCGCGCCTCGGTTAGACCTCATTGGCTATGATACTGCCACTGCGCAAAGCTATCGAATGTCATCATGTGTCCATCATTGAAAAAATCGCCCACTTGCGACACCCCGGCATCCGTCCATGAGGTGAGCGCCCGTGTAGACAAAATTCCCGTCCCCAATGGGATCCCCAGTAATGGTATTGTGGGAGCGTAGGAGGAGGTGGGGGACGTGTATCGCACAGCTCTCCTCCAGCAGGAGATGGCCATCTTGAGTAAGGGAGGAGCTTGCCCACAGATCGCCGCGTTGGGCAGCAACAGTGTGTGGACGGCACCCCTTCTCCTGTCTTCTTCAGACATGCATATTTCGTGCAGGTTGCGTCCCGCTAGCCAATAGGCCAGCCACTGTAATTGGCACGCATAGTAATACGCCAGTAAGTCAGGAACTCCCATCCCTCCAGCCGCCGTGGGTAGCTGTAGCTTCGCCAAACTTATGCGGCGTCTGCCCCGTCCCCAGACCAGCTCCGTTAGTATGGTATTCAAGGTTCGAAATACCGCAGCTGGGACCATAAAGGGCAAGTTCGTAAAGTAGTAAAGGAGCCTCGGGAGGACTACCATCTTAGAGACGGCCACCCTGCCCGCCACTGACAATGGTAGTGCAGTCCAAAATTGTACCTGCGACCTCAGTGCTGCCACAGCTCGACCCAGATTGCCCTCAAGCATATTTGTCGCCCCTCTGTAAATCTGTATCCCCAGATAGCGGAAAGTAGTCTCCGCCATTTGGAAGCTGTGAGGTGGGAAAAACAAGGGATCACTTGCCTCCAGAGCAGCAAAACAGTATCCATGGGATTTAGACTCGCTGATCGTAAGGCCCGAGAGTGCACTAAAGTCTTCAAAAAGCTCGGGGATGGGATCCAGTCCCCCCTTTAAGTCCCTCAAGTAAAGGATGATGTCATCGGCGTATGCCGACACCACATGTGTTACACCTCCCCTCTTGATACCTCTGTGCCGTGCTTGAAGCCGGAGTTTACACAGGAGCGGTTCCAGTGCCATAATAAACAACAGCGGGGATAGTGGGCAACCTTGCCTCGTGCCCCTCGCTATAGCCAATTGAGGTGAGATACATCTGTTCGTGCGGACCCTAGCAGTGGGGCGGGTGTATAGTAATCGGATCCAAGCAATGAAGTCAGCCGGGACCCCGAACCGTTCCAACGCCGCAAACATATAATCCCAACGAAGGGAATCAAATGCCTGCCGCAGGTCCAACGATATACAGCCCTCAGTTGTCACGGGTGAATGCTCGTGAAGCATGAGTTGGCTAAGCCTCCGCAGGTTCATCGCCGTGCTTCTGCCAGGCACGAAACCACATTGGTCCGGGTGGATCAGGCCCGGGACATATTGCGCCAGTCTTGTCGCCAACACCTTGCTCAGTACCTTGTGATCGGTGTTCAACAAGGACAACGGTCTATAGTTAGCTAAACGTAAACTGTCCCTACCCGGCTTAGGCAATGAAACAATCAGGGCCTGCAGCGTAGACTGCGGTAACCCACCCGCTTTCTTCGCTTCGTTGAACACCTCGTGTAGTCGCGGGGCCAGCAAATCTACATACGCCCCATAAAACTCAGCCGGGAGGCCATCGGTTCCCGGGGTCTTGTTCCTTGGGAGTGCTTTTATTGCCTGTCGTATTTCCGCGACCGATATAGGTCGTGCCAAGTCGTCACTCTGGGTCCTACCTAGGCGCGGCAGCTCGATTCCCGACATGAACTCTTCAAATGCCTCATCAGACATACTTCGATGTGGGCCGTACAACGACTCATAGTATTCACGAAAGGCAACGTTTACACCGAACTGTGTCGCCACCAGCCTCCCAGATTGATCCATAACCTCCAACACAGGAGTAGGGTCCTGGGCATCTCGCAATATCCGGGCCAATAGAGGTCCGGATTTGTCTGCGTGGGCATGTTGTCTACATGTATATTCCCTGTAATCCAGGACACGCAGTTCCTCCAACAGCTCGGCGTGTTGAATGTGTGCCTCCTGCAATGGCGTAAAAGGCAAGTTCGTGCCCGCAGCCTCCCTCTCCAGCATGGCCAGTCGGCCCTCCACATCACTAAGCTTCTCCATGACCATACGCCTCATACCTGTTCGTGTGTTCAATGCCTCCCCTCTTATATACACCTTGAAGGCATCCCACTCTATTTGGCGTGTACTAGCCGAGCCATCATTTATGTGTAAATGTTGTGCGATGTGTTCCGCCATGGTAGCTTTAAAAACTGTGTCCTCGAGCAGGTCCGGGGACATACGCCACGTCGGTATCGGCGTGGGTATCTTGCCCCATCTCAGCGTGACCTCGACTGGATTGTGGTCCGAGAAGTTCTTACCCATGTGTTCTGAGCCTACCATCTCCCCCAGTAATGTCATGTTGCAAAGCATGTGGTCTATTCTCGTGTGTAGGCCATGGGGGGGGGGAAAGAAGGTATACTCTCTGTCCGTCAAATGCATGCATCTCCAAATATCTGCTAGCCCCCAACCCGCCGCCCACTGAGAAAGAGCTTCCGCCTGTCGCCTGCTTTCAGTAGCCTGCAGTGGCGGGTGGGACCTGTCCAGCGATATGTCCAGGACTGCATTAAAGTCCCCTCCAATAATCCACACATTCTCCGACCAGTCAGCTATCACTCTGTTAAGCGAGGTCAAGAAACCCCCCTGTCCCACATTCGGTGCATACACACAGCCAAGCACAACAGGGGAGCCATCCAACAATCCCCTGACAAGCACACACCGGCCCTCAGGGTCTAACCTCTCCTCCATCACCTTGAAGGGGACTGAGTTCCTAATCCATATCGCCGCTCCCCGGGAGAACACAGAATAAGTAGTAGCAAATAGTTGCCCCTTCCACTTCTTGAGCAGTTTCGCACCTTCATCCCTATTCAGATGTGTTTCCTGTAAGTATGCCACTGCAATAAGTCTCCTATTCAGTTGCGCAAGCACCCTATACCTTTTATGGATTGAGCTCATACCGCTCACATTCCAGGTGCACATTTTGTATTCGCTAAGTGACCCCATGGCCGTTTGCGACAATTAGGTTCGGTGTATCCAACCATGTTACCAACTTCCCAGTAATTGCTGCCGTGTGTGCCCCAGTTACTAACAACCCCAAAACATCAAGGTCCCCATTCAAAGAACTATGAGGTCCAAACACTAGCACCCAACTGGGGTGACAAGCAAACAGTACCATTGCTGCGCCCTGGGGGTGTGGTCCCGCTCTCCCTCGCCTGGGCCTCGCCGGAGTCCTTACGGCGTGCCCCAGCGAGTGTCAGTACCCCCGGCCCCGGTTAGCCCGCCCAAGGTCTTTCATGCAGGCTATACATTACCAAGCGGTGTCTTCCGAAGTCCCGTTAAAGTTTATTCGCCTCTTGTGCAGTTATTTTCGGAAAAAGTTGCAGGCTGTCCGCAGAACCAGATACCTCCGTCCTGACATCAGAGGCGCTATCTAGGACCACCGTGTCGCCCACGTTGTGTGCAGCCAGTGCGGCCTCCGTCAGCCGAGCCCTCTCCTGTGTCCCCCTCAGTCCCGTCAGGCCGTCTGGTCCGCTCGTTATCTCCACCTCCTCGTGTGCTGCACCCTCTTCAGGCCTCTCCTCCCTCCCGCGCGGCGGGTCGTCCCTCAGCTGTCCCTCTGCGAGAGGGTCTTGCGAGCTGGGCGGCGTCAGCGTCACCTCCATCCACTCCGCCGCCTCCTCAGCCGTGTCAAAGAAAAGTGATTTGTTGTTGTGAATTATTTTCAGGCGGGCTGGGAACAGTAAGGCATATTTCAGGTTCTTGTCCCGCAAGCGTCTCTTCACATGCAGGAACGTAGACCTGGCCCTTTGCACCGTGGGGGTGAAGTCTGGGTAAATCGAGATAGTCTTGTCCTCAAAGCGTATAGGCGCCTTCTCTCTTGCCACTCGCAGGACTATATCCCTATCCTTGTAGTTGAGCAGGCGAGCTATTAAAGGACGAGGTGCCGCACCCGGCCTTGGCGGTTTACCTGGTATCCTATGCGCCCTCTCCACGCTGTATAGGGGCGTAAGCACCTGCGGCCCTGCAAGGTTCCTCAACCAATCCTCTAAAAACTGCGTCGGGTTCCTCCCCTCACTCCGCTCCGGAATTCCTAGTATTCGCACATTGTTGCGGCGCGCCCGCCCTTCCGCATCGTCCATCCTCGCCCATATTAGTTTAAGCTGCTTCTCCATGTTTTCCATTTTCGTGGAATGCTCCGTCTGTTGCGGGATCAGATCGTCCAGGGCCAGTTTATGTTCCGTGACCCTCTCCGCCAGCTTGTTGTGATCAGCGCGTAGTAGGGACATGCCAGTCGCCATTTGGTCCATGCGCGTTTCCATTGCTTCCCTGGAAGCCCGTATCTCTGACAGGATACTGTCCAGTTTGGCCTCCTGTGATGTCTGGCCCGTTGGAGGCACCATCTCTACATTAGACGAGGCCAGTGGATCTTCTGAGCCAGTAGACTGTTGCGCTAGATCAGCGCCCCTCTCAGGCATCTTGGCCCTGTTCCTGCCCATGTTTCTCAGCAACTGGATGGTGGCGTGTGCGCCCCCGGGGGGCAGCGTTCCAGCGGACAGCAGGTCGTGCCTCAGGCGTCCCACCTGCGCCGTTCCCGACTCTTCTACCGCCTGTGTTCCGTGTGCTGGCAGAGTGGTGTGGTATCGACAAGTCGCTCACGTGGCGCGCCTACGGTGGTATTAAGCCTATAACAATAGGCCTGGCCTGCGTCCCAGTGGTGGTTGGTCGCACCGCGCCCAGGCGAGAGTGGCACACAAGTACTGATCCCTTGTCCTGGCGCCGTCCTGGGCAAAATTGGCCGGCCACGCGCCTCCCCACCGGCACCTCAATGCACGTAATCGTGTGTGACCACTGCACTTCAATGGGGTCCACCCCTCACAAGCAGGAAAGCCAATGTCCCTCCGTCCGGCTCCCCGGGGGATCCCGTGGTGGCGTGTCCTCTCCTCCCACAGACCCTGCAGTGCTCCGCAGGTGCGATGAAAGCCTCCTCTACTCCACCAGTCCCAATGTATGTCAGCGGTCGCAGCCGCTCGGCCTCCGGTACCGCTAGTATCAACCATGTGGCGGGGGGGTGTTCTCCCAGACGCTATGTCTCAAAGCCGGTCTCCAGGCAGTGAACAGCACGGCCGCCTCTCCGCCCCTCACCTCCGCAAGAACCGGGCCCTCCTCCAACGTCGTAGTGTCTTATCCGCTATGGCAGACCTGCCCCTTATGTGCGTCTAGGAACGTCCTGTTCTGCTTGCCCCGGCAGCTCCTCTAGTCCGCCATCATGGTTCACCGGCGTTAGTGCGCACCCCCGCATCGGCCCGCAGTCCTCACCTCCTGAACCGCCGTGAGCCGTCGGGGGGCTGTGAAAAGAGCGGGTCCCAGAAGTCGTGGCCTCCGCTATGCTCCGATGCTCCTCCGCTCGCCGTCTCCGACTAGGCACTTCCCAATCCGTCGCACAGCAGTCAAGGCCGTCGCCTCCCCGTCTCCACCAGGCTCTGCCCGGCAGGGCGGCTCCGCGCTCTGCAAGTGTCTCTCCGGCTGATTGCGCAGGGAGTGCACTCCAAGTGTCCTGACAGGGTCCGGGGTAACAGCAGTGTCACCACCCCACCTCCGCCGCCGATGTCCCGACAGCTCCGCCTATCGTCCGCTCAGTGTTTCCGGCAGGTCGCTCACTCTGCGGCCCCACAGTTCACTCGAGGCCGCGGCTTCTGGGCTGGTAGCAGGCCTCTTCCGCCTCGGGTGCTTCGGCGCCTGGTAAGTTGTTGTGCCGGGTGCTGGACCCCGACCAGGCTGCCCACCGACACCTCCGTCTCATGCAGACCCGGGCGGGTCGTCGGGGCCATCAGGGTAGCAGGATATTAAGCTTGTATTACCGGGCAGAGGACGGAGCTAATTCAGCAAGCGTCCGCCATGCTCGGCTCTCGGCCACGCCCCTCCCATTGGGTGTAATTAACCACATTTCTAAATGTATTAGCATTATGCAGAAAGTGATAGCCATAGTGTTGGTAACAGAACAAGTCAGCGTAATTTGCTGAATCTAAATATAAATCCTCAGCATGAAAGGTAGCATAATATTTCAAATCAGAAAAGAGAGATTCAATGGCTTGGACATCCCAATCATCAGATTGTATGTTTTGTTTCACAACATCTCCCATTGAAACACAAAGTACATTAGGAACATTAATCACCTCTGTGGGTCCATGTGTGGTATATAAATAAATAATACCGGATCTAGGTTTGACTGGACATAGCAATAACAGATAGCTCAATAAATAAGAGTCAAGATTCGAGGTAGTAGGAGTTTGCAGGTTTAATACAGCATAAAGGACAGGAACAGGACAACCTGCACAGGAATAGGATGGCAGAGCCCGGCAGCTGCCGGGGCTGGATCTGGGATGAGCGCGCTAACTTTAATAACAGTACACAAGCATATATACTAAAACAGTTGCATTACAATACATACGATAGGCGGAGCAGTGGGTGTGGTCAATAGCAGTCGCGAAAGATAAGGGTGAAAGTGGGTGTAACAAGAGGCGTATACATAGACATGTGATGTAAACGTAACAGAATATGTCATAAATGGGGCGGAAACATGGAGGGGGCTACCTAAGGAGCCGGGACCTCTAACCTGATGGTGCGCGCAAACTGACAATGACGTGTTACTAGGAGAAGCTGGGGGCTATGAACTCTGCGCTAGGAGCAGAGACTGAAGTCTGGAGAGTCAGGGCGACATGTACCTAAACACTATCTAGTATCTAATGTTTAGAGGACATGTTGATATAAACTAAGAGTCAGGAGGGGAGAGGCTAACAGACTCTAAGACTGGAGCATGCATTATTCTACATGTAGTGCGTGTTGAGGAATATTAAATGACCATTAATACAGTATTTCTCTTACATGGAGACGTAAAGGCTAGACGATGACTGAAACTATTGATGCGATTCAGTAGCTTAGGAATGCAGAGAAGGAGGGCTGGACTGATAACTAGAATCATAACATACTCTTGGCAGACTAGTAGGCAGAGCCAGGCCGAGCCGGGCACTGTGAGGCAGGAAGTAAGTGAAGGGTCGAGGATACAGGTGGGGGCTGTATCGCTCCTCAGCGAGGGCTCAGGAGACAGGAGCCGAATCTGGTGTCCGGGCCCTTTTGAGGCCTAGAAACGGGGACTTTTCAATGAAATAACGTGCACACTGAGAAACGTGGCAACGTAACTTTACATAGGCCTGATATTCGTAGCTTTCACGAGAACTGGGAACTGGCATACTAGGGATGGACACAACTGTAAGTGCGTCTTTAATCAAACATGGGGAATACATATGCATATTAATCATGCACACATAACATAAGATGGGGGACACGTAGGGACACAGAACATGGCAAAATTTACTTTTCCACATTCCCTCCTTGTCACTACGTTTCCATCAGGAAACATCAATATTCATGATACCATCTATCATTTCATACAGTATCATTTGCTCGTCTCGAACTTTCTTGGAACTGGATTTAGAACGGGACTTGGGACTAGGAATACAAGAGGTAGCACAAATGCCGCAAATCGCAGGGCCACATTGTATACAGAGGCAGCAACTGAATATGATCGCTACTGCAATACCTAGAAAGGACAATACTTTCCATCCCCAGGCGGAAATTATATTCCAGAACCAACCGGACCATGTCCAGGTGCCTGGATTCTGGTGTAACAGATGGGCAATTTTATGGAGTCTGGTAATAGCTGAATAAACAGACGGTGCGTTATTAGGAATGAAAATGCAGCAACTAGATCCGATGACTCTACATGCCCCGCCCCTATCGGCCAGTATGACGTCAAGGACGAGACGATTCTGGAGCACGACAATTCTCATAAAGGATTGCTCTTCGGTTAAGTTACCTAGAGCAGAGGTAGTCTCAATCACTACTGCTTCAAGGGTTCTCGTTAATCTACGTATCAGTTTACTATTCACGACAGTACCTAAATAGGGGAAGACACCTTTATTGATATCTATGTATTGTTCTAGAGCGGTTTCAGTATAATCGACAATCGGGAGGTCTCTTTTGTGTCTAGTATGTACTAGGTGGGAATTCCGATGGTAGTCAGGTGGGGCTAGAAAAACTGGTGGCAGTAGGAAGGCAATGTAACAGGTTCCCTCCCAATCGAGGGGCAGACGAACATATGCGGTCTGACCACAAACAAAATAAGAATGACGTGAAGCTTTGAAAATAGATTTCCTACTGTCACTATACTTGACAATAGTAGTACAATCACTATGGCCTACATGTACGGAACCATTCTTTCGGACACATAATTCACCTTTGACTGGTAATACTGACATAGCAGGTAAGTCTGGAGTAGAATCAGACTGAACATTCAGGACCATGAAATTCGAAGAATAATTACCTAAATTATAAACTTCATTTTCTAGATCTAACCCTGTTCTGTGGGGAAGACCTTGCTTGTCTGGAAAACATGTACTGTTAAGAAAAGACATATCTGTTGAGGATGACGTTAACGTGGACCATGCTCCACATGAACCGTTATGTGAAAATGGATAAGGAAAAAGTGGCAGAACTCCCTTCGGTGTCTGGAAAGGGGGGAGTCGACCACACACCCAACAATTAGTGGCATTGCTGGTCTGGTGTGAATAATGTAACATGCGGATAAAGGAATTATTACGCATAGCAAGACGATAAGATAGTTCATGAGGAGGCAGATCACTAAACGTGTGCTCTACTGTAGCAATAGAAGACTTATTTACATGAGAAACTGGAAAATATAAATAAAATGCATAACCTGTGCAGGTAATCATAAGGCTGAGATATAGCAGAAAACATAAAATAATAGTGCAACTTTTAGAGTTCTCACTAACTCTCTCTCTGTGGGGGTCTATTATATACATGTCAGAAACCGGTCTAACCGTTTCACCTAGGGGAGGACTTAGACAATCAAACTGGCTGACTTATTTTACTAGACCTTAATTTTAGCTTGTACTCCTGCTGCGGAGTTTTCTCTAACAGGGAGGGATCTGTATCATTGTCTTTTGCGGGACAGTCCTTGAGAATAGTACTTTGGCAATCCTTAAAATCCTCGGCAATGTTCTTTGAAACAGTCTTTAGTCCGTAAAATCTTTTCACATGAGACAGGTGGACCCAGCCCTTCCTGCCTTCCAGCTTGACGGCAGTACAGGTGGCCAGGAGGACTTGCTTGGGCTCCTTCCAGCGGGGCTCCAGCGGACTTGAACGATCAAAATTCCGGACAAGAACCATGCATCCGGGAACGATTTCATGCGGTGCCACCTCGGTATTGTCTGGAAATGCGGCGGCAACCTGTGAACGACAAGAGTGTAGGGCAGACATCAAGGAAGCTAGGTAATCTGTCAGCATATTACTTGAAACATCTGTAATACTTCGAGGTCTAGGTGTACCCCACATGTTAGGGGGGCGGTCGAATACGACCTCATACGGGGACAGGCCTGATCTGGAATGTGCGACCATGCGCATATAAAACAAAGCGACTGGTAGAGCAACTAGCCAGTCTACCCCTTTTTCTTGACAGACTTTGGCAATGCGGATTTTCAGGGTCTGATTATGTCTCTCTACGAGACCGGCTGCTTCAGGATGGCGTACACAATGGAACTTCCACTGGTACCCTAACAAAAGGGAAACGTGTTTCATGAGCTCAGATGAGAAGGGCTGGCCGTTGTCAGAATATACGACTCTAGGGAGTCCGTAGCGGGGGAAGAATTCACGAACCAACTGCTTGGCAGTGGTCGTGGCTGTGTAATCTGGGACTGGATATGCCTCTGTCCACCTGGACAAAGCGCATACAACTACAAGGACATACTTGAAACCTCGACATCGCTCCATCTGAATATAATCCATCTGGAGGACTTCAAAAGGGTGGTCAGGAGGTTGGAATCCACCTTGTTCCACCGGGACACTTTTACCTGGATTAAACTGGCAACATATCATACAGGTACGGACCTTCTGTTTGGCTGCAGCTCGTAAATGCTTGTTGAACCAAATGTTCTGGATACTGTCTAACATGGCTTTTTCTCCTAAATGTGCTGGACTATGTGCGGTATTGATAATGACTTGAACCATAGAGTCGGGGAGAAACCATGTGGCTTTTCCCTTCGTTACCCATCCCTGATCTGTCTGGACCCCTCCTTGTTCGGACCATTTCTTGATTTCATCGGGAGTAGCATGTAACTGGATATCTATGACATCTTGAGTGGGGTCCTTAACTGTCATACAGGTAGTCAGATCTGGAGTATGTGTCTGTGTCGGATTAACTGAAATGTCTGGAGTCTGTGCTGTAAGCTTGGCTGTGCGATCTGCTAGATCGTTACCTTGAGAAATAGTGTCAGTAACTTTCGTATGTGCTTTGCATTTCATGATAGCAATAGATGTCGGTAAGTGTATGGCATCTAACAGAGCTTGAATAAGGAACCCATGCTGAATCTTGGTTCCATGAGAAGTCATGAAACCTCTCTCCTGCCAGAGCACTCCGAAGTCGTGTACAACTCCAAATGCGTAGCGTGAATCTGTGTAAACATTAACTTTCAGGTTCTTAGCATATATGCAGGCTTGGGTCAGAGCAACTAGCTCTGCTGCTTGAGCAGACAGGGTATCAATACGATGTGTTTCTATAACTTCAGTGTCAGTAGTCACTGCATACGCGGCTACTAGTTTTCCTGTACTTGTTCTCATACATGAACCATCCACATAAAGTGTCAGGTCGGGATCTGGTAATGGAATATCTGTCAGATCTTGTCTTGGCTTAGTCATAGTGTTAACTACTTCCACACAGTCGTGTGTGGCAGGATGTGAAGTAACTGACGGTAACAGTGTAGCAGGATTTAGAACGTTGCAGCGTCTGATTTCTATGTGTGGCTGGAACAGTGTCAATTCATAACCTGTCAAACGTGCAATTGTCAAGTGCTGAGTCTGTGTTCGGTTTAAAAGAACTTCCACGGAGTGTGGAACTTGTACTGTCAAGGAATGTCCTAATACTATGGAATCACTTTGTCTGATAGCTAGTGCTGTGGCTGCAACTGACTTGAGGCACGCAGGCAGAGCCTGGGCTACAGGATCTAGTGTGCTCGAAAAATAAGCACAAGGCTTGTACTGTCCTGCTTGATCTTGTGTAAGAACAGATAATGCTGTACCTTCACGTTCAGTGACGAAAAGTGTAAAAGGCTTACTGTAGTTCGGTGTAGCTAGAACAGGAGCTTGGCATAAAGCTTTCTTTAACTCATTGAAACTAAGTGTATGTTCAGATGTCCAAGGGAGGACAGTCGATAGGGCTGCCTCCTGTGTCGTTAACTGTATCAGTGGTTTGGCTAGAAATGCATACTGAGGAATCCATTGTCTGCAATAAGAAGTAAGGCCGATAAAAGCACGTACCTCCTTCTGGGTCTTGGGCTGAGGAAGACTCGCTATTAACTGGATACGGTCAGGTGTCAACTGCCTACCCCACTTGGACAGTAAGTGGCCTAAGTAGATCACTTGCTGGACACAGAATTGAAGCTTCGAAGGGGACACCTTGTGCCCCATCTCTGCTAAGAAATACAAGACTGTAAGTGATGCTCGCTCGCAAGCACGTTCAGAACGGGCTGTGATCAGTAGATCATCGACATACTGGAGCAGGGCAGTGTCAGTTGGCATGTGAATATTGTCTAGTTGTCTCTTAAGTGCTTGACTGTAAATACTAGGACTTTCTGTGAAACCTTGAGGAGCTCGTGTGAACATATAGCTCCTTCCATTTAAACAAAATCCGAAAAGAAACTGGCTGTCTGGATGAATGGGGACACTGAAAAACGCGTTCTTGAGGTCTATGACTGTAAAAAATGAGGCTTCGGAATCAATAGCTGTCAATAGGGAAGAGATATCTGGGACAACTGGGTACTGCGGAATAATACATTTATTGAGTTCTCGAAGGTCAATCACTAATCGATATACTGGGGGTGCATTTGGATCAGTACGTTTCATGACTGGAATGATCGGAGAATTACATACATTGGAGTCAGTTTCTACAACTACTCCTTGAGCGATGAGCTCGTCAATAATTTTGGATAAGGCTGCTACAGCCTCAGGTGGCAATCTGTACTGTCTGATTCGTGGTAACACTACACCTGGTTTGAGAGTCACACGATGGGGTGTGATTTGCATATAACCTACATCAGTTGGACCTTGCGCCCATAAATGCTGCGGAACATTAGACAATCTTGGATCAAAATCTCGTAATACATAGTGACCCTTGAAGTCACGTAGAAACAGTCGTATTCCCTCTGGGGAGCAGCAAATAACTGCACCTAATTCTTTCAGTGTTTTAATGCCTAACAGATTTTCTGGACATGACTTCGTAAGTAACAGATCAGTAGTGCGGGACAATGGACCTACTTCTAGAGTAACTGGTTTAGATATCTCGTTTACAATAGGCTTTCCTGAAAATCCAAGGGAAACATTTCTAGAGCCTGAGAGCGGAGCCCCTGGAACTTCGGCGTGACTGATGGTCGTCCTACTTGCCCCTGTATCAATCAGAAACTTTCTGTCTTTCCCTAATACTTGACTGTGAACATAGGGACCCTCTTGATCTACAGGTATCTCGATGAGAGGCAAGCCTACCTCCCTCTCTAGGCTGTTTCATGAATACTGTTGATACTCTGGATACTCTGTCTGTGCATACTGGTACATCTGCTGTGTAACATGCTGTGTTGCAGCAATAGGCTGCGGTGCTGAAACTGTCTGTTGTGCATTCTGTGGCTGAGAAGTCTGTGAAACTTGTTCTTGTCTAGGCGGACGTGGTCTTTCTTTAGTCTTACCGGTAGCTATGTTGTGTTTCAGAACTGCACACTCGTTTATATAGTGACCTGGCTGTTTACAATAATTGCATGTCCCTTTAACGGGAGCTGCAGGATGACTGGCTTGATTCGTACCCCTCTTCTGACTGTCTTGTGGAACAGATTGTGCAACTAGTACTTTCATTTTCGTGTCTTTCATACGTTTTCTTTCATGATCTTGCTCTTCTCTGATTCTATTCTGGTGGTACTGGAGCATCTGTAACATCTGGGACGGGGTACTAGCTTGCCAGGTACTTTCGACTTTCAAAACTCGGTTCTTAACTTGTGGACTTGAATTCTCGACTAATTTAGTAACAAAGAGATGAGGGTATGACTCGCTACTTGTCTTGAGGCCACTGTTTATACTAAAGCATTTCTCAAATCTAGAATAAAAATCACTAGTATCTTCGTCTTGTTTCTGTTTACAGGCTGAGATTGCATCCCAGTCTTCCTTTTTAGTGGCTAGTAATCTTGGCAAAACTTGTATTAACAATTCTGGTAATTCTTTACATTTCTCTCCAAGACCGGTACCTGGTACTCGCATCTTATCTTCAGCTTCTAGAACTGCCCAATCGATCTTTTTCTCTCCCACCTCCCATTCCTTTTCCTTGAGTTTTTCATATACCCCTGCGGGCAACAGGACTTTTAACATTTTAATAATATCTGGATACGTGTATTCTCCCATACGGAGCATGTCTTTTAATTCTCGGTGGAACCCTGCTGGATCTTTGTCATGACAGGGAATTAATTTCTTCATTCCTAAGAGTTCCATCTTTGTAATCGGGGTGTAAACAAACACTCGTTGCATTTCACCATCTGCTGTCCTGACTGGGTGTACTTCTCGTAACGGATTCTGTCTATCTATATAAAAGGGTTTACTTTCTGGAGGTAACACATGGACAAAATGCGGGTTCAGGAACGTTCTATATTTGTGGCGCTGTTCTAGAATAACACTAATTAAATCGGTACCTAGACCTTTCCATCTATACTGGAGTAACTCGTTCAGGACATCATGTAACGGACCTGGATCAGAATGTTGACCCTCATACAGAGTAATGAGGTGCTGGATCATATACATACCCACCAGTCGTTGCTCGGCTGGGGGCAGTTTCAGAAACATTTGTGCCACTATTTCGTCTGGAAAAGTGGTAGAATCAGTAGTCCATCGGACTGCTGATCGGGCTAGTTCTTGTTCATGCATAGTACTTAATTCACTGTAACCGATTCGTGATTTCAGAATGTGATCGGTAGCTTGAAATACTTGTTCTAGAGAACCTTGTTCTGGTGCTGGGTGATGAAAAACTGACTTGTGTTTTAGGCGTAAATGGCGGTCTGGGAATCTAGATTTTCCTACATACGCTATTCTGGCGGGATTCTCGTCCTCTACCTCTTCAATAGAAGAGTCATTTTCTTTCTCGCTTACTTGTGCTGCTTTACGTTGTTCGTGTAACTTTATTATTTCCTTACGGATTCTCTTGTACATACTCTCTATACTACTGATAGTTCTGTGTTTACCCTCGGCTATATTATCACTCCACCTTGTCAGGATTCTCATTTCGGCCGGATCTTTGGTCGGATAATCTTGTTCCCTTATTAAACAATTAATCAGAAACTTTAATAACATGAGCTGGATCTCAGCTTTCCTTTGAGACATGGCTTCGCCAATACTTTCTGGATCATCCCCTGTACGGATGAAACGATATATTCTGTCTAGATCTTCTTTCATATTCGGTAGGGTGTCCAAATACCCGGTCACCCGTCTTACACGGATCGAATATATAACTGTGCTATCATCACCTGCAACTGGATCATAGCGGCATTCAGTAAGAGCTCGTCGGATATCTGCAACGGACTTATATTTGGGCGTACGCTGTAACGCACTTTCATGTAACTCGACTAACGTTACTCGTTGGTGTGGTGGCGGGGTACCAGGAGGACCTCCTCCTGCGGCCCCTAAACTAGAATCGTCGACCGATACTCTTCGTGCTGGCGCGGCGGGAAATTGTAATGTGGGCTGGACCGGGGGTACCGTAACAGGTACTCCGGTGACTGGAGGAGCAGGATTTACATTATTTACAGGAGCTGGCGGAACAGGATTTGTATATTCTGGGACTGTGTCGTCCAAATAGGACGAAATAAAAATATCAGCTGCGGTCGGTTTGTGACGTAGCTTGGTCGGAACTAATGGTGGCGGAAAATTACTGGATGCCTCCGGGGTCGCTTTTGGCAAGCCCTCGGCAAGAAGAGGATACATACCCTTAATGAGGGCATGCCTCTGTCTGTCTGACTGTTCGGTTTTGACTCGTTCACCTATCTCGATTAATTCCCTTTCTTGGGCTCGTTCTAAGGATTCTCTACTTAGTTCTGACTTTCTGATTTCTTTTTCGGTTCTTTTATGAGATTCTTTGCGCCATAACTCGATGGCATCTTTCTGTGACTGTCTGGCTTTCTTTTTCCATAATGCTTCTTCTACTCGCATGATGCACTCGGCATCCCATGTGCCTGATACAGGCCATCTATACTTTTCTTCTAACTCTTTGGTGTATTCCACCCATAAATCTAGATATAATATGGCACTTATGCCATGCTTCTGAAACATAAAATGACCTGGACTGTCCCTAGGCGGGACAGGAACTGCTGCTTCTAACAGACCTTTTCTAGTTTTCAACTGACGTAGTTTGGAAAATAGCGGCATGACTGGACTGTAATCTAGACACAATACAATACACAATGAACACGATAATTACACCACTTTCATACCACGACATTAAAATACATGAAGAACATTTGAAATAACAGTTCGAACAGAATACCACCTGATATACTGAAAACAGAATACATGAATTTCCTCGAGAACAGAACTGACTAGAACAGAAACTAGATGCACTGCTAAACTTACCGGTACGAAACTTACCGGTCTCATAAAGAGACACGTCAGGACCCGCATCCACCGAAGTGGACACTTCGTTTTGGGTCTGTGTACCACCAAAACCCACGGACCAGAGACAATTAGATTGACCCTGTCTAGATACTACCCCAGCAACGGTACTCACCGGGCAGCAAGAAAGGAAGGCCTCGGACTGGACTGGACTGCTTTGACGCCGGACGGACGAACTTCGGACTTCAGTTACGGGTGGGCCTCCGGATACCTCGGACCTTGGACTCTCGGCTTGGGCTCTGGTCGGGACTCGCCGCGTTCCTCCACCGCCTCGTCTGGATGCTGGACCGCCACCTCCGTCTCCTCCGTGGGCCTGAGGGATACTTGAAGCAGAAATATCTGCACGTGCACGGTATGGTTCCGTCACGGCTGCAGAGGGTCAGGGGGCCGGCGTGGCTTCACCGGCGCGTGGGGAAAGGGCAAGTCCCTGTTCGGGCGCCATTATGTCGTATATAAATAAATAATACCGGATCTAGGTTTGACTGGACATAGCAATAACAGATAGCTCAATAAATAAGAGTCAAGATTCGAGGTAGTAGGAGTTTGCAGGTTTAATACAGCATAAAGGACAGGAACAGGACAACCTGCACAGGAATAGGATGGCAGAGCCCGGCAGCTGCCGGGGCTGGATCTGGGATGAGCGCGCTAACTTTAATAACAGTACACAAGCATATATACTAAAACAGTTGCATTACAATACATACGATAGGCGGAGCAGTGGGTGTGGTCAATAGCAGTCGCGAAAGATAAGGGTGAAAGTGGGTGTAACAAGAGGCGTATACATAGACATGTGATGTAAACGTAACAGAATATGTCATAAATGGGGCGGAAACATGGAGGGGGCTACCTAAGGAGCCGGGACCTCTAACCTGATGGTGCGCGCAAACTGACAATGACGTGTTACTAGGAGAAGCTGGGGGCTATGAACTCTGCGCTAGGAGCAGAGACTGAAGTCTGGAGAGTCAGGGCGACATGTACCTAAACACTATCTAGTATCTAATGTTTAGAGGACATGTTGATATAAACTAAGAGTCAGGAGGGGAGAGGCTAACAGACTCTAAGACTGGAGCATGCATTATTCTACATGTAGTGCGTGTTGAGGAATATTAAATGACCATTAATACAGTATTTCTCTTACATGGAGACGTAAAGGCTAGACGATGACTGAAACTATTGATGCGATTCAGTAGCTTAGGAATGCAGAGAAGGAGGGCTGGACTGATAACTAGAATCATAACATACTCTTGGCAGACTAGCAGGCAGAGCCAGGCCGAGCCGGGCACTGTGAGGCAGGAAGTAAGTGAAGGGTCGAGGATACAGGTGGGGGCTGTATCGCTCCTCAGCGAGGGCTCAGGAGACAGGAGCCGAATCTGGTGTCCGGGCCCTTTTGAGGCCTAGAAACGGGGACTTTTCAATGAAATAACGTGCACACTGAGAAACGTGGCAACGTAACTTTACATAGGCCTGATATTCGTAGCTTTCATGAGAACTGGGAACTGGCATACTAGGGATGGACACAACTGTAAGTGCGTCTTTAATCAAACATGGGGAATACATATGCATATTAATCATGCACACATAACATAAGATGGGGGACACGTAGGGACACAGAACATGGCAAAATTTACTTTTCCACACATGAGTTTGAAATTTTACAGCATCTCATACAATAACATCTAGCACGGGCTAGGCTGTGATGTTGACAAAAGTCTGGTCTCTTTTCATGATGTGTGATGAGGAGTGTGGGGCCAAAGTTCCATCAATGAATCAGATTTTTGATCGTTCAGTTATATAGTGTCCATTTACCAGACGAAAAAATACCATCACAAATCCAATCGACATGAACAAAAAAATGGAGATGAGAACCAACCAGATGTAAGTCCAAGGGGGAACCAAAAAATTTCTTTTAAACCAAGTAACAAAAATAGAAAACTTCAATGGTACACTCGATGTTATAGAGTCAGAGTCAAAGGAAAAATGGGACTGGTCAGCTAGACTTGTTTACACATCAGGCAATGACACATCCGTGGGATATGTATACTCAGTAACTTCATGTGGATCGCCAGCTGGCGAATTTAATAATGGATTAGTGACTGTGGGCATCTCTATAGCAAGGTCAGGGATGTTGGTGTCAGCAGAGGCCAAAACAGAATTTCTCAGCAGTACTGGACAAGAGACAGCAGGAGTCATACTAAGAAGAATTGGCCGCTCGTTGTAGTTTGACATTGTCAATGGAGTCGTACCTGTTTCCCTTGCGACTCGGAAGTGGTGGTAAAATGACTGTTCTTGTGCCCTGCATGCCAAGCACTGGAATGGGTGCATGATACGAGCGGCTGAACT
The DNA here is from genome assembly GCF_964261635.1 of Lissotriton helveticus. Taxonomy (NCBI): domain Eukaryota; kingdom Metazoa; phylum Chordata; class Amphibia; order Caudata; family Salamandridae; genus Lissotriton; species Lissotriton helveticus. The sequence continues at coordinate 2,718,149 of NW_027611714.1, forward strand.
CCTTCTTGTTCTCCACCTTCTCACAGACCAGGTCACTGACTCGGGGTAGCCAGCTAACTACAGGAATCTACCGGAATCTGTAGAGCAGCTTCAGCTCCATATGTGGAGGGCAAGTGTTCCTTTGCAAGACTGTCTCGAGTCTCTTGTAGGTTCTGTAACACAGCAGAATGATTATCTAAGTCAAAGGGTACGGCTGTCGCCGCCATGTCTAGACCATCAAGGTCCAGGACAAACATTTTTATGCCAAAGAGCATTTCGTTAGGGGTCTGCCCACCCAGAGATCTTCTAGGAAGCTTATTTAGTGCACGTAGTACCTAAAACCCTAGCTGTCAAAGATTGCTTTAAGTCACGGTTCATTCACTCCACAACAGAATTGCCCTCAGGCTGGTATGGAGACAAAAATGTTACCTGCACCCCCAAAGACCCCATGGCTTTCTTGTACACCTTAGAGGTGAACGCTGGACCTGATCAGAATGGAAGGTGCCACATGCAAAAATTCCCACAAAGACATGCAAATCTGTGATGACAGTTCGAGCATCAGCACTCCTTTGTGGCCAAACGCAGAGAAAACGTGTGCATGAAACCACTGCAACTAAGATATATTTATACACAGTATCAGCAGAAAAAGGTCAGCAGTGATCTAAATAAACACAACCAAGTGGTCTATTAGATATGTACAGCTGAGTTTGTGGCGGCCGTGCAGCAGTTGAAGGTTTAATCTGCTGACATACATAACAAGAAAGGACATATTCACAAGTTTATTTATACAATCCATGCAGCCAGTAACGCTGCTGTAAGATCGAGACATACGCTGAAACGTCGGCATGAACCGAGGCTATGCCTTAGTGAGCGACTGTTATCAAGGGTAGCCTGCGGTCCGAGTCGGAAATCAGCCTGTCACCAACGTTGTTAATTCTCACATAGGGAACTTTATCAGGACTTAAATGATAAAAGTATTTAGAAGGGAAACCTTTAGGGTAATTATCACCGATCTCTGTAGCAGCTATAGCTGCCAAGATGTCATCATCATTCTTACTGTTGGACCTTGTAACTGCTGCTACTACATATGTTGCTACTGCGGTCTTTGCTGCTTCACCAGCAAGACTGTTGCCAACAGCGTGTACTCCTACATGCTGGTGACCAAGAGTATGAATTACATTTACGAGAGGCAGACGTTCTTTATTTCTGCGACTCAAACCCATAGTATCTTGTGCTTAATTGTGCCACCTTTGGAATCACGATAGTCATTCTGAGTCCAAAAGAATACATTTTTATTGAAGGACTGAACACAGTAATAAGAGTCACTCACAATTAAAGTAGTCACACGAGGGTCAGCAAACTTCAATGCAAACACTAGAGCACAGTTTGAGAAAGGTGTGACAGGCCAAGCTTTGTTTTTTATAGTCTATTATGGAAAAATTCCAATCACACGATGGTTAATTTTTTTGTTTTAATAAAGGTGTTACTATATTCGTGATAGTACGTAGGAGAACAGCCAACACTTGTTTCACCCCTTACATGGCCATCCGGCCTGGGGCTTCCTCAGGGCTTTACGAATCAGGTTGAAGAAGTATATCTGGTCGTTCTTTTCTGTGGATAAATAGAGATTCCCTGATTTTGGTGTAATGCCGGTACGAGTCGTCTCGTGCGATTGGAATTTTTCCATAATAGACTATAAAAAACAAAGCTTGCCCTGACACACCTTTCTCAAACTTTGCTATAATAGGGGGTTAGGGGTTTCCCCATGCCGAGGGTAAGCTTGACAAAAAAGAGGGACCATTGCTCAATAAACGGCTAGTAAGGGACTCAGACCTTTTACCCCTCATTCTCACTAACCCAAGCACTAGAGCACGTAGCTCTGCCAACTGGGCGGTACAGTCACCTAATATCTGCGTGTGCACGACATCGGACTTGAATTCTCCATTCACCATGGTACCAGCCACGATTGGGCAGACCACTGAATAAGAATGCTTAGATCCTATCGCCTTTTGCGCCGAACCGCCGCAATGCTAATTCTCAAGCGTGCGCATGAACAGAGGAGCAGTATGAACAAACTCATACTGTAAGAACTCCTGAGTTTGCAATGAGGGGTCAAAGATAAATGTGACATCCAGAGATGTCAACGAAGTTGCCCATTGTATCCGATTAGGATATAAAACTTTAGAATTTGGCACACTGGCTTTCATCACTGCTTCAAATGCAGTATAAGGTGTAACAACAAACATGTGTTTTCCTTGTGACTGCGCTCTCTCTTTTAGAATTGCCATATGTACAGCTGTCAAGACTTTCTCGACAGAAGAAAATCGCTTTTCAGCCGAAGTGTACAAGGGTGACTTGTAAGCGATAGGCACTGTGTCTCTTTCATTAAAAGTCAAGTACATGAAACCCACGGCACCAGGCACAATTCTTATTACCAGGTTAGTGTGGTCATCATGAGTCAATAAGTACTTAGATTCAAGAAGATCTGTCTGCAAAAATTGCAGAATAGCTGAACGTTCAGGCAGCCAGCATGACTTGGTAAAAGTTGGTTGTATCAAAGCATAAAGAGGTTTGATACGCTGGGCATAATTGGGAATATAAGTACGCCCGAAATTCAAAAATCCCAGCAAGGATTGTAGTTTTTTCAGAGTTGTAGGAGACCATAAACATGCGCATTTCTCCAGGAAGTGACGTGCAAGACCTCTACCTTCATTGTTGAGCCCAGGAACAACACTGTGAACTCCGCAATGTTTGACTTTGCAAAGATAAATTTATAACCGAAGTCCGCAAACATAACTATAATGCGGTCAAAGATGTGGCCATAATTCGTCGTTCATTAGATAAATATCATCAATGTACGAGTACGCATCAGGATCAATGCCATCTAAGAAAGAGACGACACGTGCAGCAAAGACACCTGGGCTGTTTTTATAGCCCATGGTCAATCTTTTAAATTGTTTTTGTTTGCCGCCACAAGTGAACGCTGTCCATTGACTACTAACGGAGGACAGGTTATGACTAAAAATGCCATTTGAAATATCTCGTGTGACCTTAAATCTTTTTCGCATCAGACTGTTAACGAGAGCTGAGCTGAACTGTGGGTGTTCTGTACCGCACATGTACGACAATGTGAATTTAAATGTCGATAATCCAAAACCAGAAAACACAAGAATATGTCTGCACCCAATTAATTTCCCAAAAACTATTTCAGATCATAGGAGAAACAAAAACTTATTGAGTTTGACCCGGTATTTTTATTTATACCTGTCTATTTCGGAAAAAAAAGTCATTCTTCTTTTGAAAGTTTCGCAAAAAAGGAAAAAACTGAACATTCAATACATTTAAATTGCAACATCTAACTATTTACAAACAAAATATTTACAATTCATATACACAATTACCATACATTCCACAAAAAATTCACTATACAAACACAAACAATTGAAATTTTCAAAAAAGTTAATCTGAATTCATAAAGAATGAAGAGACAAAGTCAAAAGGAAGGAGCACGTCCTAAAATAAGGATGACTTTTACAACCAGCCAGAGCTAGTTCAAACGCTTAGTGATATTGATTGCTCCCTCAGATGTGCCGACATGTTTCTAGTCCGAGGTAAACACTTCCCAGACTGTCATCAGGGCTTTGTCACTTTTCTGTGTAAAATGCAGAAAAACAATAGAGTTTTAATTATCTAGCTTGAAGCCTCTATTCTTTCTGGTATTGCACTAAATGATCTAAAATATGTACCTGTTGGTCTCTGATGTCCTGGGCTCTCACGGTATCGTCAGGCTCAGGGAAAACCTTTTTATGAATCTTTGTATTCAAGGAAGTGGCTCAAGCTGTGAAACAGGACATTTTATGTTGACTGCCTGTGATAGAAGGAAAAAGTCAGAGTTTCTCCACTCATTTATGTACACGAAGCGGGGAGGAGGAAGAAGATACAATCTTACTCATTCCTACCTTTGTTTCAGGGTCAGAGTCCTAATAGCGGCAAGTGGTTCGCCTGTGCTTCTGTTTTCAAAAGCAGGTTCTGATAAAAGAAATTGTAACAATATTGGACCCATAATCTTGTGTACCCACCAGTTTGCTATATAACGTACCTTTGTCAATGTGTGAGCAGGACGGGTGCTCTCTCTATTGCGCTTGACCGGTGGCCATCTTGGAAACGTCTGCACTTCAAACTCTTTTTTTATTAGGCTGGGGGTTATGGGACACGTAGTTTCTAGCAACTGAAGGGGCCGTTCCTAATACGTGTTTTGATGCAATTTGTAAATAAAGCGACATTTGTAGTCGGAATGAGTAAGACATCAGAGACCAACAGGTACATATTTTAGATAGTTTAGTGCAATACCAGAAAGAATAGAGGCTTCAAGCTAGATAATTAAAACTTTATTGTTTTTCTGCATTTTACACAGAAAAGTGACAAAGCCCTGATGACTATCTGGGAACTGGTTTCCTCGGACTAGAAACGCGTCAGCACATCTGAGGGAGCAATCAATATCACTAAGTGTTTGAACTAGCTCTGGCTGGTTGTAAAAGTCATCCTTATTTTAGGACGTGCTCCTTCCTTTTGACTTTGTCTCTTCATTCTATATGAATTCAGATTAACTTCATTGAAAATTTCAATTGTTTGTGTTTGTATAGTGATTTTTTTGTGGAATGTATGATAATTGTGTATGTGAATTGTAAATATTTTGTTTGTAAATAGTTAGACGTTGGAATTTAAATGTGTTGGATGTACAGTTTTCTCCTTTTTTGCGAAACGTTCAAAAGAAGAATGATTTTTTTTTCAAAATAGACAGGTATAAATAAAAATACCGGGTCAAACTCAATACATTTGTGTTTCTCCTATGATCTGAAATAAGTTTTTGGAAATTAATTGGGTGTAGACATATTCTTGTGTTTTCTAGTTTATTATGATCCAGTCTACCCCATACTCTACATTGACCTAACTCCTTTGTTTCACAAAGATAATCCAAAACCAGGCATTACGACCCATAAGGTTTGGTAACAGTGAAATGAGGATTATTTATGGGTGACACACATGTCTCAATCACACCTTGATATTCTAATTGTTCAAGGATTTCCGCAACGGGGGCTTTAGCCAATCGCCGCATGGGATAGCGGGGTGGTGGCTGTGGCATAAACCGCAATGGAATCTCGTGTCTGGGAGAAAGTTTATCCCACCGACTTGAGTATGGTACAACACAGGTGCAAGCACCAGAGCACACTCTTCTGCAAAGTTCTGCGGACTGCTCCTTGGGCACGGTGTGCGGAAAGCAGGGGAGGGTGACCTCCTCCCCTCTTGGAGCGGCAAAAATGAAAAGCAGGGCCCAGTCTGACTCAACTAACCTAACAGAATGTCATATGTAGAGGTCAGATGTTCCCAAAATATCCCTTTTATTACACGTTGGATGTCACATTCTATTAAAAGAACTATATCATATAGTCTGTCAGGGGGAGCCACCATACTGTCAGCAGTTTCCATTGTGATAAAAGTGTCAGTTGCTGTCGCCTTCAGATATGGACCCAGTGCTTGCCGCACTATTGTAACCTCCGCTGCGCTGTCGAGCAGCGTTAATGCCCATGTCAGGATCCAAACCTGTGTTCTCACTATCCGTGGCATACCTTACGGTTGACGCAGCGACTTTCTTTTTCTGAAAATGAGGGCGTTAACGTGGCAAGTCTTCCTGCTTGCCTTTACCATCAGACGGGCGGGGCTGCTCACGTCCTTGTGGGGCACCTTGACCCCTGCCGTGTTCTCCTCCACCAGCTTGTGCGCGATGTTTCCTGTGAAGAACAAGGAGAACGTTGCTGAGGAACCTGTAATCTATCAGGAGCCCTAATTCTTGCGTGGTTGCACAAATCATAAATGCGCTCAGTAGACACTGGTATCGGCGACGCCGGACGCGACCCCTGTTTCTATTGCTGCTTCCCCTGATTTTATTCTTCCAATTCTGTTTTGGAAAATTTGGATGATCCTCTTTAGTAGACTTTGCTATCTGAGTCTGCGGTTGAGTTGCGGTTTTAGCAAAAGGCTTAACACCCAAACTATTGCGGCCAATGGTCTTATAAGCCTCCGCAATAATTCAAGGTAACGCTCGGGTTTGTCAACGTCTTGGACAAGGCGCAAAGCATTCGACACCTGAAAGTTAACCGCATCTCCCTTTACATTACAAAAGATGAGATCAGCAACTACGTCAAACACTCCAACGAGCCTCATTCTCAACTCGACAGCCGCCTCCGCACTGTGCTCATCCGGAACATGCTTGATCACAGAGGGCAAGACATTTATAGACGGCGTGCAGAAACACTTCGCATATTCTGCTGCAAATACTTTACCCCAAATCTCACAATCTATAACCTCTGGCAATAGGTCTTTCTGCAAACTAATTGAGAGAATCCTGTGTTTTTCCACAGGAGTGGTATTAGGAAACACTGCTTCCAGTGGGTCAAATTTCTCGGCAAGCCAATAAGGCATATCGTACTTAGTTTGAGGGTGCTTGCCCATTACCAAATTAACCGTACTAACCATGACTGGACCAATCTACATCCCGGCCGGTCCAACTTGTTCCGCTGCAAGAAACATATTGAACTAAAGCCCTATGTACCCCAACAAAAGAGGTATAAAGTTGACACAAGTCATCAATCGGGGCATTGAGATAACGTGGATATGGTGTGAACCCGGCTAAGACTGGCCAAGTGGCCCCAGGAATTGACAAGGGACCTAACCGAACCAGAGTTACTGTGTGGGGCAGGGTGCCATTAAACCAAACACGATGCTGCCATGCCGAAATTGGAATCTCTTGTGTCCTATATGGAGTATAGTTCACAGGAATCGCAGTGTGAGTGTATGTATGAAACGTATCCTCATCCACATTTATTGCAGGAAACGTGACCCAATAGTAGAAAAGCTCAAAGGGGAACGCCGAATCAGCACTCACCACAAATATTACAGACATATCATCGTCTGGTACTCCAAACTGCGTCTGATGACGCCGGAGCGCTGCCCAACTATGCTGAGCTATGTCAATATCACCCATGAGGACATAGAGAAGAAAAACAATTTATATAAATTGCAGTACAACAAAGGGTAGTAATTAAAAATGTGTACCTTTTCATAAATCTTATGCTTGAATTAACCTATAACACATTCGTATAGGCAGGTTAATCCGTCACGCCTGTTAACCGGAAAAGGTGTTGAGGGTATTGGGGACAGATACGAGCACTAATCAAGACTTTGGGTGCCATGTTACGGGAATTCAGCTCCTGCACAGAACTATGCGCAGGAAACCAGGACTTCAGTGTATTGTGGTGTACCAAAAATGCACCTCAGTGCCCAGAACCCCTATCCGACTAGCAACAGTGTCTCATTCATTCTCCGTACTAAAGTGAAGCTACCAATGAACAAGCTACTTTGGGACCTCTCAGGAATAGTCGGAATCAAGAACACTCTTTTGTTTTTATTCTCATAAATGTCCACAACGTGAGCAATCAGAGACACTGTATAGTTTAAAATGTTTATTTCAACTACGTGCTCTAAGATGCAGTATCTTTGCTAACATAAGTAAAAAGATGCATAAAATCAATACAATCAACATTGTTACAATTCCATAAAATACAAAGGGAGAAATCATATTATAATGGTCTATAGCGCCTTGTGTACCACCCTCCCCTTGATAGGAGCTAGGTATTATAATAATAGAAGATCTCTAGGTTAAAACCGGGAAACCCATACCTCCAAAGTCAGGTGAAGTGAATCACATCCCAGATCAGCACAGCTCTTTGTCGATTGAAAGGTTTTTTCCAAGTGCTAGACTCATGCATGCAGTGCAATAGTAAAAGCACCTGAGTTTCAGAAATGAGCAGCTGTGTTTGTGTTGTGTCTAGAGCGTGGGCCGATCAACCTGCATCAACAGCATACATTGTTACTTTAACCTTGAACACTTTGTGTAGACTTGAGGTCGCAGTGTGAGTCTAGAGATATGAAAAACAGACCGTTCTCATGTGAAGGAAAAGCAAGCAGTTTGTCTTTATAAAAACAGAGATGTTGTGTCATGTGCAAAAGCAGCAAAATGGCGTTTTCACAACTAACTCACTTATGCTAATATAGCAATATGTGCAGGCAGAATCATATTCATCCCTACACTTTCATAGGTGGCATGAACCGGAACACTTGGATGTTTTTCTTTGTAACTCTTCATTGCCAAATAAAAACTACCAGTGTTTCTTTTCTTTTATTCCTCATTGTGCTAGTCTCCCAGTGGATTTCCTGTTATATCACGTTGTTTTTTCTATGTGTACCGAAGTGAACAATCACTGGGAACAGACACTTTCAATATTCTACAAATCTTTGGTTTTCTTTATTTCTTCTAGTCGAGTCTTCATTCATCTGGTATTTGAATAACTAACATAATTATATACTTGTTCCTGTAATTCCTTCATCTCACAATAACTGCACTGTTCTGCCCCTGTCTATGTTCTCAGATGAGTCAATATTATTGTTCATGTTCTTAAGTTCTTTTTGAATTCACTGCATCTCTGGGATTATTTGTAAGTGAGTTAAATGAAGGTGTGTTTACGCTGAGGCTATGTAGGATCAGAAATTGACAAAAGCTCGCCACACTTTTAGAGCAATTGTAAGGTTTACCCCAGGTGTGTTTGCAATTGACAACATCACTTCTGACATTCATTGCAATGCTCTTTTTTACTCTGTGTATGTTAGTTGATGTATCCGTAGGTTTAATAACTGACAGAAGATATTCACACATTCGCTGCACCTGAATGGATTTTTCTCTGTGAGCATTAACTGATGAATCCTTAGTGCGGAAGATGCACTAAAGGTACTTCTACACTCACTACAGTCGTACGGTATTTACAGAGTGAGTGCAAGCTGATGTCTACATAGGCTTGACAATTGACTACATTTGTTCACACATTTATTGCACTTGAAGGCTTTTCTTCTGCGTGTGTTCGCTGATGCCTGTTTAGGATTGATAATGGACTTCAGCTTTTCAAGCATTCATGGAAAACAGAAAAGGTTGGCTGGACAGGGAAAATTAACAAAGAAATTCTACAGACACGCAGTCCATATGTACCACGTGACCACTGGATTTGTATTCCAAACACATTTATTTTCTTTTTTTACTAAGATTCTTAAAGTTTCAAAAAAAACACAAGCACAAACAAAATGACCATCAAAACAGTGGGTTCATGTACACAGTATCTACAAAAATACAATTTTACAAATGTACAGTACTTACAACAATCGAGTCAAACGAGGCAAATAATAACACACCAAGACAATAAAACATGAAGTGATTCAATTAAATTGCAGTTATATGCAGTGCAATAATAAATGCATGAAACAGAGAGGAGAACCAGTCCTTAGAACTATGAAACCAAGGGACAGGCGGGATTGAGATGGAAATGGGTGCCTGCCTGTCTACCAAAGCCTGTGGTCAAGTATTTATAGAGGGTTGCACTGCTAGGGTCCAGAATAGTGAAATTAGTTATATCCTAGCGGCACCCTTTGAAATTGCCACAGGGTGGGAGTGTCGACGCGTTTCGAACCTAGATGTTGTAGGTTCTCTTCAGGACAGGGACTGGGGACGGTAAATCTGTAAAGACAAACGGAGTAGGTGTCAGATATGTATATCATAGTACTATGAAGGTCTACTCTAGCTCCAAAAAAAGGTGGGAAATAATTACCTGCACAAGACCACAAACGTTGCCGTAGTGTGGGTAAATCTCAAAAAGCAGTCAATTCTGAAAAAACATACAAAGAAATACTCAGCACGGTCAATAACCCGTTGTGTATGGGATATTAGCGCAACAATAGAGTAGCGTGAGGCCTTACAGAATGTGAATCATACCTGTAATTCACACAGTGATGGACTGAAAACGTGATGCCCGCCACGTGGTGCACACTCAGAGTTGATGATCAGCTCTCATTTTGCAACACAGGTGAAATTGGCTGAGTGAGTGACCACAAAAGAAAAATGAAAAATTCCAAGGTCAGTACGACTGCCGGTTGTGAAGGCCGAGTCAAGCCAACCAGTCACAGGCAAGGAGCAAGGAAAAACGTTCCTACCTGAAATCCAAAGTGACGATAATAAGGGCGCCTTGGCACAGAACCCAATTCAAGCCGGCAGGCGGCGTCGATTTCACCGGAGCCCGCTACAAAAGGAATGGGAACGTTTACGTATTAGTCTCATGGTCTAATGGCCGGAAAAGCTGACAGCACAGGAGAATACTAACAATTTGCGCGAGACACTTACTCGTGTGGAAGGAGTCAATCAGTCCTCTCCAAGCGAAGTTCAGTCTGTGGATAAGGCGCGGCGCCTTATAGAAGTATTTAAAACAACCGGGTCATGAGGCTGGTGGGAGTGGCCAGCGGGGGCCCCTATGGAATGCTGGACGATGTAGATTGAATGTACCGCGCTCGCAGCGAAACTCGAACACACAGAAGTCGCGGTCTGGGAACCTCCAGCATTTTTCATAAAGGTCAAAATTACTCGTAATTGACACAACAAATCGCATATAAAGAAATACAATCTGATTGTGTAGTCTCACATTCTCAACAATTACAATGCTGCATGTATATACGAGAACACATCGTAAGCATATTTACAACCCAAATTTTTAGCATGGAAATGGCACAAATTCACAAGCTGTAGAGACAACTCTATAATCCCATACCCAGTTATATAATCGTGTAGAAGACTCACTATACAAAAACAGACACAGGTTTAAAAATTGATGAGGTAAAGAAAGAAAAAATTAATGAAAAAAATAAATGAAAAAAATGAAAAAAATGCAGCACAGCCAAACTCAACAGCATAGATCGAGAGGAATTCACAAACTGGCAGTTTCGGACATTTCATTCAGACCAGAGTTGGATGTATCGAATTTCAATATGAGGTACGCCTCTTTCTGGGAAAGGCGATGATCAGGGTCACCAATGCCACCCCTGATAACGGCTAGAACAGTCCATCTTATGTCATGGCAGGAGTGTTTTTGTTGCAGGAAATGAGAGACCAGAGGTGCTGTCATATTTTTGTTGTTGATCCTTGACCGATGTTGAATAATTCTTTGGCGGACCTCCTGCGTGGTTTTGCCGATGTACAGCTTCTTGCACGGACATTGTATGGCATACACAGTGTACTTGGTCTTACAGTTCGTGTGTTCATTGTGACGCCAAAGCTTGTTACCATCCGTGAACAATGATCCTTCTATTGTGAGATCGCAGACGGAACATGTCCCGCATTTGCGGTGCCCTTTGACTGGATTGGTTCCAAAAATCGTACTTTGAGAGTCCCTTTTTGGAGGTGGTCTGGTAGATGTAATCATTTCACCAATACTCCTGTTCTTTTTAAGAGCAAAAAGGGGGGCACCTATGTCTGGAAGAATTTCCTGCACCAAATGCCAGCTTTTTTTGATGATATTTTGGAGTTGGTTGGTGTGAGGGCCAAAGGTGGATACACATACCATCCTCTCAGTCGCTAGTCTTGGTCTCTTCTCAAGAAGATGTTCCCTGGGTGTCCATCTCGCTCTCTTCATAGAGTGCTTCAAAAGTTTATGAGGGTAACCTCTTTCTTGTAGCTTGGAGGTCAGTCCTTGTCCATGCAACTCAAACTGCTGGATAGTTGAACAATTCCGTCTTACCCGGAGGTACTGTCCATAAGGGAGGTTATCCCTTAAACTCCGCGGGTGGTAGCTCTTATAATGCAGTGCATTATTCTTGTCAGTTTTTTTCTGATATAATGAACATGACAGCACATCATCTCTGACTGATATTTCGACATCCAGGAATGGAAGGGATCTTTCATGATAGCTCAAGCTGAATTTTATGTCCGGGCTTCTATCGTTCAGCCATACATGGAATTCTTCCAGTTGTCTCGACGTTCCGTTCCACACACACCACACGTCATCAATATATCGGAGCACTCTATGAAGAGAGCGAGATGGACACCCAGGGAACATCTTCTTGAGAAGAGACCAAGACTAGCGACTGAGAGGATGGTATGTATATCCACCTTTGGCCCTCACACCAACCAACTCCAAAATATCATCAAAAAAAGCTGGCATTTGGTGCAGGAAATTCTTCCAGACATAGGTGCCCCCCTTTTTGCTCTTAAAAAGAACAGGAGTATTGGTGAAATGATTACATCTACCAGACCACCTCCAAAAAGGGACTCTCTAAGTACGATTTTTGGAACCAATCCAGTCAAAGGGCACCGCAAATGCAGGACATGTTCCGTCTGCGATCTCACAATAGAAGGCTCATTGTTCACGGATGGTAACAAGTTTTGGCGTCACAATGAACACACGAACTGTAAGACCAAGTACACTGTGTATGCCATACAATGTCCGTGCAAGAAGCTGTACATCGGCAAAACCACGCAGGAGGTCCGCCAAAGAATTATTCAACATCGGTCAAGGATCAACAACAAAAATATGACAGCACCTCTGGTCTCTCATTTCCTGCAACAAAACACTCCTGCCATGACATAAGATGGACTGTTCTAGCCGTTATCAGGGGTGGCATCGGTGACCCTGATCATCGCCTTTCCCAGAAAGAGGTGTACCTCATATTGAAATTCGATACATCCAACTCTGGTCTGAATGAAATGTCCGAAACTGCCAGTTTGTGAATTCCTCTCGATCTATGCTGTTGAGTTTGGCTGTGCTGCATTTTTTTCATTTTTTTCATTTATTTTTTTCATTAATTTTTTCTTTCTTTACCTCATCAATTTTTAAACCTGTGTCTGTTTTTGTATAGTGAGTCTTCTACACGATTATATAACTGGGTATGGGATTATAGAGTTGTCTCTACAGCTTGTGAATTTGTGCCATTTCCATGCTAAAAATTTGGGTTGTAAATATGCTTACGATGTGTTCTCGTATATACATGCAGCATTGTAATTGTTGAGAATGTGAGACTACACAATCAGATTGTATTTCTTTATATGCGATTTGTTGTGTCAATTACGAGTAATTTTGACCTTTATGAAAAATGCTGGAGGTTCCCAGACCGCGACTTCTGTGTGTTCGAGTTTCGCTGCGAGCGCGGTACATTCAATCTACATCGTCCAGCATTCCATAGGGGCCCCCGCTGGCCACTCCCACCAGCCTCATGACCCGGTTGTTTTAAATACTTCTATAAGGCGCCGCGCCTTATCCACAGACTGAACTTCGCTTGGAAAGGACTGATTGACTCCTTCCACACGAGTAAGTGTCTCGCGCAAATTGTTAGTATTCTCCTATGCTGTCAGCTTTTCCGGCCATTAGACCATGAGACTAATACGTAAACGTTCCCATTCCTTTTGTAGCGGGCTCCGGTGAAATCGACACCGCCTGCCGGCTTGAATTGGGTTCTGTGCCAAGGCACCCTTATTATCGTCACTTTGGATTTCAGGTAGGAACGTTTTTCCTTGCTCCTTGCCTGTGACTGGTTGGCTTGACTCGGCCTTCACAACCGGCAGTCGTACTGACCTTGGAATTTTTCATTTTTCTTTTGTGGTCACTCACTCAGCCAATTTCACCTGTGCTGCAAAATGAGAGCTGATCATCAACCCTGAGTGTGCACCGCGTGGCGGGCATCACGTTTTCAGTCCATCACTGTGTGAATTACAGGTATGATTCACATTCTCTAAGGCTTCACGCTACTCTATTGTTGCGCTAATATCCCATACACAACGGGTTATTGACCGTGCTGAGTATTTCTTTGTATGTTTTTTCAGAATTGACTGCTTTTTGAGATTTACCCACACTACGGCAACGTTTGTGGTCTTGTGCAGGTAATTATTTCCCACCTTTTTTTGGAGCCAGAGTAGACCTTCATAGTACTATGATATACATATCTGACACCTACTCCGTATGTCTTTACAGATTTACCGTCCCCAGTCCCTGTCCTGAAGAGAACCTACAACATCTAGGTTCGAAACGCGTCAACACTCCCACCCTGTGGCAATTTCAAAGGGTGCCGCTAGGATATAACTAATTTCACTATTCTGGACCCTAGCAGTGCAACCCTCTATAAAGACAGGCAGGCACCCATTTCCATCTCAATCCCACCTGTCCCTTGGTTTCATAGTTCTAAGGACTGGTTCTCCTCTCTGTTTCATGCATTTATTATTGCACTGCATATAACTGCAATTTAATTGAATCACTTCATGTTTTATTGTCTTGGTGTGTTATTATTTGCCTCGTTTGACTCGATTGTTGTAAGTACTGTACATTTGTAAAATTGTATTTTTGTAGATACTGTGTACATGAACCCACTGTTTTGATGGTCATTTTGTTTGTGCTTGTGTTTTTTTTTAAACTTTAAGAATCTTAGTAAAAAAAGAAAATAAATGTGTTTGGAATACAAATCCAGTGGTCACGTGGTACATATGGACTGCGTGTCTGTAGAATTTCTTTGTTAATTTTCCCTGTCAAGCCAACCTTTTCTGTTTTCCCTGTTGTTGAGATCCGGGCTGGGTAGATGTAGGATCCAAAACCTTCATTGTTTCACTGTTTCAAGCATTCATGGCATTTAAACGATTTGTTTCCCCTTTGTGAGCTCGCTGATGATTTCTTAATGCTGAAGAGTAAGTAAAACTACTTCCACATTCACTGCAATTGTATAGTTTTTCCCCTGTGTGTGTTTGCTGATGTCTCCGGAGGCTTGTTAACTGACTGAAGCTCTTTACACATTCACTGCAATGGTATGGTTTTTCCCCTGTGTGTGTTCGCTGATGTGTTTGGAGATGTGCTAACCGACTGAAGCTCTGCACACATTCACTGCAATGGTATGGTTTTTCCCCTGCGTGTATTCTCTGATGTGTTTGGAGGTGTGATAACTGACTGAAGCTCTTCACACATTCATTGCAATGGTATGGTTTTTCCCCCGTGTGTGTTTGCTGATGTCTTCGGAGGTCTGTTAACCGACTGAAGCTCTTCACACATTCAGTGCAATGGTATGGTTTTTCCCCTGTGTGTATTCTCTGATGTCTGTGGAGGTCTGTATTTCGACTGAAGCTCTTCACACATTCACTGCAATGGTATGGTTTTTCCCCTGTGTGTGTTCGCTGATGTTTGCGGAGGTTTGACAATTGACTGAAGCTCTTTACACATTCCCTGCAATGGTATGGTTTTTCCCCTGTGTGTGTTCGCTGATGTGTTTGGAGTTCTGCTAACGTACTGAAACTCTTCACACATTCACTGCAATGGTATGGTTTTTCCCCTGTGTGCATTCTCTGATGTCTGCGGAGGTTTGACAATTTACTGAAGCTCTTTACACATTCCTTGCAATGGTATGGTTTTTCCGCTGTGTGTGTTCGCTGATGTGTTTGGAGTTCTGCTAACGTACTGAAACTCTTCACACATTCACTGCAATGGTATGGTTTTTCCCCTGTGTGTATTCTCTGATGTCTGTGGAGGTTTGCAATTTGACTGAAGCTCTGAACACATTCAGTGCAATGGTATGATTTTTCCCCTGTTTGTATTCGCTGATGCTCTTTTAGGGTTTCTAATTGGCTAAAGTTCTTGACATATTCAATGCAATTGCACGATTTGTCTCCTGACCGTGTTTCCTGAAGGGTCAGCATAGTTAATAAACCACTTGCGTTATTTTCACATTCCCTGTATGTGTGTGATATTTTGGACACTTGATTTCCGATTTAACAATAAAATACAAGACTCACTAAATACCTGCCACATTCATAATATAAGTAAGGCTTCCTTGTTGTTGAATGCATTTTTAGATTGGATAATGGCTTCGCATGCTTGCGGGTAATGCTTAATCTTCCTTCCGGTAGGTGCAAATTGGGACAATACTCTGTGCTTCAGAGAGCAGAACCACTCGTTCCTTTTCCCTTCAGTTGTTTGGCTCCACTTTGTTGTGCTTTTCCCTGGTGCCTGTGGTTTGACTAGAGAGAGTTTGCAATACACCTAGAGCACTGAATGGTGGTCTGTTGCCAGTTTAGATAGCGAAGCACTGTTCTAGCCACATCAGGATGATGAAGCGACTAGTAATGTGTACAGCTACTCCAAAGAGTGTCCTGGGGCCAAGCACAGGTCAGAAAAGAAAGTAAATGAGTTTGTTTCAAACATGGAAAAAAGCCAAGTTTTCAACCTTTTTTTAAGAGGGAGTTTGTTCCAAGCTATGGATCCCAAATAGACACGAGACCTTCCTCCAACTCTCATACCGGCCTCATGATCAAAGCTGGTGTTAGACGCTTGGTTATACAGCAGGTGGTTTGTCTGTTTTGCTACCTTAATTTTTTTTAGGTCATTTCTTCGTCTTGGGGTGTCGAGGTGCAGATCTTAGACTCGTACACTCACTGAATTGCCTTTGACTGCGTCTTCCAGGATCTGTCCTCTGCCTCTGATTGCACTGAAGTTTTTGGATCATCTTATTTTTGATAATTTTTGCAGGTTTGATGTGTTATCTTCATTATTCATAATCAATCCGTGCATTTAAGGCTTATTTTCTGTTGGATGTAAAGAAATGCAATATTACTAAATGCAAATGTAATAGAATGTGAATACACAATATTTAACCAGCTGTAGAAGACATCTCTTCTCTACCATATTTGAAATTTAGTAAGGAACATTTTTCCATACATAGATATTTCATTAAACTGCGGTTGAACATGTCACATCTTATTTACTTCTGAAAAGGCAGTAATTTACCATTATTCACTGAGTAACTTACTAAAGAAAGGGCCGCCACAGAGCACTCGTGCTACAGGTAGAGTTTTAGGTAGATACACATGGACAAGATTTCATTTAAACAGAACAGATAGTGGAAAAAGAGAGGAATCAGGAAGTGCTGCCGTTAATTCAGTTTCAGAAAGTATCTACCAAAGGTAGCTCTTCATGAAGTGTATAACAAAGGTAACTCTTCAGGAAGTATTTAACCAAGGTAACTCTTCAGGAAGTATTTAACCAAGGTAACTCTTCAGGAAGTGTACAACAAAGGTAATTCTTCAGGAAGTGTATAACAAAGGTAACTCTTTAGGAAGCGTATAACAAAGGTAACTCTACAGGAAGTATACATGACAAAGGTAACTCTTTAGGAAGTATATATGACAAAGGTAACTCCAGACACCTTCTTCCACGATGCTTTCATGTTCAAACTGGATCAGCTCAAATGCCAACTCCCGCCTTTACCTTGCAGCTCATTAAGGGCCTTACTACGAGTGTGACGGCCCTCATGATCGCTGTACACACGGTGGCGGTCCATCTGCTACCATCCTGGCGGTCTGACCGCCGTATTATGAGTGTGGTTGTAGGACCGCCATGAGACCGCCACCCCGCCAGGATCAAGGATCCCGCTGTGGAGGCAGTCTGCAAACACCCTGAATATGTTGGCAGTGCCGATGCCGACATCGCAGAGCATATTACAGTCTGCATATCCACCGCCCCACCATGAAAAGGATAAAGGACATGCAGGTAAGGGGGCACTAACAGGGACCCGGCCAATTCTGCTCCTGGGGTTGCATGCGTGGGGCACATGTTGTGCCACCCCATGGAATTGCACCCTTGTTCCTGCACAGTTTGGCATGCATGACATGGTGCGGGAACGTGCTGCAGGCACTCTTAAGGTGGTGGTATGCTGTTTAGACGCTCAAATGAGCCTAATACAGCCACCGCGAGACCGCTGCTGCACCGCCCACCCACCCTGGATTAGGTCATAATCCGGCGGCGGGCTCTCGATGGGCTTGGCAGTCTGCCTGGTACCTCCGCTGTGGTAGTCCCATTGGAAGACCGCCACACTCGTAATAAGGCCCTAAGTCACCTTCAACACATTTTACAGCCCTCCTGGCTCAAGCATTTCTAGATCATTCTAACCTGGAAGACTGGAGCATTATCCTGAGTTGAGGTGGATTTTCTATCAGCATAACATATATCCATCTCCCTTGAACTATTGACTGATTCTGCCCTGAAAGACAACTTAAAAAGTAAGTCTTTAGTTCTTCCTAAAGTAGGTAAAGTTAAGATCCTGTTGTATTTCAATCAGCAGCTCCTTCCAGGGTTTTCTATAAAACAGAATTAGGGGCTGATTGCAAAGACCCGTCTTTATATTGCGCACACAGATATGGCAAACAAACATTAAATCATGTAATTTATTATTCAACAATATCAGTCATTTATTCCTTATAGAGAATCCATCACAACCAATTTTTAACTGAAATATCAAGCATCCAACAGATGTGTGCATATAAATAATTGCTT
Organism: Lissotriton helveticus; assembly: GCF_964261635.1. NCBI lineage: Eukaryota > Metazoa > Chordata > Amphibia > Caudata > Salamandridae > Lissotriton > Lissotriton helveticus. The sequence goes on from NW_027611714.1 coordinate 2,736,355, forward strand.
TTGTTTTTCAACATTTACAAGATATTTTACTTATTCTGGTCTGTCTGAAGGCCATGATGCTACTTTGAAACTCAACAGGGCTTTGGTAGAGCGAAAGGGGATGTCGATTGTTCACAGGTGAAGTCACATTCCTCCATTCCCATCTTTCTTTTATACAGGTATACCTCATTCCATGTCCTTCAGCGCCCTACTCCCCTCGGTCTGTGTACTCACTCTTCAGGGTTCATTGTTAGCTGAGGCAGGAGACACACTTTTAGCATGCACACAGCAGATGCAGATAATGGCCTGATAGCAAAGACGCCATGGGTGGCAGTACGGAGCTCACAAGCTTCATTTCAGAAGCTCACCTGGGAGGTACTAACTGAGGAGGTGCACAGGAAGGGGCCTATGAGCTATAAACAGAGGAAGTAAAGAGGTAGGTGCTTTGGTGCCTCTGGCACTATATCTGCTTCTAGGCCCTCTTCCTATAATGCTGGCTCCTGCTCCTTCTACAACACTTGCTGCAGACATGGGGCCTGATTCTTAGTTTATCGGACAGGTTATTGCTTCAAACATGACAGATCCCGTCTGCTTTATTACAATTGCCACATGATATAATGCACTTTTAATAGGGTGGACGGGACACCTACCACATTTATATAACCATCCGCCTAAATAGAAATCGGGCCCTTGGCGGACATTGTGTCTAGTGTCTTCTCAGTGTTGGAAAGCATCCATTTTATTAATGGCACAGTATTATCTCACCACTGCTGTGGCTTGCAGTCATAAGGCCATTATGAATGGTCTAAGATGTGTGCCAGAATGCCTGTGAATAGTTTAGCAAGAATGTTTAGGAGGGAGATGGGTCTGTATGATGAGCAGGACTAGGGGGGTTTCCAGGGCCTGTGAATAATCATCATTACTGTCTCTATCTTGGTGTCAGTGGGCTTGTCTGTGTCCCCAGATGAGTTGTTTACAGCTTATCTTATTTATGCTCAAAGAGTTGGAGCTTTTAGGACTAAGCAGCTCTTTCAACAATGTTTGAAAACAAAACTAGTCAGATGATCGCCACCAGGTGTACATGTTTTGCATGTGTAGAATCACACACTATTAAATGCAGTGCACGCATGCTTCACCTTGTCAGTTTGTGAAAGACTGCTGACTTGTGAGTAAGTAAGCATTCACAGACTCCAATGTGACACTTTCTGACACTTAGAGTTTCACTTCAACAAAATGCGGAGTAACTCTCCTTCCAGGGTAGGAAGAGAAATGGATCACCCTCTAATCGTGGTGGCGAGTAGCGCTATACGGTTCATAGCACCATTTATCCGGGCACAACTGGGAAAATGGCATGTGATGACAATGTGGCATGACCTTCCCACTACACGTACTTTTACACTTTTTTTGGGCTGTCTGTGTCCAGTTTATCAAGGCTCAGGGTTTAGTTTCAAGTCAAGAGATAGTGCAGGATTAGACTAATTATAATGTCACACATTCCAACAAATGCCTTTACCACGCAAGTCTTTACCACGTAACACCTTTACCACACAAGTCTTTACCATGCATATGCCTTGACCACACAAGTCTTTACCATGCATATGCCTTAACCACGCAAGTCTTTACCATGCATATGCCTTAACCACGCATAATGATTTATAACAATGGCCCTGCCATAAACCACCTCAAAATGACTTTATCCAAAGGACGATCAGCCGTACTCTCACTCCGTGTGCCACAAAGACGACAAACCATTGTCCAAGCGCTCACTACTGTTTTATTAATTCTATAATGCAGCAAAACCCAACACAGGATGCCAATGCGTTTCGTCTCACGCCTTCAACCGAGCAACCCAGTGTATCACAACCACATCACCATATCTAATTAAGTTGGCCAAACTTTATGACAAGGCCTAGAACACAAGCAAAGGTAATGCGCTGGGCAGCTTCCCGTACTTAGCTGTGTTCACATTCAGTCCTGTAAAGCACTGCCATGCTCCCCGATGGAACTTCCCGCCACTGACGGGCTGATAATCATTCCCAACTCTAAAGCAGATGTATTTCACGAATAGAACAATATCCAACGAGCCTTCACTCTTTCATACAGCATCCCTCTCGCAAATAAAATTTGTTCTCCAGCAAGGCTAGGTTACAGCTGTAGCCAGTGTGTCAGGGGCTCTACTCCAAGAAAGAAATTCCCTCTTTGACCCATGTTAAACTGTGAAATACAGCAATAATTAGGAGTTCAGCGGGCCCTGGTGCCACTGCACCTGCTGCACAAATGGAAGCTACGCCTCTAGTTTGAAAGTAGGAATGGAGGAATAACAATCCGTGTTTGGGATAAATGTGATTGTGAATACATAGAAAATTGCGGGTGTGGTAATGTCATTTAATATGTTTTTTAATTTGTAAGGCAGGCTTGGGGTATACCTAATTAAAGGAGGCTTTCTATCTTCTACGGCAGAAAAGGGTGTACCTACACAGAAATACACATACAAAGGTTTGCACAGGTCCAAAAACACACACACAAAATATGAACACCCTGATAAGAGTGGGCGTAGTTGGCGGAGTACCACTACACCGAATTCTGTGGAATTGATCAAAAACTCCGTGAATTCTGCTCCGCAACTCCATTCCGTCTCACCACAATTAAGAAAACAGAATCCTCACATACCCTTGGGAAAATGACAAGTAACATTATCACATGCTAAAATGCATATAATCAACTCACAAAAGTGAAAATGAAGATACAGCAAGCAGTGCGAGAAGTGATGATTTTGGGGTCCTTCCTAACCTAGGGAGAGGACCAAGCAGAATCCTTGAACACAAACAGCACACGATGCTGACATGATTTGGTGGTGGTCCCATCCTCCTAGGACCACCCCAAGCCCAGGGAAAATACAAGGCCCTGCAAAGCATTATGGGACGAAATTTTAGAGTGCAGTGAATAGTATAGTATAAAATATCAAAGCTCTCCTCAGGGGGAGAGGCTCTCCGGCTCACCTGATAGCTAATACAATAATATTCACTAAACTCTAGAATCTTGCCCCATAATGCCCCGCTTTCAGCAAGCAAGAGCATTTTTTTCTGTTCTCGCTTGCTAGAAGTGGAACACAGTTTGCTGTGGGTTGGCCGGAGCGGTATAGCTCCCGCCAAGCCACAACAAACAGCTGAATCAATCAATCAAGGACATTTATAGAGCGCACCACTCACCCAGAGGGTCTCAAGGCGCTAGGGGGGGTGGGGTGCTGCTACTGCTCGAACAGCAAGGTCTTGAGCTTCTTCCTAAAGGAGAGGTGGTCCTGGGTCAGGCGGAGGTGGGTCGGAAGGGAGTTCCAGGTCTTGGCGGCCAGGTAGGAGAAGGACCTTCCTCCTGTTGTCGCTCTTCGGATGCGGGGGACGGCGGCGAGGGCGTGGTTGGTCGATCTGAGGAAAATTATATTTTGCCTTGTTATATGTGCCTACGTGTTCCCCATCCTATGTTATATGTGCATGATCGATATGCATGTATCCCCCTATGATCGATTAAAGATGCAATTATGGTTGTGTCCAACTCTAGTATGCTAGTATCCAGTTCTCGTGAAAGCAACGAGTATTAGGCCTATGTTGCCACGTTTCACGGTGTGCACGTTAATTCACAGCATTGTCTCCGTTTCTAGGCCTCAAAAGGGCCCGGACATCAGATTCAAGCTCCAGTCTCCTGAACCCACTCCGAGGAGCGATACAGCCCCCACCTGCATCCCTGACCCTTCACTTACTTCCTGCCAAGCTGCGCGGTGCCCGGCCTGGCTCTGCCTGCCTGTCTGCCAAGAATATGTTATGCTTCTAGTTATCAGTTCAGCCCTCCTTCTCTGCATTCCTCAGCTACTGAACTGCATCAACAGTTTCAGCTATGGTCTAGTCTTTCTGTCTCCATGCAAGAGAGTTACTGTATTAGTATTCATAGAAGATTCATAGTACACGCAATACATGTAGAATAAATGCATGCACCAGCCTTAGTGTCAAGTAGCCTTTGCCCTGATAACTTTTAGATTCTATCAACATATACTCCAAACACCAGATACCAGATATGCTATAGGTACATGTCGTCCTGACACCGCAGACTTTAGTCTCCCCTTCTAGCGCAGAAGTCATGGCCCCCAGTTCTCCCTGGTAACACGTCATAGCCCGTTTGCGCGCACCACTAGGTTAAAGGTCTCAGCTGCTCAGGTAGCCCCCTCCATGTTTACGCCCCATTCATGACACTTTTGTGACGTTCTCATCACATGTCTACGTGCACGCCCTGTGCACGCCTTCTTTTTCCGCCCATGTGTTCTTATCTTACGCTTGTCACTAGTTACGCCTACTGTATGTAATGTAATGAAAATGTCTCACTATATATATGTATGTTGAATTGTGATGAAGCGCTGCAGCTGCCTTCCTTCCTTCCTATTTTATTTCAGGCTGTCCCGTTCCAGTCCCTTCCCTTTTGCCTGAATAAATCCCGTTCGACTCTGATTTCTCGGATCCTGACTCTTATTTATTGAGCTATCTATTATTGTTAATATAGTCAAAAATAGTACCGGTATTAATTATTTATATACCACATAATGGCGCCCGAATAGGGACGAGCCCCTTCCTCACGCGCTGGCGATGCCACGCAGGCCCCCTGACCCTCTGCAGCCGTGACGGAACGATACCGTGCACGTGCAGATATTTCTGCTTCAAGTCTCCCTCAGGCCCACGGAGGAGACGGAGACTGCGGTCCGACATCCAGACGAAGCGGTGTGGAATGCGGTTCGTCCCGACCAGAGCCCAAGCCGAGAGTGCAAGGTCCGAGGTATCCAGAGGCCCACCTGTTTCCGAAGTCCGAAGTTCGAAGTCCGACGTCGTAGCAGTCCAGTCCAGTCCGAGGCCTTCCAGTTTCTGCTTCCCGGTGAGTACCGTTGCGGGGGAAGTATCTAGACAGGATCATTAGTTTGTTCCTGGTCCGTTGGGTTTGGGTACGCAGATCCAGTCCGAAGTATTCACCTAAGTGGGTACGGTATGACGTGTCTCTTTATGGGACCGGTATGTTCTGTACTGTTTTAGCAGTGCATCCAGTAATTCTAGTGAGTTCGTTTCTCGAGAAATTCATGTGTATATATATCAGGTAGTATTCTGTTCCAACTGTTATTAATGTATTTTTATGTCGTGGTATGAGTGGTTTGTTTGCTATTTTATTACTGTGATTATTGTGTATTGTGTTTTTCCGAAATGCCTCTGTTCTCGAAATTACGTCAGTTAAAGACCAGAAAAGGGTTACTCGAAGAAGCAATTCCTGTCCCCCCTAGGGACAGTCCTGGACATTTCATGTATCACAAGCATGGCTTAGATGCCATATTATATCTCGACTTATAGGCGGACTATACTAAGGAACTAGAAGAGAAATATAGATGGCCCGTATCAGGTACATGGGATGCCGAGTGCATCATGCGAGTAGAAGAAGCATTATGGAAAAAGAAAGCCAGACAGTCCCAGAAAGATGCCATCGAGTTATGGCGCAAAGAATCTCATAAAAGAACCGAAAAAGAATTCAGAAGAACAGAATTAAGTAGGGAATCCGCAGAAAAAGCCCAAGAAAGGGAATTAATCGAAGAAGGTGAACGAGTTAGAGCAGAACAGTCAGACAGACAGAGAAATGCCCTTATTAAAGGTATGTATCCTCTTCTTGCCGAGGGCTTGCCAAAAGCAATCCCGGAAGCACCCTGTAATTTACCGCCGCCATTGGTTCCGATTAAGCTACGTCATAAACCGACCGCAGCTGACATTTTTCTTTCGTCCTATTTGGACGACACAGTCCCAGCCTATGCAAATCCTATTCCGCCTGCTCCCATTAATAATGTAATTCCTGTCCCGCCAACCACTGTTCCCGGGGGCCAAGTTCATGTTCCGGCACCCCCGGATCAGCCCACGGTACATGTACCCGTTTTGCCAGTCACTCTACCAGCCCGTACAGTATTCACCGACGATTCTAGTTTAGGTGCCGCGGGGGGAGGTTATCCTCGCACCCCGCCTCAACCAAGACGTTTGACGCTACATGACCTAGCGTTACAGCGTACGCCAAAAGTGTCTACATACGTAGATATCACGCGACTTCTTACTGACTGTCGTTATGATCCAGTTCCAGGCGAAGATCACATGGTCATATATTCATTGCGTTTAAGACGGGTTGCCAGTTATTTGGTCACCCTGCCCGATATGGGAGAACATCTAGACAGAATATATCGTTTTATCCGTACAGGAGAGAATCCAGGAAGTATTCACGAAGCCATGGTTCAAAGAAAAGTCGAGACTCAGCTCATGATTTTAAAGTTTTTGATTAATTGTTTAATAAGAGAGCAAGATTGTCCAGATAAAGATCAAGAAGAAATGAAAGTCCTGACTAGGTGGAGTGACAATATAGCCGATGGAAAACACAAGACACAAGGTTGTATAGAGAGTATGTACAAGAAAATTCGTAGGGAAATCATAAGCTTACACGAGAAACGAGAAGCAAAAAGAGCAACCGAGAAAGAGTATGACTCTTCTACTGAAGAGGTAGACAGCGAGAATCCCGACAGAATAGCGTATGTAGGTAGAACTAGACTTTCCGACCGACATTCACGCCTAGATTACAAGAAAGCTTTTCCTCCTCCAGTACCAGAACAGTGTTCTCTTGAGCAAGTATTCCAGGTCACCGATCAAATTCTGAAATCACGAATAGGTTATAGCGAGCTTAGTACCATGCATGAACAAGAACTAGCCCGATCAGCAGTACGATGGACTAGTGATTCTACCACTTTTCCAGACGAAATAGTGGCACAAACGTTTCTGAAACTGCCCCCAGCCGAGCAACGTCTGGTGGGTACGTATATGATCCAACACCTCATTACACTGTATGAGGAACAGCATTCTGATCCAGGTCCTCTACATGATGTGTTGAACGAGTTACTCCAGTACAAATGGAAAGGTCTAGGTATCGATTTAATTAGTGTTGTATTAGAACAGCGCCACAAATACCGAACGTTTCTGAATCCACATTTTGTTCACGTCTCACCCCCAGAAGGAAAATCATTCTACATAGACAGACAGAATCCGTTACGAGAAGTACATCCAGTCAAGAAAGAGGGGGGTGGTCTAGAACGAGTATTTATTTACACCCCTATCACGAAAATAGAACTCTTGGAAATGAAAAAGTTAATTCCCTGTCATGATAAAGATCCAGCAGGGTTTCACCGTGAATTAAAGGACATGCTCCGTATGGGAGAATACACGTATCCTGATATCATTAAAATGTTAAAGGTCCTGCTGCCTGCGGGCATATATGAAAAACTCAAAGAAAAAGAATGGGAGGTGGGAGAGAAAAAGATAGATTGGACAGCATTAAAAACTGAAGATAATACACGAGTACCAGGTACCGGTCTTGGGGATAAAGCTAAAGCATTGCCCGAGTTATTAATACAAGTTTTGCCAAGATTACTAGCCACGAAAAAGGAAGATTGGGATGCCATCTCAGCCTGTAAACAGAAACAATACGAAGATACTAGTGATTTTATTCTAGATTTGAGAAATGTTTCATTATTAATAGTGGTCTGAAAACAAGTAGTGAATCGTACCCTCATCTTTTTGTTACCAAACTAGTCGAGAATTCAAGTCCACAAGTTAAAAATCGAGTCCTGAAAGTCGAAAGTACCTGGCAAGCTAATACTCCGTCACAGATGCTCCAGATGCTCCAGTATCACCAGAACAGAATCAGGGAAGAGCAGGAACACGAAAGGAGACGTATGAAAGACACGAAAATGAAAGTACTAGTTGCACAGTCTGTTCCGCAAGATAGTCAGAAGAGGGGTCCGAATCAAGCCAGTCATCCTGCAGCTCCCGTTAAAGGGACATGCAATTACTGTAAACAGCCAGGTCATTATATAAACGAATGTGCAGTTCTGAAACACAACATAGCTACTGGTAAAACGAAAGAAAGACCACGTCCGCCTAGACAAGAACAAGTTTCACAGACTTCCCAGCCACCACAGAATGCACAACAGACAGTCACAGTACCGCAGCCTATAGCTACAACACAACACGTTACACAGCAGATGTACCAGTATGCACAGTCAGAGTATCCAGATTATCAGCCATATTCATGAAACAGCCTAGAGAGGGAAGTAGGCTTGCCTCTCATCGAGATTCCTGTAGATTCCGAGGGTCCCTATGTACATAGCCAAGTATTAGGGAAAGACAGAAAGTTTCTGATTGATACAGGGGCAAGTAGGACTACCATCAGTCATGACGAGGTTCCAGGGGCTCCGCTCTCAGGCTCTAGAAATGTTTCCCTTGGATTTTCAGGAAAGCCTATTGTTAATGAAATATCGAAACCAGTTACTCTAGAAGTTGGTCCATTGTCCCGAACTACGGACTTGTTACTCACGAAAGCTTGTCCAGAAAATTTGTTAGGCATTAAAACTTTGAAAGAATTAGGAGCAGTAATATGCTGCTCCCCAGAATGGGTACGTTTGTTCCTGCGTGATTTTAAAGGTCATTATGTATTACGTGATTTTGATCCAAGATTATTGAATGTACCACAGCATTTATGGGCGCAAGGTCCAACTGATGTAGGTTGTATGCACATCACACCCCATCGTGTCACTCTGAAGCAAGGTGTTGTATTACCACGAATCAGACAGTACAAATTGCCACCTGAGGCTGTAGCAGCCTTATCCAAAATTATTGACGAACTTATTGTTCAAGGAGTGGTTGTAGAAACTGACTCCAATGTATGTAACTCTCCTATCATTCCGATTCTGAAACGTACTGATCCAAATGCACCTCCAGTTTATCGATTAGTGATTGACCTTCGAGAACTTAATAAATGTATCATACCCCAGTACCCAGTAGTCCCAGATATTTCTTCCTTATTGACAGCCATTGATTCTGAAGCCACATTCTTTACAGTTATCGATCTCAAGAACGCATTCTTTAGTGTCCCCATTCATCCAGACAGCCAGTTCCTTTTCGGATTCTGTTTAAATGGAAGAAGCTATAAATTCACACGAGCTCCTCAAGGTTTCACAGAAAGTCCTAGTATTTACAGTCAAGCATTGAAAAGACAACTAGACAATATTCACATGCCAACTGACACTGCCCTGCTCCAGTATGTAGATGATCTATTGATCACAGCCCGTTCTGAACGTGACTGCGAACGTGCGTCACTTACAGTCCTGTACTTTCTGGCCGAGATGGGGCACAAGGTGTCCCCTTCCAAATTACAATTCTGTGTCCAGCAAGTGGTATACTTAGGACACTTACTGTCCAAGAGGGGTAGGCAGTTGACACCTGACCGTATCCAGTTAATAGCACGTCTTCCACAGCCCAAGACACAGAAGGAGGTACGAGCTTTTATCGGCCTCACTTCTTACTGCAGACAATGGATTCCCCAGTACGCATTTCTAGCCAAGCCACTGATACAGTTAACGACACAGGAGGCAGCCGTATCGACTGTCCTCCCTTGGACCCAGGAACATACACTTGTTTTCAATGAGTTAAAGAAAGCTTTATGTAATGCACCTGTTCTAGCAACACCGAACTACAGTAAGCCTTTTACACTTTTTGTTACTGAACGTGATGGTACTGCATTATCTGTTCTCACACAAGATCAAGCAGGACAATACAAGCCCTGTGCTTATTTTTCTAGCACATTAGATCCAGTAGCCCAGGCTCTGCCTGCGTGCCTCAAGTCAGTTGCAGCCACAGCTCTAGCTATCAGACAAAGTGATTCCATAGTGTTAGGACATTCCCTGACAGTACAAGTTCCACACTCCGTAGAGGTTCTTTTAAACAGAACCCAGACTCAGCACTTGACAATTGCACGTTTAACAGGTTATGAACTGACACTGTTTCAGCCACACATAGAAATCAGACGCTGCAACGTTTTAAATCCAGCTACACTGTTACCGTCAGTTACCTCGAATCCTGCCACACATGACTGTGTGGAAGTTGTTAACACCATGACAAAGCCAAGACAAGACTTGACAGACATTGCATTACCCGATCCCGACCTGACACTTTATGTGGATGGTTCATGTATGAGAACAAGTACAGGAGAACTAGTAGCCGCGTATGCAGTGACTACTGAAACCGAAGTTATAGAAACACATCGTATTGACACCCTGTCTGCTCAAGCAGCAGAGCTTGTCGCTCTGACCCAAGCCTGCATACGTGCCAAGAACCTGAAAGTAAACATATACACAGATTCACGTTATGCATTCGGAGTCGTACACGACTTTGGAGTGCTCTGGCAAGAAAGAGGTTTTATGACTTCTCATGGAACCAAGATTCAGCATGGTCTCCTCATTCAAGCTCTGTTAGATGCAATACATTTACCGACAGCTATCGCTATCATGAAGTGCAAGGCACATACGAAAGTCACTGATATCATTTCCCAAGGTAATGATCTAGCAGATCGAACGGCCAAGCTCACAGCTCAGACTCCAGACATTTCAGTTAACACAACACAGACAGACATTCCAGATCAGACTACTTGTATGACAGTTAAGGACCCTACACAAGATGTCATAGATATACAGTTACATGCCACTCCCGATGAAATCAAGAATTGGTCTGAACAAGGAGGGGTCCAGACAGATCAAGGATGGTTGACGAAGGGAAAAGCCACATGGTTTCTCCCCGACTCTATGGTTCAAGTCATTATTAACACCGCACATAGTCCAGCACATTTAGGAGAAAAAGCCATGTTAGACAGTATCCAGAACATTTGGTTTAACAAGCATTTACGAGCAGCAGCCAAGCAGAAAGTACGTACCTGCATGATATGTTGTCAGTTCAATCCAGGTAAAAGTGTCCTGGTGGAACAAGGTGGATTCCATCCTCCTGACCACCCTTTTGAAGTCCTCCAGATGGATTATATTCAGATGGAGCGATGTCGAGGTTTCAAGTATGTCCTCGTAGTTGTATGTGCTTTGTCCAGGTGGACAGAAGCATATCCAGTTCCAGATTACACAGCTGCGACCACTGCCAGGCAGTTGGTTCGTGAGTATTTTCCCCGCTATGGATTACCTAGGGATGTGTATTCAGATAACGGCCAGCCATTCTCATCCGAGCTCATGAAACAAGTATCCCTTCTGTTAGGGTACCAGTGGAAGTTCCATTGTGTACGACATCCTGAAGCAGCCGGTCTCGTAGAGAGACATAACCAGACCCTGAAAATCCGCATTGCTAAAGTTTGTGCAGAGAAAGGTGTAGATTGGATGGTAGCACTGCCAGTCGCCCTTTTTTATATGAGAATGGCCGCTCACTCCCGTTCAGGTCTATCACCGTATGAGATAGTGTTTGGTCGTCCCCCAAATATGTGGGGTACACCTAGACCCCGTACAATTACCGATGTTGACAGTAATATGCTGACAGATTACCTTGCCTCCTTGATGTCTGCACTACAATCTTGTCGTTCACAGGTTGCCGCTGCATTCCCAGACAACACCGAAGTGAAACCGCACGAGGTCGTTCCAGGTGACCTGGTTCTTATAAGGAACTTTGATCGTTCAAGTCCGCTGGAGCCCCGTTGGAAGGAGCCCCGCCTTGTTCTTCTCACCACCCGGACGGCAGTGAAAGTCGAAAACAGAAAAGGGTGGCTACACGCCAGCCATGTGAAAAAGTTCCATGGACTCAAAGCAAAGACTTTACTCAAGGACTGCCCCGTTCTCAAGGACTGCCCAGACATTGAATCTAAACTTCCCCTGTTAGAGAAAACTCCGCAGCAGGAGTATAAACAGAAATTACGGTCTAGTAAGTCAGCCAGTTTAATTGTCTAAGTCCCTCTCGGGTGAAACGGTTAGACAGGTTCCTGACATGTATAAGACAGACCCACACAGTGAGAGAGTTAGTCAAAACTCTAAGAGAATACGCTATCGAAAGAATCTTTGCAGCCGATGTATAGTTACTCTGTTCTTTCTATTGTTTTTGAGTCTTATGGTTACATGCATAAGTTATGCTTTGCATTTATGTTTTCCTATTTCACATGTACATATGTTTTCTAATGCTACAGTAGAGCACACATTTAGTGACCTACCTCCTCACGAGTTATCCTATCGTCTTGCTATGCGTAATAATACTTTTATCCGAATGCTGCACTATTCACACCAGACCAGCAATGCCACTAATTGTTGGGTGTGTGGTCGACTCCCCCCTTTCCAGACACCGAAGGGAGTTCTGCCACTTTTTCCTTATCTGTTTTCACATAATGGTTCGTGTGGAGCATGGTCCACGTTAACGTCATCCCCAACTGATATGTCCCTTCTGAATCGAACATGTTTTCCAGACAAGCAAGGTCTCTCCCATAGAACAGGGTTAGATCTAGAAAATGAAGTATATGATTTAGGTAATTATTCCTCGAATTTCATGGTTTTGAATGTTCAGTCCGAGACTACTCCAGATTTGCCTGCTATTTCAGTACTACCAGTTAAAGGCGAATTATGTGTCAGAAAGAATGGTTCCACACATGTAGGTCATAGTGATTGTACTACTGTGGTCGAGTATAGTGACAGTGGGAAATCTATTTTCAAAGCCTCACGTCATTCTTATTTTGTTTGTGGTCAGACCGCATATGTTCGTCTGCCCCTCGATTGGGATGGAACATGTTACGTTGCCTTCCTACTGCCACCAGTTTTCCTAGCCCCGTCCGATTATCACAGAAACACACATCTAGTACACGTTAGACATAGAAGGGAGACCGAGTCCCCAATTGTCGATCAAACTGAAACTGCTCTAGAACAGTATCAAGACTTCAACAAAGGTTTCTTTTTCTTTATAGGTCCTGTCCAGAATAGTAAGCTAATACGTAGGCTAACTAGAACCCTTGAAGCAGTAGTGAATGAGACTACTTCCGCTCTAGGTAATTTAACTGAAGAACAATCTGCTATGCGTTTTGTTGTGCTCCAAAATCGTCTCGTCCTTGACGTCATACTGGCCGATAGGGGAGGAGCTTGTAGAGTGATCGGATCTAGTTGCTGCATTTTCATTCCTAATAACGCGCCGTCTGTTTATTCAGCTATAACCAGACTTCATAAAATTGCCCATCAATTACACCAGAATCCAGGCACCTGGACATGGTCCGGTTGGCTCTGGAGTATCATATCTGCCTGGGGATGGAAAGTATTGTCATTCATAGGTATAGCAGTAATGATCATATTCAGTTGCTGCCTCTGTTTACAATGTGGCCCTGCGATTTGCGGCATGTGTGCTACCTCTTGTATTCCTAGTCCTAAATCCCGTTCCAAGACAATTCGAGACGAGCAAATGATGCTATATGAACAGATAGATGGTATCATGAATATTGATGTTTCCTGATGGAAACGTAGGGCACAAGGAGGGAATGAGGAAAATTATATTTTGCCTTGTTATATGTGCCTACGTGTTCCCCATCCTATGTTATATGTGCATGATCGATATGCATGTATCCCCCTATGATCGATTAAAGATGCAATTATGGTTGTGTCCAACTCTAGTATGCTAGTATCCAGTTCTCGTGAAAGCAACGAGTATTAGGCCTATGTTGCCACGTTTCACGGTGTGCACGTTAATTCACAGCATTGTCTCCGTTTCTAGGCCTCAAAAGGGCCCGGACATCAGATTCAAGCTCCAGTCTCCTGAACCCACTCCGAGGAGCGATACAGCCCCCACCTGCATCCCTGACCCTTCACTTGCTTCCTGCCAAGCAGCGCGGTGCCTGGCCTGGCTCTGCCTGCCTGTCTGCCAAGAATATGTTATGCTTCTAGTTATCAGTTCAGCCCTCCTTCTCTGCATTCCTCAGCTACTGAACTGCATCAACAGTTTCAGCTATGGTCTAGTCTTTCTGTCTCCATGCAAGAGAGTTACTGTATTAGTATTCATAGAAGATTCATAGTACACGCAATACATGTAGAATAAATGCATGCACCAGCCTTAGTGTCAAGTAGCCTTTGCCCTGATAACTTTTAGATTCTATCAACATGTACGCCAAACACCAGATACCAGATATGCTATAGGTACATGTCGTCCTGACACCGCAGACTTTAGTCTCCCCTTCTAGCGCAGAAGTCATGGCCCCCAGTTCTCCCTGGTAACACGTCATAGCCCGTTTGCGCGCACCACTAGGTTAAAGGTCTCAGCTGCTCAGGTAGCCCCCTCCATGTTTACGCCCCATTCATGACACTTTTGTGACGTTCTCATCACATGTCTACGTGCACGCCCTGTGCACGCCTTATTTTTCCGCCCATGTGTTCTTATCTTACGCTTGTCACTAGTTACGCCTACTGTATGTAATGTAATGAAAATGTCTCACTATATATATGTATGTTGAATTGTGATGAAGCGCTGCAGCTGCCTTCCTTCCTTCCTATTTTATTTCAGGCTGTCCCGTTCCAGTCCCTTCCCTTTTGCCTGAATAAATCCCATTCGACTCTGATTTCTCGGATCCTGACTCTTATTTATTGAGCTATCTATTATTGTTAATATAGTCAAAAATAGTACCGGTATTAATTATTTATATACCACATAACGATCGGAGGTGGCGTTTGGGAGCGTAGAAGTTGAGGCGGCTGTTGAGGTATCCTGGGCCTTGGTTGAGTAGGGCTTTGTGTGCGTGGGTGAAGAGCCGGAAGGTGATTCTTTTGTTTATTGGGAGCCAGTGCAGGTCTCTCAGGTGTCTGGAGATGTGGCTTCGTCTGGGGACGTCGAGGATGAGTCTCGCCGAGGCGTTCTGCATACGCTGGAGTCTCTTCTGGAGCTTGGCGGTGGTTCCGGCATAGAGGGCGTTGCCGTAGTCCAGACGGCTGGTGACGAGTGCCTGGGTGACCGTCTTTCTGGTTTCGGTGGGGATCCACTGGAAGATCTTACGTAGCATGCGCAGGATGTTGAAACAGGACGAGGAGACGGCGTTGACTTGACAGCTATGTCCCAGGGGTGGGCACGCCGGGAAATAGCAGGAGTCTGCCCTGGGGGTGCCCAGGGCCATTATTGGCTGCAGGTTCTTCATATTTTCCCCAGGGCTGCGGAGGGGCCATGTGACCCCCGCAATACATTTAACAAAAAAGAGGTGGCAGTCCCTAGGGTTGCAGGGGGGTCTGGGTGGCCCCGACACATCAATTAAAATTAGAGCCCTGATCTACCTGATTGTTTTAATTGTGCCGAGGGAGACGCCCCAAAGATATGTAACCGGTCAATTGTATGCCTACTTTATTTATGCAGATGATATTGTATTAATGGACCTAACCCCTATTGGGTTGAACAGAAAGTTGATTTCCTTGCAGAACTATACAGTTGATCACTTTTTGAAAATAAATGTTTCAAAAAGTAAAATTTTAGTAATGAAAAGTAAGAAAAATAGAAAATGATGTAATTTCAATTGGCATATAGGTTATGAAAAATTGGAGGTTGTAGATTCATATCCTTATTTAGGGAAATTAATAGCGGGTAGCACAAAGAACAAACTCCATATTGAACACAGTACAGCTAAAGCAGTATCACACGCCAATGGTTTGCGTATTTTTTATAATGCTATGGGTAGAAGGCATTTCTTACATGTATTAATGGTTTTTAAAGTAAAAATTCCATCAACGCTGCTTTATGCCATTGAATCCATCCCCATCAAAGATTGGAATTTTTTGGACAGAATTGAAGGTCAGATATTACGCAAATTATGTAATTTTAATACTTTAGTTCCATCGGCTGCTATTAGGCTGGAATTTGGCTTAATAAGCTCCTACATTCAAGGTTTAGCTAGGGTTTTACGTTGTGGATACCAGTTGAAAAATTCAGAGCGAGACTCATTAAGAGGGATCATGTGTCAAGAAGTTTTTGGTGTTCGGCAACTAATTATTCGTTTTATCATGATTTTTTATTTGCACAAAAAACCTTCTCTATACAAGAAGATTTAGTGAGTACTCTTCTTCCTTTAGAATTCCAAATCTTTCTTAAAAACCTTTAGTGGTAAGATTAGTTTTAATAGAGACATTGGATTCTGTAATTCCAAAAAGAGACTTGAGTTAATTGTAAGGACAAACACACTAAAAACTCCCCAAAAAAATGTATATTGGAATTTACAGCATGGACCCCGAAGACTTCTCACACTATGTCGCATGAATCTTCTATCTCTAAACGATCTAACTGCACACTGGTCCCCAAATCTGAGTAATGGAAAAATATGTAACCTTTGCAATCTGAGTGTTCAGACCTTGGATCATGTTTTGTTTGCATGTCCCGCGTTGAACTCGAGCCGTCGCCATTGGCTACGACCAATGTTCTTAAAAAAAGGCATCAAAAATGTAACTTCAGCACGCAATTTTCTATTTTGTCCAAAAAATTAAGCAGTGTGTTTAAAACGTTTTAATTATTTTAAGGAGTTTATGTGTATATTTTAATCCTGTTTTCTGCGGTTGTTCGCACAAGAGGGAGATACTGTGTTCTTTTTCCACCTTCCGTTACGCTGCTAGCTTAAAATCTGTGATAAAGTGAGATACTGGACTGCGTTCACACAAGTATTGCTGCTACTGTATTGCTTTCTGGTTAGGATAGGATATGTTTTATAAATTCTGTTTGCTGCTAAAATCAAATAGGCTGCTGAGGATGAATTCTACATTTTTATCTTGTATTTTAAATTGTTGATATTTATTGCCCCCTGTTCTCTTTAGTTCTTTCAGGATACATCTTGCCATTTTATTCCGTTTACTGTTTGAGGAATGAGGGCTGCTATATTTACATTTTCTTGTATTAACTTGTATGCATTTTATGTGGACCTCATTTGAGTTCCAAATCTTAATAAATATTTGAATTAAATTGAATAGAGCCCTGGAGAGGTGGTCCCAGGGTGTCTGGGAAGACCGCACAGGCCCCCCCTTCCAAATTGACAAAAGGCCCAGGGAGATGGCATTCCCCGGGGCCACAGGGGTTCTGTGTGGCCTACCGCATTATTTAAAATTAAAGCCCTGAGAAGGTGGCAGCCCCCAGGGTAGAGGGAGGGGGGTCCGCGCGACCCATGCTTTCTGTAAAGAGAAAGCCCCAGGGAGGTGACGGACACCGGGGCAGGTGGGGAGTCAAAGAGCACCCCCAATTATAATTAAATAAGCACCGGGGAGGTTGTTGTTCCTGGGCAGTGGGGGAGACTGTACAGGGCTCGACAAATCCACTCGCCCGCTCGCATTTGCGAGGGAGAATTGATTAGGATGAGCAATTTTGAGATACTACTCGCCCTTTCTGGCGAGTAGGAGGACAAACTAACTTTTGTCCTCTGTCTTTGAAAACGGAGCAAAAGTGACAAGATAACAAGATTTAAAGGCATTTTTATTGCTCACAAAGGAGATGAGCAATAAAGAAGCCTTTAAATCTTGTTATCTTGTCACTTTTGCTCTGTTTTCAGAGACGGATGTCAAGTAGGTTAGTTAGGTCGAGGGGATTTTCCAAGGTACTAGACCTGCAGGACTAGTACAATTTTTCGGATTTTTCGAGCCCTGCTGTGCTAGCCTCCCCCATTTTCATTTTTAAAGAAGCCCCGGGAAGGTGATGGCCCCTGGGGCAATATTCAGCTTCATGGGGGGGACCTGTGTGCCCCTCACTCTATTATTTTTAGAAATGCCCTCAGGACATGGCCCACCTGGGGCCAACACAGGAGACCACGCTTGGTTTAACAACAAAACATTCAGCAGGGTCCATGGATCATGCTGAAATTATTTTCTTTTAATGCTTTTTTGGCCATGCGAGGTCCTAGTGGGAGCCCCTCCCCCCCAAAAGACCCAGTGGGGTCAGGGTGTTTCTACCCAACCCACCTTTTCTTTTTTTTAATGTTTTTTCTGTGACTTGATACAAACAGAGTCACAAGACGGCTTCCAACACTTCCTGGTTTGAAGTGTTGGTAGCCAATCAGATCACGGTATGAGATTTGGAGGGGTTGCGGGTCCTCCGTGTCCCAAGGTATTTCTTTAAATAACTCTGCAACTACTGTACGGATTTAAAGAAATCACAAAAAGGCACTTCCCTGAATCAACATCCATTTTCCAGCCAAATCTGGTGTCATTCTGTTTCTGTTAAGCAGGTCAGGGCTGTAGCCATGCCGAAATTTCCTATGGAAATTAACATGGGGAAAAAGCGTTTTGGGACCCCCCCTTTTTTCTAAGCCCCTGCTTGACAGATCACCCGGTAAAAAAACAGCAGCTAAAGTGAGTTGCAAACTACTTTAAAAAATTTTACGAGGATTCGTCAAGTTATTGGCAAATGAAAAAACGCTCTGCCTATGTAAACTACATCCTAACTAAAACTGATGTAGCTGATATTTTATGATACCAAAAGCCTTTTGCTTTAAGGCCTGTAGCTTTCTTTAATCTACTTAAAATTGACACCAGCAAGAATGCACAAAATGGTCACACGTTCCATTTTCTGTGTCAGCCAGCTGCAACGTGCAAAGCAACGCAAGGCTTTCCGAGTAATACGCGTGCCAGCTTCCAGCTAGCTATTGCAGAAACAGCACATTTCCTATCTGTGTCAACGTGACCTGACCGGTCACGCCCGTGCCATGCCCACGTATACCAGAAACACATATTTCACCTCTATGGAAATACCCCAAATCTGCTTTTGCCGATGACACGTGGGCACCAACACCAGATCGTAGACGTATTTCGGTCCTTAGAAGGTATCACACCAGGATTAGCCTTCACTGAATGGTCCAGCAGGACATAGTCTGATCTGTGTTACATATTTTGTGATGCTCATCCTCTAGGGCTTGTATCTATAAAATGTCTCTGCACTGTCATACCAATTGGGCACTCAGTAAGCTTTGCTGAGATCTCCGTGCTGCACGTTTATTTTGCATTCTGATTGGGTTCCCAATAAATCTTGCAAACTTGTGTGCTGAGAGATAATTGTTTCTGTGTCATTTTATTATCCTTTATTATTTCAGCTTCAACAGAACTACCTATTGGCAACCGCCTGTAGGTGATATATACACACACATCCGATATATATACTTGGCATTTTGTTGTAAAGGCATTAGGGGAAAAGGCATGCGTGGTAAATGGTGCATTGTAAATGCTATTTCCCTCTATGTCCAGTTTATCAAGGTCTAGGGTTTAGTATCACATCAAGAGATAGCGCAGGATTAGACTACTTAAGACCCCAATTGGTCTCATAGCGTCATGGTACTCAATGGGACATGAACCTAAACTGAGTCAATGCCGTCTACGGAGTCCACTTCAATGGGCCTTTGCTACCAGTGTCTTGAAAGCTTCCAGTAGCACTTACGCTTCTTTTAGTGCTGAGGCAGTTTTGGTATTTGGTTCACCACAGAACGAAAGGCCTGACTAGTCCAGTTGAAACTTCAAATTTAAATTTAAAGAAGACTGCTGACTCAGTCGTCACCTTTGTACATTGACAGGGGTTCTTTTCAGAGCATAAAAATGTGGTGGACGCCCACATTCGATTTTGATGGCAATCCACCAAATGTTTACATCGCTACCAGGTTTTATCTGGAGGTGACTAACAAAAACAAGCATTTGCAATGCAATAGGTCTCGCATTTTCAAGAGTAAAACTATGGGCATTGCAAATAGCAAAGTATTTTACCTAACTATAAAATGTGAGGTTTGGTTTGATTATGTGTTTTTAAAAATAATACATGTAAACTTGAGCGTATTTAGGGTAAAATAAAAAGTAAATGTTAAATGAAAATAGAATCAAAAGGTATTTAACTATTAAGCACATGTAAGATAAGGAAAACAGTCCAAAGTGAATATATTATAATATGTTATCAGATGACCCTGTGCCAGTTACTTTGTCTTTACCGACCGCTCTTCTTCCTGTAAGATAGCGTTTGTGACCGGGAGGTAGGTGTAAAAAGCTCTTTGTGGCGAGCCTGGCAGGATAAAAAAAAAACATGGCCGCTAACTTCAATATGAAGCGGTGTGCAGAAAAGGAAGGCGTGGCCGCTACTACGAAAGAATGTGAAAAAGTGAATGATAGGTGTGGCACACACAAGTCATATGTCAGAATTAACCACCACATGTTAACCCCTTCAGTGCTAATGACAAGGGTAACTCGTCATGGAGTTTCCATTGATTTCAATGGAAAGTCAATGGAAGAGCATCATGTGCCTTAGCAGCCAAGTGGTTAAACATACCTACAGATGGTATATGCATGTATATATACTCAAATGTACACAATAAAATTAAACAAATGAATATATGTATGCACTCTACTAATCTATTATAGAATACCGGGAGGGCAAGGGTGATAAAGCTGGCATTCCTGTTCAGAACACTGCTAGCCGGTGACTGCCTGTCTGCAGCACTAAACACACACCGTGTACCACACACACATCTGTGTTGCACAGTTTACTCCGCGTTCAACATTGCGTCGTTTGGTGTTTCTTTTTATATATGCTTTCATTATTTTAAGTTTTACTGGTATTATGACCTTCTGTCCTGCACAACACTTCTTTTAGCAAAGGAAATCCTAGGTGCGAGACAGGGAACACGAGAGCAAGTCCTCTCACAGGGGCAGGGGAAGTAAACAAAAGAAGACAAACATCTGCACCCAATACACTTACTGCATCCTCAGTAGGCACATAATATGGTGTTACTTTCACTATTAGATTAGTTTTGTACCAGTTTTTAACTACACCGTGTTCTTCCCTTTTAAGGCGCTGCCTCGCATCTAAGTCAGTCCTAAATCAATTTTTAAAAAACTGCATCGGTTTTGTTTGTTCTGCAAATGTACTGTGTACCAGCATTAGAGGGCAGGAGGGCAGGATACCAACATGTAGCTTCAGCTGTAAACTGGACGCTACGGGCAGCGGCGTGGGGAAGTAGCTATAATCCTAACCACGCCACACTGCAACAAGCAGAGACAAATGGAATGCTGTCCGTTCACAAGCTGGTAAATGGAAGCAGCTGACGTAGGCGCGCCATGCCGACACACCATAAGCGTGCACATATCCAGTCCGGGCGCATGCACATCTCCTGTAAATCGACGACAATAGATCTCGCCAAGTGAGCAACAAATGCGCTGCATCGTTAGGCGAGACCTAAAAAGGACAGTACATCACCCACCCTAAATAAAGTGGGCAGTGTAATGCCCCTCCTTTGACGATCCCTACTCTATTGGCTGTCAGAGGAAGCTTGAAACCCTTAAGGTCTGCCATCCAGGCAGTTTATTCTTTTGTGTTTGTAAAGGAGTACCCAAACTCTAAATCAGGTCATAAAAGTCTAGTGGACTATGCTCTTGTTTGGGTAACACCCAGGATTCCAGCCCGGCCCCTGCACAGGAACAGTTCTTTTACCCTTCCGGGAGGAGCTTCAAATGAGCCAAGATGATAACCTTCAGGCTGGCCTGAACCTTCTAGATCCGACGGCCACTTTAGACACTGTTGAACAATTACTTCTCGTTTTGAATGTCCTTCAGTGGGAGGCACCAAGGGCAGCTCTACAATCGTTCTGCTTCTTCAGCGTGGGTGTTCCCACACTGTTGTTCTTCTGCTCAGCAATGGTGGCAATAGTTTATGGAGGAACCCAATGGATGTGATATCTCACCCTTTCCCTGTAATCCGAATGTGGCACCACTGAGCGGTTAGTTCACTCCTTTGGTCTGAAAGTATTATCCTTTGCTGGTGACACACAGCTGTTCCTTAGGCTGGACAGGGATTCTGACAATTCCATCAGCGGTCTGAGGGTGTGCTTGACAGCCATTTACTTCCGGATGACTACTAAATGTATAAATATGAATAGAGTTCAAACTGAAGTTCTTCTCATAGCCAGAGGACTCTCAACAGGAAAGCCAGAGCTTTGTCCCACACCAGCTGAGCCTGAATATGTTAAAAACATTGGAAGTTCATTTGCCCGCGATGTCTGATTTCTTCCTCAAATTCAAAAACGTTTGGTCTTCTTGAGTTTTACAACAGGATTACTGGAATGATTCAACAAAACTACTACCCTCTCCTAACAGAGTTGAGGGGGTAAGAGCTTATTCTTCTCTTTTGGCTGGACTATCTACCTCAACCTGTGAAAGGCTGCACGGGGAAGACAGCTACACCTTCAGAATATGCTGGTCTGAATATGCTGGCAATGATAGAGTTAGAGTGCAGAACTATCATCATGTCCTATCACTGCCGCCTTGATGAAAAACAGGTCAGCTTCAAACTCCTCTGTCTCATTCATCAGACCTCTTACAAAGTACAAAGGTGGTCCAACCTCCTGGCCTGACGTGTTGGTGCCCGCACACTACTCCTACATGACTTCTAAGACCCATCGCCTGGGTCCTAAATCATATTCCTCACTTCCAGAGGGCTAGATAGGGGTGGAAACCTTCAGTGACCTGAGGCCTCACCTATTGTCCTCGCTTACAGAGGGTTGGATGGGGGTGGAGGACCTTCAGTGAGTGCAGGTATCACAAACTGAATTTCTTCTTTTTGTCGCTCGACTCAACCCTTCCCTCAGTAAAGTCATAGTGGTTTCAGGAACGACTTGACAACATACTTATTCCGCTGATGTGATGTTCTGTTAGCTTGGACTTTGTCTGCCTGTTATAATCCTATCAGTCAATTCTTGGTCCCCCAGGGCCATGACCACTGTGGCAAAGTTACGCTCTGCTGGTAACGTGTTACTACAGCTCCAGGGCCCCGGATCAAGTTTCTTGTTGCTTTGGTGACTGTGTCCAGCTGGGCTTGAAGGATCGTGTGGTTTGTGGGTCAATCACTGCTTTGAGGCCACCACCAGCTGGGACTTCTGTCAGCGGTTCCTCGTGCAGATCTTCATTCCAGGTTGAGACTTCTGTCAGCGGTGCCTTGTGCAGATCTTCCTTCCAGGTTGAGACTTCTGTCAGCGGTGCCTCGTGCAGATCTTCCTTCCAGGTTGAGACTTCTGTCAGCGGTGCCTTGTGTAGATCTTCCTTCCAGGCAGGGTCTTCTGTCAGCTGCGCCTTGTGCAGATCTTCCTTCCAGGCAGGACTTCTTTCGTCAATGATCAGTTCAAAGGTCGGGAGAGGTAGACTGGTCTAGGTCACCTTCTTTATTGCAATTCTACTGGTCAAGCCACAGGGCTCAAGCTGTGAGATGAAGGACAATCTGGATTTTCTAAGCTCCGTGGAAAATTGAGACAGTTCTACCGCATCCACCACATACTGCAAGACTCCAAGAGCTGAAGCTAGAAATACAATTCCAAGGATGAATTCAACCACTCTTTCTGAACATCCCCTTGAAAATGGCAAATAGTGAACATACCGACTGTACCAGCACAGTGCAGAGAGCTTTTCAAGAACCTCGAGGTACATTGACTTTCTCTATATGTTGTAACAGAAGATTTTGATCCTTGGTATTATCAATGCTCTTTGGACAAGGTCATACATTTTGCAGTAAGAATCGAATGAATCCTGCCCAGACACACACCCTCAAGTCAATATTGCATGAAGTTTAGCGGTCTTAGTCCCCAGCAAGCCCTCTGCAAATTGCTGAAATTTTCTTAGACCTCCTGGACAGCTGTGCCAACACACAGACCAACTAAACACCCTCCAGGAGCTACCAATCGATCTACCAGCACTTGGTAGTCCAATCCAGACTCCAATCTTTAAAACCATCTAGCAGCATCCAGACTCAAATCTTTCAACGTTCTCTGTTACCATCTTTGGAACTGCCTGTCTCTGAGATTCGTGGAAGCTCCACGCTCAAAGTTAGTTCGTAAAATCCCAATAGACTGGAAGACAAGAAAAAATAATGACACACCGCACAGAACTGTATATTAATCAACCATTTTTTCATAACATGTACCATTGTCTCACTTCTGTTGTTTCAACATGGACGTTTTGCTGTCTGTTTATCACAACAGCTCCTTTATTAAAACCTCACTTACCAGTTTGTTTTACATCATACCTACCTAGCTGTTACTATGTTGGACTTGGCTCTTTTCCCCCAAAAATGTTCGCTTTTCGCCCCCCTAATTTAAGGATGTCTCCCCCATGGTAAAGGTTACTGTAAAAGCCATGTGTCGTGTGAGACGCCATGTTAATGTGATAATGTGATGCAATGGTGTGCACGTATTTTCCCCCCATTGTGTAAAATATACCCTGATGAAATGTCGCATTTAAGATGGATGCCATGGCTGTGCGTTGTGCCACCTGATTGCAGTCTAGTCGTTAGGTACCCAGCCATCCTGCTTTTGGAGGGAAAGCCTGGCACCCAGGGTGCTCTACTCCTCCCCCTGAGCCAGTTTAAACCAGTTTGCCTGAGAATTCTAGAAGGTTCTGGCACTGTCTGGTAGGTGGGGTGTGGGGGTTATAAATAAGGGGAATGTGCTACCATGTGCAGAGACAGAGCTGGGACAGGAACGTGAGGGGACCTGCTGCCAGGGGAGACCACCACTTGGGCCTGTGTGCTGGACCCTGCACCCATCTATCAGCCCTCTACTGTCCCCAGGGCTAGTGGAAGCCCCACTTCAGGAGTTTAGACTGCTGTTCAGGAGGAGGGCCACGCTGCAGTGGAGGATGGTGTCAGCCTACCGCCCTGTTTTGATGAAGCCCCCACTGGCTGTTGACCTGGCCCAGTAGTGCCTACTGCTCTGTCCCCCGGCCCCCTGAAGAAGGAGAGCCCTCCTAGGTCCCTGAAGTGCCGGGAACCTGCGCCACGCAAGCGCTGTGCCCAGAAGCGCCTAGAAGGGAAGGAGCATCTTGGACCCCCCTAGGAGGTGAGGAGTGTTACCCTGGGGCTTGCTGCTGGGACTGTCCGCCCCCCCTTGCGCTACAATCCTAAAGCACCGTGCCTAGAAGAAGCATTGTGGGACGGGAGAGTTGCTGCCTGTGGTGCACCTTTCAATCGCTATACTGCCTGGCACTGCAAGAAGCATTCAGCCTCCAAGCGCTGGGGCTGGAGAAGCTGTCTGCCCCCTAAGCGCCACAATCCTAAGCGCTGTGTGTGTGGAAGCGCTATTATTTCCCAGAGCGCCGTGACCGGGACTGCCTTGCTGCCCTTCTAAGCGATGTTGCCCCCTTCATAGCGCTGTACCCAAGTCGCGCTGCAGGCCCTACTCACCGTCGCAGCCTGGGGCCAGGACGAACTGTGGGCTCAAAAGCACCACGGGTGGCTACCCCGCGTGTAGCGCGAACAACTACCCCCGCTTCATAAATAATTAATCAGCGGGTGCCTACCCCGCACTGGCGCCGAAGCCGAACTCACCACCGCAGCCCCTTGGGCCGTCTGAAGAAGCGCTGTGCCTGGGATCACCGCCGCGACCTCGGGGTCGCTGATCAAGGGAGTGCAGCTAGTGACTGGACTCTCGCAGTGGCCCCCGGAGCCAGGAGAGGGCCGCCGCGGCATTGAGGAAGCCGCGCTGACCCTCGCAGAAGCCGGGACAGGCGGCATCACGTGGCTGGGGGCGCCGGTGACGGCACCGGCCGCGCCCCCCAGCCACCGCACACAGATTGGCTGTTGACGGCACACCCCCTGGAAGTCGCGTGCCGATTGGCTGAGAGGCAGGAAAGAAGCCGGAAAAGAAGCTGACCCTAAGCCCCGGGTCCCCGTGAGGGAGGGGGAACCCGGGTGAAGCCGGAAGTGTGCGGCGATGTTGCGGGGCTCCCGGAATCTCGAGGGATCCCCGTGGAGAGCGACCGGAGCGGGAGCCAACCCCGCCGGTCTGTGCCCCACAAGAGGAAGCCGCCAGAACGAGCCGAAGTGCTGTTGGGGCCCTGCAGTGGATGGAGAGCCCTGAGTGCTGCCGCGAGTCCAGCGCTGTGCTGCAGGGGCCTGAGTGAGGCCTCGTGGGCAACGTGTGGCCCGCATAGATCCCAGGAGCTGCCCGGGGCTCTCATGCTCTGAGGAGAGCCCCGCAGAACCCCGCAAGGACATCAGAGCCCGGTGAGTGGGGGCTCCATTAGACTGTGGTGGGGGTGTGTGTCGGGGCACAGGGTCGGTGTCCGCCCCCGGGGACCATCGTTTATTCAGGGAGCCCCAGAAGAGGGACTCCCTCGTGCCACCCACACAGGACTGCCTTTGCACCACTGCCCCGCTGGACAGAAGGTAATGGCAGCGATTGGGGGCATTAATAATTTAAGGGCCACCCCATGTAGGATGCCTGACCTGTTAGGAAGGGTGCTATGTTGGAAATGCCTCAATGCTTTACGCCCCGGGATATGGTTGTGCCTGCAGTAAAGAGTGCGCCTGATCCCATGCTGAAAGTGGAGGTCAGGCTATGAAGTTTATTTGCAGAAGGTCCTGCCTAAGGTTTTGATGCCTAGGGTTTTCCTGTTACCACTGATGTACCTAATGTGCTTTTCGTAAGGGTGAGGCCAGATGTTAAGTTGATGCCCCATGTTAAAGGTGATTCTGCCTGCCTAGGCCAGATGGTAGTATTGCGTGCCTGTTGTTCCCTTTTGCAGGAGGTGCTAATAAAAAGTCAAGCTGGGTTTATTCCTAATGTTTTATTTTACGCTTACAGCCTACTGCTAAGGTGATGTCAAAGATTAATGCCTGTGTTGGCCCTGCAATACTGACCCTATGTTTCATGCCAATTGATAACGTTCTTTTTATTTCAGCCTGGAAACTTATGGACTCACCCTTTTCTTGCTTGGCCCATTTTCCCTGTAAATAATCCCCAGGTATCCATTGCCCTGGTGCCCGTTGGCGCCCTATTGTGATTACTGTGCATTACTGAGTTTTACCTTTGCAGGTTGAACCTAATACAAAAGTTATTCTTTTTCCAACCAGAAGCGGTGTTGTGTCTCTTTTGTGGTGTGCCTGGTGTGTCATCTGTGCGTACTGCGTGGATGCTTCACACATGTCCTCAGGAGTTTGGCCTGCCCGCTCTGCTCCATGCTACCCCCGTAGAATTGGTAACCCCATTTCTAACATACTATTTCTGACCTAAAGAAATCTCAGGTAGACATGTTGTGCTGCCTGTTTCTACATAAATAGTTAATGGACTACTGCTGCAGGAACTGTGCAGTATCCTTGCAGTAATATACACTTTATTGGGAGCGGGTTGAGCACATCTGGCTCACCACTTTTTCCTCCTCCCCTCAGCTGTTCACCACTGGAGTCCCGCAGGGTTCCTCCCTTAGCCCGCTCCATTTTAAAATGTATGTTACGCCACTGATATATCTGGCAGAGGAGCTTGGGGCTAAGGTGATGGCCTATGCGGACGATACGCAGCTGCTGTTTACCTGGGACAAAACATCAGACTCCGTTTCAGCAGCGCAACAGTGCCTAGTTTCCATCTTTAAATGGCTGGCCGATGCACAGCTTACGTGCAACGAGCAAAAATATTAGATCTTGCTTTATGGCAAGTTTCCCGCTGACTTCCGCGAGCAGCTGTGGCCACCTGACTCCCCGCTTCCCCTCTCGTCGGGACAGCCCGTCAAAAATCTGGGACTGTGGTTTGACGAGAGTCTTTCTTTTACAACTCACATCAAGAAACTGGCAGGATGTTGTTTCGGCCTCCCTAAGACTCTGAGGACTTTCTTTCCGCTTCTCCCTCAAGCGGCAAGAGAATCTGTTACATGTGCCCTGATTGTGTACTAGAAGAATCTGATGTATACCATGCAATAACACAGGCCAGGCACTAGGGAAATCTGAAGCAAACAATGCAATAACAAGGGCCAGGCACTAGGAGAAAGTGACGCAAACAATGCAATAACACAGGTCAGGAACTAGGAGAATCTGATGCAAACAATGCAATAACACAGACCAGGCACTAGGAGAACCTGATGCAAACAAGGCAAAAACACAGGCCAGGCACTAGGGGGATCTGATGGACACAATGCAATAACACAGACCAGGCACTAGGAGAACCTGATGCAAACAAGGCAAAAACACAGGCCAGGCACTAGGAGAATCTTATGAAAACTTTGCAATAACACAGGCAGTGTACTAGGAGAATCCGATGCAAACTATGGAATAACACAGGCCAGGCACTAAGATAATGTGACACAAACAATGCAATAACACAGGCCAGGCACTATCAGAATGTGACGCAAACAATGCAATAACACAGGCCAGGCACTATCAGAATGTGACGCAAACAATGCAATAACACAGGCCAGGCACTAGGAGAATCTGATTTAAACAATGCAATAACACAGACCAGGCACTAGGAGAATCTGATTCAAACAATGCAATAACACAGGCCTGGCACGAGGAGAATCTGATTTAAACAATGCAATAACACAGACCAGGCACTAAGAGAATCTGTTTCAAACAACGCAATAACACAGATCAGGCACTAGGAAAATCTGATGCAAACAATGCTGTTAGAACCCGGAGTCTCTAATTGGTAACAGTATGAACCTTTGTCAAGTGTTGACCCTTTGTCTACGTCAGGGCAAGGGAGTTTACACACTGTAGATAACCCCTGCTAACCCCCTTGGTAGCTTGGCACGAGCAGACAGGCTTATCTCAGAGGCAGTGTGTTAAGCATTTCTGAACACGTACAGTAATATAGATGAACCACTACAAACGGACACCACACCGATGATGTATCAAAAATAGATGAGCTTTATATAATTAACACAAGACCTTAACGGCAAAAATCCACAGTACGAATATGCTTTACGGTTTACTCAAAAATAGGTTCTTAGTTTTAAGTGTCTCTGGCAACAGATAATACCAACAGGAGTTATCGCTTCAATGCGCAAAAGAGTTCTCAGGGTACAGTCTGCCTGCGAGGAGCACAGCATCGGGCCCGGAGTCACAACTAGACTCTCACGGAATAGTACCTTTCAGAAAACAAACAAAGGCTGGCTTGAGTTGCAGAGTTCCTCTGTAGCGGCTGAAACAGCAGTTCCAGCTTTGCTCAAACAGAGGAGGAGAAGGCAGAGGGTCCTTTGCCTGGTCAAACTCAGTTTCAGGTGCATTCTACCAGTGTGTGTCTTCTTCCTTTGTCGGGGTGAGCCAGGGTCTTCAGACTCACCCCAGGAAGTGGACCCAAAGTTGTATTCAGACCCAGGTGCCTACTCCTCCGACCACTCTCAGGACAATCAGTCAAGTGCTGTCGCGCCCTACCTCCTGGAGTCCCCCAGCCCTGTCACTCACAAACCCAGACACACAATACGCAAGCTAGCAGAAGCAGGCTGGATAGTTAGGCAAGAAAATACCGTCTTTCTAAAAGTGGTATTTTCAAACACAGAATGGTAAAACCAACTTTTCTAAAAGATGCATCTTATCATTCTGAGTTCAGGCATACTAAACTCGACTCTCCACCTGGTTCCCTGAGTCAGTTAGAATTGTAGGATGCTATAACCAAACTGCTCATTCTGGCCTATGGGGAACAGGTTGCCTTACAATAGTGAAATAGTGAAAAACACGCTCAGGGTGATTCACTACTAGGTCATACTACACACTCCAGGGCATGACCAGCCATCTACATACAACGCACCCTGCCCGCAGGTCTTCATTAGGTGTGACCAACATGCAGTGAAGTGAAGGTTCACAGACCGGTGAGTGGTTGCACTCGCCGAGTCACACAGCAGCCCCAGGCTGCGTACGGCACTCCACAGTGGCAGGCCTGAGTCATACTTTACGAGTTGCTCTGGCGGGTGGCACAATTGGTGCTGCAAGTCCACCAGCAGATTTGATTTACAAGCCCGGGCACCCCTGTGCACAATACTAAGGCCTGACAGTAGATAAAATACACCAATCATGGAATCGCCAACACCAGAACACCAAGATTCCAAGGAGCACTTGCACTGCAGCACTGAATCGCAGTGGCGCAGTGCCCAAAGCGTCTAAACCAGCAAACATCAAAAACAGAGGAGGCAATCCATCAAAAAGAGGTAGGGAGACCCACGTCAATGGTACTAGGTCTAACAAATGCAATAACACAGGCCGTGTAATAGAAGAATCTGATGCAAACAATGCAAGAACACAGGTAAGACACTAGGAGAATTTCATGCGAACAATGCAAAAACAGAGACCAGGCACTAGGAGAATCTGATGCAAACAATGCAATAACACAGGTAAGACACTAGGAGAATTTCATGCGAACAATGCAAAAACAGAGACCAGGCACTAGGAGAATCTGATGCAAACAATGCAATAACACAGGCCGGGCTCGAGGAGAGTCTGTCGCAAACAATGCAATAACACGGGCCAGCCACTAGGAGAATCTGATGCAAACAATGCAGTAACTCAGGCCTGCCACTAGGAGAATGTGCCGCAAACAATGTAATAACACGGGCCAGGCACTAGGAGAATCGGACGCAAACAATGCAATAACAAGGGCCAGGCACTAGGAGGATCTGATGCAAACAATGTAATAACACAGGCCAGGCACTAGGAGAATCGGACGCAAACAATGCAATAACAGGGGCCAGGCACTAGGAGGATCTGACGCAAACAATGCAATAACACAGGCCGGGCTCGAGGAGAATCTGACGCAAACAATGCAATAACACGGGCCAGGCTCGAGGAGAATCTGATGCAAACAATGCAATAACAAGGGTCAGGCACTAGGAGGATCTGACGCAAACAATGCAATAACACAGGCCGGGCTCGAGGAGAATCTGACGCAAACAATGCAACAACACGGGCCAGGCTCGAGGAGAATCTGATGCAAACAATGCAATAACACGGGCCAGGCACTAGGAGGATCTGACGCAAACAATGTAATTTCCGGTGCAGAGGCTAGCTCTGTATATTATAGGTACAGATTCAAACCAAGTCATGGTCTCTTTACATAGTTTAAGCCAACACGTTTTCTGCTCCACGACTGTTGGTCTTACAGACTCTATTGTGATGGGCATTAGGTGGGACGTGGCATTAGTTCAGTGGGTCACAAAGGAGCCTCTGCTCAGGGCTCAAATGGGTTCTTCAGATACCAAGCACTGGAATTGCCAATCTGAGCTCTTCTGTGAAATGACGTCCGTCACAACCTCTTCCATCGCCACGCGAGGTGCAACAGGCAGGATTCTACAATAAGCCAAACCAGAGGCCCTTTCTTGAATGTGCCTTTCAACCAGTCTCCAATCAGCAAGGGAGCTTTTTTGTAATTTGCATCAGTCGCCAACAAGAAAAGAGGATCTTTTTGTTTCACTTCTGCCGGCTTCCTGCTCTGACGTGGAGACAAATGGGATGGAACAGGCTACAGGAGGCCGGATGTGTATTCCACCCTATGCCAGACATCCAGTGAACAACAAGGGGTTCCTCGGGGAAGCTACCAGGGGCTGCTTTCTGAAGCAGGCCATGTGCACAGAGACTGACCCTCATGTAGGGACTAATCAAATGTCCTCTTCCTCTCAGACGTTCACAAGATAAACAAGTTTCTGGGTCACACAGATTGAAGCATTCAGCACCGGTGAGTTTGGAAACCTTTGGTGGAATTATAGTGAATCAGCCTAGTTTATAGAAGGGAATATATGCAAAGTGAATCTCCATAAACTATCAGTTGGTAATAGTCTGTGTAACAGAAAGGCTGGATTTCATAATGAATCTAGATCTAACCGAGATTATTCATGTCCTTGGTTCCCTTCCACTGTCAGTAAAAAGCAGCGCCAGGTGCAGAGGTTACTTCTGCAAAGGCCTCCTCAAAGGGAAGTAAAGTCAAAAGTAGTGCAGAGTAGCAATGTTGACCTCTGCAATCCTTACAGTGACAGTAAAATACAGTGCAATGTGCACAGATTCCCTTGTTTAATTAAAACCCATGGGTGTCAGTAATAATTGGTGCAGTTTATAAATGTTTCTACAGTAAATGCCCCTTGTAGTGTAGTGAGTAAACGCAGTCAACAGATATTCTCTACTCTAAACACTCCGAGTAAACTGTGAGTAAACATCCATGCACCTTACAGATCGATAAGTACCCCTTATAATACAGTGAAAAGCAGTGCTTTGGACACAGATTTCCTCTTTTGTAAACACCCCTCATTGTGTTTTCTTCTGTAAATGTCCCTGGTAGTGTAATACACAGCAGTGCACTGCACACAGCTTTCCTCCTGCTACTGCCCCTCATAGTATGGGTAAAAGCAGTGCAGTACTGACAGATTCTCTCTTTAAAGGCCCCTCATAGTTTCATTAAACAGCAGCGCAGTGTGTACAGAGTTTCTCTTTTGGGTGCCGCTCACAGAGGGTTGCTGGCCTGAAGGGACGACGTGGGACCTGTGCGCTTTGCTAGCGCTTGTGAATCCGTGTGGGGCTACTTCAGGGGAAAGACTGCACCACACGCCGAGGGACTGCGAGGACCAGCAGTCTCTGTGCTCACCAGCTGCTGCCTCTTCCCTCGGCGTTCCCGCCCCCCTGCCTGGAGTGTTTAAATCTCGCTCCTAATCCCGCGACGCGGGACGCGCGCGGGACATAGCCCGGGGCGAAGCCCGGGCAAAGGGCAGGCCCTCCACGGCCCTCAAAGGCCAGAAAAGGGCGGGACGGGCCACCCCCCTTGGTTGCCACATTGTAGGCGTACTATATAGTAGGTAAAGACCCCCTTTAAGTATTCTGTTTTCCTTTTTGTGGACTCTTTCATATATCAGGGTCCTACATTCCTATACCACCATGACCTCCAAGGGGGACCATTCTACCTACGAAGCCAGTACTGGGCAAACGTGCTCCCTGTTAGATGAGTTGAACCTCCTTTGCAAAACCACATATGCATCATTGGCTACTCCCCCTCCGCTTAAAATGTTAGTTTACTTTCACACAAGGCTACACTTCTAGATCCCCCCATATTTGTTAATAAACCCTGTAGTCCGAATGCACAAAGCATTGAGTTCCCTCAGATCCCATCCACAAAAAGGAAAAATATTGATGTCAATCAAGGTGGAAATAACCCTAAAATCCAAAAACTGTGTCCATCCACTGCTAACTCCCCAATGATTCCTCCGTTTGCGGAGTTTCCAGAAGCTATAACACCCCCTTCCCAATTGCAAATACTACAACTGCTTAGTTCCATGATAGCACCCTTACTAGAAAAAATGAACTTGTTAGGGGAACGGCTTTCTGAGATAGAGAAAGCCATTATGTTAAATCCGCTGGTTGGCAAACACAGTGCTACACCCAATCACCCTAAGACATCTCCTACACATCTAGGCTCAAAACCACTTGTGCAGGATAAAAGGCATCAAACAAAACCCGCTGGCCCTACTGCTTCAGGGCAACAAACACCTAAATTCCCCACTAAAGTTTCCCCCCCACAGCTGACCCCACCGAGAGTAGGTCATAATAAAATAAATTCTATCCATTTACCTCCGGAAGCGGCCCCATATGTGTGCATCCTTGCGGGTGTACCTACTCTCCCACCGGGAAAAATTGAGTGACAATATGATTTAGTCAATAAAACCAAATTCTGGCTGTCAAAAAATAGACCACTGCCTCCTAATCTATACGGAGTAATAAGGAGTGTTAGAAGGGTTGGTTGGCTGGGCTCTCTTCCCAAAGACGTTGCGGGGGACCTGGTACTCGTGAGATTTAGGGACCGAAACATTGTCCCTTATTTGAAAACCTGCCCGCCTCGAGTAAGAGACGGCCCAATATCAATATGGGACTTACATGACTTTTACCCCATAATCCCGTGTTTTCCCCCCTGAATACCCGGACAAGTAACAAAGGCCAATCATGAACTCCTGTGTTTAAACCACGAACTCCTTTGATACTGCCATAACCTTGGAGCGGAAAATTATTTTTTATGTCAGGGACCCTTCCTTACTGTACTCTGGTCATTTAAAATGTTTTTATTTAGATTGTAAATTGTATTTATCATGAACTTTTATGGTTTTGTATCTCAAAAACCGAATAAAGTATATTTGATAGGTACCCCTTATAATACAGTGAAAAGCAGTGCTTGGGACACAGATTTCCTCTTTTGTAAACACCCCTCATCTGTAAATGTCCCTGGTAGTGTAATACACAGCAGTGCACTGCACACAGCTTTCCTCCTGTTACTGCCCCTCACAGTATGGGTGAAAGCAGTGCAGTACTGACAGATTCTCTCTTTAAAGGCACCTCAAAGTGTGAGTGAACTGCAGGGCAGAGTTTACCGAGTTTCTCTTTTGTAACCACCCCTCACTCTGCTGCAAAATAGATTTCCTCCTGTGGTCCTAACACTGCTTCGAGTGCAGTTAGAAAATAGTGCAGGGCTCAGATTTCCTGTAAACGCCCCTGGTGATGTTGTAAAGAAGAAAGCAACGAGCACAGGTCATCGCTTCTGAAAATACCACAGTTAGGGGCCGCCCTTGAAGCGTTATCTGTCCCAGTGATGGGTTCCTTGGGTGGAGAGTGGGTGTTCCCACGCATCGCCCCATAGATTTTGCCGCATTCCCAGATTCACCAACACTGGCAGACCTGGGAGAGCATCCAAATGGAAAGGTGTAACGAGGATAAATATCTTTATTTCTCCTTCTTCCTTGCTTCTATGTGTGCTGGATTCTGCAGCACACATGGAAAGAGGAAAACGCTTCAGGGGATTGCTTTTGTGCAAGAAGGTGCCCCTTTCTGCACAAAAACAATCCGGTTTACAAGGCACGCGCACTTGCACCATGGTGCAGGGGTGCCGGCTTTGGCGCTAGGAGCACATTGAGCGCCAGCGCAGGGAAAACAGGACTGCGCTGTAGAGTGTTAGATACAGCGCATTCCTGCCCTTTCCCTATCACGCAGCGCAGCTAGATGACTTGCTGAGCTGCGCTGCGTGCCCCTAAGTGTAGTAGAAGGAAGTGCAGTATGGACAGATTTATCACACTGAAGAGTAAAGAGCAGTGCACGTGCTGAGAGTTTCTCTTCTTTAAACGCCCCTCGGACTGCAGTAAAAAGTGATTCCGTTTGCAGACCACAGATGGGCTCTGAGCACCCGGCACAGAGTAGTAAAAGGAGTCTACACAGATTTCCTCTTTTATTTTAAATACCACTCACAGTGTAATAAAAAGCAGTAGTGCGCACACTAGCTTTCCTCAAGATGCAGTGCAGTGTGCATAGATTCCCCCTTAAAAAAAATGATGACCACAAAAACCACCAGGACAAGAAGGAGCTCCCCCTCTCGTCTCCCCCCAAAACGTCCCCAGATAGATGAGCCCAGCTCAGTCGAGCTCCTGGCAGTGATTTTTCATAGTTCCATAAGATGCAGTGCAGTGACAAAGATACCTTTCAGTGTAGTAAGATAGATACAGTGTAGAGCACACATTACTCACAGTGCAGTAAGATGCAGTACAGAGTGTAAAGATTCCTCATAGTGCAGTAAGATGCAGTGCACATATCCCCTTTTTATCACAAATGATGCCCACAAACACACCCAGAGTTGGGAGTAAAGCCCCCCAGGCACTCCCCGATAGAGATGCACAGCCCCCCCCTCCGGGCCCCGGATAGAAGACCCCAGCTCAGCCCCAGGGGCTCCCGAATAGAAGACCCCAGCTCAGCCCCAGAGGCCCCGGATAGAAGAGCCCAGCTCAGCCCCATGGCCCCCAGATAGAAGAGCATAGCTCAGCCCCAGGGGCCCCGGATAGAAGGGCCCAGCCCTCCCAGAGGCCCCCGGATAGAAGAGCCCAGCTCAGCCCCAGGGGCCCCCCCTGATGGAAGAGCCCAGCTCAGCCCCTGGGGCCCCCGGATAGAAGAGCCCAGCTCAGCCCCAGGGGCCCCGGATACGAGAGCCCAGCTCAGCCCCAGGGGCCCCGGATACAAGAGCCCAGCTCAGCCCCAGGGGCCCCCGGATAGAAGAGCCCAGCTCAGCCCCAGGGGCCTTGGATAGAAGAGCCCAGCTCAGGCACAGGGGCCCTGGATAGAAGAGCCCAGCACAGCCCCAGGACCCCCAGATAGAAGAGCCCAGCTCAGCCCCAGGGGCCTCGGATAGAAAAGCCCAGCTCAGCCGCAGGGCCACGGATAGAAGAGCACAGCTCAGCCCGGCTCCTGCAGAGATTCCCTCCAAGATTATTCAGTCTATTTCTACAAACACAGCAGAAGGTGACGACAATCTCCTACCTGAGCCGAGACCTGAGCAGACGTGTCCAGGCTCTCTCCTCCTCCTGGGGGGGGGGGGTTCGGGGGGCAGATCTGGGGTCTGATGGGGACAGGGGGCAGATCTGGGGCCTGAGGGGTCTGAAGATGGAGGTAACTGCACAGACAGGGCTCCTTCCTCATCTGCTGCAGGCTGCATACACGAGGAGAGGCCGGAAGTGATGTCACGCTGCTGCTGGTGCTGTCTCTGCCACTGCTGACCCGGAAGAGGAAACCATTCTCCCTTTCACCCAATGTGCAGATCAGTGGTTTCATCAGCAGGCGAGGAGCGCCCTCTGGTGGCCGCTGACGGAACCGCAGCCTCTAGTCAATTGAAAAAGACAGTCTCTATTACATTAAATATATGAACATTTTGAAACTGCCAGAATTAAACTGGACAGCGTTTTTCTAATTTCGCTGTTTCTGTGGGTAATTCTTTATATTTGGTAGGGCTGTGTATATTCAAACAGCATTCCAAATTATGTTTTGCATTTCTCTGCGTTGTTTACCTGCTCACTCCCTCCCTTCAAAGGTTCACTTATAAAATAAAGAAAAAAGTAGATTGCAGTCTCAATAAATTCATAAGACAGAACAATCAGGTTTGACTCTCACAGATTTCTCCCTCAGTGGATGGTCCCTTGGCAGTGAGTGACCGGTGCCGGGTCTGAGGATGAGAGGGTATTCCAGCACTAACTAATGTTAGACTCCTACATACAGGCTCTGATTAGAGTTACCACCTTTGGTCATGTTTTAAGATTTTGCAACGGCCCGGATATTATTTTTCAATAAGACTTTGTATAAAAGTATTTGTATTGATTTTTAAAATGGCTTTGCTGTCTTTGTTTACTTTAACTATCAGTCATGATTCCTTAAGGCAGCTCTAGATCACATTTTAAAGTGATTTCTGCTTATATTTGATATTTTAAGTTTGCACTGATTAGAGGAAAGCATACCAGCTTTAACTAATCCTCCTACTTTTGTACTCGCCGGAACATTAAAATACTGGCCATGCCGCTAAAAGACCGCCCAGTTGGTAACTCTCTCTCCTATCATAAGTCACTCCTCGTCCACACACCATCAATGTGCGGGTATAGGGGGGCTTCCTAGCACTCTCAGGCAAGTTGCATTTGTTGCCTCTTCAGTGACATCAGATCCGACATGCACACACACATCAGAGCCTTCAAGTCTCACTCATCATGAGTGACACTCACACATTTAGAGGTTGTGCTGAAGTCTCACTCAAACCTTGCTGAATCTTATAACTCGGAGAAGGGGAAGAACAGAACTAGAATTCCATATGTGACTTTGCTCGTACTTCTACTGTGTGCAGAGTAGCCGCTTACAGTCAAAGAGGGAGATACTATTCATTTCATAGAGTTCAGCAAACCCACTGGCCTACATTTTGATAACAGTACATTTTAAATATTTCACCTTGACGACTGAACAGATTATACATTCGGTGTAATGTTAATTTGGATGTCTGTATTAATTTTTTGGATTTTAGCTGTGTACTCATCATTCCTATAATTTCACTAATATCTCATCCTCTGACATTATTAACGTCAATGTTAGGTGACATGTAGGGTCATCAATAGTCTACTTCATTTTAGCTCCTAGGAACTTCAAAAACTTGAGCTCTGTGAAGCACATACATGAGCACTCAGTTGGAATACGGTGTTTGAATGCCTGGTGGCTATTGGATAATACTCTTGTGAAACATCTGTAGGATAAAATTATAGATTACTTTGACATTTTTGCGGGCTCTATCTCCTCAGAAGTTAAAGTTTGGGAAGCATTCAAGGTAGTGCCTAGAGGATATACCATGGCTCAGATTAGGTGTAAGCTTGAAAATGGGAAGAGGGAGTGTTAGAGCTGGCAGCCTTGGCATGGGTCTCCATTCCATATTTTGCTGTTGCCTCCTGTGTTTTAATGTGTGTTGGATTTCATTTTTGCTGGTCTGGATGCTTTGGGTACTTTGCCACTGCTGTTCAGTGCCAACGTGCAAGTGCTCCCTCTGTAAATTGTTATCATGGATTAGTGTTTCCATATTTGGTTTACTGTTAAGTCCCTACTACAGTGTACTGTGTGTGCCCAGGGACTCTAAACAAAATGCTGCTAGTGGGCTTGCAGCACTGATTGTGCTACCCACACATGCAGCCTTGCAAAAGGGTCTCAGGCCTGCCATTGCAGTGGCTGTGTGCAGTCTAGTACTGCCATGTCGACCTGGCAAGTGCACCCACTTGCCAGGCCCTAACCTTTCCTCTTCTTACATGTGAGTCACCCCTAAGGTAGGCCCAAGGTAGCCGTGTATGTGAAAGGGAGGACATGACCTGATGTGTGTGGCATGTACGAATAGTGAAATACTCCCAATTTTGTTTTTCACTACTGAAATGCTATCTGTCCTATAGGATAGAATGGGGAGTTTACTTATAACACTTTATAAGTATAACCGCCCATGGAAACAAGAATTGAAAATAGAGTTTGGTATGCCTGTACTCAGAATAAAGAGATGCGTCTTTTAGTAAGAATGATTTTTATATACTGGGTTTGAACATACCACTTTTAGAAAGTGGATATTTTCTTGCTTAGCCATCCAGTGTGCCACTGCTCGGTTTGTGTATTGACTATCTGGCTTTGGAGTGACAGTGGCTAGGGATGTGTATTCTGTTCAGACAGCCACTTGGAGGGGTGGGGGGGGAGGGGTGAGGCGTGTCCTGCCTTTCCAAGGTGAGTCAGGGCTGGGCTGAATAGACCTGGGCTGCATTCAGAGTAGAGGGAGGAGATTCCTTTCACACCTTAATGGGCCTGGTCTGCCTTGGACAATGCTGTTTCTACCTCCTGCCAGGAAGCTGCACCAGAGAGGACAGAACTGGTTTGGGCTGGGCAAAGAGTTTCTCTGCCACCAGAGAACAAAGGATTTTGTTTTATAAGAAGTGGGGCCCAGACCCCAGTTGTTTAGATCATTTCTAGAATTCAAGAGGAATCTTTGCCAAGGAGAAGAGCTGAGAAGTGTGGTAAATAAAATATTACCCTGGCAGAATTTCTAGGCATTAACTAAATATCATGCATCAAATGAGAGACAGGATCCGTGGTGTCCAAGTTAAAATGGGCTTTATTCCAATAACTCGAGTCAAAGGGAGAATATGTTCCATCACCACTGAGGTTCAGGAAGAGTAATCTAACATTCAATAACAATGAACAGCATATATACAATTTTCTCCTTGTACATAGGAAGGAGCGCTCCAGGCCGAGCAAGAAAGAAAGAGATAAGAGCATGTGGGCGTACACTTTATGAGTCATAGGTAGATGATAGGTAGATGTCATAGGTGGGTGGGTACTTAGGGGAGGTGTTTGCATGACCAGCTGGAACTCTGCCCTAATTGTGCAACTTTGAGCATGGGGTGCAATTGACGTGTAAATGGGATGAAGCTGACTTTTGGCTTAGCAGAGTAATCTCTTGTGTCAGGGCGACTTGAGCACGTCTGGTACAACTGATGTCTGGAGTCAGGGGATGTTTTATCTGAAATAAAGGTTCATCGCTTGAAAAAAAGAAAAAGCATATATTTCTCCGTTCATTGCATGGGGGCTGAGACAGAGAGCTAGGCCTTATCTGTCGCGAACGGGTTCTGTTTACATTTCCTCACCGGGCAGGGATGCCACTCTGTACAGCAAAACAGATAAATGTTATTCATAACACTGTCTTGGCAGAAGTTCAGAAAGTGGTTCAACCACAATAAAATAAAGGGCTCAGTACGATATTTATTTAAAATGCACAATGCAGAATGCAAAATACATGGGCCTTTACTTTAGCTTAACGTTTGGGAGACTTTGATGACTTGACTTGCAGGACATGTCTGCAGAGGCCTAGTGATTCAGGCCACTACGAGAAATATGCATGGGTGACATGCACATGAATGTAACATAGGGTATATGTAGTGGACATTATTTGGTCAGGCAAAATATCATTTTCCACATTCCCTCCTTGTCAACTACATAACCCTTCAGGATACATCTATATTCATGAGACCGTATAGCTGATCATACAGAATCATTTCTTCATCTTTATCCTTTGTACATATGGATGGGGAACGCAAGCAGTGGCACAAA
Organism: Lissotriton helveticus; assembly: GCF_964261635.1. NCBI lineage: Eukaryota > Metazoa > Chordata > Amphibia > Caudata > Salamandridae > Lissotriton > Lissotriton helveticus. The sequence goes on from NW_027611714.1 coordinate 2,776,344, forward strand.
GGCTGCAAATCGCCAGGCCACATTGCAGACAGTGATAGTATCATGGCAAACTGCTCCTGGATCAAGTCGCCAGGGCAGATGCAGTCACATTCACTACTGCTTCAAGAAAAAGAAACCTTTGTTGAAATCTGTATATTGCTCACACGCTGTTTCTGTCTGCTATATAACAAGTTCCACCCTAGTCTAAGGGCAGATGAGAGTGAAGTTCCCTGTAAATAGCTCCTTGAAAATATGGTTTATGAAGAGCATGTCATTATTATAACTTGCTGAGTTTCTTGTAAATATGGCTTGTGAATAGCGCCATGTGGTCATGGTTTGTGCAGAGTATGTTGTCATTACGTTAGGCAGGAGAGAGCTGGATCACTTACAAGTGCTTGGAGGTAACGTTTTGAAGATGTTTTGCTTTAACATGCTGCTTAACAAGGTGTTGAGGGATTTTGGCGTTGTTTGGCGTTTTCGGGGGGCGTGTTTTTGAACGGAAATTCGTACCCGTTCCAGTGGAGGGATTCGGCTGCTTTTTGGTGAGGATGTAGGGCATTGCTTGGACTACTGTGATGCCAAATTTGAAAAGGATCTGAGCTGTGGAAGTGGGTGAAAAAGCATTACTTGTGCGGAGGTGCGATTTGCCATGTTATCCAATGGGCGTTTTTTTCTAAAAATTATCTTTTAGAATCTATTTTGGCAGAACTCCCTTTGTTTTCTGATAAGGGGGTAGTTGGCCACATACCAAGCACTCAGTTGCATTGCTGGTCTGGCTGGTCACGTATGCATACTGGATGAATGTATATGTGAGGAAATGAAAAAGAAAACATGTAGCAATAAACTAACACCGATTATAAGGATGTATGACGTTATAACGCATACTTTTACTCCGCAGACCATTACAACGCGACTTTTACTCCGCATACCGTTACAACGCATAGCGCCTTGGGGCGCTGGATAGTGGTAAGTATAATTTACTATTCTAACTCCAGTCCCCGTGGACCCTAGGGAAGGTGTTGAATAGTAAATTATACTTATTCCCTATCCTAGAGCGCCCCCCAGCGCAATGCGTTGTAATGGTATGCGGAGTAATGGTCGCGTTGTAATGGGTCTGCGGAGTAAAAGATCCGTTGTAACGGGTGTATACCGATTATAACAATGCACAGAATAAAATAATGATCAGGGTAACAATCCATCTGCTGCGTAATGTCTTGTAGTATCTGCAGTGTCTTGCAGTGTCTTGCAATCTCTCATCTTGCTATTCTCATATGTGATCTTATACATGTCAGAAACTGGTCTAACCGATTCACCACCGGGTGGGCTTAAACAATTAAACTACGTCTGACTTACTAGATCTAAGTTTGGACCTATACTCTTGCTGAGGGGTCTTTTCAAGCAAAGGCGGCGCAAAGTCTGTTTTGTTATCAAAGTCACTGTTCTTTTCGAATGTTCCACATTGTCCAAAATAGCGCTTAACGTGATGGGCATGGATCCAGCCCTTGCGTCCCTCCACTTTCAGTGCGGTCCTCGTGGTAAGAAGCACCAACTTCGGGGTCTTCCAGCGCGGCTCAAGGGGGCTGGAACGATCAAAATTCCGGATGCCCACAAAGTCCCCTGGGACTATGGCGTGTTCCTTGACCTGTGTGTTGTCAGGGAAGGCGGCAGCAACCTGTGAACGACAAGAGAGTAGTGCAGACATCAAGGAAGCCAGGTAATCTGTCAGCATGTTACTGTCAACATCAGTTATCTTTCTGGGCATAGGCGTACCCCACATATTTGGCGGTCTACCGAAAACCACTTCATACGGAGATAGGCCTGTTCTGGAATGTGCTACCATACGCATGTAAAAGAGGGCAACCGGCAGGGCTACCATCCAATCCACGCCTTTCTCTGCACAGACCTTTGCTAATTTTGTCTTGAGGGTTTGATTATGTCTCTCTACAAGGCCTGCTGCTTCTGGGTGTCTGACACAATAGAACTTCCATTTGTAACCTAACAGAAGGGACACTTGTTTCATTAATTCAGAGGAGAATGGCTGGCCATTGTCTGAATAGATCACCCGAGGTAATCCATACCTGGGGAAATACTCGCGCACTAACTGTCTGGCTGTTGTTACAGCAGTATAATCTGGAACTGGATAAACTTCTGTCCATCTAGACAGTGCACACACTACCACCAAGACATACTTGTAACCTCTACATCTGTCCATTTGGATATAATCCATCTGGAGAACCTCAAAAGGGTGGTCAGGAGGATGAAATCCGCCTTGTTCCACCGGGATGCCTTTACCTGGATTGAACTGACAACAGATCATACATGTTCGTACTTTCTGCTTCGCTGCGGCACGCATGTGCTTGTTAAACCAGATGTTCTGTAAGCTGTCTAACATTGCTTTTTCTCCTAAGTGTGCTGGACTATGGGCTGTGTTAATGATTATTTGTACCATGGAATCTGGGAGAAACCATGTGCCTTTTCCCTTAGTCATCCAACCTTGGTCAGTCTGGACCCCTCCTTGTTCAGTCCATTTCTTTATCTCATCTGCAGTGGCATGTGTCTGTATGTCGAGTACGTCTTGAGTGGGATCCCTGACTGTCATACATGTTGTCAGTAATGGTACCTCTGTCCTTGTCGTGTCTGTTGGTGTCTGGGCTGTAAGTCTAGCTGTTCGATCTGCCAGGTCATTACCCTGGGAAATGGTGTCTGTAACTTTGGTGTGAGCTTTGCACTTCAGGATAGCAATGGCTGTAGGTAAATGTATGGCTTCTAACAGGGCTTGAATAAGCTGGCCATGCTGAATCTTGGTTCCATGGGAGGTCAGGAAACCTCTCTCCCTCCATAGTACCCCGAAATCATGAACAACGCCAAAGGCATATTGCGAATCAGTATAAATGTTTACTTTCAAGTGCTTAGCTCTTATGCAGGCTTGTGTCAGAGCGATGAGCTCTGCTGCTTGTGCTGACAATGTGTCTATTTTCTGTGTCTCTATGATTTCTTTATCAGTGGTCACAGCATAGGCCGCTACTAACTCTCCTGCACTCGTTCTCATGCATGATCCATCTACATAGAGCGTTAAGTCTGGGTCTGAAAGTGCAATATCTGTCAGGTCTTGTCTTGGTTTCGTCACTATATTCATTAGTTCCACACAGTCATGTGATGGTGCATTTACTGTACTTGAGGGCAAAAGTGTTGCAGGATTCAGAATATTACAACGTCTGATCTCTATGTGTGGTTGAAATAATGTCAGTTCATATCCTGTCAGTCTTGCTACAGTCAAGTGTTGTGTTTGTGTTCTGTTTAAGAGAACCTCCACTGCATGTGGAACTTGTACTGTCAGAGGGTGGCCCAATACTATTGAATCACTCTGTCTTATGGCTAGGGCTGTCGCTGCAACTGACTTCAGGCATGCAGGCAGAGCCTGGGCCACTGGGTCTAGTGTGCTAGAAAAATAAGCACAAGGCTTGTGTTTTCCTGCTTGATCTTGTGTGAGAACAGATAACGCTGTTCCTTCTCTTTCAGTTACAAAAAGCATGAAAGGTTTGCTGTAACATGGAGTTGCTAACACTGGCGCTTGACATAAAGCTCTTTTTAATTCCTCGAATGCCAAGGTGTGTTCTTGTGTCCAAGGGAGGACAGTCCCCCCTGCCTCCTGTGTAGTTAACTGTATGAGTGGTTTGGCTAGAAAGGCATACTGGGGAATCCATTGCCTACAGTATGAAGTGAGGCCAATAAAGGCACGTACTTCCTTTTGTGTCTTGGGCTGTGAAAGGTTAGCAATGAGCTGTATACGTGCTTGTGTTAGCTGTCTCCCCTCCTTGGAAAGCAAGTGTCCTAGGTACACTACTTGCTTTTCACAGAATTGCAACTTCGAAGGGGACACCTTGTGCCCCTTGTCAGCCAGAAAATGTAAGACTGTCAGTGATGCATTTTCACATTCTTTTTCTGAACGTTCTGTAATCAGGATATCGTCCACATACTGTAGTAACGCAGTGTTGGAAGGCATGTGAATGCTGTCTAGCTGTCTCTTCAGAGCCTGACTGTAAATACTAGGGCTTTCTGTAAAACCTTGGGGAGCTCTTGTAAAGACAAAGCTACGACCTCTTAATGAAAATCCAAACAGGTACTGGCTGTCTGGGTGAATGGGAACACTAAAGAAAGCGTTCTTCAAGTCGATAACAGTAAAGTAAGTAGCCTCTGAATCAATAGCAGTCAACAATGAAGAAATGTCTGGCACCACTGGATATTGTCGTACTACACATTTGTTCAATTCTCGTAGGTCAATAATCAATCGGTACACTGGCAATACACTAGGATCAGATCTTTTAAGGATAGGAATGACAGGCGAGTTACATACATTTGAGACTGTCTCTACCACTACCCCCCGTGCAATAAATTCGTCAACTATTTTCAGTAATGCTGTTTCGGCGTCAGGTGGTAACTTGTATTGTCTAATACGTGGAAGTACTACTCCTGCTTTGAGTGTGACATGGTGAGGCGTAATGTCCATGTAACCTACATCAGTCGGTCCTTGTGCCCACAGGATCTGTGGCACGTTCTTGAGTCTGTGGTCAAAATCAGTCAGTACATAATGTCCCTTAAAATCACGTAAGAACAGGCGTACTCCTTCTGGAGAACAGCAGATAACTGCTCCTAGATCTTTTAATGTCTTCATACCAAGTAAGTTTTCTGGACATGACTTAGTAAGTAGCAAGTCAGTGGTACGTGACAGTGGACCAACCCCTAGGGAGACTGGCTTTGATACTTCATTAACAATAGGCTTTCCTGAAAATCCCAGGGAAACATTCTGTGAGCCTGAGAGAGGTGCCCCTGGAACCTCGTCATGACTGATGGTAGTTCTGCTCGCCCCTGTGTCAATCAGAAACTTTCGATCCTGACCTAGAACACGACTATGTACATACGGACCCTCTTGATCTACAGGAACCTCAATAAGGGGCAAGCCTACTTCCCTCTCGAGGCTGTTTCATGAGAACTGTTGATATTCCGGATAGTCAGACTGTGTGTGCTGATACATTTGTGGTGTGGCATGAACAGGCGGTGGTGGAGGATAATTCGCTACTGTCTGTTGCGTGTTCTGTTGCGTGTTACTCTGTCTAGGAGTGTACTGTCGCTCTTTTGTCTTGCCTGTAGCTATATTGTGTTTCAGAACAGTGCAGTCCTTTACAAAGTGACCTGGTTGTTTGCAATAATTACAGTTCCCTTTGACAGGTGTCGTGTTATGTTTGTTTGAAGTCGCCGGTACCGTCTGGGCAACCAGCACCTTCATTTTTGTCTCTTTCATGCGTCTCTTTTCATGATCCTGCTCTTCTCTAATCCTATTCTGATGATACTGTAGCATCTGTAACATTTGTGAAGGGCTGTTTGCTTGCCAAGTACTCTCCACCTTCAGTACTCTATTCTTGATCTGGGGTAAGGAATTCTCTACTAATTTGCTCACAAAAAGATGTGGAAATGACTCGCTACCAGGCTTAAGGCCACTATTAATAGTAAAACATTTCTCGAATCTAGAATAGAAATCACTAGTGTCCTCGTCTTGCTTTTGTTTACATGCCGAAATAGCATCCCAATCTTCCTTTTTAGTAATCAATAATCTTGGCAAAACTTGTATCAGGAGTTCAGGTAGTTCTCTAGCTCTATCTCCAAGACCAACTCCTGGGGCCCTGCCCTTCTCTTCTGTTTCCAATGCATCCCAACTTAACTTTTTCTCACCCACTTCCCAGTCTTTTTCCTTAAGCTTTTCATAAATCCCTGCAGGTAACAGTACTTTTAATAGCTTCAGAATGTCAGCGTACGTATAATCTCCTATGCGGAGGATGTCTTTTAATTCACGGTGAAATCCCCCTGGGTCTTTATCATGACAAGGCAACATCTTTTTCATTTCAAGAATCTCTAATTTCGTTAAGGGGGTGTAAACATACACTCGTTGTAACTCATTGGCCGCATTCTTAACAGGATGAACCTCTCGTAGGGGGTTCTGTCTGTCTATGTGTACGTTATGTCTGTCATGGTGTAAGACTGGAGGCATGTATGTAGTCAGAGAATCTATGTACTTATGTCGTTGATCCAGGATTACATTAATTAATTCAGTACCTAAACCTGTCCATCTATCTAGTAAAATGTCGTCAAGTATTTTATGCAAGTGACCAGGATCAGAATGCTGACTTTTATACAACGTTATCAAGTGTTGAACCATGTAAATACCAGCCAAACGCTGTTCGTTCGGTGGAAGGCTTAAGAAAGTCTGAGCCACTATATCACTGCTATATATATTGGCATTGGACACCCACTGGGTGGCTGACCGGGCCAACTCTATTTCGTGTTGTGTGGGAGGTCTCTCACTCCCTATCCATTGTTTCAGTGCTTTTTCAGTAGCCTGGAATAATGCTTCAAGGGAATACCTTTCCTTTATAGCTGACCCTTGTTTACGGTAATATAGGCACTTGGGTCTGTCAAACTGTCGCGCTTTTCCTACATAATTAATCTTGTCTTTTGGTTCATCTACTTCTTCTGTTGATAACTCACCATTTTCCTCAGACTCTTTTCTGTGCCTTTCTATTATTTCCTTTCGTATTTTCTTGTACATGGCATCTATCTGTCCCTGTTTCTCATGTCTACCGGCATCTATGTGATCACTCCATTCTATCAATCCTGCTTTTACATCTCCGTCCCCTTCGTCCTGTTCCCTGATCAGGCAGTTAATAATAAAACGTAAGACATGGTTCTTAACCCCTACTTTTCTCTGTGACATGGCTTGTGCTATACTATCTGGTCCCTCCCCCGTTCTAATAAAACGATACATGCTATCTAGGTGATCTTTCATGTCTGGTAATGTCTCTAGATATGCAACAGCTTGTCTTAGTCTACATGAAATCACGACCATTGAACCCTTTCCTGGTTCTGTATCATATACACAAAATGGAATGGCTTCATCTACAGTAGGCACCCCTCCCACTGCCCCTGGACCTACATCATCTTTTGCTAGCTGCTGCTGAAGTTGCTGGAGCTGATCTGCTGCTGGGGGTGGAGGAAAACCTGCATTAACGTAGTCTGGAAGGGACTCGTCTAGATACGAGGAAATGAATGCTTCAGATGCTGTCGGCTTTAGTCTATGTACTCTATATGGTACAGGTGGTGGCGTTCGAGACCTACTGGGTCTCTCTGAGGTGTTCACTTTAGCTAGTTCTTCTGACAGAATGGGATAAATACCATTAATAACGGCGTTTCTTTCCCTATCAGTCTGTTCTGTTTTGACACGTTCCCCCTCCTCCCGCAGTTCCTTTTCTCTGGCTTTTTCCCCAGCTTGTCTAGTTCTATCTGCTTTATTCAATTCTTTCTCTGTTCTCCTATGTGACTCTTTGCGCCACAATTCGATGGCATCTTTCTGAGAGGGTCTTGACTTCTTTTTCCATAGTGCTTCCTCCACCCTCATAATACATTCAGGATCCCATGTTCCCGAGATTGGCCATCTATACTTTTCCTCCAGGTCCTTGGTGTAGTCTACCCATAAATCTAAAAACAAAATGGCGTCTAGCCCATGCTTATTATACATATAATGACCAGGTGTGTCTCTAGGCGGGATGTTAACTGGTTCTTCTAGTATACCTTTTCTGGTCCCTATCTGACGTAACTTTGAAAACAGTGGCATGTCTGAAACCAATATTCACAAAAATAGACTGAAACAATCAACAATCATTCACACACAAACAAATATTAAACACTAAAACAGTTACAACCTAAAGTGATACAGAGAGCTAAACATGTACTTGAAAAACTTTATGCACTGAAATACAGTACAACCATACCGGTCTCACGTGAATGAGACACGTCTTTACCGCACCCACGTTTACCATGGGCACGTCTTTACCGGTCTCACGTGAATGAGACACGTCTTTAATCTTGATGCATTCCCCACAGTGGCACTCACCGGGAAGCAGAATCTTGAAACTTGAAGGCCGCGGACTTCTACGCATGCGCCTTGGAACAGGTGGACCTCTGGAGACCTCGGACCTTGCTCTCTCATGGGCTGGGCTCTGGGTTGAGACGATCCGCTTTCATCACCGCCTCACATGGATGCCTGGTCGCAGTCCGTCCTCCTCCTGGGCCTGAGGGAGTAGCGGGTAATCCCAATGGCGTGTACACTTTAAAGTCCGTCACGGCTGTGGAAGGGGGCAAAGACTAGACCTACAAACTCCGGCGAGTGGGGAAAGGGACATGTCCCTATTCGGGCGCCAATTAATGTGGTAAATAAAATATTACCCTGGCAGAATTTCTAGGCATTAACTAAATATCATGCATCAAATGAGAGACAGGATCCGTGGTGTCCAAGTTAAAATGGGCTTTATTCCAATAACTCGAGTCAAAGGGAGAATATGTTCCATCACCACTGAGGTTCAGGAAGAGTAATCTAACATTCAATAACAATGAACAGCATATATACAATTTTCTCCTTGTACATAGGAAGGAGCGCTCCAGGCCGAGCAAAAAAGAAAGAGATAAGAGCATGTGGGCGTACACTTTATGAGTCATAGGTAGATGATAGGTTGATGTCATAGGTGGGTGGGTACTTAGGGGAGGTGTTTGCATGACCAGCTGGAACTCTGCCCTAATTGTGCAACTTTGAGCATGGGGTGCAATTGACGTGTAAATGGGATGAAGCTGACTTTTGGCTTAGCAGAGTAATCTCTTGTGTCAGGGCGACTTGAGCACGTCTGGTACAACTGATGTCTGGAGTCAGGGGATGTTTTATCTGAAATAAAGGTTCATCGCTAGAAATAAAGAAAAAGCATATATTTCTCCGTTCATTGCATGGGGGCTGAGACAGAGAGCTAGGCCTTATCTGTCGCGAACGGGTTCTGTTTACATTTCCTCACCGGGCAAGGATGCCACTCTGTACAGCAAAACAGATAACTGTTATTCATAACACTGTCTTGGCAGACGTTCAGAAAGTGGTTCAACCACAATAAAATAAAGGGCTCAGTACGATATTTATTTAAAATGCACAATGCTAAATGCAAAATACATGGGCCTTTATTTTAGCTTAACGTTTGGGAGACTTTGATGACTTGACTTGCAGGACATGTCTGCAGAGGCCTAGTGATTCAGGCCACTGCGAGAAATATGCATGGGTGACATGCACATGAATGTAACATAGGGTATATGTAGTGGACATTATTTGGTCAGGCAAAATATCATTTTCCACAGAAGACTGAAGGAGAAGTACTGCCCCTTTGCTGTGAGCTGTCTGGGGTTGGTGTGCAGTGGCTGTGTCTCCAAGGGCTTGATTCAGAGCTTGCCTCCTGTTTTGAAGTCTCAGGGATACAAAGATTTCACCACCAGCTCCCCTGAACTTCCTTGCTGTGAGTTCTGAACTGCCAAGAGGTACCTGTGGCTATATTCGGCCTCTGGAGGTTGTTTTGCCGATGGGAGCTGGAAAAGTAATGCAACTTCAAGAAACATGACACATCCGCACCTGTTTCCGATGCATCGCTGAAGAAACCAACAGAGCGGCTTCCCACGACTTGAGAAAGCACCGCACACCAAACTCCATGCACCGGTCTCTGAAATCAGAGATAACCACACCGATTCCAATGCAGGCCCTGCTGTGTGGCTGCAAGAACCAATGCATTATGGGACCGCGGCTGAAGAAAGCAACGCAGTGTCATCGCCGCTGCCACAGTGAGAACTGACAAATAACAAAACAAAGGCCAATACTGTACCTTTTATCCAAAGTAAGAAAGCAACCATCTATGAATGAAACATAACGGTCCGTGTCTTAATCAAGTCACTAGTTGTATCTTTATTTAGCACTAGTTGTATATTTTACTTTTTGTTATTTTTTGAACATTATTTTGCATGTACAAACATTTAGAACAATCAAAAACACTATAAATTTACATATTTACACATATCTATACAACACACATCCTACCTAAATCATTCATACTCCTCTCATACGTATCTACAAAGAAAACAAAAAGACAACAATGTGGACCCCTGTCAAAAGGTATTTACAAGTTCCTAAACCAAATAGAAAGACATTTTCTTAAACAGATTTTGCAGCTATTTAAATTGTTATGCAAGGAGAATGACTTCTTTTTATCTCAAGTTGGATTCTAATGGAACTGAATTAAGTTTGACAAAGAGTCCCGTCCGAATTAGGTCAAGTCAGGTCGACGCGTTTCGAACCCATTTATTTATTGGGTTCTCATCAGGACCAACACGTTTTCTACAAGAGAAAAGCCCAAACAAGCAATTAATAAGCACTCAGAAGAACACACTGAATAATTAGTGAAAAAGAGCCACCAGTCGGCAACAAACCCTACCTTTTGGTAAAGGTCTCACCATATAGACCAAGAAACTTCACTGTAGGTAAACTTGAATAACGTGGTCACACTGAACAAAGGAAAATGACACCACATTACACTGTTGCTAAACATAAATTATAAAGGAAAACACGGTTTTCAATGCGGAAAACAAACTGAAAAACTGACACCTGTGGCCGAAAAAGCTGTATATCTGTAAGAGGCAAAAAGGCATAACTCAATGTGATTGCCGTGGCGGAAGTAAAGAGGCAAAGTTAAAGTCTAATTGAGTGCTTACCCAGCAACTTCGTAAATATCCCAGGACGTTTTTGAACCGGTTTTGAAACCTGCGAAATAGAGGTTGTGGGTCAGTCGCCTTATAACGAAACGGCAAGGAGCTATGCCGGATTAATGCGGGGAAGGCTGTTTGGCTTACCGTGTGACTCGCGCATCAGTCGCGTAGGACGCCGATCGGCAAATGTGTGCGAGGAAGAAGCGTCCGTCTACTGTGTTTACTGTGAACGATGGCGATCACGTGATCGGGAAGTGCCTGCCTGATTTTTTTTAAAACTTTATCAACAATGTTTCGAGAAGCAGAGCTTATGGCCTCGAACATGCTGTTAGGATGACTGATGGGGGCAACATCACGGGAGTGCAACATAGCTGAAAAAATAATAACCTTAATTCAGGGATATGTTTTAAATATTTCAGAAATTTCATTTAAGCCCGAGTTGGCAGTGTCATATTTCATTATAAGCAAAGCTTCTCTCTGGCTTAATTTTGTTTCAATGTTGCCACCTCTTAGCTCATTTTCAATTTTTGAAATGCCATCCACTTAAAATCATCCTCTTGATGTTTTTCCGTCTGCCAATGTAAAACCAGTGGTGCATTTGGCGTCTGAGTTCTTATACGCGATTTGTGCTGTGTCATGCGGTGTCGTACTTCCTGGGTCGTTTTCCCGATATAAAGTTTCGGGCAGGGGCAAATAACACCATAGATGATGTTTTTAGTTTGGCAATTAGTGAAAGATTCATGCTTCCAGTGGATGCCATTGAATGAAAAAAGGGATCCTTCGATAGTTTGTGGGCAACATGTGCAATTGCCACACTTGTGATGCCCTACGACTGGGGGTAAACCTAACATGCCTCTCAGCGATGGCTTTGGAGTGATGGGAAGTGCTGCTCTGACAATGTGATTCGCCACTGTTTTTTCTTTTCTAAACGCGAAAAGGGGAGGAGTGGAAAAATCACTATGGAGGTGACTCACTAGATGCCAGTTTTGCATCACCAATTTGCGTAATTGGTGTGTCTGAGGTCCGAAAGTTGTTACACACACTGTACTGCATTGGTCTGGCCGTGTTTTCTTTTTGAGTAGTGTCTCTCTAGGGACCCAACTGGCCCTTTTCATTGAATTTTTCAAAAGCTTTTTTGGGTATCCCCTTAGGCTTAATCGTTCTGACAGTTCATTGGCATGGCGAAAAAACTCTTCTTTGTTTGAACAATTTCGCCTTATTCTCAAATATTGGCCAAAGGGTAGATTTTGTCTAAGGCTTCTCGGGTGATGGCTGAGAAATGAAGCGCTTTGTTCCGATCTGTTGGCTTACGGAATAATGTGGTGCCAAGCATTCCGTCAACAGCAAAAACTTGTACGTCCAAAAAGGTGATGTGATTATTGGAAGAGTTAAAACTGAATTGAATATCCTCCATTCTTTGGTTTAGCCAAGTCATGAATTCATTTAACTGTTCATTTGTGCCCGACCAGATCATAAATACATCATCGCTGTATCTTAGGTATTTTGAAATGAACTGAGAATATGGGTTGGCATTGTAAATGAATTTCTCCTCGTAAAGTCCCATAAACAGAATGGCTAATTCAGGGGCAAATGGACAACCCATCGACACTCCTTTGACCTGATAGAAAAAGTTTTCATCAAATTGAAAATAATTTCTAGATAACGCACATTTTGCCAATTGAACTAAAAATGAAGTGGGAACTCTGGCTGGCTGTTCTCTTTGATTCAAAAAGTGAATAATTGTTTCTAACGCTAGGTCCTGTGGAATCTGCTTATAAAGAGACACTACGTCCATCGTCACTAATAGTTGATTGGTGGTGTCAAATTGGATAGATGAAATGTGGTTGAGGAAAGCTGATGTGTCTTTCAAATGAGCTGGTATGTCATTTATGAAAGGTTTCAGAAAAAAATCTATGTATTGTGAAACCGGTTCGATCACTGAAGAGCAACCTGAAATGATAGATCGACCCGGCGGATTGATCTCGTCCTTGTGCATCTTAGGGAGGACATACATCACAGGAGTCCTTGGATGTTTATTCTGTAGAAAAATGAATTCCTTAAGCCCTAATATGCCTAAATCATGTACTTCTTGAAGGATACCGGATAATTCCATTTGTAAATCTCGAGTTGGATCATTTTTGATGTTTTTGTAACATTTTGGGTCATCAAGTTGGCGGTAGACTTCCTTTTTGTAGTTGTTAGCATCCCAAATTACTATTGCTCCGCCCTTATCCGCCTGTTTTATTACTAAAGAGCGGTCATTTTTAAGGGTGAAGATAGCTTCTTTCTCTTCTTTTGAAATGTTGTACCGGACAAATAGTTTTTTGCTTTCAATAGCAGTTATCCCTGACAATAATGTTCTTTCAAAAGTGAGTACCGCCTTGGGGATTTTTGTAGAAGGTGGACAAAACGAAGACTTCCTTTGAAGACCAGTCACTTCACTGTTGGTTTGAATGGGAGTATCCTTAAAGAACATTTTCAATCGAAATTTGCGACAAAATTTGAGAATTTCAAGTTTCAATTTCACAAAATCAGTTGGTCGAACCGGTACGAAGGATAAACCTTTCTTTAAAATTTAAATTTCAGAAGAAGACAGTATGCGGTCTGACAGATTGAACAGAGGTGAAACTTCTAACTTCGATAGTACTGCCTCCTGGTTCTCATTTCCCATGGCTGGTACGTTGGCCGCGTGCGACCGCGTCCCCTTCGCTGACCTCTGCCTAAAAAAGGTTGAGGATAAGGTTGTTGTTGGTTTCCTCTATAAGACTGATTGACTCTTGCGTCACTTTGCTCTGCCTCTCCTCCGGAAGAAGACGACGTGTCAGAGAAAGTCAAAAATTTAGTGCGGGAGCGTCCTTGATTTTCTTGAAAGAATCGTCTTTGAGTTGGTTTTGTGTAAAAATCCGGTTGTAGAAATGGATAAACCGATTCCAACGAAAAGTTCTTTTGATCAAGATCAAATTTGCTGCCTTTCTGTGTGACAGTATAGTTATTGTTAATTCCGGCTTTTATAGCGCCAACTCACCGGCAGGTCTCAAGGCGCTTATGACCGAAAGGCAACAATTACATGATTGTCAGAGAAAAAAAGGAGAAGCAACAACATGTTTAGACCGCGCTCAACATATCCCTGAACAGAAGAGTTTTTAGGGTTTTTCTGAACCGAATATAGTCTTTAAATTCAAGAATTTCTTTTTCAATCTTTTCAAGTAGCCCCTTTGCATCAGCAATTAGTTGGTTATTTTGAATTTCTAGTTCCAAAGCAGCGATATCAGCTAATTCCTTCCGGGAAAGTCTCTGGGCGGTTTCAACAGTTAGGACCATCAAGTCCCTACTGCACTTGGTTTCTATTCCACTAAAGAATTTTTTATAGTCTGGGTCATCTATAAAAACCATAGGAGTATTACGAATTTGGAGGCCTGATGGTATTGTACCTGCACGAAGGTGGAGGAGTAGGATATGACCATGTAGATCAGTCCTGATTTGTTTTTTCTTTAATCTGATCAATCTGTCAGATTCGTTTTGTGTCTTAGCAGTGACGCTTAGGGTGGCTGAAGCAAAAACCGGTGGCTCACTAATCAATTTCTGGATGTGGTCCTCGCTATACAAGAACATGTCCTTTTCCGACATAACAAATAACACTGAACTTTAGACAAGACTGACAAACATGCACAAGACAAAGTGAATTGCAACACTATACTGAAAACTCAGTGTGTTGAGGCCAAATAATGCCTCTAATAACCTCGCGAGCCAGCGCCCGCTCACAAACCAGGGGTAACAAAACTGGGTTTAGGCTCCTAAACAGTAAGGCTAAGCCAAAGCTACAAATAACTAAACAAAGGCCAATACTGTACCTTTTAATTAAAGTAAGAAAGCAACCATCTATGAATGAAACATAACGGTCCGTGTCTTAATCAAGTTACTAGTTGTATCTTTATTTAGCACTAGTTGTATATTTTACTTTTTGTTATTTTTTTTAACATTATTTTGCATGTACAAACATTTAGAACAATCAAAAACACTATAAATTTACATATTTACACATATCTATACAACACACATCCTACCTAAATCATTCATACTCCTCTCATACATATCTACAAAGAAAACAAAAAGACAACAATGTGGACCCCTGTCAAAAGGTATTTACAAGTTCCTAAACCAAATAGAAAGAAATTTTCTTGAACAGATTTTGCAGCTTTTTAAATTGTTATGCAAAGAGAATGACTTCTTTTTATCTCAAGTTGGATTCTAATGGAACTGAATTAAGTTTGACAAAGAGTCCCGTCCGAATTAGGTCAAGCCAGGTCGACGCGTTTCGAACCCATTTATTTATTGGGTTCTCATCAGGACCAACACGTTTTCTACAAGAGAAAAGCCCAAACAAGCAATTAATAAGCACTCAGAAGAACACACTGAATAAGTAGTGAAAAAGAGCCACCAGTCGGCAACAAACCCTACCTTTTGGTAAAGGTCAGCGAAGGGGACGCGGTCGCACGCGGCCAACGTACCAGCCATGGGAAATGAGAACCAGGAGGCAGTACTATCGAAGTTAGAAGTTTCACCTCTGTTCAATCTGTCAGACCGCATACTGTCTTCTTCTGAAATTTCAATTTTAAAGAAAGGTTTATCCTTCGTACCGGTTCGACCAACTGATTTCGTGAATTTGAAACTTGAAATTCTCGAATTTTGTCGCAAAATTCGATTGAAAATGTTCTTTAAGGATACTCCCATTCAAACCAACAGTGAAGTGACTGGTCTTCAAAGGAAGTCTTCGTTTTGTCCACCTTCTACAAAAATCCCCAAGGAGGTACTCACTTTTGAAAGAACATTATTGTCAGGGATAACTGCTATTGAAAGCAAAAAACAATTTGTCCGGTACAACATTTCAAAAGAA
This sequence comes from Lissotriton helveticus, assembly GCF_964261635.1. NCBI lineage: Eukaryota > Metazoa > Chordata > Amphibia > Caudata > Salamandridae > Lissotriton > Lissotriton helveticus. The sequence goes on from NW_027611714.1 coordinate 2,791,828, forward strand.
GAGAAAGAAGCTATCTTCACCCTTAAAAATGACCGCTCTTTAGTAATAAAACAGGCGGATAAGGGCGGAGCAATAGTAATTTGGGATGTTAACAACTACAAAAAGGAAGTCTACCGCCAACTTGATGACCCAAAATGTTACAAAAAGATCAAAAATGATCCAACTCGGGATTTACAAATGGAATTATCCGGTATCCTTCAAGAAGGACATGATTTAGGCATATTAGGGTCTAAGGAATTCATTTTTCTACAGAATAAACATCCAAGGACTCCTGTGATGTATGTCCTCCCTAAGATGCACAAGGACGAGAACAATCCGCCGGGTCGACCTATCATTTCAGGTTGCTCTTCAGTGATCGAACCGGTTTCACAATACATAGATTATTTTCTGAAACCTTTCATAAATGACATACCAGCTCATTTGAAAGCCACATCAGCTTTCCTCAACCACATTTCATCTATCCAATTTGACACCACCAATCAACTATTAGTGACGATGGACCTAGTGTCTCTTTACACGCAGATTCCACAGGACCTAGCGTTAGAAACAATTATTCACTTTTTGAATCAAAGAGAACAGCCAGCCAGAGTTCCCCCTTCATTTTTAGTTCAATTGGCAAAATTTGCGTTATCTAGAAATTATTTTCAATTTGATGAAAACTTTTTCTATCAGGTCAAAGGAGTGGCGATGGGTTGTCCATTTGCCCCTGAATTAGCCATTCTGTTTATGGGACTTTACGAGGAGAAATTAATTTACAATGCCAACCCATATTCTCAGTTCATTTCAAAATACCTAAGATACATCGATGATGTATTTATGATCTGGTCGGGCACAAATGAACCGTTAAATGAATTCATGACTTGGCTAAACCAAAGAATGGAGGATATTCAATTCAGTTTTAACTCTTCCAATAATCACATCACCTTTTTGGACGTACAAGTTTTTGCTGTTGACGGAATGCTTGGCACCACATTATTCCGTAAGCCAATAGATCGGAACAAAGCGCTTCATTTCTCAAGCCATCACCCGAGAAGCCTTAGACAAAATCTACCCTTTGGCCAATATTTGAGAATAAGGCGAAATTGTTCAAACAAAGAGGAGTTTTTTCGCCATGCCAATGAACTGTCAGAACGATTAAGCCTAAGGGGATACCCAAAAAAGCTTTTGAAAAATTCAATGAAAAGGGCCAGTTGGGTCCCTAGAGAGACACTACTCAAAAAGAAAACATGGCCAGACCAATGCAGGACAGAGTGTGTAACAACTTTCGGACCTCAGACACACCAATTACGCAAATTGCTGATGCAAAACTGGCATCTAGTGAGTCACCTCCATAGTGATTTTTCTACTCCTCCCCTTTTCGCGTTTAGAAAAGAAAAAACAGTGGCGAATCACATTGTCAGAGCAGCACTTCCCATCACTCCAAAGCCATCGCTGAGAGGCATATCAGGTTTACCCCCAGTCGTAGGGCATCACAAGTGTGGCAATTGCACATGTTGCCCACAAACTATCGAAGGATCCCTTTTTTCATTCAATGGCATCCACTGGAACCATGAATCTTTCACTAATTGCCAAACTAAAAACATCATCTATGGTGTTATTTGCCCCTGCCCGAAACTTTATATCGGGAAAACGACCCAGGAAGTACGACACCGCATGACACAGCACAAATCGCGTATAAGAACTCAGACGCCAAATGCACCACTGGTTTTACATTGGCAGACGGAAAAACATCAAGAGGATGATTTTAAGTGGACTGTCATTTCAAAAATTGAAAATGAGCTAAGAGGTGGCAACATTGAAACAAAATTAAGCCAGAGAGAAGCTTTGCTTATAATGAAATATAACACTGCCAACTCGGGCTTAAATGAAATTTCTGAAATATTTAAAACATATCCCTGAATTAAGGTTATTATTTTTTCAGCTATGTTGCACTCCCGTGATGTTGCCCCCATCAGTCATCCTAACAGCATGTTCGAGGCCATAAGCTCTGCTTCTCGAAACATTGTTGATAAAGTTTTCAAAAAAATCAGGCAGGCACTTCCCGATCACGTGATCGCCATCGTTCACAGTAAACACAGTAGACGGACGCTTCTTCCTCGCACACATTTGCCGATCGGCGTCCTACGCGACTGATGCGCGAGTCACACGGTAAGCCAAACAGCCTTCCCCGCATTAATCCGGTATAGCTCCTTGCCGTTTGGTTATAAGGCGACTGACCCACAACCTCTATTTCGCAGGTTTCAAAACCGGTTCAAAAACGTCTTGGGATATTTACGAAGTTGCTGGGTAAGCACTCAATTAGACTTTAACTTTGCCTCTTTACTTCCGCCACGGCAATCACAATGAGTTATGCCTTTTTGCCTCTTACAGATATACAGCTTTTTCGGCCACAGAGGTCAGTTTTTCAGTTTGTTTTCCGCATTGAAAACCGTGTTTTCCTTTATAATTTATGTTTAGCAACAGTGTAATGTGGTGTCATTTTCCTTTGTTCAGTGTGACCACGTTATTCAAGTTTACCTACAGTGAAGTTTCTTGGTCTATATGGTGAGACCTTTACCAAAAGGTAGGGTTTGTTGCCGACTGGTGGCTCTTTTTCACTAATTATTCAGTGTGTTCTTCTGAGTGCTTATTAATTGCTTGTTTGGGCTTTTCTCTTGTAGAAAACGTGTTGGTCCTGATGAGAACCCAATAAATAAATGGGTTCGAAACGCGTCGACCTGACTTGACCTAATTCGGACGGGACTCTTTGTCAAACCTAATTCAGTTCCATTAGAATCCAACTTGAGATAAAAAGAAGTCATTCTCCTTGCATAACAATTTAAATAGCTGCAAAATCTGTTGAAGAAAATTTCTTTCTTTTTGGTTTAGGAACTTGTAAATACCTTTTGACAGGGGTCCACATTGTTGTCTTTTTGTTTTCTTTGTAGATATGTATGAGAGGAGTATGAATGATTTAGGTAGGGTGTGTGTTGTATAGATATGTGTAAATATGTAAATTTATAGTGTTTTTGATTGTTCTAAATGTTTGTACATGCAAAATAATGTTAAAAAAATAACAAAAAGTAAAATATACAACTAGTGCTAAATAAAGATACAATTAGTGACTTGATTAAGACACGGACCGTTATGTTTCATTCATAGATGGTTGCTTTCTTACTTTGGATAAAAGGTACAGTATTGGCCTTTGTTTTGTTATTTGTAGCTTTGGCTTAGCCTTACTGTTTAGGAGCCTAAACCCAGTTTTGTTACCCCTCACAGTGAGAACTGATGCATTGCCCGAACCTCATGCATCGCATGTGGGCGCCACGCCTGCCAGAACACCCGGGCCGCACAGTAAGAAACTGATGCATCACCTCCCCTTCAGTAAGGAACCAAGGCATCACCACCGGGCATAAGGAACTGACGCTTTACCTTCCCTGCAATAGTTTTTGCTTGTGCGCGTGAAGCACCAAAGGTACTTTATGTGAAAAGTGTTGCATCTGCAATTTGCTTTGATCAGAACTTTTTCTACCTTTTGAGAGTCATACTTTTATTACTGTATTGTGGATTTTTGTTAGTTTGGTCTTGTTCGGTTTCAATAAAGATTACTTATTTTTCTAAACTGGTGTGGTGTCCATTTGTAGTGTTGTCACTTGATTACTGTATGTGTGCACAAATGCTTTACACACTGTCTATGAGATAAGCCTCTCTGCACGTGCCAAGCGACCAAGGGGGTGAGCAGGGATTATTTTAGAAGCTTATCCCCCTTACCCTGACTAGGAAGAAGGCTTCCTACTTGGACAAAGGTGCAAACGGTTGCCAACTAGAGACCCCCATTACTAACAGGGAGATTACTGACCTACACCAGATTAGTCCGCTGTAAAAGAGGAAGGTGAATACACATCATACCGACTCCGCTCAACTCCTTCAAAATCCAAGAACCACACTAAAGTAGAAAATCCACATTATTGGATGGACAGGTTAGTTGAATTCACAAAGCAGAATATATGAATTGGGTGACAAGGCTGGGAAACTTTGGCTACCAAACAAAGGCCAAATCTCAAAAATTGTCCCATCGATTTTACTCTCAGGATCAATTACAGATGGTGAACACAGATATTACAGAGATATTCGCCCACTACTTCAAAATATTATATTCTTGTGTACATACCCCTCCTGCTGAACTTCGGAATCCCATCCTAAGAGCTCTTTCGGTGTGGGCAGCATCAAATGATGCCCCAGGTCCCAAAGGGTATCCTATTCAATTGTTCAAGGCATTTGCCTCCCTGTTTTTTCCGCATTTAAAGTTGATGTTTGAAGAGGCCTTTGAGAATTGCATGTTTTCTTACTTCTTGCGAGGGGCAGTTATTTCAGTTACTCCGAAGCCGCATATGCCCCCACAACTCTGTACCTCCTATAATTCAATTTCAGTAATTAATAATATCGAAACTAAAGCCTGTACAAACGTAATAGCCTTGAGATTACATAATGTCATCTGAAGCCTAGTGCACGATGATCAAAATGGCTTTATGCGGAATAAGAGCACTCGTCATTGCCTCCGGCACCTCCACATTATACCCTCACATGTGCACGATTTCCGCAGCCCAGCGGCCCTACTTTTGCTAGATATATAGAAAACTTTTGTCTTGTTACAGTGGCCATATGTGCGAACTGCACTACCAAAATTAATTTTGGGCCACATTTAATTTGTTTTGTCAATACCCTTTATACCTCTCCTTTGGCACAAGTGAGATTAAATGGCACATTATTGGCCCCACTCTCAACATAGAAGGACACCAGACAAGGTTACCCTCTCATGCCCCTATTGTCCGCCCTTATTATTGAGCCTCGGGTGGAGTGGGTCCGTTTAAATCCACAGGTCAGGGATCTGGACCGGGTAGACAAACATAAGGACAGAATGTTACTTTACGCGGATGACACACTTTACGTGGATGACATACTGCTTTACATTTCAGACCCTGACATTACTATACATAGATTAATAGAGATCCTTCAGGTTTATGGAGATGCTTCTGGGTTACAGGTAAATTGGGGGAAATCCATGTATGTGAAAGTTAAAGGGGACATGCCGTCATGCCAGGTTACTGCTGACCTTCAGGTAATGGGAGAACCATTTTCAATATCTGGTGAAAGAAATTGCCCACTCACAGAGCAGGAGTTGGTTCTGAGCACAGCATTCTTCCAGCCCACTCAGGCCAATCCCAGCGCTGCTCTGCATCATGGCGATTGGATGGGAGACCAGGAAGCACAACGTGATGCGGGAGGCGGCTTCAGGTAAGTTCTTTTTATTTTTAATATATTATTTCTAACACACACACCCCTGCGTGACCTCCCCTGCGCTTCCCCTCCCACATTCTCTCCACCTGTCCCACCACCCTTTGTTTGTGGAGGCCGCCACTGGAGAGGGTTTGGTTACTATACAGAAACAGATGAAAGTGAGGAGAGAAACAGAGAGAGATGAAGAGAGTTTTGGGAAAAGAGTGGGGACAGTGAGAGAGGTCAGCACAATAAACAAGTGTGCAAGAACAGAAGAGTGGGAAAAAGAGAAACAGAAATGGGGAGATACAGAACGAGAAGGTCAGAGAGAAAATGCAAGAAACAGGAAGAAAGGGACAATTAGAATAGGACTGTGGAGTTGGATTGTGTCCTTGTAAATAGCATTACCAGCTTCAAAGGGTTATTCAGCCCTGCTTGGAATGTGGCTGTTGAACCTTTAGAGACTGAGGAGAGACTATCTCTAAGCTGAAGTGCTGCTTGGGGGATTGGCCCGCAGTGGTTGCCTGACTGCCAAAGAAAGGAGAAAGGAACTTTGTGTACTTTAGTTTCAACTTGTGAAGGATCTCCAAGGGCTAGGAAAAGAGCTTACCTCCTGCTGAAGTCTCAGGGACAACAGACTTCAACCCCGGCTCCCCAGAGTTCTTTGTAAGTGGCTGCTGCTGTGTTGGGCCTTCTGAGGGACAGCGTGTCGCAAGGAGCTGGAAGCGGGACTCAATGAGGTAGAAGCGTGTCGCCGTCACTGCTGCTGCCTTTGCATCTTGAATGTCGGCGCTGTAGTTGCTGTATTGCACCGCATCAAGAGAATAGTCTCGCAGCAAAGGAGAAGCGTGCGCCATCGCTGTTGCTGCCGTCGCATCGTGGATGCTGGCGCTGTAGCTGTCGTATTGCACCGCATCGAGAAAAGTGCCTTGCATCCCCCGGAGAAGCGTGCCACCGTCGGAGCTGCTGCCGTCGCATCTTGAATGTCGGCACTGTAGTTGTCACATCGTGTGGAAGCTTTTTGCAACGTCAGAGAAGTGTGTCGCAGCTGAGGCTGTTGCCGCCGCATCGCGGAACAAGGGTGTCGCTGCTGCAGCCAACGCATCGAACCGAGAACTTCTCGCATCATCGGAGAAGCGTGCCGCATCTGGAAGTCCTTTAGGTATGAGACTTGCCCGCCTTGCATAAATTAAGAAAAAGTCCAACACTATAAAGGTTCCCTAATAACTGTTGACCCTTCTCACATGACAGAAAAATATGAAGTCTTGATAAAGATGGTGTAATTTGCTGTATCCATCGAAATGCGTCGACGCACTTTCCAAGTACAATTCAGGATTCTAACACTTTTGTTGAAATACAGATTACATCCATGTATAGAACAAAGTGACATCATAGGAAATTGAATGTACAATTTGTATTGAACAAACCTTATGTCTTACATGTTTCTGTCTGTTATCTGATTATGCAGGTCATAATTGAGAATGTATTAGCTTCATTTTAATTTGTGATCGTTGTGTATTTCGTATATACTGTTGTATTATAGGATGTATATTACATTGTGTTTTTAATATTGTTTGTATAAATTTATACATGGAATAAAAAATACAATTTTTCTAATATTTGGTTACATATTGATTGTTTTTATATGTGTTAAATAGGCCTTAAACTCAGCTACATTGTGCATATCGGGTCGCATAGACCTCTGCCTTAAACAGGACTCGGTTTGCACGTTTTGAGTGACTTTGCAGCATTTTGAGAATAATCCTATTTACTTGTATTATGGATTTTTGTCATTTTGGGTTTTGTGCTAAGCATATATAAAAACCTGTATTTTTATAATTTCTGTGTTTTGTCCCTTTGTAGTGTTTTCACTGTGTAAGAGGGTACGGTCGTAAATGCTTCACACACTGCCTCTGAGATAAGCCTGTCTGCTTGTGCTACATTACCACAGGGTTGAGCAGGGGTTATCAAAGGGTGTAGTCCCCCTACTCTGACTTAGTAGCAAGGGTCCCTATTTGGTCATTTGTGCCACCAATTGCCAACTAGGGACCCCCATTTCTAACAGAATGAAATACAAAACATTATATTATGGCGGATTATGTGCTATCCGGAAACTTTTATAGGTTTAAACAGGTGATGCACTAAAAATGAAAGTGATGTGGTGTTATTCGCATTTGATGCTGTGGACGAAGACTCCAATTTCTCTGGACTCATACATCTCCTTTTCAAAAAATTGTAATTGCATTTATATGGTGCCTACTCCCCCTGATGAGGTCGTGTAGCGCTTCACGCTGGTTAGCACTCTACTCCTGAACCTGAGGTTACTAGTTAGGCCAGTAATATTGGCTTTTGTTGGCTATTGTGATTAGTTGTGTGTGCTCAAGCAAACGATCCATGCAGTCACGCCAGATTCTTGTGCTGGGTTTAATTAACAGGAGGTATTTCTGATCAGTAGTTGTCACCCTGAAATCTTGAAATTAGCTTTGCTGTTTGTCAACCACATTTTGAACAAACTGCTGAACACTTCACAGGAGTCTTCTTTTGTTCTGAGGGGGTGTAGACAGTCCCTCCTGGCACCACTGTTAAAAACCCTAATGCCAAACCAAAGACTCTTAGCAAATTCAGACCTATTTCACTTCTTCCCACAGTACCCAAAATGTTAGAAAAGGAGGTTGATAGACAGCTTTCCCTTTTTCGGAATCAAACTCCCATGATACACAGTCAGGTGTCCAAGCAAGGTACAGTACAGAGTTGGCCTTACTGGGGGTCTCCAAAGTTTATCAAGTCTAATCTGGTTCAGGGTGCATCGGCTGCGGTTGTAGAATTGGATTTGTCATCAGCGTTTGACACGGTCTCGCATTCCATCCTGCGGCAAAGGCTGTTGAGGATTAGAACTCAAGGGAAGGCTCTGTCCTGGCTTAAATCATATCTCGAGGACAGATCTAAGGCTGTTTTTCTTGCTCCTTTCACTTCTGATCCAAAGACTTTAAACGTGGATTCCCCCAGGGCTGTGCCTCACTCTTTTCAATGTGTATTTGGGGCCCTGGCTAACTTTGTCGAAGCCTGGGGCTTGAAAGTGATTTCCTCTGCTGATGCACCTTCTGTGCTTCCAGGATGAAAAGAAAGATCCAGTATTTGTAAAGCGCACAGCTGCCCGGAGGCATCCCGGCGCTGGGGGCCGTTGGCAAGATTAAGCAAGCTATTGCCCAGGGTCACATGATGCTGGGCAGACACCTGCCGCCGGAGCCAGGGATCGAAATGTAAGCCCCAGCATTCGGTGTCAGTCGCCCTGGCCGCGGCGCCACACCACTTCCCTTGATGAGGCTTCTGATGCCTTCAGTTCTTCTACGAATTGCCTGAAAGCAGTGGGTGATTGGATGGATGAGAGCCGCCCTAAACTGAATTCTGAAAAAAATGACTTTCTTCTCTTTGGCTCTATCAAGCCCCACCCCCATTCTCTCAACTGATAGCCCCAAGAGGCTGGGGCTCCTCCAATTTCCTCCTCTTGTGTGAGGAATCTGGGTTCACATTTGACCCCCACTTGTCTTTTGAACTGTAGGTCAAAGCAGTCTCGGCTAGCTGCTTTGCTACCTTTAACTTCCTAAGGAGGATATTGCATCTGGTTCTGGTGATGCCACAGAAGACTATTGATTATGCCCTGGTTACCTCAAATTTGGACTATGTGAATAGTCTATATCTGAGCTTACCAGCTTTCCATACTGCAACGGCTGCAGATCACTCAAAATGTGGCAGCGCCTTCTTCTTAAGGTACCTATGCGTCAGTCTGTTTCTGCTCATCGTTGTTAGATGCGCTGGTTACCGGTTGTTAGAAATGGGGGTCACTAGTTGGCAGAGGTAGGTACCTTTGTCCAAATAGGATCCCTTGCTTCTAGTCAGGGTAAGGGGGATACACACTTTAGATAGCCCCTGCCTCACCCCCCGGTAGCTTGGCACGAGCAGACAGGCTTATCCAAAAGGCAAGGTGTAAAGTATTTGTACCAACACACCCAGTAACACAGTGAAAGCACCACAACAGGACAACACACCAGTTTAGAAAAATAAAGTAACTTCATCTAAACTAAATAAGACCAAAATGACAAAAATCCAACATACACAGTTAAAAATATGTCTTTAAAAAGTATTCAAGAACTTGTACCATAGAAAACTATGGATGCATGACTTTTCACCAAAGTACCTATAGATGTGTCAAAGTTCCAAAAGCCAAACTGCCGCAGACTCAGATAAAAAAGAGATGCAACACTCCTGAGATCTTGGGGAGGCGATGCGACAATTCTGTGACACACAGCGAGCGAGTTGCGTCGAATCTGGTCTGTATGGGGAGTGATGCATCGATTATTCGTGATGGTTCTGCTTCGCAGGTGATACATCAGGAAAGCGTGCCGCACAGGTAAATCCGAGATGCGTCGGCAATTGATGCGGCAGCGTCGAGCGTTGCTGCGTCGGTCGTCTTCAGCTACGATCCCTCGATGCATCCATTCTTGCAGATGCGACAGGTGCTGGGCAGTTTTCACAGTGGCACGACGATGCGTGGAAATCCTTCTCACACCGTGGAGATGCATCAAGAAAACAGCCGCAAGAAGAGCGATGGATCGCATTTTAGCAGTACTTTGCGTTTCTTCTTTCTTACAGCTCCCAAACAGCAGCAACAACCTCAAGAGGCTCAAAACTTGCGCCGGCACCTCTTGGCAGGCTAGAACTCACAGCAGAATACAGGGAAGCTGGGGTGAAGTATTTGTGTCCCGGAGACTTCTGAACAGGAGACCAGCTCACTTCAGGCCCTCGGAGATCTTCTTGAAGCAGGGGACACAGCACACAGTAAAGTCCTTCTCCTTTCCCTTGGCAGAAACAGCAACTGCAGGCCAAACCCAGTCACACAGCAAGGGCAGTACTTCTCAGTCTCTCCAGCTCTTCTCCTTGGCAAATGTTCCTGTTGAATTCCAGGAATGATCTAAATGTCTGGGGTTTCGGGTCTGATACTTATACCCCATAAGGTATTTGTTCTCTTTGTGCAAGGGGCTCTGAGCCCAGTTCAAACCAGGTCTGGGGGGGGGGGGGGGGGGGGCACTCCGCAAGTGCACAACAACATCCATTGTCAGTGTGAGTCTTGACTCCAGATACACCACAGGGGAGTGGAGTCAGCATTGTGGAAGGGAGGCACAGCCCTATTCAGGTACAGGTGCTACTCCTCCCACCACTCCAAATGCAGATCAGGCCTATTCAGACTAGTGCTGATTCATACAGATTCCACAGTGTGTGACTGCCCCTCCACACAGCCCACAGTGAGTGGCTGCCTCTCCACACAACCACAGAGTTTACCTGCTTGCCATGCAGCCGACAGTGAGTAGCTGCCTCTCCACACAGCCCACAGTGAGTGGCTACCTCTCCACACAGCCCACAGTGAGTGGCTGCCTCTCCACACAGCCCACAGTGAGTGGCTGCCTCTCCACAGAGTCCACAATGAGTGGCTGCCTCTCCACACAGCCCACAGTGAGTGGCTGCCTCTCCACAGAGTCCACAATGAGTGGCTGCCTCTCCACACAGTCCACAGTGAGTGACTGCCTCTCCACACAGTCCACAGTGAGTTATACAAAACCAAAAGCACGAAGCAGTAGACCAAGGTTCAGCACATCAACTTATTCTGTTTCTCAAATTTGTCCGGTGCAACAACTCTCACCATCCACTGCCAGGGATGTCCGTCATCAACAAAGTTTTTGTAAGAAATTTAAGAGGTGCACACAATGAAGTCAGAGATACCAAAAAGTTCAAAGATTTTCAAAAATCCTCTGTTTTTTCTTTAATGGATTCTTTATTTTCTCTTTTGAGATATGCAGGCACAGCCAACGCGTTTCATTCCCTATTACTGCCTTGGGAATTTCATCAGGGCTGCAAAAAGATTTTTAAAATACATAAGTATTCTTTTGCCTTATTTTTAAATTGATCATAGTGACATTTTACAAAACATACAAAGTTTAAAAATGATAGAAGGATACATCAATAGACAAAAGTATTCGAACATAAAAAACAATTTTTGTTTGTGCACAGCGGCACTTTTGTTACTTTGTTCTAAAAAGCAAGTACACCCTCACAAGAGCAGCGACTGGGGAGGTGGCGCAGGGTGCAGGGCAAACACAGTGTGTTGGGCCGGCGTCCTCGGCCCCCTCAACAGTTGACTGGCAGCCCAAGGATTCAAAACGTAGTTTGCAGTCAGGTCTAGGAAATAAATACCCACCACAGGAGGGCACACATTCACAAAGGAGCCCGGGAAAATCACAAAAAATGGGGCGGTGGTGGGCAGTCCCGTCGAGATTGCAGCTGCCCTCGGCCAGGGGCCACTTCAGAGAATGGCCACCCCTTAGTTACATTTGGGCACTTCCCCACCCCCACTCTCTTCTGCGGGACTCCAGGAGGAGTCCAAAACCTGCAGCAATATTTTGTCCAAACAAAAAAGTTGTGTTGTGTATTTATGCTGTATCTCTGCTGTGGGGTGGGTGGGGTCTTGCGCCTATAAAGGAACTATGCTAGATGCTTATAAGACTGAGACTCATAACAACTCTCGGGACGATTTTCAGGGCCCAAATTCCCCCAGCCATCCTCAGAAGGTAGAAGGGAGCACTGATATATCACATCTGCCTCCAGAGTCAATCCCCGTAGTGGCCGTTCTGAGCGGGGCTCCCCCAGTTAAGCAGGGTACCAGGGAGTCTACGATAGACCTGCTACATGAAGTGACCCACTGGCTGGACAATTCGTTAATAAAAGGTTTCCATTCATCACCTCATGTCATCATGGTCAGAAGAGTGGGATGGGTTGGATCCTCCACAAAGAAAGATAGGGAGGGCGATTGCATTGTGGTTAACTTAATGTACCCCGTACATACAAAAACCATGATTCACAGTGTGCGTAGACAAGATTTTAAAACTGGAATTAAGATGTTCTGGCTTCACTTTTATTTTATGTTATCCTTCATGGGTACCACGTCACAGAACCCAGAGCATAAACATTGGTTTCCAACCAGTAAGGTCAATACATTGCTCAAACATGAACTCAGTTGGGTTGTACTTTTAATGTTGTGCTGGCTATGATGAAACTTTATAGGTACTAATGTATCAAAACGGTCAATTATGTGTGCCTGTAATGCAATGTATGAGATATCATGAGCCTGTTTAATAAAAGAATGTTTAAAGAAAACATGTACTCAGCTGTCCCCCTTGCAAATAGATTTGCTCCACTGAAGGATTTAGATAGTATTGATTGACAACTGGCCTCGACTGGGGTTGGGGAGGTTACAGGGTGACCAATAAACACTCCTTTAACATCTGTCCCCACCCAACCACACCCATTGAATCTTAGAATTATATCCTGGAATATTGCGGGACTAAGGGCTAAAAAACATGTGGAGGCACGGCCTGTAATAATAAGGTGCAGTCATATTGTTACCCTACAAGAAACATGGGATACAACGGACTCTTTTGTCCTGAATGGTTTTGCCCCTTTTTATAAAATGGCTTCCCCTTCCACCAAAGGACGTGCAAAGGGAGGCTGGCTTATTTTTACATTTTTAATTTATTAACTTATAAAGTGCCCATAATTATAAAGTACTGGATTCAAGATAGCCTGGCTGATGAGGATAATGAATCCGAAACCGGTCCCAGGATGCTTGTTCTCGGTCCAGGGAAGACATAGCATGGCAGTTCGGGCTGGACTGTTCCCATGAGGCACAGGGTCAGACTGATTTGCATATGGCCATGTCTGAAATGGGGAGGTGGAGTGATCTAAAGAATGGTGATGGATTAAACCCAGATCAGTTGACTGGGGGTGAGTGTTTGATTTTCTCAAGCGCTCCGTCCATCATTCCCGTTGGTATCGCTTTGTTCACCCTCAGTTGGCAGGGTATGCCCAGACGTGAGTCCTTTGCTCACTCTACCACTGGATTCAAGATAGCCTTGCTGATGAGGATTATGAATCCAAAACCGGTCCCAGGAAGCTTGTTTCCGGTCCAGGAAAGACATGGCTTGGCAGTTCGGGCAGGACTGTTCCCATGAGGCACAGGGTCAGACTGATTTGCATATGGCCATGTCTGAACTGGGGTGGTGGAGTGAGCTAAAGAATGGTGATGGATTAAACCCAGATCAGTTGACTGGGGGTGAGTGTTTGATTTGCTCAAACGCTCCGTCCATCATCCCCTTTGGTATCGCTTTGTTCACCCTCAGTTGGCAGGGTATGCCCAGACGTGAGTCCTTTGCTCACTCTACCACTGGATTCAAGGTAGCCTGGCTGATGAGGATTATGAATCCGAAACCGGTTCCAGGATGCTTGTTTCAGGTCCAGGGAAGACATGGCTTGGCAGTTCGGGCAGTACTGTTTCCATGACGCACAGGGTCAGACTGATTTGCATATGGCCATGTCTGAACTAGGGTGGTGGAGTGAGCTAAAGAATGGTGATGGATTAAACCCAGATCAGTTGACTGGGGTGAGTGTTAGATTTGCTCAAACGCTCCGTCCATCATCCCCTTTGGTATCGCTTTGTTCACCCTCAGTTGGCAGGGTATGCACAGATGTGAGTCCCTTGCTCACTCTACCACTGGATTCAAGATAGCCTGGCTGATGAGCATTATGAATCCAATACCGGTCCCAGGATGCTTGTTTCCGGTCCAGGGAAGACATGGCTTGTCAGTTCGGGCTGGACTGTTCCCAGGAGGCACAGGGTCAGACTGATTTGCATATGGCCATGTCTGAACTGGGGTATCGGAGTGAGCTAAAGAATGGTGATGGATTAAACCCAGATCAGTTGACTGGGGGTGAGTGTTTGGTTTTCTCAAACGCTCCTCCATCATCCCCTTTGGTATGGCTTTGTTCACCCTAAGTTGGCAGGGTATGCCCAGAAGTGGGTCCTATGCTCACTCTACCACTGGATTCAAGATAGCCTGGCTGATGAGGATTATGAATATGAAACCGGTCCCAGGATGCTTGTTTTCTGTCCAGGGAAGACATGGCTTGGCAGTTCGGGCTGGACTGTTCCCATGAGGCACAGGGTCAAACTGATTTGCATATGGCCGTGTCTGAACTAGGGTGGTGGAGTGAGCTAAAGAATGGTGATGGACTAAACCCAGATCTGTTGACTGGGGGTGAGTGTTTGATTTGCTCAAACGCTCCGTCCATCATCCCCTTTGGTATCGCTTTGTTCACCCTAAGTTGGCAGAGTATGCCCAGACGTGTGTCCCTTGCTCACTCCACCACTGGATTCAAGATATCCGACTGATGAGGATTATGAATTCGAAACCGGTCCCAGGATGCTTGTTTCCGGTCCAGGAAAGACATGGCTTGGCAGTTCGGGCTGGACTGTTCCCATGAGGCACATGGTCAGTCTGATTTGCATATGGCCATGTCTGAACTGGGGTGGTGGAGTGAGCTAAAGAATGATGATGGATTAAACCCAGATCAGTTGACTGAGGGTGAGTGTTTGATTTGCTGAAATGCTCCATCCATCATCCCCTTTGGTATCGCTTTGTTCACCCTAAGTTGGCAGGGTATGCCCAGACGTGGGTCCCTTGCTCACCCTACCACTGAATTCAAGATAGCCTGGCTGATGAGGATTATGAATCCGAAACCAGTCCAGGGACGATATGGTTTGGCAGTTCGGGCTGGACTGTTCCCATGAGGCACAGGGTCAGACTAATTTGCATTTGGCCATGTCTGAACTGGGCTAGTGGAGTGAGCTAAAGAATGGTGATGGATTAAACCCAGATCAGTTGACTGGGGGTGAGTGTTTGATTTGCTCAAATGCTCCTTCCATCATTCCCTTTGGTATCGCTTTGATCACCCTAAGTTGGCAGGGTATGCCCAGACGTGGGTCCCTTGCTCACCCTACCACTGAATTCAAGATAGGCTGGCTGATGAGGATTATGAATCCGAAGCCGGACCCAAAATGCTTGTTTCCGGTCCAGGGAAGACATGGCTTCGCATTTAGGGCTGGACTGTTCCCATGAGGCACAGGGTCAGACTGATTTGCATATGGCCATGTCTGAACTGGGGTGGTGGAGTGAGCTAAAGAATGGATGGTGATGGATTAAACCAAGATCAGTTGACTGGGGGTGAGTGTTTGCTTTGCTCAAACGCTCTGTCCATCATCCCCTTTGGTATTGCTTTGTTCACCCTAAGTTGGCAGGGTATGCCCAGACGTGGGTCCCTTGCTCACCCTACCACTGAATTCAAGATAGCCTTGCTGATGAGGATTATGAATCCGAAACCGGTCTCAGGATGCTTGTTTCCGGCCCAGGGAAGACATGGCTTGGCAGTTCGGGCTGGACTATTCCCATGAGGCACAGGGTCAGACTGATTTGCATATGGCCATGTCTGAACTGGAGTGGTGGAGTGAGCTAAAGAATGGTGATGGATTAAACCCAGATCAGTTGACTGGGGGAAGTGTTTGATTTGCTTAAACGCTCCGTCGATCATCTCCTTTGGTATCGCATAGTTTTTTTCATAAGTAACACTGTTATCGCTCTAGTTGTTCTTTAGAACACTCTGGGAGGCTGCAGTAGAACACTGGGTATCAGCTGACATGCACTGCTCCTGCTGGAAGTACACGATTTACTGAAAATGTCAGACTTTATTCTCACATGGCTGAGAAAGACAGTGTGGATTTACAGAAAACATGCTCTCATTTTAGCTTTTGGAGCACCTTCTATAACCCCAGCGAGAAAATCATGAAAAAACTGTTTTCTATTAAACATGATTTATGAAATCTCATAAGAGGGTCAGCATTTTCCACAGGGTAAAATCAGCTTAGAACAGCTTAGAACAGACAACAAATGATTTATATTGTAACTGTTAGCATCCTTTAATTTCACAGGGTAAAATCACCTTAAAACAGACCATTCCTAAAATTAGTGTAGTACCATCCACAAATAATTTATATTGTAACTGTTACCATCTTTCCTTTTCAATTGGCTCCATGTCCAAGAGTCCTGTAACGGCTGCCACGGCATGTTGTCCATGTTGTGGCCAGCCTGTAAAAGGGGGGGTTCCTTTCAGGTGTGCCCACTCTGCTCCCTAACATATTTTTTAGGTTGAGCATCAGCGCATGCGCTGTCTGCAAGACCTGCTGTAATCATTACAAGGAGTGTGATCCCACCTGGCTGCTTGCCATTGGTTTACTCCTCCATCACTCTTCTTTGTTGGTTTCTGATTGGTTGGCACTCCTGTAACATCACTTGCTGTTTTCTCTCAGGAGCACCGGCCAACTACAGTTCGGTTACGCTGTAGTTGTATATATGCTCCTTTGGGGACTACTGCTTTTATATCCACACCCGTATTACTTTTCTCCACACGTGCGCAGCGCTTCATGTTTCAGTAGGGCGCCCGTTTCTACTTATTTAGTTTATTGTTACGGTCCAGAAGTTGCCTCCATGCAAGGCAGTCATTCCTGTTCCTAATCTCATCAAATGGTAACTTGATGTTTCAGCAATAAATAAGTGTCATATAAGACATACAAAGCCATTTTCCACCAGAAAACAGTTTGTTTGGGTGCTACCTGGCAACATGAAATTTGATTTTAGCGATAATAAAGCATTTTTAAAAATGTGTATATTTGTTTTGTTCTATTCTTAGTCACCGCCTCTTCAGAGGTCATAGAGGCTGGTGGTGCCAGTGTAGGATGGGAGAGGTGAGCAGGAGCCTGCTGCCGGTACTGAAGCATTCACGGCACAGGGCTGTACGACGCAGACCGAGACAAAGGCAGCGCAAAGCCAGCATTCTGTTCCCTCTCTGCCCCCTTCCTTGCATATGTGCAAAACACCAAAATCCAACAGCCCTTGCACTTCAGGCACAGTAATACACAGGCAATGAACCGTGCAAACGCTAGTAATCTGTACACGTGCTTTCTTGCACACAGTTGCCACAACCACGCAGTCACTCATGCCCAGGCCTCTCCCATACAAATCATCACGTGTGTCCTTTTACACACCCATCACCATAGCAGCTAAAATTGTGGCCACAAAACAACACAAGAGAAACAGCGGAGGTGATTTCACATGATAGAGCGACATGCCTGGGGGCTGGGGGGGAAGGGGGTGGGGAGGGAGAGGGGTTTGTTTACTTATTAGTTATTTAGATAGATATGATTGTTGATGAGAACAGACAACCAAGAAGCTGATCTCCGATATAAAGACAATGAAAGTAAAGTTGCGGGAGTTGTTCGGATTTTGGGGCGTGGTTGCCCTTGCGGTGACAGCTATAAGGGGCGAGAAGCGGGGAGCAGGACTGAATAGATGCAACCGAACTTGTTGACACCCGCTGCTTAAGTTAAGATGAGACGCTCTTGTTGAAATGTACTGCTACTAATTGCCAAGATAAAAATGAATATTATATGTTTACAAAAAAAAAAAAAAAAAACAGCAGAGGTGGTTGCGACTGCAATCGCATCCTGAATAACAACTGGCTTCTCATCACCACCGTAGTGGCAGTGGCGCTTCGTATGTGCTCTTTTATCCCTCATTTCTCCACACAAATCCCATCAACAACCATGGTGACTGATCGTCCCTACTTTTTACGGACTCTCCATAAGAATGCCTTTATACGAAGCCACGTCTATAATTTTCATTATTTTGGGTGACAGCCAATGAAGCGGTGTGTTTCACCCTCTAATGGTCACCCCAGACTTTTTGTGGAGAGCTACTATGATTGGCTTGAAAGCCATCAGCCAATCCTAGTGCTCGTTGCTCCACTGCAGGACTTATATGGGCCAATGAAAACAGCTTTGGTTACCCAGCCTTGGGTTGCTTTAGCTCCCGCAAATCACAATTTCAGTGTTATTCTAAATTGTTTACAGTGTCCTGCACTTTTGAAACCGGCCACCAAGTCAGCCATGGGCTTCATTACCCCCTTTAATCAACTTCTCCAAGGTAAGTGGAATAATTATGCTTTTCATGTTTTGAAGTTATGACCCTGGAGACCACCATTCCCCAGCAATCCAAACTTAAGGGGAGGGGGCACGTGGCCCCTCTCCCAGGCTGATTTCAGCCCTGGGGACCACAACATCCCTGGTCCGGACATGGAAACCTGTGTTTGCTCTCGCTTCATGGGAGCAAATTTTAAGCTCTTGCAAAGCGAGAACAAACACTACGTCTGAGCCCAGCAGGCAGGAGCATTAAAAAATACACCTGGCTGCTGGGAACAGACTTTACTAGTGCTTCCCTGCCCGCTGTGAAGTGAGCCGAGAAACAGATGAAAAAATTGCTCTCGCATGCAGAGAGCAGCATTTGTAGCTTCTCCCCGTGAGCGGGAGCAATGCTGGTTCATGCAGGAGGCGTGGTGCATCTGGGGCAGTGCCCTAAGGTAACTACAACTCGTACCCTGGCCATGCACTGCTAATTACCCCACATATTACATCACTTATGATAACTTCTATGCCATCATTGATGATATAATTTGCAGTAAAATTATTGATAAGAAAACTGCATGGTGGGCGCGGAAGTTATAGTTACCCGAGGGCACGAGTTATTATTTCTTGAGATAACTCTAACCATTACTGCTGAATTTCTATGGCTTTGTGTATAAATTGTGAACCGAACTATACCGTCCCTGTAACCTTTGTTTTTTTAGCTAATTTCTCAGGTTTTTAAAATTCTATTTCCTAACTAGAACATCCCTGTAAAGTTTGTTTTTTTCCAGTGGATAAATATATATATATATATATATATATATATATCTCAGAAGCAAGAAGAAGCCAAACTGCCGTCCCGGGTCCCCAGGAAGAACAGAAGACTCCACGATTCCAATATCAGGCAAAAGATTATTTACTAAGCAGCGCTTAACAAAAGCGAAAACTGATGCGTTTTGGGCGGATGCCCTTGATCACAGTATATATATATAATATTTATAGTTAGGCACCCATAGAACTATGGAATGACTAGCCCCTAGACAAACTCATAACATTCTCTTTTACAGGTAACTTGGCAAAGGTGTAAGAAGATCTTACTCAGTAATCACAGTGAAGTAGCTCTATAGATAGCCTTTGCTAGAACATTATCACTTTAAGAACAAACAGGGGCTCAGAAAAAGAGCCTCTCATACTATGAGAAAAAGTATAAAATGATGAGTTAATCCGAGACCTAGAAGAAGCAACATTCTGGATTATGACCTTTGCTGAGCATTTCAACAAAAAACAAAAAAAACAAATAATCATTACTTTATAACTGCTGGCCTTTCACCCTTACTTGGTGCTCATAGGTTTGTGAGAAGCTCTTTGTACTGAGCTCGTCCATTCCACAATAATTCCTATCAATAATGTTGCCGTCATGCATTGATTCTGTCCTATAACCAGTTAGAATTTGGTTGAAAGTGTCTCTGTAAATAAGAAACTCATAACATATATTTATACAATTAATCTAACCATGAATCACTTACACAGCCAGCGTTGAGTCAAGATCCAGCTGGATGATAAACACCTCTGTTATATACAATTCATCTAACCCCGACTCATTTCCACAGCCAGTGGTGAGCCAAGATCAAGCTCAATTATAAACACCTTTGTTGTATACAATCCATCTAATAGTGAATCCGTTACAGAATCAGCGGTTGATGAATCAATATCCAGCTCGATGATAAACACTTCTGTTATATACATTTCAACTCACCGTGACTTATATACATACCCAGCGGTGAGCCAAGATCCAGCTCGAAGATAAACACCTCTGTTATATACAATTCATCTGACCGTGACTCATTTACACAGCCAGTGGTGACCAAGATCCAGATCAATGAGAGAAGGAAGCAGCCTGAGTAGGAATCTTCTGTTAATTTGTTTTTAGCATTATATGTTTCAGATGTGACATTTGTTTTAACCTAGAACTGCCTTTCATCTAAACTGCCTCTTACCTGATTACGTTTCGCGCATTGTTTGGACTGCTCTCTGGTCCACCGCAATTGGATTTCCGATTGATTGAGTGGAGAAAGCACGCCCATAGTCTTTCATACCTGCGGGGCGCCACTCTAACGGTTAGCGCTCTAGTGGACAGTCCACCCAGGTAAAAAATCACTGCATTTCCTGCCGCGCACAGTGGGCGTGCCACTGGCCCACCGAAGTGGCACCTAAGGCAAGCCAGTCTGCGCCTGGATGCTGCCGGCTGCCAGGGGATGCTGCCCGTTTTTCCACAGGGACCTCAGGCTCCCAGGCTGGTGTACCCTAAGGAGAGGTTTGTTGAATATGGGGTTGCCTCAGCTTGTGCAGGGGGGAGAATTAACCTGCAAGTGGTAGATGCTGTCACCTTAGAGAAGTGTCTCGATTGTGGATGGACATAGGGGGAAGTCATGCATACTCCCCTTAGTCCACTATTATGTTCCATTCCCAGTCCTACTGGAAGGGTGCAGGACACTGGAAGTGAGAGACAGACCGGGATGGGCCTAGCATTACCATTTAAGGGGTTGTATCTGAATGTGCGTTCTATCCCAAAACATGTGGTGGAAATTTGGGACCTATTAGACGAGACCAGGTCAGACATCTGCCTTTTCACGGAAACCTGGCTGAATAATGAAGCAACGCCAGCTTTGGCAATGGCTTTTCTAGAAGATTATGCTGTGGTCCGGCTGGATAGATCAGGAAAACGGGGTGGAGGTTTGGCCATTCCCACTCGTCTTCCTTATCATATAGACTCTTGATGCACTATCTTCCCCTAATATCGAGCTATTGATCTTCGGAGTGCATCCCCGCCAAGAGATTGAGTTGGGGGGAGCTCTAGCATATCACCCCCCGGGAGGTATCAGGAAGGAGTTTTGTTCAGCATTGCTAGAACGGCTGGCTCCTTATACGTTACAGACCAACAGGTTTCTATTGGTAGGGGACTTCAATCATCCTCTGGAGGTTCTCTCCAATAGAGAATCTGTCTGTCTGGTGGCAGTGATGGAAACTCTTGAACTGTCTCCTAGAGTCACTAGCCCTACTCATGTGGCTGGACAGGTGTTGGACATGATTTTCACCAGCATCCCTGAGTTAGTTGCCGAATCCCCCCTAAAGTTGGGCTGGACTGATCACCTGGCACTACATTTTTCTTGGGCGTTGAAAAAACTGCCCGGCCCCCCACACACTCACAAGGAGTTGCGTAGATCCTGGAAAAAGGTAACTTCCGCTGCGTTTAGTCGGGTCCATATCCCTCCCAGACTGCCTTAGAAAGGTTCGAGGCTTCTATAACGGATGGCCTCGACTCTATTGCACCTTTAAAGAGGGTAAATATTCAGGCAAGGGCAGCTCCTGCCCCCTGGTATTGAGATAGTCTTAAGAGAGTAAAGGCTTCATGCAGGGTGATAGAAAAAAAATTGAGGAAATCCAACTTGGAGCATGAGGAATTGCGCTATCGAGTGGCTTATAGAGCCTATCTAAACAGCTGTAACATAGCTAGGCGATCCTACCTAGGCTCCCGCATTATGGAAGCTAGGTATTCCTCTCCGGAGCTCTTTCTATCCTAAAGGAATTCACAAACCCGAGGTCTAACAACTCACTCCCGCCATCCACCCAAGAATTATGTGAGGATCTAGGGAGCTACTTTACAAAAAAAAATGAACGTGATCTATCGCGCCTTTGGGCCTGAAGAGGTAGCTCTTGAAAAGGTCCCTGTGCCTGAAAACCACTGTCCTTCGAGCCTAGAATCTTTTCCCAACATCTCAGGGGAACAAGTAAGCCTGCTATTAACGCAGGTGAAATCCGGTTCTCCGCTAGACCCGGTGCCGCCTGCTGTTCTGTCTGAACTAACCCCAGTCTTATCTTATGTGCTTGCTCAAGTTTGTAACATCTCAAAAGGGACAGCAACAGTGCCACAAAAATGGAAATGCGCTCGTATTAAACCTTTGCTTAAAAAGGCTTTAGCGGACCCTACGGATTTACAGAATTTTCGACCGATTTCCTTGCTTCCCTGTTGTTAAAAAATTATTGAGACACTAGTCAACTGGCACCTTTCCTGCTACTTGGAACAGAATAACTTACTGGACATATCCCAGTCGGGCTTCCGTGCTTCTTTTAGCACGGAGGGCGCTTTGTTGGAGGTTACTGACACTTTAAGAATGTCTCTGGACAAGGATATCCCTGTGATGTTAGTGCTGCTTGATCTGTCGGCGGCCTCTCATCGCATCCTGTTGGACAGGCTCCGAGAGATTGGTGTCAGAGGCATGGCCCTTGAATGGATTCAGAACTATCTGTTTGATAGAACACAGAGTGTCCAGGTGGACTCTTTTGTGTCAAAAACCACTTTGGTAGATAAAGGAGTCCCACAAGGCTCAATATTGAGCCCTACCTTGTTCCATATATATGTGTCCCCCTTAGCTGCAATCATTAGGAATTTTGCTTTTGAAACTATATCCTATGCAGACGACACACAGGTGATAGTCCCCATTGAGGCTAAACCTTCAGTACCCGAACTTAAATTTATAAACTACACGATCAGCATCGCAAGCTGGATAAAGAAGAATTTCCTCCAACTCAACTCCTCGAAAACAGAGATATTACTGTTTGGCAAGGCGGAGGAGATATGGACCCCAGAATCCCCTTAGAGGATGGGCTAAGAACCTGGGTATCAAAATTGACAACAAATTATCCATGGAAGAGCAGGTGAAGACCGTGTCTGGCACGTGTTTTGGTACCATGAGGATGCTCAGAAAAATCTTTCAGTGGATCCCGCTAAATGCCAGAAAGACTCTTATCCAGTCACTCCTAGTTAGTCGACTGGACTACGGCAACTCTTTGTTGGTGGGAGTAAGAGAGGACTTGGCGGCCAAACTTCAAGTGGCTCAAAATACGGCAGCCCGTCTTGCCCTCAATAAGCCTGCTCGAACCCCCTCTTTACGTCTATTTCACCAACTGCATGGCTCCCTATTAGAAAACGAGCCATCTTTAAGCTGTTGTGCATGTTTTTCAAGGCCCTGCAGGGTATGGGGCCATTATATCTGACAAAAAAAAATTGATTGTTATCAACCCGTACGACAGCTTCAATCCAGCAACCCCAACCTGCTCTGTACTCAAAGAATAAGGAAGAAAAACATGGGTGGGCTAGCCTTCTCTTATCTGGCACCCAGTTATTGGAACTCTCTCCCCGAAGAGCCCTGTGCCTGTTCCAGTTTCTTTCAATTTAAGAAACTGCTTAAAACCTGGCTTTTCTAATCTGGTTCCCACTGTCAATAGATTGTTCTCTTCTCATGCGCCGAAAGATCCCCCTGGGGATGATTCGCTGCACCCAATAAATGACCAAAATATAATAAATAAACAAAATAAATGATAAACACCTCTGTTGTATACAATCTATCTAACCATGAATCAGTTACAGTCAGCGGTGAGTTAAGGTCCAGCTTGATGATAAACACCTCTGTTGTATACAATCCATCTAATCGTGCATAAGCTATATAGTCAGCGGTGCGTAAAGATCAAGCTTGATGATAAACACCTCTGGTAAAGGGCCACTATGATGGGTGCATTTACAGATGCAACGATGGACATTGGCGTCACTTCTTCCACATCAGGGCCTGGGTGGTAAATGCAGTGCATTGCAAGCATTAACCATGAGAGTCACAGCTCACATTCTTCTCCTTTCATTCTTCCACATCAGGGCTTGGGTGGTAAATGCAGTGCACTGCAAGCATTAACCCTGAGAGTCACAGCTCACATTCTTCTCCTTTCATTCTTTCATGTCAGGGCCTGGGTGGTAAATGCAGTGCACTGCAAGCATTAACCCTGAGAGTCACAGCTCTCATTCTTCTCCTTTCATTCTTTCATGTCAGGGCTTGGGTGGTAAATGCAGTGCACTGCAAGCATTAACACAGAGAGTTGCAGCTCTCATTCTTCTCCTTTCATTCTTCCATGTCAGGGCCTGGGTGGTAAATGCAGTGCACTGCAAGCATTAACCCTGAGAGTCACAGCTCTCATTCTTCTCCTTTATTCTTCCATGTCAGGGCCTGGGTGGTAAATGCAGTGCACTGCAAGCATTAACCCTGAGAGTCACAGCTCACATTCTTCTCCTTTCATTCTTTCATGTCAGGGCTTGGGTGGTGAATGCCGTTCACTGCAAGCATTAACCCTGAGAGTCACAGCTCTCATTCTTCTCCTTTCATTCTTCCATGTCAGGGCCTGGGTGGTGAATGCAGTGCACTGCAAGCATTAACCCTGAGAGTCACAGCTCACATTCTTCTCCTTTCATTCTTCCATGTCAGGGCCTGGGTGGGGAATGCAGTACACTGCAAGCATTAACACAGAGAGTCGCAGCTCTCATTCTTCTCCTTTCATTCTTCCATGTCAGGGCCTGGGTGGTGAATGCAGTACACTGCAAGCATTAACCCTGAGAGTCTCAGCTCTCATTCTTCTCCTTTCATTCTTCCATGTCAGGGCCTGGGTGGTGAATGCAGTGCACTGCAAGCATTAACCCTGAGAGTCACAGCTCACATTCTTCTCCTTTCATTCTTTCATGTCAGGGCCTGGGTGGTAAATGCAGTGCACTGCAAGCATTAACCCTGAGAGTCACAGCTCTCATTCTTCTCCTTTCATTCTTTCATGTCAGGGCTTGGGTGGTAAATGCAGTGCACTGCAAGCATTAACACAGAGAGTCGCAGCTCTCATTCTTCTCCTTTCATTCTTCCATGTCAGGGCCTGGGTGGTAAATGCAGTGCACTGCAAGCATTAACCCTGAGAGTCACAGCTCTCATTCTTCTCCTTTATTCTTCCATGTCAGGGCCTGGGTGGTAAATGCAGTGCACTGCAAGCATTAACCCTGAGAGTCACAGCTCACATTCTTCTCCTTTCATTCTTTCATGTCAGGGCTTGGGTGGTGAATGCCGTTCACTGCAAGCATTAACCCTGAGAGTCACAGCTCTCATTCTTCTCCTTTCATTCTTCCATGTCAGGGCCTGGGTGGTGAATGCAGTGCACTGCAAGCATTAACCCTGAGAGTCACAGCTCACATTCTTCTCCTTTCATTCTTCCATGTCAGGGCCTGGGTGGTGAATGCAGTGCACTGCAAGCATTAACACAGAGAGTCGCAGCTCTCATTCTTCTCCTTTCATTCTTTCATGTCAGGGCCTGGGTGGTAAATGCAGTGCACTGCAAGCATTAACACAGAGAGCCGCAGCTCTCATTCTTCTCCTTTCATTCTTCCATGTTAGGGCCTGGGTGGTGAATGCAGTGCACTGCAAGCATTAACACAGAGAGTCGCAGCTCTCATTCTTCTCCTTTCATTCTTTCATGTCAGGGCCTGGGTGGTAAATGCAGTGCACTGCAAGCATTAACACAGAGAGTCACAGCTCACATTCTTCTCCTTTCATTCTTTCATGTCAGGGCCTGGGTGGTAAATGCCGTGAACTGCAAGCATTAACACAGAGAGCCGCAGCTCTCATTCTTCTCCTTTCATTCTTCCATGTTAGGGCCTGGGTGGTGAATGCAGTGCACTGCAAGCATTAACACAGAGAGCCGCAGCTCTCATTCTTCTCCTTTCATTCTTCCATGTCAGGGCCTGGGTGGGGAATGCAGTACACTGCAAGCATTAACACAGAGAGTCGCAGCTCTCATTCTTCTCCTTTCATTCTTCCATGTCAGGGCCTGGGTGGTGAATGCAGTACACTGCAAGCATTAACCCTGAGAGTCTCAGCTCTCATTCTTCTCCTTTCATTCTTCCATGTCAGGGCCTGGGTGGTGAATGCAGTGCACTGCAAGCATTAACACAGAGAGTCGCAGCTCTCATTCTTCTCCTTTCATTCTTCCATGTCAGGGCCTGACTGGTAAATGCAGTGCACTGCAAGCATTAACCCTGAGAGTCACAGCTCTCATTCTTCTCCTTTCATTCTTTCATGTCAGGGCTTGGGTGGTAAATGCAGTGCACTGCAAGCATTAACACAGAGAGTCGCAGCTCTCATTCTTCTCCTTTCATTCTTCCATGTCAGGGCCTGGGTGGTAAATGCAGTGCACTGCAAGCATTAACCCTGAGAGTCACAGCTCACATTCTTCTCCTTTCATTCTTTCATGTCAGGGCTTGGGTGGTAAATGCAGTGCACTGCAAGCATTAACCATGAGAGTCACAGCTCACATTCTTCTCCTTTCATTCTTTCATGTCAGGGCTTGGGTGGTAAATGCAGTGCACTGCAAGCATTAACCCTGAGAGCCGCAGCTCTCATTCTTCTCCTTTCATTCTTCCATGTCAGGGCCTGGGTGGTGAATGCAGTGCACTGCAAGCATTAACCCTGAGAGCCGCAGCTCTCATTCTTCTCTTTTCATTCTTTCATGTCAGGGCCTGGGTGGTAAATGCAGTGCACTGCAAGCATTAACCCTGAGAGCCGCAGCTCTCATTCTTCTCCTTTCATTCTTCCATGTCAGGGCCTGGGTGGTGAATGCAGTGCACTGCAAGCATTAACCCTGAGAGTCACAGCTCACATTCTTCTCCTTTCATTCTTCCATGTCAGGGCCTGGGTGGTAAATGCAGTGCACTGCAAGCATTAACACAGAGAGTCGCAGCTCTCATTCCGATCCTTTCACTTGTTCCGCGTCAGGGCTTGGGTGTTAAATGTTGTGTACTGCAAGCAATATACCCAAGAGTGACAGTTCACATTCTTCTCCTTTCACTTTGCTTTTGGACACTGTTCTCTGGCCGCTGTCACTGAATCATTACTGTTGTAGAATACAACCAAACACTACAATCAGCTGTGACTATTCACCAGTGTGTGCTTGTTAAATTAGTTCTTCTTGCAGGGACTCAGTCCAAGTGTCTTGAGTTTATAGGTTTTATCGCTAATCCCTAAAGTTAGCTGCAAATACCCTTCTTAGTCCAAGCATTGTTTCTAGAGCTGCTTTTGTTGCGGGGATTCTGCTCATGCACAGAACTATGCGCAGAAAACCAGGACCTCAGTGTATGGTGGTGTAACAAAAACCCACCTCAGTGCCCAGAAGCCCTATCCGACTAGCAACAGTGCCTCATTCCTTCTGGGTACTACAGCGAAGCTACCAATGAGAAGACAACCCAGAACAAGCGACTTTGGGACCTCTCAGGAATACTGAGAATCAAGAACACTCTTTCATTTTTATTCTCATAAATGGCCACAACGTGAGAAATCAGAGACACGGTATAGTTTAAAATGTTTATTTCAACTACGTGCTCTAAGACGCAGTATCTTTGCTACCATAAGTAAAAAGATGCATAAAATCAATACAATCAGCATTGTTACAATTCCATAAAATACAAAGGGAGAAATCATATTATAATGATAGTGGAACCAGGTCTATAGCGCCTTGTGTACCACCCTCCCCTTGCTAGGAGCTAGGGATTATAATAATAGAAGATCTCTAGGTTAAAACGGGAACTCCATACCTCCAAAGTCAGGTGAAGTGAATCACATCCCAGATCAGCACAGCTCTTTATCGATTGAAAGGTTCTTGCCAAGTGTTAGTCTCATGCATGCAGTGCAATATTAAAAGCACCTGAGTTTCAGAAATCAGCAGCTATGTTCGTGTTGTGTTTAGAGCGTGGGCCGATCAACCTGCATCAACAGCATACATTGTTATTTTAACCTTGAACACTTTGTGCAGACTTGAGCTCGCAGTGTGAGTCTGGAGATGTGAAAAACAGACCGTTCTCATGTGAAGGAAAAGCAAGCAGTTTGCCTTTATAAAGACAGAGACATGTAGTGTTGTGTGCAAAAGCAGCAAAATGGCGTTTGAGCAACTAACTCACTTATGCTAACATAGCAATGTGTGCAGGCAGAACCGTATCCTCAATACACCCTCCCTTGATGGAGCCAATGCACGAAAAGAAACATAAGAAGAATGCAGAGTTCAAGTTCATCCGAGAAAGAAATTAGTTCATTCTTGTCAAAAAATGGGTCACGAGGAAATGAAAGGGGCAAAAAGAAAAGAATGTCTATTAAAAAAGAAAAAAAATGCAAGTGAGAAAAAAATAACACCACGGGGAGAAGCAAAAAACTTGAGTGATGCATCTCATGCTGGATCGTTGCCAATCTAATCCATCAGCGTGTATGCACAGTATGTCGCAACAGCCTCCAAAAGGAAGTCATTGTTATTGTCAGCAAAGAGTTCTGCCATTCAATTTAGTAACGGAAATGAACATACATGTTCTTCAATTGCGGGAGCCTCTAGCACAATCAGAGGACAACTTGCGTTTACTTCAAGATAACTTCGTTCCAGGAAGTCATGCGCAGCCGTATATATGTCCCAATTCGGCAAAACTCAGTGCGCTGCTGCACAGACCATAATCCTGATTCCAGAACAGGCAAACTCATGAGCCACTAAGGGACTCAATAGATGGTCAAAATCAGGAGCAGGAGACACCGTATTTGAGAGACAGAGTTCTAATGCCCCTTCGAATTGGCAATCCAGGCAATGGAACATGGGGAAGCCGCTAAAGATGCTGGAAAAAATAGAATGAAAAAATGCCAGTATCACACCAAATATAGTTTGGAATGAGGTCACAAGGCCGGAGCTAACAGTTCTAAAAAATTGGGCCAGGCCTGTAGTGGTCGAGGCATTAAAGATAGTGTGGATTAAAGTGACAAAATGAAGTGGGAGATCTGTATTTAAAAGCGTGTGTACTTCTGTACACGTGTTAGCAACATGAAGGACAAATGTTTCACAAGAAGAAGTGAGAGCGACTTCTGTTTGAGACAATAAAGCTCTTATTCTGTTCAACTTGTTGAACTCTGCTTTCAGTGTCGGAATGGAAGGCCACATAGAGATATCGAGCCTCCATTGCGGGGGCGGGAAAAGCACATTTGTACAGCAATATACTCGCTGTGAAACAGTGACAATGTACAGAATTCCAGCTAACATCCCGAAGCAAGCTTCATTATTTAAAAGCAAATAGCTATCAGTTGCTAATAGTGGGAATGTTGGTAGGATAGCTGGCACAGGAATTCCCTTCAAAATGCAAGCTAAATTCGGAGCCTCCACATTACACGTCCCGTGCAATTGAACATTCTTGCATACGAGTGAGTGATCAGGTGTGGAAGTGCACTCCTGCCCTTTTAAGTAAACCTCTTAGCCATCCCTCAGACATCTGTATGAGAAGGGCAGAGACCAAACTTTATGGAGAAAAGCGGTACCGAGTGGTTCACATCTACCCAGGGCATAGTGTTTCATACATGAACTAAACTTAAACAGAGGAAAAGGCAATGTTATTAAACCATGGATGAGCCACACAGCTGAATTAGATTCGGCTACAGAAAATGGTAATGGTTCTAATTTTTTTATATGCAATAGAGAATGTGACGCATCCTTCATGGACATGAACTGTTGTTTTTCTGTTAAATTAAACGGTATAAACACTGACGAAATATTAATGTAGTCCCAAGGCACTTTCCCAGATTTTAAAGTTTGTAAGGTCCAAGCAAACTGCGTGATGGACCGCAATTGATTTTGACCATGGAACAAAATAGAAACATCATCTTGCACAATATGCACAACAGATAAAACAATATTATCCAAGGTGTAAATTCTGGAAGAGAGTGTGTTAATGCTATTATCAATGAGAGCAAGCACTTTTTCCAAATTAACTTGGTCTATTGCTCTTAAACAGGAAGCAGCCTCAACCTGCGACAGTTTCCAAACTTCATTGTAAATCGCACATATATATATCTTTTAGATCTTCCACTCACAGGACCCTTAACAAAATCAGTTAAATCAACATTGTCGGTGAACAAAGATAAATGATGTTTAACAGACGAAAGAGTGGATTGTTTCAGCCAATTTTGACATCATTTCCCCACTGACTAGGTGGTAACTGAATGGGAAGTTTCAAAAAGGGATCAGTTCTGTCCTGTGTAAGGCCAGGGGCTAAACCCAGAAAGCCATGTTGACAAGAATCAGAACTTGTTGGCCACAACAGCCAACCCTCAGGATCCAGGGACGAAATGTTAAAGGAGGAATTTGAAATTAAAGATTGTAATTCATCAAGGGATCTATCAGTATGATTCTTCCAATTAGGATAAGCATGCAGATTAGGAATTTTAGGGGTATTCATGTGTTTTGAAGTGGCCAAACTAAGACAAGTTGTTTGTGAGATCGTACTATTTAAAAACAACATGTGGCCCGGAATAAGACATGCTCGGTGTAAAGCTTCAGTGCACTGCCCTTGCAGATGAGAGGCGAAAACCCAAAGTTTTAGATTGTTTAGTGCAATACCAGAAAGAATAGAGGCTTCAAGCTAGATAATTAAAACTTTGTTGTTTTTCTGCATTTTACACAGAAAAGTGACAAAGCCCTGATGACAGTCTGGGAACTGGATTCCTCGGACTAGAAATGCGTCGGCACATCTGAGGGAGCAATCAATATCACTAAGCGTTTGAACTAGCTCTGGCTGGTTGTAAAAGTCAACCTTATATTAGAACGTGCTCCTTCCTTTTCACTTTGTCTCTTCATTCTTTATGAATTCAGATTAACTTTATTGAAAATTTCAATTGTTTGTGTTTGTATAGTGAATTTTTTGTGGATTGTATGATAATTGTGTATATGAATTGTAAATATTTTGTTTGTAAATAGTTAGATGTTGGAATTTAAGTGTATTGAATAAACAGTTGTCTCCTTTTTTTGCAAAACTTTCAAAAGAAGAAT
Source organism: Lissotriton helveticus (assembly GCF_964261635.1). Classification (NCBI taxonomy): domain Eukaryota; kingdom Metazoa; phylum Chordata; class Amphibia; order Caudata; family Salamandridae; genus Lissotriton; species Lissotriton helveticus. The sequence continues at coordinate 2,822,681 of NW_027611714.1, forward strand.
GAATTTTTTTTCCGAAAGAGACATGTATAAATAAAAATACCGGGTCAAACTCAATACGTTTGTGTTTCTCCTATGATCTGAAATACGTTTTTGGAAATTAATTGGGTGTAGACATATTCTTGTGTTTTCTAGTTTATTGCGATCCAGTCTACCCCATACCCTACATGGACCTAACTCCTTTGTTTCACAAAGATACTCCAAAATCAGGCAGTACGACCCATCAGGTTTGGTAACAGTGAAATGAGGATTATTCACGGGTGACACACATGTCTCAATCACACCTTGATATTCTAATTGTTCAAGGATTTCCGCAACGGGGGCTTTAGCCAATCGCCGCATGGGATATTGGGGTTGTGGCTGTGGCATAAACCGCAATGGAATCTCGTGTCTGGGAGAAAGTTTATCCCACCCGACTTGAGTATGGTACAATGCAGGTGCAAGCACCAGAGCACACTCTTCTGCAAAGTTCTGCGGACTGCTCCTCGGGCACATTGTGTGGAAAGCTGGGGAGGGTAACCTCCTCCCCTCTTGGAGCGGCAAAATGAAAAGCGGGGGCCAGTCTGACTCAGCTAACAGAATGTCATATGTAGAGGTCAGATGGTCCCAAAAAATCCCTTTTATTACACGTTGGATATCACCTTCTATTAAAAGAACTATATCATATAGTCTGTCGGGGGAGCCACCCTACTGTCAGCAGTTTCCATTGTGATAAAAGTGTCAGTTGCTGTCACCTTCAGCTATGGACGCAGTGCTTTCCGCACTATTGTAACCTCCGCTGCGCTGTCGAGCAGCGTTAATGCCCATGTCAGGATCCGTAGCTGTGTTCTCACTATCCGTGGCATACCTTACGGATAACGCAGCAACTTTCTTTTTCTGAAAATGAGGGCGTTAACGTGGCAAGTCTTCCTGCTTGCCTTTACCATCAGACCGGCGGGGCTGCTCACGTCCTTGTGGGGAACCCCGACCCCTGCCGTGTTCTCCTCCACCAGCTTGCGCGCGATGTTTCCTGTGAAGAACGAGGAGAACGTTGCTCAGGAACCTGAAATCTATCAGGAGACCTAATTCTTGCGTGGTCGCACAAATCATAAGTGCGCTCAGTATTTATTTATTTATGACATTTCTTATTTATTTATGTCATTTATTAAGCGCGAACAAATGCCTGTGGGCGTCTCGGCGCTAAGATATCTGCGAATGATTCTCCTACTGCCAGGGTAGATCTTGTGTTACTGGTTGAACAGCCAGGTCTTTAGCTGTTTGCGGAAGGTCCAAAATGAGGGGCAGGTTTTTATTGACTGGGGTAAGGAGTTCCATAGTTTCGGAGCCGAGACCAAGAACCTCCGATCCCCCCAGGAAACAGTTTTGGTGCGGGGAACCACTAGATCGTTTAGGGTAGAGGAATGTAAAGATCTCGATGGACGGTAAGGAGTCAGATGTTGTTTGAAAAATGAGGGTCCTTGATTGTGCAGAGACTTATACACAATGCAGAGAGTTTTAAACGTAATCCTGTTTCTGATATGAAGCCAGTGTAACTTTCTAATGGTGTCGGTCGCTGACTTATATTTGGGAATTCTGGCCAAGAGTCTAGCTGCTGAGTTTTGGACAGTTTGCATTTTATTGATGACCCTTACTTGGGCATTTGCAAACAGGGCATTACAGTAGTCCAGCGTAGGCAGCACTAAGGAGGTCACCAGAGTTTTACCGGCCGTTTCAGGGAGGAAGGGGATGATTTTCTTTATAAGGCGCAATTTATGGAAGGCTGAGGATGCAATTTGGTTGGCGTGAAAAACAAAGTTGAGACGGTCGTCAAAGACGACTCCCAAGTTCCTCACCTTGCTAGCAGGTTTAGGCGGAATTCCGAAGGCGGTGGGCCACCATACGGAGGACCAACCTGGGTTAAGTTGTCCGAATATGACGACTTCCGTCTTATCGGAATTAAATTTTAAACATTTGGGGGCTATCCAGTCCCCAATTGCCAACATACCTTCTTTAAAGTTTTCTGCTACCTTATCGCCGTTGTTTTTGATGGCCAAGACCAACTGCGTGTCATCCGCATAGGAGGTAAGGCTCATCCCGGTGCACAGACATAATATCGACTCCAAAATATCGTCTGGACAGAATATCGAGTTTTAAATATCGTTTGGAGAAAATATCGACTAGACAGAATATCGACAGCCAAAATATCGTTTTTAAGGTAAGTGAAGTAATATCGACTGTAAATAATATAGACAGTGAAAATATCCAAGTATATAATCTAGATAGTAAAAAATATAGTTTTTTAAATAATATTTAATTATTTATAGTGTGTTTATGTTATAATATGTGTGAAAAGTGTCAATTTTTTTTTTTTTTTTTTAATTAATTATTTTTTTAATTATTGTGTAATTTAATTCTGTAGCGGGTTGTGGGTTTATAGGGGAATAGGGTGGGAAGTAATTTAATTATAATTAATTAAATATGTCAATTTATTAATTGGTAGTAATAATTAATTAATTGGTAATTAAATAATATATGTTAATTATTTAAAATTTAATTGGTAATTAATTTTATTTAATTGATTAATTGCTAATTATGTTAATTAAAATAATTTATTTTCTCTAGCGGGTTGTGGGTTTATAGGGGAATAGGGTGGGAAGTAATTTAATTATAATTAATTAAATATGTAAATTTATTAATTGGTAGTAATAATTAATTAATTGGTAATTAAATAATATATGTTAATTATTTAAAATTTAATTGGTAATTAATTTTATTTAATTGATTAATTGCTAATTATGTCAATTAAAATAATGTATTTTCTCTAGCGGGTTGTGGGTTTATAGGGGAATAGGGTGGGAAGTAATTTAATTATAATTAATTAAATATGTTAATTTAATAATTGGTAGTAATATTTAATTAATTGTTAATTAAAACATGTTTGTTAATTAATTAAAATGTAATTGGTAATTAATTTTATTTAATTGATTAATTGCTAATTATGTTAAATGAAAGGGGTATTTTTAGGGTTCAGGGTCAGTTTTCAGTTTTTGGGTAAAGGGGTATTTTTAGGGTTCAGGGTCAGTTTTCAGTTTTTGGGTAAAGGGGTATTTTTAGGGTTCAGGGTCAGTTTTCAGTTTTTGGGTCAAGGGGTATTTTTAGGGTTCCGGGTCAGTTTTCAGTTTTTGGGTCAAGGGGTATTTTTAGGGTTCAGGGTCAGTTTTTAGTTTTTGGGTAAAGGGGTATTTTTAGGGTTCAGGGTCAGTTTTGGGTTTTTGGGGTACATATACAATATTGCCTATTATTTAATTAAATGTTGTTACTATATATATATGTTTTAAGAAATATGATTAAAAATATATATTTTTTTTTACTTTCATTAAATATTTAATTATTAAAAGTTATTTTAAGTATTGTTAATTATATTTTAGTAATTAATTTTTTATATTAATGTAATTAAACATTGTTTTTAGTAAAGTCGATATTTTTTACAACGATATTTTTGTAAACGATATTTTGTAGTCGATATTTTTGTACTTACCTGTTTGTACATACAAACTCGATATTTTTGTAGTAGATATTTTCACCTCGATATTTTGGGTACTCGATATTGTGGTAGTCGATATTCTTTCAGTGATCCGCTCATCCCATATGCTCGAATCAATCAATCAATCAATCAGGTCATTTGTATAGCGCACTACTCACCCGTAGGGTCTCAAGGCGCTGGGAGGGGGGGGGGTGCCGCTACTGCTCGAACAGCCAGGTCTTGAGCTTCTTCCTGAAGGAGAGGTGGTCTTGGGTCAGGCGCAGGTTGGTCGGAAGTGAGTTCCAGGTCTTGGCGGCCAGGTGGGAGAAGGATCTTCCTCCTGCTGTCGCTCTTCGGATGCGGGGGACGGCGGCGAGGGCGTGGTTGGTTGATCTGAGGAGGCGCTTGGGAGTGTAGAAGTTGATCCGGTTGTTGAGGTAGCTCGGGCCTTGGTCGTGTAGGGTTTTGTGTGCGTGGGTGAGGAGCCGGAAGGTGATTCTCTTGTTGACCGGGAGCCAGTGCAGATCTCTCAGGTGTCCGGAGATGTGGCTGCGTCGGGGGATGTCGAGGATGAGTCTCGCCGAGGCGTTCTGGATCCGCTGGAGTCTCTTCTGGAGTTTGGCAGTGGTTCCGGCGTAGAGGGCGTTGCCGTAGTCCAGTCGGCTGGTGACGAGGGCTTGGGTGACCGTCTTCCTCGTCTCGGTGGGGATCCACCGGAAGATCTTACGTAGCATGCGCAGGATGTTGAAGCATGACGAGGAGACGGCGTTGACTTGTCTGGTCATGGAGAGGGAGGAGTCCAGGATGAAGCCCAGGTTGCGTGCGTGGTCCGTCGGTTTGGGTGCGGTGCCCAGGGCGGGGGGCCACCAGGAGTCGTCCCAGGCGGAGGGCGTGGAGCCCAGGATGAGGACCTCCGTCTTGTCTGAGTTCAGTTTCAGGCGGCTGGTCGTCATCCAATCGGCTACGTCTCTCATCCCTTCGTGCAGGTTGGCTCTGGCGGTGGCGGGGTCGTTGGTCAGGGAGAGGATCAGCTGGGTGTCGTCGGCGTAGGAGATGATGTTCAGGTTGTGTTGGCGTGCGATGGCCGCGAGGGGGCTCATGTAGACGTTGAAGAGGGTTGGGCTCAGCGAGGATCCCTGGGGTACGCCGCAGATGACTTTGGTGGCCTCTGACTTGTACGGTGGTAGGCGGACTCTCTGTGTTCTTCCGTCGAGGAAGGAGGTGATCCATTCCAGTGCCTTCTCCTGGATTCCGATGTTTCTGAGGCGCTGTACTAGGGTGCGGTGGCAGACAGTGTCGAAAGCCGCGGAGAGGTCCAGGAGGATGAGGGCCGCTGTTTCTCCGTTGTCCATCAGAGTTCGAAGGTCGTCGGTGGCGGCGATGAGGGCGGTCTCGGTGCTGTGGTTCGCTCGGAAGCCGGACTGTGAGGGGTCGAGGGATCCATTCGTCTCGAGGAAGGCGGCCAGCTGTTTGTTGACGGTCTTCTCGATGACTTTGGCCGGGAACGGGAGGAGCGAGATGGGACGGTAGTTCTTGAGGTCGGTGGGGTCTGCTGTGGGTTTCTTGAGGAGAGCGCTGAGTTCGGCGTGCTTCCAGCTCTCAGGGAAGGTGGCGGAGTCGAAGGAGGTGTTGATGATGTCCCGCAGGTGGGGTGCGAGGACAGCGTCGGCTTTGTTGAAGACGTGGTGAGGGCAGGGGTCAGTCGGAGATCCGGAATGGATGGAGTTCATGGTGCGGATGGTGTCTTCGGTGCTGATCGGGGTCCAGGTGCGGAGGGTGGTGGATGGTGGCGTCGTTGCGGTTGTGGCTTGCGTTGGTTGGTTGTTGAAGCTGTTGTGTATGTCCGTGATCTTGTTGTGGAAGTAGGACGCGAGGGAGTTGCAGAGGTCTTGCGACGGTGTGATGTCGTTGTTTCCGGCGTTGGGGTTGGAGAGCTCTTTCACGATGTTGAAGAGTTCCTTGCAGTTGTGTGCGTTGTTGTCCAGCCGGTCCTTGTATGCGTTTTTCTTGGTGGCGCGGATCAGTTGGTGGTGTTTCCGGGTGGCGAGCTTGAGGGTGGTCATGTTGTCCGTCGTTGGTTCCCTTCTCCAGGCTTTCTCGAGGGCTCGACAGTTCTTCTTGGAGCACTTGAGTTCGTCGGTGAACCATGGTGTTTTTCTGCTGCAGGATCTGCTGGGCGGGGTCCTTAGAGGGGCGAGTTCGTCCGCGCAGTTGCTGATCCACTTCGTGAGGTTGTCGGCGGCCTGGCTGGGGTTCGCTGAGCTGGCGGGAGGGTGCTGGCTCAGGGAGGCGGTGAGCTGGTCGGCTGTGATCTTGTTCCAGCTTCTTCGGGCAACCTGTTGCTGGTGGTGGTGGATCGTCGTTCTTCTGAAGGTGAAGTGGACGCAGCTGTGGTCCGTCCAGTGGAGTCCTGTTGCGTGGCTGAAGGTGACGTCTTTGCTGGATGAGAAGACGGCGTCGAGTGTGTGTCCGGCGAGGTGGGTGGGGGTGGTCACCAGTTGCTTGAGTCCGAGGTTGTCGAGGTTGTCGAGCAGGGTGATGGTGTTGCGGTCGTTGTTGTTCTCCAGGTGGAAGTTGAGGTCCCCCAGGAGGATGTAGTCGGCGGAGGGGAGAGCGTGCGGGCTGACGAAGTCGGCGATGTCCTCGCTGAATCTGTTAGCTAGGTCCGACACGTAGATATTAAAGAGTGTCGGACTTGGGGATGAGCCTTGTGGTACCCCGCATGGCAGAGACAAGTTGGACGATTGGAAGGGGCCCAGTGTGACAGCCTGGGTTCCGTCAGACAGAAAAGATGCCAGAAGTTCCTTGGCTGTGTGTTGAATGCCCATGTTATCAACACGGTCGACCAAAATCGAGTGATCGACCGTGTTGAAAGCAGCCGATAAATCAAGCAGTATTAGTACTGCTGTTCCACCATGATCTCGGATGGATCTTGTAAATGGGTGAACATTTCATTAAGCATTTCAGTAAGACTTTTCATTAAAATAATAACCATCTCATCTAAGCAATGAAACATTAACTAACCCTGCCTGTCGCATCAGACTCTTTGGCAGGCAAAGGGGTAATTGTATAAACCTGGAGGATCCTACAAGAAGCGACTATAGTATTGCGTTTAAGTAACACATCAAACCTCTCATGGACGCTTTTCCTAGAAAGTAATAAAACATTCCAGCAAGTACTTATCAATCTAACAAGGAACTTCAAAGAACACAGCCTTTAGTCATCAACCACAAGCCTTTCTTCTTGTGAATACAGATCGGTTTGCGACCCAGATCAGATCATCAGAATATTATGGAAGTCCACCTCTGCAAGAAAATTCAGTACAGTAAAGTGACTCTCCCTCTCATTAACTGGCTGGCAAATATGGTACACTTTAAACATATCAGGCTTGTAAATACGGTACACTTTGAACATATCAGGCTTGTAAATATGGTGCACTACGATATAATTGTGAGAAGTTGGCCTGGTATATGATGCTCACTAGTTCTAGTGATCACCTTGTACCATGCCAAGCAACCCTTATGATGATTGGTTGTAAGTCAATCTTATAGACCAGCTATGCTAGTAGTAGGTGGACAAAGCAGTCTTAGACTAAACTCTGAAAGGCATGTGAAGCAAGCTGTTTTACCATATACAACCCCCTTGAATACCAAATGAAAGGACACCACACAGATATATATTGAAAATATATATAGATTTATTAACTACAAATATCCCCAGGACTCTTTATGAGCACAGAAGCACAAGCGTTAAACACAAGACAGTTTAAAATACACAAAAGTTGCACAATATGGATGAGCCCTTGGGGCCACCTAAATCATATACTAAGAAAGTGGTATAAGAGATACCAATCGAAAAGGAAATAGGCCTAGGGCCTTGGGAATCGCTGGAGCTGATCGGGACTAGCAGTGACTAAGTCGGGAAAGGCCCGCGGGACTCGGGTGCAGTGTTTAAAGTGCATGCACTCACCAATGCAATGTCTATGGTGCATAAAAGTTATAAAGTTAGTTAGAAAGGAACCTTCCGAGTGACCTAGAGGAGTGAAACTTAAGACACAGACACTAGAGGTGTGTACCAGTGTGGGAACACCGGCGTTGCTGAGTTACCTCACCCACAGGACGCGGGTGCATAGGGTCGAAGTAGTGTCGGGTTTCGTCACGCTGGCCGATGGTGATTGGAGCTGAAGATGCTGCAGGCGGCTCGATGTAAAGAGTTCCGGTGGATCCAAGGGTGGATCTGAAGTTGTGAAGACCTGAAAGCAGAGGGGACAATGTTCAAAGTCACTAGCCAGTGACTACCGTGGAACCAGGATGGAACCAGGTGATGTCGGGTGCAATCTGTCGGGATTGAAAGCAGCACAAGAACCCGCAAGCGCCACTAACCTGACTCCGATGGCCAGCAGAGATGATAGACGATAGTCCTCCCTACTCCGCACTGCACAAACCCCAACAATGGAATTATACCCACTATTCGAGTATGTACAGAAAGGGGCCGGGAGGTGGTTTGGCATCGGGGGATCTGGTACTTCTGGTATCGTCTGGTCGATATACCCACGAGGTTACCGGTACTGGGACACTGCAGACGGAGGAGAGGACAGAGAGCAAGAAATTAATACCACAACCGTAACTGTCTGAACTCTTGTCCCCCCCCTTTGATTCTGAACTCACCAGTTTCTCAACCCCATGTAACCGAGAATAAATCCAAAAATACACTCTGCACGCTTGTGGAGATGTTGCCAGAAATACGGAGAAGTTAGCTTCACTTCTCGACCTAGAACACAGTTGCCTAGGGTAGATATAAGAGGGCTAATTGTACTCGGCGTTAATAGACACGCTTCGTGAGAACCACAATACTCCTTGTGGAAAGGTGTAGCCCAAGTTGCAGTCAGTGTCAGTAAACATGGACAGAGAGAATTGGAACCCCCCGGTACATAAACTATAATGGAAGATGCTTCTGCACCAAACTTAAACAAATATCAATAACCAACAATACAATATGGTAGGAGGCGAGCCCGCACTCCTCAGGAATACTTGCGCGGCAATATACGGCTTGTAACAATGATTCTACTGGAATTCTGACCACGCTGGCTCTTCGTCGGCGCTGGTTGCACAAACGATAACTGACCACGCTGGCTCTTCGTCGGCGCTGGTTGCACAAACGATAACTGACCACGCTGGCTCTTCGTCGGCGCTGGTTGCACAAACGATAACTGACCATGCTGGCTTTTCGTCGGCGTAGATAAAGGTAACTCAACTCAGAGAGAACAAACCAACTGCTAACGAGAGAACACGGAACAAGATTGACAAGCCCCGTTATGTTCCGGAGGTGGAGCTTAAATAAGGTCCTCCCATTGATTCAACCCCCAGCGCCGGATGGCCTTCTGGGACTTGTAGTATTTCCGTAAGGGGCGTTCAGTACGGAATCTTTTGCATTTGGCAGTGTCGATGGTGGCGATCACTACAGAACCCCCTCTCGAGGACCGCCGTCTCGGCGGACGTCCTGGCTTACCGGGATACTGCTCATGGAATTGTTCAACCAAATAGGGACAATGTAGATGGTCCACAGGTTCCCAGGTCCTGTCTTCGGGGCCAAATCCTTTCCAATCAACCAGGTACTGAATCCTGCCACGTACCATGCGAGAGTCCAGGATGGCCAGTACCTCATATTCCTCATGTCCTTCAACTTCCACAGGACGAGGACGTTCAGGCAACCTCACGCTTGGAAGACAAGGACGTAGGAGCGACACATGAAACACTGGATGAATCGTCCACGACACTGGCAACGAGAGTTTCATGGCTACCGCATTTATTACCTCACAAATACCATAGGGACCAACATATTTAGGTTTCAATTTCGTAAGTCCCTTAATGTGCAGGTTGCGCGTAGAAACCAGACTTTGTCTCCAACCTTATACTCAGGTTCCGGGGATCGTCTCTTATCAGCAAAAAGCTTCTGGGCTGTTTGGGCTTTTTCCAAATTGTTCCGCGCCTCGATCAGAATCGCCTGAAGATGTGCATGATGTTCATGGATGGCCGGAACCAAGGATTCAGCCGGCCATTCAAATGGAAGCATGTTCGGGTGGAATCTATAAAGGCAAAAGAACGGAGAACAACCCAGGGTGGTATGTACAGCGTTATTATAGGCGAATTCCGCTAACCACAAAAGGATGGTCCAATCAGAGGTGTTTTGTAACATAAAACATCGCAGGTATTGTTCAAGAGTCTGATTCAGACGTTCCGTTTTACCATCAGTTTGCGGATGGTAGCTGGACGAGAGACGAGCATCTATCTGCAGAATGGTACATAGAGCCTTCCAAAAACGAGAGGTGAATTGTGTTCCACGATCCATAATTAACACACTCGGCAATCCGTGTGGTCGCACGATGTGTTGCAGGAAGACTTTAGCTAACTCACTGGAGGAAGGCAGACCAGGTAAAGAGATAAAATGTCTCATTTTTGTAAGATGGTCAACTACCACCAGAATGACTGTCTGTTTCTCACAAGGGGGCATTTCCACAATAAAATCCATAGACAAGGTATGCCATGGTTTGGGTGGAATCGGTAACGGCTGCAACAGTCCTGGCGGTTTGATATGACTGGCTTTTCCCTGTGCACAGATCGCACAGTTTTTTACATACTCCTTGGAATCAGCTCTGACACCAGGCCACCAAAATGATCGTTCCACATTAGCGGTGGTCTTGTGAATGCCCATGTGTCCCCCTAAAGCAGAATCGTGTGCCCATTCTAAAACCTTGCGTTGTAACACGGTTCGGGGTATGTATAAGGCATGGTAATGATATGCTAACTGATCTTTTTCTCATCGGTTGGCAGGCTCTTCTTGTACCCAAGATGCTATGTCCTGGTCAGTTAGGGCGACTCGAACGTCTTCTAGAAAATCTTCGAAGGTGATTAAGGCAATAGACAGTTCCGATTGTTCGGTCCCCTTAAGAATGAAAGGGGGTTCAGTGGGAATCACTGCTCCTTCATCTTCCAACCTGGAGAGCGCATCCGCTTTTCCGTTACGGGTCCCGGGTCTATACTTGATCACAAAGTCAAAGTCTGAGAAGAAGAGGGTCCACCTCAGTTGACGAGGAGTCAAAGCCTTTGCTGTTTTCAAAAACAACAGATTACGATGATCTGTGATGATTTCTACGGTATGTTATGCCCCTAGGAGGTAGTGTCTCCATTCTTCGCATGCTCTCTTGATGGCTAGGAGCTCTTTGTCAGTGATGGTATAATTGACTTCACACGGTATGAGCTTCTTAGAGTAATATGCCACGGGGTGAAGCTGACCTGTGGTAGGGTGACGTTGGGACAGAACTCCACCGAGGGCATACTGTGATGCGTCAGTTTCCAGCACGAATGGCATCTTAGGGTCTGGATGTCGGAGAATGGGTGCTCGGGTAAACTTCTCTTTAAGAAGTTGAAATGAGTTCTCAGCTGCCTCTCCCCATTTGAAAGGGACATTTTTCCTCAAAAGGGCAGTGATAGGATGTATGACCTTAGAGAAATCCTGAATGAATCGTCGATAATAGTTGGCAAAACCAAGAAAGCTCTGCATTGACTTGACGTTTCGTGGCGTTTTCCAAGTTAGAATGGCATTGACCTTACTCATGTCCGTTCGGAACCCCTGAGCATCGATCACGTATCCCAAAAAGGCAACTTGTTGAACATGAAAAAGGCATTTCTCCAACTTGGCATACAGCGAGTTCTGTTGTAGCCGTTCCAACACTGTTCTTACATGTGTGATGTGGTCTAACAGAGATGCAGAATATATCAAAATATCGTCAATATAAACCACACAAAATGACTCCAAACACCCCCTTAACACCTCGTCCATAAAGAACTAGAAGGCGAGCGGGGCGTTGCAGAGGCCACAGGGCATCACCCGGTATTCGTAGAGACCAAACTTAGTTCTAAATGCAGTCTTCCACTCATCCCCCTTCTTCACGCGTACAAGATGGTAAGCCCCGCGGAGATCAAGTTTAGTGAAATAGCGAGCTCCCTTCAACAGATCCATCAACACAGGAATTAGGGGCAAAGGGTAACGGTTCTTGATTGTTACTCTGTTTATGGCTCGATAGTCTATACAAGGTCGCAACTCATCGCAGTCCTTCTTAGGTATAAAGAACATGGGCGAAGAAGCAGGAGAGGTGGAGTGTCTAATAAACCCAGACGCCAGATTGTCCTCTAGGTAGGTCTTTAGATATAGTGTCTCCTTTTCCGTCAGGGCATACACCCTGCTGCAAGGGATATCCGCACCCGGAATCAGGTCTATCCGGCAATCGTAGGTGCGATGAGGAGGCAATTGGGTGGCCTTTTGTTTGTCAAACAAGGCGTGAAATTCACGGTACTCATTTGGTAATGCTGTTGCACAGCAAAAGGAATCAACGGAACATGCACCAGCTAAATAAGCAGCGGGTGATGGATTAGGTGGGACGTCATGGTTTATCTTGTCTCTACAATGTTCTTTACAATACTCAGAAGTCATCCTGACTGTACGAGATGACCAGCTTACCTTAGGGTCATGCAGCGTGAGCCAGGGCACACCCAGAATGAGACGGAACTGCGGGGCATCTATGAGGTCGAACTGGATGTACTCACAATGATCCTCTCCAATTCTCATCCAATTCTCATTAATAAAGCAAGCGTATGGTACGTTACAGGGCCTGATGAAAGTACAGTACCATCCACTGCTTTAACGGTGTCAGGCGTACGTTTCTTTCCACAGGGGATACCCAATCGGAATGCATAGTCTTGGTCGATATAGTTCCCTGTAGCCCCCGAGTCCAACAAGGCATCGACTCTTAATGAGTCCTGATTAGCTACCCATAGAGAAACACTCACGTTCCTATGGGCGACTGCAGGGTGAAGGGTATTTGCCACATAAGGGGAGACCATGTTAGGTGGTCGTCTCAAATCAGAGGTCTCTATCTGATCCGAGACCTTCAGTTTTCCGACGGTTCACTTGAGGTAAGAGCGGCCTGTACTCGAGGAAGGGGATTCTTCCCCGGAACGTAGTTCCTGGCTCTACATTCATTAATGAATTGCACACCTTTGCCACAATATAGGCAAAGTTTGAGTCTCCGTCGCCTGTCCCTTTCTTCCCTGGTGAGAGGACCCCGGATTCCCCCGATTTGCATGGGTTCCGGCCCTTCTGGTGTCTTTGATTTTTCCTCACCCCCCGGCCAGGGTTTAACCATGGGGTATGAGTATCTATTGTCTCCCCTGTTTCGATCCCCTTTTCGTTCCAGCAATCGGTGATCCAGTTGGACGGTCAAATCTATTAATTCCTCACAAGTAGAAGGCAATTGCACCACCTGTGCTAATACGTCCAATTCTCCCCGTAGGCCTTGATAAAACAAAGAAATCCGCTTCTGAGCCGGCCAGTCCGTTTCTACGATAAGGCGGTTAAATGTGGTTATATATGACAACAGATCCTGGGATCCTTGTCTTAAGGTCATCAATTCGCGATCTACGGACAACATATGGGACTTCCTGTCAAATAATTTTCGTAGTTCCAGGCAGAATTCGGAGAAATTATGCAAAACAGGGTCATTCTTTTCCAGTAAGGGGATGGTCCAACTGGACGCATTCCCTCCCATGTAGGACATCATGAAGGCTGTTTTGGAAGCCTCATCCTGAAAAACCATAGGCTTACATAGGAAATGAAGACGACATTGATTCAAAAATGTCTCAAATTTTCGAGGGTCTCCATAAAACCTTTCGGGAGGAGCTAGAGGTATTCCATGATTTTGGATTATATGGACCGTGGGATTGGTCTCGGTAGAAGTGGAAGGGGCTGCAAACGAACCCCCTGGTTGGAAGGAAGAAGGCGGCGGCAAGGTAGCCGGCCTAATCAACGGTTTCACTACCTGCTCTTTAGGTGCAAGATCGGACATCTCTTTACGTAGATCAGAGACCTCTTTGTATAAGGCCTGGTTCTCTGCACGAGAGGTTTGGACTTCTTGTTGTAGTTCTGTAAAGCTCTCCAACAAGGAAGTGAGTATGGTATTTGTATCCATCGTCTAGGCTGGGCTGTATTCTTGTTTTCTAAAACAACAGTGGTCCCATGCAAGGATAAAATGCAGTATCAATAAATATAGACGCGAATCCAATCTATATTTTAGAGTGACATGTCCAGCCGGACAGAGGTCATTCAAGTTTACTCAATAAACAAGTATCCAAAATATAACAAGAATACCTTCCACAATGCCCCTGTGAGGTACACAAGCCTGTGCCCAACACTTGCGGGGTAAGTACAGGTGAAGAAGTGATAGAGACAGTTTAAAGGCAAAACAACGTTTTTCTGCTTACACATTCATTGCACAGAAAATATCAAGTTGCACCATTACATTAATTTAACAATCAAATATGTTTGTATAAGGTGCATGAGCGAGTCGACGGCGTTTCGGTTCCCCTAAAGGATAATTGGAACCATCATCAGGACAAAAACAAATTATTTGCCTTATAGCACTAAACCTCAAATTGCCTAAAGGAAATAGGGAAAGAGTAAGAAAAATGACATTTAAAGAAACAGGACAATAACATTTAAATTTCATGAAGTGACTCTTGGTGCAGGGTGTAACAACATACTCCTTCCATGCAGAGTGAAGTTATTACGCCGTTTTCTATAGGTGAAAAATCGGTGTTGGCTATGAAAATAAGAACCTAGTTCCATCTGTCAGTCTGACGTGACCCAGGGATTTTTAGCGCGAATACTATCATGCAATACGTAGTGAACAGGCACGTTTGGGCAAAGTGAGCACGGTGCTTGGGGGGCTGCAGTGCCTATTTAGGACAGTGAGGGGAGACGGAAACACTAGAATCGCGTGCTTACCGAGGCAGTACAAAAATGGACCCATGCGAGTCGATGCTCAGTATGGTCCGGTCCAGCACGCCTCTACAATTCAAAAATCTGAATGTTAGAGGTCAGGCATCTTTATGCCGGTTAAAGGTCTAAAAAGTGAAGAGCGAACTGAGGCCAGTCTTACCGAATGAAGGGCTGCCGGGGTCCGTGTTACTCAGTCGCAACCGGACGGCGCCAGGGTAAGCCTGTGGGAGTCAGGAAACGTGTTAGGATCCGAACCTCGAACTGTCTAACGAAGTAAGGGGCAGAGCCAGGCTGCAAGGCTTACCTGAATCGGCGTTCATGGAGGTATTCCCTGGCGTGCTGTTGTGCTCAAACCAGGAAGTAAAGAAGGGGCGGGTGTATCGTGATTGGCCAGTGCTCGTGAGGGAACAGTCATAGAGATAAACAAGGGGTGCCTGGTGCGGGAGCCATCTTAGGTGAAGTGATATCCATGCACAGTGACATTTCGGAATCCATACTTTACAAGAAACGTTTCTGGAACAATAAAGTGCGCGGCACTAATTCCAAAGTTTTGAAAAATAAGTCTGATCAGTCTAAATTAGAGCAGTCCATTCCTCTTGAAGATTCAAGCCCGAGTTCAAGCTGTCTGTCTTCAATATCCATTTTAATTCTTCTCTGTTCAGCAGGCGCGTTAGGTCGCCCCCTCTTGGTGGTATTCTGATTTGTGTAATGACCATCCAGCGAATTTCATTTTCAGTGTGCCCTCTGCTTTCAAAATGTTCAACCAGGGGTGCATTTGCAGTTTTGCACCTGATGCGGCTCCGATGCTGGGATATCCGTTGTTTAATCTTTTGTTTCGTCTGGCCCACATATATTAAGTTGCATGGACATAGAATAGCATAAATGAGATTAGAGCTATTACAATTTGTCAGAGTATGCAGTTCATTCTTTACATTTTTATAAACAAATTCTTTACTCTCAATTGTTAGGTCACAAACCACACAGGAGCCACATTTGAAATGGCCCAAGACGGGTGGTAGCGACCAATGGTCATGTAGGGTGATATTCCTACCAATTGAAGGTGGTAACGCTGCCCTTACCAATTGATCTTTAAGATTTTTACTTTTCTTGAAAGCAAAAAGTGGGGTGTCCCAGTTGAGAGGGCCTGAATTCAAGATGTGCCAGTTTTTTCTTATGCACTGTTTTACCCTGTTGGATATGGAAGAAAATGTGGTCACACACACTACTTTATTCTGACTCTCACTTTGTCTAGGCTCCAGTAGCACGTCGCGGGGACAGTACCAAGCTCTTTTCATAGCGTGTTTTATTAGACGCTTGGGGTAGCCTCTGAACCTGAGTTTCTCAGATAGTGTATCCGCCTCAGTGAAGTAGTCCTCTTTCTTGAAACAATTCCTTCTCAGCCTCAGGAATTGTGAATAAGGTAGACTATCCCTAAGCGCTCTTGGATGACAACTATTGTAACTAAGGAGGGTATTCCTCTCAGTAGCTTTGCGAAATAGGGATGTGTATAGGAGGCCCTCATGATGTTGAATAGTTAGGTCTAGAAAGGGTATACTATCTTTGTTGTGAGATATTGTAAAAGTAAGGCCATTACAGTTATTACTAAGCCAGTGTGTTAGGCCTGGTAAATCTTCAATAGCGCCATCCCAAATTAAAAAGATGTCGTCTATGTAGCGCTTCCAGACGTGTATACCCTGATGAAATGGGTTACTGCCAGACAGTATGGTATGTGTTTCCAGCCAGTCCATGTATAGAATTGCCAGGGTAGGAGCAAAAATGGCGCCCATGGAACAACCACGCACCTGCTGATAGTAATCGATGTCATAGAGGAAAAAATTCTGTGTAAGACAGACCTCCAGTAGCTGTATTATGAATAGGGTAGGTACCCTGTGGGGACGATTCCTTGTGTTTAATATGCTTTCCATTACAAGCAATGAGTCTCTCTGAGGGATATTAGTATATAGAGACTCTACGTCTAGTGTACATAGAGTCTCATGTTCGGGGTCAAAAGAAAGGTTTTCAATCAAATTAATCATGTGCATGCTATCTCTAATATAGCACGCAGTTGTTGGCACAAAGTCCTTCAAAAAGAAATTAACATAGTGGCCCAAAGGTTCTAAGACTGACCCACACCCAGACAGTATTGGTCGACCCGGGGGATTGTCCAGCCTTTTATGGATTTTTGGTAGTGTATAAAGAACAGGAGTTCTCGGGGTGACAGTGTTCAGGAAATTATATTCATGCTTGCTTAAGATACCAGTCTCAAGCCCTTCCATAGTAATAGTTTTAATGAGTTTCTGAATATCCTTAGTAGGATTGCAAGGTAATCTACAGTAGTGGTCAGTATTGGATACCTGGCGTAAAAGCTCATTCTTGTAGTTTTCAAGGTCCTGAAGCACTATCCCCCCTCCTTTATCCGCAGACTTAATAATCAGGTTGGTATTGTTCTTAAGAGAATTGATTGCCAACTTCTCTTCCAACGAGATGTTATAGGGTATAAAGAGATGGGATTTCTCTATATTGGAGACTTCCGTCAGAATCACTTTTTCAAAAGTTATAATCTCTTTAGGGATCATGCTGGATGTAGGAGAGAAGGTAGATGGGGGGCGAAAAGGAGTCGTGACACTCTTGGGCTCCATTGGGTTAAGCTCAAAATATGAGCGTAGTCTCAATTTCCTAAAGAAGACAAGTAGTTCAGATTGTAGGTTTAGAAAATTCGGGTAGGTGGTTGGGACAAAAGATAACCCTTTGCTAAGGATGGACAATTCCTGGGTCGACAAGGCATGGTTAGAGATATTAAAGATTGGGATAACATTCAGATTAGCAGAATTTGTTACCACTGATAAAACTTCTGCCTGGTCTGGCGTTCCACTGGAGGGTTTTGCCATCGTTTCTGTTGCTTCACCCTGCCTCTTTTCTGGGGTTCTGGATTGCCCCTGGATAAAAAAGGAATCTGATTAGGTCGATGTCCACTGCCCCCCTCACCAGGATCCGAACTATCGGATGAATCTGCTGAAGAGTCGGTGAATCATTAGTTTCGTCTTGATCAGAGAATAGGGATGGACCTGCACAGATTTTGTTAATATATTCGAGTGAATATAGGGGGGCTGTGTCAGACATCACAGTAAGAAAGGAAATGGGATCAAGACGAAACTAATGTTACAAGCAGTACTAATCTCTCTGATGAGCTTGAAAAACAAAAGAAAAAATATGTGAGACTTGAGTTGATGACCTTAATGCTTACCCAATACCTTAAATCCAACACGATTCCCCTTGGCCTCCAGGTTAGAAACATTCCAGGAGTCTTTACGGACAATCCAAAATATATATCAGGCTTTAGTGGCATAGGTACCACCTGTTCCAGGCACTGGCTAGTGCTAGGGATAGAAATTGCAGGAGAGGAACTCAAAAAACTTGAAGAAACTATCCAAGACTTAGAGAAGCAAATAGTTGATGACAAGACTATCACTGATGTAAAGGCCTTATTAGAGAAAATTGGAAAAACAGTCTCTGAATTTCATCGCATTGAGCAAACTAAAAAATCAAATAAGGTCAAAAAAGACATCAAGCTCTTTACTTTAGAGCGTGCTTATCCATACTTAAACAAAGACTTCTATACAAATCGTAACTTTCAGCAACATCAGCAAACCCCGAGACCCTGGGGACGGTTTAACAAAAGGAATACTGTGGTGGGATTCACCGACTCTTCAGCAGATTCATCCGATAGTTCGGATCCTGGTGAGGGGGGCAGTGGACATCGACCTAATCAGATTCCTTTTTTATCCAGGGGCAATCCAGAACCCCAGAAAAGAGGCAGGGTGAAGCAACAGAAACGATGGCAAAACCCTCCAGGGGAACGCCAGACCAGGCAGAAGTTTTATCAGTGGTAACAAATTCTGCTAATCTGAATGTTATCCCAATCTTTAATATCTCTAACCATGCCTTGTCGACCCAGGAATTGTCCATCCTTAGCAAAGGGTTATCTTTTGTCCCAACCACCTACCCGAATTTTCTAAACCTACAATCTGAACTACTTGTCTTCTTTAGGAAATTGAGACTACGCTCATATTTTGAGCTTAACCCAATGGAGCCCAAGAGTGTCACGACTCCTTTTCGCCCCCCATCTACCTTCTCTCCTACATCCAGCATGATCCCTAAAGAGATTATAACTTTTGAAAAAGTGATTCTGACGGAAGTCTCCAATATAGAGAAATCCCATCTCTTTATACCCTATAACATCTCGTTGGAAGAGAAGTTGGCAATCAATTCTCTTAAGAACAATACCAACCTGATTATTAAGTCTGCGGATAAAGGAGGGGGGATAGTGCTTCAGGACCTTGAAAACTACAAGAATGAGCTTTTACGCCAGGTATCCAATACTGACCACTACTGTAGATTACCTTGCAATCCTACTAAGGATATTCAGAAACTCATTAAAACTATTACTATGGAAGGGCTTGAGACTGGTATCTTAAGCAAGCATGAATATAATTTCCTGAACACTGTCACCCCGAGAACTCCTGTTCTTTATACACTACCAAAAATCCATAAAAGGCTGGACAATCCCCCGGGTCGACCAATACTGTCTGGGTGTGGGTCAGTCTTAGAACCTTTGGGCCACTATGTTAATTTCTTTTTGAAGGACTTTGTGCCAACAACTGCGTGCTATATTAGAGATAGCATGCACATGATTAATTTGATTGAAAACCTTTCTTTTGACCCCGAACATGAGACTCTATGTACACTAGACGTAGAGTCTCTATATACTAATATCCCTCAGAGAGACTCATTGCTTGTAATGGAAAGCATATTAAACACAAGGAATCGTCCCCACAGGGTACCTACCCTATTCATAATACAGCTACTGGAGGTCTGTCTTACACAGAATTTTTTCCTCTATGACATCGATTACTATCAGCAGGTGCGTGGTTGTTCCATGGGCGCCATTTTTGCTCCTACCCTGGCAATTCTATACATGGACTGGCTGGAAACACATACCATACTGTCTGGCAGTAACCCATTTCATCAGGGTATACACGTCTGGAAGCGCTACATAGACGACATCTTTTTAATTTGGGATGGCGCTATTGAAGATTTACCAGGCCTAACACACTGGCTTAGTAATAACTGTAATGGCCTTACTTTTACATTATCTCACAACAAAGATAGTATTCCCTTTCTAGACCTAACTATTCAACATCATGAGGGCCTCCTATACACATCCCTATTTCGCAAAGCTACTGAGAGGAATACCCTCCTTAGTTACAATAGTTGTCATCCAAGAGCGCTTAGGGATAGTCTACCTTATTCACAATTCCTGAGGCTGAGAAGGAATTGTTTCAAGAAAGAGGACTACTTTACTGAGGCGGATACACTATCTGAGAAACTCAGGTTCAGAGGCTACCCCAAGCGTCTAATAAAACACGCTATGAAAAGAGCTTGGTACTGTCCCCGCGACGTGCTACTGGAGCCTAGACAAAGTGAGAGTCAGAATAAAGTAGTGTGTGTGACCACATTTTCTTCCATATCCAACAGGGTAAAACAGTGCATAAGAAAAAACTGGCACATCTTGAATTCAGGCCCTCTCAACTGGGACACCCCACTTTTTGCTTTCAAGAAAAGTAAAAATCTTAAAGATCAATTGGTAAGGGCAGCGTTACCACCTTCAATTGGTAGGAATATCACCCTACATGACCATTGGTCGCTACCACCCGTCTTGGGCCATTTCAAATGTGGCTCCTGTGTGGTTTGTGACCTAACAATTGAGAGTAAAGAATTTGTTTATAAAAATGTAAAGAATGAACTGCATACTCTGACAAATTGTAATAGCTCTAATCTCATTTATGCTATTCTATGTCCATGCAACTTAATATATGTGGGCCAGACGAAACAAAAGATTAAACAACGGATATCCCAGCATCGGAGCCGCATCAGGTGCAAAACTGCAAATGCACCCCTGGTTGAACATTTTGAAAGCAGAGGGCACACTGAAAATGAAATTCGCTGGATGGTCATTACACAAATCAGAATACCACCAAGAGGGGGCGACCTAACGCGCCTGCTGAACAGAGAAGAATTAAAATGGATATTGAAGACAGACAGCTTGAACTCGGGCTTGAATCTTCAAGAGGAATGGACTGCTCTAATTTAGACTGATCAGACTTATTTTTCAAAACTTTGGAATTAGTGCCGCGCACTTTATTGTTCCAGAAACGTTTCTTGTAAAGTATGGATTCCGAAATGTCACTGTGCATGGATATCACTTCACCTAAGATGGCTCCCGCACCAGGCACCCCTTGTTTATCTCTATGACTGTTCCCTCACGAGCACTGGCCAATCACGATACACCCGCCCCTTCTTTACTTCCTGGTTTGAGCACAACAGCACGCCAGGGAATACCTCCATGAACGCCGATTCAGGTAAGCCTTGCAGCCTGGCTCTGCCCCTTACTTCGTTAGACAGTTCGAGGTTCGGATCCTAACACGTTTCCTGACTCCCACAGGCTTACCCTGGCGCCGTCCGGTTGCGACTGAGTAACACGGACCCCGGCAGCCCTTCATTCGGTAAGACTGGCCTCAGTTCGCTCTTCACTTTTTAGACCTTTAACCGGCATAAAGATGCCTGACCTCTAACATTCAGATTTTTGAATTGTAGAGGCGTGCTGGACCGGACCATACTGAGCATCGACTCGCATGGGTCCATTTTTGTACTGCCTCGGTAAGCACGCGATTCTAGTGTTTCCGTCTCCCCTCACTGTCCTAAATAGGCACTGCAGCCCCCCAAGCACCGTGCTCACTTTGCCCAAACGTGCCTGTTCACTACGTATTGCATGATAGTATTCGCGCTAAAAATCCCTGGGTCACGTCAGACTGACAGATGGAACTAGGTTCTTATTTTCATAGCCAACACCGATTTTTCACCTATAGAAAACGGCGTAATAACTTCACTCTGCATGGAAGGAGTATGTTGTTACACCCTGCACCAAGAGTCACTTCATGAAATTTAAATGTTATTGTCCTGTTTCTTTAAATGTCATTTTTCTTACTCTTTCCCTATTTCCTTTAGGCAATTTGAGGTTTAGTGCTATAAGGCAAATAATTTGTTTTTGTCCTGATGATGGTTCCAATTATCCTTTAGGGGAACCGAAACGCCGTCGACTCGCTCATGCACCTTATACAAACATATTTGATTGTTAAATTAATGTAATGGTGCAACTTGATATTTTCTGTGCAATGAATGTGTAAGCAGAAAAACGTTGTTTTGCCTTTAAACTGTCTCTATCACTTCTTCACCTGTACTTACCCCGCAAGTGTTGGGCACAGGCTTGTGTACCTCACAGGGGCATTGTGGAAGGTATTCTTGTTATATTTTGGATACTTGTTTATTGAGTAAACTTGAATGACCTCTGTCCGGCTGGACATGTCACTCTAAAATATAGATTGGATTCGCGTCTATATTTATTGATACTGCATTTTATCCTTGCATGGGACCACTGTTGTTTTAGAAAACAAGAATACAGCCCAGCCTAGACGATGGATACAAATACCATACTCACTTCCTTGTTGGAGAGCTTTACAGAACTACAACAAGAAGTCCAAACCTCTCGTGCAGAGAACCAGGCCTTATACAAAGAGGTCTCTGATCTACGTAAAGAGATGTCCGATCTTGCACCTAAAGAGCAGGTAGTGAAACCGTTGATTAGGCCGGCTACCTTGCCGCCGCCTTCTTCCTTCCAACCAGGGGGTTCGTTTGCAGCCCCTTCCACTTCTACCGAGACCAATCCCACGGTCCATATAATCCAAAATCATGGAATACCTCTAGCTCCTCCCGAAAGGTTTTATGGAGACCCTCGAAAATTTGAGACATTTTTGAATCAATGTCGTCTTCATTTCCTATGTAAGCCTATGGTTTTTCAGGATGAGGCTTCCAAAACAGCCTTCATGATGTCCTACATGGGAGGGAATGCGTCCAGTTGGACCATCCCCTTACTGGAAAAGAATGACCCTGTTTTGCATAATTTCTCCGAATTCTGCCTGGAACTACGAAAATTATTTGACAGGAAGTCCCATATGTTGTCCGTAGATCGCGAATTGATGACCTTAAGACAAGGATCCCAGGATCTGTTGTCATATATAACCACATTTAACCGCCTTATCGTAGAAACGGACTGGCCGGCTCAGAAGCGGATTTCTTTGTTTTATCAAGGCCTACGGGGAGAATTGGACGTATTAGCACAGGTGGTGCAATTGCCTTCTACTTGTGAGGAATTAATAGATTTGACCGTCCAACTGGATCACCGATTGCTGGAACGAAAAGGGGATCGAAACAGGGGAGACAATAGATACTCATACCCCATGGTTAAACCCTGGCCGGGGGGTGAGGAAAAATCAAAGACACCAGAAGGGCCGGAACCCATGCAAATCGGGGGAATCCGGGGTCCTCTCACCAGGGAAGAAAGGGACAGGCGACGGAGACTCAAACTTTGCCTATATTGTGGCAAAGGTGTGCAATTCATTAATGAATGTAGAGCCAGGAACTACGTTCCGGGGAAGAATCCCCTTCCTCGAGTACAGGCCGCTCTTACCTCAAGTGAACCGTCGGAAAACTGAAGGTCTCGGATCAGATAGAGACCTCTGATTTGAGACGACCACCTAACATGGTCTCCCCTTATGTGGCAAATACCCTTCACCCTGCAGTCGCCCATAGGAACGTGAGTGTTTCTCTATGGGTAGCTAATCAGGACTCATTAAGAGTCGATGCCTTGTTGGACTCGGGGGCTACAGGGAACTATATCGACCAAGACTATGCATTCCGATTGGGTATCCCCTGTGAAAAGAAACGTACGCCTGACACCGTTAAAGCAGTGGATGGTACTGTACTTTCATCAGGCCCTGTAACGTACCATACGCTTGCTTTATTAATGAGAATTGGATGAGAATTGGAGAGGATCATTGTGAGTACATCCAGTTCGACCTCATAGATGCCCCGCAGTTCCGTCTCATTCTGGGTGTGCCCTGGCTCACGCTGCATGACCCTAAGGTAAGCTGGTCATCTCGTACAGTCAGGATGACTTCTGAGTATTGTAAAGAACATTGTAGAGACAAGATAAACCATGACGTCCCACCTAATCCATCACCCGCTGCTTATTTAGCTGGTGCATGTTCCGTTGATTCCTTTTGCTGTGCAACAGCATTACCAAATGAGTACCGTGAATTTCACGCCTTGTTTGACAAACAAAAGGCCACCCAATTGCCTCCTCATCGCACCTACGATTGCCGGATAGACCTGATTCCGGGTGCGGATATCCCTTGCAGCAGGGTGTATGCCCTGACGGAAAAGGAGACACTATATCTAAAGACCTACCTAGAGGACAATCTGGCGTCTGGGTTTATTAGACACTCCACCTCTCCTGCTTCTTCGCCCATGTTCTTTATACCTAAGAAGGACTGCGATGAGTTGCGACCTTGTATAGACTATCGAGCCATAAACAGAGTAACAATCAAGAACCGTTACCCTTTGCCCCTAATTCCTGTGTTGATGGATCTGTTGAAGGGAGCTCGCTATTTCACTAAACTTGATCTCCGCGGGGCTTACCATCTTGTACGCGTGAAGAAGGGGGATGAGTGGAAGACTGCATTTAGAACTAAGTTTGGTCTCTACGAATACCGGGTGATGCCCTGTGGCCTCTGCAACGCCCCGCTCGCCTTCTAGTTCTTTATGGACGAGGTGTTAAGGGGGTGTTTGGAGTCATTTTGTGTGGTTTATATTGACGATATTTTGATATATTCTGCATCTCTGTTAGACCACATCACACATGTAAGAACAGTGTTGGAACGGCTACAACAGAACTCGCTGTATGCCAAGTTGGAGAAATGCCTTTTTCATGTTCAACAAGTTGCCTTTTTGGGATACGTGATCGATGCTCAGGGGTTCCGAACGGACATGAGTAAGGTCAATGCCATTCTAACTTGGAAAACGCCACGAAACGTCAAGTCAATGCAGAGCTTTCTTGGTTTTGCCAACTATTATCGACGATTCATTCAGGATTTCTCTAAGGTCATACATCCTATCACTGCCCTTTTGAGGAAAAATGTCCCTTTCAAATGGGGAGAGGCAGCTGAGAACTCATTTCAACTTCTTAAAGAGAAGTTTACCCGAGCACCCATTCTCCGACATCCAGACCCTAAGATGCCATTCGTGCTGGAAACTGACGCATCACAGTATGCCCTCGGTGGAGTTCTGTCCCAACGTCACCCTACCACAGGTCAGCTTCACCCCGTGGCATATTACTCTAAGAAGCTCATACCGTGTGAAGTCAATTATACCATCACTGACAAAGAGCTCCTAGCCATCAAGAGAGCATGCGAAGAATGGAGACACTACCTCCTAGGGGCATTACATACCGTAGAAATCATCACAGATCATCGTAATCTGTTGTTTTTGAAAACAGCAAAGGCTTTGACTCCTCGTCAACTGAGGTGGACCCTCTTCTTCTCAGACTTTGACTTTGTGATCAAGTATAGACCCGGGACCCGTAACGGAAAAGCGGATGCGCTCTCCAGGTTGGAAGATGAAGGAGCAGTGATTCCCACTGAACCCCCTTTCATTCTTAAGGGGACCGAACAATCGGAATTGTCTATTGCCTTAATCACCTTCGAAGATTTTCTAGAAGACGTTCGAGTCGCCCTAACTGACCAGGACATAGCATCTTGGGTACAAGAAGAGCCTGCCAACCGATGAGAAAAAGATCAGTTAGCATATCATTACCATGCCTTATACATACCCCGAACCGTGTTACAACGCAAGGTTTTAGAATGGGCACACGATTCTGCTTTAGGGGGACACATGGGCATTCACAAGACCACCGCTAATGTGGAACGATCATTTTGGTGGCCTGGTGTCAGAGCTGATTCCAAGGAGTATGTAAAAAACTGTGCGATCTGTGCACAGGGAAAAGCCAGTCATATCAAACCGCCAGGACTGTTGCAGCCGTTACCGATTCCACCCAAACCATGGCATACCTTGTCTATGGATTTTATTGTGGAAATGCCCCCTTGTGAGAAACAGACAGTCATTCTGGTGGTAGTTGACCATCTTACAAAAATGGGACATTTTATCTCTTTACCTGGTCTGCCTTCCTCCAGTGAGTTAGCTAAAGTCTTCCTGCAACACATCGTGCGACCACACGGATTGCCGAGTGTGTTAATTATGGATCGTGGAACACAATTCACCTCTCGTTTTTGGAAGGCTCTATGTACCATTCTGCAGATAGATGCTCGTCTCTCGTCCAGCTACCATCCGCAAACTGATGGTAAAACGGAACGTCTGAATCAGACTCTTGAACAATACCTGCGATGTTTTATGTTACAAAACACCTCTGATTGGACCATCCTTTTGTGGTTAGCGGAATTCGCCTATAATAACGCTGTACATACCACCCTGGGTTGTTCTCCGTTCTTTTGCCTTTATAGATTCCACCCGAACATGCTCCCATTTGAATGGCCGGCTGAATCCTTGGTTCCGGCCATCCATGAACATCATGCACATCTTCAGGCGATTCTGATCGAGGCGCGGAACAATTTGGAAAAAGCCCAAACAGCCCAGAAGCTTTTTGCTGATAAGAGACGATCCCCGGAACCTGAGTATAAGGTTGGAGACAAAGTCTGGTTTCTACGCGCAACCTGCACATTAAGGGACTTACGAAATTGAAACCTAAATATGTTGGTCCCTATGGTATTTGTGAGGTAATAAATGCGGTAGCCATGAAACTCTCGTTGCCAGTGTCGTGGACGATTCATCCAGTGTTTCATGTGTCGCTCCTACGTCCTTGTCTTCCAAGCGTGAGGTTGCCTGAACGTCCTCGTCCTGTGGAAGTTGAAGGACATGAGGAATATGAGGTACTGGCCATCCTGGACTCTCGCATGGTACGTGGCAGGATTCAGTACCTGGTTGATTGGAAAGGATTTGGCCCCGAAGACAGGACCTGGGAACCTGTGGACCATCTACATTGTCCCTATTTGGTTGAACAATTCCATGAGCAGTATCCCGGTAAGCCAGGACGTCCGCCGAGACGGCGGTCCTCGAGAGGGGGTTCTGTAGTGATCGCCACCATCGACACTGCCAAATGCAAAAGATTCCGTACTGAACGCCCCTTACGGAAATACTACAAGTCCCAGAAGGCCATCCGGCGCTGGGGGTTGAATCAATGGGAGGACCTTATTTAAGCTCCACCTCCGGAACATAACGGGGCTTGTCAATCTTGTTCCGTGTTCTCTCGTTAGCAGTTGGTTTGTTCTCTCTGAGTTGAGTTACCTTTATCTACGCCGACGAAAAGCCAGCGTGGTCAGTTATCGTTTGTGCAACCAGCGCCGACGAAGAGCCAGCGTGGTCAGTTATCGTTTGTGCAACCAGCGCCGACGAAGAGCCAGCGTGGTCAGTTATCGTTTGTGCAACCAGCGCCGACGAAGAGCCAGCGTGGTCAGAATTCCAGTAGAATCATTGTTACAAGCCGTATATTGCCGCGCAAGTATTCCTGAGGAGTGCGGGCTCGCCTCCTACCATATTGTATTGTTGGTTATTGATATTTGTTTAAGTTTGGTGCAGAAGCATCTTCCATTATAGTTTATGTACCGGGGGGTTCCAATTCTCTCTGTCCATGTTTACTGACACTGACTGCAACTTGGGCTACACCTTTCCACAAGGAGTATTGTGGTTCTCACGAAGCGTGTCTATTAACGCCGAGTACAATTAGCCCTCTTATATCTACCCTAGGCAACTGTGTTCTAGGTCGAGAAGTGAAGCTAACTTCTCCGTATTTCTGGCAACATCTCCACAAGCGTGCAGAGTGTATTTTTGGATTTATTCTCGGTTACATGGGGTTGAGAAACTGGTGAGTTCAGAATCAAAGGGGGGGGACAAGAGTTCAGACAGTTACGGTTGTGGTATTAATTTCTTGCTCTCTGTCCTCTCCTCCGTCTGCAGTGTCCCAGTACCGGTAACCTCGTGGGTATATCGACCAGACGATACCAGAAGTACCAGATCCCCCGATGCCAAACCACCTCCCGGCCCCTTTCTGTACATACTCGAATAGTGGGTATAATTCCATTGTTGGGGTTTGTGCAGTGCGGAGTAGGGAGGACTATCGTCTATCATCTCTGCTGGCCATCGGAGTCAGGTTAGTGGCGCTTGCGGGTTCTTGTGCTGCTTTCAATCCCGACAGTTTGCACCCGACATCACCTGGTTCCATCCTGGTTCCACGGTAGTCACTGGCTAGTGACTTTGAACATTGTCCCCTCTGCTTTCAGGTCTTCACAACTTCAGATCCACCCTTGGATCCACCGGAACTCTTTACATCGAGCCGCCTGCAGCATCTTCAGCTCCAATCACCATCGGCCAGCGTGACGAAACCCGACACTACTTCGACCCTATGCACCCGCGTCCTGTGGGTGAGGTAACTCAGCAACGCCGGTGTTCCCACACTGGTACACACCTCTAGTGTCTGTGTCTTAAGTTTCACTCCTCTAGGTCACTCGGAAGGTTCCTTTCTAACTAACTTTATAACTTTTATGCACCATAGACATTGCATTGGTGAGTGCATGCACTTTAAACACTGCACCCGAGTCCCGCGGGCCTTTCCCGACTTAGTCACTGCTAGTCCCGATCAGCTCCAGCGATTCCCAAGGCCCTAGGCCTATTTCCTTTTCGATTGGTATCTCTTATACCACTTTCTTAGTATATGATTTAGGTGGCCCCAAGGGCTCATCCATATTGTGCAACTTTTGTGTATTTTAAACTGTCTTGTGTTTAACGCTTGTGCTTCTGTGCTCATAAAGAGTCCTGGGGATATTTGTAGTTAATAAATCTATATATATTTTCAATATATATCTGTGTGGTGTCCTTTCATTTGGTATTCAAGGGGGTTGTATATGGTAAAACAGCTTGCTTCACATGCCTTTCAGAGTTTAGTCTAAGACTGCTTTGTCCACCTACTACTAGCATAGCTGGTCTATAAGATTGACTTACAACCAATCATCATAAGGGTTGCTTGGCATGGTACAAGGTGATCACTAGAACTAGTGAGCATCATATACCAGGCCAACTTCTCACAATTATATCGTAGTGCACCATATTTACAAGCCTGATATGTTCAAAGTGTACCGTATTTACAAGCCTGATATGTTTAAAGTGTACCATATTTGCCAGCCAGTTAATGAGAGGGAGAGTCACTTTACTGTACTGAATTTTCTTGCAGAGGTGGACTTCCATAATATTCTGATGATCTGATCTGGGTCGCAAACCGATCTGTATTCACAAGAAGAAAGGCTTGTGGTTGATGACTAAAGGCTGTGTTCTTTGAAGTTCCTTGTTAGATTGATAAGTACTTGCTGGAATGTTTTATTACTTTCTAGGAAAAGCGTCCATGAGAGGTTTGATGTGTTACTTAAACGCAATACTATAGTCGCTTCTTGTAGGATCCTCCAGGTTTATACAATTACCCCTTTGCCTGCCAAAGAGTCTGATGCGACAGGCAGGGTTAGTTAATGTTTCATTGCTTAGATGAGATGGTTATTATTTTAATGAAAAGTCTTACTGAAATGCTTAATGAAATGTTCACCCATTTACAAGATCCATCCGAGATCATGGTGGAACAGCAGTACTAATACTGCTTGATTTATCGGCTGCTTTCAACACGGTCGATCACTCGATTTTGGTCGACCGTGTTGATAACATGGGCATTCAACACACAGCCAAGGAACTTCTGGCATCTTTTCTGTCTGACGGAACCCAGGCTGTCACACTGGGCCCCTTCCAATCGTCCAACTTGTCTCTGCCATGCGGGGTACCACAAGGCTCATCCCCAAGTCCGACACTCTTTAATATCTACGTGTCGGACCTAGCTAACATCATTCGAGCATATGGGATGAGCGGATCACTGAAAGAATATCGACTACCACAATATCGAGTACCCAAAATATCGAGGTGAAAATATCTACTACAAAAATATCGAGTTTGTATGTACAAACAGGTAAGTACAAAAATATCGACTACAAAATATCGTTTACAAAAATATCGTTGTAAAAAATATCGACTTTACTAAAAACAATGTTTAATTACATTAATATAAAAAATTAATTACTAAAATATAATTAACAATACTTAAAATAACTTTTAATAATTAAATATTTAATGAAAGTAAAAAAAAAAATATATTTTTAATCATATTTCTTAAAACATATATATATAGTAACAACATTTAATTAAATAATAGGCAATATTGTATATGTACCCCAAAAACCCAAAACTGACCCTGAACCCTAAAAATACCCCTTTACCCAAAAACTAAAAACTGACCCTGAACCCTAAAAATACCCCTTTACCCAAAAACTGAAAACTGACCCGGAACCCTAAAAATACCCCTTGACCCAAAAACTGAAAACTGACCCTGAACCCTAAAAATACCCCTTTACCCAAAAACTAAAAACTGACCCTGCACCCTAAAAATACCCCTTTACCCAAAAACTGAAAACTGACCCTGAACCCTAAAAATACCCCTTTACCCAAAAACTGAAAACTGACCCTGAACCCTAAAAATACCCCTTTACCCAAAAACTGAAAACTGACCCTGAACCCTAAAAATACCCCTTTACCCAAAAACTGAAAACTGACCCTGAACCCTAAAAATACCCCTTTACCCAAAAACTAAAAACTGACCCTGAACCCTAAAAATACCCCTTTCATTTAACATAATTAG
Organism: Lissotriton helveticus; assembly: GCF_964261635.1. Classification (NCBI taxonomy): domain Eukaryota; kingdom Metazoa; phylum Chordata; class Amphibia; order Caudata; family Salamandridae; genus Lissotriton; species Lissotriton helveticus. The sequence goes on from NW_027611714.1 coordinate 2,852,764, forward strand.
CAATTAATCAATTAAATAAAATTAATTACCAATTACATTTTAATTAATTAACAAACATTTTTTAATTAACAATTAATTAAATATTACTACCAATTATTAAATTAACATATTTAATTAATTATAATTAAATTACTTCCCACCCTATTCCCCTATAAACCCACAACCCGCTAGAGAAAATACATTATTTTAATTGACATAATTAGCAATTAATCAATTAAATAAAATTAATTACCAATTAAATTTTAAATAATTAACATATATTATTTAATTACCAATTAATTAATTATTACTACCAATTAATAAATTTACATATTTAATTAATTATAATTAAATTACTTCCCACCCTATTCCCCTATAAACCCACAACCCGCTAGAGAAAATAAATTATTTTAATTAACATAATTAGCAATTAATCAATTAAATAAAATTAATTACCAATTAAATTTTAAATAATTAACATATATTATTTAATTACCAATTAATTAATTATTACTACCAATTAATAAATTTACATATTTAATTAATTATAATTAAATTACTTCCCACCCTATTCCCCTATAAACCCACAACCCGCTACAGAATTAAATTACACAATAATTAAAAAAATAATTAATTAAAAAAAATAATAAAATAAATTGACACTTTTCACACATATTATAACATAAACACACTATAAATAATTAAATATTATTTAAAAAACTATATTTTTTACTATCTAGATTATATACTTGGATATTTTCACTGTCTATATTATTTACAGTCGATATTACTTCACTTACCTTAAAAACGATATTTTGGCTGTCGATATTCTGTCTAGTCGATATTTTCTCCAAACGATATTTAAAACTCGATATTCTGTCCAGACGATATTTTGGAGTTGATATTATGTCTGTGCACCGGGATGAGCCTTACCTCCTATGCGGATGACACGCAGTTGGTCTTGGCCATCAAAAACAACGGCGATAAGGTAGCAGAAAACTTTAAAGAAGGTATGTTGGCAATTGGGGACTGGATAGCCCCCAAATGTTTAAAATTTAATTCCGATAAGACGGAAGTCGTCATATTCGGACAACTTAACCCAGGTTGGTCCTCCGTATGGTGGCCCACCGCCTTCGGAATTCCGCCTAAACCTGCTAGCAAGGTGAGGAACTTGGGAGTCGTCTTTGACGACCGTCTCAACTTTGTTTTTCACGCCAACCAAATTGCATCCTCAGCCTTCCATAAATTGCGCCTTATAAAGAAAATCATCCCCTTCCTCCCTGAAACGGCCGGTAAAACTCTGGTGACCTCCTTAGTGCTGCCTACGCTGGACTACTGTAATGCCCTGTTTGCAAATGCCCAAGTAAGGGTCATCAATAAAATGCAAACTGTCCAAAACTCAGCAGCTAGACTCTTGGCCAGAATTCCCAAATATAAGTCAGCGACCGACACCATTAGAAAGTTACACTGGCTTCATATCAGAAACAGGATTACGTTTAAAACTCTCTGCATTGTGTATAAGTCTCTGCACAATCAAGGACCCTCATTTTTCAAACAACATCTGACTCCTTACCGTCCATCGAGATCTTTACATTCCTCTACCCTAAACGATCTAGTGGTTCCCCGCACCAAAACTGTTTCCTGGGGGGATCGGAGGTTCTTGGTCTCGGCTCCGAAACTATGGAACTCCTTACCCCAGTCAATAAAAACCTGCCCCTCATTTTGGACCTTCCGCAAACAGCTAAAGACCTGGCTGTTCAACCAGTAACACAAGATCTACCCTGGCAGTAGGAGAATCATTCGCAGATATCTTAGCGCCGAGACGCCCACAGGCATTTGTTCGCGCTTAATAAATGACATAAATAAATAAGAAATGTCATAAATAAATAAATACTGAGCGCACTTATGATTTGTGCGACCACGCAAGAATTAGGTCTCCTGATAGATTTCAGGTTCCTGAGCAACGTTCTCCTCGTTCTTCACAGGAAACATCGCGCGCAAGCTGGTGGAGGAGAACACGGCAGGGGTCGGGGTTCCCCACAAGGACGTGAGCAGCCCCGCCGGTCTGATGGTAAAGGCAAGCAGGAAGACTTGCCACGTTAACGCCCTCATTTTCAGAAAAAGAAAGTTGCTGCGTTATCCGTAAGGTATGCCACGGATAGTGAGAACACAGCTACGGATCCTGACATGGGCATTAACGCTGCTCGACAGCGCAGCGGAGGTTACAATAGTGCGGAAAGCACTGCGTCCATAGCTGAAGGTGACAGCAACTGACACTTTTATCACAATGGAAACTGCTGACAGTAGGGTGGCTCCCCCGACAGACTATATGATATAGTTCTTTTAATAGAAGGTGATATCCAACGTGTAATAAAAGGGATTTTTTGGGACCATCTGACCTCTACATATGACATTCTGTTAGCTGAGTCAGACTGGCCCCCGCTTTTCATTTTGCCGCTCCAAGAGGGGAGGAGGTTACCCTCCCCAGCTTTCCACACAATGTGCCCGAGGAGCAGTCCGCAGAACTTTGCAGAAGAGTGTGCTCTGGTGCTTGCACCTGCATTGTACCATACTCAAGTCGGGTGGGATAAACTTTCTCCCAGACACGAGATTCCATTGCGGTTTATGCCACAGCCACAACCCCAATATCCCATGCGGCGATTGGCTAAAGCCCCCGTTGCGGAAATCCTTGAACAATTAGAATATCAAGGTGTGATTGAGACATGTGTGTCACCCGTGAATAATCCTCATTTCACTGTTACCAAACCTGATGGGTCGTACTGCCTGGTTTTGGAGTATCTTTGTGAAACAAAGGAGTTAGGTCCATGTAGGGTATGGGGTAGACTGGATCGCAATAAACTAGAAAACACAAGAATATGTCTACACCCAATTAATTTCCAAAAACGTATTTCAGATCATAGGAGAAACACAAACGTATTGAGTTTGACCCGGTATTTTTATTTATACATGTCTCTTTCGGAAAAAAAATTCATTCTTCTTTTGAAAGTTTTGCAAAAAAAGGAGACAACTGTTTATTCAATACACTTAAATTCCAACATCTAACTATTTACAAACAAAATATTTACAATTCATATACACAATTATCATACAATCCACAAAAAATTCACTATACAAACACAAACAATTGAAATTTTCAATAAAGTTAATCTGAATTCATAAAGAATGAAGAGACAAAGTGAAAAGGAAGGAGCACGTTCTAATATAAGGTTGACTTTTACAACCAGCCAGAGCTAGTTCAAACGCTTAGTGATATTGATTGCTCCCTCAGATGTGCCGACGCATTTCTAGTCCGAGGAATCCAGTTCCCAGACTGTCATCAGGGCTTTGTCACTTTTCTGTGTAAAATGCAGAAAAACAACAAAGTTTTAATTATCTAGCTTGAAGCCTCTATTCTTTCTGGTATTGCACTAAACAATCTAAAACTTTGGGTTTTCGCCTCTCATCTGCAAGGGCAGTGCACTGAAGCTTTACACCGAGCATGTCTTATTCCGGGCCACATGTTGTTTTTAAATAGTACGATCTCACAAACAACTTGTCTTAGTTTGGCCACTTCAAAACACATGAATACCCCTAAAATTCCTAATCTGCATGCTTATCCTAATTGGAAGAATCATACTGATAGATCCCTTGATGAATTACAATCTTTAATTTCAAATTCCTCCTTTAACATTTCGTCCCTGGATCCTGAGGGTTGGCTGTTGTGGCCAACAAGTTCTGATTCTTGTCAACATGGCTTTCTGGGTTTAGCCCCTGGCCTTACACAGGACAGAACTGATCCCTTTTTGAAACTTCCCATTCAGTTACCACCTAGTCAGTGGGGAAATGATGTCAAAATTGGCTGAAACAATCCACTCTTTCGTCTGTTAAACATCATTTATCTTTGTTCACCGACAATGTTGATTTAACTGATTTTGTTAAGGGTCCTGTGAGTGGAAGATCTAAAAGATATATATATGTGCGATTTACAATGAAGTTTGGAAACTGTCGCAGGTTGAGGCTGCTTCCTGTTTAAGAGCAATAGACCAAGTTAATTTGGAAAAAGTGCTTGCTCTCATTGATAATAGCATTAACACACTCTCTTCCAGAATTTACACCTTGGATAATATTGTTTTATCTGTTGTGCATATTGTGCAAGATGATGTTTCTATTTTGTTCCATGGTCAAAATCAATTGCGGTCCATCACGCAGTTTGCTTGGACCTTACAAACTTTAAAATCTGGGAAAGTGCCTTGGGACTACATTAATATTTTGTCAGTGTTTATACCGTTTAATTTAACAGAAAAACAACAGTTCATGTCCATGAAGGATGCGTCACATTCTCTATTGCATATAAAAAAATTAGAACCATTACCATTTTCTGTAGCCGAATCTAATTCAGCTGTGTGGCTCATCCATGGTTTAATAACATTGCCTTTTCCTCTGTTTAAGTTTAGTTCATGTATGAAACACTATGCCCTGGGTAGATGTGAACCACTCGGTACCGCTTTTCTCCATAAAGTTTGGTCTCTGCCCTTCTCATACAGATGTCTGAGGGATGGCTAAGAGGTTTACTTAAAAGGGCAGGAGTGCACTTCCACACCTGATCACTCACTCGTATGCAAGAATGTTCAATTGCACGGGACGTGTAATGTGGAGGCTCCGAATTTAGCTTGCATTTTGAAGGGAATTCCTGTGCCAGCTATCCTACCAACATTCCCACTATTAGCAACTGATAGCTATTTGCTTTTAAATAATGAAGCTTGCTTCGGGATGTTAGCTGGAATTCTGTACATTGTCACTGTTTCACAGCGAGTATATTGCTGTACAAATGTGCTTTTCCCGCCCCCGCAATGGAGGCTCGATATCTCTATGTGGCCTTCCATTCCGACACTGAAAGCAGAGTTCAACAAGTTGAACAGAATAAGAGCTTTATTGTCTCAAACAGAAGTCGCTCTCACTTCTTCTTGTGAAACATTTGTCCTTCATGTTGCTAACACGTGTACAGAAGTACACACGCTTTTAAATACAGATCTCCCACTTCATTTTGTCACTTTAATCCACACTATCTTTAATGCCTCGACCACTACAGGCCTGGCCCAATTTTTTAGAACTGTTAGCTCCGGCCTTGTGACCTCATTCCAAACTATATTTGGTGTGATACTGGCATTTTTTCATTCTATTTTTTCCAGCATCTTTAGCGGCTTCCCCATGTTCCATTGCCTGGATTGCCAATTCGAAGGGGCATTAGAACTCTGTCTCTCAAATACGGTGTCTCCTGCTCCTGATTTTGACCATCTATTGAGTCCCTTAGTGGCTCATGAGTTTGCCTGTTCTGGAATCAGGATTATGGTCTGTGCAGCAGCGCACTGAGTTTTGCCGAATTGGGACATATATACGGCTGCGCATGACTTCCTGGAACGAAGTTATCTTGAAGTAAACGCAAGTTGTCCTCTGATTGTGCTAGAGGCTCCCGCAATTGAAGAACATGTATGTTCATTTCCGTTACTAAATTGAATGGCAGAACTCTTTGCTGACAATAACAATGACTTCCTTTTGGAGGCTGTTGCGACATACTGTGCATACACGCTGATGGATTAGATTGGCAACGATCCAGCATGAGATGCATCACTCAAGTTTTTTGCTTCTCCCCGTGGTGTTATTTTTTTCTCACTTGCATTTTTTTTCTTTTTTAATAGACATTCTTTTCTTTTTGCCCCTTTCATTTCCTCGTGACCCATTTTTTGACAAGAATGAACTAATTTCTTTCTCGGATGAACTTGAACTCTGCATTCTTCTTATGTTTCTTTTCGTGCATTGGCTCCATCAAGGGAGGGTGTATTGAGGATACGGTTCTGCCTGCACACATTGCTATGTTAGCATAAGTGAGTTAGTTGCTCAAACGCCATTTTGCTGCTTTTGCACACAACACTACATGTCTCTGTTTTTATAAAGGCAAACTGCTTGCTTTTCCTTCACATGAGAACGGTCTGTTTTTCACATCTCCAGACTCACACTGCGAGCTCAAGTCTGCACAAAGTGTTCAAGGTTAAAATAACAATGTATGCTGTTGATGCAGGTTGATCGGCCCACGCTCTAAACACAACACGAACATAGCTGCTGATTTCTGAAACTCAGGTGCTTTTAATATTGCACTGCATGCATGAGACTAACACTTGGCAAGAACCTTTCAATCGATAAAGAGCTGTGCTGATCTGGGATGTGATTCACTTCACCTGACTTTGGAGGTATGGAGTTCCCGTTTTAACCTAGAGATCTTCTATTATTATAATCCCTAGCTCCTAGCAAGGGGAGGGTGGTACACAAGGCGCTATAGACCTGGTTCCACTATCATTATAATATGATTTCTCCCTTTGTATTTTATGGAATTGTAACAATGCTGATTGTATTGATTTTATGCATCTTTTTACTTATGGTAGCAAAGATACTGCGTCTTAGAGCACGTAGTTGAAATAAACATTTTAAACTATACCGTGTCTCTGATTTCTCACGTTGTGGCCATTTATGAGAATAAAAATGAAAGAGTGTTCTTGATTCTCAGTATTCCTGAGAGGTCCCAAAGTCGCTTGTTCTGGGTTATCTTCTCATTGGTAGCTTCGCTGTAGTACCCAGAAGGAATGAGGCACTGTTGCTAGTCGGATAGGGCTTCTGGGCACTGAGGTGGGTTTTTGTTACACCACCATACACTGAGGTCCTGGTTTTCTGCGCATAGTTCTGTGCATGAGCAGAATCCCCGCAACAAAAGCAGCTCTAGAAACAATGCTTGGACTAAGAAGGGTATTTCCAGCTAACTTTAGGGATTAGCGATAAAACCTATAAACTCAAGACACTTGGACTGAGTCCCTGCAAGAAGAACTAATTTAACAAGCACACACTGGTGAATAGTCACAGCTGATTGTAGTGTTTGGTTGTATTCTACAACAGTAATGATTCAGTGACAGCGGCCAGAGAACAGTGTCCAAAAGCAAAGTGAAAGGAGAAGAATGTGAACTGTCACTCTTGGGTATATTGCTTGCAGTACACAACATTTAACACCCAAGCCCTGACGCGGAACAAGTGAAAGGATCGGAATGAGAGCTGCGACTCTCTGTGTTAATGCTTGCAGTGCACTGCATTTACCACCCAGGCCCTGACATGGAAGAATGAAAGGAGAAGAATGTGAGCTGTGACTCTCAGGGTTAATGCTTGCAGTGCACTGCATTCACCACCCAGGCCCTGACATGGAAGAATGAAAGGAGAAGAATGAGAGCTGCGGCTCTCAGGGTTAATGCTTGCAGTGCACTGCATTTACCACCCAGGCCCTGACATGAAAGAATGAAAAGAGAAGAATGAGAGCTGCGGCTCTCAGGGTTAATGCTTGCAGTGCACTGCATTCACCACCCAGGCCCTGACATGGAAGAATGAAAGGAGAAGAATGAGAGCTGCGGCTCTCAGGGTTAATGCTTGCAGTGCACTGCATTTACCACCCAAGCCCTGACATGAAAGAATGAAAGGAGAAGAATGTGAGCTGTGACTCTCATGGTTAATGCTTGCAGTGCACTGCATTTACCACCCAAGCCCTGACATGAAAGAATGAAAGGAGAAGAATGTGAGCTGTGACTCTCAGGGTTAATGCTTGCAGTGCACTGCATTTACCACCCAGGCCCTGACATGGAAGAATGAAAGGAGAAGAATGAGAGCTGCGACTCTCTGTGTTAATGCTTGCAGTGCACTGCATTTACCACCCAAGCCCTGACATGAAAGAATGAAAGGAGAAGAATGAGAGCTGTGACTCTCAGGGTTAATGCTTGCAGTGCACTGCATTTACCAGTCAGGCCCTGACATGGAAGAATGAAAGGAGAAGAATGAGAGCTGCGACTCTCTGTGTTAATGCTTGCAGTGCACTGCATTCACCACCCAGGCCCTGACATGGAAGAATGAAAGGAGAAGAATGAGAGCTGAGACTCTCAGGGTTAATGCTTGCAGTGTACTGCATTCACCACCCAGGCCCTGACATGGAAGAATGAAAGGAGAAGAATGAGAGCTGCGACTCTCTGTGTTAATGCTTGCAGTGTACTGCATTCCCCACCCAGGCCCTGACATGGAAGAATGAAAGGAGAAGAATGAGAGCTGCGGCTCTCTGTGTTAATGCTTGCAGTGCACTGCATTCACCACCCAGGCCCTAACATGGAAGAATGAAAGGAGAAGAATGAGAGCTGCGGCTCTCTGTGTTAATGCTTTCAGTTCACGGCATTTACCACCCAGGCCCTGACATGAAAGAATGAAAGGAGAAGAATGTGAGCTGTGACTCTCTGTGTTAATGCTTGCAGTGCACTGCATTTACCACCCAGGCCCTGACATGAAAGAATGAAAGGAGAAGAATGTGAGCTGTGACTCTCTGTGTTAATGCTTGCAGTGCACTGCATTTACCACCCAGGCCCTGACATGAAAGAATGAAAGGAGAAGAATGAGAGCTGCGACTCTCTGTGTTAATGCTTGCAGTGCACTGCATTCACCACCCAGGCCCTAACATGGAAGAATGAAAGGAGAAGAATGAGAGCTGCGGCTCTCTGTGTTAATGCTTGCAGTGCACTGCATTTACCACCCAGGCCCTGACATGAAAGAATGAAAGGAGAAGAATGAGAGCTGCGACTCTCTGTGTTAATGCTTGCAGTGCACTGCATTCACCACCCAGGCCCTGACATGGAAGAATGAAAGGAGAAGAATGTGAGCTGTGACTCTCAGGGTTAATGCTTGCAGTGCACTGCATTCACCACCCAGGCCCTGACATGGAAGAATGAAAGGAGAAGAATGAGAGCTGTGACTCTCAGGGTTAATGCTTGCAGTGAACGGCATTCACCACCCAAGCCCTGACATGAAAGAATGAAAGGAGAAGAATGTGAGCTGTGACTCTCAGGGTTAATGCTTGCAGTGCACTGCATTTACCACCCAGGCCCTGACATGGAAGAATAAAGGAGAAGAATGAGAGCTGTGACTCTCAGGGTTAATGCTTGCAGTGCACTGCATTTACCACCCAGGCCCTGACATGGAAGAATGAAAGGAGAAGAATGAGAGCTGCGACTCTCTGTGTTAATGCTTGCAGTGCACTGCATTTACCACCCAAGCCCTGACATGAAAGAATGAAAGGAGAAGAATGAGAGCTGTGACTCTCAGGGTTAATGCTTGCAGTGCACTGCATTTACCACCCAGGCCCTGACATGAAAGAATGAAAGGAGAAGAATGTGAGCTGTGACTCTCAGGGTTAATGCTTGCAGTGCACTGCATTCACCACCCAGGCCCTGACATGGAAGAATGAAAGGAGAAGAATGAGAGCTGAGACTCTCAGGGTTAATGCTTGCAGTGTACTGCATTCACCACCCAGGCCCTGACATGGAAGAATGAAAGGAGAAGAATGAGAGCTGCGACTCTCTGTGTTAATGCTTGCAGTGTACTGCATTCCCCACCCAGGCCCTGACATGGAAGAATGAAAGGAGAAGAATGTGAGCTGTGACTCTCAGGGTTAATGCTTGCAGTGCACTGCATTCACCACCCAGGCCCTGACATGGAAGAATGAAAGGAGAAGAATGAGAGCTGTGACTCTCAGGGTTAATGCTTGCAGTGAACGGCATTCACCACCCAAGCCCTGACATGAAAGAATGAAAGGAGAAGAATGTGAGCTGTGACTCTCAGGGTTAATGCTTGCAGTGCACTGCATTTACCACCCAGGCCCTGACATGGAAGAATAAAGGAGAAGAATGAGAGCTGTGACTCTCAGGGTTAATGCTTGCAGTGCACTGCATTTACCACCCAGGCCCTGACATGGAAGAATGAAAGGAGAAGAATGAGAGCTGCGACTCTCTGTGTTAATGCTTGCAGTGCACTGCATTTACCACCCAAGCCCTGACATGAAAGAATGAAAGGAGAAGAATGAGAGCTGTGACTCTCAGGGTTAATGCTTGCAGTGCACTGCATTTACCACCCAGGCCCTGACATGAAAGAATGAAAGGAGAAGAATGTGAGCTGTGACTCTCAGGGTTAATGCTTGCAGTGCACTGCATTTACCACCCAAGCCCTGATGTGGAAGAATGAAAGGAGAAGAATGTGAGCTGTGACTCTCATGGTTAATGCTTGCAATGCACTGCATTTACCACCCAGGCCCTGATGTGGAAGAAGTGACGCCAATGTCCATCGTTGCATCTGTAAATGCACCCATCATAGTGGCCCTTTACCAGAGGTGTTTATCATCAAGCTTGATCTTTACGCACCGCTGACTATATAGCTTATGCACGATTAGATGGATTGTATACAACAGAGGTGTTTATCATCAAGCTGGACCTTAACTCACCGCTGACTGTAACTGATTCATGGTTAGATAGATTGTATACAACAGAGGTGTTTATCATTTATTTTGTTTATTTATTATATTTTGGTCATTTATTGGGTGCAGCGAATCATCCCCAGGGGGATCTTTCGGCGCATGAGAAGAGAACAATCTATTGACAGTGGGAACCAGATTAGAAAAGCCAGGTTTTAAGCAGTTTCTTAAATTGAAAGAAACTGGAACAGGCACAGGGCTCTTCGGGGAGAGAGTTCCAATAACTGGGTGCCAGATAAGAGAAGGCTAGCCCACCCATGTTTTTCTTCCTTATTCTTTGAGTACAGAGCAGGTTGGGGTTGCTGGATTGAAGCTGTCGTACGGGTTGATAACAATCAATTTTTTTTTGTCAGATATAATGGCCCCATACCCTGCAGGGCCTTGAAAAACATGCACAACAGCTTAAAGATGGCTCGTTTTCTAATAGGGAGCCATGCAGTTGGTGAAATAGACGTAAAGAGGGGGTTCGAGCAGGCTTATTGAGGGCAAGATGGGCTGCCGTATTTTGAGCCACTTGAAGTTTGGCCGCCAAGTCCTCTCTTACTCCCACCAACAAAGAGTTGCCGTAGTCCAGTCGACTAACTAGGAGTGACTGGATAAGAGTCTTTCTGGCATTTAGCGGGATCCACTGAAAGATTTTTCTGAGCATCCTCATGGTACCAAAACACGTGCCAGACACGGTCTTCACCTGCTCTTCCATGGATAATTTGTTGTCAATTTTGATACCCAGGTTCTTAGCCCATCCTCTAGGGGAAGGGGATTCTCCTTATTCTGCTGGCCACCAATCTGGGGTCCATATCTGCTCCGCCTTGCCAAACAGTAAGATCTCTGTTTTCGAGGAGTTGAGTTGGAGGAAATTCTTCTTCATCCAGCTTGCAGTTTATAAATTTAAGTTTGGTTACTGAAGGGTTAGCCTCAAAGGGGACTATCACCTGTGTGTCGTCTGCATAGGATATAGTTTCAAAAGCAAAATTCCTAATGATGGCAGCTAAGGGGGACACATATATTTTGAACAAGGTAGGGCTCAATATTGAGCCTTGTGGGACTCCTTTATCTACCGAAGTGGTTTTTGACACAAAAGAGTCCAACTGGACACTCTGTGTTCTATCAAACAGATAGTTCTGAATCCATTTAAGGGCCATGCCTCTGACACCAATCTCTCGAAGCCTGTACAACAGGATGCGATGAGAGATGGTGGCAAAGGCCGCCGACAGATCAAGCAGCACTAACATCACAGGGATATCCTTGTCCAGAGACATTCTTAAAGTGTCAGTAACTTCCAACAAAGCGGCCTCCGTGCTATGAGAAGCACGGAAGCCCGACTGGGATATGTCCAGTGAGTTATTCTGTTACAAGTAGCAGGAAAGGTGCCGGTTGACTAGTGTCTCCATAATTTTTCAACAACAGGGAAGCAAGGAAATCGGTCTAAAATTCTGTAAATCCGTAGGGTCGGCTAATGCCTTTTTAAGCAAAGGTTTAATACGAGCAAATTTCCAATTTTGTGGCACCGTTGCTGTCCCTTTTGAGATGTTACAAACTTGAGCAAGCACATAAGATAGGGTTAGTTCAGACATAACAGCAGGCGGCACCGGGTCTAGCGGGGAACCGGATTTCACCTGCGTTAATAACAGGCTTACTTGTTCCCCAGAGATGTTGGGAAAAGATTCTAGGCTCGAAGGACAGTGGTTTTCAGGCACAGGGACCTTTTCAAGAGCTACCTCTTCAGGCCCAAAGGCGCGATAGATCACGTTCATTTTTTTAGTAAAGTAGCTCCCTAGATCCTCACATAATTCTTGGGTGGATGGCGGGAGTCGGTTGTTAGACCTCGGGTTTGTGAATTCCTTTAGGATAGAAAAGAGCTCCGGAGAGGAATTCCTAGCTTCCATAATGCGGGAGCCTAGGTAGGATTGCCTAGCTATGTTACAGCTGTTGAGATAGGCTCTATGAGCCACTCGATAGCGCAATTCCTCATGCTCCAAGTTGGATTTCCTCCGTTTTCTTTCTATCACCCTGCATGAAGCCTTTACTCTCTTAAGACTATCTCAATACCAGGGGGCAGGAGCTGCCCTTGCCTGAATATTTACCCTCTTTAAAGGTGCAATAGAGTCGAGGCCATCCGTTATAGAGGCCTCAAACCTTTCTAAGGCAGTCTGGGAGGGATATGGACCCGACTAAACGCAGCGGAAGTTACCTTTTTCCAGGATCTACGCAACTCCTTGTGAGTGTGTGGGGGGCCGGGTAGTTTTTTCAACGCCCCAAAAAAATGTAGTGCCAGGTGATCAGTCCAGCCTAACTTTAGGGGGGGTTCGGCAACTAACTCAGGGATGCTGGTGAAAATCATGTCCAACACATGTCCAGCCACATGTGTAGGGCTAGTGACTCTAGGGGACAGTTCAAGAGTTTCCATCACTGCCACCAGACAGACAGATTCTGTATTGGAGAGAACCTCCAGATGATGATTGAAGTCCCCTACCAATAGAAACCTGTTGGTCTGTAACGTATAAGGGGCCAGCCGTTCTAGCAGTGCTGAACAAAACTCCTTCTTGATACCTCCCGGGGGGTGAATTGCTAGAGCTCCCCCCCCCACTCAATCTCTTGGCGGGGATGCACTCTGAATATCAATAGCTCGATATTGGGGGAAGATAGTGTATCAAGATTCTTAATATGATAAGGGGGACGAGTGGCAATGGCCAAACCTCCACCCCGTTTTCCTGATCTATCCAGCCGGACCACAGCATAATCTTCTAGAAAAGCCATTGCCAAAGCTGGCGTTGCTTCATTATTCAGCCAGGTTTCCGTGAAAAGGCAGATGTCTGGCCAGGTCTCGTCTAATAGGTCCCAAATTTCCACCACATGTTTTGGGATAGAACGCACATTCAGATACAACCCCTTAAATGGTAATGGTAGGCCCATCCCGGTCTGTCTCTCACTTCCAGCGTCCTGCACCCTTCCAGTAGGACTGGGGATGGAACATAATAGTGGACTAAGGGCAGTATGCATGACTTCCCCCTATGTCCATCCACAATCGGGGCACTTCTCTAAAGTGACAGCATCTACTACTTGCAGGTTAATTCTCACCCCTGCACAAGCTGAGGCAACCCCATAATCAACAAACCTCTCCTTAGGGTACACCAGCCTGGGAGCCTGAGGTCCCTGTGGTAAAACGGGCAGTATCCCCTGGCAGCCGGCAGCATCCTGGCGCAGACGGGCTTGCCTTAGGTGCCACTTCGGTGGGCCAGTGGCACGCCCATTGCGCGCGGCAGGAAATGCAGTGATTTTTTACCTGGGTGGACTGTCCACTAGAGCGCTAACCGTTAGAGTGGCGCCCCGCAGGTATGAAAGACTATGGGCGTGCTCTCTCCACTCAATCAATCGGAAATCCAATTGCGGTGGACCGGAGAGCAGTCCAAACAATGCGCGAAACGTAATCAGGTAAGAGGCAGTTTAGATGAAAGGCAGTTCTAGGTTAAAACAAATGTCACATCTGAAACATATGATGCTAAAACAAATTAACAGAAGATTCCTACTCAGGCTGCTTCCTTCTCTCATTGATCTGGATCTTGGTCACCACTGGCTGTGTAAATGAGTCACGGTCAGATGAATTGTATGTAACAGAGGTGTTTATCTTCGAGCTGGATCTTGGCTCACCGCTGGGTATGTATATAAGTCACGGTGAGTTGAAATGTATATAACAGAAGTGTTTATCATCGAGCTGGATATTGATTCATCAACCGCTGATTCTGTAACGGATTCACTATTAGATGGATTGTATACAACAAAGGTGTTTATAATTGAGCTTGATCTTGGTCACCACTGGCTGTGGAAATGAGTCGGGGTTAGATGAATTGTATATAACAAAGGTGTTTATCATCTAGCTGGATCTTGACTCAACGCTGGCTATGTAAGTGATTCATGGTTAGATTATTTGTATAAATATATGTTATAAGTTTCTTATTTACAGAGACACTTTCAACCAAATTCTAACTGGTTATAGGACAGAATCAATGCATGACGGCAACTTTATTGATAGGAACTATTGTGGAATGGAGGAGCACAGTACAAAGAGCTTCTCATAACCCTATGAGCACCAAGTAAGGGTGAAGGGTCAGCAGTTATACAGTAATGGTTATTTGATTTTTTGTTTTTTGTTGAAACGCTCCTGCAAAGGTCATAATCCAGAATGTTGCTCCTCCTAGGTCTCGTATTAACTCATCATTTTATACTTTTACTCATGGTATGAGAGGCTATTTTTCCAAGCCCCTGTTTGTTCTTACAGTGATAAAGTCCTAGCAGAGGCTATCTATGGAGCTACTTCACAGTGATTACTTAGTAAGGTCGTCTTACACCTTTGCCAAGTTACCTGTAAAAGAGAATTTTATGAGGTTTTTATGAGGTTGTCTAGGGGCTAGTAATTCCATAGTTCTATGGGTGCTTAACTATAAATATTATATATATATTTATATATTTATCCACTGAAAAAAAAGAATTTACAGGGACGTTCTAGTTAGGAAATAGAATTTAAAAAACCTGAGAAATTAGCTAAAAAAACAAAAGGTTACAGGGAAGGTATAGTTTGGTTAACAATTTATACACAAAACCATAGAAATTCAGCAGTAATGGTTAGAGTTATCTCAAGAAACTATAACACATGCCCCCGGGTAACTATAACTTGCGGGCCCACCATAATTTTACTGCAAATTATATCATCAATGATGGCATAGAGGTTATCATGAGTGATGTAATATATGGGGTAATTAGCAGTGCACGGCCAGTGTGCGAGTTGTAGTTACCTTAGGGCACTGCCCCAGATGCACCACGCCTCCGGCATGAACCAGCATTGCTCCCGCTCTCAGGGAGAAGCTAAAAATGCTGCTCCCTGCATGCGAGAGCAATTTTTTCATCTGTTTCTCTGCTCACTTCACAGCGGGCAGGGAAGCAATTGTAAAGTCTGCTTCCAGCAGCCAGGTGCATTTTTTAATGCTCCTGCCTGCTGGGCGCAGACGTAGTGTTTGTTCTCGCTTTGCAGGAGCCTTAAAATTGCTCCCACGAAGCGAGAGCAAACACAGGTTTCCGTGTCCGGACCAGTGCGGGCAAGGAAACTGCTATGCTCTGGGTGTGGGCCCCCCACTGCATAGCCAAGCCGGCAATGGACTATGGGGTCCTCAGACTTATTTATAGTTCTGGGAGGGTTGCATGTTGCCAAATTCCCATTTGCTTTTACAGCCTGACCCCAGGATGGGGTCTCTGGGGCTGAAATTGACCTGGGGAGGGGGCTGCATGTCCCCCTCCCTCATGATTTTTGCTTCGTGACTGTGGATGCCCCCCTTTAGATCTGAAATCGGCCCGGGGAGATGGGCTGCATGGCTCCCCTCATTACAATTACGGCTGGGCCTCGGGTAATGGGGTTCCCAGGTCCGAAATTGGCCCAGGATGGGGGCATTTGCCCCCCTCCCCTCTGGTTTGGATAGCTAGGCCCCGGGGTGTTGTGGTCCCCGGGGCTGAAATCAGCCCGGGAGAGGGGCCACATGCCCCCTCCCCTTAAGTTTGGATGGCTGGGGAATGGTGGTCTCCAGGGCCATAACTGGTCTGGGGAAGTGGGGCCAAGTGCGCCCCCTCTCTCCTAATTCTGAAGCTAATTATCCCACAGGATCTGGCCCACCCGGGGGCATTATAAAAAACAAGCAGGCCTCTCATTTCAGCTCCTTCCTGGAAAGTTTTGAGGGGATTCATCAGGCGGGGGAAGAGAAAAACAGGGGTCCCCCCTTGTATTTTCCATAGACTTCTTTAAACAGTGCTGTAGCAAAAACTGCTGAACAGCATTACACTAACTTTGGCATGAAGCTAGATCTTGGCCTGCAGATTTAGCTTTTTGTTATTTGGTGTAAATCCGATCAGTAGTTTTTGAGAAATGAAGTGTCAAATATAATTGTATATTTAGGCAGTTGGTGTCCAGATGTGCTCTGATTAACCAAATTAAGAGGAAGTAGTCAATCCTGGGGCACCCTTTACCAGACTCAGGGACATACTAAATTAATTAAACAAGGATTTGCAATGCAATAGGCTTCCTATCTGCGAGAGATTAAGCTATAAGCATTGTAAATGACAATGCCTTTTATTTGTGTTTTAAGAAACAAAACGTAAATAAAAGGGATTATCATGTACAATACCAATGACACAAACTCTCGTAAATGTGAGACCTAGTGCACTGGGACTGGGAACCAGCAGACAGATATAGGGAAAGAGAAAGATGGAAAGAGCGAAGGAACGAGTACACATGTGGAGACGGAGAGAAAGAGTGAAAACACTGTGACCGTAGATAAATTTCATTCTACTGAAACTAAACGCAAATGTAAAACGTCAGACCATGAAAAGCATAATTATTCCACTTACCTTGGAGAAGTTGATTGAAGGGGGTAATCAAGCCCATGGCTGACTTGGTGACCGGTTGCAAACGGAGTTGCAGTTTCAAAAGTGCAGGACACTGTAGACAATTTAGAATAACACTGAAAGCGTGATTTGCAGGAGCTAAAGCAACCCAAGGCTGGGTAACCAAAGCTGTTTTCATTGGCCCATATAAGTCCTGCAGTAGAGCAGCGAGCACTAGGATTGGCTGATGGCTTTCAAGCCAATCATAGTAGCTCTCCACAAAAAGTCTGGGGCGACCATTAGAGGGTGAAACACACCGCTTCATTGGCTGTCACCCAAAATACTGGAAATTATGGACGTGGCTTCGTATAAAGTCTTTCTTATGGAGAGTCCATGAAAAGTAGGGACGGTTAGTTACCATGGGTGTTGATGGAATTTGTGTGGAGAGATGAGGGATGGAGGAGCACATACGAAGCACCACGGCCACTACGGTGGTGATAAGAAGCCAGTTGTCATTCAGGATGCGATTGCAGTCGCAACCACCTCCGCTGTTTCTCTTTTTTTTTTTTGTAAACATATTTTCTCATCTTAACTTAAGCAGCGGGTCTCAACAAGCTGAAGAAATCAAAATTCTTCATCACTTCTACCCAAGGGTCTTACCAACAAGTAGTCCATTCAAATACAGCAAAGAAATCAACAGAGAATCTGAAATATGAAAAAGACATCTTTATTATAAATTAATTGTGAGGCTACGTCGCCCAGCCACACCTAAAGCGACTGAATGAGGTAGTCTGCCTTTATGGACTCCGCACAGTCCTTCTATACCATTTTTTATGCCCTAGGCAAACATTCCTTATTTTACAGTGTATCCTACAAATATTTTTACTACAAAGAAAAAGCACAGTCATGATGACAGTCCACATTTCAGTTTGTCCAGTTCATGACAGATTACCCGGCAAGGCCCAGAACTTTCATCAGATATCGACGGACCCCTAATAAAAACGGGCACCTCCTCCTTGTAAAACAGGTCATAAAGAAAGAAACAGAGACAGGTGTGTGTAAGATTAGACATAGTTTGTATGTGATGAAAAGGTTTACGACATGTGCACCTGGATGCTAATCTCATTCGGCCACTGGGATGGGAACTGCCCGAACAGGTTTGGCTTGAGGCAGTGGAGTCAGCTTGCCCAGGTCACGCAGAAGTCAGCACAAACCCATGCTAAGGTTATGTCCTTGAATACTTGCTCTACCATGGTGAGAGCCTACTGTAAGGGCAATGAACAAAATGGCTGCTATTCACAAGATGGAAGCCAAGGGTTAAAACAGAACCTTCAAATACACAGTGAATCCATTGGTGTAACATGATGAAAACACTCATGCATACCGCATTCGTCATTTGCGGTTCGCTGATACCAAATTCATAACAGAATCATGATATTTAAAACACAGGTTCAGAATTTTCAGAACCACAAAGCTCAGTTGCATCTATTCAGTCCTGCTCTCCGCTTCTCGCCCCTTATAGCTGTCACCACAAGGGCAACCATGCCCCAAATTCCGAACAACTCCCACAACTTTACATTCAATGTCTTTATATCGGAGATCAGCTTCTCGGTTGTCTATTCTCATCTACACACATATCTATCTAAACAACTAATAAGTGAACAAACACCTCCCCCATCCCCTTCCCCCCAGCACCCAGGCATGCCGCTCTATCATGTGAAACCACCTCCGCTGTTTCTCTTGTGTTGTTTTGTGGCCACAATTTTAGCTGCTATGGTGATGGAGTGTAAAAGGACACACATGATGATTTGTATGGGAGAGGCCTCTGCATGAGTGACTGCGTGGTTGTGTATGGCACTAAATAGGCAACTGTGTGCAAGAAAGCACGTGTACAGATTACTAGTGTTTGCACTGTACATTGTGTGTGTGTCTCTGTACCTGAAGTGCAAGGGCCGTTGGATTTTGGTGTTCTGCACATATGCAAGGAAGGGGGCAGAGAGGGAACAGAATGCTGGCTTTGCGCTCCCTTTGTCTCGGTCTGCGTCGTACAGCCCTGTGCCGTGAATGCTTCAGTACAGGCAGCAGGCTCCTGCTCACCTCTCCCATCCTACACTGGCACCAACACCCTCTATGACCTCTGAAGAGGCGGTGACTAAGAATAGTACAAAACAAATATACACATTTTCAAAAATGCTTTATTATCGCTAAAATCAAATTTCATGTTGCCAGGTAGCACCCAAACAAACTGTTTACTGGAAAATGGCCTTGTATGGCTTATATGACACTGTAATTTATTGCTGAAACATCAAGTTACCATTTGATGAGATTAGGAACGGGAATGAATGCCTTGCACGGAGGCAACTTCTGGACCGTAACAATAAACTAAATAAGTAGAAACGGGCGCCCTGCGAAACATGTAGCGCGCGCCGTGTGGAGAAAAGTAATACGGGTGTGGATATAAAAGCAGTAGTCCCCAAAGGAGCATATATACAACTACAGCGTAACAAAACTGTAGTTGGCCGGTGCTCCTGAGAGAAAACCGCAAGTGATGTTACAGGAGTGCTAACCAATCAGAAGCCAAAAAAGAAGAGTGATGGAGGAGTAACCAATGGCAATCAGCCAGGTGGGATCACACTCCTTGTAATGATTACAGCAGGTCTTGCAGACTGCGCATATGCTGATGCTCAACCTAAAAAATATGTAAGGGGGCAGAGTGGGCACACCCGAAAGGAACTCCCCCTTTACATGCTGGCCACAACATGGACAACATGCCGTGGCAGCCGTTACAGGACTCTTGGACATGGAGCCAATTGAAATGAAAAGATGGTGACAGTTACAATATAAATGATTTGTGGATGGTACCATACTAATTTTAGGAATTGTCTGTTTTAAGGTGATTTTACCCTGTGAAATTAAAGGAAGCTAACTGTTACAATATAAATCATTTGTCGTCTGTCCTAAGGTGTTCTAAGCTGATTTTACTCTGTGAAAAATGCTGACCCGGTTATGAGATTTCATAAATCATGTTTAAGAGAAAACAGTTTTCTCATGATTTTCTCGCCGGGGTTATAGAAGGTGCTCCAAAAG
This sequence comes from Lissotriton helveticus, assembly GCF_964261635.1. Lineage (NCBI taxonomy): Eukaryota > Metazoa > Chordata > Amphibia > Caudata > Salamandridae > Lissotriton > Lissotriton helveticus. The sequence continues at coordinate 2,872,568 of NW_027611714.1, forward strand.
CTAAAATGAGAGCATGTTTCCTGTAAATCCACACTGTCTTTCTCAGCCACGTCAGACTAAAGTCTGACATTTTCAGTAAATCGTGCACTTCCAGCAGGAGCAGCGAATGTCAGCTGATATACAGTGTTCTACTGCAGCCTCCCAGAGTGTTCTGCAGAACAACTAGAGCGCTAACAGTGTTCCTTATGAGAAAACTGTGGCACACCTGAAGCCATCTTGATTGAATCAAACTGATAAACCTAAAAACATTTCCTTTAAAAAGGAATAAAAAGAGGCAGTCCATTTTGTAATAGACATTATGGTTAGTGCTGTAGAAAGCAAAATTAGAAAACCTTTTAAATGAGTTCTCAAATATCTTCTTCTATTTCTTTAAAACGTTTTGGCATGCAGACTGAAACATGCACTTTCAACGCCAGCAGCAGACTGCCAGTTAACTCCCTGATGTCAGCAGCTGTACCACAGTGTTCTAATGAGCAACTAGAGTACTAACTTTCTGAAATTATTCCAAAAGTGTGGCACAGCTGAAATTCATCTTGGTGGAATTGAAGTGGAAAACTGAAAGCACTTTCTACTGAGGATAATGCAGTAAGGTAAACATTTCCTAGCTAACGAAAAAGGAAAGTTTAGATTCTATTAAGGACAAAGAGGTGACGATTATGCATATCGTTCATCACTTTATTAATCCAGCAGCAATCAAAGAACATCTTAATGAAAAACAGCATTTACTACATTTCCCATAAACCACCAGCGAATCCAAGAAAGGCATCGAGCAGCGCAGAGGGAGCATGGAATCCTAGGAGCAGCATTGAGCAGCGCAGAGGGAGTGGGGAATCCAAGGAGTGTTATCAGGCAGCGTAGAGGGATGAAGGAAGTAACCCGTTTAGGGTCACACAGGTCACTAATGACCACCTCTCAGCCTACCACACAAAATGAAGATTCACTCAGACATTAGAGAATACAAACCAATAACTGTTTATTCAAAGTACACTCAGAGCGGAGCCCGGTTTGCCCAGTCACTAGGAGTGCTCCAGAGGGACTGACATCAGCAAGCATAAAGATACATTATGTACATTTCAGAACCAATGAAGGCCGCCCATCATGGAATTTTCCAAGCAGATGTAGCTAAACAGTGAAATACAAGGAGTTTGTTTCCATTCTGAGAGCGGGCACCCATCATCTGCTAATCAAGGTCGTTCTGCCCGTCCCTGCCACTAAACAAGTGGGAGAAGGCCTCTATCTGGTGGGAAAGGTATGCGTTATAAAGAATAGTGTATTCATTAGTGAAGCAAAACTCAACCCTGGAGAAATGCAACTCAGAAAAGGTCATTTCTTGGAAAAAGCAAAGGATTAGTTTTGATCATAATGCAAATGGCGCAAAAATAGAAAATGGTGCACCAAATGCTAACTTACATGTAAGAATACATAAACAAAATCATTTCTATTCTAACAAGGGGTTGGGTATCCAAGGAGGGGCATGGAGTAGTGCAGAGGGAGTAGGTAACCCAAAGAGCTGCTCAAGTAGAAAATCGGAGGAGCAGCAACCAGCAGCGCAGAGGGTGTAGGGAATCCAAGGAGCGGTATTGAGCAGTGTTGAAGGATTAGGGAATGCAAGGAGCTGTGTCGAGCAGTACAGAAGGAGTAGGGAATCCACAAAGCAGCTTCGAGCAGTACAGAGGGAGTAGGGATTCTAAGGAACAGCATCGAACAGTGCTGAATGAGGGTTTCAAAAAGCTGTTACATAATCAAGCTGCAGTGACTTTTCTGGAGGAGGCGGATATAATCTGTATACAAGAATCTTGGCTGATTAACCCACTCTCATTAAGAGGATATGCAGAATACGGCAAAGCAGCAACAAAGACCAACATATTTGGAAGACCATCAGGTGGGACATGCATCTATATAAAGCACTCACTTAGACTAGAATTTACGGAAATAAACAACCTACCAAATACGCTCCAGGCGGGTATTCTGAAAGGCCTCTACCCATCACATGAAACAACTTCAATTTTAGTAATTAACATCTATCACAACCTGTATGGGCACAGAGCAAACCCTCCTAAGCTAACAAACCATCTAGAGTCTTTGTTGCTACAATTTCTGGTATCAGATTGCATTATCCTCGGTGACCTCAACATTCACAACATAGGGGTCTTGAGCATAAAAAAACACCAGTCTGGTGCTACTAAGGCAATGAACTAACTATTAAAATCGTACAAACTGGCCACAGCACATTTAGTCCATATAAAGAAAAATCCAGAATATTAACGTATAATAACCACGTATAATAACCAGACGACGATCGATTACATCATTTTAAGCAACAAATTGCATCCCCTAATGTCAGATTATACAGTCCATCCATGCAGTAACAGCGACCATCCCGCCCTAACAATCACTCTGAACCTGACAGCAGAAATACGCCACAGGCTGCAATGCATTGGGGCTGCTGACGGAGACAAACTGATAAAGCTCCCCAGAAGAATTTAATGGGGGCACGCAGCGACCTCCAAATTTAATAACTGGATAAACTCGTGGGCGGGTTGGCCACCGTGTGAACAGAAGAAGGGAGCTATAATAACATGGGATGGCATCACTGGGACATTAGCGGCGATACTTCGAGAGGATTCAAACAGGACTCCCCATTGGCACCCACCAGCTGCACTCGGATTCAACCGGGTAATCAAAAATAGTGCTAAACACTTGAATATGAAACAAAAAGCTTTCCGTAAAAATGGCACAGCCTCAGATAAAAAACATCTACAAGAGGCTGCAAAAAGCCATTCCAAGAAAGTGTGGGCTGCAAAACGCGAATACTGCGATGGACAATGGCTGAAGATCTTTGACCTGCTGAGCCCCGGGAAAACACAAGAGTTCTGGAGCTACCTAAGTAATCTTAGCCGAGGAACTAATCACAGAGAAAACTCCCTTGAGGCCTAACCTGGGTAGCGCACGTAAAAGCTCTATACAATGAAGACAAACCGGCCTCCCAGTCAAACAATGGACCGATAGTAAGAGACGAGCCATACTCCACCACTGATAAGAAGGCCTCGCCTTGTAAATTGCTAGTCTCAAAAATCCTAAAAAAAATCAGGAAAAATGGTGCACCAGACCCAAACGGTCTTCCTGGTCAATTGCTTAAAGCGAACATCGAATTCTGGTCCGAAAATCTGTCCCACCTATAGACGAATGTTGGCTCTTGGGGGATGTGCCAGATTCCTGGAGAGGTACAAAAGGGGGTGGTAATGGACGGAGCATCTGAACCAATCAAACACTCACACCCAGTCAAAAGATCTGGGTTTAATCCATCACCGTTCTTTAGCCCACTCTGCCACCCCAGTTCAGACATGGCTATATGCAAATCAGTCTGACCCTGTGCCTCATGGGAACAGTCCAGCCCAAACTGCCAAGCCATGCCTTCCCTGGACCGGAAACAAGCTTCCGAGGACCGGTTTCTGGCATTCCAGCCGTCTTCAGCCCGGCTTGCTTGAATCCAGTGGCAAAGTGAGCAAGGGACTCACATCTGAGCATACCCTGCCACACTTATGGCGGGCAAAAGCGGTACAAAAGGGGGTGGTAATGGACGGAGCATCTGAACCAATCAAACACTCACACCCAGTCAAAAGATCTGGGTTTAATCCATCACCGTTCTTTAGCCCACTCTGCCACCCCAGTTCAGACATGGCTATATGCAAATCAGTCTGACCCTGTGCCTCATGGGAACAGTCCAGCCCGAACTGCTAAAGCCATGCCTTCCCTGGACCGGAAACAAGCTTACGAGGACCGGTTTCTGGCATTCCAGCCGTCTTCAGCCCGGCTTGCTTGAATCCAGTGGCAAAGTGAGCAAGGGACTCACGTCTGAGCATACCCTGCCACACTTATGGCGGCCAAAAGCAATACAAAAGGGGGTGGTAATGGACGGAGCATCTGAACCAATCAAACACTCACACCCAGTCAAAAGATCTGGGTTTAATCCATCACCGTTCTTTAGCCCACTCTGCCACCCCAGTTCAGACATGGCTATATGCAAATCAGTCTGACCCTGTGCCTCATGGGAACAGTCCAGCCCGAACTGCCAAGCCATGCCTTCCCTGGACCAGAAACAAGCTTCCGAGGACCGGTTTCTGGCATTCCAGCCGTCTTCAGCCCGGCTTGCTTGAATCCAGTGGCAAAGTGAGCAAGGGACTCACATCTGAGCATACCCTGCCACACTTATGGCGGCCAAAAGCGGTACAAAAGGGGGTGGTAATGGACGGAGCATCTGAACCAATCAAACACTCACACCCAGTCAAAAGATCTGGGTTTAATCCATCACCGTTCTTTAGCCCACTCTGCCACCCCAGTTCAGACATGGCTATATGCAAATCAGTCTGACCCTGTGCCTCATGGGAACAGTCCAGCCCGAACTGCCAAGCCATGCCTTCCCTGGACCGGAAACAATCTTCCGAGGACCGGTTTCTGGCATTCCAGCCGTCTTCAGCCCGGCTTGCTTGAATCCAGTGGCAAAGTGAGCAAGGGACTCACGTCTGAGCATGCCCTGCCACACTGTGGCTGTCAGACTGATTTGCATATAGCCATGCTCGAGCACCTGCATTTTATCTATTAGTGCTTCCTGTTGAAGCTAACTCAGTAACTATTTTAGAATGGCGCTGGCAGCTTGCCGGCGCCATTCAAAAATAGTTACAGGAGTGGGGCAGAGGGCAGAAGGTCACAGAGTGGGGCAGAGGGCAGAAGGGCACAGCAACAAGTGGGGCAGAGCGCAGAAGGGCACAACGAGTGGGACAGAGGGCAGAAGGGCACAAAAACGAGAGAGTGGCAGTGATGAACCAGAGGGCGCATCGTGGTCTTGCACCAAAAAACCCCGCGAACACGCAAAGCACCCCGCGAACACGCAAAGAGCCCCGCGAACACACCAAGCGCCCCGCGAACACGCAAAAATAAAAAAATCCGCAAATTCGCAAATTTTGCGGATCGCGAATTCGCAAATCCGCAAATTCGCGGATCGCGAATTTGCAAAATTCGCCCATGCTTAGATGTCAGCCTTTTGACACAGAACTACCATTAGAACATTATGGGCCAGATGAAGGTAGCCCAATACCGGTCGGTAACAGCCGAAATTCGATAATTTACCAAATTTCAGCCGTTACCGACCGGTATTTAGCCCCTTCCAATGTAGGTGACGATTCGATAAAAACGAATCAGTATTTACTGATTCGGTAAATACGAAATTGTTATTTACCGAATCGGTAAATGCTATGCAGAAAGCACATTAAAGAGTGCTTATGTGCTGTAAGAATTTGTTAATTACCACCAACTTCAAGTTGGTGGTAATTACCGAATTCTTTTAAAAATTCACTTTTGAATTTAATCTGAAGTGCCATGTGGCAGACATACATGCCCTTAGGGCATGTATGTGTGCCACATGTGCACCCATGCACTATTCAGGGGTGCCAAAGGGTGTCAATGTGACACCCTGCCACCCTTGAATATGTGCCCCCTATTACCGATTCGGTATTTACCGAATCGATAATAGTGAATGGCTTCCCATTCATTCCTATGGAACTCCAGGCCATTAGGAATGAATGGGAAATACTGATTCTTAAATACCGAATCTTACCGATTCGGTACATTTTACCGAATTTTTCCCTACATACAATTTACCGATTCTAAATGACCAAATCGGTAAAATTCGGTACTTTAGAATCTGTAAATGTAGATTACCTACATCTGGCCCTTTGTAATGTTCATGACAAAATATTGTCTACTACATTATAGATGTATCTAAACCTTGGACCTGAACAAGGTGGAGATGTAAATTGAAGATGTCCACCAAAACGCGCATTGACGTGGTTTAAATTTCTTTATTAGTTTTTAAACATACCAGAAGAATAAAACAAGGCGTATTCATGATGGCATTGCGGGACCCAGATACACGGTGGTCATACTCTGAATTGAAGGAACCCAGAAACCCCTCTTCCCCCTGAGCTGCCCCCCGGACCTGGTGACTAAAAGGACAGGCCAGTAGGGAGGATAAAACATAAGATAATTATTGTAGAGTGTGTCATTAGTGTTGGTCGGGGTCAGGGGGCCGTGCGACCTCAGGTAGGCGCAACAACTGGAGATATTTGGGGCAGGTAAGCTCTTGAAATTCTGATTTTAATAATGATAGGAATGGTGTCCGTAGCGTGGGAAACGCTGATCCCTGGTTGGATAATGAGAGGTTGATGCTTTCCATCCCTAAGATCGGCCACATATGGCGTAACCATCCCAGGCGGGTCAGTATATGTGCGGTGCCCTAGGGAGAGAGGATGTTTCGTAGGGCCGCGCATAATGCCACGCCAATTTGTTTACCCAGTCGAGACTTAAGGGGGAACGTGAGAGGATTCGGAAGGCCTAAGATCAGATACGCTGGGAATCTATGGAGTTCTGTGTCCAGATGAGTGTCAATGTCTGCGAGCGCCTGCTCCCAATAGGGCCTAATTGTCGGGCAATCCCATAATATGTGTAGTAGTGTACCAGGGGCACCACACTGTCACCAGGACTCAGGAGATTTGGAGTGGATATATTTATGAATCCTGTGAGGTGTGTAATACCAGTAGGTTGCAATCTTTGTGGCCATCTCGATCATGGCCATGTTGCGCGCGGTGTGTCGTGCCCGGTAATAGACATCACCCCATTTTCTTGTCGTGAGATCCCTGCCGATGTCGGCTTCCCAGCGGAGTTGGCCCTTGGGTTTTGGAGTCTCCATTGAGGAGTTAATAAGGCCGTATATGGTCTGAAACCAGGCACTTGTTGGAAGGCATCGACAAGAGTCAGCGTTCGAAGGGGGTGAGTTGTCGTTCTGCACGGGGGCGCATAGAGGGTTGCAGCACCCACTGTCGGGTTTGGCTGTAGTGCCAGCACTCTCTTTAAAGTCTGCATGGAGTGCTTCAAAGGGGAGTGGGCCCTCCAGGCTAAATAGGTGGCCTTCTGATCTGCAGCCTGTCTGCACCCAGACTTCAAATGAAGGGTTCCGAGAGCCTGGGTCAAAATCCGGGTTACTAGCTATAGGAGTGAGTGGTGAGGAGAAAGTAGTGAGGTTCCTTTGTGTCGCTAGACTGTCCAAAACTGCCAGTGGTGCCTTAGTAATTGAAGAGAGATATAAAGATTTGGGCCCGTTGTGCTTCAGGAGGAACAGGATGCTCCATAGTGCTTGTCCCTTGAGCGCTCAGTCCATAAATAACCATTTCATCTCAGATTAGGCCCGCAACCATTCCACAAAGACCCTCAATTGGGTTGCCTTGTAGTAGCGGAGGAGATGGGGGGATTCCTAGGCCACCCTCATCCAGAGATTGGTAGCTGAGGTCCCTGCGGAGCCTATTTTACCTGCCCATAGACATTTGTTTAATTCTTGCTGTAGTGAATTTAGCAACCCAGGCGGAGGCGAGACCAGGAGCACTTGAAAAAGATTCAAGATCTTGGGGAGGACTGTCATTTTAATGGCAGAAATGCATCATAGCCAAGGCAAGGGGTAGGACCGCCACTGACGTAGGTTATTCTTGATCAGATTAGTCAGTTTTTGGTACTTGAGGGTAAAAGGGTATGCAATGGTAGGTGTTAGCTGGAGACCTAGATAAGGAATAGACACAGGGCCTACAGTAAAGGCAAAGCATATCTTAAAGCATTTAAATATCTATCGCCGGAGAATAAGGTTGAGAGCTTGTGATTTCTGGACATTTATCTTGAAGCCTGATGCTAAGCCAAAAGCCTTCAACTCAGCTCGGAAGGCGGGCAGTGAAGTAGAAGGTTCCACCAGAGCAGCTATGACATCATCCGCGTATACACCTATAGCATGCGGCTCTCCATCAAATTGGACTCCTTATATCTGTGGGTTTGTGCGCACTTTCTGGGACATGGGTTCTATGTACAGGGCCAACAGCACGGGTGACAATGGACACCCCTGTCTGGCCCCCCTGGCAACAGGGAAGGGAGAGGAGCCCTCGCCTCTGTCTCCCGCATCCAACGAACGACTTCCGATGGCAGATACTTCTCCTACCTCGCCGCCAAGACCTGGAACATCCTTCCTACCCACATAGGCAGACCCAAGACCTACTCGCCTTCAGAAGACTCCTCAAGACCTGGCTCTTTGAGCAGTAGCAATACCCCCCTCCCCTCAGCGCCTTGAGACCCTCACAGGTAAGTAGCGCGCTCTACAAGTACTCTGATTGATTGATTGATTGCCCATTGACACGAACAGTGGCTGTTGGGGGGGAGTAACTGCTGAGGATCCATCTCTGAAAGTGGGCCCCTATGCCAAAGTGGGTCAGACTGGCTGCCAGATAGGGCTAGTGGACCCTATTGAATGCTTTCTCAGCGTCTATTGCAAAGAGCATAATTTTGTCGGCATATCTCAGGGTCTAAGATGCAGGGAAGGAGAGGACCAAGCCGAGCGGCAAGAATCCCAGTAAAGGTTTTGAGATCTGTGTTCAGGATGGGATGAGATGATAGGAAGCGTAATGAGTCCTGTCTTTTCCGAGTTGGGGATTACTACTATATCTGCTCGGAGGATCGACAGGGGGAGTGGTGTTGTATCCCTGATCATGATAAAGATCCTCATGAGGACTTGGGCAAGGCTTTGACAGAAAGTTTTATAAAAGGAGGCTGGAAAACTGTCAGGCCCTGGGGATGTGGAAGGCTTTAGTCAGGAGATACAAGAGATAACATCTTCTATCCTGAGTGGATGTTCTAGATCCGCAGCCTACGTGGGAGTCAGAGAAGTAGTGGAAACGCCCTTGAGATAGGTTAAGATCGTGTTCAGCGAGAGGTCTTATGTGGTGTGGCATGGGTGTAACAAAGGCCCCTCCAGCCCCCGCAGTGCGGGGGGCCCAAGCTCCAGGGGCCCCCGCAGTGCACAGTACACTTACTGTAAGGGTCCATCTCTGGGACACAGTTTTATAGTTATGCTCGTCGCTGTTCACTCCTTAATTATATGGTGCACTCTGCACGCGCCCTCCAGTGCTGTCTTCAGCCTCAGGGTGGGGTCTAGGGTAGGGCAAAGCTGCGCTGGTGTGACTGAATTGTCATGCGCAGTCAGTGTAAACTACACTTGCCAGGGTCGATGGGTTTGTGTCGGACATTTGGACCAAAGCAAAATGGAATAGCCCGCTGCGGTCTTCTGCCTCTGGCGCCGGCCCGGGCCTGCCACCGAAGCTGCGGGTCTCAGGGGAGTTGGTAAGGGAGAGTGAGGTGATGGCATGACTTTTAGTAGTAGTCCAGTCGCTCACTACTGTTTTGAGTTCAGCTATGTTTACTACTCTGCATTCGGGCTGCTTTTTACTCAGGGCCCCGGGCAGGGTTGCTAACGTACTTTTGCGAGGTTCGAGCCACACATAATAATAAGCCTTATATTCCTTAAGTGAAATTTTGTTGAATACGAGCTTGCGGCTCAGCGAGGGCATTGTTGGATTTATTGATGCTTCTTTATTAGAGGGCGGGTCACATTCCAGTCGCTGCAAGGGGGAGAGGGGGTGGGACGCATACCTAAATAACAAGCCTTTGTAATGCAATAGGTCTCGCATTAACGTTGTTTAAGCTATTGGCAATGCAATAGCTTAAACTCTCATAAATGCGAGACACTTAAACCAGCAGCTCACTGCCCCAGCCTTACCTGTGGTATCCACCAACTATTTAGATTTGCGGAAACTAATGGATTACCTTTTACACAGAGTTTGCTGACGCTGCTGGGGGTAACCTATTGTCCAAGATGTCTGTTTGTCGCAGATACGTCAGTATAACTGACGTATCTTTCAGCGCAAAAAGTTGCGCATTGCTGGAGTGGTGTCGGAAGCCTGACTGTTCATGGGGTTGTGCTCAACAATCTGGTTGATCTTTTTTGCATTGAGAAAGGAACATTCAGACATCCTTGTATGTACCAATAACCCTGTTTTAACTACAAGTAACTTCATTTTCACCCATGTCTAGAAGTCTGGCTATGTTTACTTCACTTGGGGTTCCTTTATCACTCTCCTTCACTTTTTTCAAAAAGACCACTCACAAAATCTAATGCAAGTCGAATAAAAATGTATTCGGCCAATAATGAACATAAAAGCACAATTGCACAAATGTATGACGTTACATCGCTGTCTTCAAACCGCGATACGTTTACAATGCAGTCATTACAACGCAAGTCGTTACAATGACTTGCGCTGGATGGCGCTGGACTTAGGAATAGTACGATTTACTATTCCAACTCCAGCCTATGTAACAGTAAGGAAGGTGTTGGAATAGTAAATCATACTATTCATTAGTGTATAGCGCGATCCAGTGCAAGTTGTTTTAACGACTTGCATTGTAATGGCCACGTTGTAAACATATTCTGGCAGATGCATCAAGCAAAATACCTCCCGGTAAAATTGCGATTCGGTAAAACAGGCCGATACCGAACGCAAAACCTGGAAATGCAATGCATCAACCCAAAACCCTTAAAAAAAAAGAATCGGTAAATACCTCCCGCGGTAAAATACCGAATCGCCTAATAGTGATTCGGTAATACCGAGAAAGAAACCAGCCTCCGGAAATACCGAATCACTAATAAAGAATCGCAACGAAATACATCAAAACTCGCAAATACCGAAAATGGTCAAAATCGCTATTTTGCATGCGCAAAATAAGGGGAATCACAAACTGGAGGTAAAGTTATTGGAAGGTAGGAACAAAAAAAAAAAGATTTCCAACACAGGTGCAGCCACTCAGAAACCCTTCAAATATGCCTCTGGAGACCCTGTAGGTCTTCCAAAATGGCTTCCCCCTACGTGCTTGTTAGGAGGAGGAGAATCAATGCCCTTGTACAGCGCAGGTGTCGGGATTGGCAGCAGCGCAAGTATAGAAATTCGCCACTAATCTTGCTCGGATGACCAGCAGAAACGATGTCTGGCAATAAGCCCCCCAGTCCCGCCTAGACACGATCCCAACAGCGAAATTACCAACTCTCTGTGTGAATACGTGCCAAGGGGGGAAAAGGGGAAGTGGATAAAACAATAAACAGGCGGTGACGGTTTTTTGTAGGTCCCTCTGAGGTCGGGCCAACGGACTGCGCGATATCAGAAGGAGTGTCCACACTGCATTGAGAAAGGACAAAACAAGAGGATTTACATCAATCCTTTGGAGAGCTGTAATAAAGCCCAGAAACCTTCTCTTGTTACTCACCAATTTGTCACACAACCCAACCAGGGTATTCCGGCATTTTGCATTACTGCAGACAAGACAGTCAGGAAAGATGTTTTTAATCCATAGGAGAAATGCTGATTTATATTCCTTCCCATGGAACTGTCTACATATGCCGCCATAAAACGGAGTAACAGGAGCGCACTAGAACAAAGTTCATCAAGATATAGTTCCTGTTGTTAATTGCACAACACGAGTCCCAGTAACATCTGTTCGTAATGCTCCTCTGTGAATTAACCAACAACAAACTGCAATATCCAATTAGGGTTCCCCTGTTTACTTCACAACACAGTACAGAGTCTTGGAGGAACTCGACTCTCGAAACGCGACTCCTACTAAATCTGAAAGGTATTTCAGAGAGCGTGTCTTTAAGCAGCAGATGCGTTCCCTAACAATGACCTTCCTTAACCCGTGAATGTCAGACAAACGCAACCCGCGCGTTTATAAGACACCGCGGCTACTATTCTAGAAATGCAAAGAAAGGAACAAAAATAAACACGACGGAGGCGAGCCCGCCCTCCTGTCGTTTCAGTACTTATCGCAATTCACAAACTATACACAAGTTCCAGGAAACAAAGTCCGTAACGGGGTCCAGGCACAGCAGGCTTCTATCTTCCAGCTGAAATCCGGCGGGGATCACCATCCGCATCTCCAAACGATCCAGGTTGATTGACAAGCACCTTCCTCTTGGGAGGGAGGTGCTTTTGTAAGAACCTCCATGTGACTCCATTTGCCTGCCCCTTAGCATGCTGGTAGTTGTAGTGCTTCCGGCCATTGACATTCATACTATATTGGACACACAAACAATGGGGTACCCTAGGATGATATGGCATGCGCCCCCTCGACCATGAAACCGCTACAGCAGGAGGATGATCCAGGACAGAGTCTTCAGGGTGTGCATCACATTGCTGGGCAAGACAGAGGAACAGATCTATGACAAGTACAGGCTCAAAAGGGCCATGAAAATGCGCCTCATTGCCGACCTTGAACCACTACTGCAGCACCAGACCCGTAGGACCAATGCCATCCCAGCCCATGTCCAGGTCCTGTGCAGCCTACACATGTTGGCGTCAGAAAGCTTCCAGGGGGTCATAGCAGAAGCTGGAGGCGTGTCGCAAAGCGCACTATCACGCTTCTTCCACAATTTCCTAGATGCAATGCTGACATTGATACATCACCACATCACCTTCCCCACAACCCCACAGCAGTTGAACCGCACCAAACAGGAGTTCTACCAGGTGGCACAATTCCCCCATGTGATAGGGTGCATGGACTGCACCCATGTCCCCATCTGTCCCCCGTCAGCCAGCGAATACATCTACCGCAACCGGAAGTCATACCATTCCATCAACGTCCAGGTTGTGTGCAATGCCAAGCACATCATTACGGACATCGTATCACAATTCCCAGGAAGCACCCACGACGCATACATATTCAGAGACAGTGGCATCCACAGGTGCCTGATCAATGGGGAATTTGGAGAGGGTCACCTACTCGGTACATACAAATGCCTCCAAATGAACACCATCCTCACATATGTAAATGTATCCATGCAACTAACCATTTGCTCCCCTACCTGCAGGTGACAGCACCTACGCCTTGCGTGGTTATCTACTCACTCCCTACCTCAACCCTGCAACACCTCAGGAGCAGCGCTACAATGCAGCACATATCAGCACCAGGAATGTGGTAGAGCGAACCTTTGGCATCCTCAAGAGTCGCTTCCGGATCCTACACGAGACAGGAGGTGCCTTGCAGTATGACCCAGTGACCTGCTAATAGCAGTCTGTGCCATGCTGCCCAACATTGCCACACGAAGGGGGATACCAATAGAGGTGGACGGAGAGGACGACTTACGGGCACAGCAACCCCCACCCCAACACCAACAGGCACACGTGCCAAATACAGCTGAGGGACAAAGGAGGCGGACATACATCACAAGACATCACTTCTGAGACAGGTATGAAAGAGCCAAAACAACATGTTTATGTTTGCTATTGTTTAATGCACATGAGTACCTGTCAGGTGCATATGTATGAGACGCCAACATGACGCAGAATCAAATAAACGAATCAAAACATGTCCGTTGTTATCACAGGTGTAACATGTTGCTGTACAGTTGGCCCATGGTTACGTCACCATGGCCAGGGAGCCAATGGATCATGGCTATTTGCGCCTGCCCCGTACCCCCAGCCTCCTGTCCCGTGACTCCGCCACATCTCCGCGATGTGATTCTGTGGCTGTGGTGCTGCGTGCACTGCGCCTCCTTTCGCTGGCCTCCGGAACAGAGACGTTGCTCACGCTTGAAGCAGCCTCACTCCCCTCCTCCCCTCCCAAACTGCTGGCACTGAAAGTCCCAGACTGCAGATGCTCCACTGCAGTGGTCACTCTCTCCAGGGACTTTGCGACATCCCCGCAATAATGGCCCAAATCGACCTGCAGGAACACAGATCTACATGACAGCACAGCTGGGCTGTTGCACAGCTTAGTGATGGCTCTATTGGTGGCAATAGTACGGACCATTTTCTGGCGATGCCTACGGCGCTCGCTCTGTTGGCCTGCAATTACAGCACGTGTGAGTTCCTGCAGGCACAGTTTGATGTCTCTGTTGCCCTCAGCAACGGCTATGGTCATCTCGCGCATTGCGTCAGTCATGGTGCCTATTTTGTTTGTCAGTTTCACAATGTTGATGTTCATAGCACCCACGTGTATCCCCTGCAGGCGCTGGACACGCAGCATCCGTGTCTCCACCACTCCGTATCCGTGTGCTGGATCATCTGCTCTCTCAACAGCTCTACCTAGGGGCCTGGCCCGCTGCCTGACTCGGACACGTGCTGCTACTTGGGTGGTTGGAGCAACGACTGTCTGTCGTGGGACAATTGTGTGAGCTGGCCTCTGCTCTGACTCCATCACCTGCAGGGAGGGGACATTTGCCCTGCGGCTCTGTGTAGTTGGCCGCGGTGGTGGTGGTGATGTCCGCCGTGGTGGTGGTGATGGTGGTGATGTCCGCGGTGGTGGTGGTGATGTCCACCATGGTGGTGGTGGGGGTGGTGATGTCCGCCGTGGTGGTGGTGGCGGTGATGGTGGTGTTGTGGGTTCAGGTTCCTGCGGGGTCTCAACATCTGTCACCACTGGTGTCTCTGAGATGACGAGGCGTCCGCTGTCATCTGAGTCGAGGGGTGATGCATTTGTATGTGAAACAGTGCATAGTTATTATTTTGCCATGATGTATCTGTGTTGCATGATTTAACCTACATAAAGGAGATTTTGCACTGACATATGGCTATGTGCAGCTGGTTTCATTTCTATTACATCAGGGGTCAGACATGCACTCATTCATGATATGACTACAACTCCCATGATGCACTACTCTGGTGAGGGGATATGCATTAGGCGCAGCTACATATGCACTGTGATTGGCCTGGGGGGATGGGCATGGGTAAACAACACGTTGCATATCTGCGCTGGAATCCATCTTACCTTCTCCTCCTGCTGCTGCGCCGGATGTATCCAATTGAGTGACCCCCACAACAGCTTCTAGCTCAATTGTTGCCTCGACGAGGTCCTCAAGGGCAGTGTTTGCAGTCACATTGGATGTTCCCCCTCCTGTGCCAGCTGCATCCCTCACCCTTTCGGCAATCCTCTCCTTTGCCCTCTTCCTGAGGTCATACCACCTCTTCTTTAAATCGTCTATGCTGCGGTGGGTGACTCCTACAGCATTGACTCTGTCTTTAATGCGCAGCCACAATTTGCGCTTCTCTGCCTTTGGAACTTTTTGGGACAGCCTCCCAAAAAGCCTGTCGTGTTTGCTGCTCACCCCCTCGATGAGCAGTTCGAGTTCCTTATCTGAAAAATGTTGTTTCCTCTTCCTGGGTGCCTTCTTGTTCTGGGGTGCATCCTTCTCCATCCTGGTAGTCTACTCTGAGTTTGATTGTGTTCTCACTGTAACAATCCTCTGCTCCTGTGCTCTGCCTCCTCCTCTGAGCTCCTCAGGGCACTGAATGAAGCATGGGCTGTGTTGATTCCTGGTTGTGATGTCATCAGCCTGCTGCCGATGCGACTTTTTCTTTTTTACGGATTCGCTATTACCGAAATCGCAAATACCGAATCGGTATTTGCTACTTCGGTATTTGCTCATCTTTGAAATGGTGTCTCGCAAACGTGTTTACCGGATATTTAACGATTTTTAGCGATTCGGTATTAAATACCGAATCTGTTGATGCATCGCGGTATGCGACTCCTTATTAGCGATTCCTTATTTTTCGCTAATAAGGACTCGTTTTACCGATTTTTTATGCATATACACAATTGCGGTGTAAAGACCACGTTGTAATGGATGTCTCCCCAATAGCACAGCCTTAGAGTAAAATTTTCAAAACTTGTACAATACTTAAGAAAAGGGCGAAACCGATAAATCATGTACAAATTTCCATGTACGAGTGATAAAGCCCTCATGTATATTAATTTTAATAATATATAAAAACTACTACATGTCAAAACTACTACCCCTTCTTTGACCTGGATAAATAGCATTCTATACAGTACTAACAAATGATTTAAAACAATGCCCATTAAAATATAACAATTCTAGGGACAAGTCTATACGCGATCACATTTTTTCTTTCTGCGTAGGGCTCCTGTTAAGAAACACCCAACCCCAAAGCATATCAAAGGTGAGGACAACATTTGCAGATATATCAGTGCTGGCCTCACTTGTGCAAAATTACAGTGTTTTAAAAGTGGTAAAATGTATCTTGACCGAAGATCATTATAAAATCTACAGAAGAACATAAAATTTATGAGATCTTGATCTTGGTCAAAGAAATCATCATGAGGGCAGGGCTTTACAGCGTCAGGCTTCGAAAAGCACTTAGGGACTGTGAGGGACCAGTGGATACAATTGAACCTAAACCTTATTAAAAGAAAACGGTGGTGTAGATTTTTTAATATAAGACCAGAAGGGTTGTTATAAAGTTCCAGGACTCACGAGTATGTACTGTCTTATCGTAGGTTTTTTAGGCTCCCTTTCCACCATCCTCTTAGCTAAAACTTGTCTTTTAATTACCTTCAACTCACCACGGTGCATTTGTCTAGGATGTATAAAAAGCTCAGAGCGCCATACATACATGAGCTGCTGTGAGATGTAACCCAGCCAAGGAATGTCAGCCACCTCGTCGAGTCTCATACAATCTTCTAAAACAGTTTGGTTCAGCGTAGGTGTGGGGCTAGACCATATTTATTTAAGGGGCCACTGTTATGCGGTCAGAGATATAACCCCGTCCTAATTCTTCATGCATCATAAAAGATGGGGTGCTGGGGGTACAGATAATAGTTTCCGCAGGAATTTATCTTCAGCCACCTTCTGATCACCAACCTCCTTATAGCCCCATACCTCGCTGTCATGTATGGTCATTGGTATACATTTCTCATTACAGACCTTCAGTAATGCTCGTAGTGGTTTGCGCTCCAGTCTCCTAGCAAACTCAATTGTCGCTCCGGCTGATCTAGACAGGGTGTTTGTTTTTTAGTGTTCACGGCGCTACCCAAGACAAATAGGACAGCAGATTTACAAGAAAGTGACGCATATGTAAAGATGCGTCACTTTCCCTGCGCCACCCTGAGAAACCCTTGCGCCACTATGGATGCACCGTATTTCCAATATGGCGCACCATGGCGCAAGGATTGACAGATGCATCAGAAATTCTGACGCATCTGTTGACGCAAAAGTCACTCATTGCTGGAGTCGGTTCGCAAGCATGACGCAACTCCAGCAATGCAGGGGAGGCCTATTCTCCTTGTGCTGCGTCACTTATTATGCCTGCTTCAAGCAGGCGTAAGAATTTGACGCAGTGGCGTCCTGGAGGTGGCGCAGTGAAATCTTGTAGATTTCACTGCGTCACTTCTACGTGGATTTTTTGCGTTGGAACGCCCACCCTGTATACATTATACCTGACGCAGGTATAATGTGATGCAGGGCTTTACAACGTGACGCATCTACCTAGATGCAACACATTGTAAATGGCCGCATTTTTACACTGCTGTTGCGTCACAAAAAGTGATGCAACAGCGGCGCAAAAATGTCACAGGGGGCTTGCAAATCTGCCCCAGGATACCCAAACAGGAAAATGAAGCAACATTTGTCAGTTCTCCATCTGTGCATAAACGCGTATGCTTGTTGCGCTTTCTTTTACCAGATGACATTATGTGGGACTTTGAGAAATCGATAGAGAGGTTGAGTGAGACCATAAAAGTATTTACAAGTTTTTGCAGCGCCATTGGTGTCCTTGCAAGTAGAATTGCATCATCTGCGTATAAAAGAGCAGGGATGAGTTTAGCACCTGCTCTAGGAGTGTCTTTGCTAGCCGATGATAGGGCTGCACCCAGATTGTTAATATATAGGGTAAACAAAACAGGGGCCACAATACATCCCTGTCTCACCCCTGGCTTAACGTTCCAGAATTCTGTAAGGGAACCATTTTCATTGTATTTGACAGAGGCTTTCAAATGTAGGTGGGACCAATACAGAAAAGCCACTAGATTGGCATCCACTCCAATCTCTAATAATAAAGGACATAATTTTGACCTATTTACTTGGTTGAAAGTGGACTTTAAGTCCATGAAAGCCATGTGCATATGTCCCTTTATAGTGAGGGAGTATTTGCCGATAATCATAAGTAGATTTATGCATTGATCCACTGTCCCAAACCCCCTTCCTGTAACGGTATTGCAGGTCAGATATTATATTACTTGCATCAGATTGTGCCATGCTTGTTCCCGTATCTGAAATGAATGAAATGAAATGAAATTGGGTTTTGTAAAGCGCGTTACTACCCGGAGGCCTCGTAGCGCTGTGGACGGGTGAGGCCGAATGCCACCAGCTAGCACCTAATGGAAGAGGAGTGTTTTCAGGCTCTTGCGGAATTTTTGAAGATCAGGTTCGCTGCGCAATGTGAGTGGCAGGGAATTCCAGACAACGGGCGCGTTCCATGAGAAGGAGTGGCCACCCCACCTAGCACGTTTGATTTTCTTGGTTGAGGCCAGAAAGGTTGAGCTTGAGCGCAGTGATCTCCGTGGGTAGTATGGAGTGACTAGGGAACAGATCATTGCGGGGGCTTTTTGCCACATGGCTTTGTGTGTTATGCACATCGCCTTGAATTTTACCCTGGCCTGAATAGGCAGCCAGTGTCATTTTTTAAGGCGGTGATGCCCGAGTGTCTTTGGGGCAGTCCGAGAAGCAGACGTGCGGCCGCGTTCTGGGTTACTTGAAGTTTTTTTGTCATACTGGCAGGGGCACCCAGGTACAGCGCGTTTCCATAGTCAAGGCGGGACATGATAATGGCCTCAACCATTAGCCTTCGAGCTTGAAAAGGGAGGAGAGAAAGAACTTTTCGCAGCATTCTCATCTGCCCAAAACAGGTGGCGGAGAGTTTGGTGGCTTGCTGATTAAAGCTCAAGGCATTATCCAGCCATATGCCTAGGCTTTTAATCTGTTCTTTTGGCTCAGGGGGATGTACCCATGCAGAGCGGCCAGTCAATGTTGGGTTTTGGTGCTGTCTTCCCCAAGTACATTAGCTCCGTTTTGTCCCCGTTCAACTTTAGGTGGGACAGGGCCATCCATTTTGTTACTGCTTCTAAACAGCTGCCCAGGTTGTGGGAGGTGCCTTCTGGCTGATTCATGGCCACTACTAGTTGGGTGTCATCAGCGTAGGTTATGATTTCAAAGCCATAAGGATGTACAATCTCTGCCAGAGGCTCCATGTATACGTTGAAGAATGTGGGACTCAAGGAGGAGCCCTGGGGCACTCCCTGATTGAGAGGCCAGATTTTAGAATGCGTGGCTCCCTCCGTCACCTGAAACATCCGGTCCTCTAAAAAGGACCTTAGCCACTCGGGTATCCACAGCGCCAGGATACCCGTGGAGTGACAGTTGCGCTCTATAAATGTGCCATACAATACAATACAATACAATACATGATGGCTTGCCCTGCCACCCCAAGGTGTTTTAGGCAAGAGATTAGGATGTTATGATTCACGGTATCAAAGGTATCTTGTCTTTCCTTTGATTTATGGCCAGTTTACAGGCTTTCCTACATGCCTTTATCTGTTCTTCATTCTTGGGTTTATATTTTAAAGCACTCATTAGAGCTTTGTGGGATTTAGAACAGTCTGCGTCGAACCACTTTCCCCCCTCTAATGTCCCTATCCTTCCTCTCCCCGTTAAACTTTCTGCAATCCGCTTGACAAGATTTCCAAAAGCCCCTATTGTCACACCAGCCTCAGCCTGGGAATCAAGATATAATTTATTATCTTCAGTACATTTCGTATATAACTTATCTAAAAAGGCCTCCCCCACCTCATTTTGCGGACCTGATTTGTTGGTTTAAAGTCCCAATTTGATAAACTCTTTCTCTCCGCAACATGGAAGTCCAGCTCTCCCATCATTTGTAAAATCCGCGGATTGTGATCACTAAAGCAGCTCCACAAAGGGTTTACTTTTAATAATATTTGAAGGAGCAGGGGAGCAGAAACCATAATAAAGTCTATATTCAAAGAACAGCCCCGCCAATAAAAGATGGTACTAACTCTATGTTTTGTTTCAGAAGGCCTGGGTGGGGCTATAATTCCGGCAGGGTTTACTTAGGAATCTGCTTGTGCTACCTGACAAAGCGCTTAGAGACCCCTGGGTTATAATGCGCTATATAAATCGAATAAAATAAATAAATAAACTCTGTCTCACCAGTGTGCTCAAGGCAGTGTAAATTATTTGTGGCAAGTGTTCCGGTTGCTTAAAAATGATTAATGTCTAATTACCCTTGTCACGAGGAGGCCAAAGAAGAAAAGGCTGAAACGTGGTCACTTCGACACTTCTAAGGAAGAGTCCTTGGAACCACAGTTTTCCTTGGAAATTGTGTAGTGACACACTAGCGCTAGTCCTTAAGTGTTTCACCCAGACTACCTCTGAGTGGTTTTCCCAGAATTTATGGGTTGACACTAGTGAGAATAATATTCTAGGGTTTCCGTGTAATGTATAACTGTGTTTATGTTGATGATATAATGTTGTGGTATATGTTATTTTCTGTTATCTTCATTGATTAGGTGCCATTGTTTATGTGTGTTGTAAATACATTGTGATACGTACATTAAGAATAACAATATTTCGGAGAGGGTAATTAAATGTGCTCTACTCATAAACTTTTTTGAATCTTTTCCTTCATAACATTTCTTCTTGTATTAAAGTATGTCCCCTACCCAGGTATAGGAGGGTAATGTAGGTATTTTTTTTATTTTTATTTATTTATTTAAAGAGTTTTATATAGCGCTGGCTAGACCCGGAGGTATCGGTATACCCCTTTTGTTTATGTTTGCAAGCCCACTAGCAGCATTTGGTTTACAGGCCCTGGGCATACACGGTGCACTGTACTACGGACTTAACGGAAAACCAAATATGGAAACACTAATCCATGACAATAATTTACAGAGGGAACACTTTCACTTGGGCACTGAACAGAAGTTACCCAAAGCATCTAGACCAGCAAAAACAAAATCCAACACACAGTAAAACACAGGAAGCAAAGGCAAAAAATGCATGGGAAACCCATGCCAAGGCTGCCAGGTCTAACACTCTCTCTTCCAATTTTTGGGTTACGCCTAATCTGAGCCATGGTATTTTCTCTAGTCACTAACTTGAATGCTTCCCAAACTGTAACTGCTGCAGGTACAGAACACGCAATAATGCCAAAATAGTCTATGATCTTATCCCCCAGATGTTTCACAAGAGTATCAGCTACCAGGCATTCCAACATCACATACCCTTCAACTCGCATTGTCGATGTCAGACGGTTAGTTGGATGGGTGAACGATGGGAAAGCCCGCTGGAGAGAATGACATATTTACCTATGTCGTCTACATGAACTGTCTGTACTGAAAATGGGAAGGACCTACAGAGGCGAATGGAGAATAGCGACCCCTGCCGACCACTGAGTAAATACTGGATGATAGACATAGGTGTCTGTGTACTACCCAGGAACACACACTTTGTACCGAGTAAATGAGTCTCTTGAAGTAACTGGTTATCAGGGGTGTGATGTTCAACAAACAACATAACGGCCCCCTCTTAATTTTAGTATTCAAACTATTATCAGTCAATGACTTTATACTATATTCCATCTCACAGTCTGACAACAATTTGTTAGTCATTAGAATCAAAGTGATCCTGTACAACTCGTGGGAGCATGTGCCTGGTAACCCGAACAAAATGAAACCCTGAAGAATCTAAACTAAAATCCATCTCCCTAACACCCCCACCCTATATTTCTATCCTAGAAGCATCAGTCACCCCAAATCATATGTAATATTCACATGTGATACTCAATGGCAAAAAGAGAAAATAGAAACAAGCAAGCAAAAGGAGTGATGCACTTTGAATGAAGAGTCCTGTTGTGAGTTAAATGAATTCAGTTCAGGATACTCCAGCTTTGTAGTGGAATTTATTGTAGGAGAAACGAGCCACCGCACCACTCTCAAGCTCAGAGTGGTACAAACTGTCAAAACCAAGAATTAGAATGCAATAAGAACCATGACAACAGAGTTCTGTTAAAGGAGAGGTAGAACAAGCATAGGTAGATACAACAAGTCCCTTTTCTTTTCTCTTTCAGGGGCTTTGTATTGTGCAGAAAAGCTGAACATGAAGTCAGTCCTTTCATAATGGTCTCTGTTGCCACATGCGTGTTATTTCCCCTGAACCCCTGGGTATGGTGAAGACTGTCTGCAGCAGGAGCAACTTCTACCCCCAATGGCTTATGGTGTGCTAGATTCTTTGATGCCTCCTTGGTTTTCGTAGTGTTCTTTGCGGGATGAAGATATTTCATCAGACGCCCTTTCAATCCCCCGGATGTGTCAGCTGAAAACATTTCAAAGGAAATATCTTGACCCAGCCCAGTGGAGCAGAGGTCCTATCCTTCACGCCCATTTGTAACACTAAGAGCATCTGTGAGAAAGTGCCTCGTTTGACATGGTTATCCCCTGTTTTTTGCTGCCTCGTTTTGATGTGGTTTCAATTGTAGTGCACAGGGTCTGCTGTGCCAATGCTTTTTCCCAAAACATATCCTCAATGTCTGCCCCCTGTAAGTCCCTAGTAAATGGTACCCTGGGTACCCAGGGCCTGGGAGCTGAAGAGGGTCCCCTCGTACCCTCCTCAGTGGGATCATGCCACTGCCCTTGCAGCTTGCATGCCCCTGTGAGAGCGAAAACAACAGGGATGACAGGGCACTCTACCTGGGTGCCATGCCAGACAACACTGCCTGAAGGTATAGGTCAGTCACCGCTCTAGCCGATCTCACAGCCCTAATCCTGGGTATGCTATACCATAGGTGAGGACATATCTGCATTAGCAGATACGCCCCTACAATATTAGGGTCCATTCTTTAATATTGTAAGTGCCAGTGAAGCCAAACAGAGTACATGGGCTGGAAACTCTACAGCTCGACTTCCACAGCACCATGATTGCTTCCCTGAACACAGGGGTGTTTGGTGCCAAAATACTCCTTTCAATATATCCACACCAATGCCACTGTGAGATTTATTATACCATGTACTCAGAGGGCAACTCAGAGGTGCCCCCTGAAAACCTACCAATCGTGGTGTGGTTTCTGACCGGCTGTAGGCATTTAGCCACCACCAGACATGTTTCTGGATGCCTGGGTGGAGAGCCCCTTCTCTCTTGGACCAGAAACAATGCACTTCCTGGGTGAAGGTGTCACCTCCTCCCCCAGGATGGGCCAATGCTCAAAGGGGGCCTGCCGCCTTTGTAATATGCAATCCTGTGACTCTGCTGCTAACAGAAGACCTTCACTTCATGTGGGAAAACCGGTGGGAAAACTTAGGAGAATAAGGGATGTGCCCACCTCTGCCAATCCACCCCTCAGGTGGGGGAGGCGGGGTGAAGCACATCTTTCAGTCCTCACCATCTTGAAGATGGGTAGACCTCCAATCTGGGCTAGGTCTGTGCACGCTCCCACAGGAGGGTGGCATAATTCATGTGTAGTCAACCCAGGTAAGGTGCCAATTGGCCCGACCTGCTACTCCCCTAAAATTCCCCTAAATTTGGTATTTAGGTGGCTCGACCAGTCCTGGAAATTGGATCTCCGATGACTTAAGAAGAAAGAAGAAGTCCCTGCAGAGAAGACTGAATACGACGACTGTCTTGGCCCCATCCCTACTAGCCTGTCTCCAGCTTTTGCGAACCTGCAACCTGCTTTGCAGCTGGTGACCTCTGAAAACCCTGGGAGGACTGCTGCCTTTGAAAAAGACTCCAATCACCCATGGACCGCGGATCTGTCCAGAAGAAAACAACTCCAAGGGCTCCGGATCCAGCTGGAACCGCGATCCCTGCACCCGATGCCCACGGCCCGAGTCTGAGTGGCCCACCTGTCCAGTGAAGTTTCCCCAGTGATTCAGACCTCGAATCCAGTGTTTGCTGACCGCTCCCGCCTGACCTCCATGACGATGCCTCTAGACTGAATCCAGAGGCTCTGCCTGACCGTGACTGGCTCAGGTAAGAAGACTTGGAAGTTGAAAGGCATCCCTGCACCCGGAGCCCCTGCGCCTTGGTGAGCTGAACCAATTGTGCCCCTACCACACCCTGCCTCTCTACTTACCTCTCTGTAGTTGGTCTCCCTCTTGCAACCTCCGGTGAGATGCCTGCAGCCTGTTTGTCAAAAGCTACAAACTCCATTCAAAATCATTGGGCACCCAACGCTGATTTAGCATCCAGCTGCCCCTCTGCCCTGGTGGTGTATGCTTGGTGCTGCTTGCCCCCCCCTGTGCTTGTGCAAACCCCCAAAGCTTAGCCTCTGCAACTGATCCACTTACCTGCAAGCAGTGTGGCTCCAGGCACCCCCAGTCTCTATTGAAAGCATTGGGCCGAACTCTGACTCTGACCTCTGCACTCAGCCGCCCCTGTGCTGCTAGCGGTGCAGTTTTGGAACTCACCTAACCCGTGCTCCTTGCTGACCTCTGCTCTTGGCCGCCCCTGTGCTGCTAGCGGTGCGGTTTTGGTACTCACCTAACCCGTGCTCCTTGCTGACCTCTGCACTCAGCCGCCCCTGTGCTGCTAGTGGTGCAGTTTTGGAACTCACCTAACCCGTGCTCCTTTCTGACCTTTGGGCCCAAATACTGGATTTGTAAGTGTGGAACTTACCTGTTAAATTGCATTATTGTTTTCACCGCAGGGAACATTGAACTGCTTCAAACATATTCTAAATGCCAACTTTTAAAAGCGAAAGTATTTTTATTTAAAAACGTACTTACCTTTTTGCAAAGATCTTGGTCTTAAAATGAAATACAAACAAAGTATGTTTTTCCAAAAGTGGTGTGGATCTCCTTATCGAGCCGTGTGTCCATTATTGGTCAATGTTGTGCAATAAATGTCTTCCACTCCTCTGTGTGAGGCCTAAGGCTGCTCGCCCACACTCCCACTAATAGAGCACCTTGGGTTTTACATTGAGCCCTGTACACGTTTGGGGAACCCCTGATCTCTGTGCATGGAATGACCACCTAGTGGGCAAACCATATACAAAGCCAGATTCATGTACATTTTGAAGGGCTTCTCTTAGTGAACCCACTTCGGCACAGACTCACTTTAGTCAAATCTAAGAATCTGCAGAAACATAGACAGCGCCTTCAACCACTTTCTCCAGGAAACATAAGTTTGACTTCTCTCTCAGAAAAGACTGTATGCTTTTTCGAGGGCAATTTAGTTGGAGAAACATCACAGTGTGAAAATCAGGACACTGAAGGTACTCATAGGAACTCAAGCGAGGAACCACTTTGTGACCATTGTAGAGTTGAACAACACTGACATGAAGTGCAAATAAACTGAAACAAACATTTCATTTCTTTTTGCAGAGATCAGCACTCCTCTGGTCTGAATGCTGATAGTATAGCGCCTGAACTGCTTCCAGACGCTTTCATCTCTGAGCTAAGAGCATGCTCCCCCCCCTTAGTCCAGATGAGCGCTCATGTATGGGCTTCACAGAGCTCAAGGTTTTGAGATTCTTAGGAGCCAAAACAAACTATCCTATTGATGGCCTCACAGGAAATGATGTCACATAACATTTGACTTTGATAATGTCAGAGGAAAAGACATTAGTGAAATTATAGGAATGATGAGTGCACAGGTAACAGCCAAATCATTAATGCAGACATCTAAATTAACATTACACCAAAAGTATAATCTGTGCAGCCGCAAGGTGAAATATTGAAAATGTAGTGATTTCAAAATGTCTGACAGTGGGTTTGCTGAACTCTATGAAGTGAATAGTGTCTCCCTCTTTAGTTGTAAGCGGCTACTCTGCACACAGTAGAAGTGCGAGCAAAGTCACATATGGAGTACTAGGACCCTCTCCCGTCTCCCAGTGATAAGATTCAGCAAGGTGTGAGGGAGACTTCAGCACAACCTCTAAATGTGTGAGTGTCACTCATGATGAGTGAGACTTGAAGGCTCTGATGTGTGCATGTCGCATCTGATGTCACTGCCCAGGCAACAAATGCAACTTGCCTGACGGTGCTACGAAGTCCTCCTTCAACCGCACATTGATGGTGCGTGGACGAGGAGTGACTCATGCTAGGAGAGAGGGTTACCACCTGACCAGTCTTTTATAGGAATGGCATGGTCAGTATTTCCTTGTCCCGGCCAGTACAAAAGTAGGAAGATTACTTAAAGCTGGCATTTTTCCTCTAACCAGTGCAAACTTATAATATCAAATATAAGCAGAAATCACTTTAAAATGTGTTCTAGAGCTGCCTTAATGAATCCTGACTGAGAGTTAAAGTAAATAACGACAACAAAGCCATGTTAAAAATGAATACAAACACTTTTATTCAAACTCTTCTTGAAGAATAATATGCGGGCCTTTGCAAAATCTTAAAACATGACCAAAAGGCAGGTGGTAACTCTAATAAGAGCCTGTATGTAGGAGTCTGACATTAGTTAGTGATGGAATACCCTCTCATCCTCAGAGCCGGCACCGGTCACTCACTGCCATGACACCATCCACTGAGGGAGAAATCTGTGAGAGTCAAACCCGATTGTTATGTCTTATGAATGTATTGAGACTGCAATCTACTTTATTTTGTTTTATAAGTGAAACTTTGGGGGGAGTGAGTGGGTAAAAAATGCAGAGAAATTCAAAACTTAATTTGGGGCAAATCGTTGGAAAGTTGTTTGAATGCACACAGCCCTATCAAATATAAAGAATTACCCACAGAAACAGGAAAAATAGAAAAACAGAAAAATGTTGACTAGTTTAATTCTAGCAGTTTTCTTAAATTTTTATGTATTTAATGAAATTCAGGCTGTCATTTCCAATTCATTTTTGAAAACTGGAGGCAGCGGTTCCGTCAGAGGCCACCAGAGGGCGCTCATCGCCTGCTGATGAAACCCACTGACCTCCACATTGGATGAAAGGGAGAAGGGTTTCCTCTTCCGGGTCAGCGGCGGCAGAGACAGCACCAGCAGCTGCGGTGACATCACTTCCGGCCTCTCCTGGTGTTTGCAGCCTGCAGCAGAGGAGGAAGGAGCCCTGTCTGTCTGTGCAGTTACCTTCATCTGCAGACCCCCCTCAAACCCCAGATTTACCACCCCCAAACGCCAGACCTGCCGCCCCCCCTCCCCCCAGCCCAAGGAGGAGGAGAGAGCCTGGAAACGTCTGCACAGGTCTCCGCTCAGGTAGGAGATTGTCAACACCTTCAGCTGTGTTTGTAGAAATAGACTGAATAATCCTGGAGGGAATCTCTGCAGGAGCCGGGCTGAGCTGGGCCCTTCTACCAGGGGCCCCTGGGGCGAGCTGGGTTCTTCTATCTGGGGCCCCTGGGGCTGAGCTGGGCCCTTCTATCTGGGGCCCCTGGGGCTGAGCTGGGCTCTTCTATCTGGGGCCCCTGTGGCTGAGCTGGGCTCTTCTATCCGGGGATCCTGGGGCTGAGCTGGGCTTTTCTATCCGGGGGCCCTGGGGGCTGTGCTGGGCTCTTCTATCTAGGGGCCCTGAGGCTGATGAAAGAAACTCTTACTGGGCTCTTCTATCCGGGGGCCCTGGGGCTGAGCTGGGCTCTTCTATCTAGGGGCCTCTGGGGCTGAACTGGGCTCTTCTATCTGGGGGCCTCTGGGGCTGAGCTGGGCTCTTCTATCTGGGGGCCCCTGGGGCTGAGCTGGGCTCTTCTATCCAGGGGCCCCTGGGGTTGAGTTGGGCTTCTCTATCCGGGGGCCCTGGGGCTGAGCTGGGTTCTTCTATCTGGAGCCCCTGGGGCTGAGTTGGGCTTCTCTATCCGGGGGCCCTGGGGCTGAGCTGGGTTCTTCTATCCGGGGGCCCTGGAGCTGAGCTGGGCTCTTCTATCCGGGGGTCCTGGAGCTGAGCTGGGTTCTTCTTTCCGGAGGCCTGTGCGGCTGAGCTGGGCTCTTCTATCTGGAGCCCCTGGGGCTGAGTTGGGCTTCTCTTTCCGGGGGCCCTGGGGCTGAGCTGGGTTCTTCTATCCGGGGGCTCTGGAGCTGAGCTGGGCTCTTCTCTCCGGGGGCCCTGGAGCTGAGCTGGGTTCTTCTATCCGGAGGCCTGTGCGGCTGAGCTGGGCTCTTCTATCCGGTGGTCCTGGGGCTGAGCTGGGCTCTTCTATCCGGGGCCCCTGGGGCTGAGCTGGGCTCTTCTATCCCGGTGGTCCTGGGGCTGAGCTGGGCTCTTCTATCCGGGGCCCCTGGGGCTGAGCTGGACTCTTCTATCCCGGGGTTCTCTGGGGCTGTGCTGGGCTCTTCTATCCTGTGCCCCTGGGGCCGAGCTGGGCTCTTCTATCCAGGGGCCCCTGGGGCTGAGCTGGGCTCTTCTATCTGTGGGCCGTAGAGGGCTGAGCTGGGCTCCTTTATCCAGGGGCCCCTGGGGCTGAGCTGTGCTCTTCTATCCTGGCCCCCGGGGGGCTGAGCTGGGCTCCTCTATCCAGGAGCCCCCGGGGATGAACTGGGCTCTTCTATCTGGGGGCCCTTTGGGGCTGAGCTGGGCTCTTCTATCCGGGGGCCCTAGGGGCTGAGCTGGGCTCTTCTATCCGGTGGCCTCTGTGGCTGAGCTGGGCTCTTCTATCTAGGGGCCCTGGGGTGGAGATGGGCTCCTCTATCCATGGGATCCTGGGGCTAAGCTGGGCTCTTCTATCCGGGGTCCCTTGGGGGCTGAGCTGGGCTCTTCTGTCCGGGGGCCCTAGGGGCTGAGCTTAAAACTTAATTTGGTGCAGAGTCAGAAAGTTGTTTGAATATAGACAGTCCTACCAAATATAAAAAATTACCCACAGAAACAGGAAAAATAGAAAACATTGTCCAGTTTAATTCTAGCAGTTTCTTACATTTGCATATAATTAATGAAATTCAGGCTATTTCCAATTCACTCGTAAAGATTGGAGGCGGCGGTTCCGTCAACGGCCACCTGAGGGCGCTCCTCACCCGCTGATGAGACCCACTGAGCTTCACATTGGCTGAAAGGGAGAAGGGTTTCCTCTTCCGGGTCAGCGGCGGCAGAGATAGCACCAGCAGCTGAGGTGACAACACTTCTGGCCTCTCCTGGTGTTTGCAGCCTGCAGCAGAGGAGGAAGGAGCCCTGTCTGTCTGTGCAGTTACCTTCATCTGCAGACCCCCCTCAAAGCCCAGATTTACCACCCCCCGACCCCAGACCTGCCCCCCCCTCCCCCCAGTCCTAGGGGGAGGAGAGAGCCTGGACACGTCTGCACAGGTCTCTGCTCAGGTAGGAGATTGTCAGCACCTTCTGCTGTGTTTGTAGAAATAGACTGAATAATACTGGAGGGAATCTCTGCAGGAGCCGGGCGGAGCTGGGCCCTTCTATCCGGGGGCCCTGGGGCTGAGCTGGGCTCATCTATCCGTGGCCCCAGGAGCTGAGCTGGGCTCTTCTATCCGGGGGCCCTGGGCTGAGCTGGACTCTTCTATCTGGGGGTCCTGGGGCTGAGCAGGGCTCTTCTATCCGGGCCCCTGGGGCTGAGCTGGGCTCTTCTATCCGGGGGCCCTGAGGGCTGTGCTGGGCTCTTCTATCCGGGGGCCCTGAGGCTGAGCTGGGCTCTTCTATCCAGGGGGACCCTGGGGCTGAGCTGGGCTCTTCTATCCGGGGGCCCCTGGGGCTGAGCTGGGCTCTTTTATCCGTGGGCCCTTGGGCTGAGCTGGGCTCCTCTATTCAGCGGCCCCTGTGGCAGAGCTGGGCTCCTCTATCCGGGGCCCCTGGGGCTGAGCTGGGCTCTGCTATCCGGGGGCCCCTTGGGGGCTGAGCTGGGCTCCTTTATCCTGGGGCTGAGCTGGGCTCTTCTATCCAGGGGCCCGTGAGGCTGAGCTGGGCTCTTCTATCCGTGGGTCCCAGGGGGGCTGTGCTGGGCTCTTCTATCCAGGCCCCTGGGGCTGAGCTGGGCTCTTCTATCTGGGGGCCCCTGGTGATGAGCTGGACTCTTCTATCCGAGGCCCCTGGGGCTGTGCTATGCTCTTCTATCTGGGGGGCCCTGGGGCTGAGCTGTGCTCTTCTATCCGGGGCCCCTGGGGCTAAGCGGGGCTCCTCTATCCAGGGGCCCCTGGGGCCGAGCTGGGCTCATCTATCTGGGGGGCCCTGGGGCTGAGCTGGGCTCTTCTGTCCAGGGGCCCCTGGAGCTGTGCTATGCTCTTCTATCCGGGGGGCCCTGGGGCTGAGCTGGGCTCTTCTATCAGGGGCCCCTGGGGCTGAGCTGGGCTCCTCTATCCAGGGGCCCCTGGGGCTGAGCTCAGCTCTTCTATCCGGGGCCCCTGGAGCTGGACTGTGCTCCTCTATCCAGTGGCCCCTGGGGCTGAGCTGTGCTCGTCTATCCGGGGCCCCTGGGGCTAAGCGGGGCTCCTCTATCCAGGGGCCCCTGGTGCTGAGCTGGGCTCATCTATCTGGGGGCCCCTGGGGCTGAGCTGGGCTCTTCTGTCCAGGGGCCCCTGGAGCTGAGCTGGGCTCCTCTGTCCAGGGGCCCCTGAGGCTGAGCTGTGCACATCTATCCGGGGCCCCTGGAGCTGAGCTGGGCTCCTCTATCCAGGGGCTCCTGAGGCTGAGCTGGGCTCTTCTATCCGGGGGCCCTTTGGGGTTGAGCTGGGCTCTTCTATCCGGGGGCCCTAGGGGATGAGCTGGGCTCTTCTATCCGGGGGCCTCTGGGCCTGAGCTGGGCTCTTCTATCTGGGGGCCCCTGGGGCGGAGCTGGGCTCCTCTATCCACGGGCCCCAGGGGGGGCTGACATGGGCTCTTCTATCTGGGGCCCCTGGTGCTGAGCTGGGCTCTTCTATCTGGGGCCCCTGGTGCTGAGCTGGGCTCTTCTATGCGGGGACCCCTGGGGCTGAGCTGGGATCTTCTATCTGGGGGCCCCTGGGGCGGAGCTGGGCTCTTCTATCCAGGGCCCCTGGGGCTGAGCTGGGCTCTTCTATCTGGGGGCCCCTGGGGCTGAGCTGGGCTCTTCTATCCACCGGCCCCAGGGGGGGGCTGAGCTGGGCTCCTCTATCTGGGGCCCCTGGTGCTGAGCTGGGCTCTTCTATCCGGGGACACCTGGGGCTGAGCTGGGTTCTTCTATCCGGGGGCCCTGGGCTGAGCTGGACTCTTCTATCCGAGGCCCTGGGGCTGAGCTGGGCTCTTCTATCCGGGGGGCCCTGGGCCTGAGCTGGGCTCTTGTATCTGGGGGCCCCCGGGGCTGAGCTGGGCCCTTCTATCCAGGGGCCCCAGGGGCTGAGCTGTGCCCTTCTATCCGGGGGCAACTGGGGCTGAGCTGGGCTCTTCTATCTGGGGGCCCCTGGGGCGGAGCTGGGCTCTTCTAACCAGGGCCCCTGGGGCTGAGCTGGGCTCTTCTATCCACCGGCCCTAGGGGGGGCTGAGCTGGGCTCTTCTATCTGGGGCCCCTGGTGCTGAGCTGGGCTCTTCTATCCGGGGACACCTGGGGCTGAGCTGGGTTCTTCTATCCGGGGGCCCCTTGGGCTGAGCTGAACTCTTCTATCTGAGGCCCTGGGGCTGAGCTGGGCTCTTCTATCCGGGGGGCCCTGGGCCTGAGCTGGGCTCTTCTATCTGGGGGCCCCCGGGGCTGAGCTGGGCCCTTCTATCCAGGGGCCCCAGGGGCTGAGCTGTGCCCTTCTATCCGGGGGCAACTGGGGCTGAGCTGGGCTCTTCTATCCGGGGCCTCTGGGGAGCTGAGCTGGGCTCTTCTATCTGGGGCCCCTGGGGCTTAGCTGGGCTCTTCTATCCGAGGGCCTCTGGGGGGCTGAGCTAGGCTCTTCTATCCGGGGGCCCTGGGGGGCTTTCCTTCTGGCCCTGGGGGTGTTTGTGGGAATCATGTGTGTTAAAGAGTGGGCCCCAGGGGCTGAGCTGTGCCCTTCTATCCGGGGGCAACTGGGGCTGAGCTGGGCTCTTCAATCTGGGGGCCCCTGGGGCAGAGCTGGGCTCTTCTATCCAGGGCCCCTGGGGCTGAGCTGGGCTCTTCTATCTGGGGGCCCCTGGGGCTGAGCTGGGCTCTCCTATCCATTGGCCCCAGGGGGGGCTGAGCTGGGCTCTTCTATCTGGGGCCCCTGGTGCTGAGCTGGGCTCTTCTTTCCGGGGACACCTGGGGCTGAGCTGGGTTCTTCTATCTGGGGGCCCCTTGGGCTGAGCTGGACTCTTCTATCCGAGGCCCTGGGCCTGAGCTGGGCTCTTCTATCTGGGGGCCCCCGGGGCTGAGCTGGGCCCTTCTATCCAGGGGCCCCAGGGGCTGAGCTGTGCCCTTCTCTCCGGGGGCAACTGGGGATGAGCTGGGCTCTTCTATCCGGGGCCTCTGGGGAGCTGAGCTGGGATCTTCTTTCTGGGGCCCCTGGGGCTGAGCTGGGCTCTTCTATCCGGGGGCCTCTGGGGGGCTGAGCTAGGCTCTTCTATCCGGGGCCCCTGGGGCTGAGCTGGGCTCTTCTAACCGGGGGCCTCTGGGGGCTGAGCTGGGCTCTTCTATCCGGGGCCCCTAGGGCTGAGCTGGGCTCTTCTATCCGGGGCCCCTGGGGCTGAGTTTGGCTCTTCTATCTGTGGCCCCTAGGGCTGAGCTGGGCTCTCCTAACCGGGGGCCCTGGGGCTGGGATGGGCTCTTCTATCCGGGGCCCTGGGGTGCTTTCCTTCTGGCCCTGGGGGTGTTTGTGGGAATCGTGTGTGTTAAAGAGGGGATCTGTGCACTGCATCTTATTGCACTATTAGAGGTCTGTGCACGGTGGTGCATTATTACTGCACTTTGAGGTATCTGTGCACTGTGGTGCATCTTGCTGCACTGTGAGGGATCTGTGTACTGTGGTGCATCTTGCTGCACTGTGAGGGATCTGTGCACTGTGGTGCATCTTGCTGCACTGTGAGGGATCTGTGCACTGTGGTGCATCTTGCTGCACTGTGAGGGATCTGTACACTGTGGTGCATCTTGCTGCACTGTGAGGGATCTGTGCACTGTGGTGCATCTTGCTGCACTGTGAGGGATCTGTGCACTGTGGTGCATCTTGCTGCTCTGTGAGGGATCTGTACACTGTGGTGCATCTTGCTGCACTGCGAGGGATCTGTGCACTGTGGTGCATCTTGCTGCATTGTGAGGAATCTGTGGACTGTTCACTCATTGTCATGACACCATCCACTGAGGGAGAAATCTGTGACAGTCAAATCTGATTGTTCTGTCTTATGAAGTTATTGAGACTTTAATCTACTTGTTTGTTTATTTTATAAGTGAACCTTTGAAGGGAGTGAGCGGGTAAACAAAGGAGACAAATGTAAAACTTAATTTGGTGCGGAGTCAGAAAGTTGTTTGAATACACACAGTCCTACCAAATATAAAAAATTACCCACAGAAACAGGAAAAATAGAAAACATTGTCCAGTTTAATTCTAGCAGTTTCTTACATATAATTAATGAAATTCAGGCTATTTCCAATTCACTCCTAAAGACTGGAGGCGGCGGTTCCGTCAGCGGCCAACAGAGGGCGCTCCTCGCCTGCTGATGAAACCCACTGAGCTGCACATTGGATGAAAAGGATAAGGGTTTCCTCTTCCGGGTCAGCGGCGGCAGAGACAGCACCAGCAGCTGCGGTGACATCACTTCCGGCCTCTCCTGGTGTTTGCAGCCTGCAGCAGAGGAGGAAGGAGCCCTGTCTGTCTGTGCAGTTACCTCCATCTGCAGACCCCCCCCTCAGACCCCAGATCTGCACCTCCCACCCCCAGACCCCAGGGGGAGGAGAGAGCCTGGACATGTCTACACAAGTCTCTGCTCAGGTAGGAGATTGACAGCACCTTCTGCTGTGTTTGTAGAAATAGACTGAATAATCCTGGAGGGAATCTCTGCAGGAGCCGGGCTGAGCTGGGCTCTTCTATCCGGGGCCCCTGGGGCGGAGCTGGGCCCTTCTAGGGGAGCCCCTGTGGCTGAGCTGGGCTCTTCTATACGGGGGCCCCTGGGGCTGAGCTGGGTGTTTCTATCCGGGGCCCCTGGGGGCTGAGCTGGGCTCTTCTATCTGGGGACCCTTGGGCTTACCTGGGGCCTTCTATCCAGGGGCCTCTGGGGCTGAGCTGGGCTCTTCTATCCAGGGGCCCCTGGGGCTGAGCTTTGCTCTTCCATCTGGGGCCCCTGTGGCTGAGCTGGGCTCTTCTATCCAGGGGCCCCTGGGGCTGAGATGGGCTCTTCTTTCCCGGGGCTCCTGGGGGGCTGAGCTGGGCTCTTCACTATGGGCCCCTGGGGCTGAGCTTGGCTCTTCCATCTGGGGCACCTGGGGCTCAGCTGGGCGCTTCTATCGGGGGCCCCTGGGGCCGAGCTGGGCTCTTCTATCTGGGGGTCCCTGGGGCTGAGCTGGGCTCTTCTATCTGGGGCCCCTGGGGCTGAGCTGGGCTCTTCTATGCGGGCCACAGGACTGAGCTGGGCTCTTCTATCCGGGGGTCCCTGGGGCTGAGATGGGCTCTTCTATCCAGGGGCCCCGGGGGCTGAGCTGGGCTCTTCTATCCGGGTGCCCCTGGGGCCGAGCTGGGCTCTTCTATCTGGGGGTCCCTGGGGCTGAGCTGGGCTCTTCTATCTGGGGCCCCTGGGGCTGAGCTGGGCTCTTCTATCCGGGCCACAGGACTGAGCTGGGCTCTTCTATCCGGGGGCCCCTGGGGCTGAGAGGGGCTCTTCTATCCAGGGGCCCCGGGGGCTGAGCTGGGCTCTTCCATCTGGGGCCCCTGTGGCTGAGCTGGGCTCTTCTATCCAGGGGCCCCTGGGGCTGAGATGGGCTCTTCTTTCCCGGGGCTCCTGGGGGGCTGAGCTGGGCTCTTCACTATGGGCCCCTGGGGCTGAGCTTGGCTCTTCCATCTGGGGCACCTGGGGCTCAGCTGGGCGCTTCTATCGGGGGCCCCTGGGGCCGAGCTGGGCTCTTCTATCTGGGGGTCCCTGGGGCTGAGCTGGGCTCTTCTATCTGGGGCCCCTGGGGCTGAGCTGGGCTCTTCTATGCGGGCCACAGGACTGAGCTGGGCTCTTCTATCCGGGGGCCCCTGGGGCTGAGATGGGCTCTTCTATCCAGGGGCCCCGGGGGCTGAGCTGGGCTCTTCTATCCGGGTGCCCCTGGGGCCGAGCTGGGCTCTTCTATCTGGGGGTCCCTGGGGCTGAGCTGGGCTCTTCTATCTGGGGCCCCTGGGGCTGAGCTGGGCTCTTCTATCCGGGCCACAGGACTGAGCTGGGCTCTTCTATCCGGGGGCCCCTGGGGCTGAGAGGGGCTCTTCTATCCAGGGGCCCCGGGGGCTGAGCTGGGCTCTTCTATCCGGGGGTCTCTGGGGGGCTGAGCTAGGCTCTTCCATCCGGGGCCCCTGGGGCTGAGCTGGGCTCTTCTAATCAGGGGCCTCTGGGGGCTGAGCTGGGCTCTTCTATCCGGGTCCCCTGGGGCTGAGCTGGGCTCTTCTATCCGGGCCCCTGGGGCTGAGTTTGGCTCTTCTATCTGTGGCCCCTGGGGCTGAGCTGGGCTCTTCTATCCGGGGGCACCTGGGGCTGAGCTGGGCTCTTCTATCCGGGGGCCCTGGGGGGCTTTCCTTCTGGCCCTGGGGGTGTTTGTGGGAATCATGTGTGTTAAAGAGGGGATCTGTGCACTGCATCTTATTGCACTATTAGAGGTCTGTGCGCTGCATCTTAATGCACTGTTAGAAATATGTGCACTGCGGTGCATTCTTACTGCACATTGAGGGATCTGTGCACTGTGGTGCATCTTGCTGCACTGTTAGGGATCTGTGCACTGTGGCGCATCTTGCTGCACTGCGAGGGATCTGTGCACTGGGGCACATCTTGCTGCACTGTGAGGGATCTGTGCACTGTGGTGCATCTTGCTGCACTGTGAGGGATCTGTGCACTGTGGTGCATCTTGCTGCACTGTGAGGGATCTGTGCACTGTGGCGCATCTTGCTGCACTGTGAGGGATCTGTGCACTGGGGCACATCTTGCTGCACTGTGAGGGATCTGTGCACTGTGGTACATCTTGCTGCACTGTGAGGGATCTCTGCACTCTGGTGCATCTTGCTGCACTGTGAGGGATCTGTGCACTGTGGTGCATCTTGCTGCACTGTGAGGGATCTCTGCACTGTGGTACATCTTGCTGCACTGTGAGGGATCAGTGCACTGCGGTGCATTCTTACTGCACTGTGAGGGATCTGTGCACTGTGGTGCATCTTGCTGCATTGTGAGGGATCTGTGCACTGTGGTGCATCTTGCTGCACTGTGAGGGATCTGTGCACTGTGGTGCATCTTGCTGCACTCCGAGGGATCTGTGCATTGTGGTGCATCTTGCTGCATTGTGAGGAATCTGTGCACTGTGGTGCATCTTGCTGCACTGTGAGGGATCTGTGCACTGTGGTGCATCTTACTGCATTGTGAGGAATCTGTGGACTGTCCACTCATTGTCATGACACCATCCACTGAGGGATAAATCTGTGAGAGTCAAACCTGATTGTTCTGTCTTATGAAGTTATTGAGACTGTAATCTACTTGTTTGTTTATTTTATAAGTGAACCTTTGAAGGGAGTGAGCGGGTAAACAAAGCAGACAAATGTAAAACTTAATTTGGTGCAGAGTCGGAAAGTTGTTTGAATACACACAGTCCTACCAAATATAAAAAATTACCCACAGAAACAGGAAAAACAGAAAACATTGTCCAGTTTAATTCTAGCAGATTCTTACATATAACTAATGAAATTCAGGCTATTTCCAATTCACTCCTAAAGACTGGAGGCGGCGGTTCCGTCAGCGGCCACCAGAGGGAGCTCCTCGCCTGCTGATGAAACCCACTGAGCTGCACATTGGATGAAAGGGAGAAGGGTTTCCTCTTCTGGGTCAGCGGCGGCAGAGACAGCACCAGCAGCTGCGGTGACATCACTTCCGGCCTCTCCTGGTGTTTGCAGCCTGCAGCAGAGGAGGAAGGAGCCCTGTCTGTCTGTGCAGTTACCTCCATCTGCAGACCCCCCTCAGACTCCAGATCTGCCCCTCCCACCCCCAGACCCCAGGGGGAGGAGAGAGCCTGGACACGTCTACACAGGTTTCTGCTCAGGTAGGAGATTGTCAGCACCTTCTGCTGTGTTTGTAGAAATAGACTGAATAATCCTGGAGGGAATCTGTGCAGGAGCCGGGCTGAGCTGGGCTCTTCTATCCGGGGGCCCCTGGGGCTGAGCTGGGCTCTTCTATCTGCGGGCCCTTGGGCTGAGCTGGGCTCTTCTATCCGGGGCTCCTGGGGCTAAGCTGGGATCTTCCATCCATGGGCCCTAGGACTGAGCTGGGCTCTTCTATCCGGGGGTGCTGGGGCTGAGCAGGGCTCTTCTATCCGGGGCCCCTGGGGCTGAGCTGGGCTCTTCTATCCGCGGGCCCTTGGGCTGAGCTGGGCTCTTCTATCCGGGGGCCCTGGGCTGAGCTGGGCTCTTCTATCTGGTGCTCCTGGTGCTGAGCTGGGCTCTTCTATCCGGGGGCCCTGGGGCTGAACTGAGCTCTTCTATCCGGGGGCCCCTGGGGCTGAGCTGGGCTCTTCTATCCAGGGCCCCTGGGGCCGAACTGGGCTCTTCTATCTGGGGCCCCTGGGGCTGAGCTGGGCTCTTCTATCCGGGGGCCCTGGGGATGAACTGAGCTCTTCTATCCGGGGGCCCCTGGGGCTGAGCTGGGCCCTTCTATCTGGGGCCCCTGGGGCTGAGCTGGGCTCTTCTATCCGGGGGCTCTGGGGGTGTTTGTGGGCATCATTTTTTGTTGAAGAGGGGATCTGTGCACTGCATCATACTGCACTGTGAGGAATCTGTGCACGCTGCACTGCATCTGACGGCACTATGAGTAATCTCTGCACAACCTCCCTCTACACAATGGAAATCACTGCATGCTGCACTGCATTTTACTGCATGAGGAATATGTGCTACTGCATTGCATCTTTACAACACTGTGAAGAATCTTTGCATCCTACACTGCATCTTACTGCAATGTGAGAAATCTGTCCACGCAGCCCTGCATCATACAACACTGTAAGAAATCTCTGCACGCTGCACTGTATATACTGCACTATGAGCAGTCTGTACATGCTGCACGGCATCTTACTGCACTATGAATAATCTATGCACACTGCATTGTTTCTTACTGTACTGTGAGGATTATATGCGCACTCCACCTTACTACAGTGAGAAATATGTGCACACTGCATCTTACTACTATAAGAAATCTGTGCACACGTCACTGCATCTTACAGCACTATGAGAAAATTGTGCACACTGTACTGCATCTTACAGCACTACGAGAAGTGTGTGCCACTGCACTGTTAGACATCTGTGCACACTGCACTGCATTGTACTGCAATGAATAATCTATGCACACTACACTTCAGTTTAGTGTTCTATGAGAAATCTGTGCACATTGTGCAGCGTCTTATTCCACTCTGAGAAGTCTGTTCACACTGCACTGTAACGTAGTACACTCTGAGAAACCTGTGAACGCTTCACCGCCTCTTACTGCACTATGAGGAATCTGTGCACACCAGAGTGCACTTTACAGCACTATGAGGAATTTGGAGTACTGCAATGCTATGTACTGAACTGTGAGAACTCTGTGCACACTGCACTGCATCTTATTGCATTATGAGGAGTCTGTGCAGTGCACTGCACCTTATTGCACTATGACAAGTCTATGTCAGTGCACTGTACTGTATCTAACTGCACTGTGTGAAATCTATGCACACTGCACTGCACCTGACTGCATTATGAGAAGTCTGTGCAGTGCACTGCACCTTATTGCACTATGACCAGTCTATGTCAGTGCACTGCACTGTATCTAACTCCACTGTGTGAAATCTGTGCACACTGCACTGCACCTTGCTGCACTATAAGGAATCGGTGTCACTGCACTTCGTCTTACCCCACTATGAGAAATCACTGAAGGGGGTGGACTGAGCTGGGTTCTTCTACCTGGGGACCTATGGGAGGGTGAAGGGGCTTTCCTTCAGGCACTTGGGACTTTTGTGGTCATTATGTGTGTTTAAGAGTGAATTTATGCACACTGCACTGCATCTTACCGCACTATGCGAAACCTGTCACACTGCACTGCATCTTACTGCACTATGAGAAATCTGTGCACACTGCACTGCATCTTACTGCACTATGAGAAACCTGTCACACTGCACTGCATCTTACTGCACTATGAGAAATCTGTGCAAACTGCACTGCATCTTACTGCACTATAAGAAACCTGTCACACTGCACTGCATCTTACTCCACTATGAGAAACCTGTCACACTTACCTGCATCTTACTGCACTATAAGAAACCTGTCACACTGCACTGCATCATACTCCACTATGAGAAACCTGTCACACTGAACTGCATCTTACTGCACTACGAGAAATCTGTGCACACTACACTGCATCTTACTGCACTATGAGAAACCTGTCACACTGAACTGCATCTTACTGCACTATGAGAAACCTGTCACACTGCCCTGTATCGTAGTGCACTGTGTGGAATCAGTGCATGCTGCACGGCTATTTGCAGTATGAGCGATCTGTGCTTGCTGCCATGCATTGTACTGCACTATGAGTAGTCTGTGCCCCCTGCACTGTGAGAAATCGGTGCACATTACTCTGCTTTTTACTGCACTTTGAGGAAGATGTCTGTGAAAACGGCCCTGCTTTTTGCTACTTTGTGAGAAATTTGTGCTCAGCTTACTAATAATCTCTGAGAACCGAGAACATCTGTATATTGCATTGCTTTTCCTTGCTCTGTGATGGCTGTTGGCAGGAAAGCTAATGTGCACACACTGCACTGCTTTTTATTCTGCAAACGGAATCACTTTTTACTACAGTCCGAGGGGCGTTTAAAAAAGAGAAAATCTGGGCACGCTGCACCGCTCTTTACTCTTCACTGGGAAAAAGCTGTCCATACTGCACGTCCTTCAACTACACTTAGTGGCACGCAGCGCAGCTCAGCAAGTCACCTAGCTGCGCTGCGTGATAGTGAAAGGGCAGGAATGTGCTGTATCTATCTGAGTGAGTGGATTTGTGAGTGGCTCTTTGGATGAGTCATTGGTTGTGTGAGTGCTGGTAAGGGTCTGTGAATGGGTATGTGAGGGGTTATGTGGTGTTGGGATTGGGTGTATGAGAGGTTCTATGGGGTAGGAGTGGGTGTGTGTCTGTCTGTAGGTATATGCGGGTGGTTGTATTGGTGAGTGAGTGGGTGCATGAGTGGCTGTATGGGTGACTTAGTGGGTATGTAAGTGGCTGTGTGAGTGAGTGGATTCGTGAGTGGCTCTTTGGATGAGTCATTGGTTGTGTGAGTGCTGGTATGGGTCTGTGAATGGGTATGTGAGGGGTTATGTGGGGTTGGGATTGGGTGTATGAGAGGTTCTATGGGGTAGGAGTGGGTGTGTGTCTGTCTGTAGGTATATGCGGGTGGTTGTATTGGTGAGTGAGTGGGTGCATGAGTGGCTGTATGGGTGACTTAGTGGGTGTGTAAGTGGCTGTGTGAGTGAGTGGATTTGTGAGTGGCTCTTTGGATGAGTCATTGGTTGTGTGAGTGCTGGTATGGGTCTGTAACTGGATATGTGAGGGGTTATGTGGGGTTGGGATTGGGTGTATGTGGATGTTGTCATTAGCGATGTCACTGACCATGTCATGAGTGATGCAATATGTGAGGTCATAAGCAGTGCATTACAGGGGCATAAGTTATAGTTAGCTCAGGTAACTGTTCCAGCTGAATTTCTATGTTTTGCACCAGTGAAATCTGACCTAAATCTAATGTCCATGTAACCTGTAGTTTTTTCAGTGAATATATATGTATATTCCACATGTATTCCGCTTTGCCTGTTACTCCTGAGAAAACAGCCACACCAAAGCAGTAGTATTTTATCACTATTTTTTATTTGGCAAATGAAAGTGGCGCATTTCGATCTGAGAAACTTTTTCACTTAACTCGTTTTTCTCTATGTTCATTGCATTTATACAACGTACAATAACACGTTCAAGTAGACATAAACAAAATACTTCACATTCTGTAATTCCTCCTCGACTCTTTATCAACAAAAACTTTATCAATGACGGACAAAAGTTGTTATTTAGTAAACTACGTTTTACCAATAATATTGACTTTAGACATCATATATTAGGTATAGTACTGTTTCTATGACAGTTCAGCTATGTTTGGCTTATTTCTGAATTATATTTTTATTTTGATAAATAATTTCTTGTTAGGGTCTAGTGCCCTAACTCAAAACTGACAAACAAATGCTGCTGTGCTTAAGGGTATAGTATCCAAATGAAACTAAATCGTACTTCCACCTCAGTGAATAAAAAAAGGTGTTGCCACATGGGGTCGCCTTCTATAGTCTCCTTAACGCTACCAGCAGATGTGCATGGAAGCTTCCAAATATCTATAAGGGAGAAAAAGAATTATTTAGTATACCAGCATAACGTAAGTACAACCTAAGTACAGTCTTCTTTGTGTTGCATCTTGGAAAACCATTAAAAGAGGAGAAAATATTATCGATGATGAATGTGATATGTCTTCAGAAAGAACTATATACATTTGTGACTATTAGAAATATCATCAAAAGAAAAGAAAAATGAGTTACACATAGGAGCTTCTAATTTACAAATGTGTGTAAAGCTCTTCGTCCTGGTTCATACCATGTGGAGCAAGACTTCCTGCTTCTAATATGTACCTAGATTTCATTCTGCGTACTGCAGTAGTTCTGTTGCCACCCTTAGGGTGTTTCACAACAGTATCAATGCCAAACAATCTGGATTTGGTCCAGTCTCCCCCACGGTGTTCCCTGAAGTGTTGTGCTGTAGCTCATGTCTGCATTTGTGATGGCATGCCAATGTTCGAGTATACGCTTTTGTATGGGAAAGGTAGTCAACCCTATATTTCATCTGACACATGGGCAGATGATTACATATAGTACATAGTTTGTTTCACTTGTGATTGGTTTTGTGATACAGTGTTTCTTCCTAATCCTGTCTAGGGTAATC
This sequence comes from Lissotriton helveticus, assembly GCF_964261635.1. Classification (NCBI taxonomy): domain Eukaryota; kingdom Metazoa; phylum Chordata; class Amphibia; order Caudata; family Salamandridae; genus Lissotriton; species Lissotriton helveticus. The sequence goes on from NW_027611714.1 coordinate 2,914,261, forward strand.
TCATAGACGTTAGTGCTGAATTTGCACGCCTTGCAGTGACTACATTTTCTGAAACCTCAACTCTGTTGCAACCAAGTTTGTCTGTTACTTGTGAGATGGCTGTGTACTAACATGTCTTTTATGGAGAGATTTCTCTTAAAAGTGATGTTGGGTGTATTAGCCTCTCTTCGGACTCAAGGTGGTATCATGTGTTAGTATTGCCCATCTACTCTTTAAGATCTTGCGTAAGTTGTTTGTCTGGCATGTAAACTTGGTGATAAATCGTATCGGTTCTTTGTCAGGTTCCCTTGATATGTCTGGTTTTCCTTGTAAAAGTTAATCTCTCAATTTTTCATCAGCCCTTATGCTAGCTTTTATAAAGCTTTTCTTAGGATACTTTCTGGCACTAAAGCGATCTAGCATGTCCTGTTTGGTTCTCCTACAGCCTTCATTGGTGCTACTGTTTCTTTTGGCTCTGAGAAACTTGCTATAGGGGATACTCCAGCAGTAGCTTGGTGGATGATAGATTCACAAGGAAGCTCGAGTTGCCAGCAGTGTTCTTCCTCTAGAGACCAGTCTGGAGTGTGCCATTTTTGAGTGAAACTTTGATATCAATGAAATCCACTGTTTCCTGGCTGTGATTCGTGTAGAATCTCAGATTGATGTTGTTGTTATTGATGACAGATGAAAAGATTTTAAGGTCTTCCTCACTCCCCTCCCAAACGAGGAAGACATCATCAATATACCTGAACCCACACTGATTTGACCAATGAATCTATTCTGATCTTGATTCCATAGGACATGCTATTCCCACCAGCCCACCAAAATATTGGAATAGTTGGGGGCGAAGCCTGTCCCCATGGCTGTTCCTTGAATTTGCTTATAGAATGTATTTTCAAAGAGGAAAATGTTCTCCATTAGACAAGTTTCGATCATTTACATGATCATCTGTGTGTGTTGTAGAACCTTAACATCTCTCATTCTGAGAAAGTATTTGCAAGCATTCATTCCATCTTGATGCCTAATACTAGTTTACAGACTTTCCACGTCTTAACACTCTAGCCAACATTCTTTGTCCCAACACAGATTATTGGATTTTTGGATGAAGTCTTGCGTATCTCTGATGTAGTAATCCAAATTCTGTGCATATGGCGCCAGAAAATGATCTTCATATATTGAAGTATTCTCCAAAAATACTATTTTTTGAGGAAACAAGAGGACGAACTGGTGGGTTTAGTGCCTCCTTATGCACCTTTGGTAACTGGTAGAGTGTGGGGATAGTAGGTGTTTCATTTTATAGGAACTGTAGTTCATCCCAACCGAGTAGTTGGTGTTCATGCTACTCCAGTAGTCTTTCTTTATAGTGTGTAATTACATTTTGTAAATATTCACTGTCAGTTCTACCATAACAGGTGCTATTCCTCACCTGTCTGAGTCCCTCTTTTATATAGTTCTCTCTACACATTATCACTATGTTGCCCCCCTTGTCAGAGGGTTTAATTACTACTGTCTGATCTTTCTGTAACTCAGTTAATGTGTTCCATTGTCTCTTGTTCAAGTTACTCTGTTTCCAGTATTATCTACTTAGTTTCAAAATGTTCTCTGCAATTGTGTCTGAGAATACGTCAATATTGTCTTGGGGTAGTTGGAGTATGGATCTAGATGGCATTCTAAAATTCGTCGCCTCAGTTCCCCCTGTGTCGATACCGAGGATGTTGTTAATATAGTCAATATTAGTGGGATGTGGAGTCATTGGAATTACCAGATATGATTGTGGTCTCTTCCATTCCTTCTAAATTGTGTAGTGTTTGTAATATCTCAAGGTCTCTTATTGTAAGGGCAGTCTGGCGAGATGTGGTTGTTGTTGTCACATCATTTGTTTCCCTGTTTGGACGTAATGCATGCATTTTGTACAATTTCAACTTCCTAACAACCTTAAATAAATAAATCCTTAATTGTGCATGATTTACTTGTCATGTAGGACAAAAGGATAGTCCAAGTTTAAGAGTCTCAATGTCCTCATGTGAGACTTGTGTTTTAGAGGGGTTTATTACCGTTACTTCCTTCGATTGTCCTGCCATTACTTGTTCTTTCCTTGCTGGCCCCGTATTCCCATGCCGCTGTTTGTTTGTTTTCCTTCGTTGCCTTCTTCTCTGGCTTTCACTTTTGTGCCCCTTCCTCTACCTCTTTGTTTTGCCTGAAATGAGTATTCGTTTTCTTTTTGTAGCATCCAAAGTTCCCCGAAAAAATAAAATCTTTGGTGCCATCTTGTTTCTCAGGTCTTCCAACGATCCGAGTTCAGAGCTCTGGCCCGTGCCTGATTCTGATACTCTCTGCTGTATTGCTCCCATGCTCTTTAGCAATTTGTGGGCGGGCTTTATTAAAGGTTTTGGCAAATGTCAAAATCCTTCCTGCTGCATAATCCAGTTCATCCCGAAGGAATTTACGTTGTTTGTGCTCAATTACATCCTTTTCATGGGTCTTGAGGCATTCTTCAATTGGCTTAAGTATTTTCTTAACTGCTTCCTGATCTATATCATTCTCAAATTCATCCATTATGCCCTTGATTTTAGTTGTTAGTTCCGTATGCTCTATCCATGCACTCTTGATCAGGATTCTGAGTATTTTCTGTCCAATCCTTCAGTAGCTCAGGTCTAGGATTTTCCAATATGGGGATTTTAAAGTTTCTCAGGGCTCTCGTTATCCTGTTTACATCCAGGTAATTTTGAAGCGATGTGGCTTCCCACAATCGACTGACTTCCTTTTTCCTCATTTTTTCCAGTGTAATTCCTCGTTGTTTCAAAGTGCCAGTTGTGCCATCGGCATCACTTACATCGGCGGCGCTGTCTCCCCTCACAGCTGACTTCGATTTAAAGATTATAAGAGCCGATCCTTCGCTCTCATTTAACATTTCATTCGCCATGTGTATTCCGTATACTGCGTGGCGTAGGTGTAAATACTTAACGCACCTTAGTCACTGCAGGTTAGATCCCTTCTACGTGTCGCCGGACCCCCTGTGTATGAGAAAATGCGCGCAATGTATATATATATATATATATATATATATATGGAAAACAAATTGCCCTTCAGCAACGGGAGGGCACTCAACGGCGCTCTCTGTTGTGTCAGCCTCGCTGCAGCTCGTCTCTCTGTGCCCCTTAATTCTGTGACAAAGCCGACGCGTTTCGAGGCATCACGCCTCTTCTTCTTAGGCAGACTCTGAAACACTGTGGGCTCACCATTGTATTTTCTTTATTACTTTTCTCGCATTAATTAGTGGGCGTGGCAACATTCAGCCCGATTGCATGCTGGGACTTATAGTCCTATGGTGAGTACAAGTGACTGACCTTTAGTGGGTACAATATTTCAAGAGTCAATTTTAAGTCCATTTAAATCCTTAGTAGGACGGGATGCAGAGATGCAGGCTTCCTCTTTATGCATGGGAGCGACGTGCCTCGTGGTTTTGGCAAAAGTTCCATCCCACAGCCTTTTCATTCCTTTATGAAAATGGTGCTCAATCCCCACGGCACGGGCCGCCGTGAATCTTATGGAAAACAAATTGCCCTTCAGCAACGGGAGGGCACTCAACGGCGCTCTCTGTTGTGTCAGCCTCGCTGCAGCTCGTCTCTCTGTGCCCCTTAATTCTGTGACAAAGCCGACGCGTTTCGAGGCATCACGCCTCTTCTTCTTAGGCAGACTCTGAAACACTGTGGGCTCACCATTGTATTTTCTTTATTACTTTTCTCGCATTAATTAGTGGGCGTGGCAACATTCAGCCCGATTGCATGCTGGGACTTATAGTCCTATGGTGAGTACAAGTGACTGACCTTTAGTGGGTACAATATTTCAAGAGTCAATTTTAAGTCCATTTAAATCCTTAGTAGGACGGGATGCAGAGATGCAGGCTTCCTCTTTATGCATGGGAGCGACGTGCCTCGTGGTTTTGGCAAAAGTTCCATCCCACAGCCTTTTCATTCCTTTATGAAAATGGTGCTCAATCCCCACGGCACGGGCCGCCGTGAATCTTATGGAAAACAAATTGCCCTTCAGCAACGGGAGGGCACTCAACGGCGCTCTCTGTTGTGTCAGCCTCGCTGCAGCTCGTCTCTCTGTGCCCCTTAATTCTGTGACAAAGCCGACGCGTTTCGAGGCATCACGCCTCTTCTTCTTAGGCAGACTCTGAAACACTGTGGGCTCACCATTGTATTTTCTTTATTACTTTTCTCGCATTAATTAGTGGGCGTGGCAACATTCAGCCCGATTGCATGCTGGGACTTATAGTCCTATGGTGAGTACAAGTGACTGACCTTTAGTGGGTACAATATTTCAAGAGTCAATTTTAAGTCCATTTAAATCCTTAGTAGGACGGGATGCAGAGATGCAGGCTTCCTCTTTATGCATGGGAGCGACGTGCCTCGTGGTTTTGGCAAAAGTTCCATCCCACAGCCTTTTCATTCCTTTATGAAAATGGTGCTCAATCCCCACGGCACGGGCCGCCGTGAATCTTATGGAAAACAAATTGCCCTTCAGCAACGGGAGGGCACTCAACGCCGCTCTCTGTTGTGTCAGCCTCGCTGCAGCTCGTCTCTCTGTGCCCCTTAATTCTGTGACAAAGCCGACGCGTTTCGAGGCATCACGCCTCTTCTTCTTAGGCAGACTCTGAAACACTGTGGGCTCACCATTGTATTGCGTGGCAACATTCAGCCCGATTGCATGCTGGGACTTATAGTCCTATGGTGAGTACAAGTGACTGACCTTTAGTGGGTACAATATTTCAAGAGTCAATTTTAAGTCCGTTGAGTGCCCTCCCGTTGCTGAAGGGCAATTTGTTTTCCATAAAATTCACGGCGGCCCGTGCCGTGGGGATTGAGCACCATTTTCATAAAGGAATGAAAAGGCTGTGGGATGGAACTTTTGCCAAAACCACGAGGCACGTCGCTCCCATGCACAAAGAGGAAGCCTGCATCTCTGCATCCCGTCCTACTAAGGATTTAAATGGACTTAAATTTGACTCTTGAAATATTGTACCCACTAAAGGTCAGTCACTTGTACTCACCATAGGACTATAAGTCCCAGCATGCAATCGGGCTGAATGTTGCCACGCCCACTAATTAATGCGAGAAAAGTAATAAAGAAAATACAATGGTGAGCCCACAGTGTTTCAGAGTCTGCCTAAGAAGAAGAGGCGTGATGCCTCGAAACGCGTCGGCTTTGTCACAGAATTAAGGGGCACAGAGAGGCGAGCTGCAGCGAGGCTGACACAACAGAGAGCGCCGTTGAGTGCCCTCCCGTTGCTGAAGGGCAATTTGTTTTCCATAAAATTCACGGCGGCCCGTGCCGTGGGGATTGAGCACCATTTTCATAAAGGAATGAAAAGGCTGTGGGATGGAACTTTTGCCAAAACCACGAGGCACGTCGCTCCCATGCACAAAGAGGAAGCCTGCATCTCTGCATCCCGTCCTACTAAGGATTTAAATGGACTTAAATTTGACTCTTGAAATATTGTACCCACTAAAGGTCAGTCACTTGTACTCACCATAGGACTATAAGTCCCAGCATGCAATCGGGCTGAATGTTGCCACGCCCACTAATTAATGCGAGAAAAGTAATAAAGAAAATACAATGGTGAGCCCACAGTGTTTCAGAGTCTGCCTAAGAAGAAGAGGCGTGATGCCTCGAAACGCGTCGGCTTTGTCACAGAATTAAGGGGCACAGAGAGGCGAGCTGCAGCGAGGCTGACACAACAGAGAGCGCCGTTGAGTGCCCTCCCGTTGCTGAAGGGCAATTTGTTTTCCATAAAATTCACGGCGGCCCGTGCCGTGGGGATTGAGCACCATTTTCATAAAGGAATGAAAAGGCTGTGGGATGGAACTTTTGCCAAAACCACGAGGCACGTCGCTCCCATGCACAAAGAGGAAGCCTGCATCTCTGCATCCCGTCCTACTAAGGATTTAAATGGACTTAAATTTGACTCTTGAAATATTGTACCCACTAAAGGTCAGTCACTTGTACTCACCATAGGACTATAAGTCCCAGCATGCAATCGGGCTGAATGTTGCCACGCCCACTAATTAATGCGAGAAAAGTAATAAAGAAAATACAATGGTGAGCCCACAGTGTTTCAGAGTCTGCCTAAGAAGAAGAGGCGTGATGCCTCGAAACGCGTCGGCTTTGTCACAGAATTAAGGGGCACAGAGAGGCGAGCTGCAGCGAGGCTGACACAACAGAGAGCGCCGTTGAGTGCCCTCCCGTTGCTGAAGGGCAATTTGTTTTCCATAAAATTCACGGCGGCCCGTGCCGTGGGGATTGAGCACCATTTTCATAAAGGAATGAAAAGGCTGTGGGATGGAACTTTTGCCAAAACCACGAGGCACGTCGCTCCCATGCACAAAGAGGAAGCCTGCATCTCTGCATCCCGTCCTACTAAGGATTTAAATGGACTTAAATTTGACTCTTGAAATATTGTACCCACTAAAGGTCAGTCACTTGTACTCACCATAGGACTATAAGTCCCAGCATGCAATCGGGCTGAATGTTGCCACGCCCACTAATTAATGCGAGAAAAGTAATAAAGAAAATACAATGGTGAGCCCACAGTGTTTCAGAGTCTGCCTAAGAAGAAGAGGCGTGATGCCTCGAAACGCGTCGGCTTTGTCACAGAATTAAGGGGCACAGAGAGGCGAGCTGCAGCGAGGCTGACACAACAGAGAGCGCCGTTGAGTGCCCTCCCGTTGCTGAAGGGCAATTTGTTTTCCATATATATATATATATATATAAATATACATAATTTGGATGAGGAACTAGCAGTTCACTTACAGACCTAGAAAAATATGATGAAGAGAGCAGGATGTCTTTTCAAGGAATTCCATTCTTTGAATTTTAATGTGTTTTTAATCAAAAGTGGTGATCAATATTCTTTTTTTGATAGTAAATATTTCCTTTTGTCCGTTTGATTTACAGATAATATTTGAAGATGTCATGTGCGGATGGATAGGGGTAGCCCACTTGGGCATTATCCCATGAAGCAGATATTATTGTGCTGAACGTTGAAGCACATTACGTGAAATATATGCCATGTTATATTTAGAAATTGCTGATCGTTATTCAGTTTCACTCAGAACTGAGTCAGTTTTCATTTGCCCTTGGGGGTTTATTTACAGACTTGAAAATCATACCGAAATACTTTGGGTTGTTTTTCATTTTTGAATAACGTATTGCAATTTAATTGGATCAAATTAGAACATTATCCCATTTAATTATGTGTCTGCACTGTATACATCAAGTCATAATTTTATTGTTTCAAGTCGGAATGAATTGGTAACAATGTAACTTTTCTATCTTTATTGATCGCGTGCACGTTGTAAAATAACACTGTATCTTTAAATAGAATGGCTTCGGATTCCACCTCACCCATGAGCAAGAAGTCCGAGTACTTCGAAACGCGTAGGGTGTATTTTTTTCTTGTACGCCATAAAAATTATTGCACTGAGCACTATTTGGGCCTCGGCTCTGGTTCTTTTCATCCTCGGAGAAGGAACGTGTGTACCAGGAGTGTGGAGTGATTTTAGGGGTTGGCGACCCCGCCGAGTGCCCGCCGCTTTAAGAGGCTCAAGCACGCCGCAAATTGGTGTTTTTGATATGTCTATATATATATATATATATATATTCCATAGAACGTGCAGCCGTCGCTACACTTCGCTTAGACCCCTCCACAACAACAGTGGTCCGTGCTGGGCAGCGAGCCCATCAATTCCAAACAATCATACCAACGTCCACACGATCCAGGGACAGTATGAAGCACGAACTCGGAATAACGTGTTGTCAAAATTATTTAATCAGCAAGATAGCAACAAACAATAACACTCGATGCGTTTCGGGGCTCCTCCCCCTTGGTCACGAGTAGTAAAAAGAGTAATAGGATCGTATTACATATACTCAGAATCACATGGCCTTGTGAAACACCAATAAACATAAACAAAATACTAGCGCTTTAGTCAACGCTGTTTTGTGAAAGTTACTACAATCCAGGGATCGAAAATATAAATTCCAAAATAAACACATAAATTTCAAAGTACAAACGAACTTATTCAAGATTCATAATTGCAACCCTGCTCATGTTAAAAACATAAACTCAGGACTCGGAATAATTTATGTACCATTCAACTTAGCGCACTTGGCCTGCATGACATCCGTAATTAAATAGAAATAAAACTTTAGAAATTCAGTACTGAGAATCGCCCAAGTGGGCAACTTAAATACAAATTCATGTCATGACAATCATTTTGATCTCATGCATAGTAAACAGCTATTTATGTGTGCTTTCTTGCCCAAGTGGGCTAGTGTTAAACTGTAATTTCAAAAAGAAAAATTATTAAGTAGAAATGTCAAGTAAAATAATGCCCATGTGGGCTAAACCATATGTGCGTGTTGATAAATCAGTTTTCGGTTCCAAGTCTGCTCACTGTTTGTCTATTATAGGGTTGATATTCTCATTCAAAACAAATTCTATATAAGCAATCCCTGAAAAAAAGAAAAAAAGAAAGCTAATGAATGATGATATACAAGAGAAAAATGACCAGTGATTCAAGATCAGAAAAATTATCTTATACCCTTCGTAACTCATGTAAAGGATATAGAAGTTAAAAACAAGTATGGACAAAACATCATGAATACATAAACTTATTTTCTACTTAGTTCAAACAGATCTCCTACTAGACAGAAAATACAGAAAGCTCAATGAAACCATGGTAATGCATTATATCATCCTAAGTGCACTTCCATTTCTTCATCACAATTATGACCATTGGGGACCAATGTTTTATGTTGAATAATCATTCTTGATTCCAGTCTTCTCAACTTCTGTACCCGATTGCCCCCCTCTCATCAAATTTAACAGTGCACAATACACAATAACTCAATAAGTTCACATTTTGGTTGTGATGACTGTGAAAATGTCGTGCTATCGGGTAAGATTTATCCATGTTAGTAATAGCACGCATGTGCTCTAGCACTCTCAATTTCGCAGGCTTGATGGTACTCCCTATATAGGTTTTATTGCAGGGACAGAATAGAGCATAGACTGCGTGGTCACTGGTGCATGAAGTATGTTCTTGGATAATCAGAGTTTTGGATGTGGGTGACAGTCGTACTTTTTTCGGATTTCGACTGTTTTTGCATGCCTTGCAATTTCTGCTGGTAAAAAAGCCTCGAACCCCTGTGGTTTTGGGTTTCCTAGGGATCACTGCTGTACATAATTGATCTTTTAAAGACCTCGTTTTCCTGAATGAAATTTGGGGGGACTCATTAACATATTCTGCTAAGTCAGAGTCGTTTAATAGCACTGGCCAAAATTTGTTGAGACTCTTTCTAAGTAAGCCAGCCTGGCTACTATAGGTAGTTATGAACCGTGTCTTGTTGTCATTTATGTCTGTGGGTTCATTAGGTCTCGGCTGTAGTAGTGACTCTCTTGAACGTTTTTCTACAGCTTTCTGTGCATCAGTAATAGTTTTTAGTGGAATATCCACGTTCATAAAACCTAGCAATCATGTTCTGTTGTTCAACCAAAAAAATTTCTTCAGTACTACAATTGCGTCTGGCTCTTAGCAGTTCTCCCAATGGAATACTCCTAATTAGAGAGTTAGGATGACAGCTGTGAGCGTGGAGTATACTGTTCCCTGCTGTCTTTTTCCTAAAAAGAATTGTTTCCAATTTACCATTCTCCACTTTGACACTTAAATCTAAAAATTCCAAGCTCTCTTTAGACCAATTGCTGGTGAAATTAAGGTTGAAAGTATTCTGATTGAGTTCATTCACAAATATATTGGCCTCTTCTTGAGTTCCCCTCCACACCACCAGCACATCATCTATGTACCGCAACCACTTGATAACTGTGGAATTTAACTGGGGGGCACTACCAACCAGAATATAAGATCCTTAATTATTGCCCGGCGGTGTCGCCTCTTGAACCCACAAAGAAGTTAAACTATTGAAGAGGCAGGCGCTGGAGACTGGAAGGCAGGAAACAAGGTTTTTATTCGCTCCGGAGGAGAACACAACGAAAACGGACAGAAGGTATCGTTCTGAGGTGCTCTAACTGCATCCCTGAGGCCTGGCCTCTTATACACACGTTTATCTGTTTATTGCATGTAACACATTCTCGTTGATACTTTGAAGTACGGAAAGACATCCTCAGAATCCCCCCTTTCCCAGCCCGTTCCCACGCAAGGTTACAGTGGAAGTCCCCGCCCCGTTCACAACAGGTGATGATCATCGCGCAGCTGGGTATTCCGCCGATCCACAGTGTGTGTGGGTTTCGATCGGATCTCGTGGGATGGGGGGGGGGGCTTTGATCATCTCGGGGGTCCTTAGAGGAGGAAAGCTTTCTATTGTACGGGGAGGGGCAAGGGATTGGTATCGGCAGAGCTGGGTGTCGGCCTGGGAACGGGGAAGACAAACGGGCACACGGGGAAATGGGGTTTGCATCAAAGGGCCGGGGATCATAAATGGGAAGAAGGGAGGTGTCGCGCTGGGAACAGGACGAGGGTCTGGGGCAGAGCAGCGCTGAAGAGGGGTTTTATGATTCGCGGCAGGTGCAGGCAGGGGGGTTGTCAGTATGCGGGGGATGCCGGCGAAGTTAGGAATGGGAGAGAGGCGCGCTGGCTCTCGGCGGGAGCAGGGAAGCCATGGTGTTCAAAAATGGCGGCTGTTTTACGCGCACAAAAAGGTTAAGGAGAGCAAGAGGGCGCCGATAATGTTGACGGTTTCAGCCTAACTTTCAACAGTCCTCCCTTTTCAACATATCTAGCCAACTTGCTTACTCAATGTCAATTTTCATCAAATTCCTAACTTCGGTATCATACAATGCTCTCATATGTTCGCTTCCAATGTCCACAGTTTTGGGAAAAATGCAACTCGCACATAAAGAACACATAGGTGGCAAACATTGAATTCCTAAGCATAGGCCACATATTACAACTACGGGGATCAGGATAATGGTGAGCAGTCTCCAGCCCCAGCTTTTGACGGTGTCCCAGAACCAACCACCAAGCGACCATTCTTCTTGCTCTTGGTGAACTTCCGATGAGAGTCTGTGAAGATGTTCGATGGCTTTGTACACTGAGGGTGAGTTGTCCGGTATGTATGTACAACAGCTGGCCCCAATAATGCGGCATGCTCCTCCACGGTCCGCCAGAACCACATCTAGAACGAGGCGGTTCTGCAGAGCCACCAAACGGACCGCTTGGAGCTCGGCAGTGTTGTTGGCAAAGATGCCCGCTGTGATGTTCATGGTTGTCTCGACTGCCTGAGTCAAATGTCGGATGGCACGGCTGTTTGCCATCGGGCCCCAGAGGGGGACGAGTCCTTTCATAGCATCGAGGAACTGTGCCCCTGTTGAGTCGGCTTGCTCAACGTCTTTGGCTCGTTTTTGCCTGTGGTGATTCGCTGGAGCCACATAAGTTGGAGGAAGGACGAAGGAGATGTAGCAAGTGCCCCCCCAGCCTTTGGGGAGCCAGGTGTAGGCCTTCGTGCCGCAGATGAAATACATGTTTGGAGATGACACAAAGGAAGGCGGATCCGTGGAATCCAGAGTGCTGGTAAAGCGGCAAGCGCTGCGACCCACCAGCTGTGTCCCAAGTCCTTCTACACACATGTGGCCTGTGATGTTGATGACCGTCAGGGCCACAGTCAGAGTGGCAGCCGTTCGTTTCCGCAGATAGGAGAAGGTGGGTCTGGTCGGATTGTTGAACACCTGCATTTCGATTCGTTCTTTGGCCGGGATGTCCATTTGGATCGAGTCGCTGGGGGTCAGCGGGCAGAAGTGTGTCTTTGTCTTGTTTCGCCCGGCCCCATGAGCTGCAGTTCTGCTGGAGGTGGCATTTCCCGTATAGCTCTCTTGCAGGAGGATCAGCCAGGCAAGGCAGGAGCCGTGGACGGAGAAGGGTGAAGGGATGAATGGTATTGAATGTCCAGTGGCATGGGGTAGCAACCCACAGATCCAGCAGTTGGTGGCGTTGGTGGCAAGATTGTGCTGGTGAAGTAGCTGCACGAAGGAGTTGTTCCAAAACTCCTTTCGCCTCTCTCTTAGTTGGGGAGAGAGCGAAATTAGATAATGTTCCTTCATGGTGGTAGGCTGAGCAGTGGTTAGGAATGTTTCGTGAGCAGGTGCGTGTTCTTCCATAATCCAGAGCGTAGTCATGAGGAGAAAACAGAGGAGGATTACGATGAAGAGTGCAATTGTCTTTGAGCTATGAAGTCTGTCTGTTCTCGGATTTCTGTAGTGGGTATTTCCTGTTGTCTCAGTCGGCTTCTTGTTTGGCGCTTCCATCATCTTCTTATCTGGCGCTTCCATCATCTTCGTCTTCAAGGTGCTCGGTAGTGGGCAGGACCACAGACTTAGTTTTAGCTTCTCTCCAGGTAACCCTTGGTAGTTTGGGTCACCGTTCTGAGATTCTTTAACCTAGTCCGTGGCCTACTTAGCCGAAGCTCCCTCCTTTCGCCGCAGGAAATACCCTTCTCGAGATGGCACAGTGGGGTCAGGATGTTTTGAAAGTTCAAGTGTCTCTATGTCAGGATAGCAGTTCAACGATGGTCGGTCCTGGTTCAGGAGCTCTTCTTGGGTGTTGACGGTGTCTGTCGTGGCCAGGGCTGGGGAGACCTTTTTGCAGTGATGGGCGTGCAGCCAATGTTTCTTCCCCTCCACTCGAAGTGCGGTCCGAGTGGTGATCAGCACTTGCCAGGGGCCCGTCCACCGGGGTTCCAAACTCTTTGATCGCTGAAAATTTCGGATCAGCACTAAGTCCCCCGGCTGGATGGCGTGACCCGGACCCCTGGAAGCATCGGGGATGGCCTGCTGCACCTGCTGATGAAGGACAGACAAAGTTTCAGTCAATTTGTACAGATAATCAGACATTAGGACATCCGGAACGTCATGAATGGAAGTTGGTTTCGGGGCAGACCAGACGCTCATGGGTCGACCGAAGACAACTTCATAAGGGGTTAAGTGATGTCGGGTGGGGGTGGAGCGCATCGATAGCAATGCCAGTGGGAGGGCGTCTGGCCATTTCAGGCCCGTCGTAGCCACTATTTTGGCCAGTTTAAGCTTGAGTGTGGCATTGTGTCGTTCGACAAGCCCAGCAGATTGAGGGTGGAAGACTGCGTGGAATTTCTGTTTAATACCCAGCCCATTTAGGATGAGCTGGATAACGTTGGCTACAAAGTGGGGGCCATTATCACTCCATAAAACACGACAGAGGCCATAACGGGGGAAAAACTCCTTTAACAGGACCTTTGCAGTGGCCATAGCGGTGTTGTCACGGGTTGGATATGCTTCCACCCATTTGCTAAATGCGCACACCACGACAAGTACATATTTCAGGCCTTGGCATCTGTCTAGCTGGATGTAGTCCATCTGCAGGACTTCAAATGGGTGGTTTGGGACCCCAAATCCCCCCCGGGGTACTACAGTTCCTTTCCCGGGGTTGTGTTGCAGGCATATTAAGCATTGTTGGACCAGGCGTTTGGCGGAATCTGGGATCTTGTCATTGTGCCAAACCCTGGAGACAAGTTCAATCATGGGGGCTGATCCTATGTGGGCAGGGGAGTGTGCCATGGTTAATATGGGAATCAAGTACGAATCAGGTAGCAACCATCTGTTCGTGTCTTTTGTCCGCCAGCAGCCTTCATCGTCTTTCAATCCTACCCGTGTCCATTCAGTCAATTCGTGTTGTGTGCTAGTCGTTTGTATGTCTCTAATTGTGTCCTTGGCGTCAGTCCAGTTTTCTGCTTGTGACCTGGTCACGTACATATGTGTTGTTGTTCTATTTTCAGCTGTCGTTCGGGCGGTGATGTCAGCTAGTGCATTTCCCTGTCCAATAATGTCTGTCACTTTCTTGTGTGCCTGGCATTTGATAACGGCAAGTCTGTTGGGGAGGAGGACAGCTTCGATTAAGGCGGAGACTAAATCTCCGTGCAAAATGGGTGTGCCATGTGAGGTCAAGTATCCTCTCTCCCTCCAGAGGAGCCCAAAATGGTGAACCACCCCGAAGGCATACTGGCTGTCGGTGTAAATGTTCGCTGTGGTTCCTGTTGCCAGGATGCAGGCTCGCGTCAAAGCAATCAGTTCCGCTGCCTGGGCAGATCGCTGGGTGATGCGGGCTGTTTCTACTACAGTTCGAGCCGTGGTGACTGCATAGGCAGCGGAAGTGGTACCATCGGAGAGTTTGATGCAAGAACCGTCCACCCACAACTCCCCGTCGGGGTCAGGGAAAGCTGTGTCTCTGAGATCGACCCTACTCCTGGTCTGTTCGTCCGTAAGAGTCACGCAGTCATGTACGGGGCGCACATTGGGATCGTTCTCTGGCAAGGGTAACAGAGTTGCTGGGTTCAGTGTGGTGCATCTTTTCAGGGTGATATGGGGGGCAAGCAAGGTTAGTTCGTATCCAGTCAGTCGTGCACTCGTCAGATGTTGCGTCTTGGTTTGGTTCAGGAGGGTGTCGACTGCATGGGGTACCAGTACCGTGAGGGAATTCGAGAGTACAATCCCCTCACTCTGTCGGATAGAGACTGCAGCAGCAGCTACAGCTCGAAGGCAGGCAGGCAAGGCTCTGGCGACAGGGTCAAGAGTGGCAGAGAAGTAAGCGCACGGTCGTTGCTTAGGGCCGATGGCCTGGGTCAGGACAGATAAAGCGCACCCCTCCCTTTCGTGAGTGTAAAGGGAGAAGGGCTTTCTGTAATCAGGGGTACCCAGGACAGGGGCTGAGCAAAGGGCATCTCGTAGTTCCGTGAAGGAAGTTTGACACTCAGGAGTCCAAGGGAGTGGGAAAGGGACGTCTTTGTTTAGCAGAGAAAGCAGTGGTTTTACAACGAGGCTGAAGTTTGGCAACCATTGTCGGCAGAAGGAGGTGAGGCCTAATAGGGAGCGAACCTGCTTCTGGGTTTTAGGGACAGGGGTATCTAGAATGGTTTGGATTCGATCAGGGGTGAGTTTCCTTCCATCTTTGGACAGAAGGTGGCCCAGGTAAGTGACCTGGGGTAGGCAGAATTGCAACTTCTTCTTGGAGACCTTGTGGCCGTTTTCCGCCAGGAAGTGCAAGAGTTGAATGGTGGCGGTAACCGCTAGAGGGGTGGTGTCGGCTGCCAAAAGGATGTCATCGACATATTGTACCAACACCACCCCGTCGGGTAACCGGACTTGGTCTAGTTGTCTTTTGAGGGCCTGGCTGTAGATGCTAGGGCTCTCCGTGTAGCCTTGAGGAGCTCGGCAAAACCTATATGAGCGGGATTTTAGGGTAAAGCCGAAGAGATATCGGCTGTCTGGGTGGATGGGGATGGAGAAGAATGCGTTCTTGAGGTCGATGACGGAAAAGGTGGTGGCAGTGGATGGAATCAAGGTCAGGATGGTGGTGATGTCTGAGACCACAGGGTACTGGGGTACCACCACTTTGTTGATCTCTCGGAGGTCGATGATGAAACGGTATGCTTTCTCATCTCCCTCTCCCTGCTTCTTGATAATGGGCAAGATAGGGCTGTTGCAAACGTTGCTAACCACTTCCTCTACCACTCCTGCGTCTATCAGTGACTGGATAATCATTACCAATGCCTTCTCGCCCTCTGGCGATATCCGATATTGTGGGAGTTTTGGGAGTGTTGCGTCTGGTCGGACAGTAATGTGCACTGGGTCAATTAACATACGCCCTACGTCCGAATCCGCTTTGGCCCACAGATACGGAGGTAGAGTGTCAAGCAGGGACGCGTCAACGTCGGTGATGGAAAACATGTGCCGGGGGGAACAATGTCTAAGCAGAACGGGGTTGTCGTAAAGAAACACTCGAACTCCATCTTGAGAACACCTAATCGTCGCTCGGAAGTGTTTCAGTAAGTCAAGTCCCATAATGGCGTCAGGGCTATTGGAGGAAAGCAAGAACGTGGTGTCGGTGGTGTTGTTTTCTACGTCAAAGAGAATCGGGGCAGACAAAGGGTTGGTGGAGGGCGTTCCATCGAAACCTGTCGATGTTATGAGTGAGCCAGACAAGGGTGCCCTTGGAATCAGTCGTTTAGATAACGCACTACGTGTTGCGCCAGTGTCTACCAGAAATGGAGACTTGGTACCCAGGACCTTAGCAGTGACATAAGGGCCCTGCTGGTCAACATAGAGCTCGACTGGATCCCTCCCTCGCCCTTGGCTGTCCTATGCAAAGGTGTGAGTGTCGTCATAGTCAGATTGTTGATATTGGTTCTGTCTGGGTCGATCGAACGTATTTGGTCTGCTTGATCTGTCGTTCGTTGCGTCATTTGGGGGCCCTCGTGGTGGTCCCTTAGGTCTCGGTCCGTTTGCTACATCCCGGGGGTCTCTGTTTCTGATCATTTCCAGAAGAACTGGGCACTGGGATTTCCAATGGCCAGTCCCTTTGCAGAAAGCGCACTGGTCTTCTCTAAGGTCTGTGCGTCCACTGTAGGGAGTCAGAGTGCGGTCCTGGGGAAATGTAGTCTTAGGGACGTTTGTCTGGTAGTTTCCCCGGTATTGGTCTCGTCCTATAGTCACCCCTTGCAGTTTGGCAATCATCACCCTCTCTTTTAAGTCTTTCTTCTTTCTCTCTGTCGCCCTATCGTTTTCATTTTTCTGATGCTCATAATATTGGGCCATTTGGAGAATCGCTGTAGGTTTGGAGGCTGCCCAACTACTCTCGCTGGCCTGTAGTTTCTGGGAGATTTCCAAAGATAGGCCCTTAACATAATTCTGGACAAACAGATGGTGTCCGGTTGCAGTGGTCATGTCCTGGCCGCTGTAATCGGAGAACACCGTTTCAAACCGGGAGAAGTACTCCGATACGTCCTCCTGGGGTTTTTGGCGACAGGCTGTTACTATCGACCAGTCCACTTTCTTTTCTGGGATTTGGGTTTTTAATTTCTCTACGATTTTATCTGGGAGGTCTAGAATGGATTTCAACGGCTTTTGTCCTGGTCCCCGTTGTTTGTCCAGTTCATCGAGTTGTGACCAGGTATGTCCGAACAGCTCAAGGTGGTCGACTTTCCGGATTTGCTTCCACACATCAGCTGGTAGACATAACCCGAAGAACAAGTCGATGTCAGCCAGGGTCATGATAGTTGAACCCAGGGCTGTCCCCAATTCAGTATAGAAGGCAGTGGGGTTTTTACGTAGGTCGGGTAGAGATTTCCGGAATGTCAGTATCTCTTGCCGGTCCCATGGCTGGTAGACCCAGTTGTATACTACCCTTCCCTTCGCATCTTGGTTGTTTGCATCATCGTGAGTCCCTGTGCCCCGAGGAGGAACCCAGTAAGGGGCAGCCTCATGTATCGGCATCATGGTGTTAGATTGCTCGGTTGGTGGTTCGGTCACTACGGGGGCTGCGGATTTAGCTCCCGGCTTTCGTTCAGTGAGGTGGCGGAAAACCTCAAGCGTACGCGTAAGGAGGTCCGACACATCACACTCGCCCTCATCCCCGATATCGACCTTCCGGTACAGAGTCCTTAGGCTCTCGGGACCTTTTTCTCGATATCGGTCCTCGTATGCATTCAAGACATGATAACACAGTCGTACGGTAAAATGTCGTCTGTGACTCCCTGTATACGAGCTGAACATATCTGTGATGTACTCTTCATCATCCTTCCTTTCTACCAGTGTCCTTGCTATTTTGTCGATCCCCGCTCGCTCATCTTTGTCTAGCCTGTTTGTTCTTGCAGGGCCAGCCCCTCGAGTCTCATGGTCGTCTAGCGTCGTTGTTGATGCGGGTTTTAATACAAGGGGTTCGGCCGGCACAGAGGCCATTGGGGCCGACGCTGTGGCGGTACCTTTGTTTGTACCTGGGGGTGGCGCGTGCTGCGCCAAGGGTTGAGAAGGGGCATATGGAGGGGGCATGTAGATGATAGGAGGACCTAACAGCAGGTCCTCATTGGCTTGTCGTTTCGAGGGTAAATCAGGGTAGAGCATGGAGGGGGTTCTAACCGGACACTGGCTTGGCGTTTCCCTTTCTAGTTTCTGTTTAGCTTTCTCTCTTTCCTCTATCTCCTTTTTTAGTTTCTGAGCAGCTAGGTGGGCTGCTTTTTGCAGCTCTTTTTCCAACCTACTCTCAGTTTTCTTTTTACGCTGTTCAGTTTCTTTTCGCCACATGCCGAAGCTATCCAGCATAGTAGGTGTTGTCTTGTTTTTACCCAGGGCAGTTTCTAGCGTTTTTATTTTATCATCATCGAAGGATCCTATCAGGGGCCATTGACTTTCTTGACCCTGTTTTGTATATTTATGCCATAGTTTACTATAGGCAATAGCGGTCAATCCATGCTTCATGAACATGTCCTTATTAGGGGTGCCTTCCAGTGGGGCTGGATGGTCCATCTCTAATAAGCGGTCCGGGCTAAACAGGCTACTAATCAGTGGGGAGAAGACAGACATGACGGCTCGTAACGAGGGACTAAAAAGTCAGCACTGCCTATCTTATCACTAGGTGCAAAGACTGGACAGAATATTTCTATTCTACGTTGTTTGCAGGCAGTGAATACCTCATGGATCAAAAAACCAAAGACCAATAAATAACAATGGGGAGAATGAGCAGGTCCGCAAAGATTTGCGTTACCTACCCTTTTCACTATCTGCAAAAAGGGTGGTCTCTTCCCTGTTTGCAGACAGGGAATCTCCAGGAAACAATAGTTTGCGAACAACAGTTCAATTTCAAGAGATTATTGAGTGGGAGGGAAAAAATAAGCACGGCTGCTGCCCTACCTATCCTCCACTGTTTGCAAAGAGAGAGCCCGTTGTTTCTCCGTTTGCAGACAGTGAATCCCTCATAGATCAAGATAACAAAAGACCGATAAATAACAATGGGGAGAATGAGTAGGTCCGCAAAGATTTGCGTTACCTACCTTTTTCACTATCTGCAAAAAGGGTGGTCTCTTCCCTGTTTGCAGACAGGGAATCTCCAGGAAACAATAGTTTGTGAACAACAGTTCAGTTTCAGGTGATTATTGAGTGGGGGAAAAAATAAGCACGGCTGCTGGCCTACCTATCCTCCACTGCTTGCAAAGAGAGAGACCGTTGCTTCTCCGTTTGCAGACAGTGAATCTCCAAATAAACAAAAAAGAGCAATACTAGTATTTTTTTAACAAACAGGCAATCAAACAAATTTCGCGACTTGTCGTGGTTACACGACCTTACCCGGACCGCATGGACAGTTTCCTGTCTTCCGAATCCAGCGCCCGATCGTCCTCTCTTCTCCGTTATCCTCGCGGCACTCCTGATGGTTCCCAGTCAGGACCGTAGATCACTCGAGAGAGGTCTGTTCGGACCCAGTGAAGTTCGGATGATCGGCTGTCAGACGAGGGTCTATCGGACAGACGCGTTCCCGATCGTTGCAGTCGTTCACTTTGTCGTCAGGACCTCTCCCACTGGATCCATGGGCCCCACGTTGGGCGCCAATTGTGGAATTTAACTGGGGGGCACTACCAACCAGAATATAAGATCCTTAATTATTGCCCGGCGGTGTCGCCTCTTGAACCCACAAAGAAGTTAAACTATTGAAGAGGCAGGCGCTGGAGACTGGAAGGCAGGAAACAAGGTTTTTATTCGCTCCGGAGGAGAACACAACGAAAACGGACAGAAGGTATCGTTCTGAGGTGCTCTAACTGCATCCCTGAGGCCTGGCCTCTTATACACACGTTTATCTGTTTATTGCATGTAACACATTCTCGTTGATACTTTGAAGTACGGAAAGACATCCTCAGAATCCCCCCTTTCCCAGCCCGTTCCCACGCAAGGTTACAGTGGAAGTCCCCGCCCCGTTCACAACAGGTGATGATCATCGCGCAGCTGGGTATTCCGCCGATCCACAGTGTGTGTGGGTTTCGATCGGATCTCGTGGGATGGGGGGGGGGCTTTGATCATCTCGGGGGTCCTTAGAGGAGGAAAGCTTTCTATTGTACGGGGAGGGGCAAGGGATTGGTATCGGCAGAGCTGGGTGTCGGCCTGGGAACGGGGAAGACAAACGGGCACACGGGGAAATGGGGTTTGCATCAAAGGGCCGGGGATCATAAATGGGAAGAAGGGAGGTGTCGCGCTGGGAACAGGACGAGGGTCTGGGGCAGAGCAGCGCTGAAGAGGGGTTTTATGATTCGCGGCAGGTGCAGGCAGGGGGGTTGTCAGTATGCGGGGGATGCCGGCGAAGTTAGGAATGGGAGAGAGGCGCGCTGGCTCTCGGCGGGAGCAGGGAAGCCATGGTGTTCAAAAATGGCGGCTGTTTTACGCGCACAAAAAGGTTAAGGAGAGCAAGAGGGCGCCGATAATGTTGACGGTTTCAGCCTAACTTTCAACATAACGTGGCTGCGATACATAGGCGATCTGTATGCCACTGTTTCCTCCCAGTACCCCATATGGAGACCCGCAAAGCTAGGAGCAAAGCAAGTCCCCATAGAGGTCCCGAGGGTCTGTCTGTAGATCTGTTGTCAAACAAAAAATAATTCTGTCTGAGACATAACTCCATCATGGTAATTAGCATTTTGGTGTGGTAAAGATACGAAACTGATCTTTTGGAAAGAAAGTGCATGCAAGCATCAAGTCCTAATTGGTGAGGGATAGAAGTATATAAACTTGTCACATCGAGTGAAAGAAGAGAAAATTCCTCATCCCACTCCACTGTTCTGATCTTATCTAAGAAATCTCCTGAGTCTTTAACATAGGATGGTAACTGGTGAACAAGGGGCTGTAAAAAATAATCTACATATTGGGACGTACATTCAAAACAACTACCATTGGATGAAACAATAGGTCTACCCGGGGGATGTGATATGCTTTTATGAACTTTGGGGAGGAGGTATAAAGCTGGTAACTTTGGAAATTTGCACAATAAAAATCTATACTCCTCCTCTTCTAGTAGTCCTTCAGTTTTCCATTCCATCAATTGTATTTTGGACAGTTTAATCGAATTTTCGTATTCCATTCGATTACTCCTGCAATAGTTGTTAGTATCCGATAATTGTCTTAGTCCTTCTGCTATGTAATTCTCCCTAGACTGAATCACTATGTTACCACCCTTATCACTGGTTTTAATAACAATGTGTGGTCTTTTCTCAAATTTTCAATCAGTTTACATTGGTCTTTGGTAATATTGCTCCATTTTTGATGATATTTCTTGGTTTCAATTTTGTTGAGTTCATTTATCATACATTTTTCAAACACATTGCGAATTTGTGGTAGGAAGATTGATTTCGGTTTAAAGTTACTTCCGGAACTCATTGTTAATGATACATCAGCATCAACAAGGTCCTGGTATGGGTCATGACTCTCCTCCCATTCACCACTTAGTACATTAAGGGAGTGTGCTAAATTGACCTCGGAGATACTTAAGTGATGTGGTTCATCTCTGGTAGTAACAATACCTGATCCTACTTTAGTCGCATACCACTTTCTTATTTTTAATTTTCTTGTAAAGAAAAATAAGTCAATCTTACTTTGAGTGTGATTAAAATTCATAGATGGGCAAAATGTTAGTCCCAAAGATAATAACTCTACCTCAGTGTTGGTCAAAATGCGTTCTGACAAGTTGATCACAGTTTTTCTCTCCATCATTTCAGCTTCATTTGGCCCCTTGTGCGTTTTCCCTCTGGGCTTGCAGGATTTCCTCCTGCAGATGTGTTTTTGCCTTTTCCTCCTCTGCTGCCTCTTCCTCGCCCTCGATATCCTTGTTGATTGTCTTGCATCAACATTGAGAATTCCATTTAAACGTTGGTTTTTACTCCTGTAAAGTTACTGCCAGTTGAAATGTCACTGCCACTGGTCATTGACTGTAAACCATCTTCAGATATGTTTTCCGATGTGCTTGCCTGTTCTTCAGCTTGTTCATTGGGTTTGGACTGTGACTGCATTGTCGCTCTCATCTTATCGTATTTTTTGGCAAATGTGAGTATCTGCCCTCGTTGATAAATGTAAATGTAAATGTAGTTGAGCTTATATAGCGCACAGCTACCCGCAAAGCAGGTGTCCCGGCGCTTGCTTAGGGAACCCTTCCTGATATTCCCCTGTGAGATAGCAGGGTATCCACAAGGTGAAAGTCAGGCATCCCGCCACGAGGGGCCGTTGTGGAGATTAAGCAAGCTGTTGCCCAGAGTCGCAGAGTGTGAACCCGTGAGTCGAGGAGGCACCGGGGTGAGAATTATCGAGTCCGTGGAATTTTTAGCCCAAGACCCGCCGGGGCGGGGAATTGAACCCTGGTCCAGGACCGATCTCAGATTCCGGGTCTGCCGCCTCTAACCCCTGAGCCACACTTCTCCACTAATAATCAACCAGATCTCTTTGGAATTTGCTTTGTTTTCTGTTTCTAATATCGATTTCAATTTTATCCAAATTAGCTTCTATTTTGTCCATTTCAGATTTAAATTCATCTTCAGTACACATGTCTTTAAGTTCTTTTGTTAAAGCTTCAATTTCCACCTTCAATCTGTCGGTATCTTTAGTGGCAAATTCAATTAACATACGTAACATATTCAATGAGCATTCATGATTGTTTGCTGCCCAACGTGTAACCAATTCGGGGTCGGGGTTTTGGAAGGTTGGGGTAACAAAAATACGTAACCCTCGAGGAACCCTGGACACATCCACGTATTTTTGCAAGGTAGTGGCCTCCCACCATTTATTCTGTTCAAGTTTCAGAGCTTTCCATAGCCTGTCCCATAGGATCCTCTTTGGAGATTTCGAAGTATTAGCATTCATTATGCTGGATGTATTCGTTACTCTTCCACAGTCCTGGAACATATCACTGGCTGCTTTTGCCCATTTCTCCCTCCTTTCTGCTGCCATCTTTTGTAGCTGATTCGGCACTATTATAAATATTCATATGTGCCGCGTATCCACTTCTATATCCTTTACATGAGTTACGAAGGGTATAAGATAATTTTTCTGATCTTGAATCACTGGTCATTTTTCTCTTGTATATCATCATTCATTAGTTTTCTTTTTTTCTTTTTTTCAGGGATTGCTTATATAGAATTTGTTTTGAATGAGAATATCAACCCTATAATAGACAAACAGTGAGCAGACTTGGAACCGAAAACTGATTTATCAACACGCACATATGGTTTAGCCCACATGGGCATTATTTTACTTGACATTTCTACTTAATAATTTTTCTTTTTGAAATTACAGTTTAACACTAGCCCACTTGGGCAAGAAAGCACACATAAATAGCTGTTTACTATGCATGAGATCAAAATGATTGTCATGACATGAATTTGTATTTAAGTTGCCCACTTGGGCGATTCTCAGTACTGAATTTCTAAAGTTTTATTTCTATTTAATTACGGATGTCATGCAGGCCAAGTGCGCTAAGTTGAATGGTACATAAATTATTCAGAGTCCTGAGTTTATGTTTTTAACATGAGCAGGGTTGCAATTATGAATCTTGAATAAGTTTGTTTGTACTTTGAAATTTATGTGTTTATTTTGGAATTTATATTTTCGATCCCTGGATTGTAGTAACTTTCACAAAACAGCGTTGACTAAAGCGCTAGTATTTTGTTTATGTTTATTGGTGTTTCACAAGACCATGTGATTCTGAGTATATGTAATACGATCCTATTACTCTTTTTACTACTCGTGACCAAGGGGGAGGAGCCCCAAAACGCGTCGAGTGTTATTGTTTGTTGCTATCTTGATGATTAAATAATTTTGACAACACGCTATTCCGAGTTCGTGCTTCATACTGTCCCTGGATCGTGTGGACGTTGGTATGATTGTTTGGAATATATATATATATATTCCAAAAACAAGGTTGCCCTTAATGGAAGCACCTCCCGGAAAGCCACTCCATGCAGTGAGGACCCCAGGTACCTCACATTGTGGCAGGCATCAAAGATTTGCAGGCTTTACGCGTTTCGAATTTCACTTCTAGTTCACAAGCCATCGCAAAGATAAGAACAGCAAACTTGTAGAGAACACCTGTGTTTATTTAAAGAGTCCTGCCCTTCTGGGCGTGTTCTCCCGCCCGCTGGGGCGTCTGGTTGGAGTCTCTAACAAGTAAAATCCCCAGTGGGTGTTGCTGCCTTGTAAAAATAACATGCATTTAAATCCCCAATGGGTTGATTTCAGCAAAAATGTAGAGAAAAAACTGTTGGTTGTAAGTCTCTCACGATGGGACCTTTCCGTTCCTCTTTCAGCGTCTGCAATTTCAAAGGCTGAGGATCCGCTTTTGCTGCAGGCTGCTTCCGCGACTTAAACATAGCCGCTACGAATTCCAAAAATAAGGTTGCCCTTAATGGAAGCGCCTCCCGGAAAGCCACTCCATGCAGTGAGGACCCCACATTGCGGCTGGCATCAAAGATTTGCAGGCTTTACGCGTTTCGAATTTCACTTCTAGTTCACAAGCCATCGCAAAGAAAAGAACAGCAACTGGTAGAGAACACCTGTGTTTATTTAAAGAGTCCTGCCCTTCTGGGCGTGTTCTCCTGCCCGCTGGGGCGTCTGGTATTTGGAGTCTCTAATAAGTAAAATCCCAAGTGGGTGTTGCTGCCTTGTCAAAATAACATGCATTTACATCCCCAGTGGGTTGATTTCAGCAAAAATGTAGAGAAAAAACTGTTTCTTGTAAGTCTCTCACGATCGGACCTTTCCGTTCCTCTTTCAGCGTGTGCAATTTCAAAGGCTGAGGATCCGCTTTTGCGGCGAGCTGCTTCCGTGACTTAGGCATAGCCGCTACGAATTCCAAAAACAAGGTTGCCCTTAATGGAAGCGCCTCCCGGAAAGCCACTCCATGCAGTGAGGACCCCAGGTATCTCACATTGTGGCTGGCATCAAAGATTTGGAGGCTTTACGCATTTCGAATTTCACTTCTTGTTCACAAGCCATCGCAAAGAAAAGAACAGCAAACTGGTAGAGAACAAATGTGTTTATTTAAAGAGTCTTGACCTTCTGGGCGTGTTCTCCTGCCTGCTGGGGCGTCTGGTATTTGGCAAGTACTCTTGAGCAGGATTCTGAGCATTGTATTCGAGCATGCATTAGTATTTTCTGTCCAATCCTTCAGTAGCTCAGGTCTAGGATTTTCCAATGTGGGGATTACATAGTTTCTCAGGCCTCTCGTTATCCTGTTTACATCCAGGTAATTTTGAAGCGATGTGGCTTCCCACAATCGACTGACTTCTTTTTTCCTCATTTTTTCCAGTGTAATTCCTCGTTGTTTCAAAGTGCCGGTTGTGCCATCGGCATCACTTACATCGGCAGCGCCATCTCCTCTCACAGCTGACTTCGATTTAAAGATTATAAGAACCGATGCTTCGCTCTCCTTTAACATTTCATTTGCCATGTGTATTCCGTATACTGCGTGGCATAGGTGTAAATACCTAACGCACCTTAGTCACTGCAGGTTAGATCCCTTCTACGTGGCGCCGGACCCCCTGTGTATGAGAAAATACGAGGAATGTATATATATATATATATATATATATATATATATATATATATATATATATATATATATATATCCAAACCTTGCAGTTCCCAATATTAAGGAAGACCCAGTTGAGACCAGATTGTTGGCAGCAGATTTATTCTTGAGCAGCAGCCTGCCCGCAGGGGCTCCTTTGACAAGTGAATGAATACACCATGTGTCACAGCCAAACGTGTTTCGAGTAGTGAACCTCTTCATCAGCGGCTTTGTGGAATGGCGAGGGGAAAGCGTCAATCAGGCACCTCTCATTTATTACACTTCTTCCCGCCCTCGTGGGCGTGGCCCTTGGGCCTCCTGGGAGATGTAGTCCGTGCCAAGTATTACCCCAGTGGGTGCGCTTTCGCCTGGTCAGAATGTCCTTAAATCTTGGTGTCTTGTCTCCAGGTCCCTGCTCTGCTTTGTTGCTGCTGTTCCCGCTGTGAGCAGGCACCTTACTGCACAGGTGCGTGCTCTTTCTACTACCGCTCGTGAGCAGCATCAATGACGCTGCTGCGGCCCCGTTCCGACAGCGGTCCGCTCTTCCCACGACCTAGGCAGGCCGTTACCTAATCCAAACCTTGCAGTTCCCAATATTAAGGAAGAACCAGTGGAGACCAGATTGTGGGTAGCAGATTTATTCTTGAGCAGCAGCCTGCCCGCAGGGGCTCCTTTGACAAGTGAATGAATACACCATGTGTCACAGCCAAACGCGTTTCGAGTAGTGAACCTCTTCATCAGTGGCTTTGTGGAATGGCGAGGGGAAAGTGTCAATCAGGCACCTCTCATTTATTACACTGCTTCCCGCCCTCGTGAGCGTGGCCCTTGGGCCTCCTGGGAGATGTAGTCCGTGCCAAGTATTACCCCAGTGGGTGCACTTTCGCCTGGTCAGAATGTCCTTGAATCTTGGTGCCTTGTCTCCAGGTCCCTGCACTGCTTTGTTGCTGCTGTTCCCGCTGTGAGCAGGCACCTTACTGCACAGGTGCGTGCTCTTTCTCCAACCGCTCGTGAGCAGCATCAATGACGCTGCTGCGGCCCCGATCCGACAGCGGTTGGCTCTTCCCACGACCTAGGCAGGCCGTTACCTAATCCAAACCTTGCTGTTCCCAATATTAACGAAGCACCAGTGGAGACCAGATTGTGGGCAGCAGATTTATTCTTGAGCAGCAGCCTGCCCGCAGGGGCTCCTTTGACAAGTGAATGAATACACCATGTGTCACAGCCAAACGCGTTTCGAGTAGTGAACCTCTTCATCCGTGGCTTTGTGGAATGGCGAGGGGAAAGCGTCAATCAGGCACCTCTCATTTATTACACTTCTTCCCGCCCTCGTGGGCGTGGCCCTTGGGCATCCTGGGAGATGTAGTCTGTGCCAAGTATTACCCCAGTGGGTGCGCTTTCGCCTGGTCAGAATGTCCTTGAATCTTGGTGCCTTGTCTCCAGGTCCCTGCTCTGCTTTGTTGCTGCTGTTCCCGCTGTGAGCAGGCACCTTACTGCACAGGTGCGTGCTATTTCTCCAACCGCTCGTGAGCAGCATCAATGACGCTGCTGCGGCCCCGCTCCGACAGCGGTCGGCTCTTCCCACGACCTAGGCAGGCCGTTACCTAATCCAAACCTTGCAGTTGCCAATATTAAGGAAGAACCAGTGGAGACCAGATTGTTGGCAGCAGATTTATTCTTGAGCAGCAGCCTGCCCGCAGGGGCTCCTTTGACAAGTGTCAATGCGCTGACAGCAATTATCCCTAAAGAAGGAAAAGAAGACGGAAATAGAAATTCCATGGTCTCAAGCCCCGAAAGTATCCATGACAGAATAAAAAGTCAGGTTTTTAACCCCTTTAGCGCTCCGTAGAATCCGCCGCGGTGCGGATGTTTCCGTGCGCGGGCGGGGCTGTGTCGGCCAACTGAAGTGCGCAGCACTACAGAGGTAGTGTTCGCGACGGCCGTTGGCCGACTCATGCAACGAACGGATTAAGGCCTTACGAAATCAGGTGTGAGCCTGAAGACTGGAGATGGAACAGAGAAGGGAGTTCCATAGCTTGAATACGGCCACGGAAAAGGCTCTGGACTCCCCAACTTGCCTTTTGGTATTTAGGAACAATTACAAGATTTTGACTTGAGGATTGAAGCTGTCTGGAGGGAATATATCATTGAAACATGTCTTTAATACCTCCAGGCCCCATGTTATGCAGTGCCTTGTGAACGATGCATAAAGTTTGATGGTAACAGGTTTGTCACAGGTAGCCAATTGAGCTTCAGAATCTCTGCCAAAACTGATTGAGATTTAGGAATTACAAAAATCAATCCTGCCGCCGCATTTTGGACCAGCTGCAGTATGGCTATTACAGTCTTGTTGATAGCCAGGTGGAGCGCATTGCAGTAGTCTAACCAGGATGAGATCAGTGCCCCGGCCACTTGCTTACGTGCCGGGAGGGAAATGTAAGGATCTCTCCTTCTCCAGGCGCCCTTTTTCTTCCTTCCCTCGCACTTTTTCTTCCTTGGCTTTCCCTCTCTCTCGTATCTGTACTGCTGTTCCTCGTTTCCATCTTGTTACCCCCACTGCGCTTCCCGCCCATTGAATACGGATCACGAGGGCTTCAGGAGGAACCATGGCTGGTGACGGCGAACTCTGTGCTCTGTCCTTGTGTATAGACTTATTTATTTAAGTGATCAGTCCTTTAAAAACAAAAACCATTAAACCAATTACATTTATAATAGTACTACTGCATACTTATATAAACACGTAAAATCATTGGTAGCATTTTTACACGGTTGGGCTACAACATACTTCCATACATCAATTATTTAAAATTTCGTTTAAAGAGATTTGGGGGTTCTTGTCTTTGTGACAGATTATTGCGATCTCCATGGAGTTTCAGCCAATTTCCTTTAAATACACATTTAAAAGTTTCACCCCCCTGCACTGTTCAGTGATCTCTGAGGGGCTGTTGTGGACGGATGTGATCATGTCGGTTACCCTCCCTGGACCGGAAACAAGCATCCTGGGACTGGTTTCAGGGCATCACCCCATATCAGCCAGAATAGCTTGAATCCAGTGGTGTAGTGAGCACGGGACCCATGTCTGGGCATACCCTTCCCACTTAGGGTGACATATTCCATCAATTGTTGTTAGTGACGGCGACTTCTGTGCTCTGTTCTTGTGTATAGTTAAAGCACTGTTAAGTGATCTCTGAGGGGCTGTTGTGGACGGATGTGATCATGTCTGTGATCCTTGAATACTAATTTAGTGGGAAGTAGCCCCTTTTGGGACAGGGTCATCTTGTTGGCCCAGTGGGCTAAAAATAGCTAGTATGAGAGCTTCCTGCCTTTTACCGACCCACTGTGTGTTGTAAGTTATCGCGTCGCCGTCCCTCATCCCTGGCCAAGCAAGATTGGGCTGCAGATTTAGTGGGAAAGGCACCCCTAGATCACCAGGCCAAGTTAGGCTCCCATCCTATGTGCTGCTGTAGAGACCCTAGTACTTGAAATTCTACTTCATTCCCTATTCGGTGTCATTCTCTGCCATGCCAGCAGGGGCGTAGCTTCCCAGGGTGGTATTTGGCGCGTTACATCTCACTAGTAAATATATTTTCAGCTAAATAGTTGGGCACAGGTGCTTTCGGGCAGGTATGGTGAGATGTCTGTCGCATTTCAGCAGGAATTTGTATCGACACTCCGACACAGCACACACTTTTCCATTTCTGTTTTGAAAGTCTTCAACAATGTTGGTTGTATTACAAAATGACGTGTTTTCTCTCACTCCGCATGTGTCTCCTTTCCATTGCCCCGTTAGCCCCTCTCATGCACCCTGCTTGTCATATAATGTATTTTAACATTATATGTCAGCTCCATTCATAGAAAATCTATAGCTCATCCCTCCAATCTTACTGACCAAGCCACGCTCCTGCCTGCCAGTGTCTCATTATTACCTATTTACTTCAGTGTCAATGAGGTGTGTGCTGGTTTACATGTGAGTGTCTTTTAGCCTGTGTGTTTGTTTATGTGTGAATGTTTGTGTGCGTCTATTTGAATATCAGTTTGTGGGTGTTTGTTTTTTTCTATTTGTATTTATGTGTTTCTGTGCACCATTGTGGGTAGTTAGGTGTCTGTATGTCCATGTTTGGTGTGTGTGTTTGTGGGTCGGTGCATCTCTTTGTATGTGTATTTCTTTGTGGGAGCACTCCTTTCTCTCTTTATCAATGTGCTTAACCTCTTCCTTAGAAGATAGAAATCCTCTTTTAATGAGGTATTCTCTATGCCTGCCCTATACATTAAAACACACATTAAATTACATTAGCACACTCAATTTTCTATGTATTCACAATCAATTAGTAGGTTAGCATTTTCAGTGTAAAAACTGTACTTGTAAATCATTATTTTTATCACAAACACAGATTGTTTATCCTCCACTCCAACTTTCAAACACAATGCGTAAACTAGAGGCGTAGCTTCCATTAGTGCAGCAGGTGCAGTGGCACCAGAGTCCACTGAACTCTAATTATTGCTGTATTTCATAGTTTAACAGGGGCCAAAGAGGGAATTTCTTTCTTGGACTACAGCCCCTGACACACTGGCTCCTGCTGTCACCTAGCCTTGCTGGAGAACGTTATTTGCGAGAGGGATGCTGTATGGAAGAGTAAAGACTCGTTGGATATTGTTCTACTTAGTAGTAGTAGAAAGCTTTATTCGATTTTAGAGCAATATAAAATCATAAAAGCAGCAGCCATATTATACAGTTTCAAATACATCATGAGTACACGATAAAAGTAGTATTAAACAATGTATACATAAATACACATAATAAAGCCTTTCAACCATCCAATAATACATGTAAAAAGATGTTTTGGATTCTTTCTGCTAATTGTGCAAATTCAAGCAAGACGATTAGGATTGGTCCATTTTTAGGTCACTATGGATCCCCATAAGTGGCTCGAATTTTCAAACAGGTCTTAAGAAACAAAGCTATGCACGTGGCATTTGATGCCGTATCTAAAAATTGTAACGCCATGAATGCTGGACGGCATCTTCTCAATCCCTGGGACAACAGGATTGGGATAATCCATCACTTGCGTGGTACATCATAGTACTTACAGAACAGTAATACATGAATATTAGACTGTTCGGAAATGCCATCACAAGGGCATTGAATGATGAAATTAGACCAATCCTGTCTCTCTGGGAAAGTGACCAGACGGAAAAACAAATTAAGTCTTAGCCGAGTTAACAAGTATTTTTCATAAGTAGACAAACAAAAAGTGAGATACGGCTGAATGCCCAAAGTACATTGAATAGTTAAAATATGGCGATTTGTAACTTTGTGAATTTCTTGAGCCATACGAAGTTCTCCCAGATGAGATAAACAAAGTGATCGCAGTGCCTTTCTAGTGACAGAATTTAGGACTGCCGGTTCTTTAAAATATTTGGAGAGGCCCATATCATTTAAAAAATTGTGTACATATCGCAACCATGGGACATCCAGCCAGTTGTCTAAGGCCAGGCAATCTACAATTAATGTGCGGGTTAAGCTACACTGCTCCATCGTCCAGATACGATGCCACAGCAGTATTGGCTGGATTTTTATATGGTCAGTAATATAATCCATGCCTAATTCTGTGTGGCAAGCAAAAGTTGGGGAGCACTGAGGAACGGCTTGTGAAATACACCTGCTTTAGAGTTGGAAATGATTATCAGCCCTCAGTGGCTGGAAGGTCCATTGGGGAGCATGGCAGTGCCTACCAGGACTGAATGTGAACACAGCTAAGTACAGGAGGCTTACCAGTGCATTACAGGTGCCTGTATTCTAGGTCTTGTCATGACGTTTGGACAACTTAACAAGATATGGTGATCTCCTGTATGTGCTGCAAGTACATAATATTAAGGCGTTAAGAGCCCAGTTCCTTGGGGAAGTTTACTTGCGAACCATAAAGACTCGAAGGGGGAGCAGCTATAAAGACAAGCCCCAGGGCAGACCGGAGGTCAGCCACCCTACCCTTTTATGCCCTCATTACAAGTAGCCTCTTTGGTTTCTATGGGAAATATGAAATCGAGAAATACAGAGAATATATTTACTTTAATGCTGAAAACTGTCAACTTGTCTGTGTGTACATTTGGGAGAAATTGGGAATTACCAGGTGAATTGAGGCACTATATCACAAAACGTGTAATACTCGAATATATATATATATATATATATATATATATATATATATATATATATATATATATATATATTCACTGAAAAAACCATAGGTTATAGACCATATATAGTTAGGAATTAGCATTTACAAAACCTTATTTTACTCACACAAAACCATTGAAATTCCATATATAGTTAGTTGCACTAACTATATATCGCGCACCCGCAATCCACTGCTGATGATGTCACATATTACATCATTCATGACATGGTCAGTGACATCACTGATGACATCACTGATGACATCTCAAATGACATCACTGATGACATCACTGATAACAACATCCAGTGATTTTTTGTTTCTATAAAGTTTAAATATGTCTTACATATTGAAGAATGAGTGGATGTGTAAGTGTCTGGACGAAGGATTTAGTAGGTGCATGACTGACTGTATGAGTGAGTGATTAAATGTGTCTCACTGACTGCATGGGTTAGTGACTAAACTGTCTTAATTTGTGCATCATTATGTCTGTTGTTCTGTAAACTGCTGCATGTGTTGATCAGTAGCTATATGAGTAACTATATGGGTTATTGATTGATTGCCCAAGTATTTGTATGGGAGACTGAGTGTGTGTGTGGCTAGCTGGGAGGTGTGTGACTCTGTGCAGATCAATCTGTACTTGTATCAATGATTGTATAAGAAGGTAAGTATGTGTTAGTATATGTTTGAAAATGTAAGGTGCTCTATGTTTAACTGTATAGACAAGAAAATGGAAGTGTCATTGATTCTTTACAGGACTGACTAGGTGTGTGAGTAACTCCATGGATGAGTGGCAGACTGTGAGTGTCTGTATAGGTGTATGAGTGCATATGATAGTGTTGTAAAGATGAGTGATTGTATGTATGAATGATTGTATGGGTGAATGAGTGAAGGTGTGTGTAGACGTAGCAATCAGTGAGTGCGTATGTAGTAACTAGTATTGGTGTGTCAATGGTTTCAAAAATTATACTCTCTTTTTAACACTGGGTGAAACAGAGGTTATATTAAAATGTGAGGAGATGCATTATATTGTCACATGAATGATATCATCAGTGATGTGGTCATTGATGTCAAATGAGATGTCATCAGTGATGTCATCAGTGATGTCATTTGAGATGTCATCAGTGATGTCATCAGTGATGTCACTGACCATGTCATGAATGATGTAATATGTGACATCATCAGCAGTGGATTGCGGGTGCGCGATATATAGTTAGTGCAACTAACTATATATGGAATTTCAATGGTTTTGTGTGAGTAAAATAAGGTTTTGTAAATGCTAATTCCTAACTATATATGGTCTATAACCTATGGTTTTTTCAGTGAATTTTCAAGGTTTTGTAAATGCTAATTCCTAACTATATATGGTCTATAACCTATGGTTTTTTCAGTGAATTTCATTGGTTTTTTAACAGCTAATATCTGTAGCTGTAAAATTTATTCTTCTTTAAATCCAAAAATATATTTTATATGTTTATGAATAATTATTTTTTTAAATATTTTTTTTTCTTCGTTCCCGCTTCGCGAATCGGGAACCTTACAGTAAAAAAATGTTCAGAAAAATAAAAAAAAAAGTTCTTTTCAGAACTACCTCCCCGTTATTAAAAAATTGGTACAATATTTGGAACTGTGCCAACCTCTATTTCTCTTAGTTCGCTTCCTAGTTCGCTCGCTGGTACGCGAACTGGAAGCGAACCAAAAACAGTAAGTATAAGGGAAGGAAACACACACTTATGTTAAAAGAAAGACAGCTATAGGGGAGTAAACTAGAGATACTATTACCCATAATCCACTACTGATGATGTCACATATTACATCATTCATGACATGCTCAGTGACATCATCAGCAGAGGATTGCGGGTTTTTTGGCAACATGCCTTATCCACGGTTTAATAACGCTGCCTTTTGCTTTATATAAGTTTTCAAATTGTATGAAATATATACCAATAGGTCTTTATGAACCTTTAGGTAGTGCTTTTGTTCATGAGGTCTGGTCGCTTCCATACACATACAGATGTTTCAAAGATGATCAAGAAGTTTATCTGAATGGAGAGGAATGCACTGAGACGCCAGATCATTCACTAATGTGTAGGCACATACAGTTACACGATTCATGCAACAAACACCGACCAAATATGGCTTGCGTGTTGCAAGGCACGCCAGTTCCTGCTATCATCCCCACGTTCAAGTTGTTGGAAAATGGTAGTTATTTGATGCTCAATAATGAAGATTGTTCTGAGTTAATTAAAAGTATTCCTTTTATCGTAACAGTAAGTGAACGGGTTATTTGCTGCAGAAATGTTCTATTTCCTCCCACACATGAACATAGGGAGTTTTCAATCTGGCCACAAATACCAACCTTGGGACACGTTTCAACGGCATGACAAGAATAAGAGCTCTTTTGTCTCACAGAGAGGTGGCCTTGAGTTCGGCCCGTGAAACTTTCGTACTTCACATAGCGAACACCCGTACACAGGTTTGCCTTTCAATTTCAGCAACATGTTTCCGACTATCTTTAACGCATCCTCCACAAAATCCCTGGCACACTTTTTTAAAGTTGTTACCAGTGGTCTCGTGACTTCATTTGAGAAAATCTTTGGAGTCATCCCTGCTCCCTTTCATTCCATTTTCTCCACTCTGGTTCGTGGATTGCATTTTTACTTGCATTACCAGCGGACGCTCTTGTGCTTTTTTACATTTTTAAATATGGATGTCCCTCCTATGCAACCTCCGACCCTGCAGCTGCTGACACTGTTCCGCAATCGCATGCTAGAATATTATGGCACAATGCCGTTGGCGATATTAAGCACGGCATATGGATTATCTTTTCGGTTCTCCTACTTCACCTGTGTCCAGCCTGTATTTCACTGCCTGACCTGTGATTTCGATTGGGCCATTGATTTGTGTCTCTGCGGACCGGTTTCTCCTGACGTCGACTTTAATCAGCTGATGACTCCTATCATTACTCACGAGTTGATTTGTCCTGGCGAAAGGATTATGGCTGTGGCATTGATGCATGGACTACTTGGTCCCTGGAATTTACTGGCGGCAGCACAGTCTTTCTTGGAACACAGCTTTCTTGAAAACCCACCGAGCTGTCCTCTGATGGTGATAGAGGATCCGGTGCTGGGAGAGCACGTATGTTCTTTTCCGCTTTTAAATTGGATGGCTGAACTGTTTTCGGATGAAGACGGTGACTTCCTGTTGGAGGCTGTTGCAGCTTATTTTGCATACACAGTTATGTCATAGACCTTTTTCATGTTTCATATGCTGAGTACTAGCATTTCATTGACAATTCATTGACTTAATTGTCAAGTTTTTATTATTTACCTTGCCTATTGGCTTAAGACTCGATAAAGTACTTGGCTGTTTTATTTTTCTTTAGCATTGAATTTTCCTAGTTTTTAATGCTTTACCTTGCGGACCGTCCACATATAAACTTGCAATCTGCTCTCATGAGATGGCACTTCTATTATCTTATTCAGTTCGTTTCCGGATCATGAGGAGGTGTCATCTAGGTCCTGGATATCTTTACACCGTGTTAAGTTAGCATGGGCTCATTACCGGTTTAAACGCCATTTTTCCTTTTTTGCAACTTCTGCACACGACATTTAGTTGTTGCTTTAGCTTTCCACCTAGTAGTTCATCGTGGTTTACATGAGAATAATATGTTATTGGTCTACTATCTGCTTTACTTGTTAAACTATATCTGTACAGCGAGTGCTAAAGTTTCAAGAACAACACGATACAGAATTGTTATGAGGTCTGATCTCCACGACTTCATACTCATAACATAAGTGCAACTTCTGCCAATTCTGGGCATGAGGCGGGTTTTATATTGCTTTGCCGAACACACATACACAACAGTTGATGCGGTTCACATGAAGAGAGAGCTGGTGTATGCTGATGTGATTCCTTCAAATCTAAGACACTAAAGTATGGGCACGCCCTAAACCAACACAAAGAGACCTTCTTAGCAAATAATATAATATGTGTATTAGGGAGGGTGAGATATAAGCAGCCGCGGGCCGTGGAGGGAGTTACGGTGAGGCAGGGAGGCGGGGAGGGGGAGAAGCAGGGTGGAGCCCTCTCTACCTTGCCCCTCCCCCTCCCCGCCTCCCTGCCCCACCGTAACTCCCTCCACGGCCCGCGGCTGCTTATAAGTGTTGCTAACTCTTATTCATTTACAGCATGTTAACATACTGTCACCATTCGCTTTTTATGTACTAGTAACTATGCTGGTAATTTTGCTACTGATAATATGTGTACTTGTATTCTCCACCCTGCTTCTTCCCCTCCCCGCCTCCCTGCCTCACCGTAACTCCCTCCACGGCCCGCGGCTGCTTATAAGTGTTGCTAACTCTTATTCATTTACAGCATGTTAACATACTATCACCATTCACTTTTTATGTACTAGTAACTATGCTGGTAATTTTGCTACTGATAATATGTGTACTTTTATTATCTAAGGTACTACGCCTGAGAAGACGGCATTAGTAAATAAACATTTCAAATACACATGTGTTCTTCTTAACTCCATGTTCTGGTTTCTAAGAAATATATAACGACCGACTGTTCATGAGTTCCACGTATCCTGAGGTACTATAAGTTCATATTCTGGATTGTCTAAACATTGAGAGTTTGTTATATCCAATGTGACACTGTACCTAGCTTGCTAAGGAGTTTTTGATTACTAACGTGAGTTTTGGGACACCCTAATTCGCCGAGGTTCCAATCCTCTGTCCACAGTTCTGTGTGAGAACAGAAACCCTGCGACAGGGGCACCCCCGACCCTTGCTGGAGCTTCATCACACTTGCGATACAACTCCAGCAATGCGCCACCTTTACGGCACAGATACATCACGCATCTGTGCTGTTTTTGCCCCATGATGCGCCGCATTGTAAATGCAGCACACCATAGGTGACGGAACAGCGGCACAGAATGACTAACACATCCCTGGTGATGCGCCAGTCATCATAAATGTATCCCTATGCTTCTTATCTTGTTAGAGATGAACCGCCATATGTATCATCAAAGTTTTTTGCATTTCCTAAATAGCGAACTTTAAGGAATAAATAGCGATTCTTTACCATTCCTAGTTTGCGATGAGCTATTTGCTAATTAGCCGAATGTAGCCCAATGAAGCCCAATGTAGCCCAAAGATGGCCGCCAGACACACAAAAAAACAAATGTAGCCCAAATATCAGCCAGATGTAGCCCAACTATAGCCCAGTGACAGAATGACCAATCAGCTTCGCAAACCTCCGTTACGCGAAGCGGAGCGCTGTTACAGATATATATCTTTTTTTGAACGTTAATTTCTCAAAATCCACTGGAGCACATATATTGAGACCTAGCAAAGGCACATCGGGCTACCAGTCCCTAATATTTTGCCAAGTTTCGTGCAAATCCATTCAGCCGTTCAATTATTATTATTATTATTTTTTTTTGCCCCGCGGGGCCCTTTTAAAACCTCCACATCAAACCTAGGGGGTCAGCGAGGATCTACTATGCCCCCTTATAGTTATTTCCCCCTTTGTTTTGACCTCCTCTTGTCTCTCGATCCTACCGAGAGACAAGATGGCGGCCGCTACGGACTGTTTGGAATGTTGACAGACGCCGGAGAACCAATCAGCTTCGCTTCACAAAGCTCCGTTGCGCGAAAAGTCCGCGAACCAGAGCGCTAACCGGTCCGCTGTTACAGATATATATCTTTTTTTAAACGTTAATTTCTCAAAATCCACTGGAGCACATATATTGAGACCTACAAAAGGCACATCGGGCTACCAGTCCCTACAATTTTGCCAAGTTTCGTGCAAATCCATTCAGCCGTTCGGGCTAAAAGTGAGGCCAACCGCCCTATGGAAAACTCAATGTTAAAAACACGTTTTGGGACCCCCCTTTTTTCTCGGCCCCCACTGGACGAACCCCCCCCAAATTTTCAAGGGCTGCTCAGAAACAAAATGTGCCATTTTCCTGAAAATTTCAGCCGATTCCGTCCACAAACGCCAAAGTTATTAGACATAGAATTTTCAAAAAACCCATAGAGAAAAAATCCTAACTATATATACCTACTGGCGACCGCCAGTAGGTAATATATATATTCGAGTATTACACGTTTTGTGATATAGTGCTTCAATTCACCTGATAATTCCCAATTTCTCCCAAATGTACACACAGACAAGTGTATATATATATATAGCGAAACTTGTCACTCGGAACACAAGATGCCCGGATACACAGTAACAAAGAGCCGACCCAAAAGAGCTGGTGAAGAGGTGATTTATTCCAATGAAGCCAGCGCTGCCGCCATGACGCGTTTCGCCTCCAGGGAGGCTTGATCACATGACAAACTGCGAGAATCAAGCATGACTTTTAAAGTGACAGTGCATTAGATCGTGTCATAGCAATAGAAAAAATACCACATATGGTATTGCTGCATTTGTGCAAATCGAAAACGGGAGTGCCCAAGTGGAACATCAAAATTTTAACCCGAACAATTTACACATTTCAATAAAATCAAATTTTAGACTTTATGAAAATATAGAGCATGTTTAAATTCCACAAATCAGCAGAAAAAGAAAACACTTGCAAATATGTACATGGTAAATAAATTCATCTATGTACATTATTTAGTATTAAGATCTGATTTATCATATTGTGTAAAAATTTAAAAACAATAGCTCAAATATTAAATATCCAATAGCAGCATAAGTATGACACAATAATTTTGTATGATCTGAATAGAGCCCAAGTGGGCCGGTCACAATATCTGTCCAAGGCATATAAAGTGCATAATGTGAAAGTGCAAAGTTAGCAAAAGTGCAAAAAAGTGGTAACAAATAATTCCAAGTTTAAAATCAGAACCAGTTATATACTGAAAGTAAGTATTAAAAAGTTCATCATATGTACAAATGGAAACATCATAAGGGGAACATATAATTGTAATATATCCGGACAGGTCTTTATTGGCATATAAGTGATACTAGAGACAGGTATAGAGATCTTCCCTGTCATTGAGGCCATTAGGATATTTGGTGTCAAGTTCCAGGATGTATCGGGTCTCAAGGAGACGGAGTTTGGCCTCACGGTCACCTCCTCTCCTCGAAGCCTCGACACAATCGATCAAAAAGAATAAAAGTTGATCAGGAACACCTAAATGTTTGTCCTGGAAGTGCCTGGCAACCGGATAATTATGATCATGCCCAGATATTGCACGTATGTGCTGGAGTATCTGTTTGTGGGCGGGCAGTTTGGTACTGCCCACATACTGGAGCCCACAAGGACACTCCAACACATATATGGCATGATCTGTTTTGCATGTCAGCCACTTTGAGATGGCAGTGGGATGTTCATGAAAAGGACTTTTAAAATGAGTCCTATTACTGCCAAATCGGCAGGCTTTGCATTGGGGGCAAGTCCTGAAACCCTTCTTCAAAACTGACCAGGTGGTAGAAATCTTTGGTTCCAAGGTATTGCTAACTAGAGCCTTTGACATTGAAGGGGATCTTCTGAATGTTAGAATTGGTTTGGTATTCACTTTGTGACCAATTATTGGATCACTGCGAACCAAATTCCAGTTCCTATTTATGATTTTTCGAAGAGCCCCATGTTGCCGATTAAATGTCAAAATAGCTCGTGGGGAACTAGTTTGGACATCCCTGGTCACAGAAGCATCCAATTGGATATTTCTCGTTTTGGGTATCGGTGCCTCCTGCCTGCTTACTGAATTGGAACGTCTGATAGCCTTGGCCAGAATTTCTGTGGAGTAGCCCCTAGCCAGGAAGCGTAACCTGCATGCCTCCTGTGCAGCCGCACATTCGGCATCTGTACTGCAGATTCTCCTTATTCGGAGCATTTCCCCGAAGGGAATGCTCCGAATTAAGTGTGCTGGATGTTGGCTATTGCAGTGTAGGATGGTGTTGCCCGCACTAGGCTTCCTGTAAAGTCTTGTATTAAGGGCAGTACCCTCCACAAATACCTCGACATCTAAGAAACAGATTGACTCAGAGCTAAAGTTTGCAGTAAAATTAAGATTAACAGTATTCAAATTAATTAGATCAACAAACTTCTTGGCACTCACCTGGCTACCCCTCCAAATCAAAAAAATGTCATCAATGTAACGCAAATATAAAACAATATTGTTAGAAATAAAATCATGGTGTTGACCGACTAGGACCTGCTCCTCCCATAGCCCCACGTGAAGACATGCGTAGCTAGGTGAGAAGCAGGCCCCCATCGCCACACCTCTAACCTGATGGTAAATTGCGCCATTGAAGATAAAGAAATTTTGTTCCAGACACATTCTGGTCATATCTGCCAGCATCTTATTATGTGCCGTAGGATGGGGTAAGTCTTTGTTTAGATAGTAGTCCAAGGCCCTGAGTCCATCTTCATGTTGGATCGAGGTATAAAGGGATGAAACATCCAGAGTCATAAGTACCATGTTGTCTTCCCAAACAAAATGTTCAATCTTTCCAAGAAAGTCAAAAGAATCTTTAACATAGGAATGGAGATTTTTAACATGGTTTTGCAAGAAAAAGTCTATGTACTTCGAGACATGTTCCAGAGAGCTGTCTATGGCCGAAATAATAGGACGGCCAGGTGGTACATCAATGTCTTTGTGGATTTTGGGGAGTAAATAAAATGAGGGAATAACTGGATAGTCTTTTTTGAGGTATTTGAATTCCTCGTGTGAGAGTAGCCCCGCACTTCTCCATACCTGAAGTTTTTGATGCTGTTCAGTCCATGTATTTTTGACAATCTGGATATTACTTCTGCGGTAGCAAGATAGATCGTTCAGTTGCAAATCCGCCTGTTGTAAGTACATGTCTTTGGGCCACAGGACCACATTCCCGCCCTTATCGGCCTGCTTAACAATGACATTGTGGTCCTTCTTGAGTTTCACAATTAGTTGTTTGTAACACTGGTTTTGTTTGGAGATGTGAAACTTCTTTTTATTGATTGTGGTATATAGATGTTTAATATCACGGACCACACTCTCCTGAAATGTATCCAGATTGTCATGTACCATAATTGGTTGGAAAGTGGATTTGGGCTTAAAAGGTGTAATTCGCTGTTCAGTTGGTTCCAAAGGAACATCCCTCATGCTCCCCAAAGAGGACTGATTTTGTAGATCCCAGATCGTGTTGAAAGTGGCCTGGCTTTGGCTGCTGGAAAAAGTGGGACTGGATAATATTTATATATATATATTACCTTCTGGCATTCTCCAAATAGCCCGACAGGTATCTCCAGTATGCGCCAGGGAGCTGCGTTGCAGACAGGTGTTCAGAGGCCACGCCCCTTGTTACACCTCTCTGCAACGCATCTCTGTGGTGCTTACTGGAGGTACCTAGTGGGCTAGTTTGACCCTAGGGATCCTTAGGATTGAAGGGGACTTAATCTCTCAACTTAGAACAGTGACAGGGTGCGTTTACACAGTGGTGAAGGGAGGGGACGGGGCCTGACGTGATGTGTGCCCTGAGGCGCGTTTTAAGTTGGGGAAAAAATTCAACTTCAAACCTGAGGGACCATGGGGGCAAGTAGTCCACCAGGTGCTTCCAGGAAGCGCTGCGTTGCAGAGAGGTGGTGCACTCCGTGCCCCTTTTTACATCTCTCTGCTACGCAGCTCTGTGGCGCTTACTGGATGTACTACGAATTCCGATTTACTCACCTGTTATCAGGAGAGACCTCAGTGCTGCATCTTTGAGCCCAGTACTGATCCTCAAAAGTAATTCTAACCATACTTACCAGTAACTTGAATTTCCTTCCATAGGCTAACATTGACTGGTTTCACTTGGAAATTCTTCTAAGTGTGGAGTTTTGCAACTTTAAAATAGTCACCTAAAATCCTCTGAACAACGAATTCCGATTTACTCACCTGTTATCAGGAGAGAGCCCAGTGCTGCATCTTTTAGCCCAGCACTGACCCTGAAAAGTAATTCTAACCATACTTACCAGTAACTTGTATTTCCTTCCATAAGAATCCATTGTCTGGATTTCACCAGAAAAGTTTCTAATGTCTATTTTCACAAACTAAAAATATTCGTTAAAATCGCCTGTATGACAAACGCATTCTTTCAACTGTTTACAGGAGATGCATCAGTGCTGGATCCAGGGTCCACCACTGAGTAAGAAAAAGTAACGATAACACTACATACCTGCTAAGTGAATTTCCTATTATAGGGTAACATTGAGGGGTTTTGCTTGGTGATTCTTCTAAATGTGGAGTTTTGAAACTTTAAAATATTCTTATAAAATCAGCAGAACTAAAAATTCCGATTTACTCACCTGTTATCAGGAGAGACCTCAGTGCTGCATCTTTGAGCCTAGTACTGATCCTGAAAAGTAATTCTAACCGTACTTACCAGTAACTTGAATTTCCTTCCATAGGCTAACATTGACTGGTTTCACTTGGAAATTCTTCTAAGTGTGGAGCTTTGGAACTTTTAAATATTCACCTGAAATCATCCGAACAACGAATTCCGATTTACTCACCTGTTATCAGGAGAGAACCCAGTGCTGCATCTTTTAGCCCAGCACTGACCCTGAAAAGTAATTCTAACCGTACTTACCAGTAACTTGTGTTTCCTTCCATAAGAATCCAGTGGAGAAGTGTGGCTCAATGATTAGAGCAGCAGACCCTGATGCAGAAGTCTAGCTCGGGACCAGGGTTCAATTCCCCGCCTCGGCGGGTCTTGGGCTCAAAATTCCACGGACGTGATAATTCTCGCCTCAGTGCCTATTCCAATCATGGAGTCCCACTCTGCTACTCTGGGCAATAGCTTGCTTAATCTCCACAACGGCCCCCAGGGGGTGCCCAGGAGTGGACGCCTCACAGGGAAAGCCAGGATGGGTTCCACAGCGGTATTCGTACAAGCGCCTTGAGACCCTTGCGGGTGAGTAGTGCGCTATACAAGTATCAATTTACAATTTATTTACAATTTTGTCTGGTTTTCACCAGAAAAGTTTCTAATGTCTATTTTCACAAACTAAAAATATTCCTTCAAAATCGGCTGCATGACTTAAACTCATTCTTTCAACTGTTTACAGGAGATGCACCAGTGCTGGATCCAGGATCCACCACCGAGTAAGAAAAAAGGACTATAGCACTACTTATCTGCTAAAGGAATTTCCTGCTATAGGATAACATCGGTGATTCTATGTGAAAATATTTGTTTTACCTTTTAAAATACAATAATATTCCTTAAAAATCACTACTGTAACTAAAACACTTTTACTCAACCCTTTACAGGAGATGTCCATGGACTGAATCTAGGATCCAGTCCAGTGGTTAGAAAAGTAATCCATAAAGTAACTAATTGCATTTAACTAGAAATTCACATTGAGGTCAATGTTGCATTGTGTTTGAAATTGTGTTGCCCATTGCAACAACTGAAACTACTGTACTTAAAAGTCTATTGCCTATTTGCAAAGTATTTAAACTAAAGTAATTCATTCTAAGAAAGTATATTTTGTAATGTAATGTATAATGTAATTATAATGCTTTAAAAAAAATATCTAAAAATAAATAGTTTAAAAAATGTAGTAAATCAGTACCACTCTCTACGCCCCATTCATCCATCAAACGTAGCTCGGCGCCATGGTTTTCCGAGTCTTTGGCTCTATCCCGGCGTAACTGTAAGCTAGCCGAAAGATTATGGCGTAAGCAATATGATGCGGAAGCTAAGTCTGCCTATAAATCATCTATTAAGTCCTATCACGCCGATATTCTGGAGGCAAAAAAGAATTATTTTTCCTCCAGAATTGAGTCAGCAGCCAACTCCTGTAAAGAAATCTTTACTATTGTTAAGGAGTTTGTTTCTCCCAAAGCCAGTGCAGTTCAGTATAAGTTCTCTGCATCATAGGTCACTGAGTTGGCTAACTTCTTAACTTCAAAAATCAAGCAGATCCA
Source organism: Lissotriton helveticus (assembly GCF_964261635.1). NCBI lineage: Eukaryota > Metazoa > Chordata > Amphibia > Caudata > Salamandridae > Lissotriton > Lissotriton helveticus. The sequence goes on from NW_027611714.1 coordinate 2,957,740, forward strand.
AGACTCTTTTCCCCCCTCTGGCCGTGGCTCAGATCTCATTGATAGTAATCCTTCAACCTCATCCACTGAATCCAGTCCTGTCTTATCGGAGTTTCCAGCTATGTCTACATCTACTTCTCTGGATCTCCTTCTCAGGATCAAGTCAGGCTCTCCTTTGGACCCCTGTCCTGCGACCTTTCTAGCCAGTGCCGCCAAGATTCTGAACCCTTTAATAAATCCTGTTCTCAATCTATCCCTGACAAGCGGCACTGTCCCCCCCCCCGCCTGGAAAAGGGCAATGGTTGTTCCACTGCTGAAAAAGCCTGGCCGTGACCCTGAGAAGCATGTAAACTACAGGCCAATATCTCTTTTACCCAGTTTAGCAAAGATTGTGGAAAAGCACGTCCACTCTGTGCTCTCCACTTTCCTGGAAGATCATGGTCTACTCCACCCCACCCAGTCAGGCTTCCGCTCCAACTTGAGCACCGAGACCGCTCTCTTGGAAGTAAATGAAGCCATCAAGGAAGTTCTTGACTCAGGTGGAAGAGCTATGCTGGTGATGTTAGATCTGTCGGCGGCCTTCGATACCGTCCCCCACGAGGGTCTCTTGAGTAGACTCTATGAGATTGGCCTCAGAGGGACGGTGTTGAGCTGGCTTAGATCCTATTTAGCGGGTCGTCGACAGGTGGTCTGGGCCCCCCCGCACTCTGCCGAAGTGCCGCCGTTGGAGGTTGGAGTCCCTCAAGGGTCGGTGCTTAGCCCGACCCTTTTTAACATCTTTATGACTCCATTGGCGGTACTGGCAGAGTCTCTTGGTGCCCAGATAATATCATACGTTGACAACACCCAGCTTCTCTTCACCTGCAAAAAGGGTGCGGAGTTTGACAGAGAGAGCATCCGTGGTTGCCTTGGGGCTGTCTTCGACTGGTTTCAGCAAAGCAGCCTCAAGTGCAACCCTGACAAATCGGAGGTGCTCTTCTTTGGTTGTCAGGTAGACCCACCTTGGCAGGACTGGTGGCCGGTGAGTATGTCTCCTCCGTCATCTTCCTCCTCGGTGGCTAAAAATCTTGGGGTTAAAATCGATAACAATCTTTCTTTGAAATCTCAGATAACAGGCCTCACCGGTACCTGCTTCGGTCTCCTGAAAATGCTGCGCAAATTCCTCCCTCTGCTTCCTCTGGTCCATAGGAGACTAATGGTACAGGCCTTAATTTGTTCCAGGCTCGACTATTCTAACGTCCTTTACTTGGGTCTTCCGGACTACCTTCTACAAAAACTTCAAGTAGTCCAAAATTCTGCGGCGAGGGCCATTTTTGGCCTCCCCCGCCATGCTAGAGCATCGGAGCTGCGACTTTCCCTTCACTGGCTTCCTGTTAGGAAGCGGATTGTCTTTAAGGCACTTACATTGGCCCATAAGGCACTCCATTCGGTTGGGGCCAACTACATTCAGAAACGGCTTACTTTTTATAAACCTACTAGATCCCTCAGATCTGAATCTCTTGCTCTGGCTACTGTCCCAACCATTAGAAAAGCTAGGATAGGTGGCCGTTCTTTTAAATATCTTGCCCCCAAGTTGTGGAACTCCCTCCCCTTGGATCTCCGTTGCACTCCTGATTTGTTGGCCTTTAGAAAGGGCCTGAAAACTTGGCTCTATAGTCAATAAGTGGTCTGTTTCACGTTTCTTTTACTCTCTTTTCAGCTATGGGTCAGAAAGCGCCGGGACACTCCTTGGAGTAGCCGAGCGCTATATAAGACACCCATAACATGTAACATGTATCAAAAATATAAATATAACAGTTAATACATTTAAAAATTGTCATTTACAAACCTTCGAAATTCACTGAAAAAGCCATAGGTTTCAGGTCTGATATAGTTGTTATTGTTATTGTTATTGTTACTTTAGTTTGTATAGCGCCAGCTCACCCACCGGTCTCAAGACGCTTTCAGACCAAGAAACACAACAAATTTTCCAGGCTAGCGAAGGAATAAGATACCCTATAGTTAAGAAGGGCCAAAAGCTTCCCTGAATAATGTTGTTTTCAGTTGTTTTCTGAACTGTAGAAGATTGGCCTCCTTACGAAGCATGTCTGGCAACTTATTCCACAGCTGTGGGATTTGTGTGGAAAAGGATCTTCCACCCTTTGTTGCCAGTTTGAAGCGAGGGCAAACCAGCAGTTGAGCATCCGAGGATCTAAGTGATCGTTTCGGATTATAACGCGTCAGACGATCCTTGATGTAGACCGGTGCTTGTCCATATATTGCCTTATGTGCAACGCACAGGCTCTTGAATTCCACCCTCTGCTTCACCGGGAGCCAATGAAGTGTATGTAATAGGGGGGAGGCATGGGCTTTCCTGGGAAGCTTAAAAATCAGGCGTGCCGCATCGTTCATAACCACCTGTAGTTTCTTGATCAGACTATTTGGCAGGCCTAAATAGAGGACATTGCCATAGTCCAATCGTGATATAATCGTGGCAGACACTACCGTGTGGAGCATCGACTGAGAAAGGAGAGGGACAAGCTTACGCAATTGCCTAATAAGACCGATACACACACCAACTACCGTAGAAATCTGGGCAGACATTGACAGATCACTGTCAATTTTTATGCCGAGACTTTTTACATTTGTTGCTGGTATTGGAGTAGGACCAAGTTCTTGTGGCCAGTATCCATCACCCCAGGGTGATGTTACTGTAGATATCACCAGTACTTCTGTCTTTTCAGGGTTAATTTTCAATAGGTTGACAGTCATCCAGCTGACTGTATACCTAAGAACTTCTAGCATATGCGCCTGGGCTTCAGTAGAATTCTCAATGCTAAAAAGCAGCTGAGTGTCATCGGCGTAATTAAACACTCGACAGCCCATGTGCACTAAAGACTCAATCAAGGGTTTTAAGTAAAGATTAAAAAGTAGTGGAGATAGTGCTGAGCCCTGCGGGACTCCACACTCCACCATGCCTACTTTAGAAAGATCATCTCCCTGTTGAATCCTCTGTTGCCTCCCAGTTAGGAAGGATTCTAGCCACTTATAGGCTACACCTTTTATTCCCAAACTGGCCATTCTTCCCAGGAGCAGGTCATGGCTGACAGTGTCAAACGCCGCTGACAGATCTAAAAGTATCAGGGCGCTTGGTTTCCTACTGTCAGCCATGCCTCTGAGCTCATCCAGCACCGAGAGCATCACTAACTCGGTGCTGTGATGTGCCCTAAAGCCCGCCTGACGTCCATGGAGCAGATTGTGCGACTCCAGAAGAGAGGATAGATCTTGCAGTACGTGTTGCTCCAGAATTTTTGATAGAAATGGTAGTTGGGAGATTGGTCGATAATTTTTTAAGTTGGCTGAATCTGCTCCTGGTTTTTTTAACAAAGGTCTGACCCGAGCCTCCTTAAGGCTAGGTGGAAGGTATCCCTTCTGTAGTGACATATTAAGGAAAGAGAGGATATGTTTCTCCAGGATAGAACGTGCCGCCCGGAAAATTCTAGGGGGACAGGGGTCGGCAGGAGAGCCAGATTTGATATTATTCATCAATTGTTCAAGCTTGGTAGAATTTATTTCAGGAAAGCATGAGATAATACATTCTTGGGAGCCAGCTGTATTCTGCAATGGGATAGAACCGCTAACTGTATTATTTTTAATCTCAGAGAGAATAGTTTGCACTTTTTCTGAGAAATACTGTTGAAACGTGTTGCTGTCAAATTTTATCTCGGTTTTGACCGGTATCTTTGTCAGTTCATTCAAGATAGTAAACATTTCCTTCTGGACATTTTGAGCCTGTTTAATGCGAGTATCAAGATACTCTGCTTTGACTGTCAAAATCAATTTCTTGTAGGCGTTTAATTTGATTTTATAGTGTTGACGATCTATTTCCTCCTTTGTTTTCCTCCAATGCCTTTCCACACGGCGGAGCTCTTTCTTATATTCTCTCAGAGGAGGAGTAAACCAAGGAGCGCCTTTCCTCAGCCCTTTGGCTTTTTGTAACTTTTCCGGGGCAATCTGATCGATCGCCTGAGTTAAATTTTTAGTTAAGTTCATGTAATCCTGATCTAGATTGCCACTGAGGGGCTTAATACGGTGTGGAAGAGTGACTGTCAAGGTTTGCAAATCAACCTCTTTCTTATAGTTAGGAATTAGCATTTAAAAAACCTGTAATATGTGACATCATCAGCAGTGGATTGCGGGCGCACGAGATATAGTGAGTACAACTAACTATATAGGAGGAATTTCAATGGTTTTGTACGAGTGAAATGTCCAGCTAACTATAACATCCCTAAAACCTATGGTTTTTTCAGTGAATTTCTAAGGTTTTTTAAATGATAATTCCTAACTATATCAGGCCTGAAACCTATGGTTTTTTCAGTGAATATATATATATGGTCAGTAAAGAAGAATTCAAGTTTCCAACTTTTTATCTAATCCCCAATGTGCATAAAGGCTTAGATCCTTTGGTGGGAAGACCTATAATATCTGCCATCAACAGCTCATTTGAAAGCACGTCCAGATATGTAGACTTTTTCCTTCAAGAACATGTAATAGCATTGCCATCATTCCTACAGGGCTCCAGGGACTTTATATCCAAGTTGCATAATGTACAGTGGGCCAATGACTACTTGTTTTTAACTTTGGTCATAGTCTCATTATACACCTGCATCAGGCATAATGATGGGCTCCATGCTGTAGGATTTTATCTGGATCATAGAGATTCAGACATGTATCAACATAACAAGATGCTTCTAGCAATGATACAATGGTGCCTTTCTAACAACATGTTTATGTTTGATGGCAGGGTATATAGGCAAAAACAGGGAGTGGCAATGGGGGCATGCTTCTCCCCCAGTTTTGCATGTTTACATGTAGGCTGGTGGGAGGAGCATGTCCTCAAAAGCAAGCACAAGGTACTTTTTGAACAGCATGTTGTACATATGTGGAGATACATTGATGATGTGTTTATAATCTGGAGAGGCAATGAGGCGGAGGCACAAGCATTTGTGGAGGTGATAAATTCCAATGAATTAAACCTTCAATTTACATCCCACATAGATCTGAGAACTACTACTTTCTTAGACATCAAAGTAGACATTGTCAATAACATGATCCAGACTAGCCTACATAGAAAACCAACCGCTGGTAACACACTACTACATGCCTCCAGTGCACATACCCACCATACTAAAGCTAGGTTGCCATATGGAGAGTTTTTGCACATCCGTAGGGCATGCAGTACAGATGCTGCCCTATTGGAGGCACAAACAGCGGCCAAAGGCAGATTATTGGAACGCGGCTATGATTCACACAAATTGGACCAAGCTATGAAAAAGGCCAATGGTAAAGATAAGTCCAAGATGCTTAAAATAGTGTCAGAATCCAACGACACGGTTGAGATTACAATCAATACAGTTTCTAATGAGGATCCTAAACCTGTAGAACCTTGCAGGTTTATTACAACCTTCAGCAGACAAGCACATTCTATCAGACGAATCATAAGCACCCAGTGGCCGATAGTTCTAATTGATGCTGTTCTACATGAAGTCTTACCATGTAAACCCAATTTTACTTATCGCAAGGCACACTCCATGTGTAGTGACCTTGTTAAAACCAGCCCAGAATTGTATACAAAAAGCAATTGGCTATCTGCTAGAAAGGGCTTTTTTAAGTGCAGTACATGCAGAGCATGTAAGTTTGGTATTAACACTAACTCCTATGTAAATGCTTTCTCAGAGGTCCCAATTCCATTGAAAGGACATTATACATGCAGGACTGAGTATGCCGTTTATGTTTTAAAATGCATATGCGGCCTTAGATATGTAGGAAGCACCTAACTCCAGGTACATGCACGGATCCTGCAGCACTTAAGGGCCACAGTCAATGCTGATCCGACATACCCAGTTGCCCGACACGTCAGGACAGAGCATAACAACAATTTGAATGTCCTACAGTATTTCGTGATCGACAGTGTCTTACCTAACAAGAGAGCCTCAGACAATTGGAAACCAAATATATAATCGAATTGGATTCCAAGAGCCCGAGAGGTCTGAACATTTGTGAGGATCTACATCATTATCTAAAGGGCGTTGTTTACATTCTTTATATCTTGGGTTTCAGCTATCTTCCATTTTGTGTATATATATGAATTTGAGCTGTGGTTATAATTATTTATTGAGCAAAGTCTTTTTAGTCTTTTTATCGGGATGATTTTTAGTGGGTCCTGTGGTCAATTTACGTGCATTTTATCATGAATTTATGAGACGTTGTTTTATGGATGATTGGTTTTATGGTATTTATTGGCTCACTTGCACTGGCTATTTGTCTGGATGAAGACTGTAAAGAAAAAATGCCTTATTGAATAAGACATGACCATTAGAATGATTTCTCTCTTTTCATCTCTACTCCATGACGATATTCACCATAGTTCAAATGTTATGCACTTTATTCCTATGAACTTAGTTCCACTATCAAATTGAATGAATTACTGTTTTCTATTTTGGTTCCGTTCTGTATCCTTCTCCCGTCCTAACTGTTCAACCTTTTCACATTCTACCTGGCTGGGTTAGTCTGGACATAGTAGGATTGTCCAATGTCATGTGAAATCAACTTCAGGCAGGACCAAAGAGTGATTTTTCTGAAATATAAAATCACTATTTTAAAGTTTAAATTATATTTATTTGCACTTTATCACATGCACTTTAGGAGTTACTGTAGAAATAGGGTATGGACCTCTTGTGAGAAAATTTCAAAAACATAGGAACCTCTTTGGCGTAGGTTTTGATGGTTCAAAAAATAGTGTTCATAATCTTCATGGTTCAAGTCTATTCGATTCTAAATTTGCATTGGGCAGTTATTAACGTTTGTGCTCTTGTTACCATGTTTGTAGTTTGGTATGTATTCTTGAGAATGCATTTTGAAAAATTGTCATCATAAAACTGCGCCAAGATAACAATTTGGTTCCCATGTATTTGTACAGATACTATTGTTCAAACAATTTTTAGAAAAACGTGATATAACTAATATCCAGATTTTTATTAACAGAATGGATATAGTACAGTTTTTTAAAATAACACATTATGTCCTAACCAGTGTTTTGTATTGATACATATGTGGATGCAAAAGTCTTTTTTCCATGTACATGTATCAACCATGTGACTTCCTATCACAGGTTTGGTAGTTGGGGTGTTTAAAATATATATAAAAAAATGTTGGGTCACTTTATCACTCAAGTTCCAGTGAGCAAGGCGACTGCGCTCGCCGAAACGCGTCTGGGTGCAACACATGGCAGTTCACGAGAAAATTATATATAAAAAATAAATACCTGCTTCAAGAAGAAAGGAAAGTGTCTGTTTCTCTGTCGTCGTGAATACAAGAAAAAAACGGAGCGTTTGATTGATATATATATACAGTACGACAGTACGAACTACCTGCGGTGGAGCCCTTCAGGGGGAGGAGTTATGGCAGCCAATCCAACGGCAGCAGGACACCTATAGGTGCTGACCCACTTCCTTCTTCCCATTATTTCCACGGCGCTGATGATGGCAACAAGACGCCGAAATGCATACGCCTTGGTGGAATTTTTGTTAAATAAAGGCTTCCTACCTGTTCCTGTGTGGCCTCCGCCTTTTCTGTTTGGGAAGGACTGCTGTGCATCAATTACGCGCCTGCCAGTGGCGTGTTTGGAGGCCCCCGCACATCAAGTGGCCTGACGAGTTGCTGGCAACGCTTCGGCATTGGACTTGGTCATGTTGACATTGTCAGGCCCACCACAACATCCAGGTGAAATGGACGCGGTGTTGAGGACACTGTTCCTTGCGCTGGGCTAGCTGCACGCGCCGCATGCCCCCGCGAAAGAGACATCTGGGAAGTGTGGTTGTGCGGTGGGGACGGAAGGAGGCTCTTTCTTTGCCAACTTGGGAAACACTGGACAGTGAGAGTGCACCGCCCTGCTTAATGGCCTTTTCCTGATATCATCAACGCCGCGGGACCTCGGAATAATACTGTGCATTCTGGGTCCTGTAGTTCTAGTACCGACAGTACGAACTACCTGCGGTGGAGCCCTTCAGGGGGAGGAGTTATGGCAGCCAATCCAACGGCAGCAGGACACCTATAGGTGCTGACCCACTTCCTTCTTCCCATTATTTCCACGGCGCTGATGATGGCAACAAGACGCCGAAATGCATACGCCTTGGTGGAATTTTTGTTAAATAAAGGCTTCCTACATGTTCCTGTGTGGCCTCCGCCTTTTCTGTTTGGGAAGGACTGCTGTGCATCAATTACGCGCCTGCCAGTGGCGTGTTTGGAGGCCCCCGCACATCAAGTGGCCTGACGAGTTGCTGGCAACGCTTCGGCATTGGACTTGGTCATGTTGACATTGTCAGGCCCACCACATCATCCAGGTGAAATGGACGCGGTGTTGAGGACACTGTTCCTTGCGCTGGGCTAGCTGCACGCGCCGCATGCCCCCGCGAAAGAGACATCTGGGAAGTGTGGTTGTGCGGTGGGGACGGAAGGAGGCTCTTTCTTTGCCAACTTGGGAAACACTGGACAGTGAGAGTGCACCGCCCTGCTTAATGGCCTTTTCCTGATATCATCAACGCCGCGGGACCTCGGAATAATACTGTGCATTCTGGGTCCTGTAGTTCTAGTACCGACAGTACGAACTACCTGCGGTGGAGCCCTTCAGGGGGAGGAGTTATGGCAGCCAATCCAACGGCAGCAGGACACCTATAGGTGCTGACCCACTTCCTTCTTCCCATTATTTCCACGGCGCTGATGATGGCAACAAGACGCCGAAATGCATACGCCTTGGTGGAATTTTTGTTAAATAAAGGCTTCCTACCTGTTCCTGTGTGGCCTCCGCCTTTTCTGTTTGGGAAGGACTGCTGTGCATCAATTACGCGCCTGCCAGTGGCGTGTTTGGAGGCCCCCGCACATCAAGTGGCCTGACGAGTTGCTGGCAACGCTTCGGCATTGGACTTGGTCATGTTGACATTGTCAGGCCCACCACATCATCCAGGTGAAATGGACGCGGTGTTGAGGACACTGTTCCTTGCGCTGGGCTAGCTGCACGCGCCGCATGCCCCCGCGAAAGAGACATCTGGGAAGTGTGGTTGTGCGGTGGGGACGGAAGGAGGCTCTTTCTTTGCCAACTTGGGAAACACTGGACAGTGAGAGTGCACCGCCCTGCTTAATGGCCTTTTCCTGATATCATCAACGCCGCGGGACCTCGGAATAATACTGTGCATTCTGGGTCCTGTAGTTCTAGTACCGACAGTACGAACTACCTGCGGTGGAGCCCTTCAGGGGGAGGAGTTATGGCAGCCAATCCAACGGCAGCAGGACACCTATAGGTGCTGACCCACTTCCTTCTTCCCATTATTTCCACGGCGCTGATGATGGCAACAAGACGCCGAAATGCATACGCCTTGGTGGAATTTTTGTTAAATAAAGGCTTCCTACCTGTTCCTGTGTGGCCTCCGCCTTTTCTGTTTGGGAAGGACTGCTGTGCATCAATTACGCGCCTGCCAGTGGCGTGTTTGGAGGCCCCCGCACATCAAGTGGCCTGACGAGTTGCTGGCAACGCTTCGGCATTGGACTTGGTCATGTTGACATTGTCAGGCCCACCACATCATCCAGGTGAAATGGACGCGGTGTTGAGGACACTGTTCCTTGCGCTGGGCTAGCTGCACGCGCCGCATGCCCCCGCGAAAGAGACATCTGGGAAGTGTGGTTGTGCGGTGGGGACGGAAGGAGGCTCTTTCTTTGCCAACTTGGGAAACACTGGACAGTGAGAGTGCACCGCCCTGCTTAATGGCCTTTTCCTGATATCATCAACGCCGCGGGACCTCGGAATAATACTGTGCATTCTGGGTCCTGTAGTTCTAGTACCGACAGTACGAACTACCTGCGGTGGAGCCCTTCAGGGGGAGGAGTTATGGCAGCCAATCCAACGGCAGCAGGACACCTATAGGTGCTGACCCACTTCCTTCTTCCCATTATTTCCACGGTGCTGATGATGGCAACAAGACGCCGAAATGCATACGCCTTGGTGGAATTTTTGTTAAATAAAGGCTTCCTACCTGTTCCTGTGTGGCCTCCGCCTTTTCTGTTTGGGAAGGACTGCTGTGCATCAATTACGCGCCTGCCAGTGGCGTGTTTGGAGGCCCCCGCACATCAAGTGGCCTGACGAGTTGCTGGCAACGCTTCGGCATTGGACTTGGTCATGTTGACATTGTCAGGCCCACCACATCATCCAGGTGAAATGGACGCGGTGTTGAGGACACTGTTCCTTGCGCTGGGCTAGCTGCACGCGCCGCATGCCCCCGCGAAAGAGACATCTGGGAAGTGTGGTTGTGCGGTGGGGACGGAAGGAGGCTCTTTCTTTGCCAACTTGGGAAACACTGGACAGTGAGAGTGCACCGCCCTGCTTAATGGCCTTTTCCTGATATCATCAACGCCGCGGGACCTCGGAATAATACTGTGCATTCTGGGTCCTGTAGTTCTAGTACCGACAGTACGAACTACCTGCGGTGGAGCCCTTCAGGGGGAGGAGTTATGGCAGCCAATCCAACGGCAGCAGGACACCTATAGGTGCTGACCCACTTCCTTCTTCCCATTATTTCCACGGCGCTGATGATGGCAACAAGACGCCGAAATGCATACGCCTTGGTGGAATTTTTGTTAAATAAAGGCTTCCTACCTGTTCCTGTGTGGCCTCCGCCTTTTCTGTTTGGGAAGGACTGCTGTGCATCAATTACGCGCCTGCCAGTGGCGTGTTTGGAGGCCCCCGCACATCAAGTGGCCTGACGAGTTTCTGGCAACGCTTCGGCATTGGACTTGGTCATGTTGACATTGTCAGGCCCACCACATCATCCAGGTGAAATGGACGCGGTGTTGAGGACACTGTTCCTTGCGCTGGGCTAGCTGCACGCGCCGCATGCCCCCGCGAAAGAGACATCTGGGAAGTGTGGTTGTGCGGTGGGGACGGAAGGAGGCTCTTTCTTTGCCAACTTGGGAAACACTGGACAGTGAGAGTGCACCGCCCTGCTTAATGGCCTTTTCCTGATATCATCAACGCCGCGGGACCTCGGAATAATACTGTGCATTCTGGGTCCTGTAGTTCTAGTACCGACAGTACGAACTACCTGCGGTGGAGCCCTTCAGGGGGAGGAGTTATGGCAGCCAATCCAACGGCAGCAGGACACCTATAGGTGCTGACCCACTTCCTTCTTCCCATTATTTCCACGGCGCTGATGATGGCAACAAGACGCCGAAATGCATACGCCTTGGTGGAATTTTTGTTAAATAAAGGCTTCCTACCTGTTCCTGTGTGGCCTCCGCCTTTTCTGTTTGGGAAGGACTGCTGTGCATATATATATATCTATATATCTGCAATACCTCGCAGCGCTCCACCTCTCAGGCGAAAAAATAAGGCAAGGACCACTTCTTTGTAGCTTACAGTTTATTCACCCCAACAGCTAGTCATGATGTGTTTCGGCCGTCCCTGCGGCCTTGGTCACATGACGATGCCATTAACTCAGCCTCTTTTAAAGTGCAAGTGCTCACATGTGCAAATGGAAATAAAAGAAATACTTTCTGTTTTGAATACATTCTTAAGTATGGTGTCTCATATATATCCGTATGAATACGTTTAGAAAAGACAGTTTAAACAACTTCTTATGTTGTAAATATCTTATGCTTTGGACAAAAGGCAATTTTTCATCAAACATTGAATTTGAACTAATAGCATGAATGCTTATTTCATAATCCAAAACATAATATGCAACGAAGTTTTAACCATTTGCCATGCCTTGTCATAATTACAAGTGCTCACCCTAACGTGCTCAAAACGTAAATTGTTGAAAAGAAAATCATTGAGAAAATCATAAAGTTATTCACAGTTCAACCCTATGCTGTACGAAAAACTTTCACAAAAAATAAAATAAATAATGATTTTGCAGGTATATTCTGAGTCGCTAGATAATATGGACAGGTTGTTGTAGCAGTGATATGCATGAATGCTTATTTTTGTCTAACACATAATAATTTTGTTTGCATTCCCAGTAGAGTGCATATCTACTTATAACGCCTAAACCATAATTATTTAACTTGCATAGGAGATCCCTCCTATGATGTTGCTAAAGTGAACTCGTTCAAAAGTGCAATTCAGCTAAAGTGACCCATGCTTACAAAATTAATAAAACCTTATATACATTGTACATATTTACAACCCTGTTATTTACAATTATTTATAATTTCTAGTCATTATGTTGTTGTAATACATCTCATTGCGGAAACCCATTCTTGCCAAGACCATTCGGTTGTATTGAATTCTATGGTAGATATATTCTCATATACATGTCCTTAATCCTCCAATGTTTGGTTTATCTGAGATGCTGTTATATTGTGGCCCTCATGGTAAAGTACCAGGTCCCACATTCCACTTCTTATGGTTAATTCTACATACAGTTAATTCAGATTCTTTCCATAAGAATCTAATACACAAGTTATGTACCCAGAGTTTATATCCACTTTTCGGGTTTCTCATGTCTGGTCTTTTCATGAGGATATCTTCTGCACATATGCACTAGTCTACAGATTTCCACTGAGGAAAGGAATTCTATTTATACACTATACACAGCTATATACAAAAGGTCACTATTTCTGATTTTTGAGCGGAAACTGTTCAGGTTTATTTACACAGTCCTTGATATTCTGATCTTATTTACAAATGTACATACAGTTCAGCATCCAGGTTATGTCCATGTGGGTATTCTGTACCATCCCGAAAATCATTCTAGACTCCATTTTCCGAAGTTTCAATGTACGATCGCCTCCTCTTTCTAATGGTTTTATGATTCTAATCCCAGAATATTTCAATTTACTGCAATCGTTTTGATGGAATTCATTAAAATGTTTGGCCATTGGGTAGTTTGGGTCTTTGTTTTTTATTGCACGGAGATGTTGCAGAATCCGTAATTTTAATTTGTTAATGGTACTCCCTATGTAGTACTTTCCACAAGGACATGTCAACCTGTAGATCACAAATTTTGATTCACACGTGATGTGATCCTTAATTTTCTCAGTTCTCCCATTCTGTAATTTGTATTCTGTGATGTTAGAACCCTGTTCGCAGGATTTACACTTGGAGCATTTCCAAAAACCTGGTGTCGTCAGCCATGTTGTCTTTTTTGGTGGTTGGATTTCCTGGTGACTCTGAGTTAGTATATCCCGTAGAGATGCTGTTTTTCTATATGTTATACTTGGAAAAGATGTTAGGTTTTCCTTCAGAATTTCATCCAGTAACAGAATCTCCCAGCTCTTCCTTATCACCGTCTTCAGCTCCTTACTTTGGTTGTTGAAATCCATGATCAAACGTGTTGTACCCTCTATTTCTGTTGTGTTCTCATGTGTCGTCCTGGCTGAATCCGCCGCAGGGATTAAGAGGTCCAATCGTTGTTTCAGGTTCATCCTAGATTTTGCAGTTAGGATTACTTCCAAAGGATATCCTCTTTCCAGAAATCGACTACTCATCCCCTCGATTTCCAGTTTCAAGTCCTCCATCTCTGAACAATTTCTTTTAGCTCTAAGCATCTGACCGTAAGGTATACTCCATTTTAGTTTCACTAGATGGCCACTGTTAGCATGAAGAATGCTATTACAGGATGTCAGTTTCCGGTGCATTTTAGTGCACTGTCTCTTGTTTTTAATGAAGACCTCCACATCTAGAAAAATTATACTGGTCTCGCTTATAGATGATGTGAAATGGAGATTGTAATCATTTTCTTCCAGAGAGTCGATGAAATTATGTAAGTCTTCGCGACTTCCGTCCCATATGACGAATAAATCGTCGATAAATCAACACCATGTTTTTATTTTCGAGTGCTTTTTGTTTTCTTCCTCCACGACTTTGGTTTCCCAGAGCGCCATCATTAAGTTTGCATAAGTTGGGGCGAAAGATGTCCCCATCGCCATGCCTTGTTTTTGTAAATGCAGGCTACCAAGGAAGAGGAAAATATTATGTTCAAGACAGTAGGTCAACATGTCGATTAGCATGGCTGAGTGTTCAAGGTGACTGATCGATCTTTTTTCCAGAATTTTTTTGATGGCTATTATTCCGTCTTCATGACGTATCAAGGTGTAGAGTGATGTTACGTCTATTGTGGTCATCAAGTATCCCGGGTTCCACTCAATTGTAGATATTGTGTTTAGAAAGTCCATGGTATCTATTAGATACGAAGGGAGCATTGTTACGTAATTCATGAGAAAGATGTCAATGAATCTTAAGGCTGTTTCCAAAAGCGATCCTTTGGAACTCACTATCGGTCTACCAGGTGGTCTCTCAATTGATTTATGAACTTTCGGCAGAAAGTAGATATTAGCTATGATCGCATTGTCTGTTTTCAAGTAGCAATATTCATCAAAATCAATTAGGCCTCTTTCTTTCCACCCCAGCAAGAGTGTATGGTATTTATTCGTCCATTCCTCCATCGGGTTGTTGGCCAATAGCTCATAATGATCTTGATTCTCCAACTGTCGCTTTGCCTCATTTATATAATCGTTAACATTTTGGACCACAATGTTTCCTCCTTTATTCGAGGATTTGATTATTATTGTAGGATCATTTTTGAGTTCTGTAATTGCCTGATATTCTTTTGGCGAGAGGTTCCAGTTTTTTTAATTTCTGTTATTATTCCAATCCATGTTCTTATTAGCGATGGATCTGCTTGACATCTTAGTAACTTCTTCTACCATTATTTCATGGGATAGGTCAATTTTATTCCATGGTGGCATCTGTGGACAGAACCTGGACTGTTTTCTTAGTCCACTTTCACCTCCTATATTTGTTGTCAGTCCAATAGTGTTACAGAAGTCAATATCTGATGTGAACGAATCTCTATGTTTGATGATTCATCCTCTCTCAATGATGTTAATGCTCTGAGTGCTGGTAGATCGTTTTGGGCACTTAAGGATGGATTTGTTTCTTCTGATTGACAGGCATTAGGTTGAGGTTTCTTCTCCGCAAAGTATTTTTATTTGTTTTTTAAAATATTTTTATTGTTATTGCAAGAAGGTCATTGTCATCAAATTTACATAGTACATCTTATAAAAGAGAAAAAAACACTAATTTCCTTTTAATCTTACGAAAGAGGACAGCAATATATACTTTCAAAGAATAATTCAACATATACAAAATTTCGAGCTGATCTCATCAGATACCTGTTATCCGTAGTTCTAAAATCAAATGAACAATCACCCAATTTTTTCCCTCTCTCTCAGAGCCTTCGGACCTCTTAATTTTGCTAAAGCCATTTCCATAGTAAAAACTTCATTAATCAAGATCCACCACTCCGTTACACTTGGAGACTCCTTAGATATCCATAATCTAGCTGTGACTAACCTTGCACATGCATATATTATAGATATCAAATCTTTATGATGGTAATGGACATCTTGAATATCTAGTAGAACCAAATGCACCGAGAGTGGCGGAGTTGCAATTTGCTTACTAATTAAGGCATCGATTATTCCCTTCCAAAATGGAGATAACATCGGGCATGTAAATAACATATGTACAATGCCAGCTGCTTCCAAATTACATTTCGGACATTTAGTTCGCTCATTGGTTTGGTTTCCTGATGACCAATTAGTGATTCTTTGAGGAGTGTAATATAACTGACTGATAGTTCTATAAAGCTGGAGCCTTAAATTGGAGGATTGGACTACCTGGTTAATTTGTCTAAGTGAAGTTGAGATCTGGTTGGGGCTGATATTCATGCCTTATCTATTCGACCATTTGGTTGCTATTTTCCCACAGTCATCTGTCTTGCCTGCAATTAAGTAACTATAGCCTTGACTAATGAGTGACTTTGTTTTATCCGAATACAAACATTTTAAAGTATCTGAACAGGCTACTTCTTCAATTTTCATTTTTCGTACTAAAAAGTCCCGGATCTGAATATATTTGAAGTACATCCCATCACTTATTTTATATAAAAGTTTTGGAGTAGCAAAGCTCAAGAAACCATTTGATCCATAAAGATCTCCCAAATTATTAATACCATTTCCAGCCGATTGGGTCCCAGCTCCATCCGTGAAAATATCAGGTAATCCTGGATTCCCCCATAGTTGTAGTTCAGCATTATAGAAAGGGATCTTGTCCATGGTCATGATTTTATCCCAAATTTTCTTAATATGTCTGGCGGTCTTAAATTTTACTCTTTTAAAGTAATTTGGATCATGAGCTCAGAAAAGAAATTGATTACTCTCGGGTCCTAACATAAATTGATGGAAAAATAACGAACTTCCATTTTTTAGGAGACTGCGTATATGGCTAAAAAAAGTCGTCAAAAAATTAAACTTAAAGTCAGGAAAAGTTAATCCCCCCTTTTCGATAGGTAGCTTCAAGAGTTCAATTGACCTACAGGCTTTTTTATAGCCTCATATGAAGCTGCTACAGATACCATCCAGTTTCCTAAAAAAAAGATTGAGTTGCAAAGGAATAGATCTGAACAAATATAAAAATTTGGACCCAATTTTCTTTTTTATTAGATTGATACGCCCCACCAAGCTGAGTGGTATCTTGTGCCAGTTTTTTAAGATAGTAGTTTTATCTTTCAGCATTGGTTCATAATTCAATGTTATTACCTTGTCCACATCAGCAGCTATCTTGATTCCTAGATATATTGCATTTGGGCACAGGCCCACAATTGGTTCTGTCGGTTTGTAGTTGGCAATAACTTGAGTTTTATTAACGTTCAATTTATAGCCTGACACTTCTCCAAAATTAGTAGCTTCTTTAATTATCTCAGGAATTGCTTTTATTTAATCTGTGGTAAATACCGCTATATAATCCACGAAAGCGGTTATTTTTAAGCTTTTCCCTCCATGTTTCACGGGGATAATATTATCTTGTGCTTCCAAAGAGTTTAAAAACGGCTCCAGAGAGAGGGCAAAGAGCAGGGGTGACAGAGGGCAGCCCTGCCTTGTTCCCCTCTCTATCGTAAAGTTCGCTGACTCTGTTCCTAAGTAGCTAATCTTAGCCATTGGATGGTCATACAATGAGCGAACCCATCCAAGATAGTGCCCATGAATACCATGAGTCTTCAACACCGCCCACAAGTACTCCCACCCCACTCGGTCAAATGCTTTTTCCGCATCTAACATAACCATGCCGAGTGGGGTGAGAGTAGTCGAAGCGACATCGAACGCTGTGATGGCTGTATTAATGTGTGCGGTGGTATTTCTCCCCATCACAAACCCATATTAACAAGTTTCGGCATTATAGGTGTCAAACGATTAGACAAAATTTTTGCGAACATTTTTGCGTCCGCATTGATCAGCGAAATTGGCCGATATGAGCGGCATTCATCAGGAGCTTTATTTTTTTTAAGAAAAAAGGCGATCTTGGCGGTTTTCCATGATGTGGGGGCCTTTTCTGATTACCCAATAGTTTCTTTTACTAACTCTAAAAGCGGTAGTAGTTCTTGGGAGCATATTTTATAAAGTTCAATGGGTAGGCAATCCTTTCTGGCTGCCTTTCCCGAAGGTAGAGCTAAAATAGCAGTTTTTATTTCTGCAGTTGGTATTTTAATATTAAGAAGTTTTAAAGCTTCATTATCTCGTTGGGTAGGCATATATTTATTAAGGTATTGGGAAATTCTATCTTTCGTGGGGGTTGTTTCCGGAGTATAAAGATTCTGATAATATTTTGCAAATTGATCTAAAATCTGGTCTGATTGATTGTAATTGCGTAGGTCTGAACCTTTGATTGTTTTAATCGTTGTTCTAGCTTTTTTGTCAGCTACTTTATATGCTAATACTTTACCAATTCTATCCCCTCCTTCATATTGTGCCAACTGATATTTGTGGATTTTGGCACTATATCTCTCTCTTAGTGTCTTTTTAACTGATGTCTGTAATTTCAGTAAATTCATTCTTATCTCATTCACATTAGCCTTCACCAGCTTAAGGGCCTCAACTAATTGTTCTTCCACTAGTGATATGTTTGAGGTAGTTGCTTTTGTATCTCTCTTAGTTTCAGCGTTATTTCTAAATATGTATTGTTGAGCAAAGCCCCTTATGCTACATTTACAAGCATCCCACACTATATTATTAAGTGTAGAGTTATTATTCAGTTCTATAAATTCTCTAATATGTTTTTGTAGTTTCGGAACGAATTGGAAATCTGATAATAAGTATCTGGGGAATGTAAAATGTCGGGCGATTCGCTTCTGATCCGTAATATCAAATTCTAATAATATAGGATTGTGGTCTGATGTAACTCTTGGGCAGAGTTCTATTTTACATTTGTCCAAAATTCGATCAGCTGCCCACACAATATCAATTCGGGAACACGCTTTATGAGGTGCTGAATAGTACGTGTACCCAGCAGTGCTAGGATGTTTGACACGCCAGAAGTCTCTTAAATTATGTAGCCTACCTAGTTCCACAATAGAAGCTCTAACTTTACGCATCCTAGTTGAGGTGCCTTGCCTTGTAGAGTCTACCCTATATTCCATCACACAATTAAAATCCCCCATAACCATTAGTTCCCCCTCCCAATCTAATAGTTCTATATTTAGTTCATACAGCTTAGGTTCATCTGTGTTAGGCCCATACACCAAACAAAATACATATTTCTTGTGTTCAATTTGCCCCTGAGCGATTGCCCACCTCCCCGTGTATCAGATGTGGTTCTAATACTTTCCATCATGAATTGTTTATGTTTTAAAATAGCTACCCCCGAATAGATGCCCCTAGAGTTGAACAAACGATTAGTTCATAACCCATCTGAGTCAGGAGCTTCCTATCTTGATACCTGATATGGGTTTCAGAAAGTAGTGCCAAGTGTGGTTTATACATGCACAGTTCCTCCTGTACAAGTCTCCTCTTCTGTTTATTATTGAGGCCAGCTACATTCCATATCATACATCTAATTGAAGACATATCTTATCATCCCTAATTTAGCTCTCCTCTGTACAAAAAGTTTATGGGAAAAAAATATATTTTATTTTGGTTATCGTGTACCATTATTCCTTCTTGCAATAAAATTTTCCCCTTTTTAAGCCCACCCCTGCTCCAAACCCCCCAATTACCTACCCGGAAGCCTCCCTCTATTTTCTGCTGCCGCTGGAGGGACAGCCATCTAGAGAGGGTTCCCCAGGAACCCCAACCCTCCGTATTATACTCATACGCAAAAATCAATAACTACAAAGAGAACAAAAAGTAGAAAGAAGACAAGAAAGTGCCCTAATAGATTATAAAAGGCCCTATCAGATTAAACTTAATTTCTTAAGTTTTTGAACTAATTTTTGTGAGACATTGCTCAGCTTCTTTTAAATCATTAAAAAAATATGTATGCCCAGATTTCATGACTTTGAGGCGAGCAGGTTCCTGAAGATAAGCTGTTGCCCCCAAAGACTTAAAGGGGCCGATCAATTTGCGTAGCCCCCATCTTTTATCCATTGTGACCTTACAAAGGTCAGATTTTACAAAAAAGGTTAAATTATCGATTATCACCGGATTATTCGGTCTAGCTTTAATTGAGACTGCTTGTCTTAACAGACAGTTGCCAAAGTATATCAGCAAAGGCCTTGGATATTTACTCTCTTTATTTCTGGAGATCATGGGGAATCTGTGTACTCGCTGGAGTTGGGAGTCCCAATCCCAGTCAGATAAGTCCAGGAATGCCCTTTGGAATAGTTTGACCAGATAGGCCCTCGCATCTGAACCCTCCGAACCTTCGGGTATCCCAAAAAGTCTCAGGTTCTGCCGTCTCTGTCTATTTTCAAGGTCTTCAACTTTATTCTGTAGGGCCCCGATATCTTCGTTGTGCTGGCCTACAGAAACCGTAGTAGTCGCCAAACTTTCCTCTACTTCAACAACCCATTGTTGTAGCTCTTCTATATCCTTTGTTACCCCGTCCAGTTTATTTGTTACTTCATGTAAACTGCTATGTATTTTACTGTTGTCCTCTCTTAACTGTAAAAAGTGTTCTTGAACCTCTTGACGGTGTACCATTAAAGTTTTTAAAATTATATCCAAGGTTGAGTCGTTGGTAGAATCTTTAGTAGAGGCAGTGAGAGGGTTAAGGGTGCAATACGCACATCAGAAACCACCGTTGCCATAGGTATGAGGGGGGCAGATAAAGGAGATTTCTCTTTCTGAAGAGAGGTGTTATCAGCAGTCGACGATATAAGGGTGGGGGGGTAACAGGAGTGATAGCAATTGAGGGAGCCGCCATTAGGTCTAATTCAGGATCAATTAGCCCCCCATTATTCAGTATTATATTTTGAGGGTTTTTAAATTTTTGAGAATTTTTAGAGTGATCCCCTGTTAAGTTCAGCGGCAGATTCTTTACACTCTTTTTGACTTGCATCCACTTACGCAGCGGACTCTGGTCTTTGATTTGTTTCCCTCCGGTGAGGGTTGGTATTAATGTTGTGAGTAAAACTGAAGGGTTCATGTTTTTCCCGCCTTTCTTTGCTTTGCTTTTTGCCTTCCCCCTTTTTCTTGAGCCCGACAGTTTACTCCCCTTTGTTTGTAGAACGTTGTATTCTATATTATCCTCTGCATCGTCTGCATCTCCTCCCTCCACATATTCCTCATATTCGTCGTTGGAGTTATTCTCTTGTAGAATCTCAAGTAACTCACTACAGCTATCTATTCTCTCGTCGGCGACTGTAGTCATATCATATACCTGTAAAGCTTGAGGAGGGGCTAGCGTAGCTGCGGGGAGTGCTACATTACTGTGAGACTTGGCAGTGTCTATTGTAGGAAGTCCCTCTGAGTTAAGTTTATCAGCCCGCACCAGATTCTCAACCATAGAATCTTCCACAAGCGGCTCATTTATCTTCTCCTTACACACATTAGCTGCATTGCTCACCAGAGAGTTATTAGTATCCAGCTCCCCACTGCTTTTACAGAGACGTTGATATTGCTAGTCCCCTGTACTTCCGCCTTGTGAATGGTTTTAATAAAATTAGAACCATTAGGTCTATCATCAGGCAAATCTTCGTCAACATCTTTATCTTTGTTTTTAAAGATTAGCACAGTGGATTTATCTTTTAGCATATTTGAGGGAAGGCGAATTGTTTGTTGCTTACTGACTTGCTTCTCCGTAATGCCAGCTTTCTCCAAGACATTCAAGTTGGAGCGTGGCATCCTTGCTACCACTGCTGGAGATATTGGTTTGAATATAGGTGCACCCCCTTCTTTGGCTCCTGCCCCGGCTCCTTCCTTCAGAGGAGTGCCTCTGGTCGTTCTGTTCTGTCTCGGCACGTTCTTAGGCGCCATTGTACTACAGCTCTTCCTTCTTTCTTCGCGGCAAAGTTCCCTCTCGGGCTCTTAGCGTATTTGCCGGAGCTGGAGCAAAGAGCAAAGCCTAAACAGACCTAAACAGACCAGCTTCCTCCATACACACCAAACAAACGGTGCTACCGGCTAACAAGCAATTCGCCTTGAGTGCCGCTGTCATCTTCTTTCCTTCAATCCCCCGCGTTTCCCTCTTCTCTACGCCCTTTCACACGTCTCGGGCCTTGGGCCTCGGACCTCGATCCTCAATCCTCAAACCGGCTCCCAGCTATGGCCCAGCCTCCACACCGCAGATGCGTTCCTGCTTGAAAATTCCGAAAATCACCACAGCGGCAATGTGGGAGCCAGCGCTGAGGTCCGTGGCAACTCCGTGTATCTTTGTGTGGCTTGAGAAATTTCTCCGCAAAAGAAGAGTAGAGGGAAAAAAGAGAGGCAGTCAGTCACGGTCCCTGCCGTCCGTGCTTTTTTTTTTTTAAAAAAGATCAAACAAACGTCCTCCCCGCCGCTTCTTGCCAGCGCCTCTCCTGCAGTCTTTACCGGCTCACAACCAGCTCACCGTAGCTGCCGCCTCCCAGTTTCCTCCAATCACACTCCTTCCAAGCCTCAAGTCCAAGCCAGCTCCAAGCCAGCTCCTGCTCCAACAGAGCCGAACCACCGACACTGACGCCGCAGATACGTCCCACTCGATATCTCAATAACACCACCGTAGCAGGTTAGCTTTGCAACTGTAGCGCCCTTGTAGTACTTTGTGGCACCTTCTCCGCAGACTTTTCTCAGCAAAAATCCATCAGGTTGTAGTTACTGTTGTTTGCGGTTACATTCTCGGCATTTGATCGCCAGTAACCTCTAGGTTCGGGAGTTCCTGCGGGAGCGTCCTCTCCGTGGCGTCTTCAATCCTCCATCTTGCTTCCGTCACCGCCTCCGCAAAGTATTTTTTAAGTTTAATTTTCCTCCAAAACTTGTAGAGCTCAATCCGTACATTGGGGATATCCATATCCTTGTTGGGGCAGTAGGATAGTCCTCGATTCAATAGATTGATTTGAACGTCCGTTAGTTGTTTGTCGGATATGTTCAGGACCAAATTTTTATCTTGATTTATTCCGCTTTTTTTAAGGATTATTTTTGCTTTCCTTTTCCTCTCTTTGATTTTTCTCCTTCTTCTGCCCCTTCTACTTGTGGTTTTGGTTGTCCTCTCCCCCACGTGTTGATTCTGCCTCTTCCTTTTTGTCGCGTTATCATTTGCGGCAATTGTATCTCCCCGCGAAAATCCAGTGGAGTTGTTACTGAGTCCTCATCAGCTGAGCTGATTTCTGAACTGTCTATTGTATCGGTATTTACTGTTCCAGCGCACTTGTCCATCACAACTCTACTTCTTAGAGGGTCGTACTTGCGGGCAAACGTGTATATGCGCCCGTTTGCATAATCCATCCTGTCCCTCGTGAATTTGTTTGCTTTTCGTTTCTCTACCTCCGTCTCATGTTTGTTCAATTTTTTCTCCATATTTTTAATTAATTCCTTGTTTTCTTCAGATACCGGGATTTTCACTAACTCTTGTTCCAGTGATTGGATTATGCTCGTAATTTTCTCCGATTTCCTCTCAGCGTGTATGATTAATGTCCTCATGAGTTTAAAGAAACACTCATTGGTGTCCTGTTGCCATAATTTTATCAAATCCGGGTCTAGATCGTTCAATGTGGGCATGATGAGATACCCGTAGCCCTCTAGGGACTCTTTTAAACTCTATATATTTTTCTAATGTTGTTTTTTCCCACCATTTTTTTATTTCCAAGATCCGGTTTTGTTGTAATTTTCTTAGGACATTTACTATTGTTCTGTTATCTTTATCTTTTACTTTTCCTCCTCTTGTTCCTCTTGTATTTGTGCTAGTTTAGGGAGTTGTTTCATCATTATTGAGTAGTTCACTCACCCTTATTTGGCGATTCCTGGTTTTATCTGCCATCGATAAAAATGAGGTTATAATTTTCACAGTTTCTTGTCTGTAATTGCTTTGGTGTTTTATTTGTTTTATTTCAGGATTCTGTCGTCTGCTCCCAGATTAGTTCAGAATCCCATTGACCTGCTGCTCCTCTTCCTCACCACGTTCGAGGAATCACAATATACCATACTGTTTCTTTAATGCTCAATCCCTCTCATTTAGCTTCTTCCGGGTTTTCTTGCAGAGACAGTTTTTGCCTGTAATTTAGGAGTCGAGAACGCAATGCGTTGTCTCGTATCATTCGTCTTTTGGAAAGGATCTTATTTTCTTTGCCCCTTTCGCAATGACACAATGCTCGGCTACTCTTCCTGGCGGTTTGTGATCGAGTAGGCAGCCGCAGGCCCCTGCTCCTCATATGCCACCTCCGCCGCGCTACTGAGTTGCACAGACGCCGCCCACCCCCCGCCTCGCTCACTCACCACCGGGTCTTTGCCGCTCAGACTCCAGGCATCCGTTTTCTCTCGTTTGTTCGGATGTGTTTAAACACAGCAGATGATAGAGGCATCGATCATCTTGTTCCGATTCTTCAAATGACTAGAATTGTTCCCAGATCGCCTCGCCTCGTTCGTGAGTGCCTGTGATGTGCGTCCCAGTCCACACACCATAGATTCCTTCGATACCTCTCGCCACCTTTCTTTTCCCAGCGGAAGTCACGGCACGACAGCAGGTAGGTTATCTAAATTATTTTATTTTTAATGTCAAAGTATGTTTATTGAGTTTCAAAACAGAAAAAGAAAAAGGCATGGCATAGCAATGGATAATCAACAGGCAAGTTAGGCAAGCGGGACAGACAGACACGTCTTCCCTAATAAGCGTTAGGTGAGCAGGGTAATCATGCCCAAATAGAAAAGTGGTGCCCGGAAGCCTAGAAAATCCCCTAATCGGGGCCACAAGGAAACAAGCCTGTAATATATATGGCTCCATTCCACTGAGGAAAGAGGTCGTCCAAGTTCTGCTTCCCAACGCCGCTGTCCAGCGGTCTTGTCAGGGTCTGCAGCAGGGGAGAGCATCCGATAGAGGTCTGAGATGAGATGTTTATCTGAGTCCTTGGATATGAGCCAACGTTCGAACGGTGTCATTTGCCGGCCCACCAGAGGGGCAACATCCGGACTTAAGAGCCAATGGCGAATTTGGAAATATTGAAACATGTGAGGGCCATCCACTCCATAGGCTTGCGAGATGTCGGCCAGAGAGAGGAACCCCTCCACATCGAAGAGGTGCCCGGCTGATCGGCAAGGCGTGTCACGCCATTGCTGGAACGCTCGCGCGTCTGTGCCGGGTGGGAATGCGGGATTGTCAAAGAGCGGGGTAAGTGGGGACGGGAAGGTCGTAAGGCCCCGTTTGACCGCTACCATGTCCCAGGTCGCCATAGTGGTCCGAGTGATGGGGGAGCGGAGGAGATAACGGGGTCTGTGCTGGCCAGTAAGGAACGGTATCTTCCACAGGGAGGTCTGTGCCATGGCCCTGTCCTGAAAGAGCCATCTCTTCTCTGATTCTGGCCGGTACCACTCCACTAGATATCGAATTTGCGAGGCCTGAAAGTATTGCAGCAGGTTTGGGATCCCGAGGCCGCCCTCGTCTACAGTCCTGTGCGCTATTCGTCGATGAAGTCTGGCGCGCTTCCTCTCCCACACGAATTGGTGAAGATCATGTTGGAGGTCAGCTAGTACTCCCATCGGCGGCGACACTGGGAGAGTCTGAAAGACGTATAATATTTTGGGTAGGACCGACATCTTTATCGCTGCGATCCTCCCGAGTAAGGAGAGAGGCTGCTTCGACCAACGCGCGAGATCAGCCCGGATCTGGGACGATAAGGTAGAGTAGTTGTGATTAATCGTCAAGATCGTGGAGGAGGTAAGGGTAATCCCCAGGTATGGCAATCGAGTGGTGGACCGCAGTTGACACCCGAAGTTAGGCGGTGGGGTGTTGGGAAGAGCATGGCTGCCAAGGGGCAGTATCAGGGATTTCCCCTGGTTGATCTTGAAACCGGACACCTCGCCGAAACGCTCCAGCTCCGCCAAAAGCGCCGGTATGGAGCTAGATGGGCGGTCCAAAGCGGCGATTATGTCGTCCGCGTAAAGTCCCACCACATGGGGCTCGTTGCTGAAAGGCATTCCTAGAATGTGGGGATTGTCACGAATTTTCTGCGCTAAGGGCTCCACATATAGAGCAAATAGGAGGGGTGAGAGGGGACACCCCTGGCGGGTTCCCCTTTGTATCTCGAAGGGGTCGGACTTGAGGCCACCCAGCCGGACACGTGCCAACGGACGGTGGTAGCAGCTCGCGATCCAGGCCTGAAACCGGTCGCCAAGGTGGTAGCGCCGCAGCACAGTTTGCAGGTAGGTCCAGGCGACACGGTCGAAAGCCTTCTCCGCATCGATGGCTAATAGGGCAGAGTCAGAGACCTGGAAGTGAGCTTTGTCCACGAGGTGCAGGAGCCTTTTGGTGTTGTCACTGCACTGGCGGTTCGGGACAAAGCCCGATTGATCCGGTTCGAGGATGCCCGGGAGGCAGGGGCCCAGGCGAGCCGCCAGTACTCCCGTAAACAGCTTCAGATCTAGATTGAGTAAGGAAATGGGGCGGAATGCAGAACAGTGCGTTGGGGGTTTGCCCGGCTTAGGCAGGACCACAATGTCGGCTGCTAGCATATCGGGCGGGATGGAGCTCGGCCCTTCAAAGGAATTAAATAGCCTGGCGAGGACCGGCGCTAGAACCTGGCCGAAGGATTTATAAAAGCCCGATGAGAAGCCGTGAGGGCCCTGGGATTTGAGCGGACGAAGGCGTGTAATGGCAGCGAGGACCTCGTCGGGGCGAATGGGGGCGTCAAGAGTTTCCACGCTCGCCGGGCACAACGGCGTGATATCGGCCAATTGTAGGTACTCGTCAATGGCTGTCGGTGACGTCACATCCGTGCTATATAGAGAGGCATAGTAGGAGCGAAAGGCCGAGGCGATCTGTGCATCCTCAGTAATTGCTTCGCCGGCGTCGTCTAGTAGCGACGTAATTTTGGAGCGTTGGAGTTTGGCTTTCAAGGCACTGGCCAGGAGCCGGCCAGTGCGATTGCCCCCCACGTAGTACGTGTGGCGGAGGCGAAGAGCGGCAAATTCTGCCCTGTCGGTGTCGAGGCCAGCCAGTTGAGCCCGGGCGGCTTTAAGTTGGCGCCAGATTCTTGGGGCGCCAGTGCGGCTGTGAACTCTCTCCAGCTCCGCCACTTTATCCGAGAGGTCACACCTTTTTTCTTTGCGAAGTTTGGCGTCTGCAGCCGATATCGCTATCAGCTCTCCCCTAACAACAGCCTTCAAAGCCCCCCACAGGGATGACATCGACACATCAGGGGTGTCGTTGGTGTCTAAATAATCTGAGATGCATTTATGAAGTTGGCGGGTTACCGCCGGTTTCTGTAAGAGGGTTTCATTAAGCCTCCACGACCCCGGAGCGCGCGGCGAGCAGGGCACGTTAAGCGTCAGTTCCACTGCTTGGTGGTCGGAGAGGGCAGCCGGGACAATTGACACCGTGGTGACGAGGGGAATGAGGGACGATGAGCCCATGAAGTGGTCTATGCGTGCATAAGTGTGGTGTACGTGGGAGTAGAACGTGTATTGCGTGGTAAGTGGGTGTGCGTGTCTCCAAAGGTCTGAAATGTCCCTATCATGCAACCAAGTAGTGCCTCTCTGCGAAATCGCCCCCGTGTCCCCATAACGGTGCCCCGACCTGTCCTTGACTGTGTCCATGACGAGGTTAAGGTCCCCCCCTAGGAGCATGTGTGTGTGGGGTGCTTGAAGCGTTTCTGAGATTGCGGAGAGCAAGAAGGGTTCCTGACCTGTATTGGGGGAGTAGATGGAGCCAATCGCGTAAGTGGTGTTGCCGATCAGGAAAGCGTGGGCTAGAAGGCGTCCCTTGATTTCCCCTATTTTGGCCCCCACCTTGCCTTTAAAGCGCCGCGATATGAGGATAGCCACCCCAGCCTTCTTTGATGGGAGAGAAGAGAAAAGTTGCTGTGGGAAAGCGCGGGAGCGCAGCCGGTGCCAATCTTTGGCCAAGAGGTGGGTTTCTTGCAGCAGGCAGATGTCGGCTTCAGAATTCTCCAGATAGGAGATGACAGCCCTTCGCTTAATCGGGTTATTGAGTCCCTTAACGTTAAGAGACAGGATTTTGAGCGTGTCAGCCATCACCGGGGCACGCAGGGGTGAATGGGCTCAGTGGTGCATGGCGCTGCGCAGTGGTGGAAAGCGTGGGCAGACTCTGGAATGTGCAAAGATCCCTTGGCGTACTGGTCCCCCCCAACAATACCCTCCCTCCCGTGGCCACCCTAACCCCAACAGAGTGGACCAACCCAACCCCCCTCAGATATTGAACCCTCATTCCCCAACTTCCCCACCCCCTCCCAGAACAACCCCCCCAACAGAAACCGGTAAAAGTCTCGGGCCTAGTCGTGCAGGGCACAGGTCCGTAGAAAGTCAAAGAAAGGGGTACCATGGTTGCGGTCCAATTGGCGGCCCCCCGACCCTGATCCCAGTCAAGCCATGCATGGGTGGGAGAGCACCCCCGGAGCGGTCAAAAGACAAAAGGTCAATGCTCTACAGATCAGGTGCTGTGTTTTCTGCCACTCCTTGTACTGCCGCTACTCGTTCCTGGGCGACCGTGATCGGGTCAGGTTTCGAGAAGTTCCTCGGTGTTCTTCTCCTGCGGACCGTCTGCCAGCCGTCTCCTGTAGGGCGAGACGGGTCCCTCTGCGACTGGGACGGAGAGGCGTCTCTGGAGGTTGAATCCTCCGGCACATCGATCCCAAGCAAGGTGCAAGTGTCGCGGAGTGATCTAAGCTGGTGGAGGGAACCGTCCCACTTAAAGATCAGACGGAACGGGTGGCCCCAGGAGTAGGGCACGCCGGCGTCCCGCAGGAAGTTCGTCACAGGTCTGAAGGACTTACGTTTTTGTAGGGTGATATTAGAGAGATCTTGAAAGAGGGCCACAGGGTCATCGCGAAATCTGATTGGCTGCGCCTTCCTGGCCTCTCTAAGGATGCGTTCCTTCAGGGGGAAGTCCGGGATGAACGCTAGAATGTCTTGAGGTGGTGCAGGTGCTCTGCGTGCCATGCCTACCCTGTGCGCCCTGTCGATGCGAATCTCAAAGTCGCTTGGCTCACCCAGGATGTCTCTGAATAGGTCTTGTAGGTAACTGGTCACGTTGTCCTTCTCAGCTCTCAACGGAACACCCCTGACCCGAATGTTATTCCGCCTGGAGCGGTTCTCTAAGTCCTCAGAGTGCGACTGTAAGTCCACCTGTTGATCCTGAAGTCGCACGATTTCCTGTTGGAGCCTCTCCACTTCCCCACTGCAGGACCGGTCAGCTTCCTCCAGAGAGGCAACCCGCTCACCCAGGTCATCCATGTCACGACGGAGTTCGCGCTGCTCCCCAGCCATGTCCTGTTTCAGAGTCTGGAAGTCCTCTCGCAGTGTGTTGAAGAGGGAAGCTGGCAAGGCTTTTGTGATCGGAGCAGAATCTTCGTCTTGAGGCTGAGGGCTCGCGGGTGGCTTCGGGGATGCATGTGGCTGGCTTTTGTCTCCCTTCGACGCCGCTTTTTGCATATGCTCCACGACGTTCCGGGTCCCCTTGCGACTAGAATGCGTCATGATGGCCGGAGCGGGGTGGCAGGCCGGCCGGCGGTTATCGTCGGAAGCTGTCCGGTGCAGGAGGCCAACCGTGAGGGGCAGCTGGCGACGCGTGGCTGGCCCGGGGCCAGTGCGAAAGGTCAGGCACGGTGTCCCGGGTGGAGGATCCGCAGGCCGTTCCAGGGTCGGCGAACCGGGGTAAGAAGTCTCCGTGGGGGGCTGTAAAGGCGGTGCTCAGAGTGCGTAGCAGCTAGCAGGGCAGTGATGAGAGCGAGGACCAGGACAGTCGGGCTGGGGCCAGCGAGCTGTGCCGAGGGAACTTGCGCAGGGAGGGCGGCGCGAAGTCAGTAAGATGCCAGGCCAACTAGCAGCGTCCCGACACCAGCAGGAGGACAGACCCACAGGGTAGACTTCGCGGAGAGGTCCCAGTGGCGGAGTGGGGGACCCTGGCGGTCGATAGGTGGCAGGCAGCGAGCAGGAAGCTGGTGTCTATGGCCCGGTGCAGCGTTTGGCAGGACCGCGTCCCCGTCCACCGCCGTCGTGTGTCACCCACCAGGGGGTGCAGGGACCGGGGGTGCAGATCGCAGGGCGCAGCTCACCTTGCTCCTCCCGTCCAGGAGACCTCGTCCAGCTCAGGGAGATGCGGCCGGGTGGAGTCCCCCGTCGCCCGTGCTCTTTCTCCGTCGGCAGGCCAGGGGGCGGAGGGGCTCCGGGGCACGTCCAGTGGCGGGCTGCCGTCGCTCTCTGCGATGCCTGTTGTGAATGACGTGAAGGGCGACGACCCCTCCGGCCGCCCAGTAGGCCCACGCCAGGGCGCAGAGTAGTCAGAGGCCCCCAGCGGAGCCCGCAGGAAGTGAAAGGGCTGGTGTGGGGAGGCTTCAGCGCAGTCTGGGCCCCCCCGCCGGGGGCCGGAGGTGCAAGGTGAAGGCTGGTATGTCTTGGGGGGCGGGTGACCAGCGCCCCGCCCGGGGCGAGTCTCTGTGGGGGATGGCGGGAGCGGTCCCGCGCCTCCGTCCGGCAGGCCCACGCCTGGGCCTAAATTGCGCAGAAGGCCTCCGTCGGCCTGCCCAAGGTCTCAAGGCGGCGGAGCTGTCTGTCCCGGCGCGCTCCTCCACGGGGGCAGCCGATGGGGTGCAGGAGGACCAGTGAGATTACGGGGCAGAGGGGTAGAGCTTCGCAGGCCCGGGCAGTCGCCTGAAGGCCCGCGGCGGGGCCTGTAGGTGTCGGCCGGTCGCCGGCTGAGCCCGCTATGCCCAGAGGGGGCTGGGAGTGCGTCCAGATCACCCCTCTGTAGTTCGCCGCCCGTCTGCAGGGCTCTCCGGCCCACCAACCGCAGCCGTTGAGGTGAGGTAGTGCGGCGGAAGGGCTCTAACCTTCGTCGCCGGCACACAGGCCGCCGCAGTGGCGGGAGATGCGGGGCGCAGGCGGTCCCCGGTGCCGAGAAATCTGTCCGGTGATCCTCCAAGTGACCAGTGTCGAGTCGTGTTGGGTCCGTGCACTCGGGCAGTGCCGGGGCTGCCTGAACAGTAGTGACCTCCGGCCTCCCGACCAGGCCCGACGCCAGGGTCTCGCCTGGTGCTCTCCTGCCGGGAGGGTCGGTAGCGGGAGTGTCTAGCACCGTCCTCTGTGTCCGGGCACGGGTCCGAGAGTCGGGGCGATCCGCGGACTGTGACCGCTCAGGAGTGCAGTCGGAGGGCTCCGGTGCAGTGCTCTCCCCCGGGCTGAGTCCTACAGGTGTCCAGGCTAGGCCCGACGCCGGGGCCACAGGTAGTGGAGTCCGGCCGGGGCCGCAGGTGGTGCTCGGGCCCGTCCGACCCGTCGATCGCCCAGGTTCAGCTTGTCCGCCGTGTCGGCGGTCTAGTCGGCTCCCAAGGCCCCCGGCGGGGCAGAGTCCCACCCTGGCGGGGCAGAATCTCACCCTGGCGGTGCGCTCTCAGATCGTGGCTTCCGCCGGGCAACTCGGCGCCGCCATTACACCGGTCCCGCAGGTCTGGCCCCTACTCCGTGAAGGCGCCCGCCGCCGCCTCAGAAGGTAGCTAAGAGTGCGTCGCTTCTTGGCACAGCCTCTCCGTAGTCGTGTGAAGGAGTTACCGGGGGTTTTGCAGCAATTATTCGGGGTTTTCAGAGCCAGGGCCGGGGAGCCACACGAAACACGTCCGTTCAAGCCGCCATCTTAGCCACGCCCCCCCAAATATTTTATTTTTAAATCACCATGTGCAAAACGTGCAAGAATAGGACGGCCTACGCGTTTCGGCTACAATTAGCCTTCAACTGGACCATAGAGTCCCAGGCGTCTAGTACATTTATAAAAAGTGCTCAGTAGTAGTAGTACCCTTCTTTGTGTTCATTAAACACTTGACTGTTAACCTCATTTACAAACTATGGCTCAATACATTCGCCATTTTGTTTTTCTTCCATTCCTGTGAAGTACTCTTAAAGTGCTGCGTGCAAGATGATGATATAATTTCCTCATTCATGGCAGTAAGTTATTCTGTCACAACAATTATTTACAATGCATTCTACAAGGCCTTATAGAGTTGTCTCTAATAATAATAAGTCATAAATCAGACGTGAGTCCCTTGCTCACTTTGCCACTGGATTCAAGCAAGCCGGGCTGAAGACGTCTGGAATGCCAGAAACTGGTCCTCGGAAGCTTGTTTCCGGTCCAGGGAAGACATGGCTTGGCAGTTCAGGCTGGACTGTTCCCATGAGGCACAGGGTCAGACTGATTTGCATATGGCCATGTCTTAACTGGGGTGGCAGAGTGGGCTAAAGAACGGTGATGGATTAAACCCAGATCTTTAGACTGGGTGTGAGTGTTTGATTGATTCAGATGCTCCATCCATCACCTCCCCTTTTTGTACCGCTTTTGGCCGCCATAAGTGTGGCAGGGTATGCTCAGACATGAGTCCCTGCTCACTTTGCCACTGGATTCAAGCAAGCCGGCCTGAAGACGTCTGGAATGCCAGAAACCGGTCCTCGGAAGCTTGTTTCCGGTCCAGGGAAGACATGGCTTGGCAGTTCGGGCTGGACTGTTCCCATGAGGCACAGGGTCAGACTGATTTGCATATGGCCATGTCTGAACTGGGGTGGCAGAGTGGGCTAAAGAACGGTGATGGATTAAACCCAGATCTTTTGACTGGGTGTGAGTGTTTGATTGATTCAGATGCTCCGTCCATCACCTCCCCCTTTTGTACCGCTTTTGGCCGCCATTAGTGTGGCAGGGTATGGTCAGACGTGAGTCCCTTGCTCACTTTGCCACTGGATTCAAGCAAGCCGGGCTGAAGACGGCTGGAATGCCAGAAACCGGTCCTCGGAAGCTTGTTTCCGGTCCAGGGAAGACATGGCTTGGCAGTTCGGTCTGGACTGTTCCCATGAGGCACTGGGTCAGACTGATTTGCATATGGCCATGTCTGAACTGGGGTGGAAGAGTGGGCTAAAGAACGGTGATGGATTAAACCCAGATCTTTTGACTGGGTGTGAGTGTTTGATTGATTCAGATGCTCCGTCCATCACCACCCCCTTTTGTACTGCTTTTGGCCGCCATAAGTGTGGCAGGGTATGCTCAGACGTGAGTCCCTTTCTCACTTTGCCACTGGATTCAAGCAAGCCGGCTGAAGATGGCTGGAATGCCAGAAACCGGTCCTCGGAAGCTTGTTTCCGGTCCAGGGATGACATGGCTTGGCAGTTCGGGCTGGACTGTTCCCATGAGGCACAGGGTCAGACTGATTTGCATATGGCCATGTCTGAACTGGGGTTGCAGAGTGGGCTAAAGAACGGTGATGGATTAAACCCAGATCTTTTGACTGGGTGTGAGTGTTTGATTGATTCAGATGCTCCGTCCATCACCACCCCCTTTTGTACCGATACATTATGTATATATATATATATATATTCACTGAAAAAACCATAGGTTATAGACCATATATAGTTAGGAATTAGCACTTACAAAACCTTGAAAATTCACTGAAAAAACCATAGGTTATAGACCATATATAGTTAGGAATTAGCATTTAAAAAACCTTATTTTACTCACACAAAACCATTGAAATTCCATATATAGTTAGTTGCACTAACTATATATCGCGCACCCGCAATCCACTGCTGATCATGTCACATATTACATCATTCATGACATGGTCAGTGACATCACTGATGACATCACTGATGACATCTCAAATGACATCACTGATGACATCACTGATGACAACATCCAGTGACTGTATGTTTCTGTAAAGTTAAAATATGTCTTACATATTGAAGAATGAGTGGATGTATAAGTGTCTGGATGAAGGATTTAGTAGGTGCGTGACTGACTGTATGAGTGAGTGATTAAATGTGTCTCACTGAATGCATGGGTTAGTGACTAAACTGTCTTAATTTGTGCATCATTATGTCTGTTGTTCTGTAAACTGCTGCATGTGTTGATCATTAGCTATACGAGAGGCTATATGTGTTATTAATTGGTTGCCCAAGTATTTCTATGGGAGATTGAGTTTGTGTGGGGGTGGCTGGAAGGTGTGTGACTCTATGCATAGATGTGTGAGCAGTTTATTCACTAGGTGTATGAGTTCAAGAGTGCATGTGGAAACAGCTACATGGGCAGTTGACTGTGTGCATGAGTGTATTGATGAGTGAATGGATATCTCAATGCTACATGTCATAGTAAGTACATATGTAAAACACAGTACATGTGAGAGTTGGCATATATAAATAACTGTGCATGAGAGCCACTGAATGAGTGAGTGGTTGTATCGATCATTGTGAACTTGTATCAGGGATTGTATAAGAGAGTAAATATGTGTTAGTATATGTTTCAATAAGTAAGGTGTGTTTAACTGTATAGTTGAAGAAATGGAGGTGAGATTGTTTCTTTGCATGACTGACTGTGTGTGTGAGTAACTCCATGGATGAGTGGCAGTGTGTGAGTGTCTGTATACACTGAGTGTATCTAAGGTTATATTAGAGTCTGAAGAGGTTTATCGTATTAGCACAAGAATGATGTCAAATGAGATGTCATCAGTGATGTCATCAGTGATGTCATTTGAGATGTCATCAGTGATGTCATCAGTGATGTCACTGACCATGTCATGAATGATGTAATATGTGACATGATCAGCAGTGGATTGCGGGTGCGCGATATATAGTTAGTGCAACTAACTATATATGGAATTTCAATGGTTTTGTGTGAGTAAAATAAGGTTTTTTTAAATGCTAATTCCTAACTATATATGGTCTATAACCTATGGTTTTTTCAGTGAATTTTCAAGGTTTTGTAAATGCTAATTCCTAACTATATATGGTCTATAACCTATGGTTTTTTCAGTGAATGTCAATGGTTTTTTAATAGCAAATATCATAAGCTGTCGAATGTCAAGTACGTGGTAAGTGAAAACATTTTCGTGTTTATGCACACTGATCTGCTTTGAATGGTGCCCCCCCCCCTCATTTCTATTAGGAGTACTCTCTCTTTGCAGATAGTGAAAGGTAGTTAACGCAGGCCTTTGCCCCCGTTGTAATCCGTCGTGCCTGTTTCTCTCTCCATTTGATTGATTGTTACCCAAGTATTTACTGTTTTAGAATTAGTTCTCTTTGGTTCATTCTCTATTTACAAACAAACACAGAGTCGCAATACTCTGTTTAGTCTTTGCAGATAACGAAAAATCGTGTAAAAAAAAAGAAAAGGAATCGAGCAAAATCAGTAGGCCACTAATGGGATCTCTTTTTGACCTCGCTAAAATAGAAACATTAGGAACAACCCCTCATGACAAATACAAAACTAGTGAGATGAACTGAACTCCACACAATGATGGCCGCAAAACAGCTCGGCTCCGCCACCCACCCCGCCCAAAATAACGATAATGAACGGCTGCCATGATTGGTTGCGGAATGACCACGACGGAGCTACGAAATGGTGCTGCTCTCATGCTAACCCCAGCTTCAGTCTGAAACATCCAGAAACACTGTAGACTACCAATTCGATCAGTTCCGGTAGCGCCCCAATGTAACCCGGTAGAGAAGAACTAGCCCTCCCCTCTTTGACTGATGGTTCTTGTTGCCTGTCCCTTCTGTTGTCATTTAACAGAACTATTTAGCCTGCTGAAAGGGGTTGTGTTCCGACCGCTGGTTGGTGGAGACATTTTGACTATATTCTGTACCTGCGTTGTCGCGTAATGCGTCATATGACGCGCCGCGTTAGCGCATCCGGAAGTCATCCGGGGCGCGCAGCGCGTAACGTAAGCATAACAAGTCATGTGACTTGTTAATAAAACTTTTCATTGGTTCATTTTACTTTTCTTATTGTATTGATGAAAGGCTTGGTCATATGACCTAAAAATTACGCTTTTCATTACTTCCGAACATTATTTTTTCTTAAATATATGTTATAATGTTCCAGGCTAATGTACTTTCCCGGAAATTTTACAACTGTCCTGCAAGTAAAATATATTCTTTTTTCGAGAAAAAGAGCGTTTCTTCGTCCCATGACGGAGCCGTTGAGCAAAAGAGGGTCGACCTGCTGTCTTAGTCGCCGATACGCCTGAATATGAGATTCTTATCGATCACTTTATGTTGCAGGAATAGAAAACACAACAGCCCTTGACCATTTATCTTTACTGCGTTCCTTCGTATTATACCTTTTACCCTTCATGTAATTGGTCTGCTTTATTTCACTTGCCTTTTAATGATTCTAAAACAGTCACTATTATTAAAAACTTTACCAATGTATATACTACTACCATGTTTTCTTTTAAAAACCTTTATTGTGAAAATGTCATTATACAAATACGAGCCTATAACCACGTGGGCCTGCCACAGAGCAAACTGTAATCGTATATGATGAATAGACATTTACACTGTAGAGGAACGTAACGGGCGGGCCATTAGGTTGCAAGAACTAAGGTGTCTAACAGTTACGGAATCGGTGGACGTACATTTTATAATTAAAATACGACAGGGCCAGTTACAATAAAATTATCTAGATATACATTTGCGGGCAAGTACCATGGGTGACGTTAATTCGAACTTTCAACAGTACAGTAATCAATAACACATCAGAACTTAATATCAATAGGGATGTCGAAATATTCAATCAATTCTCGTCCCCGCCCGCCATGTGCTTCAAAACTGCATACGTATCTCGTGATTTCAAGGTTCTGCAACCAGTACACAACAAGGAGTTACGAGTCCCATTTATTCTGGCGCCATTTTGGGCGAGGACGGGCAGGTCCAGGATATAGTCAAAATATCTCTACCAACCATCGACTATGATGATGTTCATATGCTGTATTTATTAGAGTAACACTCATCTGTCCACATGAAATTAATTTGCCACAATCTAAACATGTCATTTTAATCTTTCCAAAGTTCTTCTAAATATTTGGGACCGTTTCCCTTGCCTCTGAAGCTCTCAGTGCCACTTCTTTGATGAATGTACTAGCAGGTCAGGGGTTCTCCTCCAAATCTCTCTTTTATGCAGCACTATAATTAATTGGTGCCACCTCTCCATATGACGATGCATGGTATAGTTACCACAACTATATTTTTTTTCGGTTCCTCTGGAGAGTTCATCGTGGCAGATGAAGCGTGTAACGTACCGGGCATTTACCTTTTTTTGCATGTACAGGAAAGGAAAAAAAAATCGAGCGTCCGAGTTCTAAGGTGTCCCAGGGCCATTTTAGTGGACCAGGCCCAAATCCAAAGAACAGCCATCTCACAGGCTAATGGGGCGACCCACGCCGAGTTTCAGCATTGTAGGATGACCACACCAGTACAGCAACTTGCTAGACATCACCTCGGTGCCATCCGAATCTTGGCATCTCAACGCCTACTGGTATCTTCCATACAGAAAATATTGTTACGCTGCCTTTGGCCCCATTCGCACATCGGTCCGCAACTTAGACATCACCTCGGTGCCATCCGGATCTTGGCATCTCAGCGCCTTGTGGTGTATTCTCTTCAGAAAATATTGTTGCGCTGCCTTTGGCCCCATTCGCACATCGGTCCGCAACTTAGACATCACCTCGGTGCCATCCGGATCTTGGCATCTCAGCGCCTTGTGGTGTCTTCTACTCCGAAAATATTGTAGAAAATATTGTTGCGCTGCCTTTGGCCCCATTCGCACATCAGTCCGCTACTGACACCATCTCACAGGCCAACAGGGCGCCCCACGCCGACTTTCAGCATTGTTGGATGGCCACACCAGTGCGGCAACTTACTAGACACCACCTCGGTGCCATCCGGATCTTGGCGCGTTGTGCTGCCTTCGGCCTATTCGCACATCGGTCCGCTACTGACGCCATCTCACAGGCCAACGGGGCGCCCCACGCCGACTTTCAGCATTGTTGGATGGCCACACCAGTGCGGCAACTTACTAGACACCACCTCGGTGCCATCCGGATCTTGGCGCGTTGTGCTGCCTTCGGCCTATTCGCACATCGGTCCGCTACTGACGCAAACTCACAGGCCAACGGGGCGCCCCATGCCGACTTTCAGCATTGTAGGATGGCCACACCAGTGCACCTTACTAGACACCACCTCGGTGCCATCCGGATCTTGGCGCGTAGTGAAGCTGCAGCAGCTGCAAATAAGCTTCAGACAGTGTTACAACCGCTGCTCAGAACTCTCAACTATGACACCACCTCGGTGCCATCCGGATCTTGGCGCGTTGTATTGCCTTCGGCCTATTCGCACATCGGTCCGCTACTGACGCCGCCTCACGTGCCAACGTATTTTCTCCGCATTTTATACCCTATGCCGCATAACAGGTCATGTGACTTGTTTATAAAACTTTTCATTGGTTCATTTTACTTTTGGTTTCCTAATGATGGAAGGCTTGATCATATGACCTAAAAACAACACTTTTCATT
This sequence comes from Lissotriton helveticus, assembly GCF_964261635.1. Classification (NCBI taxonomy): domain Eukaryota; kingdom Metazoa; phylum Chordata; class Amphibia; order Caudata; family Salamandridae; genus Lissotriton; species Lissotriton helveticus. The sequence goes on from NW_027611714.1 coordinate 2,995,491, forward strand.
GGATGAAAACTTTTTTTTTTCCCAAACGATGAAAGCCCCACCTTGTTTCTGGATGTTTCAGACTAAACTGGCGTCAGCATGAGAGCACCACCATCTCGTAGCTCCGTCGTGGTCATTCCGCGAGCAATCATGGCAGCCGCTCCCCACCAGAAGCCTGCAGGAGTCGGGGCCCCCAAAACTTTTGATGAATTCTCAAGGCGGAGGGGACGCTTTCGAGAATGGGGTCCAAGACCTAGCAGACAAGCGTCCGATTTCCAAGGTGTCCCAGGGCCATTTCAGTGGACCAGGCCCAAAAAGGAAAGAGCCTGCCGCCATTTTGAGAGTCCTTTGCGGCTTTTGACACAGTGGACCAAAAACGGACGGAATGGCAACTGAAACGGTAAAGGGGCGCCCCACTACAACAGATGACACTCCACCTGGAGAGGCCCGTTCACGCCGCCTCCCCCGTTATTCGGAGCAGCATTGTAGGATACCAAAACCAGTGCGGCAACTTACTGGACATCACCTTGGTGCCATCGTTCTGCTGCCTTGGAACTATTCGCACAACAGTTTGCTACTGATGACCCACCCCCCGCGACGCCCCACGCCGTTATTTGCTGGGTGGCAACTTACTAGACATCACTTTCGTGTCATCTAGATTTCGGCGCGTTCTGCTGCCTTGGAACTATTCGCACAACAGTTTGCTACTGATGACCCACCCCCCGCGACGCCCCACGCCGGAAATCTGGACGTTGTGCTGCGTTGGGACTATTCGCACAGCCGACCGCTACTTCGTTGTTTTTCCCTAAAAATGTTTATATGTTATTACTATTTTTGTTTTCTTGTATATATTTATAAATTATTAAAGTTTTATAATCTTACTACTTTGTCGGAGTGCTATATATTTTTAATGTGACACATAATTGTAAAAACTTTGATGTACAAAGAGTCATCCCTGGAATCTTCCGCTTCACGCTCGGTCCCCTCCCCAATCACAATACAGGATGGTTTTCAGATAATAGCAACGCTTCTGCTGTGACGGATCTCATCGAGTGTGGGCCTTGATCTACTATAACTCCTTTGAAGAGGGGTGATTCTTTACAGCTGTGGCCATAAACTACATCTGCAGGGCTAGCTGATAGCCTAGGACCGGCCTGGACAATCGGACACAGAGGAAAAGGAGTGTCAGAGGGTGCGGTAGTGAATAGGGCGAAAGGGAGGTGTCGGGCGGGCACAGGGTGTGATTCTCAGGGAAGAGCAGCGCAGATGGGGGGAGGTTTATTACCCATGCATAAGACAGAGAGCGGGGGTGACCACTGCCTGGGTGAGATGCTTGCGAGGGTGGGGAGCCATGCTAAGGATCGACAGTGTGCACAGAGTGGGTCTGGTCAAGGCATCTAAAATGGCTGCCGTGCACGACAAAAGTGTGGCATTTGAAAAAAGACAAGATGGCGCAGACAATGTTTTTCAACACTTCCTGATTTCCTTCGAATCGAACGTTAACAGACGTTGGGGCATATTACCAAAGTTAAGCGATATTTATCCCTAACGATGCATTGCAAAGATTTTTTTACCGTCAGAAATTATCGCAGATAAACCTTGCTATTATCAAGGTTTATCGCAAATACGATAAAAAACGACCGCAATGCATTAATATCGCTGAAAACTCAGCGATATTCATGCATTACCGAGCTAATGCTCTTAGCCATGTTATCCACCTCCCATTGGATAACATGGCTAAGAACTGCTCAGGGCAGCTGTTACTTTTTGGAGATATTCGCGCTTATCTCGAATATTTCCAAAAGTTGATAATAGGAGATAGCGATGTTAGCGACTGTTTCCAGTCGCTAACATCTTGGCATGCCCACTTTGCATGTCATTAGTGATAAATATCACTCACATGCAAAGTGGGGCCCAAGATGGTCGCTATCTCCTACTAGCCGTCGCTAACTGGTGTTAGCAACAGCTAGGTAATACAGATATAATGTTATCTCCGCGAAGCGGAGCGCTGTTACAGATATATATCTTGTTTTTGAACGTTAATTTCTCAAAATGCACTGAAGCACATATATTGAGACCTAGCAAAGGCACATCGGGCTACCAGTCCCTAATATTTTACCAAGTTTCGTGCAAATCCATTCAGCCGTTCGATTATTATTATTATTTATTTTTTTTGCCCCGTGGGGCCCTTTTAAAACCTCCACATCAAACCTAGGGGGTCAGCGAGGATCTACTATGCCCCCTTATGGTCATTTGCCCCTTCGCTTTGGCCTCCTCTTGTCTCTCGATCCTACCGAGAGACAAGATGGCGGCCGCTACGTACTGTTTGGAATGTTTACAGACACCGGAGAGCCAATCGGCTTCGCTTCGCAAAGCTCCATAACGCGAAAAGTACGCGAAGCGGTGCGCTGTTACAGATATATATCTTTTTTTGAACGTTAATTTCTCAAAATCCACTGAAGCACATATATTGAGACCTAGCAAAGGCACATCGGGCTACCAGTCCCTACAATTTTGCCAAGTTTCGTGCAAATCCATTCAGTCGTTCGATTATTATTATTATTATTTTTTTTTGCCCCGCGGGGCCCTTTTAAAACCTCCACATCAAACCTAGGGGGTCAGCGAGGATCTACTATTCCCCCTTATGGTCATTTGCCCCTTCGCTTTGGCCTCCTCTTGTCTCTCGATCCTACTGAGAGACAAGATGGCGGCCGCTACGGACTGTTTGGAATGTTGACAGACGCCGGAGAACCAATCAGCTTCGCTTCACAAAGCTCCGTTGCGCGAAAAGTACGCGTCCTGGAGCGCTGCCCGGTCCGCTGTTACAGATATATATCTTTTTTTAAACGTTAATTTCTCAAAATCCACTGTAGCACATATATTGAGACCTACAAAAGGCACATCGGGCTACCAGTCCCTACAATTTTGCCAAGTTTCGTGCAAATCCATTCAGCCGTTCGGGCTAAAAGTGAGGCCAACCGCCCTATGGAAAACTCAATGTTAAAAACAAGTTTTGGGACCCCCCTTTTTTCTCGACCCCCCCTGGACGAACCCCCCCCCAATTTTCAGGGGCTGCTCAGAAACAAAATGTGCCATTTTCCAGAAAATTTCAGCCAATTCCGTCCACAAACGCCAAAGTTATTAGACATAGAATTTTCAAAAATCCCATAGAGAAAAAATCCTAACTATATATACCTACTGGCGACCGCCAGTAGGTAATATATATATATATATATTCACTGAAAAAACCATAGGTTATAGACCATATATAGTTAGGAATTAGCATTTACAAAACCTTGAAAATTCACTGAAAAAACCATAGGTTATAGACCATATATAGTTAGGAATTAGCATTTACAAAACCTTATTTTACTCACACAAAACCATTGAAATTCCATATATAGTTAGTTGCACTAACTATATATCGCGCACCCGCAATCCACTGCTGATGATGTCACATATTACATCATTCATGACATGGTCAGTGACGTCACTGATGACATCACTGATGACATCTCAAATGACATCACTGATGACATCACTGATGACATCTCATTTGACATCAATGACCACATCACTGATGATATCATTCATGTGACAATACAATGCATCTCCTCACATTTTAATATAACCTCTGTTTCACCCAGTGTTAAATACAGAGTATAATTTTTGAAACCATTGACACACCAATACTAGTTACTACATACACACTCACTGATTCCTATGTCTACACACACATTCACTCATTCACCCATACAATCATTCATACATACAATCACTCATCTTTACAACACTATCATATGCACTCATACACCTATACAGACACTCACAGTCTGCCACTCATCCATGGAGTTACTCACACACCTAGTCAGTCCTGTAAAGAATCAATGACACTTCCATTTCTTGTCTATACAGTTAAACATAGAGCACCTTACATTTTCAAACATATACTAACACATACTTACCTTCTTATACAATCATTGATACAAGTACACATTGATCTGCACAGAGTCACACACCTCCCAGCCAGCCACACACACACTCAGTCTCCCATACAAATACTTGGACAATCAATCAGTAACCCATATAGTTAATCATATAGCTACTGATCAACACATGCAGCAGTTTACAGAACAACAGACATAATGATGCACAAATTAAGACAGTTTAGTCACTAACCCATGCACTCAGTGAGACACATTTAATCACTCACTCATACATTCAGTCATGCACCTACTAAATCCTTTGTCCAGACACTTATACTTCCACTCATTCTTCAATATGTAAGACACATTTTAACTTTACAGAAACATACAGTCACTGGATGTTGTCATCAGTGATGTCATCAGTGATGTCATCAGTGATGTCATTTGAGATGTCATCAGTGATGTCATCAGTGATGTCACTGACCATGTCATGAATGATGTAATATGTGACATCATCAGCAGTGGATTGCGGGTGCGCGATATATAGTTAGTGCAACTAACTATATATGGAATTTCAATGGTTTTGTGTGAGTAAAATAAGGTTTTGTAAATGCTAATTCCTAACTATATATGGTCTATAACCTATGGTTTTTTCAGTGAATTTTCAAGGTTTTGTAAATGCTAATTCCTAACTATATATGGTCTATAACCTATGGTTTTTTCAGTGAATTTCATTGTTTTTTTAACAGCTAATATCTGTAGCTGTAAAATGTATTCTTCTTTAAATCCAAAAATATATTTTATATGTTTATGAATAATTTTTTTTAAAATATTTTTTTTTCTTCGTTCCCGCTTCGCGAATCGGGAAGCTTCCCGTTAGCTGACCTTGATGCCGCGAAATAGACCGCGAGCCGGTAAACGTTTCTTTACCGCAACTGCCGCGTTAGAAAACAACATCATGACGCCTCCCGTCCGCATGACGTTTCACGTTGTCGCGTGATACATCATATGACGTGCTACGTTAGCGAACTGGTAGGCGAAGCGAGTCGCAAAGCGCAGGTTTCTGGAAGCAAACCGGGAGGCCCTGCAAAGCGCTTAACGTAAACACAGCAGGTCATGTGACTTGGTAATAACACTTTTCATTGGTTCATTTCACTTTTGGTTTCCTAATGATGTAAGACTAGGTCATATAATCTAAAATGAACACTTTTCATTGGTTGAGAACTCTTGTTTTTCCCAAATGATGAAAATCCCTCCTTCTTTCCTCACTCTGACTTTCATCATTGTGAGAGAAAGACCCTTTGTTACCAGTGAGCAATGGCTTCTTTAGTAGCTTCAGCTGGTGCTTCCCCACCACCTCCACCACATCCAAGGAAGAGTGGACCACCTGCTCAAGTTATAATTCAACAAGAAGAGGAAGAAGAGGAACAGGACGACGAGCACGAAGAGAGGCAGTTTTTGCCTGAGGAGCCCAGGACGTCTCACCGGAAAGAAAACTTCATTTGGCAATTTTTTAAAATTCCCAAAGGTCAGAAAAAAGTAAATGCAAGATACGTAACTTGCCTTATATGTCAAGATAGACTGTCCAGAGGGACCGAGAAAAAATACAGTTTCGGAAACTACACAATGCATCGCCATATGACTAGGTGGCATCCTAACAACTACAGTGCTGCACAGTTTCGGAACGACCTAGATAATCTCCCTATTATGGCCAGAAGATCTGTTGTACCGGAAGTAACGGGACCAGAGGGCAGGGAGATGGTGCCAAATATACAAATGAGATTTGGTGAAGTAAAACAAGTCTGCGTACATTGCAATGGATTCATTTGCTACAGAGAAAGTAGCATCACTCTGATCAACAGAGCTATTGACAATCATATGCAAGTTTGTACGAAACGCCCCAAATAATAAATACTTTTTTTTTGTTTTGTTGCTCCTGTTGAGCCCTTTACAATGAATCGTTTTCATTGCCCCCTCCAAGAAAACCCCCAAAAAATATAAAACTGTTCAGAAAAATTCAAAAAAAGTAAAAAAATGTTCAGAAAAATAATTAAAAAAAATATAAAACAACAAAAACAATAAAAAAAAAAGTTCTTTTCAGAACTACCTCCCCGTTATTAAAAAATTGGTACAATATTTGGAACTGTGCCAACCTCTATTTCTCGTAGTTCGCTTCCCAGTTCGCTCGCCGGTACGCGAACCGGAAGTGAACCAAATTTTTTTTTTTTTAAAAAGAACAGTAAGTATAAGGGAAGGAAACAGACACTTATGTTAAAAGAAAGACAGCTATAGGGGAGTAAACTAGAGATACTATTACCCGTAATCCACTGCTGATGATGTCACATATTACATCATTCATGACATGCTCAGTGACATCATCAGCAGAGGATTGCGGGTTTTTTGGCAACGTGCCTTATCCACGGTTTAATAACGCTGCCTTTTGCTTTATATAAGTTTTCAAATTGTATGAAATATATACCAATAGGTCGTTATGAACCTTTAGGTAGTGCTTTTATTCATGAGGTCTGGTCGCTTCCATACACATACAGATGTTTCAAAGATGATCAAGAAGTTTATCTGAATGGAGAGGAATGCACTGAGACGCCAGATCATTCACTAATGTGTAGGCACATACAGTTACACGGTTCATGCAACAAACACCGACCAAATATGGCTTGCGTGTTGCAAGGCACGCCAGTTCCTGCTATCATCCCCACGTTCAAGTTGTTGGAAAATGGTAGTTATTTGATGCTCAATAATGAAGATTGTTCTGGGTTAATTAAAAGTATTCCTTTTATCGTAACAGTAAGTGAACGGGTTATTTGCTGCAGAAATGTTCTATTTCCTCCCACACATGAACATAGGGAGTTTTCAATCTCGCCACAAATACCAACCTTGGGAGCAGATTTTAACGGCATGGCAAGAATAAGAGCTCTTTTGTCTCAGAGAGAGGTGGCCTTGAGTTCGGCCCGTGAAACTTTCGTGCTTCACATAGCGAACACCCGTACAGAGGTGCAGACCCTTTTCAATACAGATTTGCCTTTCCATTTCAGCAAGATGGTTCGGACTATCTTTAACGCGTCCTCCACAAAGGCCCTGGCGCACTTTTTTAAAGTTGTTACCAGTGGTCTCGTGACTTCATTTGAGAAAATCTTTGGAGTCATCCCTGCTTTCTTTCATTCTATTTTTTCCACTCTGCTTCGTGGATTCCCATTTTTACTTGCATTACCAGCAGACGCTCTTGTGCTTTTTTACATTTTTAAATATGGATGTCCCTCCTGTGCAAGCTCCCGCCCTGCAGCTGCTGACACTGTTCCGCAATCGCATGCTAGAATATTATGGCACAATGCCGTTGGCGATATTAGGCACGGCATATGGATTATCTTTTCGATTCTCCTACTTCACCTGTGTCCAGCCTGTATTTCACTGCCTGACCTGTGATTTCGATTGGGCCATTGATTTGTGTCTTTGCGGACCGGTTTCTCCTGACGTCGACTTTAATCAGCTGATGACTCCTATCATTACTCACGAGTTGGTTTGTCCTGGCGAAAGGATTATGGCTGTGGCATTGATGCATGGACTAATTGGTCCCTGGAATTTACTGGCGGCAACACAGTCTTTCTTGGAACAGAGCTTTCTTGAAAACCCACCGAGCTGTCCTCTGATGGTGATAGAGGATCCGGTGCTGGGAGAGCACGTATGTTCTTTTCCGCTTTTAAATTGGATGGCTGAACTCTTTTCGGATGAAGACGGTGACTTCCTATTGGAGGCTGTTGCAGCTTATTTTGCATACACAGTTATGTCATAGACCTTTTTCATGTTTGATATGCTGAGTACTAGCATTTCATTGACAATTCATTGACTTATTTGTCAAGTTTTTATTATTTAGCTTGCCTATTGGCTTAAGACTCGATAAAGTACTTGGCTGTTTTATTTTTCTTTAGCATTACATTTTCCTAGTTTTTAATGCTTTACCTTGCGGACCGTCCACATATAAACTTGCAATCTGCTCTCATGAGATGGCACTTCTATTATCTTATTCAGTTCGTTTCCGGATCATGGGGAGGTGTCATCTAGGTCCTGGATATCTTTACACCGTGTTAAGTTAGCATGGGCTCATTACCGGTTTAAACGCCATTTTTCCTTTTTTGCAACTTCTGCACACGACACTTAGTTGTTGCTTTAGCTTTCAACCTAGTAGTTCATCGTGGTTTACATGAGAATAATATGTTATTGCTCTACTATCTGCTTTGCTTGTTAAACTATATCTGTACAGCGAGTGCTGAAGTTTCAAGAACAACACGATACAGAATTGTTATGAGGTCTGATCTCCACGACTTCATACTCATAACATAAGTGCAGCTTCTGCCAATTCTGGGCATGAGGCGGGTTTTATATTGCTTTGCCGAACACACATACACAACAGTTGATGCGGTTCACATGAAGAGAGAGCTGGTGTATGCTGATGTGATTCCTTCAAATCTAAGACACTAAAGTATGGGCACGCCCTAAACCAACACAAAGAGACCTTCTTAGCAAATAATATAATATGTGTATTAGGGAGGGTGAGATATAAGCAGCCGCGGGCCGTGGAGGGAGTTACGGTGGGGCAGGGAGGCGGGGAGGGGGAGGGGCAGGGTGGAGCCCTCTCCACCCTGCCCCTCCCCCTCCCCGCCTCCCTGCCCCACCGTAACTCCCTCCACGGCCCGCGGCTGCTTATAAGTGTTGCTAACTCTTATTCATTTACAGCATGTTAACATACTGTCACCATTCGCTTTTTATGTACTAGTAACTATGCTGGTAATTTTGCTACTGATAATATGTGTACTTGTATTATCTAAGATACTACGCCTGAGAAGACGGCATTAGTAAATAAACATTTCAAATACACATGTGTTCTTCTTAACTCCATGTTCTGGTTTCTAAGAAATATATAACGACCGACTGTTCATGAGTTCCACGTATCCTGAGGTACTATAATTTCATATTCTGGATTGTCTAAACATTGAGAGTTTGTTATATCCAATGTGACACTGTACCTAGCTTGCTAAGGGGTTTTTGATTACTAAGGTGAGTTTTGGGGCACCCTAATTCGCCGAGGTTCCAATCCTCTGTCCACAGTTCTGTGTGAGAACAGAAACCCTGCGACAGGGGCACCCCCGACCCTTGCTGGAGCTTCATCACACTTGCGATACAACTCCAGCAATGCGCCACCTTTACGGCACAGATACATCACGCATCTGTGCTGTTTTTGCCCCATGATGCGCCGCATTGTAAATGCAGCACACCATAGGTGACGGAACAGCGGCACAGAATGACTAACACATCCCTGGTGATGCGCCAGTCATCATAAATCTATCCCTATGCTTCTTATCTTGTTAGAGATGAACCGCCATATGTATCATCAAAGTTTTTTGCATTTCCTAAATAGCGAACTTTAAGGAATAAATAGCGATTCTTTACCATTCCTAGTTTGCGATGAGCTATTTGCTAATTACAAATTACCCATTCATTTCCTTCATTTCCATAGGGCGGTTGGACTCACTTTTAGCTCGAACGGCTGAATGGATTTCCACGAAACTTGGCAAAATTGTAGGGACTGGTAGCCCGATGTGCCTTTGCAATGTCTCAAGATATATGCTCCAGTTGTTTTTACGAAAATTAACTTTGAAAAATATATATTGGGCTACATTGGCCTATATATATGTTGGAGCCCAAATGTAGCCCAATGTAGCCCAATGAACCCCAATGAAGCCCAATGTAGCCCAATGTAGCCCAAAGATGGCCGCCAGAGACAAAAAAAACAAATGTAGCCCAAATATCAGCCAGATGTAGCCCAACTATAGCCCAGTGACAGAATGACCAATCAGCTTCGCAAACCTCCGTTACGCGAAGCGGAGCGCTGTTACAGATATATATCTTTTTTTGAACGTTAATTTCTCAAAATCCACTGGAGCACATATATTGAGACCTAGCAAAGGCACATCGGGCTACCAGTCCCTAATATTTTACCAAGTTTCGTGCAAATCCATTCAGCCGTTCGATTATTATTATTATTATTTTTTTTGCCCCGCGGGGCCCTTTTAAGACCTCCACATCAAACCTAGGGGGTCAGCGAGGATCTACTATGCCCCCTTATGGTCATTTGCCCCTTCGCTTTGGACTCCTCTTGTCTCTCGATCCTACTGAGAGACAAGATGGCGGCCGCTACGGACTGTTTGGAATGTTGACAGACGCCGGAGAACCAATCAGCTTCGCTTCACAAAGCTCCGTTGCGCGCAAAGTACGCGAACTGGAGCGCTGCCCGGTCCGCTGTTACAGATATATATCTTTTTTTAAACGTTAATTTCTCAAAATCCACTGTAGCACATATATTGAGACCTACAAAAGGCACATTGGGCTACCAGTCCCTACAATTTTGCCAAGTTTCGTGCAAATCCATTCAGCCGTTCGGGCTAAAAGTGAGGCCAACCGCCCTATGGAAAACTCAATGTTAAAAACACGTTTTGGGACCCCCCTTTTTTCTCGGCCCCCCCTTGACAAACCCCCCCCAAATTTTCGAGGGCTGCTCAGAAACAAAATGTGCCATTTTCCTGAAAATTTCAGCCAATTCCGTCCACAAACGCCAAAGTTATTAGACATAGAATTTTCAAAAATCCCATAGAGAAAAAATCCTAACTATATATACCTACTGGCGACCGCCAGTAGGTAATATATATATATATATATATATATATATCAAAGCACAATCCTGGAGAATGAAATTACCAAGGAAAGCAGCACTCGCAGGGGGTTGTTCCAACCAGTTTATTACGGCGGAACAAACAGCAACGACGCGTTTCGCCGTAGGGCTTTGTCAAGTTATGAGAGAAGCGAGGACATGCAAACATTTTAAACTTGTCAGGATGTAATGGAAAGTAAAGACGGACTGCATATTTTCAGATAAACAGCGGCCATCTTACAGTGTATATACATTCAATGGAAAGTGCTTAACTTATACAAAATAACCATCTTGTCATATCATGTCATATATTAACATGTAAATTGCTATATTAGCATTTTATATAGCCCTGTATGGGCACAAAAAACGATCCTTGTAACATCCTGATTAACAATGAAGGCTGATGTCAGAGCACACCCCATGGAAATTCGATCTAGTTAAACCATGCTTAACAACTGTGAAATCACAATAATAACATGTCAGTCAGCATGAACATTACCATAAAGGTACAAAAATATGGCCCGCTGATGGGCTGATCCATGGGTGCAAAGCCTACATGCTCCCCTAGTCCAATGTCATCTCTACAAAAGACATATCAATAGCCAAAATCCTCTATAAAGGTTCAAAATTTAAAGAAAACAGTCACAGTTAAAGATTCAATGAATCCAAATAAGTCATCTTATCACTGGTAGACACAACCACAGGCCTGTAGTAAAATGAAAAATGAAAACATGCCGGTCACCTTTACAATACATGCAGAGTCTTAGAAATAAATACAATTCTTATCCCAAGTGTACTGATAGCTCTTCATGCATATTTAAACCCCTCGGAATCTTGGTTTGTAAGTCAATTATATACCTAGATTCCAGGCGTCTAAGCTTAAGTAGGCGGTCCCCTCCTCTAATGCTAGCTGGTACACTATCGAGGCAGATGTACGACAACAGATCCCTGTTGCTATTGTGCATCTTCTCGAAATGCCTTGCCACAGGGTAAGCCTCATCTTTTTTGGCAATAGCACGCATGTGCTCCAATATTCTCAGTTTTACAGCATTCGTGGTACTGCCGATATATTTTAAACCACACGGGCAAGTGAGGCAATAAATAGCAAAAGGGGTGGAGCAAGTCAGAAATTTCAAGATCTTTTTCGGTGTGGCCAACCCAGGTATCTTAAAAGTAAGCGTCCGCTTACTAAACTTACAGGCCTTACACCGACCACAGGGATAGAAGCCGCTGAGAACCAGCATTTTAGGGGTAATTGCAGGAGGAGAGTAATGGCTGGATACTAAATGATCCTTCAGGGATTTGGCTTTCCTGTAAGTGACCAAAGGATTGGTCGGCAGGTCAGCTTTGATGACATTATCCGATAAAAGAATATTCCAATTCTTTTTCAAGATTTTCTTGATCTGACCAGCATTACGCGAGAAAGTTGTAATCAAACGAAATGCCCCGTTCTTCAAAGATTTACTATTTTTGGGCTGTAACAAATCTTTCCGCTTAATCTTTTTTACTCTCTCCAAAGCCCTTGTCAGAACCCCATTTTTATATCCTCTTCTTTTGAATCTCAAAAGACTAGCAGCCGCCGCCTTTTCAAAATCAACATCATGGGAATTGTTTCGCCGCAATCTTAAGAGTTCCCCATAGGGGATACTCTCAATTAGTTGGCGTGGATGACTACTGGTAGCATACAGAGTGGAATTACCAGCAGTCTTTTTTCTAAACAATTTCGTCTGCAGAGAGCCTTCCTGGTCAACATACACTGTGAGGTCAAGGTAATTGACAGTAGTTTTACTTATCTCACCTGAGAATTTCAAATTTTTGTCATTATGATTCAATACCTCAACAAACTCATTAGCAGTTTCCAACGTGCAATTCAAAATAATAAACAAATCATCTATATAACGATGCCATTGTATGATCATGTTGGTCCATTTCTCATTTTGGCCCCAAGGTGCCAGTTCTTCCCAATGGCCTACAAACAAATTGGCAAAGCTAGGAGCCGAGCAAGCTCCCATAGCTACTCCAGATGTTTGTTTATATAACTGATTGCTGAAAAGAAAGATGTTGTTATTCAAACCAAAATTCATAAACTCCATCAGCATTTTGTTATGCTCGTAGAAACACACAGGACGTTTCTCCAGGAAATGGGCCATAGCTCTAAGACCATCGCCATGAACTATACATGTGTATAAACTGGCGATGTCAAGAACCAGCATGCAATATGTGTCTTTCCAAATGACTGAACCAATGATAGACAAAAAATGTTTGGTATCTTGCAGATAGGAAGGCAAAGACATAACCAAAGGTAAAAGGAAGGAGTCAACATAAATCGAAAGATTCTCAGTAAGACTTCCATTAGAGGCCACAATTGGCCTACCTGGAGGATTTTGTAAGTCTTTGTGAACCTTGGGAAGGTAGTAAAATGTTGGAATTACAGGACTGAGACAACGTAAGTACAGATATTCATCGGTATTCAGCATATTGACTTTGTACCACCTGGATATCATGTCATGGTAATCCACCACGCTCTGATTATATACTTTGTTGTCCACAGGTTTGTAGGTGTTGACATCTCCTAGTAGACGATGAGCCTCAGTTTCATATTGGGCAGTAGTGAGGAGGACGATGTTACCTCCCTTATCGGAGGGTTTGTAGACCAGATCAGAGTTTTTACACAAAGTTTGTAAAGCATTCTGCTGTTGTTTAGTGAAATTATCACTAGAGAACGCGTATGACTTTGTTTTTCTAAGTCTTGTAAGATCTCTTAAAACCGCATCTGAAAATGTATCTATAGCATCTGTGCTCATAATAGGTAAAAAAGTAGAGGTCGGTTTGAACATACTGCCTCCACTTTTCTGTTGTATGTCCAGATGCGTAAGTGTTTGGGTATTACTGATGTTTCCATCTTCCCCTCTATTTATTTCCTGATGTAAACCTTCAATGGCACGTAAGCCTCCCAAATCCCGGCATCTCAAACCTTCCCCTTCATTATCCACGGAAGGCATGGAGTTGGCACTCTGAGATTTGAGTTTGAAGAATTTATGCAGCTTTAATTTTCTCGTGAATTTAAAAACGTCTATTCTAGTTTGTGCAAAGTCAAAGTTCTTTCGTGGGCAGAAGGATAAGCCCAATTTGAGAATGGAATTTTCTTCTTCAGTCAACGCTTTGTTTGTTAAATTGATGACGGACAGATTATCCTTGTCAGTATGAGCGAGGTGATCGCTTAAGTCTTCTTCCGATAGAAGTTCTTCTTGCTCCGTGTGACTAGTGGTGAACCTAATGGATTTCTTCCCACCGCCGCCGCGCCTCGTCTTCCTCTTGCTCCCGCGTTGTCCGGGGGTTTGCCCCTGCCTCCTTCTAATTGTTGGTTGCGCATGACTTGGAACTCTCTGTGAAAAGAAAGAGTTTCCACACTTCCATCATCGCTTACCACATCATCTGCGTTGACGTCTGATTCAGAGGTCACAGCTTCTGCAGAGGCGGGTGCACTTTTCTTTTGCTTTAGTTGTTTCCTTGTGTGATCATATTTTTTAGCAAAAGTTAACACCCTTCCCATCTGATAGTCATTTTCGTCCCTCTCAAATTTTTCTTCTTTGCGCTGTTTAATTTTTTGTTCGTATTTTTTAAGGCGTTTTTTAATTTGATCACGTTTTTCTACAAGAGTAGCCTGATCTTCCTCCTTTGATAATTCATCTTCCAATTCTTTGATTTTTGTCAAGGCCTTCTCTCTGTCGCTCCAGGCAAAGCGTACTAATATTCTAAGACTCTCTTTGCAGGATGCAACTGTGTGTTCCGCCCAAGCATCCAGCAACTCCGGGTCCGGATTTTCGTACGCGGGGATAGTATATATTCTTAATCCCCTTGGGACGCGGTCAACGTCTATGTAATTTTGTAGTGATGTGGCCTCCCACCACTTTCTAATTTCACGCTCGTAAAGACGTTCTAAAGTGTTTAGTTTGGTATTCATGGAGATACCGCCTCCGTTAGCCTGACTAGTACCAGCTTTTTGAGTTCCATTGGTTTTCTTTTTATTCTTGAACATCCCTTGTTCGGCCTCTTTTCTCTCCGCCTCACAAAACATAGTTCTTGGTAGCGCAGCCGCAACTACCAAAAAATTGAGCTTGCCGTATTTCCCCCTTCGCTCTGAGTCAATGTCAAATGCGCTTGAAAGATTGTTCAAAAAATTGCGCTCACCGCGCCTTACCAGCAAGGTTATGAATGCCTGAAAATGGAATACACACGGCAACTCTTCCTGTTGAAGGCAATGCGGGAAATCCTTAGACAGACTCGGTGCATCCGGAAACTATTATCATCAGCTCCCAAACACCAGCCGGTTGCACTCATGGGCGGGTGCACGCCATAACGGGGGTGTACCCGTTTCAAAATATCAAAGCACAATCCTGGAGAATGAAATTACCAAGGAAAGCAGCACTCGCAGGGGGTTGTTCCAACCAGTTTATTACGGCGGAACAAACAGCAACGACGCGTTTCGCCGTAGGGCTTTGTCAAGTTATGAGAGAAGCGAGGACATGCAAACATTTTAAACTTGTCAGGATGTAATGGAAAGTAAAGACGGACTGCATATTTTCAGATAAACAGCGGCCATCTTACAGTGTATATACATTCAATGGAAAGTGCTTAACTTATACAAAATAACCATCTTGTTATATCATGTCATATATTAACATGTAAATTGCTATATTAGCATTTTATCAGCGGGCCATATTTTTGTACCTTTATGGTAATGTTCATGCTGACTGACATGTTATTATTGTGATTTCACAGTTGTTAAGCATGGTTTAACTAGATCGAATTTCCATGGGGTGTGCTCTGACATCAGCCTTCATTGTTAATCAGGATGTTACAAGGATCGTTTTTTGTGCCCATACAGGGCTATATAAAATGCTAATATAGCAATTTACATGTTAATATATGACATGATATGACAAGATGGTTATTTTGTATAAGTTAAGCACTTTCCATTGAATGTATATACACTGTAAGATGGCCGCTGTTTATCTGAAAATATGCAGTCCGTCTTTACTTTCCATTACATCCTGACAAGTTTAAAATGTTTGCATGTCCTCGCTTCTCTCATAACTTGACAAAGCCCTACGGCGAAACGCGTCGTTGCTGTTTGTTCCGCCGTAATAAACTGGTTGGAACAACCCCCTGCGAGTGCTGCTTTCCTTGGTAATTTCATTCTCCAGGATTGTGCTTTGATATTTTGAAACGGGTACACCCCCGTTATGGCGTGCACCCGCCCATGAGTGCAACCGGCTGGTGTTTGGGAGCTGATGATATATATATATATATATATATATATATATATATATACATAATCTGTCTCTCTCTATATATATATAGAGTGAGAGAGAGAAAGAGAGAGATATTTTCACTGAAAAAAACAAAGTTTACAGAGACGTTATAGGTAGGAAATAGCATCAAAAACCTTAGAAATACACCGAAAAAAACAACGTTTACTTAGGTTCAGATTTTACATACTCAAAACCATAGAAACTGAGCAGTTACAGTTACCTGGGCTAACTATAACTTACACTCCCCACAATGCAAAGCATATAAAGCGGGCAGAGAAACACATGAAAAAATTGTTCCTGCCCGTAGAGCACAGGATTTTAAGCTGCTCCCTGCAAGTAGGAACAATACTGGCTCCCGCTGGCGTCATGGGGACTTTGGGGGCCCTCAACATTGATTATGTGGGTGGCACCCACCCTTTACTGGCAGGGCCATTTTTGTAAATCCTTCATTATGCGTGGTCAAGGCATATGCATGGTAAAGGTGTTACATGGTAAAGGCATTCGTGTTTAAGGCATTGCAAGGTAAAGGCATTGCGTGGTAAAGGCATTTGTTGGAATGTATGACATTATTATTAGTCTAATCCTGCACTATCTCTTGACATGAAACTAAATCCAGGGCCTTGATAAACTGGACACAGACAGCCCAAAAAAGTGTAAAAGCAGGTTTAGTGGGAATGTCATGTCACATTGTCATCACATGCCATTTTCCCAGTGCATTGTACCATTTCCCCAGTTTTACCCAGATAAGCACTATAGCACTACTCGCCACCACGTTTAGAGGGTGATCCATTTCTCTTCCTATCCTCGAAAGAGAGTTACTCCAGCATTTTGTTGAAGTGAAACTCTAACTGTTACCAGTGTCAGAAATAGTCATATTGGGGTCTGTGAATGCCCACTTGCTCACAAACTGACAAGGTGAATCATGCATGCACTACAGTTACTAGTGTGTGATTCTGCACGTGCAAAACATGTACACCTGGCAGCTATCATCTGACTAGTTTTGTTTTCAAACATTGTTGAAAGAGCTGAGGACACAGACAAGCCCACTGACACCAAGAGAGAAACAGTAATAACAGTTATTCACAGGCCCTGGCAAACCCCCTAGGCCTGCTCAACATGAGACCAATCTCCCTCCCAAACATTCTTGCTAAACTATTCACAGGCATTCTGGCACACAATTTAGTCCGTTCATAATGGCCTTATGACTGCAAGCCACAGCAGTGGTGAGTTAATATTGTGCTGTTAATAAAATTGATAATTTCCAACACTGAGAGGACACTGGGTGTAGGAAGGTGGATATCTGACTATATGGTTACCCCAACTTTTTGCCTTGTGTTTTGCTGGTTTTCGACTTAGTTGGCCTGGGATCCTGCTATTTAGGGCCCCAGGCTATCTGCTCTCCCTATAAAATGGACTCCATGTACTTTAGGTACATACCAGATTGGGTATTGGGTCACCTCTGTGAGCCCCTGTGTAGTGTACCATAGGTACCCAGGGCATAGGTGCATCCAAGGCCTAGCATGGGCTGAAGCATGTATTATGCCACCCCTGTCTGGCCATCCAAACTAACATCACATGCTGATCACTCAGCTTGAGTAAAGTGGTGTAATCACCCCTTACTTAGATATAGTATACCTATATCTACCTTTATATATAGACACATATGCACCTCTAAGTCACTCCCATGGTAGGCCTCGACAATCCTCAAGGGAGAGTGCTTGGTTTTATGTGGGAGGGTGCCCTAGCATGAGCTGAGCCCCTCTGCAGCTTTCAGAACCATGTCCTTACAGCTGTTCTATGATATAGCCATACCATATGAATGAATGAATGAATGAATGAATGAATGAATGAATGTTGGATTTGTAAAGCGCGTGGTTACCCTGGAGCATCCCAGCGCTGTACCACTGGGGAACCCGTCCTGGCTTTCCCTGTGAGATGGTCCCTTTACTGGGCATCCCCAAGGTGAAGCCAGGCATCCCTGGCGGTGATGGGGCCGGAGTGGAGATTAAGCAAGCTATTGCCCAGAGTTGCAGCGTGGGACCCCATGGTTAGAGTGGCACGAGGCGAGATTTATCGGGCCCGCTGACATTTGTTCTGCACCCGGCCGCTTCGGGAATTAAACCCTGGTCCCGGGCCGACCTCAGCCTCAGGGTCTGCCGCCTCTAACCGTTGAGCCACACTTCTCCACAGTGCATATACTCTTAAGTGCATTATAATCCTCATGGTTAAATGCTAACTTTGGTGTGGCTTTATCAAAACATGTGGTGGAAGGTGTCAAACACTTTGGAATACTACCCCCCCCCCCACCAATTCTGGTAGCGGGGGTAGCATTCCACCCTTCTAGAGGGAAAAGACATGTATGTTACTGCTTTACCCGGTTAAAGTTAAATAGAGCTTCAGCATCACAAAATGGATGCTGCTGACACAGACACGAGTCTGAACTCCTGCTGCTGGATGAAACTCCAGCAAGGGAGGCCTGGATAATGGGTTTCCTGTCGAGGGAGGTACCAGCACCTCCCCAGACAGGCTGTAGTGTATTGGGGCAGGGTGGGTTGAATGGAACAATGCTTTTCCAGACACTGCCTGGGGCACACAAGATGCTCCATGCATAGCCCGGTTCAAACCAGTTGCTGGGGCACTCCAGCCCCGCTCTGGCACGATACTGGACAAAGGGAAAGGGGTGTAACCACCCCCTTCCCAGGTGCACCCATAGGAGGGACCTAGTGGGTAATCCAGCCCATTTTCTTAGTATAAAGATAGGAGCTGTGTCCCCAGGACTTTACATTATCCTGGAACGAAACTCTGAAATGAAACTCTTGGACCTTCAATATTCTATACCGACTAAAAGACTGAAGACATCTCCCTTGTGGTCAAGGAGTGACCACCCTGTGCAAACAGGGACCCCTGTCTTTAGTAACAAGCAAGGTAAAGGTGGCAGTTGGCATTTGAGCTGATCCAGTGTGAACAGGAAAGCATTGTGGAAAAAGATGCCCGGAGTTACCTTTGTCATATATACTTCCTGAAGAGTTACCTTTGTTATACAGTTCATAAAGAGTTACCTTTGTTATACACTTCCTGAAGAGTTACCTTTGTTATACACTTCCTGAAGAGTTACCTTTGTTATACACTTCCTGAAGAGTTACCTTTGCCATGTATACTTCCTGAAGAGTTACCTTGGTTAAATACTTCCTGAAGAGTTACCTTTGTTATACACTTCCTGAAGAGCTACCTAAGGTAGATACTTCCTGAAACTGAATTAATGGCAGCGCTTCCTGATTCCTCTCTTTTTCCACAATCTGTTCTGTTTAAATGAAATCTTGTCCATGTATATCTACCCAAAACTGTACCTGTAGCACATGAGTGCTCTGTAGCTGCCCTTTCTTTAGTAATTTACTCTGAACAATGGTAAATCACTGCCTTTTCAGAAGTAAATAAGATGTGACATGTTCAACCACAGTTTTAATGAAATATCCATGTATGCTAAAATGTTCCTCACTAAATTTCAAATATGATAGAGAAGAGATGTCTTATCCAGCTGGTTAAATATTGTGTATTCACATTGTATTACATTTGCATTTAGTAATATTACATTTCTTTACATCCAACAGAAAATAAGCCTTAAATGCACGGATTGATTATGAATAATGAAGATAACACATCAAACCTGCAAAAATTATCAAAAATAAGGAGCTCCAAAAACATCAGTGCAATCAGAGGCAGAGGACAGATCCAGGAAGACGCAGTCAAAGGCAATTCAGTGAGTGTCCGAGTCTGAGATCTGCACCTCGACACCCCAAGACGAAGAAATGACCTCTACAAAACCAAGACAACAAAACTGACAAACCACCTGCTGTATAAACAAGCGTCCAACACCAGCTTTGATCATGAGGCCGGTATGAGAGTTGGAGGAAGGTCTCGTGTCTATTTGGGATCCATAGCTTGGAACAAACTCCCTCTTCAGTTTTGAGCTGTTAGCAACATGAAAATGTTTAAAAAAGGTTGAAAACTTGGCTTTTTGTCCATGTTTGAAACAACCGGATTTACTTTCTTTTCTGACCTGTGCTTTGCCCCGGGACACTCTTTGGAGTAGCTGTACACATTACGAGTCGCTTCACCGTCATGATATGGCTAGAGCAGTGCTTCGCTATCTAAACTGGCAACAGACCAGCATTCAGTGCTCTAGGTGTATTGTTAACTCTTTCAAGCCAAACCACAGGAACCAGGGAAAAGCACAATGAAGTGGAGCCTAACAACTGAAGGCTAAAGGAAAGCAGAGTTCTGCTCTCTGAAGTACAGAGTATTGTCCCAATTTGCACCTACCGGAAGGAAGATTAAGCTTTACCCGCAAGCAGGCAAAGCCATTATCCAATCTAAAGATGCAATCACCCACGAGGAAGGCTTACTGATATTATGAATGTGGCAGGTATTTAGTGAATCTTGTATTTTATTGTTAAATCGGAAATCAAGCGTTCAGAATATCACACAAATACCGGGAATGTGAAAATAACGCAAGTGGTTTATTAACTATGCTGACCCTTCAGGAAACACGGTCAGGAGAAAAATCTGGCCAGTTAGAAACCATAAAAGAGCATCAGCGAATACAAACAGGGGAAAAACCATACCATTGCACTGAATGTGTGAAGAGCTTCAGTCGGTTATCACATCTCCAAACACATCAGCGAACACACACAGGGGAAAAACCATACCATTGCACTGAATGTGTGAAGAGCTTCAGTCAGTTAACAGACCTCCGAAGACATCAGCGAACACACACGGGGGAAAAACCATACCATTGCAATGAATGTATGAAGAGCTTCAGTCAGTTATCATACCTCCAAACACATCAGCGAATACACACAGGGGAAAAACCATACCAGTGCAGTGAATGTGTAAAGAGCTTCAGTCAGTTACAAGAACTTCAAACACATCAGCGAACACACACAGGGGAAAAACCATACCATTGCAAGGAATGTGTAAAGAGCTTCAGTCGGTTATCACTCCTCCAAACACATCAGCGAACACACACAGGGGAAAAACCATACCATTGCACTGAATGTGTGAAGAGCTTCAGTCGGTTACCAGACCTCCGAAGACATCAGCGTACACACACTGGGGAAAAACCATACCATTGCAAGGAATGTGTGCAGAGCTTCAGTTGGTTATCACTCCTCCAAACACATCAGCGAACACACACAGGGGAAAAACCATACCATTGCACTGAATGTGTGAAGAGCTTCAGTGGGTTAACAGACCTCCGAAGACATCAGCGTACACACACTGGGGAAAAACCATACCATTGCAATGAATGTGTGAAGAGTTATAGTCAGTTATCAAATCTCCAAACACATCAGCGAACACACACTGGGGAAAAACCATACCATTGCACTGAATGTGTGAAGAGCTTCAGTCGGTTATCATATCTCCAAACACATCAGCGAACACACACAGGGGAAAAACCATACCATTGCACTGAATGTGTGAAGAGCTTCAGTCGGTTAGCAGGCCTCGGAAGACATCAGCGAACACACACAGGGGAAAAACCATACCATTGCAATGAATGTGTGAAGAGCTTCAGTCAGTTAACAGACCTCGGAAGACATCAGCGAACACACACGGGGGAAAAACCATACCATTGCAATGAATGTGTGAAGAGCTTCAGTCAGTTATCATACCTCCACAAACATCAGAGAATACACATAGGGGAAAAACAATACCAGTGCAAGGAATGTGTGCAGAGCTTCAGTCGGTTATCACTCCTCCAAACACATCAGCGAACACACAGGGTGGAAAAACCTTACCCTTGCACTGAATGTGTGAAGAGCTTCAGTCGGTTATCAGACCTCCAAAGACATCAGAGAATACACACAGGGGAAAAACCATACCAGTGCAGTGAATGTGTGAAGAGCTTCAGTCAGTTAACAAGCCTCCGGAGACATCAGCGAATACACACAGGGGAAAAACCATACCAGTGCAGTGAATGTGTAAAGAGCTTCAGTCAGTTATCATACCTCCACACACATCAGCGAATACACACTGGGGAAAAACCATACAATTGCAGTGAATGTGGAAGTAGTTTTAGGGTACAATCAAGCCTCCACACACATCAGAGAACACACACAGGGGAAAAACCCTACCATTGCAATGAATGTGGCAGTAGTTTTACTTACTTTTCAGCATTAAGAAATCATCAGCGAGCTCACAAAGGGGAAACAAATCTTTTAAATGCCATGAATGCTTGAAAAGCTGTAGTCCATTATCAATCCTAAACAGGCATCAGCGAACACACGCAGAAGAAAAGCCATTTAAGTGCAGTGAATGTCTGAAGAAATGTAGTCAATTATCAAGCCTATGTAGACATCAGCTTGTACTCACTCTGTACATACCGTACAACTGTAGTGAGTGTAGAAGTACCTTCAGGAAATATTTCGCATTAAGGATTCATCCGTTAATGCTCACAGAGAAAAATCCTTTCAGGTGCAGTGAATGTGTGAATATCTTCTGTAAGTTATTAAACCTACGGATACATCAACTAACACACACAGAGTAAAAATGAACATTGCAATGAATGTCAGAAGTGATTTTGTCAATTGCGAAATCACCTGGGGTAAACCTTACAATTGCACTAAAGGTCTGACGAGCTTTTATCAATTTCTGATCCTAAATAGCCTCAGCAAACACACACCTTCATTTAACTCACTTAGAAATAATCCTAGAGATGCAGTGAATTCAAAAAGAACTTAAGAACATTGACAATAATATTGACTCATCTGAGGACATAGACAGTAGCAGAACAGTGCAGTTATTGTGAGATGAAGGAATTATAGGAACAACTATATAATTATGTGGGATATGCAAATACCAGATGAATGAAGAGTCGACTAGAAGAAATGAAGAAAACCAAAGATTTGTAGAATATTGAAAGTGTCTGTTCCCAGTGATTGTTCACTTCGGTACACATAGAAAAAAACAACGCGATATAACAGGAAATCCACTGGGAGACTAGCTCAATGTGGAGTAACAGAAAAGAAACACTAGTGGTTTTTATTTGGCGATGAAGAGTTACAAAGAAAAACATCCAAGTGTTCCTGTTCCTGCTACCTGTAAAAGTTTAGGGATGAATATGATTCTGCCTGCATACATTGCTATATTAGCATAAGTGAGTTAGTTGCGAAAACGCCATTTTGCTGCTTTTGCACATGACACTACATGTCTCTGTTTTGATAAAGACAAACTGCTTGATTTTCCTTCACATGAGAACGGTCTGTTTTTCATATCTCTAGACTCACACTGCGACCTCAAGTCTGCACAAAGTGTTCAAGGTTAAAATAACAATGTATGCTGTTGATGCAGGTTGATCGGCCCACGCTCTAGACACAACACGAACACAGCTTCTCATTTCTGAAACTCGGGTGCTTTTAATATTGCACTGCATGCATGAGACTAGCACTTGGAAAAAACCTTTCAATCGAGAAAGAGCTGTGCTGATCTGGGATGTGATTCACTTCACCTGACTTTGGAGGTATGGGGTTCCCGGTTTTAACCTAGAGATCTTGTATTATTACAATACCTAGCTCCTAGCAAGGGGAGGGTGGTACACAAGGCGCTATAGACCTGGTTCCACTATCATTATAATATGATTTCTCCCTTTGTATTTTATGGAATTGTAACAATGTTGATTGTATTGATTTTATGCATCTTTTTACTTATGTTAGCAAAGATACTGCATCTTAGAGCACGTAGTTGAAATAAACATTTTAAACTATACCGTGTCTCTGATTGCACACGTTGTGGACATTTATGAATGAGAATAAAAACAAAAGAGTTTTCTTGATTCCCACTATTCCTGAGAGGTCCCAAAGTCGCTTGTTCATTGGTAGCTTCGCTGTAGTACGGAGAATGAATGAGACACTGTTGCTAGTCGGATAGGGGTTCTGGGCACTGAGGTGGATTTTTGGTACACCACAATACACTGAGGTCCTGGTTTCCTGCACATAGTTCTGTGCATGAGCAGAATTTCCGCAACATTACGCCCAAAGTCTTGATTAGTGCTCGTATCTGTCCACAATACCCTCAACACCTTTTCCGGTTAACAGGCGTGACGGATTAACCTACCTATACGAATGTGTTACAGGTTAATTCAAGCATGAGATTTATGAAAAGGTTCACATTTTGAATTACTAGCCTTTGTTGTACTGCAATTTATAGAAATTGTTTTTATTCTCTATGTCCTCATGGGTGATATTGACATAGCTCAGCATAGCTGGGCAGCGCTCTGGCGTCATCTGACGCAGTTTGGAGTACCAGACGATGGTATGTCTGTTATCTTTGGGGTGAGTGCTGATTCGGCGTTCCCCTTTGAGCTTTTCTTCTCTTGGGTCACGTTTCCTGCAATAAATGCGGATGAGGATACGTTTCATACATACACTCACACTACGATTCCGGTGAACAATACTCTATATAGGACACAAGAGATTCCAATTTCGGCATGGCAGCATCGTGTTTGGTTGTATGGCACCCTCCCCCACACCGTAACTCCGTTTTGGTTAGGTCCCTTGCCAATTCCTGGGGCCACTTGGCCAGTCTTAGGCGGGTTCACACCATATCCATGATTTGTCCGACCACGCAAGAATGAGGTCTCCTGATAGATTTCAGGTTCCTGAGCAACGTACTCCTCGTTCTTCACAGGAAACATCGCACGCAAGCTGGTGGAGGAGAGCACGGCAGGGGTCGGGGTGCCCCACAAGCACGTGAGCAGCCCCGCCCATCTGATGGTAAAGACAAGCAGGAAGACTTGCCAAGTTAACGCCCTCATTTTCAGAAAAAGAAAGTTGCTGCGTTTGCCGTAATTTATACCACGGATAGTGAGAACACAGCTTCGGATCCTGACATGGGCATTAACGCTGCTCGACAGCACAGCGGAGGTTACAATAGTGCGCAAGCACTGCGTCCATATCTGAAGGCGACAGCAACTGACACTTTTATCACAATGGAAACTGCTGACAGTAGGGTGGCTCCCCCTGACAGACTATATGATATAGTTCTTTTAATAGAAGGTGATATCCAACGTGTAATAAAAGGGATTTTTTTGGAACATCTGACCTCTACATATGACATTCTGTTAGCTGAGTCAGACTGGCCCCCGCTTTTCATTTTGGCCGCTCCAAGAGGGGAGGAGGTCTCCCTCCCCAGCTTTCCGCACACCGTGCCCAAGGAGCAGTTCGCAGAACTTTGCAGAAGAGTGTGCTCTGGTGCTTGCAACTGCATTGTACCATACTCAAGTCAGGTGGGCTAAACTTTCTCCCAGACACGAGATTCCATTGCGGTTTATGGCACAGCCACCACCCCGCTATCCCATGCGGCGAGTGGCTAAAGCCCCCGTTGCGGAAATCCTTGAACAATTAGAATATCAAGGTGTGATTGAGACGTGTGTCACCCATGAATAATCCTCATTTCACTGTTAGCAAACCTGATGGGTCGTACTGCCTGGTTTTGGATTATCTTTGTGAAACAAAGGAGTTAGGTCCATGTAGGGTATGGGGTAGACTGGATCGTAATAAACTAGAAAACACAAGAATATGTCTACACCCAATTAATTTCCAAAAACTTATTTCAGATCATAGGAGAAACACAAACGTATTGAGTTTGACCCGGTATTTTTATTTATACCTGTCTATTTCGAAAAAAAAATCATTCTTCTTTTGAAATTTTCGCAAAAAAGGAGAAAACTGTACATTCAATACATTTAAATTCCAACATCTAACTATTTACAAACAAAATATTTACAATTCATTTACACAATTATCATACATTCCACAAAAAATTCACTATACAAACACAAACAATTGAAATTTTCAATAAAGTTAATCTGAATTCATAAAACAAATAAATAATGTCAAATAATGTAATGTTTATTGTTTAGTTAATTAAAACCATAACAATTTTAAAACAAGAACCAAACAACGGATAAAAAACAGGATTGTACAAAGGTTAATAAGACAAGAATTTAAATTTAGTCACTTCATCTCTACATAGGGTCTCTAAAATGACCATTGTTAGTAGAATAAGAAAAAAGTCTGTTCCGTGAGTTAGCCCTCACTTGGGCATGCTTCAGACCCCTTTTAGCACAGCTTTGTAAACACTTTGAGAAATGTAATCAGTCTGCCATTCAATGGGGGATCAGAGGGGTTTAGGCACGCCGTTATTGCAGCTCTGCAAGATCTAATGCCCCTCTCATTGAAGCATGTTTTTAAAAGGAGCGCTCGATCCTCCTGTAGTTTCTTGCATGTGCAGATTACGTGGATAAGATCTTCTTTGTAGAAGTTGCACAGCCGGCATGTTTTGGGGCCTGTATGCAACCACGCGGGCTGGTCAGCCAAGGATGGCAAGATTCCAAAACGTAGTATCATAAGTTGCATTTTTACATTAATTGAAAATGTTTTTCTCAGGTATGCGCCGGTGCAAGGGAATTATAGTGGTTTAACACCATCCAGGCATGCGACCTTGATCTAAAAATGTTTTCATCCAATAGAGGCGAATGGCTTTTTGACGCCTTCTTTACAGCTTGCTTGAAAGATTGGCACGGCAAATTTTTGTTCCATAAATCCATTGTGCATGTAGTGGAGAGTGTTTTGGGGAGGTATTGATTAAAAAGAGAAGTTTTATCCTCATTTAATTCACACCAAAGAACTTCGTTGATTTTTGATGTGGCTGCATTTAGTTTCAGGCGATACCAGGTTGTCACAGCCGCATACATTCTTCCTATTTCTTCATTTATTAGACCAACTTCAAGGCGGGTCTGCATTGGAGAGGCCGACCTTTGTATGTGGAATACTTTTTTGTAGATGGAAGGTATTAGTTTGTTTATGAGCTCTCCGTCCTCGCCATGGAAGGCAGCGCTGGCATATGATGGAGTTGGCAGGATTTTTGCCTTCATTACAGCGAGCAAGGGTTTATAGGAGGGACCCTTCAGCTTTTTAGCCAGTAAACTGAAGGCAAAAGTTAAGGCACTTGTTCTCTGAGATATATACTTTTTTGCTCGGTGACATTTTTAGAGTTGTCAAAGTAGAGGCCTAGGTATTTGTATTTTTTACCTCCTCTAGCTGGGTTCCATTAAGCCAAATTGTCTGTTTTCTTTGCTTTTTGCTACCAATCACCATAGTTTTAGTTTTGGATGTGTTTATTTCAGGTTTATTTTCTGAAATATAAGATGACATTTCGTTAAGGCATCTTTGTAGACCGATCTTTGTTTGGCTCATTAACACCATGTCGGCCGCATATGAAAGATGCGAAAGCCTCAATTCACCAAGCTTTGGTGGATGGGAGTTAATACTGTCCAGCCTTTGAGAGAGGTCTGATAGAAACAGATTGAAAAGGTGTGGGGCCAGGACGCACCCTTGTTTTAAGCCTCTGGTGGTCAAGCAGCTTCCTCGATAGCCTGGACCCATCAACTATCTTGATCCTTAGCCAGGTATTTGAATAAAATAAAAGCAATATGCCTTTTAATACCCTGTCAGGGATGTCCCAGGCTCGCAGCTTGGCTGCTTTTAGGTCTACAAAGTAGAGGTAGAGATGTAATTTCCTCTGCTTGCACTTGTTTGCAATTAGTGATAGATCTAAGATGTTCGTCGTCGTCCCTAAGCCTTGCCTGAAACCCGTTTGGTTAGCCAGGATGAGGTTAAGGTTGTCAGACCATGCCTTGAGATCTTCTAGCACCCGGGTAGCATAGTATTTCGCCTCTATGTCCAGCAGGGCTATCGACCTATAATGAGCTGGATTTGCTCTGTCACCTCCTTTAAATATTGGAGTCAAGATCGAACCTTTCCAATTTTCTGGTATTGTATTTATATTCTCTATTTCTTGATATAGATTAGAGAGGTAATTACCCCAAAACGAGATGTCGTGTTTAAAAATTGCTTGCGGGATGCCGTTGGGGCCTGCCTCACCTTCGTTTCTGCCTTTCTTGATTATGCGTGTGACTCCTTCACTTGAAGGGGACATGTAGTTGTAGGTGGTGTCAGAGAGGCGTTTCCCTCTATTGGGTTTATTTCGACATTTATCTGGTCTTTTTTTGTGGAGTAAATGCTTCTTCTGGGCTGGTAATTTCTATGGCCCCTTTGAGTTTGCCATTTCCCTCTACTGAATCGTAGGAGTTTCTTTTACTTCTTTCTTGATAGAATGTTTCTGAAAACCTCATGGTTAAAAATTCCGCCCACTCCGATTCTTGTATATTTGAGGATAAAGCTTTTGCTGGCCGGTTCAAATTGTTTATAATTATCCAAAACTGTTTTGAGTTGGTTTTCTTTGAGCTACAGAGGAGTTCTGCCCAGAATTTGTCATTGCTCTTTCTTTTCTCGTCCCAGAGATCTTTTTTATAGCTTTTCCTGAGCTGCCTTGCCCTAACCCATGCAGCTGTATCAGGGGTTGTTCTTTTTAACATCCTTATTGATTTTTTAAGGTTACGTTTCAAAGTTCACAGCCGTGCTGTTGATGTTTTTCCCCGGGCATTTGTTTGGCTGAGATTGATTATCTTTTTTTGTCCAGGCGACATTAATGTTGTGAGATCCGCTGTGAAGTTTTCCCACGCTTGTATTTTATTCTGAGCCCCGGCTTTACTTGTAGATAACTTTTCTTTTATTTTTGACTGAAGGTTTTCAATTGAATCGTGTGACCATTTTAGACGTTTCAAGTCAACTGTGTGTATGTTGCCTACTACTGTTGCATTTAACAGATGTTTACTGGTTTGTAGCCTAAAATGAATCAGCTGATATGAGTGGTCGCTCTTGGTTGTAAATTCTATCAAAAAATGGGAAAGGTATGGTACCAGTGATACTGAGATTGCTGTATAGTCCAGTCTTGATCTTGTTTTTCCCCCATGGAATGTAAACTTGGGGGGGGGATCGTCAGGAGTCCGACCATTCATCACTCTTAGCCAGAGAAACTCTAGAGCATTTATGAACCCTTGGCCTGCGTGGTCGACATTTGGTCTCGTTGGCTGGTATTGGTGTGGAACAGACCAAATTATATTGTCAGATGCTAGAAATTCGTCCTCATCCGGAGTATGAATTAAGTTTGAATTAAAGTCCCCAGTGAGTATCAAGTCCCACATGGGGAAGGTACTTCCGATATTTGTGATGATAGTGATTAGTTCTTTGTTGTGTGCCAGTTTTTTTCTGGGCGTAGGGTGTGTGTATGTATTCATCAAGACGACGGTTTTTGTTCTACTAGCAGGCCCCAATGTCAATTTGATCATTTGAATGTTTGGTCCTTCTGTTACCATTTGTTCACTCTCGATTTTTAACTCTGCCGAAATGTAGACTGCCAGGCCCCCTTTAGGGTGACCAAAGGTTTTAGTTTTGGTGGCTGGGACAGTATAGTGGATGTAATTTGCCAAGGGGAGAGCTTCTAGTGCCCAAGTTTCTTGCAGAGCTATTATGTCGTACGTTTCCCATTTTTTTGGGTGAGCACCATTCTCCAACCATTTTTTTGCCCCAGCGATGTTCCACGAAAGCATCTGTATGTTGCAGGAGTCTTGAGTTGCTGGGATGTTTTCCGTTGGTCAGTGCCATGATTTCGAATTTAGCACTCCTGGCAGCCAATTCATAAAGAATGAAGAGACAAAGTCAAAAAGAAGGAGCACGTCCTAAAATAAGGATGGCTTTTACAACCAGCCAGAGCTAGTTCAAACGCTTAGTGATATTGATTGCTCCCTCAGATGTGCTGACGCGTTTCTAGTCCGAGGAAACCAGTTCCCAGACAGTCATCAGGGCTTTGTCACTTTTCTGTGTAAAATGCAGAAAAATAATAAAGTTTTAATTATCTAGCTTGAAGCCTCTATTCTTTCTGGTATTGCACTAAACGATCTAAAATATGTTCCTGTTGGTTTCTGATGTCCTGGCCTCTCACGGTATCGTTTGGCTCAGAACACCCACAGTTCAGCTCTCGTTAACAGTCTGATGCGAAAAAGATGTAAGTTCACACGAGACATTTCAAATGGCTTTTTTAGTCATAACCTGTCCTCCGTTAGTAGTCAATGGACAGCGTTCACTTGTGGCGGCAAACAAAAACAATTTAAAAGATTGGCCATGGGCTATAAAAACAGCCCAGGTGTCTTCGCCGCACGTGTCGTCTCTTTCTTAGATGGCATTGATCCTGATGCGTACTCGTACATTGATGATATTTATCTAATGTACGACGAATTATGGCCGCATCTGTGTCACATTGACCGCATCATAGTTATGTTTGTGGACTTCGGTTATAAATTCATCTTTGCAAAGTCAGACATTGCGGAGTTCACAGTGTTGTTCCTGGGCTCAACAATGATGGTAGAGGTCTTCACTTCCTGGAGAAATGCGCATGTTTATGGTCTCCTACAACTCTGAAAAAACTACAATCCTTGCTGGAATTTTTTAATTTTGGGCGTACTTATATTCCCGATTATGCCCAGCGTATCAAACCTCTTTATGCTTTGATACAACCAACTTTTACCAAGTCATGCTGGCTGCCTGAACATTCAGCTATTCTGCAATTTTTGCAGTCTGATCTTCTTGAATCTAAGTACTTATTGACTCATGATAACCACACTAACCTGGTAATAAGAATTGTGCCTAGTGCCGTGGGTTTCACGTACTTGATGTTTAATGAAGGAGACACAGTGCCTATCACTTACAAGTCACACTTGTACACTTCGGCTGAAAAGCGATTTTCTTCTGTCGAGAAAGTCTTGACAGCTCTACAGATGGCAATTCTAAAAGAGAGAGCACTGTCACAAGGAAAACACAGGTTGGTTGTTACACCTTATCCTGCATTTAAAGCAGTGATGAAAGCCAGTGTACCAAATTCTAAAGTTTCATATCCTAATTGGATACAATGAGCAACTTTGTTGACATCTCCGGATGTCACATTTATCTTTGACCCCTCATTGTAAACTCTGGAGTTCTTACAGTAGGAGTTTGTTCATCCTGCTCCTCTGTCCAAGTGCACGCTTGAGGATTACCATTGTATCATTTACACTGACGGTTCGGCGCAACCGGTGATAGAATCTAAGCATTCTTATTCAGTGGCCTGCGCAATCGTGGCTGGTACCATGGTGAATGGAGAATTCAAGTCCGATGTCGTGCACACTCAGACATTAGGTGACTGTACCGCCCAGTTGGCAGAGCTACGTGCTCTAGTGCTTGGGTTAGTGAGAATGAGGGGTAAAAGGTCCCAATCCCTTACTGGACGTTTATTGAGCAATGGTCCCTCTTTTTTGTCAAGCTTGCCCTTGGCATGGGGAAACCTCTAACCCCCTATTATAGCAAAGTTTGAGAAAGGTGTGTCAGGGCAAGCTTGTTTTTTATAGTCTATTATGGAAAAATTCCAATCGCAGGAGACGACTCGTACCGGCATTACGCCAAAATCAGGGAATCCCTATTCATCCACAGAAAAGAATGACCAGATATACTTCTTCAACCTGATTCGTAATGCCCTGAGGAAGTTCCAGGCCGGATGGCCATGTAAGGGGTGAAACACGTGTTGGCTGTTCTCCTATGTACTATCACGAATATAGTAACACCTTTATTAAAACAAAAAAATGAACCATTGTGTGATTGGAATTTTTCCATAATAGACTATAAACAACAAAGCTTGCCCTGACACACCTTTCTCAAACTGTGCTCTAGTGCTTGCATTGGAGTTTGCTGACCCTCGTGTGCCTACTTTAATTGTGAGTGACTCTTATTACTGTGTTCAGTCCTTCGATAAAAATGTATTCTTTTGGACGCAGAATGACTATCGTGATTCCAAAGGTGGCACAATTAAGCACAAGATGCTATGGGTTTGAGCCTCAGAAATCAAGAACGTCTGCCTCTCGTAAATGTAATTCATACTCTTGGTCACCAACGTGTAGGAGTACACGCTGTTGGCAACAGTCTTGCTGATGAAGCAGCAAAGACCGCAGTAGCAACATATGTAGTAGCATCAGTTACAATGTACAACAGTAAGATTAATGATGACATCTTGGCAGCTATAGCTGCTACAGAGATCTTTGATAATTACCCTAAGGGTTTCCCTTATAAATACTCTTATCATTTAAGTCCTGATAAAGTTCCCTATGTGAGAATTAACAACGTTGGGGACAGGCTTATTACCGACGCAGACCGCACGCTATCCTTGATAACAGCCGCTCACGAAGGCATAGCCTCGGCTCATGCCAGCGTTTCAGCGTATGTCTCTATCTTACAGCAGAGGTACTCGTGGCATGGATTGTATAAATGAACTTGTGAATATGTCCTTTCTTGTTATGTATGTCAGCAGATTAAACCTTCAACTGCTGCACGGCTGCCACAAACTCAGCTGTACATATCTAATAGACCACTTGGTTGTGTTTATTTAGATCCCTGCTGACCTTTTTCTGCTGATACTGCATATAAGTATATCTTAGTTGCAGTGGATTCATGCACACGTTTTCTCTGGGTTTGGCCACAAAGGAGTGCTGATGCTCGAACTGTCATCAAAGATTTGCATGTCTTTGTGGGAATTTTTGCATGTGGGACCTTCCATTCTGATCAGGGTCTAGCGTTCACCTATAAGGCGTACAAAGAAGCCATGGGGTCTTTGGGGGTGCAGGTGAAATTTTTGTCTCCATACTGGCCTGAGGGAAATTCTTTTATGGAGCGAATGAACTGTGACTTAAAGCAATATTTGACTGCTAGGGTTTTAGGTACTACGTACACTAAATAATCTTCCTAGAAGACCTCTGGGTGGGCAGACCCCATACAAAATGCTGTTTGGCATAAAAATGTTTGTCCCGGACCTTGATGGTCTAGACATGGCTGCGACAGCCGTACCCTTTGACGTAAATAATCATTCTGCTGTGTTACAGAACCTACAAGAGACTCGAGACAGTCTTGCAAAGGAACACTTGCCCTCCACATATGGAGCTGAAGCTGCTCTACAGATTCTGGTAGATTCCGGTAGTTAGTTGGCTACCAGAGTTGGTGACCTGGTCCGTGAGAAGGTGGAGAACAAGAAGGAGTTCAGCCCCTCGTATCATGCACCCAATCCAGTCCTTGGCATGCAGGGGACAAGAACAGTCATTTTACCACCACTTCATTGTCGCAAGGGAAACAGGTACGACTCCATTGACAATGTCAAACTACAACGAGTGGCCGATTCTTTTTAGTATGACTCCTGCTGTCTCTTGTCCAGCACTGCTGAGAAATTCTTTTTTGGCCTCGGCTGACACCAACAGGCCTGACCTTGCTATAGAGATGTCCACAGTCACTAATCCATTATTAAATCCGCCAGCTGGCGATCCACATGAAGATACTGAGTATACATATCCCACGGATGTGTCTTTGACTGGTGTGTAGGCAAGTCCAGCTGACCAGTCACATTTTTCCTTTGACTCTGACTCTATAACATCGAGTGTACCATTGAGGTTTTCTATTTTGGTTACTTGGTTTAAAAGAAATTTTTTGGTTCCACCTTGGACTTACATCTGGTTGGTTCTCATCTCCATTTTTTTGTTCTTGTCAATTGGATTTGTGATGGTATTTCTTTTCGTCTGGTAAATGGACACTATATAGGTGCTCGATATTTATCGTATGGGACGCCGTCTTTTTGACCTCAGGTATTGGATAGGAATTCCTGGATTTGTTTGGAGCCCCGCATTTATACTTCTAGTGGCCAGATACTTCGCCTGTTTTTGGATTTCAAAAGACTCGACAATAGATGACTTATTCTTGAATATTTATTCTTTGATACTTCGTTCTAATACGTACTTCCAGACGGTTTGTGGAAGAATTGTGAATACACACCATCTTTTGCTTGCGTGTAACTATTTGGATCCTCTGGATAATTTTTGTTCAGAGATTCATCGTTTTATGCAACCTCATATGGTGTTCATTTGTGACTAATGGTGTTAAGAGCTGGGAATCATCTATTTAGCTTCTTCTGGAACTATACGACATCGGCGTCTTATTGTGCCAGACTCTTTTCACATTTATTGTATACTTCTTTTCAGCCTTGAGAAAGTTTTAGTACTCATCTAGTACTTACGAAACACGTGTCGGCTGTTTTCTGTTTGATGAATTGAAGAATAAAAAAGAAAAAGAAGACTCTTAAATTACGAAGGATTGTGACTATTTTTTTTGTCCTGTATTACCTATTGATATCCAATATATCACCTAATGGTGACTATCAGATTGCATATTTGTATTATTGTTCTTTAGGATGGTGCACACCTTACCCAGTTCTTTTTTCTGGACACTATATAACTGAACGATCAAAAATCAGGTTAATTCATGAAACTTTGGCCCCACACTCCTCATCACACATCATGAAAAGAGACCAGACTTTTTTCAACATCACAGCCTAGCCCATGCTAGATGTTGTAAAATTTTGAGATGCTGTAAAATTTCAAATTCATGGACCCACAGAGGTGGTTAATGTTCCTAATGTACTCCGTGTTTCAATGGGGGATGTTTTGAAACAAAACATTTGTTCTGATGATTGGAATGTCCTAGCCATTGAAGCTCTCTTTTCTGATTTGAAATATTATGCTGCCTTTCATGCTGAGGATTTATATTTAGACTCCGCAAACTACGCCGACTTTTTCTGTTACCAACACTATGGCCATCACTTTCTGCATAAGACTAATACATTTAGAAATGTGGTTAATTACATCCAATGGGAACATTGTCCTACTCCCATAGAAGGCAGCTCAAATACCCTTTTGAATAAATTCACATATTTTACTGACTTTGATCAGTCTAACCCGAGTTCATTTTATTTTAAATTAAATTGCAAATCGAATTCGAAAGTGAGACTTCCTCACTCAAAATTGTTGTATTCCAAATCATTTATGGATCAGTTAGCTGTTGGTGGCTGCAAGCTATGGAAAGACACCATAGATCTCAAATCTGTTTGGGGTTCTATACCCTGGCAAGTGCAGGGCACTGAAGCTTTACACCGAGCATGTCTTATTCTTGGCCACATGTTGTTTTTAAATAATACGATCTCACAAACAACTTGTGTTAGTTTGGCCACTTCAAAACACATGAATACCCCTAAAATTCCTAATCTGCATGCTTACCCTAATTGGAACAATCATACTGATAGGTCCCTTGATGAATTACAATCTTTAATTTCAAATTTCTCCTTTAACATTTCGTCCCTGGATCCTGAGGGTTGGCTGTTGTGGCCAACAAGTTCTGATTCTTGTCAACATGGCTTTCTGGGTTTAGCCCTGGCCTTACACAGGAAAGAACGGATCCCTGTTTTGAAACTTCCCATTCAGTTACCACCTATTCAGTGGGAAAATGATGTCAAAATTGGCTGAAACATTCTACCCTTTCGTCTGTTAAACATCATTTATCTTTGTTGACCGACAATGTTGATTTAACTGATTTTGTTAAGGGTCCTGTGAGTGGAAGATCTATAAGATATATATAGGTGCTATTTACTATGAAGTTTGGAAACTGCCTCAGGTTGAGGCTGCTTTCAAGCTAATTTGGAAAAAGTGCTTGCTGTCCTTGATAATAGCATTAACACACTCTCTTCCAGGATTTACACCTTGGATAATATTGTTTCATCTGTTGTGGATATTGGGCAAGATGATGTTTCTGTTTTGTTCCATGGTCAAAATCAATTGTGGTCCATCACGCAGTTTGCATGGACCTTCCAAACTCTTGTAGTGTAGCTCCTATCATCCCAATAGGCTCTGCGCATTGGAATAATACCTACAGCAGTAAAGGCCTAGACCAGACGTTAACTAGGTCTACTGCTGTCGATACTAGACTTAAAGTTTTGGGTTTGCCAGCTTAGCTCAGAGTTCACTAGAAACTTTCTCGAATGTTCAAGGAGGACTTAACTTCCCTGATTAGACAAGAAGGGATTTGGTTTCTGACAACCATAGAACATGACAACTTTGCTCTCCCCTAATCAAGAGTATATCTCGAGAGTCGTGTGAACAAAAGGCAATTTATTTTACTCAGTCAGTACGTGCATTCTTAGTCTCATCAGAATGTAGAGAAAAGGAAGAGACGGGCGTGTTCAATAAAAAGGTGTTATTTATTGATCAGTCTCTTTTCTCATACAAGAGAAATGGATCGATATTATTGCAATACTTATAGCTAAGTAAAGTGCATACATTAAAAGCAGAAGTATAAAATAATACTGTAAAAACATTGATATGGTTTCTAAGCCATAAGATGTTTTAAAATGAATAAAATATATTACATACACATATACATTTGACTAAACGTACTCAACTGGTGTTTCTAGATACGCCTACCCCGTGTACCTGACCTAAGTCTAATACGTGGGCGGGAATAGAAAGTTACAGTTTAAGTTAAGTTTGTTTTTGCCAAGTGAATAACTAAAGAATTCTCTGTGAGGGGTTATTCAGTTCTGTACCTGGAAGTTAGGATGAATGAGGGATGGTATCTCTCTCTCTGGTCTCGATATTCCAGGCGGCCTGCGAGGGCTACCCAGAAGCGCCGGTGCTGGATTTCTCGGCAGGAGAAAGCAGCGCGTCTCTCAGCGCATCAGGAAGGCGGGGCTGCGCCAGCGGGGTCTGCTCTGCTCTTCGCTTCGGCAAGTATGGCTGCTCCGTCTCGTCACCACGCGTGTGTTTGCATAGGGCAAGATCGGTAATATTTATACCTTTAAGGTGCCGAGATTGACGTAAGGATGGACATAGATACGTCAATAAGGATGTCATACGACTTGCTCGTTAGCACATTCTTTTACTGAAGTTCTCGGTGAAATCAAAACAATGGCCGCAGGGTTTTGCCCAGGTTGTCATAGGTTTGATTTGTTATGAGAACTCCGTATGCCTTATCAGGGGCTGGAGGAATATCGCTTGTCTAATTAGATCGCAAGCGTTATGACCTAATCAGATAACACGTTCCTGTGCCGTAGTGTGACTGCGTCAGATAACGGTATCTGCATCATGGGGATTTTCTGCCTCATGGGCTGATTACTAGTTAACTTGTTAGTTTGCTAACCAGAATAGGGTCAGGAATAGGGGGATCAATTCAGAACCTATAGGAATACATCACACCCACTCCACGCTAACTATGGTCATATTTACTAATCTATGCATAGTATAACATAGTACAACATACTATAGAGTATAGTGTATACCTTACCACCCCAAAATACATAAATGCATTTTGAAATTTTTCAAATATACGGAAAAATTGCAGTCATATGTATTGTATGCACTCAAGCTGTAGAATAATGCCAAAGTAATCGCATTTGTATACATTATTGCTTTTTTGGTATATGAGAATTACACATGAAATGGCTCTTAAATACAGAAAAAAAGTTTGAGACCATTCCATCACAGAATAAAATATTTATGAACATACCAGCGGGCAGCTAATGTCTATAAGCTATCTAAAATTTAGAAACCTTAGTTCTCTAAGAATAGTTCTTACTTTAAGCAGAAGATAGTGTCCCGAAAAATATTCAAAAATATTTGGGGCTGCTGGAAAAATTGCTGTCCGTGAACTGGAGGGAAAATTGTTCATGTGACTTTATTTTTAAAGTTGAAGGCCGAATTCAGGGAACGCCGTGTGCAAGCTTGCTCAAAAGTCTCTATTTCTGTTCCGGAGAGAACATCATATCATTTAGGCTCTCGAAAAAGCTGTCAACAGCTTCCTGGGAATGTTCCACTAACTCGGAAATAGGTGTAATCATGCATTCTTGCGCATGATTGTCTCCATTGACATTCTGATTTGCATTACTGACAGAAGGTCGTACCTGTTCGATGCTGCTTTCATCTTGAACTTCACTACCCATCAATCGTAGTGGTGAAGCTTCCACGAATGCCGTCATCAGGATTGGTAGCCTTTGAGGGCAGCACAAAGCGTGAACCTTGATCGGGCTCAACAATGTTTCTGCATCCATTGGCGCATCCGATTGTAGCGTCAGACAGGTGTCTAACACGCATTCTTCTCCGCATAGCAGACACCTCAATACAGGTAAAACACATCTTTGCCACATTGGTCGAAATGATAGAAACCAAGTCATGTTCAGGTCTCTAAGCCGGGAGAGTCCCAGGATTTTTGATATCCGGTCCCGGTATCCAATGGCTAGGATTGTTTCTTCCCTTGTCGCAAGAGTTTTGTCTGTGACATGGGTTGCCATAACGAAAAATAAGGACTAAGAATAGGATTCCTGCAATTAGTCCCAAGATCAGGGGAAGTCCGCCAAAAATCGAATGGACGAAATCTGGAAAAATACCCAGTATGGCTTTGAATGGTGTTAATGCCATCGAAAATACTGTCTTAAATACCTTTGAGACCCCATTGGTATCAGAAATATTTAAGATTTCAATCAGGATTTCCGCGAAATGTACGGGGGAATTAGTTGATAATAATGTATGTATCTCTGCAGTCGTCCTTGCGACTTGTAGATTATACGTTTCTTTTGATGACGAGAGCCTGGTAGGCGTCTGAAGGAGCACTGTTTTCATTCTGCTTAAAGTATCTATTCGAATAGAAGTAGTTTTCAAATCGGGTCATGCCCTTGCCTCCCTGTCTGGGAAGGAGCTGGGGAACAATGAGCGTCCACAGCACTTGACCGTCGCAGTCGTAGTTACTAGATAAGGAGTCCCGGGCATAAGACTACAACATCTGCGGTCTACAATTAGAATGTAACTCCCAATATAGAGTCTTTGAAAGAATGGTTCTATTTCTGTTGCAGGTGCGCCTTGCTGGTGACATGAAAGGTTGTATGAATTCCCTTCACAGGCTCCATGCAAACTAATTCCGTTACACAGAAGCGTGCCGCTTAGTGACGTCGCACAATTGTTGCCACTAAGAAACACTTTCTGTCCTTTATTACTGACACATGCATGTGAATAGGGCAGGTTCCAAGTTGTTTTAAGGTACCCTTTTCCCAATTTCTCGTACATGCCAGCCTGTATATATTTTTGGCAGTATTGAAACCTGAAGGTTGAGATTGGAATATTTATTATCCCATGTATTATCCATTCACTGACAGGTCGTTCTGACATTGTCACTGGTAATCTTTCGAGTTTCTCAATGCTCAGGATTGTATAATCAGCACCCTTTTGTGCCATACTGATTTGTCTATCAGTAAGGTTAAAGATTTGGAATAGTGACGTTGTGTTGATTAAACGCCAAGGCACATAGCCTGAACGCAGATTTTGTAACGTCCAGCCAAGCTGTACAATAGAACGCAATTGTGACTGACCGTGTTGTAATAACAGTAAGTCCTGCGATAATATGTCGATTGCTGAAGACACAATGCTGTCCAAAGAAAAAATTCTGGAGGACAGAGTCATTAACCAATTGTCCACTACAGAAAGTGATTTTTCCAAATTAATACGGTCAATTTCCCGTATTCTCTCTGCTGTTTCAATTTGAGTAACCTTCCAGGCCTCATTGTATGCTGCATATACAGAGGCTGCTATGAAACGTTTTTGACGCTGTTTGCGTGGTCCCATTATGAAATCACGCAAGTCAGCACCATCAGTAAGTAAAGTTAGGTGTTGCTTAATTTCTGCCAGTGTGGAAGTTTGTAGCCATTGAAGGCATAATTTGCCCACACTGTAGGTTGTTATTATCCCTGGGTGATGTCTTTGAGGATATCTAGGGTCTGGCCTGGTCATTTTGAACCCCTGTGTTTTGTTCAGGAATCTGTCTTGACAGTTATTAGTATCTGTGGGCCAGATCAACCATTGTTTCCAATCAGGATGTGTTCTGTTTTGGTTTAATATATGGTTTACGTCTATCTCTTCATCTGTAGAAGTGTTGCTAAACATTATTGGCTTTGGAATAGACGGTTTATTTAAATCTTTGATTTTGGCTAGGCCAAGACAGGTGGTTTGTTGAACAGTGTCATTTAAAAATATCATTTGTTCTGGGATCATGCAGGCTCTAAACAAAGCTTCTATACCCTGTACTTGCCAATCTTTTGTACCCCAAACACTTTTCAATTCAACATTTTTGTCCCAATAATCAAATCCAAAAGTATTCATTTGTTCAAAAAATGAGTCTGAATATATCAATTTTGTGTTTGTTATCATGGTCTTGGTCCCTGTTTTGTTTGACAATTTAAAATAAAATGTTTCAGCATTACTTATGTTAAAACCTGAAAAGTATGAATATTTGTCGTAAACGGTTCTTGAGCTCCCTTTTGGAGGTGTTGCACAATGTTCCCATTGATTATAATTTAAAAAATTTCTAGGTTGTGCAGATTTATGTAGAAAATGGTTGCCATAGTGGTTATAACAGTACATACTGTCATAATTTGTAGAACCCTGCAAATAATCATGTTTGGTAAATTTAGCAGACATTACTAAGTCAGACATCATATTATTAATGCTTTCGAAGTCCCAATCATCAGTAAATGAGTTTTGTTTTACAAAGTCACTCAAGGAGATCTTAATTTGGTGTGGATATTTCAGGATCTCGACCGGACCATAAATTTCATAGTCAGTGTTGTCCCAGGCTACCCCACCAGGTATCGGATTGGCTGTGAAGTTGGCTGAAGAAAGTTCTCTTTTCTCGATGTGTGAAGATGTGTGTGGTTTGAGGATCAAGTTGATTTTCTGACTTGCTGTGTCCATTTTAGCATATTTTCCCTCAATGAAGCGTCCCAAAGTTAGTACCATGATGAGCCAAAGTATGAGGATAAATGCACCAAAACCCACCCAAAATTCAATCCATGGAGAAATCAGATATGTTTCTTTCAGTTGTTTCAAAAGTTCCTTAGCTTTATCTTTAAAGGTTTTTGATGATGGCTGTGTCTTTGATTCACTGAGGCCTTCAGAGGAATCATCGAAGTTTATGAAGTAGCCGGATGCAGTTCTGTCAATTGTTGCAATTGGTTCAGGATTTCTCTTTCTTGCATTTTCGCTTGGTACTTCATTATAGATTGGTGTGTCTCTGCTAAATGTTTTTATTTGGGTTTTCAGAGGTCTGAGTTCTATTGCATTGTTGCATAGTCCTTGTTGTTCTTCTGTAGGCGTTTCGAATGTGATGAGCCTCTTCGTTAGGACCTCTGTACTGGTAGCAAACCTTGGTGTTCTGCTACTTATTGGGAGTCCACTTGGCCTACTGTTTGTTATCGGCCACATGATTGTGGTTTTACCAGGTCGATGGATACAACTCGGTTCTCCTTTTTACCAGCAAGTGGCGGTAGTACTACTGATCTTGTCCCGTTGACAGACAAGACAGGAACTGCTTTTCTGTAAGAAGGCCCAAATTCCTTCTTTACCGCGATCTTCTCCCTGACTAGATCCCCGACTTTTGGAATCCAGACAGGTCTTGCTGGGACAGGTGGTGGTTCTTTAGTGGTTGTTGGCTGTTGTTTCAACTTTATGTTGCTCAGGTCTTTTCTTGTTTTGTTTAAGTCCTGCAAAATAGCCAAACGGTCTTTGATATCAAAGCTTTTTTCTTTCACCACTGAAGTCTGACTATCAATGTCAGAGATCATCATCCTAGTTCCAAATAATAATTCGTACGCACTGAATCCCTTCAGAGAATTTCTTGGCAAGTTATTGAGACTACGTTGGACACTTATTAGATGTTTGACCCACCCAGCTCCCGAACCTAATACCTTTGCCGTTATAGATTGCTTTATGTCACGGTTTTTTCTTTCAACAATTCCGTTCCCCTCAGGGTGAAATGGACAAGAATACCGCAATGCCACGCCCATGCTGACCATGGCCTCCTTATAAGCTCTAGAGCTAAAAGCAGGACCGAATGCAGCATGCCAATTGCGTATGTGCCGATAAAGACTCGCAAATCTTTTATAACAGTTCTGGCGTCAGCCGTTCGCTGGGGCCACATCCATATGAATCTCGTGCATGAATCCACTGCGACCAAGATATATTTATAGTTACCGTCCCTTTGTAAGGGACCGCAGTGATCTAGATAAACACAGGCTAATGGTTTATCCGAGATTAGAAGGGGTGTCTGAGCTGGACGTCTCACCGTTGATACTTTCATTTTTTGACATATTTCACATTCTAGAACATAGTTCCTTGTTTGTCTTCTCATTTGTGGCCACCAGTATCTCTGTTTTAATAATGATACTGTGGCTGAGACGCCAGCATGGATAGAAGCAAGCCCTTCGTGTGCCGCTATTATTAGTCCTAACCTATGTTCCATGTTTGGAATTGCCCTATCCCCCACTCCAGGGATTCGAGCAAAAGGAACATTGTTTGCATCGGTTATGTATGAGTATTTTACTGGAAAGCCTTTCGGGAGTGTTTCTATCGAATCCTTTTCTGAAGCGCTGACAGCTTGTAATATTTCGCTGTCTATTTTTGTTTTTGACCGGGTGATGGCAGCTACGGAAGCCGTTTGCACAGCTGCCTTCGCGGCCTCATCAGCCAATGAATTCCCTGCAACGTGAACGCCATCACGTTGATGACTCAGCGTATGGATCACGTGAGTCTTTGGTAGTTCTTTTTGTAAAAGAACTACTTGTTCCCAGAGCATTTTATGCTTGATTGTGCCACCTTTCGCATCCTTGAAACCATTCTGAAGCCAGATCTGCAAGTATTCATTGTAAGACTGAACGCAATAATACGAATTGCACACTATGAGTGTGGGGAATTCTCGATCGGTATTTTCAAGCGCCATCTTGAACGCCAGTAGTTCAGCTCGCTGAGCTGTACAATCTCCTAAAGATTGTGTTTTAGTGATTGCTGGTTTAAATTTTCCTTCGTGCCAGCGACCTTTAACGATCGCGCACGCAGCACTGTAAGCTTGCTTACCCCCCACTGCGGGTTGTGCTGATCCGTCTGTATATATTATACAGCCGTAGTGGTCTAGAGGCAGAATTTCGGTTGGCGGAGGACATTCAAATTCATATTGGAGAAATTCTTGTGTTTTTAAGTAAGGATCAAATTCGTACGCCACGTCTGTTGCAGCAAGAGAATTAGCCCATTGTATCCATCTCGGATGGAGTGCTTTAGCATTTGGAATGCTTGCCTTTGTTACCGCCTCTAGGGCTGGTATTGGTGTCACGATTATTATTCGTTTACCTTGTGCCAGGGCTCGTTCTTTTGCTATAGCTGTCTGTGTTGCCGTAAGAATTTTTTCCGTTGGGCTAAATTTCATTTCAGCCTTAGTGTACAAGTGTGATTTGAATGCAATTGGTACCTTTTCTCCCTCATTAGAGGTCAGGTATGTGAATCCGCATCTTCCTGGGATGACTCGAATCACAAGATTGCGTGTGTTATCACGTGTTTCTAATTTTGTTTTAATTAGCATGTCTGTTTGTAAGGATCTCAAAATTTCTGTGTGTATTTGAGTCCAATTGGATCTTTTAAAATCTGGTTTTATCAGATCATAAAGGGGTTTGACCCTTTCTGCGTAATTTGCAATGTATGTTCTTCCGAAATTTAGGAAGCCTAGAATTGACTGTAAGTTTTTTAGTGTTCTAGGTGCTTGGAGTACGGCACATTTCTCTAGGAAATTGTCAGCCAGGCTTTTGCCTTCACTTGATAATTCATATCCTAAGAATAGGACTGTCAGATGGGCAATTCTGGATTTTTTAAAGTTGAATTTGTAACCCTCTGCTGCGAACCCAAGTATTATGGTGTTCACTCTTTTCAAGTGAGTCTCCAAGTCATCATCTGTTAAGTAAATGTCATCGACATAAGATAATGCTTCATCATCATATAGTTGTAGTAATTCTGTTACTCTCGCTGAGAATACTCCCGGGCTGTTCTTGTACCCCTGGGCTAACCGACAGAATTGTTTTCGAGTGCCATTTATTGAGAATGCAGTTAAATATCTGCTCTCTGGTGCTATGTTTTGACAAAAGAATCCATTAGAGATGTCTAATGTTGTTTTGTATTTTTTGCGCACTATGTTATTCATTAGTGCAGCACTGTGTGAGTTTTGCACTGCAAAAGTTTTGCAACATGTGTTAAGGTGTCGGTAATCCAAAACTAGACGATATGAATTGTCTGGTTTGGAGACCGGAAACAAAGGGTTGTTCATTTGTGAGGTGCAAGTTTCAATCACCCCCTGGTATTCTAGCTGATCTAGTATTTCATTTACCTGTTTTTTAGCTTCTTGCTTTATTGGGTACTGCCTTTGTGCAGTTGGTTGTGATTTTAACTGGATTTTGTGAGGAGGAGAGTCCTCATCCCATCCCACGTGATTTTTATATAAAGCAGGAGCTAGAGCCACTGCCCATTTTCTGGCAAGTGTGTATTTTTTATGAATTGGAATTTGATTTGAGAAGGCAGGCATAATTACTTCTTCGCCATGAGGGCAATCCCTGACAAACTCTGGTGGCCAGTCTTTTTCAGCTAGAAGGATGTCATAGCCCTTGGAGAGATTATCCCAAAATAGTCCCCTTATTTTTCTAGTCTTATCCCCCTCTATACGCAACGTTATTTCGTATATTTTGTGAGGTTTGCTAATTCTGGTGTCCGCAGTTTCCACTTGAACATATTCATTCGTGTCCACTGTCTCCAGATGATTCATAAGGACTTTGCGAGCTATGCTCACTTCTGCTGCACTGTCTAGCATTGTCTGAGCCCACTCTCCGTTTTTCAGTTGTGTCCTCAGTATTCTCGGCATTGTTAACTACCTTGATACTGGCTACCTTCTTTTTTGGAAATTGTAATTTCTTTTTTAGCTGAGCAGGTTCCTTGTCTTTGGACTTGGCGTGCTCTTCTCTTTGTTCTGATCGTCCTCTTCTTTCCGATTTCTGCGAGGAAGTCTGAAAAGATTGAGAGGGACGTGTATCAATGTCTTGATATCTATCAGTCTTTTTTATATTATCCCTATTTCTAAGGTTATATCTATTCCCAGAGGGGTCACTCTGGGGTGACCTGTGTCTTTGGTTCGGAGATTTTTCTCTTCGCCTAGGAGACCTTCCTCTG
The DNA here is from genome assembly GCF_964261635.1 of Lissotriton helveticus. Lineage (NCBI taxonomy): Eukaryota > Metazoa > Chordata > Amphibia > Caudata > Salamandridae > Lissotriton > Lissotriton helveticus. The sequence continues at coordinate 3,040,302 of NW_027611714.1, forward strand.
GACTGGAATTTCTTTTCTTTAGGATTGGATTGTTTATTTCCATCCCAGTTCTTTTTTGGTGATGTAGATTTATTATTAAAAAATAATTTTTCTGGACTTTCAATCAGTTGCGGTTTTACTGGTATTCCACCTAAACTATCTCTACCTAGTTCCTCATAGGATTTTTCTATGATTCTGGCAATTTCAGCTGGTTGGTCTGCTATATCTGTCTCTTTTAACCTCTGGCGGATCGCCACGTTTGCTGCTTCACCTTTTATGTTGGCTAATAATATAGCCGAGACCTGCTTGAAGTCTTTCAGTAATTTCATACCAAGAGTTAAAGCGGGTTCCGGACCATATTCGTCTTGAATTTGTTTTAGCACATCTGGTATCACCGAAATGGATGGAACACCGTGCGTTTTTGGGTAGATGGAAGCAAAGACTGTACCCCAAGTGTCACAGTCCTCAATGTGTGGTGCGATTCCCATTGGAAGACAGATAGTCAGAATCCTGTGCTTTTCTAGCGGGGTGGTGTCTGGAAACACCGCCTCTATTTGGGTTATTTTCTGTGCCAACCAGAATGGTATTTGTTCCCGTTTAGCCGGTACTTTACCTAGGCAGGATTGGATGTTCTGTGGTGTAATTTTATTTGTGTTCCCCTGGTGAGGGGTCAGCTGTGGAAGTTTAATCGCTGGCTGAATTGTTGAAGTCCGCATCACATACTGAACTAATTGTCTATGAATTTTTATTAATTGTTTTAGCTGTGTTAACAGCTCTGCTGCAGACATCCCTTCGATGTCTGGGTGTGGTGTGTATCCGGCTAGGACCGGCCACGTTGCTCCTGGTCTACCTAAAGGACCGAGCCTGGTGATGTGATTATTATGTTTTAGGGCGCCATCAAATAAGAGCAAATGCTCTTGAAATTTGAGTGGTACTTCCACCTCCTCGAAAGGAGTGTACTCATTAGGAGGTTCCTCTATTTTGTAATAGTGGAAGTACTTTGTTACAGCATTTGCTGCTGGAAAATGTATCCATGAATAATATACCTCTGTCTGCCGATATTCGTGTGCCTCAATTACGAATATGACTGTGCCACCTCTAGGTGTCAGTCCATTTTCTATAAGTTTTAGAGTTATAGATCTCCTTTTGATGACCGGGATGAGTATTATATCCTCGTCTGCTGCTTGCATGGTAGCATCAGCTGCTGCGAGTTCAATTGCTAATCTAACTGCCTCTCTTTCATCCTCATTGTCTGACATTTTATTGTCCAAAAGGTTATTTTGTTTGTTTGCAGATCAGGTTTCTTATGGAACAAAGATTAGATGCACAATATTTTGGAACTGTTTTTATCCTTCAACGTTGACTTGTACCAAGAACCATACATAGGAGTTCCCTCCTGCGAGGTCTGGCGGATATAACCTTTCACCCACTCCAGACGTCTTTGGAGTATTGTGGAAAAAGGGGTCTGAGTGAGAAAGCACGACTGAGTTACTCTAAATGTCTTACGTTAGTTTTATCGCCCTTTCCAAACACGTTGGGCGCCATGTAATGTAGCTCCTATCATCCCAATAGGCTCGGCGCATTGGAATAATACCTACAGCAGTAAAGGCCTAGACCAGACGTTAACTAGGTCTACTACTGTCGATACTAGACTTAAAGTTTTGGGTTTGCCAGCTTAGCTCAGAGTTCACTAGAAACTTTCTCGAATGTTCAAGGAGGACTTAACTTCCCTGATTAGACAAGAAGGGATTTAGTTTCTGACAGCCATAGAACATGACAACTTTGCTCTCCCCTAATCAAGAGTATATCTCGAGAGTCGTGTGAACAAAAGGCAATTTATTTTACTCTTAGTCTCATCAGAATGTAGAGAAAAGGAAGAGACGGGCGTGTTCAATAAAAAGGTGTTATTTATTGATCAGTCTCTTTTCTCATACAAGAGAAATGGATCGATATTATTGCAATACTTATAGCTAAGTAAAGTGCATACATTAAAAGCAGAAGTATAAAATAATACTGTAAAAACATTGATATGGTTTCTAAGCCATAAGATGTTTTAAAATGAATAAAATATATTACATACACATATACATTTGACTAAACGTACTCAACTGGTGTTTCTAGATACGCCTACCCCGTGTACCTGACCTAAGTCTAATACGTGGGCGGGAATAGAAAGTTACAGTTTAAGTTAAGTTTGTTTTTGCCAAGTGAATAACTAAAGAATTCTCTGTGAGGGGTTATTCAGTTCTGTACCTGGAAGTTAGGATGAATGAGGGATGGTATCTCTCTCTCTGGTCTCGATATTCCAGGCGGCCTGCGAGGGCTACCCAGAAGCGCCGGTGCTGGATTTCTCGGCAGGAGAAAGCAGCGCGTCTCTCAGCGCGTCAGGAAGGCGGGGCTGCGCCAGCGGGGTCTGCTCTGCTCTTCGCTTCGGCAAGTATGGCTGCTCCGTCTCGTCACCACGCGTGTGTTTGCATAGGGCAAGATCGGTAATATTTATACCTTTAAGGTGCCGAGATTGACGTAAGGATGGACATAGATACGTCAATAAGGATGTCATACGACTTGCTCGTTAGCACATTCTTTTACTGAAGTTCTCGGTGAAATCAAAACAATGGCCGCAGGGTTTTGCCCAGGTTGTCATAGGTTTGATTTGTTATGAGAACTCCGTATGCCTTATCAGGGGCTGGAGGAATATCGCTTGTCTAATTAGATCGCAAGCGTTATGACCTAATCAGATAACACGTTCCTGTGCCGTAGTGTGACTGCGTCAGATAACGGTATCTGCATCATGGGGATTTTCTGCCTCATGGGCTGATTACTAGTTAACTTGTTAGTTTGCTAACCAGAATAGGGTCAGGAATAGGGGGATCGATTCAGAACCTATAGGAATACATCACACTCTAAAATCTGGGAAAGTTCCTTGGGACTACATTAATATTTAGTCAGTGTTTTTACCGTTTAATTTAACGGAAAAACAACAGTTCATGTCCATGAAGGATGCGTCATATTCTCTATTGCATATAAAAAAATTAGAACTATTACCATTTTCTGTAGCCAAATCTAATTCAGCTGTGTGGCTCATCCATGGTTTAATAACATTGCCTTTTCCTCTGTTTAAGTTTAGTTCATGTATGAAACAATGTAAGAAATGGGGTAACCAATTCTACAGGGGGGAGCATGGAGCAGAGTGGGCAGGCCAAACTCCTGAGGACATGTGTGAAATATCCACGCAGTACCGACAGACGACACACCAGGCACACCACAAAAGAGACACGACACTGGGTTGGAAGTAAAAGAATACGTTTCGTATTATCTCCAACCTGCAAAGGTAAAACACAATAATATTAGTAATCACACTGGGGCGCCAACTTGCGCCAGAGCAAAGTATACCAACGGGATTATATACAAGGAAAAATGGGAGAAGTAAGAAAAAGGGTTAAGGAAGTCCATTAGTGTCCAGCTGAAATAAAAAATATATCATTGGCATGAAACACAGGGTCAATATTGCAGGGCAAACACAGGCATTAATCCTCGGCAGCAGGCATTAAGCTTAACATAACACATTAGGTATGACGACCCAGCAGACCTTGCACCAGCATCCCCTGCGAAAAGAACCTCACGCACCTAGCATCAACACCTGGCATAGGGCGGAGCAGGCCTAAATTATGGGGCAGGAAACACATCTACCAGGGGGCATGAAACCTTTAGCAATATTCAGCATACAATAAACATTAGGCGCAAGTGTGCATCATGCCTGAACAGGTAACATGAAAACACTAGGCCCGGAACCTGTATGGCCTGTAATCCCCTCTTCCCCTTCCTTTAGCTTGGGGGGCCTCACAAAATCAACAAGAGTAAACCGGGCCCAACTACAGTTCTCCCGGGGAGTGGCGGCCATGAAAAGCAACAGCGCTATTCAGGATTGGGTACCAGGGCTACAGGTGAGCCAGTAGCGCTTCAAAGGGGCACAGCGCTTCCACAATAAACAATTCTCCGGGGCCCCACAGCACTTCCAGGCGGCACAGCGCTTTGGGGGCTTAGTCCTCCGGATACAGCGCTTAGAGTACACAGCAGCACTCACAGCGCTTGGGCCAGCAGCAGTTCCCAGGGCAATACAGTGCTTAACACACAGCTTCAAGATTGTGGCGCTTAGGGGGCAGACAGCTTCTCAAGCCCCAGCGATTGGAGGCTCAATGCTTCTTGCAGTCCCAGGCAGTATAGCGCTTGACAGGGGCACAACAGACAGACACTCTCCCGGCCACAACTCCCTAAGGGCACAATCTTCCTCATACAGCGCTGTAGGATCATGCAACACAGTGCTTAGCAGGTACAGCGCTTCCAGATTGTAGCGCTTAGCAGGCAATCAGCAGGTCAGTCTTGGTCACAGCGCTCTGGGGACACAAGAAGTTAGTCCATTGTTTTATCTCCATGAGTATGTAAAGGAGATAATTAATGAAGAATGGATGTCTGGTAAATGTTATTCACTTGTAACTGAAAGCAGTGCATTAACAAAAAAGTGAAAAAAGTGAGTGTGTTGAACATAAGATTGGATGATGCATGCAATGTAACTTTATTCTGGAGTCATGCACCTCCAACGTTAAAAACAATAGAGTGCAAAAAAGTCAGATGGTTCAAACAAATAACTTCTGACTGTGAAGTAGACCAAATGATGTACTGGGTGACACGGAACGAGTAACTGATGGACATTTTTCACAATGGTTAATTGTCCAGTCGTTTGTCTTCTATTCAAAACTTTTGCTAGCAGACACATAGCCAGCCCTACACACATGTAGTCTTGATCATATTGGTAGACCCACAGTTATCCGTTGTTTTTCACAGTCTTCTCAGGGGGGTTATAACTGTGCTTTGGTCTTAAAACTTCCCTTGAACCCTTAACTAATTGTATGTATGTTGTAGATCCATTTTAAATGCGACATTTCACCAGGGTGCATTTTTACAATGGGGGAAAATAAGTGCACACCATTGCATTACAACTACTAGCCATCTCACACCACACATGGCCTATATAACTTTCTACCATGGAGGAGCCATCCTAAATTAGGGGGTGAAAGGCGAAGATTTTTGGGGGGAAATGGACCAAGTCCAACAGGCTCTGTGTAAAGGCATTCTTATGACGAGTCCGTTAAAAGGTAGGGACGGTTAGTCACCATGGGTGTTGATGGGATTTGTGTGGAAAACTGAGGGATGGAGGAAACTCTCTGGAGGCTCTAGTAATGCGGAAAGTTTACTGCTTGAACCTCCCACTTTCAAGAAGGAAAGATTGATGGCCCAATCCTTTTCAGGCAACGCAGTGAGAATCTGGAACTCACTTCCGCCTCAGCTCCGGACCACCACCTCCCCCCAGGCCTTCAAAACGGACCTCAAAGTTCTCATCCTTCAAAGACACTTCCAAATTTAATTCACGCCCTCTCTATTATCTGAAGGAAAACCTTCCATTATAGAAAACTCTACTCTTCATGACTATGGAAGTGCCTTCCCAGTATGTTCTTGTGGTTTGAGTGTCTGCCATTTATTGCAGTATTAGCCTTCTACCTGTGTTTGGTACCCTTTTGTAACATGCACACGTCCCTTTTTTCTGGTAACACACTGTTTGCTACCTCTTACATTTTGTTTGCTTTAGATACTTGCACAAGTGCCACCAATGCTTACGTAATGTTTGTTCTTGTGTTGAAGTGTCTGACATTTATTGCAGTATTATACCTCTATATGTACTGTGTACGCTTTTGTAACTTGCACACCTGTCTCTTTTTCCTCCTGTAATGTACCGTTTGCTACCTCTTGTATTTTGTTTGCTCACAATTGTCACTTTTGCCTCATGTAACTTAACGTTTGCTTTTGTAATTTGTTCACTTTTCTCCTCATGTATCATTACTGTTCCTATTGTGAAGCGCTCCGACACCTTCGGGTAAAGTCTGCGCTATAAAAAAAATAAAAAAATAATAAAAGCATCACTGTCACTACGGTGGTGATGAGAAGTCAGTTGTTATTCAGGATGCGATTGCAGTCACAACCACCTCCACTGTTTCTTTTGTGTTGTTTTGTGGCAACAATTTTAGCTGGGATGGTGATGGGAGTGTAAAAAGACACGCGTGATGATTTGTATGCGAGAGGCCTGGGCATGAATGACTTTGCGTGGTTGTGTGTGGCACTAAATAGGCAACTGTGTGCAAGAAAGCTTGTGTACAAATTACTAGAGTTTGCATGGTACACATTACGTGTGTGTTACTGTGCCTGAAGTGCAAGGGCAGTTGGATTTTGGTGTTCTGCACACATGCAAGGAAGGGGGCAGAGGGGGTGCTGAAAATGACAGAATGCTGGCTTTGCGCTGCCTTTGTCTCGGTCTGCTTCGTACAGCCCTGTGCCGTGAATGCTTCAGTACCGGCAGCAAGCTCCTGCTCACCTCTCCCATCCTACGCTTTGTATGGCTTATATAACACTGTTATTTATTGTTGAAACATCAAGTTACCATTTGATGAGATTAGGAACGGGAATGAATGCCTTGCACGGAGGCAACTTCAGGACCGTAACAATAAACAAAATAAGTAGAAACGGGCGCCCTGCTGAAACATGAAGCGCGGCGCCCATGTGGAGAAAAGTAATACGGGTGTGGATACAAAAGCTGAAGTCCCCAAAGGAGCATATATACAACTACAGCGTAACAAAACTGTAGTTGGCCGGTGCTCCTGAGAGAAAACCGCAAGTGATGTTACAGGAGTGCCAACCAATCAGAAGCCATCAAAGAAGAGTGATGGAGGAGTAAACCAATGGCAATCAGCCAGGTGGGATCACACTCCTTGTGATGATTACAGCAGGTCTTGCAGACAGTGCATGTGCTGATGCTCAACCTATAAAATATTTAAGGGACAGAGTGGGCAAACCCAAAAGGAACCCCCTATACAAGCTGGCCACAACATTGACAACATGCCTTGGCAGCCGTTACAGGACTCTTGGACATGGAGCCAATTGAAATGAAAAGATGGCAACAGTTGCAATATAAATTATTTGTGGATGGTACCACACTCATTTTAGGAATGGTCTGTTTTAAGGTCATTTTACCCTGTGAAATTAAAGGATACTAACTGTTACAATATAAATCATTTGTTGTCTGTTCTAAGGTGTTCTAAGCTGATTTTACCCTGTGAAAAATGCTACCCTCAACTGAGATTTCATAAATCATATTTAAGAGAAAACAGTTTTCTCATGATTTTCTCAGAGGGGTTATGGAAGGTGCTCCAAAAGCTAAAATGAGGGCATGTTTCCTGTAAGTCCTCACTGTCATTCTCAGCCATGTGAGAATAAAGTCTGAAATTCTCAGTAAATCATGTATTTCCAGCAGGAGCAGCGAATGTCAGCTGATATACAGTGTTCTACTGCAGCCTCCCAGAGTGTTCTAAAGAACAACTCGAGCGCTAACAGTGTTCCTTATGACAAAACTATAGCACCATCTTGATTGAAACAAACTGATAAACCTGAAAACATTTCATTTAAAAAGGAACAAAAAGAGGCAGTTCATTTTGTCGTAGAAGTGATGGTTAGTGCTGTAGAAATCAAAATTAGAAAACCTTTTAAATGAGTTCTCAAATATCTTCTTCTATTTCATTAAAACGTTTTGGCATGCAGACTGAAGCAAGCACTTTCAACCCCAGCAGCAGACTGCCTGGTGATAAGCAGCTGTACCACGGTGTTCTAATGAGCAACTAGAGTACTAACTTTCTGAAATTATTCCAAAAGTGTGGCACAGCTGAAATTCATCTTGATGGAATTGAAGTGGAAAACTGAAAGCACTTTCTACTGAGGATACTGCCGTAAGGTAAACATTACCTAGCTAACGAAAAAGGAAAGTTTAGATTCTATTAAGGACAAAGAGGCAACGGTTATGCATATCTTTCATCACTTTATTAATTCATCAGCATTCAAAGAACATCTTAATAAAAAACAGCCTTAACTACATTTTCCATGAACCACCAGCGAATCCAAGAAAGGCATCGAGCAGCGCAGAGGGAGCATGGAATCCTAGGAGCAGCATCGAGCAGCGCAGATGGAGTGGTGTTCTGCTCGATTTTTGGGCTCTATTTATGAGTGATGGTGACTTTAAGCTTGCTACCATCCTGAATCTCTATTCTTGCCTTGTGTTGGTCCTTTTAAGGCCTTTTTGCCATATCTAGAAGCATAAACTAGAGGATAGCTGCTTAATATGATGATAGATCCCTTATTGTTGACTCTAATCCATCTATTGCCTATTGGCTTTGACATAATTATGTGTCCTTTAATGATTCTACCTATAGTAGAGGGTGGATCCTGTTGTCTTGACTTTATATTACATATTGGTATGGTTTGTGTAGGTACTCTGATAGAGCTAAGTGTTATTTCATCCTTCTCAGGCCTACAAGGCCCAGAACTAGAGAGACTCCATTTTGCTTTCTGTCCCTGCAGACTGAGATGCTTGCAGGGTAAAGGTAATGTTTTAGTTATGAGGTGTTGTTCGCTTGGAGAGAACCGGTTCAGGCCGGCCCTTGTCGAAGGATTGTATTTCTCTTCGTGCTGAAGACACAACATCGGGCCGGCCGGCTGGGGATGTGTCCTTGGTACGGGGAGGTGCAAGAATTTGGAGGGCGGCAGGCTGATGCCTGGAACTTTCCATGAGGAGACAGCATTCCATATTAGTGAAGTGCAGAGGCGGAGTCAGGGAGAAGGACTTTGGGTTGGAAGGAGTGCAGTCGTGGATTGGAACGGAGAGCGTTAGAGTGCAGAAGGAGAGGAGATGGAGCAGGGGAGAAGAGACAGTGGATGCTTGGAACAGAGGGAAGACAGACAGCCAGTGAGCTGGAACCAGAGAGAGAGAAACTAGAAGCAGTTGTGAGTAGATGGTGTTCTGAACAGAGAGAGATGAAGCAATGTTTGGAGCTGAAGACAGCGGTTAGAAGTAGTTACTTATCCGGAGGAGTTGTGATCAGCTGGAGTCTGAGGTGGTGCCTTTTGGAAGAGACTGAAGTTATACTAATCTGTGAGAGCAGCTGGAGTGAATTGGACATTTGAACAGAGACAATCAGACAGAATGAAGGAGCTAGTGGAGCGAACGGTTATCAGAGCGGCAGAAACAATTAGACTGAAGCTGGAAGGCGGAGACAGTTCGTGGGGGAGAGGTGTCCAGTGCAGAGTGATCAGCGCAGATGCATGTCCAAGAGTGCAGAGGAGAATCACAGACGAGGGAGGAATCCAGATGACAGCTAGAACAAGACTCCATACTAATCAGGTGATATCTGTCCTGTTATGTTAGTGTCCATGAAACATTATTACTAATCCTTTTCCTTTCAGCGATGTGCAGTCTATTTACAGTCTCTGTTAGTTAGATTTTATTTATTTATTTTATTTATGTATTTTTTAACATTTAGTATAGCGCGAACAATTGCCCAAAGGCGTCTCGGCTGTGGATGTGGTCTTTACAGAGACCCTGCAGATCTGTGTATGTGTCTGTTATGTGTTGCCGATGAGTGTTATTATTGTGTAATAAAGATACCCCAGTTCTTAGTGAACCATTGTGCAGAAATTGTTATTCTTAGTGAGGCTAACCTTTCTTCTAGTCAGGTGCAGGTGAACGGATGCATCTCCCGTCCATGTGGGTCTGAGCAAGGGGGTAGAGGAGAGCTTATATTTGATAATAACCTTTGCATAGTGAACCGACATGTGCTGTGTGTTCTTGTATGAGAGGGTAACCTATTCTTCTAGTCAGATGCTGCTATGTGAACAGATGCTAACCCTGATCAGGTAAGTGGTAACTGAATAAGGGAGAGAGGAGCCCCTTGAATTAACGACCACGCTGTACATTATCTAAATTGGCAACCGTTGTGTGATCCGGGACATTGTAGTTCTATAACCCTGATGAATAAGTGCGATCGATCCCTTTATATAGTGGTAATCATAGGATAAGCTGCCGTCTGGGTAGGTTGTCTGGGTCTGTATGAGACCGCGAGATTGCCGATTCTGATACTGCCGTCTGGGTAGAGAGGTCTGGGTTCGAATGGGTCCGCGAGGCCGACGATTCTGATACTGCCGTCTGGGTAGAGAGATCTGGGTTCGTATGAGACCGCGAGATCGCCGATTCTGATACTGCCGTCTGGGTAGAGAGGTCTGGGTTTGAATGGGACCGCGAGGCCGCCGATTCTGATACTGCCGTCTGGGTAGAGAGGTCTGGGTTGGTATGGGACCGCGAGATCGCCGATTCTGATGCTGCCGCCTGGGTAGGTTGTCTGGGTCTGTATGAGACCGCGAGATTGCCGATTCTGATACTGCCGTCTGGGTAGAGAGACCTGAGTTCGAATGGGACCACGAGGCCGCCGATTCTGATACTGCCGTCTGGGTAGAGAGATCTGGGTTCGTATGGGACCGCGAGATCGCCGATTCTGATACTGCCGTCTGGGTAGAGAGATCTGGGTTCGTATGGGACCGCGAGATCGCCGATTCTGATGCTGCCGTCTGGGTAGGTTGTCTGGGTATGTATGAGACCGCGAGATCGCCGATTCTGATACTGCCGTCTGGGTAGAGAGATCTGGGTTCGTATGGGACCGCGAGATCGCCGATTCTGATGCTGCCGTCTGGGTAGGTTGTCTGGGTCTGTATGAGACCGCGAGATCGCCGATTCTGATACTGCCGTCTGGGTAGAGAGATCTGGGTTCGTATGGGACCGCGAGATCGCCGATTCTGATGCTGCCGTCTGGGTAGGTTGTCTGGGTTTGTATGAGACCGCGAGATCGCCGATTCTGATACTGCCATCTGGGTAGAGAGATCTGGGTTCGTATGGGACCGCGAGATCGCCGATTCTGATGCTGCCGTCTGGGTAGGTTGTCTGGGTCTGTGTGAGACCGCGAGATCGCCGATTCTGATACTGCCGTCTGGGTAGAGAGATCTGGGTTCGTATGGGACCGCGAGATCGCCGATTCTGATACTGCCGTCTGGGTAGAGAGATCTGGGTTCGTATGGGACCGCGAGATCGCCGATTCTGATACTGCCGTCTGGGTAGAGAGATCTGGGTTCGTATGGGACCGCGAGATCGCCGATTCTGATACTGCCGTCTGGGTAGAGAGATCTGGGTTCGTATGGGACCGCGAGATCGCCGATTCTGATACTGCCGTCTGGGTAGAGAGGTCTGGGTTCGAATGGGACCGCGAGGCCACTGATTGCTAATATTATAGGAGGTACATGGTATGTATCTTAGGAATTCCCTGTCCTTAGGGGGTAGATACCTGTTGTGAATAGGTCCTAGGGAGGGACAGAGGGTAACGTTCTGGCTGGGTTAGTAAGGCTCTGATGAGCTGGTTCTGGCTAGTCTGAGAACCCAAGCAGAACATTTGGCGTCACGAACCGTTTACGAAACCTGTGTGCGTCGTTGTTGTTTTTCTGTTTGTCCTCGGCGCGTACGTGCTTTCGTTTGTGTATTCTTTTTCTATTTTGTGTGTGTAGTTTTGTTTTGTCAAAATGTTTTTGAGAAAGTCGAAATCTGTCTTTAAGTTGCCTGTTGATATTCCCGGCTGGGATTCCACGCCTTATGAGGCCTTGGCCCGCGAGTGGGCTGATTCTACTGGTTTGAGTGAAAATTGGAATTCTTGTCTGGAGCTGGCGGAGCCGGCTGATGTGATTTCCTGTTTGCAGAAGGCGCCAGTAGCGAAGGGTGATGAGCTTCCAATTTTGGGACGCAGGGGTTGGATTGTCTTGTCTGCGTACAGGCTTGTACATGAGAGGTTGGTGAAATTGCAGAGGGAGCATGTGGAAACGGAACGGAAGTTTGTTGAAATTCAGAATGATCATACTTTGTTGCGGTGTCAAAATAAGTTGCTTGCCGACAAGCTTGACACGTATCAGACTATCGCCGAAAGGGCGGCTGTGCGGATTGCACGATATAAATACAAGAATCGTCGGGGTCACGTTTCTAAACGGAAAGTGCGATTGGTCGTGGCGAAAGCCGGACTGGATTGGAATCCTGATGAATGGGATGGTAATATCTGGAATTCGAGTGATTCCCGTTCCTCGGATGAGGAGTCTAACAATCGCGAGTCTTCTCGCTCTAGACGGGCTTTTAAATCTGCTTCTTGTGCTACGGATGTTGAGTCCCGCGACTGCGATCGTTCTTTGCATTCTGTTGATACTTCCCATACGGATTGTTCTCCTAGGTTTACTGATCAGGCTCCTTCTGGTGCTCTTCCTGCGGTCTCTGCACATCCTGTTTTTCGTAGGAAGTTGCAGCAGGCTCCCGGTAATACGAACGGTATTCCTTTAGATTCTTTGGAGGATTTTACTCAACAGGAAATTAGTGATATTTTGCAGCGCTTTCGACAGCGCGCTGGTGAGACCTTGCTTACGTGGATGGTGCGCCTTTATGAACTGGGCGCTGCTGGCATTATGTTGGATGCTGGCGATTCTTTAAAGTTCTGTTCCTTGAGTTTGGATTCTACTGTACAAGATCATTTTCGTAATTATAATGGTGGTGGTCAAATCAGTTTGCTTTAGTTGGCGACTGAGGGGTGTAATCAAAAGTACCCTACTGAATCTGACTGGCCTGTGAATGACAAGCCTTGGTATACATTGCGCGATGCTGCACAACGTCTCAAAGAGGAGGTGATGAAAACTGCGATTTTTCTGAGTACTGCTCACAGATTGCTTGATGGTTTGTTGACGTCTTCTGTGCGGAATCGTATTATTCGTTCTTCCCCGGTTGCTTATAAGCAGGTCATGATGACCTTATTGATCAATCAGACTAGTAATGCGTTGTCTATGGTACTGGAATCTGTGCGCCAGCTCGGTGAGTGGGGTGATTGGTTTAAACCTGACCGTCAGTCTCGGCCTGACACTCGTACTCCTGGAGACAATAAGCTTACTAGACGTGACATGTTTATGGCACTTTTGACTGTGTGTGAGGGGGCCAATTACGTGGTCCCTGACCTATTGGCTTGAACAGTTGGAGTGTAAGGAGATTGCAGTACATCATGGTATCTGACTTATGCAGTGTAGGAGAAATGCTTTTCATCTTGGTGTTTGGACTGTCAGGCTGGAAGGGTGACTGTGTGTGAGGGAGCCAATTACATTTTGGTGTTGATGAGATTGTACATTTGTGTATAAAAAAGGCTTGTACATTGCTTATCACATGGCTTGCTGCATTTACTTATGCTGTGAAGTGTGAAATGTATTCTGTGATATAACTTGCTGAAAATCCTGTAAATAGCGCCTTGTGATTAAGGCTTTTGAAACTTTGTGGATAGCGCCTTGTAAATATGGTTTGTAGTGCCTTGTATATTTGGCCTGTGAATAGCGTGTTTTCATTGTGTTTCTTGTGAATAGCGCCTTGTGCTAAACATATATGAGTGGCTTCTTAAGACCATATGCATAGCGCTTTGTGCTTCGGATGTGTGAATAGTTTGTTGAATCCATGTGCATAGCGCTTTGTGAGTGACTAGTTGAATTATTTGTGAATTGCGCTTTGTGCTTGAGACTTGTGAATAGTTTGTTGACTCCATGTGCATAGCGCCTTGTGAGTGACTGATTGAATTATTTGTGAATTGCGCCTTGTGCTTCTGACTTGTAAGTAGCCTTTTGAGGATCTTGTGCATAGCGCCTTCTAACTAAGGCTTATGTGCCTTGTGTGTAGCGCTTTGTGCTTGAGATTGGTGAATAGTTTGTTCCATTGAGCAGGGAAGGGTTGGATCCTTTCTGTCTGCTCGGGGAGAAAATGTGTTTTTATTTCTGTGGGTTTTGCCCTTGAACACATGATTTAATGAGTCTGACTCGGAGGTGTAAATCAAACTGTCGGACTGCGAGGGGGTGTTTTGTTGGTTCTTAGCTGTGCACAGATGGTGCAATCTTCGGTTGTGGAAATGAAATTATTTCAATGTCGAATGTGCTTTAATTGGTGAAATGCGACCGTGTGCTTTTACATGAAATGTTGAATCTGGCCCTTTTTATAGGTAGAATGGAAAAGTTTGCACACTTAATTATGAATTCTTGGTTATGCAATGCAAAATTATATGTTGCCCCTTGTTTAATTTGATGGTGTTTCACATGTTATAAAAAATGAAATGTGTCTGCATGCATTGTTGTTCTAATATTTTTCCCTTTCAGCAAATAGTGAACGGGTATGACAGACTTATTTTGCACATTTGATTATGTTTCTGAAACATTTTGATGTTCGTGTATACAGTCAAGGGTGGATATGAGGTTCTATTTTGATTTTGACTTTAATACACTCACATCCCTTACATCAGTTTAAAATTGCTTTAGTGCAGAATGCCGTCTTTTGAATGTTGGTTAACCTTTCACATGGCTATAGAAAAATAAAATGCCAGCTGCAGGGAGTTTCATTTAAAAATGTGTGAGAAACTCCACAAAGCAGAAGTTGTTGTTGTAACCTTGAACGAGATAACTCAGGCCCGTCCTCAGACCAGATGGTGGGGGCCTTGTGCGAGTATTGCAGCGAAGCTCGGCCCCTGCTTGTTATGGTTGGAGCTGGTTCAAAACTCTGAGCGCGACCATCTTTCTAGAGGGAGGGGCTGTTTCTCAAAGGAGTGAGGAGCGACTAGGCCCCAGCCCTTCTGACTTGTGTAAAAAAAAAAATTGGGGATTTTGCCCAAACAAATTTGAAGAATAGAGTTCTTTTCAGGAATTAGGAGGGTTTTCTTCTTACAGAAATGAAAAGCACTTGGGGTGCTTTTTTGAATCGAAAATCTGTTTTTGCAAGATTGATGATACTTGTTTTTCGTTCCAGATTGCTGATCTATGGGGGCCCTGTATGAGTGTGACTTTCTTATTTTGGAGTGATGGGCTTTGTTATTTTCGGATGAGTGTTGCCCTTCCCAACCCCCCCCCCGAGGCTGAATCCAGGATTAGAAGCAGACGTACCAGGCTGACCAGACTGGAGGGTGTGCTTCCTTGGCACCGGATGCAGATGAAGACGGAGGGTCGTGGCCTACACGAATGAACTGTTTTCCTAAGGAGAAACCAACGATGGATTCCTACAGAAGAGAACTTTTACATTGACTGAACTTTTGAAATTGGCATTAATATTTACAGTGGGCTGCCTCAGCAGTCAGGTTAAAACTCTATGGGTTATGTTTGGATTTCCCCCCTAAAATTTTTTTTTTTTGTGACAAAGTCAATAGTTCTGTGTTTGAAAAAAAAAAAAATTGTAATTGACTTTTGAAAGTGATGATCTAAAAGAACCCATTTGTATTTGGTTATGATGATGTTCCTTTACGAAAGGAGTCTATAATGTAATTCCTTGGCCTTCATTCTTGAGTCTTGCATTTTTTCCCATGTTCCTATTTCAGATGGACATTATGCCACTTTTTGCAGTTACCACAAACAGGCCCCAATGACAATGTTAAATTTTCAGTCCTGTTTATGCTTTTGATTTTCCAGTTTGAAAGATGCAGTGCCACATTCATAATTTGGCCTTTGGTTTAATGCAAATGTTTTTGTTTGAAAGTCATAGGGTGCAGTATATAATTAGTGAGCTGCTTTAGTAATCTGATGCCCTGTGATACATGATGTTTTGATTTTAGCATGCTATGCTATTACAGATTGACTTTACACTTGTCTATCTTTCACCTATTGGATAGTTTTCCTGTTTTCTGTAAAACAGTTTTGCCAATGAAGGGAAAGTAGTGTTCTGCATGATGGTGCACACATGTGTTCCACAGATTGATACAGAGGGATTAGGTGCACACTGTTTCCTGAGTTAGATGACTTATGACCTTTGCCTATTGACTTTGGCATGGTCTCCTATCACTTAGTTTTTCAAGTTTAAGTTTCTGATTCAGCTATTTTAGCTATAGGGATTTCTGGACAGACTATGTCTGAATTATCTTTTAGATGAGTATATGCACCACACTTAGATCACTTTTTTGATTTTCTTGCTTGATATGCATAGTGCTACACCAGCTATTTTGTAGGAATGGGGTTATCCTTGTTTTCCTGTTATTACACTTTCACTTTGATCCATCAACTTTTAATTGGAGCAGTGGGATTAGTTCCAAGGGTGGTCACCCTAGACTTTAAGTTGTCCTGGGAGGTGTGTCATTTAGTTAGGTCAGGTCCTAGATTTACTAGTAATAGTTGCCCAGACATTGAGGACCCTTTGTTATGTTTATTTGTCAAGATTTTACCAAATCCTTTCTTAAGTTGACCGAAGTAGGTAGGGCTCGTTTAGGCCCTTTGTTGTTTTTACTTCACAGACATGTCCCTACATCAATAGATTTCATGAGTTATTACTAGAAGTTGAGGCACATTTAGTTCAAGGGTGCTTAGGTTAGTTTCTGTGGTTATCAGATATTTTGATTTGTTTTCAATTGGTTGTCAGATTTACATTCCCTATATCAAGCTTTAGGTGGTATTTCCTTGGTTGTCATTCATTTTAGGGAGTCTTTTTGTTTTTGATTTTGTTGATAGATCATGTCGATGTTTGTTTATTTGTTTGTTGTTGTTTATCGATGTTAGCAAGTTAAAGTCAAGGGTGCAATGTTCTGCTCGATTTTTGGGCTCTATTTATGAGTGATGGTGACTTTAAGCTTGCTACCATCCTGAATCTCTATTCTTGCCTTGTGTTGGTCCTTTTAAGGCCTTTTTGCCATACCTAGAAGCATAAACTAGAGGATAGCTGCTTAATATGATGATAGATCCCTTATTGTTGACTCTAATCGATCTATTGCCTATTGGCTTTGACATAATTATGTGTCCTTTCATGATTCTACCTATAGTAGAGGGTGGATCCTGTTGTCTTGACATATTGGTATGGTTTGTGTAGGTACTCTGATAGAGCTAAGTGTTATTTTACCCTTCTTATGCCTACAAGGCCCAGAACTAGAGAGACTCCATTTTGCTTTCTGTCCCTGCAGACTGAGATGCTTGCAGGGTAAAGATAATGTTTTAGTTATGAGGTGTTGTTCGCTTGGAGAGAACCGGTTCAGGCCGGCCCTTGTCGAAGGATTGTATTTTTCTTCGTGCCGAAGACACAACATAGGGCCGGCCGGCTGGGGATGTGTCCTTGGTACGGGGAGGTGCAAGAATTTGGAGGGCGGCAGGCTGATGGCTGGAACTTTCCGTGAGGAGACAGCATTCCATATTAGTGAAGTGCAGAGACGGAGTCAGGGAGAAGGACTTTGGGTTGGAAGGAGTGCAGTCGAGGATTGGAACGGAGAGCGTTAGAGTGCAAGAGGAGAGGAGATGGAGCAGGGGAGAAGAGACAGTGGGTGCTTGGAACAGAGGGAAGACAGACAGTCAGTGAGCTGGAACCAGACAGAGAGATACTAGAAGCGGTATTGAGTAGATGGTGTTCTGAACAGAGAGAGATGAAGCAATGTTTGGAGCTGAAGACAGCAGTCAGAAGTAGTTACTTATCCGGAGGAGTTGTGATCAGCTGGAGTCTGAAGTGATGCCTTTTGGAAGAGACTGAAGTTATATTAATCTGTGAGAGCAGCTGGAGTGAGTTGGACATTGGAACAGAGATAATCAGACAGAATGAAGAAGCTAGTGGAACGAACGGTTATCAGAGCGGCAGAAACAATTAGACTGAAGCTGGAAGGCGGAGACAGTTCGTGGGGGAGAGGTGTCCAGTGCAGAGTGATCAGCGCAGATGCATTTCCAAGAGTGCAGAGGAGAATCACAGACGAGGGAGGAATCCAGATGACAGCTAGAACAAGACTCCATACTAATCAGGTGATATCTGTCCTGTTATGTTAGTGCCCATGAAACATTAACCTTGTATTACTAATCCTTTTCCTTTCAGCGGTGTGCAGTCTATTTACAGTCCCTGTTAGTTAGATGTGGATGTGGTCTTTACAGAGACCCTGCAGATCTGTGTATGTGTCTATTATGTGTTGCTATTGTTGTTGTGGTAATAAAGATACCCCAGTTCTTAGTGAACCGACATGTGCTGCGTGTTCTTGTATGAGAGGGTAACCTGTTCTTCTAGTCAGATGCTGCTATGTGAACAGATGCTAACCCTGATCAGGTAAGTGGTAACTGAATAAGGGAGAGAGGAGCCCCTTGAATTAGAGAACAAGTTGTACATCATCTAATTTGGCAACTATTGTGTGATCCAGAATATTGTAGTACTATACTGTGGTAAATAAATAAATAATACCCTATTTTTGACTAGACATATATCATAACAGATAGCTCAATAAATAAGAGTCAAGATTCGAGGTAGTAGGAGTTTTTGCAGGTTTAATACAGCATAAGGACAGGAACAGGACAACCTGCATAGGAACAGGGGCCCAGCAGCTGCTGGGGCTGGGTCTGGGATGAGCGCGCTAACTTTTAATAACAATACAAGAGCTTATATACATAGCGCGAACACATAGCATTACATTGCGGTAGGCGTAGCAGTGGGTGTGACAGAAGGCGTGACGCGTAGCAGTCGCGAAAGATAAGAGTAAAAGTAGGTGTAACTGGGCGTATACATAGACATGTGGTGCAGACGTAACAGAATATGTCATGAATGGGGCGGAAACATTGGAGGGGGCTACCTAAGGAGCCGGGACCTCTAACCTGATGGTGCGCGCAAACTGGCAATGACGTGTTACGAGGAGAAGCTGGGGGCTACGAACTCTGTGCTAGGAGCAGAGACTAAAGTCTGGAGGGTCGGAGCGACATGTACCTAAACCCTATCTAGTATCTGATGTTTAGGGAACATGTTGATATAAACTAGAAGTCAGGAGGGGAAGGGCTAATCGACTCTAAGACTGGACCATGCATTTATTCTACATGTAGTGCGTGATGAAGAATATTAAATGACCATTAAATGCAGTATTTCTCTAACGTGGAGCCGCATAGGCTAGACAATGACGGAAACTATTGATGCAGTTCAGTAGCTTAGGAATGCAGAGAAGGAGGACTGAACTGATAACTGGAACTATAACATACTTTTGGCAGACTCAGAGGCAGAGCCAAACTGCACCGGGCACTGCGAGGCAGGAAGTAAGTGAAAGGTCGAGGATACAGGTGGGGGCTGTATCGCTCCTCAGCGAGGCTTCAGGAGACAGGAGCTGAATCTAATGTCCAGGCCCTGTTGAGGCCTAGAAACGGGGACTTTATAATGGAATAACGTGCACACTGAGAAACGTGGCAACATTACTTTACATAGGCCTGATATCCGTAGTATTCACGAGGACTGGAAACTGGCATATCAGAGGTGGACACAACTGTAATTGCGTCATTAATCAGACATGGGGAATGCATATGCATATTTAATCATGCACACATAACATATGATGGATGACACGTAGGGACACAGAACATGACAAAATTTACTTTTCCACATTCCCTCCTTGTCACTACGTTTCCATCAGGAAACATCAATATTCATGATACCATCTATCATTTCATACAGTATCATTTGTTCATCTCGAATTATCCTGGAACGGTTTTTAGAACGGGGCTTGGGACTAGGAATACAAGAGGTAGCACACATGCCGCAAATCGCAGGGCCACATTGTATACAGAGGCAGCAGCTGAATATGATCGCTACTGCAATACCTAGGAAGGACAATATTTCCCATCCCCATGCGGAAATTATATTCCAGAACCAACCGGACCATGTCCAGGTGCCTGGATCTTGGTGTAACAGATGGGCAATTTTATGAAGTCTGGTTATAGCTGAATAAACAGACGGCGCGTTATTTGGAATGAAAATGCAGCAACTAGATCCGAGGACTCTACAGGCCCCGCCCCTATCGGCCAGTATGACGTCAAGGACGAGACGATTCTGTAAAACGACAATTCTCATAAAGGATTGCTCTTCGGTTAAGTTACCTAGAGCAGAGGCAGTCTCATCTACTACAGCTTCAAGGGTTCTTGTTAATCTACGAATTAGCTTACTGTTTACAACTGTACCTAAATAAGGGAACACACCTTTATCAATATCAATGAATTGTTCTGCAGCAGTTTCAGTATAATCGACAATCGGGAGATTTCTCTTGTGTCTAGTATGTACTAGGAAGGAATTCCTATGGTAGTCAGGTGGGGCTAGAAAAACAGGTGGTAGTAGGAAGGCAATGTAACAGGTTCCCTCCCAATCGAGGGGCAGACGAACATATGCGGTCTGACCACAAACAAAATAAGAATGACGTGAAGCTTTAAAAATAGATTTCCCACTGTCACTATACTTGACAATAGTAGTACAATCACTATGTCCTACGTGTACGGAACCCTTATTTCGGACACATAATTTGCCTTTGACTGGTAGTACTGAAATAGCAGGTGAGTCTGGAGTAGTATCAGACTGAACATTCAGGACCATGAAATTCGAAGAATAGTTACCTAAATTGTACACTTCATTTTCTAGATCTAACCCTGTTCTGTGGGGGAGACCTTGCTTGTCTGGGAAACATGTACTGTTAAGAAAAGACATATCTGTTGAGGATGACGTTAACGTGGACCATGCTCCACATGAACCATTATGTGAAAAAGGATAAGGAAAGAGTGGCAGAACTCCCTTCGGTGTCTGGAATGGGGGGAGTCGACCACACACCCAACAATTAGTGGCATTGCTGGTCTGGTGTGAGTAATGTAACATGCGGATAAATGAGTTATTACGCATAGCAAGGCGGTATGAATATTCGTGAGGAGGCAGATCACTAAACGTGTGCTCTGCTGTAGCATTAGCAGGCTTATTTACATGAAGAACTGGAAAACACAGGAAAAAGGCATAACTGGTGCAGGAAATCATAATGCTGATGAATAATATGAAACTTAGGAAAATGATACATTGAATTGAGTTTTTACTAACTCTCTCACTATGGGGGTCTATTTTATACATGTCAGAAACAGTCTAACCGTTTCACCTAGGGGAGGACTTATACAATCAAACTGACTGACTTATTTTACTAGACCGTAGTTTTTGCTTATACTCCTGCTGCGGAGTTTTCTCTACCAAGGGAGGGGTTGTATCAATGTCTTTTGCGGGACAGTCCTTAAGAACAATGTTTTGGCAGTCCTTAAAATCCTGGGAAATGTTCTTAAAGACGGGTTTCAGTCCTTTTAAAAGTTTAACGTGAGAAAGGTGTATCCATCCTTTTCGGCCTTCCAACTTCACGGCTGTACGGGTGGTGAGGAGGACCTGACGGGGCTCTTTCCATCGAGGCTCCAGCGGACTTGATCTGTCAAAGTTACGGACCATCACCATGGAACCTGGAACGATTTCATGCGGTGCCACCTCGGTATTGTCTGGAAATGCGGCAGCAACCTGTGAACGACATGAGTTGAGGGCAGACATCAAGGAAGCTAGGTAATCTGTCAGCATATTACATGAAACATCAGTAATACTTCGGGGTCTAGGAGTACCCCACATGTTTGGGGGGCGGCCGAATACGACCTCATACGGGGACAGACCTGATCTGGAATGTGCGACCATGCGCATATAAAACAAAGCGACTGGCAGAGCTACTAGCCAGTCCACACCCTTATCTTTACATACTTTAGCAATTCGGATTTTCAGAGTCTGATTATGTCTCTCGACTAGACCGGCTGCTTCAGGATGGCGTACACAATGAAACTTCCACTGGTACCCTAACAACAGGGAAACGTGCTTCATCAGTTCGGATGAGAATGGCTGACCGTTATCAGAATATACGACTCTAGGGAGTCCATATCGAGGGAAGAATTCACGAACCAACTGCTTGGCAGTGGTCGCGGCTGTATAATCTGGGACTGGATATGCTTCTGTCCATCTGGACAAAGCGCATACAACTACAAGGACATACTTGAAACCTCGACATCGCTCCATCTGAATATAATCCATCTGGAGGACCTCAAAAGGGTGGTCAGGAGGCTGGAAACCCCCTTGTTCCACCGGGACACTTATACCTGGATTAAACTGACAACATATCATACAGGTACGGACTTTCTGCTTGGCTGCAGCTCGTAAATGCTTGTTGAACCAAATGTTCTGGATACTGTCTAACATAGCTTTTTCTCCTAAATGTGCTGGACTATGTGCGGTATTAATGATGACTTGAACCATAGAGTCGGGGAGAAACCATGTGGCTCTACCCTTTGTTAACCATCCTTGATCTGTCTGGACCCCTCCTTGTTCGGACCATTTCTTGATTTCATCGGGAGTAGCATGTAACTGGATATCTATAACATCTTGTGTAGGGTCCTTAACTGTCATACATGTAGTCGGATCTGGAGTGTGTGTCAGGTTAACTGGAATGTCTAGAGTCTGTGCTGTAAGCTTGGCTGTGCGATCTGCTAGATCGTTACCTTGAGAAATAATGTCAGTGACTTTCGTATGTGCTTTGCATTTCATGATAGCAATGGATGTCGGTAAATGTATGGCATCTAACAGAGCTTGAATAAGGAGACCATGCTGAATCTTGGTTCCATGAGAAGTCAAGAAACCTCTCTCCTGCCAGAGCACTCCGAAGTCGTGTACAACTCCAAATGCGTAACGTGAATCTGTGTAAACATTAACTTTCAGGTTCTTGGCGTGTATGCAGGCTTGTGTCAGAGCAACTAGCTCTGCTGCTTGAGCGGACAGAGTGTCAATACGGTGTGTTTCAATAACTTCGGTGTCAGTAGTCACTGCATACGCGGCGACTAGTTCTCCTGTACTAGTTCTCATACAAGAACCATCCACATAAAGTGTCAGGTCAGGATCTGGTAACGGAATGTCTGTCAGGTCTTGTCTTGGCTTTGTCGTAATATTGACTACTTCCACACAGTCATGTGGGTCAGGATTTGAATTAACTGATGGTAACAGTGTAGCAGGATTCAGGACATTGCAGCGTCTAATTTCTATGTGTGGCTGAAACAGTGTCAATTCATAACCTGTTAAACGTGCAATTGTCAAGTGCTGTGTTTGTGTTCGGTTTAAAAGAACTTCCACGGAGTGTGGGACTTGTACTGTCAAGGAATGTCCTAAAACTATGGAATCACTTTGTCTGATAGCTAGGGCTGTGGCTGCAACTGACTTGAGGCACGCAGGCAACGCCTGGGCGACTGGATCTAGTGTGCTCGAAAAATAAGCACAGGGCTTGTATTGTCCTGCTTGATCTTGTGTGAGAACAGATAATGCTGTACCTTCACGTTCAGTAACGAAAAGTGTAAAAGGCTTACTGTAGTTCGGTGTAGCTAGAACTGGAGCTTGGCATAAAGCTTTCTTTAACTCGTTGAAACTAAGTGTATGTTCAGATGTCCAAGGGAGAACAGTCGATACGGCTGCCTCCTGCGTCGTTAACTGTATCAGTGGCTTGGCTAGAAATGCATACTGGGGAATCCATTGTCTACAATAAGAAGTAAGGCCGATAAAGGCACGTACCTCCTTCTGGGTTCTGGGCTGGGGAAGACTCGCTATCAACTGGATACGGTCTGGTGTCAACTGCCTACCCCTCTTGGACAGCAGGTGTCCTAAGTATACCACTTGCTGGACACAGAATTGAAGCTTCGAAGGGGACACCTTGTGCCCCATCTCGGCTAGGAAATACAGAACCGTCAGTGACGCTCGCTCGCAATCACGTTCAGAACGGGCTGTGATCAGTAGATCATCGACATACTGGAGCAGGGCAGTGTCAGTTGGCATGTGAATATTGTCTAGTTGTCTCTTGAGTGCTTGACTGTAAATACTAGGACTTTCTGTGAAACCTTGAGGAGCTCGTGTGAACATATAGCTCCTTCCATTTAAACAAAATCCGAAAAGAAACTGGCTGTCTGGATGAATCGGAACACTAAAAAATGCGTTCTTGAGGTCTATTACTGTAAAGAACGTGGCTTCGGAATCAATAGCTGTCAATAGGGAAGAGATGTCTGGGACAACTGGGTACTGAGGAATAATACATTTGTTAAGTTCTCGTAAATCAATCACTAATCGATATACTGGGGGTGCATTTGGATCAGTACGTTTCATGACTGGAATGATCGGAGAGTTACATATATTGGAGTCAGTTTCTACAACTACTCCTTGAGCCATGAGCTCGTCTATAATTTTGGATAAGGCTGTTATAGCCTCGGGTGGCAATCTGTACTGCCTGATTCGTGGTAACACTACACCTGGCTTAAGAGTCACACGATAGGGTGTGATTTGCATGTAACCTACATCAGTTGGACCTTGCGCCCATAAATGCTGCGGAACATTAGACAGTCTGGAATCAAAATCTCGTAACACATAGTGACCCTTAAAGTCACGTAGGAACAGACGTATTCCCTCCGGGGAACAACAAATAACCGCACCTAATTCTTTCAGTGTTTTAATGCCTAATAGGTTTTCTGGACATGACTTAGTAAGTAACAGATCAGTAGTGCGGGACAATGGACCTACTTCTAGAGTAACTGGCTTAGAAATCTCATTTACGATAGGCTTTCCGGAAAATCCAAGGGAAACATTTCTTGAGCCTGAGAGCGGAGCCCCTGGAACTTCGGCATGACTAATTGTGGTCCTACTTGCCCCTGTATCGATCAAAAACTTTCTGTCTTTCCCTAATACTTGACTATGAACATAGGGACCTTCTTGATCTACAGGTATCTCGATGAGAGGCAAGCCTACCTCCCTCTCTAGGCTGTTTCATGAATATGGCTGGTACTCTGGATACTCAGACTGTGCATACTGGTACATCTGCGATGTAACGTGCTGGGTTGCAGCGATAGGCTGCGGTGCTGTAACTGTCTGTGGTGCATTCTGTGACTGAGAAGTCTGTGAAACTTGTTCCTGTCTAGGCGGACGTGGTCTTTCTTTAGTCTTACCAGTAGCTATGTTATGTTTCAGAACTGCACACTCATTTATAAAATGACCTGGCTGTTTACAATAATTGCAGTTCCCTTTAACGGGAGCTGCAGGATGACTGGCTTGATTCGGACCCCTCTTCTGACTGTCTTGAGGAACAGATTGTGCAACTAGCACTTTCATTTTCGTGTCTTTCATACGTTTTCTTTCGTGTTCTTGCTCTTCCCTGATTCTATTCTGGTGGTACTGGAGCATCTGGAGCATCTGGGACGGAGTATTAGCTTGCCAGGTGCTTTCGACTTTCAAAACTCGGTTTTTAATTGGTGGACTTGAATTCTCGACTAATTTAGTAACAAAAAGGTGAGGGTATGACTCACTACTTGTCTTGAGACCACTGTTGATACTGAAACATTTTTCAAATCTAGAATAAAAATCACTAATATCTTCATCTTGCTTCTGTTTACAGGCTGAGATTGCATCCCAGTCTTCTTTTCTAGTCGTCAATAATCTGGGTAAAACTTGAATCAATAATTCTGGTAATTCTTTACATTTATCTCCGAGACCGGTACCTGGTACTCGTGCCTTGTCTTCAGCTTCTAGAACTGTCCAATCGATCTTTTTCTCTCCCACCTCCCATTCTTTTTCCTTTAGCTTTTCATACA
Source organism: Lissotriton helveticus (assembly GCF_964261635.1). Classification (NCBI taxonomy): domain Eukaryota; kingdom Metazoa; phylum Chordata; class Amphibia; order Caudata; family Salamandridae; genus Lissotriton; species Lissotriton helveticus. The sequence continues at coordinate 3,065,667 of NW_027611714.1, forward strand.
CCCCTGCGGGCAACAGAACTTTTAACATTTTAATGATATCTGGGTAAGTGTATTCTCCCATACGGAGCATGTCTTTTAATTCTCGATGGAACCCTGCTGGATCTTTGTCATGACAGGGAATTAATTTCTTCATTTCAAGGAGTTCCATTTTTGTGATTGGAGTGTATACAAACACTCGCTGCATTTCGCCACCCGTTCCTCTGACTGGGTGGACTTCTCGTAACGGATTCTGTCTGTCTATGTAGAATGATTTACTTTCTGGGGGTGAGACATGAACAAAATACGGGTTCAAGAATGTTCTATATTTGTGACGCTGTTCTAGAATGACACTAATTAAATCGGTACCTAGACCTCTCCATTTATACTGGAGTAACTCGTTCAGGATATCATGTAACGGACCTGGATCAGAATGTTGACCCTCATACAGAGTAATGAGGTGCTGAATCATATACATACCCACCAGTCTCTGCTCGGCTGGGGGCAATTTCAGAAACATTTGTGCCACTATTTCGTCTGGAAAAGTGGTAGAATCAGTAATCCATCGGACTGCTGATCGGACTAGTTCTTGTTCATGCATAGTACTTAACTCACTATAACCGATTCGTGATTTCAGAATGTGATCGGTAGCTTGAAATACTTGTTCTAGGGAACCTTGTTCTGGTGCTGGATGATGGAAAGTAGACTTGGGTTCTAGACGTAAATGGCGATCTGGAAATCTAGATTTCCCTACATACGCTATTCTGGCAGTATTCTCGTCGTCTTCCTCTTCAGGATCAGAGGTACTTTCTTTCTCGCTTACTTGTGCTGCTTTACGCTGTTCGTGTATCTTTATTATCTCTCTACGGATTTTCTTGTACATACTTTCCATGGCACTAATGGTATTGTGCTTTCCTTCGGCTATATTATCACTCCACTTTGTCAGGATTTTCATTTCCGCTGGATCTTTAGACGGGTAATCTTGTTCTCTTATTAGACAATTAATTAAGAACTTTAATATCATACGCTGAATCTCGGCTTTCCTTTGAGACATGGCATCACTAATACTTTCTGGATCATCCCCTGTACGGATGAAACGATATATCCTGTCTAGATCTTCTTTCATATTTGGCAGGGTGACTAGATACTCGGTCACTCTCCTTATGCGTACGGAATATAAAACCATATTAAATTCGCCTGGAACTGGGTCATAGACACATTCGCCAAGGGTTTGCCTGATTTCTGCAACAGACTTATTACTTTTAGGAGTACGCTGTGATGCTTGAGCATGTAATTCGAGTGCTGATAAACGCTTGTATGGCGGCGGGGTTTGAGGAAGACCTCCCCCTGCGGCCCCTAAACTGGAATCATCAACTGATGCTTTTCGTCCTGGCAGGGTCGGTAATTGTAACGTGGGCTGGACTTGTATAGCGGGCTGACCCGGGGGGGCTGTTAAGGGCACCCCGGTGTCTGGAGGAGCAGGAATTACCTGATTTACAGGGACTGGCGGAGCGTGAACAGGATTTGCATATTCGGGGACTATGTCGTCCAAATAGGACGAAATAAAAATATCAGCTGCGGTCGGTTTGTGACGTAGCTTGGTCGGAACTAATGGTGGCGGGAAATTACTGGATGCCTCTGGGGTCGCTTTTGGCAAGCCCTCGGCAAGAAGAGGATACATACCCTTAATGAGGGCATTCCTCCGTCTGTCTGATTGTTCAGCTTTGACTTGTTCACCTATCTCGATTAATTCTCTTTCTTGGGCTCGTTCTTGGGATTCTCTACTTAGTTCTGTCTTTCTGATTTCTTTTTCGGTTCTCTTATGAGCTTCTTTGCGCCATAACTCGATGGCATCTTTCTGTGACTGTCTGGCTTTCTTTTTCCATAATGCTTCTTCTACTCGCATGATGCATTCGGCATCCCATGTACCCGATACGGGCCATCTATACTTTTCTTCTAATTGTTTGGTATAATCTACCCATAAATCTAGATACAATATGGCGCTTATGCCATGTTTCTGATACATAAAGTGACCTGGACTGTCCCTAGGCGGAACAGGAACTGCTTCTTCTAACAAACCCTTTCTAGTTTTTAACTGACGTAATCTCGAAAAGAGAGACATTGTAAACTTGAATCGGAACACAATACAATAGACGAGAAACAATAACAATTGGGAAAACAATTCAGGCATACCACGACATTGGAAATACATTGAACAACATCATAACATTACAGTTCGGACAGAAATATTACCTGGAATACTGAGAACAGAAACACAAGAATTTCTCGAGAACGGAACAGACTAGAGTTACTGGATGCACTGCTGAAACAGTACGGAACATACCGGTCCCATAAAGGGACGCATCAAGACCCGTATCCACCTAGGTGAACACTTCGTTAGTGGGCCTGGGTACCACCAACCCACGGACCAGAGTCAATTTAGATTGACCCTGTCTAGATACTACCCCAGCAATGGTACTCACCGGGCAGCAAGAACGGAAAGGCCTTGGACTGGACTGGACTGCTACGACGACGGACGACGAACTTCGGACTTCAGTTACGGGTGGGCCTCCGGATACCTCGGACCTTGGACTCTTGGCTTGGGCTCTGGTCGGGACTCGCCGCGTTCCTCCACCGTCTCGTTTGGATGCTGGACCGCCTCCTCCGTCTCCTCCGTGGGCCTGAGGGATACTTGAAGCAGAAATATCTGCACGTGGCCGGTATGGTTCCGTCACGGCTGCAGAGGGTCAGGGGGTCGGCGTGGCTTCACCGACGCGTGGGGAAAGGGCAAGTCCCTATTCGGGCGCCATTATGTGGTAAATAAATAAATAATACCCTATTTTTGACTAGACATATATCATAACAGATAGCTCAATAAATAAGAGTCAAGATTCGAGGTAGTAGGAGTTTTTGCAGGTTTAATACAGCATAAGGACAGGAACAGGACAACCTGCATAGGAACAGGGGCCCAGCAGCTGCTGGGGCTGGGTCTGGGATGAGCGCGCTAACTTTTAATAACAATACAAGAGCTTATATACATAGCGCGAACACATAGCATTACATTGCGGTAGGCGTAGCAGTGGGTGTGACAGAAGGCGTGACGCGTAGCAGTCGCGAAAGATAAGAGTAAAAGTAGGTGTAACTGGGCGTATACATAGACATGTGGTGCAGACGTAACAGAATATGTCATGAATGGGGCGGAAACATTGGAGGGGGCTACCTAAGGAGCCGGGACCTCTAACCTGATGGTGCGCGCAAACTGGCAATGACGTGTTACGAGGAGAAGCTGGGGGCTACGAACTCTGTGCTAGGAGCAGAGACTAAAGTCTGGAGGGTCGGAGCGACATGTACCTAAACCCTATCTAGTATCTGATGTTTAGGGAACATGTTGATATAAACTAGAAGTCAGGAGGGGAAGGGCTAATCGACTCTAAGACTGGACCATGCATTTATTCTACATGTAGTGCGTGATGAAGAATATTAAATGACCATTAAATGCAGTATTTCTCTAACGTGGAGCCGCATAGGCTAGACAATGACGGAAACTATTGATGCAGTTCAGTAGCTTAGGAATGCAGAGAAGGAGGACTGAACTGATAACTGGAACTATAACATACTTTTGGCAGACTCAGAGGCAGAGCCAAACTGCACCGGGCACTGCGAGGCAGGAAGTAAGTGAAAGGTCGAGGATACAGGTGGGGGCTGTATCGCTCCTCAGCGAGGCTTCAGGAGACAGGAGCTGAATCTAATGTCCAGGCCCTGTTGAGGCCTAGAAACGGGGACTTTATAATGGAATAACGTGCACACTGAGAAACGTGGCAACATTACTTTACATAGGCCTGATATCCGTAGTATTCACGAGGACTGGAAACTGGCATATCAGAGGTGGACACAACTGTAATTGCGTCATTAATCAGACATGGGGAATGCATATGCATATTTAATCATGCACACATAACATATGATGGATGACACGTAGGGACACAGAACATGACAAAATTTACTTTTCCACAATACCCCTGATGAATAGTGAGACTGATCCCTTTATGTAATGGTAATCATAGGACACTGATACTGCCAGCAGGGTAGAGAGGTCTGGGTCTGAGTGACCGCGAGGCCGCCGATATTGATACTGCCAGCAGGGTAGAGAGGTCTGGGTCTGAGTGCCCGCGAGGCCGCCGATATTGATACTGCCAGCAGGGTAGAGAGGTCTGGGTCTGAGTGACCGCGAGGCCACCGATATTGATACTGCCAGCAGGGTAGAGAGGTCTGGGTCTGAGTGACCGCGAGGCCGCCGATATTGATACTGCCAGCAGGGTAGAGAGGTCTGGGTCTGAGTGACCGCGAGGCCGCCGATATTGATACTGCCAGCAGGGTAGAGAGGTCTGGGTCTGAGTGACCGCGAGGCCGCCGATATTGATACTGCCAGCAGGGTAGAGAGGTTTGGGTCTGAGTGACCGCGAGGCCGCCGATTTTGATACTGCCAGCAGGGTAGAGAGGTCTGGGTCTGAGTGACAGCGAGGCCGCCGATATTGATACTGCCAGCAGGGTAGAGAGGTCTGGGTCTGAGTGACCGCGAGGCCGCCGATATTGATACTGCCAGCAGGGTAGAGAGGTCTGGGTCTGAGTGACCGCGAGGCTGCCGATATTGATACTGCCAGCAGGGTAGAGAGGTCTGGGTCTGAGTGACCGCGAGGCCGCCGATTCTGATACTGCCAGCAGGGTAGAGAGGTCTGGGTCTGAGTGACCGCGAGGCCGCCGATATTGATACTGCCAGCAGGGTAGAGAGGTCTGGGTCTGAGTGACCGCGAGGCCGCCGATTGATTGACATTATAGGAAGTCCGGGTATGTATATTAGGAATTCCCTGTCCTTAGGTGGTAGATATATGTTGTTACCTATTGTAAATAGGCCCTAGGGAGGGGGAGGTGGTAACGTTCTGGTTGAGTTAGTGATGCTCTGGTGAGCTGGTCCTATCTAATCATAAAAACCAGGCAGAACAACTCCTCGGTCAGAGCTCACACACTCCAATGATGTGTGCCCAGGTCTCCTCCTGTGTGTAGTTGGGTTAAAGCAGCTTCTGTATTGACCTCACCCTGTAGACTCCTCAGTCAGAGCTCACACACTCCAATGATGTGTGCCCAGGTCTCCTCCTGTGTGTAGTTGGGTTAAAGCAGCTTTCTGTATTGACCTCAGCCTGTAGACTCCTCAGTCACAGCTCACACACTCCAATGATGTGTGCCCAGGTCTCCTCCTGTGTGTAGTTGAGTTAAAGCAGCTTCTGTATTGACCTCATCCTGTAGACTCCTCAGTCACAGCTCACACACTCCAATGATGTGTGCCCAGGTCTCCTCCTGTGTGTAGATGGGTTAAAGCAGCTTGACCTCACCCTGTAGACTCCTCAGTCATAGCTCACACACTCCAATGATGTGTGCCCAGGTCTCCTCCTGTGTGTCGTTGGGTTAAAGCAGCTTCTGTATTGACCTCAGCCTGTAGACTCCTCAGTCACAGCTCACACACTCCAATGATGTGTGCCCAGGTCTCCTCCTGTGTGTAGTTGGGTTAAAGCAGCTACTGTATTGACCTCACACTGTGGACTCCTCAGTCAGAGCTCACACACTCAAATGATGTGTGCCCAGGTCTCCTCCTGTGTGTAGTTGGGTTAAAGCAGCTTCTGTATTGACCTCATCCCGTAAACTCCTCAGTCAGAGCTCACACACTCCAATGATGTGTGCCCAGGTCTCCTCCTGTGTGTAGTTGGGATAAAGCAGCTTCTGTATTGACCTCGCCCTGTAGACTCCTCAGTCAGAGCTCACACACTCCAATGATGTGTGCCCAGGTCTCCTCCTGTGGGTAGTTGGGTTAAAGCAGCTTCTGTATTGACCTCACCCTGTAGACTCCTCAGTCAGAGCTCACACAATCCAATGATGTGTGCCCAGGTCTCCTCCTGTGTGTAGTTGGGTTAAAGCAGCTTCTGTATTGACCTCAGCCTGTAGACTCCTCAGTCAGAGCTCACACACTCCAATGATGTGTGCCCAGTTCTCCTCCTGTGTGTAGTTGGGTTAAAGCAGCTTCTGTATTGACCTCACCCTGTAGACTCCTCAGTCACAGCTCACACACTCCAATGATGTGTGCCCAGGTCTCCTCCTGTGTGTAGTTGGGTTAAAGCAGCTTCTGTATTGACCTCACCCTGTAGACTCCTCAGTCAGAGCTCACACACTCCAATGATGTGTGCCCAGGTCTCCTCCGGTGTGTAGTTGGGTTAAAGCAGCTTCTGTATTGACCTCGCCCTGTAGACTCCTCAGTCAGAGCTCACACACTCCAATGATGTGTGCCCAGGTCTCCTCCTGTGTGTAGTTCGGTTAAAGCAGCTTCTGTATTGACCTCATCCTGTAGACTCCTCAGTCAGAGCTCACACACTCCAATGATGTGTGCCCAGGTCTCCTCCTGTGTGTAGTTGGGTTAAAGCAGCTTCTGTATTGACCTCACCCTGTAGACTCCTCAGTCAGAGCTCACACACTCCAATGATGTGTGCCCAGGTCTCCTCCTGTGTGTAGTTGGGTTAAAGCAGCTTCTGTATTGACCTCAGCCTGTAGACTCCTCAGTCACAGCTCACACACTCCAATGATGTGTGCCCAGGTCTCCTCCTGTGTGTAGTTGGGTTAAAGCAGCTTCTGTATTGACCTCACCCTGTAGACTCCTCAGTCAGAGCTCACACACTACAATGATGTGTGCCCAGGTCTCCTCCTGTGTGTAGTTGGGTTAAAGCAGCTTCTGTATTGACCTCACCCTGTGGACTCCTCAGTCACAGCTCACACACTCCAATGATGTGTGCCCAGGCCTCCTCCTGTGTGTAGTTGGGTTAAAGCAGCTTCTGTATTGACCTCACCCTGTAGACTCCTCAGTCACAGCTCACACACTCCAATGATGTGTGCCCAGGTCTCCTCCTGTGTGTAGTTGGGTTAAAGCAGCTTCTGTATTGACCTCAGCCTGTAGACTCCTCAGTCAGAGCTCACACACTCCAATGATGTGTGCCCAGGTCTCCTCCTGTGTGTAGTTGGGTTAAAGCAGCTTCTGTATTGACCTCAGCCTGTAGACTCCTCAGTCAGAGCTCACACACTCCAATGATGTGTGCCCAGGTCTCCTCCTGTGTGTCGTTGGGTTAAAGCAGCTTCTGTATTGACCTCACCCTGTAGACTCCTCAGTCATAGCTCACACACTCCAATGATGTGTGCCGAGGTCTCCTCCTGTGTGTAGTTGGGTTAAAGCAGCTTCTGTATTGACCTCACCCTGTAGACTCCTCAGTCAGAGCTCACACACTCCAATGATGTGTGCCCAGTTCTCCTCCTGTGTGTAGTTGGGTTAAAGCAGCTTTCTGTATTGACCTCATCCTGTAGACTCCTCAGTCAGAGCTCACACACTCCAATGATGTGTGCCCAGGTCTCCTCCTGTGTGTAGTTGGGTTAAAGCAGCTTCTGTATTGACCTCACCCTGTAGACTCCTCAGTCAGAGCTCACACACTCCAATGATGTGTGCCCAGGTCTCCTCCTGTGTGTAGTTGGGTTAAAGCAGCTTCTGTATTGACCTCAGCCTGTAGACTCCTCAGTCAGAGCTCACACACTCCAATGATGTGTGCCCAGGTCTCCTCCTGTGTGTAGTTGGGTTAAAGCAGCTTCTGTATTGACCTCACCCTGTAGACTACTCAGTCACAGCTCACACACTCCAATGATGTGTGCCCAGGTCTCCTCCTGTGTGTAGTTGGGTTAAAGCAGCTTCTGTATTGACCTCAGCCTGTAGACTCCTCAGTCAGAGCTCACACACTCCAATGATGTGTGCCCAGGTCTCCTCCTGTGTGTAGTTGGGTTAAAGCAGCTTCTGTATTGACCTCAGCCTGTAGACTCATCAGTCAGAGCTCACACACTCCAATGATGTGTGCCCAGGTCTCCTCCTGTGTGTCGTTGGGCTAAAGCAGCTTCTGTATTGACCTCACCCTGTAGACTCCTCAGTCATAGCTCACACACTCCAATGATGTGTGCCGAGGTCTCCTCCTGTGTGTAGTTGGGTTAAAGCAGCTTCTGTATTGACCTCACCCTGTAGACTCCTCAGTCAGAGCTCACACACTCCAATGATGTGTGCCCAGGTCTCCTCCTGTGTGTAGTTGGGTTAAAGCAGCGTCTGTATTGACCTCACCCTGTAGACTCCTCAGTCACAGCTCACACACTCCAATGATGTGTGCCCAGGTCTCCTCCTGTGTGTAGTTGGGTTAAAGCAGCCTCTGTATTGACTTCACCCTGTAGACTCATCAGTCAGAGCTCACACACTCCAATGATGTGTGCCCAGGTCTCCTCCTGTGTGTAGTTGGGTTAAAGCAGCTTCTGTATTGACCTCACCCTGTAGACTCCTCAGTCAGAGCTCACACACTCCAATGATGTGTGCCCAGGTCTCCTCCTGTGTGTCGTTGGGTTAAAGCAGCTTCTGTATTGACCTCACCCTGTAGACTCCTCAGTCAGAGCTCACACACTCCAATGATTTGTGCCCAGGTCTCCTCCTGTGTGTCGTTGGGTTAAAGAAGCTTCTGTATTGACCTCGCCCTGTAGACTCCTCAGTCAGAGCTCACATACTCCAATGATGTGTGCCCAGGTCTCCTCCTGTGTGTCGTTGGGTTAAAGCAGCTTCTGTATTGACCTCAGCCTGTAGACTCCTCAGTCAAAGCTCACACACTCCAATGATGTGTGCCCAGGTCTCCTCCTGTGTGTAGTTGGGTTAAAGCAGCTTCTGTATTGACCTCAGCCTGTAGACTCCTCAGTCAGAGCTCACACACTCCAATGATGTGTGCCCAGGTCTCCTCCTGTGTGTCGTTGGGCTAAAGCAGCTTCTGTATTGACCTCACCCTGTAGACTCCTCAGTCATAGCTCACACACTCCAATGATGTGTGCCGAGGTCTCCTCCTGTGTGTAGTTGGGTTAAAGCAGCTTCTGTATTGACCTCACCCTGTAGACTCCTCAGTCAGAGCTCACACACTCCAATGATGTGTGCCCAGGTCTCCTCCTGTGTGTAGTTGGGTTAAAGCAGCGTCTGTATTGACCTCACCCTGTAGACTCCTCAGTCACAGCTCACACACTCCAATGATGTGTGCCCAGGTCTCCTCCTGTGTGTAGTTGGGTTAAAGCAGCTTCTGTATTGACCTCACCCTGTGGACTCCTCAGTCACAGCTCACACACTCCAATGATGTGTGCCCAGGTCTCCTCCTGTGTGTAGTTGGGTTAAAGCAGCTTCTGTATTGACCTCACCCTGTAGACTACTCAGTCACAGCTCACACACTCCAATGATGTGTGCCCAGGTCTCCTCCTGTGTGTAGTTGGGTTAAAGCAGCTTCTGTATTGACCTCAGCCTGTAGACTCCTCAGTCAGAGCTCACACACTCCAATGATGTGTGCCCAGGTCTCCTCCTGTGTGTAGTTGGGTTAAAGCAGCTTCTGTATTGACCTCAGCCTGTAGACTCCTCAGTCAGAGCTCACACACTCCATTGATGTGTGCCCAGGTCTCCTCCTGTGTGTCGTTGGGCTAAAGCAGCTTCTGTATTGACCTCACCCTGTAGACTCCTCAGTCATAGCTCACACACTCCAATGATGTGTGCCCAGGTCTCCTCCTGTGTGTAGTTGGGTTAAAGCAGCCTCTGTATTGACTTCACCCTGTAGACTCATCAGTCAGAGCTCACACACTCCAATGATGTGTGCCCAGGTCTCCTCCTGTGTGTAGTTGGGTTAAAGCAGCTTCTGTATTGACCTCACCCTGTAGACTCCTCAGTCAGAGCTCACACACTCCAATGATGTTTGCCCAGATCTCCTCCTGTGTGTCGTTGGGTTAAAGCAGCTTCTGTATTGACCTCACCCTGTAGACTCCTCAGTCAGAGCTCACACACTCCAATGATGTGTGCCCAGGTCTCCTCCTGTGTGTAGTTGGGTTAAAGCAGCTTCTGTATTGACCTCAGCCTGTAGACTCCTCAGTCAGAGCTCAAACACTCCAATGATGTGTGCCCAGGTCTCCTCCTGTGTGTAGTTGGGTTAAAGCAGCTTCTGTATTGACCTCACCCTGTAGACTCCTCAGTCAAAGCTCCCACACTCCAATGATGTGTGCCCAGGTCTCCTCCTGTGTGTAGTTGGGTTAAAGCAGCTTTCTGTATTGACCTCATCCTGTAGACTCCTCAGTCAGAGCTCACACACTCCAATGATGTGTGCCCAGGTCTCCTCCTGTGTGTAGTTGGGTTAAAGCAGCTTCTGTATTGACCCCACCCTGTAGACTCCTCAGTCAGAGCTCACACACTCCAATGATGTGTGCCCAGGTCTCCTCCTGTGTGTAGTTGGGTTAAAGCAGCTTCTGTATTGACCTCAGCCTGTAGACTCCTCAGTCAGAGCTCACACACTCCAATGATGTGTGCCCAGGTCTCCTCCTGTGTGTAGTTGGGTTAAAGCAGCTTCTGTATTGACCTCAGCCTGTAGACTCCTCAGTCAAAGCTCCCACACTCCAATGATGTGTGCCCAGGTCTCCTCCTGTGTGTAGTTGGGTTAAAGCAGCTTCTGTATTGACCTCATCCTGTAGACTCCTCAGTCAGAGCTCACACACTCCAATGATGTGTGCCCAGGTCTCCTCCTGTGTGTAGTTGGGTTAAAGCAGCTTCTGTATTGACCTCACCCTGTAGACTCCTCAGTCACAGCTCACACACTCCAATGATGTGTGCCCAGGTCTCCTCCTGTGTGTAGTTGGGTTAAAGCAGCTTCTGTATTGACCTCATCCTGTAGACTCCTCAGTCAGAGCTCACACACTCCAATGATTTGTGCCCAGGTCTCCTCCTGTGTGTCGTTGGGTTAAAGCAGCTTCTGTATTGACCTCGCCCTGTAGACTCCTCAGTCAGAGCTCACACACTCCAATGATGTGTGCCCAGGTCTCCTCCTGTGTGTCGTTGGGTTAAAGCAGCTTCTGTATTGACCTCATCCTGTAGACTCCTCAGTCAGAGCTCACACACTCCAATGATTTGTGCCCAGGTCTCCTCCTGTGTGTAGTTGGGTTAAAGCAGCTTCTGTATTGACCTCACCCTGTAGACTCCTCAGTCAGAGCTCACACACTCCAATGATGTGTGCCCAGTTCTCCTCCTGTGTGTAGTTGGGTTAAAGCAGCTTCTGTATTGACCTCGCCCTGTAGACTCCTCAGTCAGAGCTCACACACTCCATTGATGTGTGCCCAGGTCTCCTCCTGTGTGTAGTTGGGTTAAAGCAGCTTCTGTATTGACCTCAGCCTGTAGACTCCTCAGTCAGAGCTCACACACTCCAATGATGTGTGCCCAGGCCTCCTCCTGTGTGTAGTTGGGTTAAAGCAGCTTCTGTATTGACCTCAGCCTGTAGACTCCTCAGTCAGAGCTCACACACTCCAATGATGTGTGCCCAGGTCTCCTCCTGTGTGTCGTTGGGTTAAAGCAGCTTCTGTATTGACCTCACCCTGTAGACTCCTCAGTCATAGCTCACACACTCCAATGATGTGTGCCGAGGTCTCCTCCTGTGTGTAGTTGGGTTAAAGCAGCTTCTGTATTGACCTCACCCTCTCAGTCAGAGCTCACACACTCCAATGATGTGTGCCCAGGTCTCCTCCTGTGTGTAGTTGGGTTAAAGCAGCGTCTGTATTGACCTCACCCTGTAGACTCCTCAGTCACAGCTCACACACTCCAATGATGTGTGCCCAGGTCTCCTCCTGTGTGTAGTTGGGTTAAAGCAGCCTCTGTATTGACTTCACCCTGTAGACTCATCAGTCAGAGCTCACACACTCCAATGATGTGTGCCCAGGTCTCCTCCTGTGTGTAGTTGGGTTAAAGCAGCTTCTGTATTGACCTCACCCTGTAGACTCCTCAGTCAGAGCTCACACACTCCAATGATGTGTGCCCAGGTCTCCTCCTGTGTGTCGTTGGGTTAAAGCAGCTTCTGTATTGACCTCACCCTGTAGACTCCTCAGTCAGAGCTCACACACTCCAATGATGTGTGCCCAGGTCTCCTCCTGTGTGTAGTTGGGTTAAAGCAGCGTCTGTATTGACCTCACCCTGTAGACTCCTCAGTCACAGCTCACACACTCCAATGATGTGTGCCCAGGTCTCCTCCTGTGTGTAGTTGGGTTAAAGCAGCCTCTGTATTGACTTCACCCTGTAGACTCATCAGTCAGAGCTCACACACTCCAATGATGTGTGCCCAGGTCTCCTCCTGTGTGTAGTTGGGTTAAAGCAGCTTCTGTATTGACCTCACCCTGTAGACTCCTCAGTCAGAGCTCACACACTCCAATGATGTGTGCCCAGGTCTCCTCCTGTGTGTCGTTGGGTTAAAGCATCTTCTGTATTGACCTCACCCTGTAGACTCCTCAGTCAGAGCTCACACACTCCAATGATGTGTGCCCAGGTCTCCTCCTGTGTGTAGTTGGGTTAAAGCAGCTTCTGTATTGACCTCAGCCTGTAGACTCCTCAGTCAGAGCTCACACACTCCAATGATGTGTGCCCAGGTCTCCTCCTGTGTGTAGTTGGGTTAAAGCAGCTTCTGTATTGACCTCAGCCTGTAGACTCCTCAGTCAAAGCTCCCACACTCCAATGATGTGTGCCCAGGTCTCCTCCTGTGTGTAGTTGGGTTAAAGCAGCTTTCTGTATTGACCTCATCCTGTAGACTCCTCAGTCAGAGCTCACACACTCCAATGATGTGTGCCCAGGTCTCCTCCTGTGTGTAGTTGGGTTAAAGCAGCTTCTGTATTGACCTCACCCTGTAGACTCCTCAGTCACAGCTCACACACTCCAATGATGTGTGCCCAGGTCTCCTCCTGTGTGTAGTTGGGTTAAAGCAGCTTCTGTATTGACCTCACCCTGTAGACTCCTCAGTCAGAGCTCACACACTCTAATGATTTGTGCCCAGGTCTCCTCCTGTGTGTAGTTGGGTTAAAGCAGCTTCTGTATTGACCTCATCCTGTAGACTCCTCAGTCAGAGCTCACACACTCCAATGATTTATGCCCTGGTCTCCTCCTGTGTGTCGTTGGGTTAAAGCAGCTTCTGTATTGACCTCGCCCTGTAGACTCCTCAGTCAGAGCTCACACACTCCAATGATGTGTGCCCAGGTCTCCTCCTGTGTGTCGTTGGGTTAAAGCAGCTTCTGTATTGACCTCATCCTGTAGACTCCTCAGTCAGAGCTCACACACTCCAATGATTTGTGCCCAGGTCTCCTCCTGTGTGTAGTTGGGTTAAAGCAGCTTCTGTATTGACCTCACCCTGTAGACTCCTCAGTCAGAGCTCACACACTCCAATGATGTGTGCCCAGGTCTCCTCCTGTGTGTAGTTGGGTTAAAGCAGCTTCTGTATTGACCTCGCCCTGTAGACTCCTCAGTCAGAGCTCACACACTCCATTGATGTGTGCCCAGGTCTCCTCCTGTGTGTAGTTGGGTTAAAGCAGCTTCTGTATTGACCTCAGCCTGTAGACTCCTCAGTCAGAGCTCACACACTCCAATGATGTGTGCCCAGGTCTCCTCCTGTGTGTAGTTGGGTTAAAGCAGCTTCTGTATTGACCTCAGCCTGTAGACTCCTCAGTCAGAGCTCACACACTCCAATGATGTGTGCCCAGGTCTCCTCCTGTGTGTCGTTGGGTTAAAGCAGCTTCTGTATTGACCTCACCCTGTAGACTCCTCAGTCATAGCTCACACACTCCAATGATGTGTGCCGAGGTCTCCTCCTGTGTGTAGTTGGGTTAAAGCAGCTTCTGTATTGACCTCACCCTCTCAGTCAGAGCTCACACACTCCAATGATGTGTGCCCAGGTCTCCTCCTGTGTGTAGTTGGGTTAAAGCAGCGTCTGTATTGACCTCACCCTGTAGACTCCTCAGTCACAGCTCACACACTCCAATGATGTGTGCCCAGGTCTCCTCCTGTGTGTAGTTGGGTTAAAGCAGCCTCTGTATTGACTTCACCCTGTAGACTCATCAGTCAGAGCTCACACACTCCAATGATGTGTGCCCAGGTCTCCTCCTGTGTGTAGTTGGGTTAAAGCAGCTTCTGTATTGACCTCACCCTGTAGACTCCTCAGTCAGAGCTCACACACTCCAATGATGTGTGCCCAGGTCTCCTCCTGTGTGTCGTTGGGTTAAAGCAGCTTCTGTATTGACCTCACCCTGTAGACTCCTCAGTCAGAGCTCTCACACTCCAATGATGTGTGCCCAGGTCTCCTCCTGTGTGTAGTTGGGTTAAAGCAGCTTCTGTATTGACCTCATCCTGTAGACTCCTCAGTCAGAGCTCACATACACGTTAAAGAGTGTAGGGCTTAGGCATGAGCCCTGTGGTACTCCCTTGGTGAGCTCCCTTGAGATAGAATGGTGGGAGCCCAATCTCACCTCTTGTTGGCGATCCGAAATAAAGCTCTCCAGCCAAGAGAGAGCCACCCCTTCCACTCCCCTCTCCTTCAGACGACCGAGAAGTATCTCATGGGAAACAGTATCGAAGGCAGCGGATAAATCCAACAGCACTAGAATCACTGAGTTTCCTCCATCCAGTGACATCTTGATGTTGTCGGTCACTGAAAGGAGGGCAGATTCTGTGCTGTGGTTGGGCCTATATCCAGATTGCGCCCTCCGCTGCCTCGATATGTTTGGATAGATGGACATTGACGTGTCTCTCGGTCATCTTGCTGAGAAGGGGTAGGAGGGAAATGGGTCGAAGGTTGGAGAGGTCAGTCCATGGGGTTGCTGCATTCTTTCGGATTGGGTTGACCACTGCTTTTTTCCATTCTTTAGGCACAGATCCTTCCCTAAGAGAGTGGTTTATCAATGTTAAATAATGGGGTTTGAGCAGATTTTGCAATGAAACGGTGGTTTTGGCTGATAAGAGATCATCTGGAGATCCAGATTTTATACAACTCATTAGGGAATCTAATTCATTGACTGCTGGGAATGCCGTAAGTGTTGCTTTGCTGCAAGTGGGCAAAGTGGAAGGGGAAGGTGAATTATTACTATTTAGGTTGGAGACCAATAGGATTTTATCATAGATCAAATTGATTTTTGTTTTCGAAGAAGAGGGAGATTTCGTCGCACAGTTGTTGGGAGAATTCATCAGGGCTTTTACATGCTGTTGGTTTTACAAAGTCCTGAAGGATTTTAAATAATTCCTTAGAACGAATTCCCGCTCCGAGCAAGTCTGATATTTTTGTAATATCTGGCTTGCGACTCCTGATGTACTTTTTTATTTTCTTCGGAATGAGTCTTTCTCCACTTTTTTTCCAACCTCCTACAATTTTGTTTTTCTGTTCTAAGCTCTTCAGGAAAGATTGGATCGAAGATGGCATTATGAACTTTGGCACTAACTCTTGTATAGCGATTCAAATTTAATTCATTTTCCTAATTAGGTTACCTTCCCCCGTGGACAAAACATTGATCCACAGTTTTCAGCTCATCCCGGCTGGGAAGTGAGTCTTAACATGCTTTCTACATTTGACTAGCCTCCAGATTTAGATAACAGGCACGACACGCTCACCCGCAATGTAATGACTTTTTTTTTTGCAATGCAGCATGTCCTGCTTGGACATTAATAATGGTGGCCGCTTGACTTTTCTTTTGTTCTGTGTGTCTCGTCCAACTTTATTTTTGAAACATTGTACGATTTTTTTCTCCCAGTGCGGCATGATGCTAATGGAGCCCATGTGTCTTCTTTTCAAAATGTGCGTCTCTACTGACTTGCCCCTCTCATGAAACTTGATACTTTATCAAAAAACAAATATATATATATATATATATTCTTTTTTTCTTCGAAAAACGCGCCTGTCAGTAAGCGGGGGGTCTGCACCAATAAAGTATTTCATACTTTGAAAATTGCTCCTGTGAGTGATATATATATATATATATATATATATATATATATATATATATATATTCACTGAAAAAACCATAGGTTATAGACCATATATAGTTAGGAATTAGCATTTACAAAACCTTGAAAAGATGTCATCAGTGATGTCACTGACCATGTCATGAATGATGTAATATGTGACATGATCAGCAGTGGATTGCGGGTGCGCGATATATAGTTAGTACAACTAACTATATATGGAATTTCAATGGTTTTGTGTGAGTAAAAAAAGGTTTTTTAAATGCTAATTCCTAACTATATATGGTCTATAACCTATGGTTTTTTCAGTGAATTTCATTGGTTTTTTAAAAGCTAATATCTATAGCTGTAAAATGTATTCTTCTTTAAATCAAAAAATATATTTTATATGTTTATTAATAATTTTTTTTATTATTATGTTTTGGTTCGCTCCCTGTTCGCGAACCGGGTAGCTTCCCGTTAGCTAATTTTGGTGCCGCGACTCGGTACGCGAACCGGTAAACGGTCCGTTTGCGCAACTGCCGCGTTAGAAATCAACATCGTGACGCATCGCGACGTATCGCGTTGTCGCGTAATGCGTCTTATGACGCGCTGCATTAGCGCACCCGGAAGTGCTCCGGTACGCGAACCGAGGCGCGAAGCGCAGCTCCCCGGAAGCGATCCGGGGCGCGTCGCGTAAGCGCGACGTATCGCGTTGCCGCGTAATGCGTCTTATGACGCGCCGCGTTAGCGCACCCGGAAGTGCTCCGGAGCGCGAACCGAGGCGCGAAGCGCAGCTCCCCGGAAGCGATCCGGGGCATGGCCCGCAGCGCGTAACATAAGCGTAACAGGTCATGTGACTTGTTAATAAAACTTTTCATTGGTTCATTTCACTTTTGGTTTCCTAATGATGTAAGGCTAGGTCATGTGACCTAAAAATAAAACTTTTCATTGGTTTAGAACTATTTTTTTCCAAAATGATGAAAGCCCCCACCTTTTTTCTCACTCTGACTTTCAACTTTGAGAAAGGAAGACCTATTTTGCTGAGTAGAAAATGGCTTCAGTAGTAGCTGCAGCTGGTGCACCCCCACCACCACCAAGTAAGAGAGGACCACCTCCACAGTTCCTTCCCAACACAGAGGAGGAAGAGGATGAAGAAGAGGAAGAGGAAGTACAGCCAACACAGTTTTGACGTGAGGAGCCCCGGATATCTCACCACAAAAATAGTTTTATTTGGCAGTTTTTATTTTTCCTGAAGGACAAAAAAAAGTGAATGCTCGCTATGTGACATGCCTCATATGCAAAGAAGATTTATCTAGAGGCACAGATAAGAAGTATAGTTACGGCAACTATACTATGCATCGTCATATGCAGAGGTGGTATCCACTCAATTACAGCAGGGCAGAGATGCGTGACCTCCAAGACAACCCACCAACTCCTGTGGCCAGGACATCGGCACAGGTAACTCTGTCGGGGCCAGAGGCACGGGAAACAGTGCCAAACATTCAAGAAAATTTTGTGCACATGAAGATAGTGTGTATATATTGCGGTAACCTACTCTCATGTGCCAATATGAGTATTAATTTGATAAACAGAGCATATAAAAACCACAAGTGCTCTAAACGCCCCAAAAAATTAAAAAAAAATGTGCTCCTGTTGAGCCCTTTCTAATGCCTGTTTTTTGTTGTTTCCCCCCCCAAAAAAACAAAAAAAACATAAAATTGTTCAAAAAATACAAAAAAAACAAAAAATGTTCAGAAAAAAAAAATATATAAAACAACAAAAACATAAAAAAAAAGTTCTTTTCAGAACTACCTCCCCTTTATAAAAAAAATTGCTAGAATGTTTAGCACTCTGGCAACCTCTATTTCTTTTGGTTCGCTTCCTGGTTCGCTCCCCGGTAAGTGAACCGGGAGCGCACCCAAAAAAATTTTTTAAAAAAGGAAGAGTAAGTATAAGGGAAGTAAACAGAGAGTAATGTTAAAAGAAAGACAGCTATAGGGACTAAACCAGAGATACTGTTTAATAGATTTATTTACCGAAGAAAAGATGGAAGAGGGTATAATTGTGAAAAACAAAATAGATAAGGAAGTGAAAGAAAAAAAGGAGAGTAGAAGAATAACAAAGAAGAGTTTCTTAGAGAATATGAGTGAATGTTCAAAATAAGATTAAAACATGTGGAATAACAGAGAGAAAAAACAGAAAGCAGAAAAGAAGAAGTAACAGAAAAAGAATAATTGAAACAGCAAAGAAATCTAAATAACATAGGGGCATATTATCAACATAGGCAATAAAAGTTTTGCAGCTTTTATCGGCAGAAATGTGTCGCTAGAGCCGCTTTTGCGGCAGAAAACTGCCGCTAACACCGCTTTTGCAGCAGTTTTCTGCCAATAAAAACAGAAATAATTTTATTGGCTGTGTTCATAATATGCCCCTTAGTGTGCTTCAACTACACAGAGAAAGCATAATGAACAAGTAGTGAAAGAGTGATCAGTCAAAGACACTAAGAGTAATAGAGACGGAGTGAGTGAACAAGAGTGAGGAACTATGAGAAGAGAGGGACTGAGAAAAGGAGTGGAAGGAGTAGAGTAAGTAAGTAATAGAGAAAGGAATGAGGGAAGTAGCAAAGGCAGGAAAGTGAGGGTTAAAGAAATGAAGCAGTGGAACTAATAGTAGTTAAATGTGATAGAAATGTAATGAAAAGAGTACAAAACATTTACCTTATAATTGTCGTTAACTTAGTCACTTGTTATTTTTATACTTTCAATCTGTGAAAGAGAGAACAAACATTTGAAAAATATTAAAACATGTATTTAAAAATTAGAAAAGACAAGGGAAAAGATTGAAGGACAAACAGTTTTTCAACAACTTTGACACTTACAGAAGCTTCTGCTTCTCCAGGCCCCCTACACAGTCCTAAAGATATACATTTTAAACTAACAGTATCTTGATGCAGATGAAGTGAGGCCTATCTTGGAACATGGTGCATCTTTTGCACTGCTGTTGTCTCACAAAAGTGACGCAATGGCAGCGCAAAAGAGGTGCACAATCATCATAAAACTGTTCCTAACATTTTAAATGATTGTTTCAGGATGGCAATAAGGTGTGTCCTATCCAGACGTTTGTTTCAGGTGAGGCCTACTCAGGGTTGCAGATCAAATTTAGGCTTGTTGAAGAGTACAGAGGAGATAATACATGTGCAGGCCTACCAACGAAGTGAGTCATGTCCACTGCACTCTTGAACAAATGTCAGACCTCCTCTGTCTCCTGGAACAGGCCTAAACCTCATCTACACAATGTGATGTGTAATGTTAGGAAACACAGGTAATATAATTGAAAAACGTGCAATTGTTTTTGCTCATTCCACAATCACATCACCTGTGTTTCCTTTGCTTAGGTATCTCATTGTGGAAATGTAGTCTATCATATGAAAGACTACGTAGAATGTGAGCACTCTATGCAACAACTTTGACACTTACAGAAGCCTCACCTTCTCCATGCCTCCTACACAGTTCTAAATGTACATCATAAATACAAAAAGTACAGAATTAATTATACATGTTAAATGGTTTATTTTTGCTGTTCTCAGAATGTATCAAATTTCACTAAAAACAGTGACTTGAAGGTATTCATCATATAACAGCGGGAAAAAAAAACACAATCAAAATGATTGTGTTTAAAAAACCCATATAACATAACCAATCAGAAATCAGAACTCCTCAAAAGTAACTTAATTTCCATGACGTCGAAGGATGTCCTATGAACAGCTTACACTCGGTTGTGCTGTTTTTATTTTCAGCCCGCCACTTTCTGAAAGAAAACCTCCATCGTTTTGAAAAATATGTTACATACAATAAATGACTTCTCGCTCTCTACCACACGTTTCCACAAGGCCAAATCATGTAAGAGCCATTTATAACTCTTGGAATTCTTGTAAGCAAATCCCGTCATTTTCTATTTCCGCAACTTTCAGAAAGAAAACGTTCAAGATCACTTTCACAATCCTGGACTAGTAATATCTTACCCTTCTTGCTCACTCATGTTCTACATTTCCTATGACACTGATACTGCTTACTATGAAGCAGAATTACACTACCTCTATGACTACTACAATTATTTAATTCTCTACATCACTTTTAATCACAAAGCAATATAAAACAGTAGATAAAATTATATCAACCCCTAGAATCATTATACGCCAGTTACCTACCCTAAATTCTCTTTTCTGAAAACAGAAAGTAAGAATATTTTTAAGTAAAAAGGCAACATTGTATCGTAGTCAAATGGGAATAATTTCCGAAACAGCAATTTTTTTTACATTTTCAATAAGCTGTGTAATAAGCGGATCTTGTCAAATGACCATCATGCCATATAATAGCTGCAGTTACAAATGTTCTTCCTAAAATCAACGACTGTGTAGCCACAACATTTGTAATTAAAGTTGAAGACTTACTTTCATCAGGTTTATATAGTTGGATTTTTAAAATGACATTATAATCAAAAGTTTGGACCAATAATCTAGACAGCATTGCAGACTTACATTCCCTCTACGCCATGTTTTGATTGGCTGCTTGAATTAGCTTATAAAAAGAAACAGTTTTTCTGAACTCATTCAAAGTGCAGTTATTTTTCCATGACGTCAAGTGTTATGGTAAGAACACCGTTTGCTTTGGGAAATACTCTGTTGTCCTTCAACTAATCTCTGCCCACCACTTTCTGTAAGAAAATCTTCTTTTTTTCCAGGAACTATTTAAAACTCAAAAATAACTTTTGACTCTGTACTACACTTATCCTCAAGGCCAAATCGTGTAGGAGCCATTAGAACCTCTTGAAATTCCTCAGAGCAAATCCCGAGATTACTTCTCTAAAATTTTGGTTTTAAAAACACCAGGTAAGAATTTTTAAGGTCAAAAGGCAATTTTATTTTGAAAATTAAAACAGAATCGTTGCAGAATGACCAGCCATTTCTAGACTTTAAATAAGCTGTGTAATGTCCTGATGTTATTGAAGGACCGTCATGATATATAATTGCTGCAGTTACAAAAGTCCTTCCTGATATTGACAACTGCGAAGCCACAAAATTTTTAATTAAAGTTGTCAATTTTGTTCCATCAGGCCTACATCGTTGGAACATTAAAATGACATACTGGCCATATGTTCGTATAAATAATGTTGACATCATTTCAGATTTACATTGGCTACACTCCATGTTGTGATCAGCTCCTTTTACTAGCTTATTAAAGGAGACTGATTTACTGTCTGGCAAAGTTAAATATATAAATCTACACTAGTAGTACTTGATACCCTACAGTTCTCGCAGTCATGCTGCCATTGATAAGAAAGCTCAAACAGGTGATCTACATCTACACCTTCAGCATGCAATACATCAAGCATATACATTAAAAACTCCTGACAATCTTGCTTAATATTTTGAGAGAATTGTGTTTGACCTGAACATCAGATTTCGAATTTCAGACACACTTTCTATTTTTGTTCTATCAGTGCTACATTTCTCTAACACAGAATTTAACAAACTGCAAAATCTTTGATCAGAATTGACCACAATCTCTTCTTTTACATTTTCTAGAGAAAACAAAACATTAACCACTACATTAGCATAGCAGTTGACACCAGAACTGTTTTCAAATTGAAAACCAACAACATCTTCAACAGAATCCTTTTTCTTTCTGCTTATAATTTCAGGTTCATCGACTTTTCGTCTTTTTGCTACAACCTCCCTAGTATTGGTCACATTTCTTCGTTTCCGGCCTACCACACGTTTCTCAAACAAAGGATATTGAGGCAAATGTGGCGCATACTCTCTTCTTAACCTATTGTATTCCTTAACACAATCTAGATCCGCACAAATGTTTGTGACATCACACTCAATCAAGTACAATCCCGATAAAGTTCTAACTCGTGACAATGCCACATATGCCATACCCTCCTTGAACACAGAACTGCCAATATTCACCAATGCACTGTCTACACTTAAACCTTGCGATTTATGGATTGTCACCGCATATGCCAAGCAAACAGGAAACTGCTTACGGCGAACATATAAGTCTTTTACAAGCAAAAATCTAGCAGAACAACGACCAATTAGCTGTACTTCCTCAATGCCATCAAATTTAATTTTTAAAAATTCAATCCCATCTCTATTTCTGTATTTCACAAAATCAACAACATTACCCATTGATCCATTTACCAGACCTCTTTCAACATGTAAATTCCTTTTTAAAATTATACAGCAGTTTAAGCACACATTCAGAGTCTTTTCAAAACCTGCAGTTTTAGATATAGTCTTCTCTAATGAATCTAATTTTGTTTTCAAATTCTCAGACAAAATAATAGTTGATCCCATATGCTCTACTCTGTCAATAGCTTCCAGTTTCACAATCTCTTGGTTTTCTAAATGCAACATTTTGTTGTTGAAGATGGCACATTCTGCAAGAGTTGGCATCAAACATATTCCAGATTTCTTCTCAGTAATTTTCTGAAAAATATTCTCAGGCACAACGTCTTGTTCTGGATATAAATTTGACAGTAATCGTGCATGTAAAGCTTCTTTCCCATGCTCGGTCACTTTTCCAATTCTAACATCTTGTAGAATATTCTTGTAATCTTCATCCTTCGCCTGACGCATATTTTCATGCAGTTCAGCATAATTGAAGTTTAACCATATATTGACGTTGCCAATGCTCCCTAGGCACTTCCTGGTATCTTCATGCGTGAGCATTTTGAACACAGGTTGTCCTTTCACTGGTGTCAGCTGCAGAAGATCTCCGAAAACAATGATGTGTTTGCCACCAAATAACACATCATACTCTGTTTTAAGAACTTCTTGCATTCTCAAATGCACAAAGGCAAGCATGACATTGGAAACCATGCTTACTTCGTCAATGATAAGAAGTTTCATTTTCCTCAAGACTCTTGAAACTTCACAACAAGCATCTCCAGATAACTTGTGGTATTGTAATTTGTTGTCATGCTCCACTGGCAGCATCAGTAGACGATGCAAAGTAATACCTTTAATGTTATGTGCTGCCAGTCCAGTTGGAGCGGTGACAACACAAGACAGCGATGACTCAGTCTTTCCTGCAAATAACATGAAATTGCTTTAATGAGGAAACTTTTTCCAGTTCCCACTTCTCCACTCACGTACAGTCGGACAGGCTTCAACGACGTACATGAGCACTCTTTCTTCTCATGACTTAATCCATGATCAATTTGCTTCGTAACTTCGTCATATATTTTCCTCTGCTCAACGTTGAGTTGTCTTTCCAAGTCTTCTAAGTTAACCGCATACTCCTGAGCATGTGCCATGGCTCTTTCCACTTCATTCATGGCAGTGGCAGCTTCATTTTCGATAACAGGTCCTCCTAGTGGATCCTGACTCAATGAAACAGAACTCTGACTGTCCTGAGAACTGTCTTTGGCAATCTCGGCTGCAATCGTTGCTTCCTGCTCGATTTCCGCATTCAACATTTCTAGATATTTGGGAAAAGCAGGACATTCTATGGTCTCCTTGGTGGCAGTGAAAGAGTCTTCGTAACAGAGGAAATCTCCAAGCAGTTCCTCTTCTGCATGCCAAGGCTTGAAAAGTTGCAAAAGTGCTAAATAGAAAAACTCCTTTTTTTCAGGAGATTCACCACTCAATTTTCGATGGTTTACCAAGTGGCATTTTCTTTGCTTGACCAGACATCCCTCACTTCCAATTACAGCATACACTCCTTTCTCAATATCTTCTTTGATGTTCCTCTTGAATATGTAATTTTGTAGAACCTCATACAGACAAACATTCTCGAGGTGACTGCTTCGATTTGGATAATATGTATCCAACATGTTGGTCTTCAAAATATCGGTACTGTTCGGCTCCTTTTCCGCCAAATACTCAATTTCCCGCACAGGTTTCAGAACTCGATTACGCGTTGCAGCAAGACCAAGACTCGCCCAAACGATACTCCTGGATTTGGCATAGAGACTTGCTGAAGACAACCGGTCAGAACATTCGTAAGCTCCGATTTCTCGATGTGACAACATCTTCAGACTGAAACTGTACAACTTCTTCCTGAGGCTCTTTTCATGGGAAATGTCCTCCCACATATCCTTCAATTCTGTATTTTCTTTTTTGGTGATGTAAGATGTCACATACCGAGCCACAGCCATACAGTTATCAGCCACAAACTGTATATCCATGTTAGCATTCCACATGGACAAAATCACTGGGTTGTAGTCGTTGATGTACTTGGACTCTTCGTTCCTTTTCAAATTGTATGTGTTTTTAGGTGATTTCTTCATCACATTATGTCGCAGCGAAGACATCAAACTGTTTACTCTTCCTTTAGAAATCACCGGTCGTGGAAAGCCGAAACGACATTTGGTGTAGAACTTGTCCTTGTTTCTGAATTTACGACGACAGTACTTTCCACAACGATGGCTTTGGAAACGTAGAACTTGTTCTCTTAGGCTTTTCTTCTCCTTTGCGCTTGGAACAGCACACGTAGAATACTGTTGTATGAAACTCATCACTAAGTCTTCTGGATCTGTTCCAAATTTAGGTGCATCCTTGATCCACAGCAGCATATGTATATGAGGAGCACCTCTTGCTTGGTACTCCTTTCTCCAGAAGAAATCCAACACCCCTCCAAGAGGTGGATTCTTCTTATTCATGATGAAAGACATCATAGCTTCAAATCTATGATTGAAGTACCTGCATACATTCACTGGATCCAAAGAGCACAGTTCTCCGGGTGTCTTGAATTCGATATTTTCAATGTTTCCATTTGCCTCTCGTAGAAATTCAAGTAAGTCTTCCCAGCCATACTCGGCACAGCTCAGAGTGAGGAACCATGTGGGAGTTCCTAAGTTCCTCAGCATACATTTTAAATCACCATGACGACGGTACCAGTACTCATTAGTACCACGCTGACACGCCATGAGATTAATCAGGTGACTTTCCAAAATACTGTCTTGGACATTGACTTTATCCATAAAGTCACTTGCCGAGAT
The DNA here is from genome assembly GCF_964261635.1 of Lissotriton helveticus. Classification (NCBI taxonomy): domain Eukaryota; kingdom Metazoa; phylum Chordata; class Amphibia; order Caudata; family Salamandridae; genus Lissotriton; species Lissotriton helveticus. The sequence goes on from NW_027611714.1 coordinate 3,090,514, forward strand.
GTTTTGCATCTGTATACCACTTTTCAAGATGTGGTTCACTGCATATGACAGTCCAGACAGATCGCTTTCAAACAGGAGATGAAACAAATAGGGAATGCATTGTCGAAACCTAGCATCTTCTGCATACAATCGTAAAGTCCGGTATTCAGAAGCAGGAATTTGATGAGGTCGCTCATCATATCTTCCTCCTTGACATGTTGGAAATAGCTGTGGGAAACACCGAGCTTCCAAACTTTCCTCCCAAACACTAATGGGACTCCCTTTGGCTTGTTTCATTTGAAACAACTCAATAGCATTCCCCATGACTTCCTTGGAATGCAAAGGATGAACACTATAATGTTCATATATTTCTTCACTTTTAGAGGGTTCTACTTTCTCAATTTGACCAGCACACAAATCGCTATCCTCTTCTTCACTTACTTCCTCTTCTGCAACATATACATTCTTATAGTACTTATTATTTTTTTTTCAAATACAATGTTGCCTTTTTGACTTTCCTAACATCCACTAAATCTTGCCATATTTTCTTACTCTTTGTCGGAACCCCATTAACTAAGATAACCAGAGGTTCCTCTTCCACTTTTTCTACTCCAATTGTATTAATGTTTTTCTTCAAATCTAGAGGCAAATAAACAACTCTTCCCTTTAATCCTCTCCGTAAATCTGATGGAGGCAATTTCCCTGTCTTTGGCTCCATTCTTACAATAGCCTGAAAGGGATGGATACTTTGAATCAAAATAGATTCATAAGTATTTAAATCCTTCAATTCAGAAGGAATCTCAACCAATTCCAGATTATTATGAACCGCTCTAGCAGGCATCTGGTTTTGATTTAATTTGTTACAACAATAAGTACACACACGTTGATCCGATCCCAAATCAAAACAATTTTCTACCATCAAGTATGTTGCAAAATCCTTCCATTCACTATTATTTTCCCTTTCACTTTTTGCATATAAATCCACTAACTTAGTCTGATTCTTATAATAAGTGCGTCGACAACACACACAAGTGAAATTAGGCCTCTCACTTGATTTCACCTGAAACGTGGCAATTTCCTTCTGAAAATTATCTGTACTGGAAACCTGTACACTATCTTCCACATTACCGTCTTCTTCTGGGTCAATTTCAACATTCTCCTCTTTACTTCCAAAGTAACAAAACTCAATTTCTTCACAAATATTCTTCACATCTATTTCAGAACCATGCAAAAGAGAAGCGCATAATTGTTTAAGCATAATTGCTGGACTCTTAGAATAATACAACATTCTAACTAATTTCCTCACTTTATTATGATGCATTGCTAGCATCCTGAAATGATGAAAAACACTCTGGCATACTCTCCTGGAAAGACAAGCCAGTGAATGACCATGCAAACCTGTCACTTCTCTCACTCTGCAAGGATCTAATTCTTGCAACAACATCATTTTCTGCTTCAAACTTTTCTTATTAAATGTCCGTACAAAATCACAAAGCAAATTGATGGAATCCTGTCGTACACTGCAAATACTACTACACTTCCAGGTGTACACAGGACCCTTAGGACGTCTTCCTAAAACCTCATTACCTAACACCTCTTCTGTCTCTGTTGTCACAAGTTTTTCTTTTTCAACTGGACAACCATCTTTCACCTCATAAGCTCGACCACTGGTGTCAACTGTATGCACCAAATCATTATCCTGGAAATAACTCTCCTCATTAAAAAATGCCTCACAACTTGAACTATGCATCCATTCTCCAGAAAAAACTTCACAAAAATTACTACGATTAACTATTCTCTTCCATCTACTATTTCTTTTGAAATCATAAATTACCTTGTTTAGCTTCCTAATTCTATTGATTATCAAAATAAATAACTTTCGTTTAATTTCAAATGCCTGATCAATAACTTTCTCAACTTTTTTTTTCTCTTATAAAAAAACACTTTCTGTTGACCTTTCTTAATATTTTTTAACAAATTGCCAATTATCCTGTTGCGGAACATTTGTTTACGAATGTCCCTAAACTGTTGCTTCCTTCTACTATCATGCACAGAGTTATCTCTTGCTCTAGCAGTAACATTTTTGATTGGCCTTTCCTTTCCGTTTAAATTGCTTCTCTTTTTATGGACTGAAACATTTTCTGTAGTACTACTTTTTTTTTTACAAATGTTTCTTATGAATGATTTTGTTCTCTTACCCGGTGCTTTCCTGGTGACTTGACGATTTTTTATTGTAGAGGACTGCTGCAATAATTGATGAACCTGCTGTCTTTGACGTTTTGTAGCCTTTCTGATTCTATCCTTAGACAGCATTTTCAAATTTTGAAATGATCTGCAGTTGAATCTGTGGTAAAATATAATAAAAAATGTTATTAACCACTATTACCAAACAGTAAGTCAATAACAGTCGTCAAAAACATAACACACTACTTGTCATTTTAACATAGAATAATTTTTAGTGCATTGGCAAATTTAGTATTCACAAATAGTAGCAAAGAAATGGAATGCTTCTACATTTTACCTGTGCTGTTTTATATGTGAATCTGATCTAATTTTATGAGCATATTTTAATATTTTATTGAAGACACTACACATAACCTTTTTTTGAAGGTGTGTTTAATTTTAAATGAAACGGTTTACATTTTTACTTTTCATTTCTTGTACATTTTAAAAATAAATGTTTATAGTTCCATAGGCTCAAGCAGGTCAGCTTCCCACCCTATGTCATACAATTCTGACAAATCGGCATCCTCATCATATTCTTCATCATCCTCAGGATTTAAATCATCCAAGGGATCTACTTCCACTGACGTTTCAATGACAAATTCAATGATAAGATCGAGATCAACTGATTGCTCATTATCACTCATGGTTGATGTTGTCGTTATCTTTAAAGAAAGAGAACAACAATGAGATGTTGCAGAGTAAGACACAAATCTCAGAGACTACAATAGTAAAATTGTTTAACAAGAGTAACATTTTGCAGCTATTATTTAGCCATGTCCAGCGATGCTGAAGAGGTGAGGCCTATGTCCAAGTTTTCAGTAAACAGGACTGATCTCTTCTTAACCTTGGATAAGCCTCACCGACTCTGTGTCCCCTGCACATACTTAAATGTAAAGGGGCAGATTTATGTTAACTGGCACATCCCCAGGGATGCACCAGTTAACGTGCACCGCTGCTCTGCCACCCATGGTCTGCCACATTTACAATGTGGAGCACCATTGAGTAAAAACAGCTCAGATGCGTCACGCATCTGTGCCGCAAAAGCAGCACATTGCAGGAATCACGTCGTAAACACGACATGTCTACTGCAATGCACAGGAGGAAGCCACACATTGCATGGTGCTTCACTCCTTATGCCTGTTTTAAACAAGCATAAGGATTTGATTCAGCAATGCTATAAAGCTGACTCAGTGAAATCTTCTAAATTTCACTGTGTTAGTTTTACAGGGCTTTCATGCAAATGAATGCCCACCCTGCAACAAAACACCTATATGAAACCTGACGCAGGTTTCATGTGGCACAGTACTTTACAGCATAACACATCTGCCTAGATGCATCAAGTTGTAAATGTGTCACAACATAGCAAATCTTTTGCTCCGCCGCAGCATCACAAAAGTGACGCACAGCGGCGCAAAAGAGGCACACACCTATCATAAATCTGTCCCTAACATTTTTAATGATTGATTCAGGATGACAATAAGGTGTGGCCTATCCAGAGGTTTGTTTAAGGTGAGGCCTACTCAGGGTTGCAGATAAAATTTACGCTTGTTGAAGAGTACAGAGGAGATAATACATGTGAAGGCCTACCAATGAAGTAAGTCATATCCACTTCACTCTTGAACAAAGGCCAGACCTCTTCTGTGTCCGTGGACAGACCTAAACCTCATCTGCACAATGTCATTCGTAAACTTAGAAAACACAGGTGATGTAATTGAAAAATGTGGAGTTTCTTTTCCTCATTTCACAATCACATCACCTGTGTTTCCTTTGCTTAGGTATCTCATAGTGCAGATGGAGTCTAGCATATCAAAGACTACGCAGAAGGTGAGAACTGTATGGAACATGGCTATGTAAGTCAAATAATCAAAATCTAAATTTGCCAAGCACACATGGGGGTGTATTTACAAGGACCTTCCACCACGAGGAAATGTCTTTAATTAAAATGGGAAAAATAACATCAAAGGGACTCAAATGCCTTTTAAATATACCCCAAGCAACCTATGAAACTGTAGCACTACATATCAAGAAACCTAATTGATTTCAAAAATCGTTTTTAAACACATCATCTAAATCAATTATATACCTACATTCAAGGGGAAATGACTTAAAATGGCCTAAGACACATGAAAGCGTTTTTTTTAAGGCCCTTGCAACATTTTTGGGTCACTTTTAACATGGCTATGTTAGTCAAAGAATTCAAATCTAAATTTGCCAAGCACAGATGGGGGCATATTTACAAGGAGCTTGCACCACGGGGAAAGGTCTTAAATTAAAATGGGAAAAATTACATCAAAGGAACTCAAAAGCCTTGAAAATATGCCCCAAGAAACCTATGAAACTCTAGCAGTACATATCAAGAAACCTAATTGATTTCAAAAAACGTTTTTAAACACATCTTGTAAAGCAATTATATTCATACATTCATGGGGAAGTGAGTTAAAATACCCTAAGACACATGAAAGCATTTTTGTAAGACCCTTGCACTATTTTTGCGTCACTTTTAACATGGCTATGTAACACAAAGAAACAAAATCTATTTGTAAAACACTTGACACAAAGCAACATTTTAAATACACAACTTTCTTCATCATTTTCTCCCTAAACCATACTATTCTCTATCTAAATTAAATGAATCTTTTCTCACCTTAGCAAATACTTTATGAGTTTCAAAACAGTCTCAGAAACACACCAATTTGTCTTTAGCAGAGCAAAAGGTATGCACTCCAGAGTCTGCAGCCATAAAAAGCACAGAAAAGCTGTAATTCATCACACATATCTCTCATGTCACCCAATCAAAACTCTTCCCTCACTTTTTTCAAATCAACACCCTTCCCCCCTCGGCCCTTTCTGCCTTTTTTGCATAGCAACCACCTCCTGAAAGACCTCTGATGTTTGCAAGTTCACACAACAATGTTTCAATTGAACTCTGAACTCTCAGTACACCTGCATATCCAGTGCAATCTTTCATAAAATGATTTTTTCTTGACCATTCAAATTACATCTTTCAAAGAACTCATCCATGCACCCTAACTTTCTGTTTTCAGCAATCAAAATCCACCAATCACTGCTACTGCTTCATTAACACAGAAACTCCACAGTTTTTTTCATTTTAAACTCTTATTTTTTCAACTGCCATTTCATTGCCACACTTCATCTGACTGCACCAGAACCTCCTCTCACTATGTTTTCTGTCTGGATTGTTGGACATAGTTACATCTACTGGGCTCAAAGGTATGCTGATAACAGAAATTTACCTAACCTCAATTTACAAAATGTGGAAATTAAGTGGATTGCCCACAGAGGATTAAAATGTCACCAATTGATACCATTGATGAAAACCTTTTTGCATTTGCCAAAACCTGACCTGTTAATTGTGCACTGTGGAGGTAATGACTTGGGCACTTTGACTGGGGTAGGTCTGGAAATGCTTTTAAAGGACACCTTTGAGCAATTCATGGCACTTTTTCCTCAAACTGCCTTGGTATATTCAAATATATGCCAAAGACAGAAATGGAGGTGGTCGAACCAATTTTGTCCACAAATTAAGAAATCGAGGAAGCATGTAAATAAGTCTGTTTCAGCTTACATGAGAGACCATGGAATGGGCTCCATGTACAACAATAACTTGCGTTACTACATGCAAGATATCTACAGAGGAGATGGAGTTCACTTCTCAGATGAAGGGAACAGAATTTTCATCCTCAATTAAAGACTGTGCATTGCTACCTACTTGTAGGTACCTACATCAGCCACAGGACCCAAAAGCTCTTTTCAGAGCTACCCTACATCTGATCACTCACAATTATTTTTTTACTCTAACTTTTTTCACTATTTTTCAACAAAGTACGCTCCCCGGAGCGCTACCCGGTACGCGCACCGGAAGCTAACCGCGCAAAATTTTTAAAAAAATGGTTTTTTTTCGCACATATGGGCCTCCTCAGCCACCCTCAGAAAACCTAGGGGGTCAAAATACGTCTACCGTGCCCTCTTCTACCCATTCTGAACATTATTTGCCCTCCATCTTGTATCTTAATTCGACCGAAACACAAAATGGTGGACTCCCGTAACGCTGCCGGTTCGCGTACCGGGGCGCTCACCGGGAAGCGCTCCATTAAAAAAGGTGGGAAAGTAATTTACAGAAGAAACCCTGGAGACAATGTCACCAAATATAGATTAACTCATACTACATACCAATCCCTACCATTTTCACAAATTTGGTTGGAATTCCATTTAGCCATTTAGCCTGTAGACCTCTCTAAATACCCTGAGGTAAATTACTTCACAAAACACATCTGAAGTGTTGGAATTGACAACCAATTAAAATGTTACTTTCATTTTCTACTTTTTTTTACCTGACATTTGATTGGTTATGTACCTGAATATATATAAAAAAAGAGAGAGAAACACAGCCATTTTGACTACTACTTCCTGAACTACATTGCAAGATCATTTTCACTCACAACTTAAACTTGTTTTTAAAAGGTAAGATATTATTTTATAAATTTGAAAACATTTTCAGATAGTTATATACTATCCCTCTGTAAGAGTTAGACATTGAGAAAGGCTTGTTTATTATAATTATGGATTGATTTAGGTTTCTGTGGTATAATTATGAATTTACATAGGCTTTTTCACAGGCACTTTTTAATAGTACTACTTCATGCCTCAAAAGTACCTGTCTGAACTTAAACCCAACAGTGCCCTATCTCTACTGATATATTTATTTTTATGCAAATTTCAGCACAAAAATGCAAGGAGAACAGAACGTTTCCTTTGAAATTGTCCTAGACATGAATAATGAGGAAATAATTGAACCCATTGACTTGGAATTCATGGATGAATCACGAGACCATGAACTTCTACAATGTGTAGAATCTGTGGATTATTTACTTCATTATGATGACGGTCAAATGTGGGAAGTTATGTTCACTCAACAAAAGGACATATCGGACAGTCAAATGTTAGACGTTCTATTAAATTTTGAAAAAGAATCAGAAAAATAAAATTATATTCAATATTAAAAAATTGTTTGAGTCTTTAATCATTTTTATATGTAATTCATAAACTAGTACCAAATTGATTATAATGTAAAGTCAGACTTATAGTATACTGTGCACAATTCCAAAAATACATTTATATTTAATAATCATTAATACTGCTACTTAAAAAAAAAAAAAAAAAACAACAAAAAGAACAATCAATAAACATACAATATTTCAAAATATCATAGTCTATCATTCTTTTTTCCTTATAGTACGCTCCCCGGACCGCTTCCCGGTGCGCGTACCGGGCGCTCCCCACGCAAAAAAAACTAAACTTTTTTTATTTATTTTTTGCCCTGCGGGGCCCTTTTAAAGCCTCCACATCAAACCTAGGGGGTCAGGGAGGATCTACTATGCCCCCTTATGGTCATTTCCCCCTTTGTTTTGGCCTCCTCTTGTCTCTCGATCCTACCGAGAGACAAGATGGTGGCCGCTCCGGACTGTTTAGAATGTTGACAGACACCGGAGAGCCAATCAGCTTCGCTTCGCGAAGTTCCGTTACGCGTCAAGTTCGCGAACCGGGGCGCTGCCCGGAGCGCGCTTACAGATATATATATTTTTTGGAACGTTAATTTCTCAAAATCCACTGGAGCACATATCTTGAGACCTAGCAAAGGCACATCGGGCTAACAGTCCCTACAATTTTGCCAAGTTTCGTGCAAATCCATTCAGCCGTTCGGGCTAAAAGTGAGGCCAACCCGCCCTATGGAAATTAACATGGAAAAACGCGTTTTGGGACCCCCCTTTTTTCTCGGCCCCCTCTTGACGAACCCCCCCCAAATTTTTAGTGGCTGCTCAGAAACAAAATGTTTCATTTTCCTGAAAATTTCAGCCAATTCCGTCCACAAACGCCAAAGTTATTAGACATAGAATTTTCAAAAATCCCATAGAGAAAAAATCCTAACTATCTATACCTACTATATATATATATATATATATATATATATATATATATATATATATATATATATATATATCCGTTTCCCTTCCTCCGAAAAAAACCGGGACACTTCCAACTGCGGTGCAATGCAGGGTCAGAGGGTTCCCTGCTAATTATAAAGTTTCACAAAGCGCTTCCAAAGTTGCGCAATGCACTCCTCTCCAGCATATTCACCATTAAATCACCAGAAGTTCATGTTTCATATGCTTTAATTTCTTTCCAGCATGACAAACAATGGATCCAGCCCAACGCGTTTCACCGAACACTCGGCTTGATCAGGGGTGATTTGTGTTTCCCACATAAACAATAAATAAAGTTACACGTACCACTTCCTTGTGCAAAACATAAACAAAGGACTAAGAAACCAAGTCCAATATTGCGGCCATATTGGAACAATACCATTCCAGCGGAATCCCATAAAAATCAAAGGTTGTGGGAGTATTCTCATTATTCTAACATTTGACATTTAGAACAGTATATGTTGGCGAATAATACAAGTCATCCTTTGTATATACTGCTCATTATAAACACCCTAGTGGGGCAGTCCTGAAAATATAATGGACAAAGGTCGTCCTTTTCATAAACAACTCATTGTAAAACTCCTAGTGGAGTGATCTCAAATACACCAAAAGGATAGTGGAAAACAAATATCACTCGATACCTCCCAAGTGGGAATAAATATCATAACTTTTGACCACATATCGTATTTCATATTGTATCCATATATATTGCTCAGTTGTCAATTGTCTCTTGGTCCCAAGTGGGCTAACAGTTGTCCTGTATTCTCCATCTTCTCCCATATTATACCTGTATATAAAAAGACAAATCATTTAGTCTAAGAATCCGCTATTAACTTTCTAAGGCCTATTAACTCGATTTCTTTACAAAAAGTGCAGCAAAATTACAAAAACCATTTTACAAAGTGATAAACAAATTTAGTGCAGTTAAAAACCTGAACATTCCGCAGGAGACTGCGAGACCAACTATACATTTTTCATGCTAAGGACTTTGATATCCCCTACGGTTTACTCCCCCAAATGCCATTTCAGTTCCTCTTCAGAATTCAGACCACCCGGGATACGGGTATCTAGATCCATGATGTACTTGCTCTCTAGCTGTCGCAACCTGCGTATCTTGTCTCCACCCCTTTTCATTGGTGGTATTTTGTCAATCACAAAAAACGTCAACAGGTTGCGATTGCTACGGTGTAATTCCTCAAAATGTCTGGCTACTGGTGAATTTTGATCTTTGTTCTCTATTGCCCGCATGTGTTCCAAAATACGTTTCTTCGCGGGGAACATTGTGCTCCCCACGTATTTTTTGGAACATGGGCAAACAAGAACATACACCACGTATTCAGACAAGCAGGTCAGATGTTGCTTAATGATCTTCTCTCTGTCTTCAATCGGGAAATAGACTGACTTAACGTTTTGACTAAACTTGCATGCTTTGCATGCCATGCATGTGAAGAATCCCTGAATATCAGGTTTTCTATTCTATCTAGTAATGATTTCGTTTTTACTTAGTCTGTCTTTCAAAGAGTCTGCCTTACGGTAAGTAATACTCGGATTACAACCCACTAAGTCAGTTAGTGTAGGTTCAGTTTTTAGTACATTCCAATGTTTCTTTAGACTATTACATACCTGCCACGATTTGTCATGGTAGGTAGAAATAAACCTTACTACCTCCTGTGTCTCACTCTCCCTCGGTTCTTTAGGGACCAATAGTGATTCATGACTGATTTTTTTCGCTTTTTCAAATGCTTCTTCAATTACTTGTGGACAATATCCACGTTCTTTGAAGCGCAGTTTCATGCAATCTCCTTCCATAACAAAGTCTTCATCTTTACTACAATTCCTCCGGGCCCGGAGGAATTCTCCAAACGGAATACTCCGTATAAGGGACTTGGGGTGACTGCTCTCTGCATGAAGCAGGGTGTTCCCTGCAGTGCTTTTGCGGAATAGCTTAGTTGTTAGTACACTCCCAGCAACCTCAACCTTCAAGTCCAGAAACTCCATACTTTGGCTGCTGATTTTCCCTTCCAGACTCAGGTTTAACTCATTCAGGTTTAGATCTTGAATAAAACCCTCTGCCAGTGCTTGAGGGCCCTCCCAGACAATAACCAGGTCGTCTATATATCGCAGCCACATTTTTACATGGCTGCGGTAAAGTCCATGGGTCTCCGCTACTTGTTGCTCCCAGCTTGCCATGAATAGATTAGCAAAGCTGGGAGCAAAACAAGTTCCCATCGCTGTCCCCTGTCGTTGTCTATAATAGACCTCATTAAAAATGAAAAAGTTGTTTTCAAGACAAAACATCATCATAGTCAGAATCATTTCAGTATGGTCCCAAAGGAGATTGACCGTTTCTTGAGGAACTGGCGACATGCATTCACCCCATCACTATGTCGAATAGAAGTATAGAGACTGCATACATCAAGAGAAATAAGTAAATAACTTTCCTGCCAAGTAAAGTTCTTAATCTTGTTTACAAAGTCCCTACTGTCCTTTAAATAAGAAGGTATCGTTTCAACAAAAGGACGCAGAAAAAAGTCGATGTACTTGGACGTGTTTTCTAGCAGCGAGCCCATGGAAGACACAATAGGTCTGCCAGGTGGGTTCTCCGCATTCTTGTGGAGTTTTGGCAGTAAATAGAGTACTGCCACTTTGGGATTGCGATTAAGTAGGAAGGCGTACTCATTCCACTCTAACAGACCTTTCTTCTGCCAATCCTTTAACATTTCATAGTACGTGGCATTTGTTTTCTCTACAGCTTGATTGGATGAGATCTCATAACACTCCAAACTATTCAATTGTCTCATCCCTTCATCAATGTACTTGCTCACATCCATTACAACGACATTTCCCCCTTTGTCCGACTGGCGGATAACAATGGAGGCATCACTTTCTAGAGACTTAATGGCAAGACGTTCTTTCTTACTTAAATTGTCCTTAGTCCAACCCTTCTTTCTGGCCAGTTTCTTCAAATCATTGATAACCAAAGTCTCTAAGGTATCAATTCCACATGTGGGCAGCATTGGATTAAAACTAGATTTGGGTTTAAACATGTTCGGGCAGTTTAAATTGGTCGTAAAACCCAATGATTCTGCATCAACTGGTCTTTCCAATGGTGTATCAACTTCCAGTTCTTTTGCAGCAATTAAAGCCTCTACATCTCCAATGGTTTCAGGGGCAGGGGTGACATTATCAACGGGATTACCAATGTTTTTAACCTTTAACTTATTCCACTTATGCAGGCGTAATTTACGAGTAAACTTAAATAAATCAATACGTACCTGCGAATAAGTGAAATTCGAAGTAGGACAGAAAGAAAGGCCAAACTGTAACACTTCCTGTTCATTTTTGGAAAGTAAACGGGAGGACAGATTTACCACGTTTCTCTGGTTCATTTTCCTCTCTTGCTTCGTGTTTCCACTCCCGTTTGAGCACTGGGCACTTTTCCACCTGCCACCCCTCCTTGTTTGGCATTGGATGGGTGGTTTCTTCGGCAGCTTTGCCTCTTCCTCTGCCTCGTCCTCGAAATCCCCTGCCTTTTCCCCTGCCACGATCTATTTGCCAATTTTGTTGTTGTGATGCCTGGTTCATCATGCGGAACTCCTCCCAAAAATTTGGAGGCTTCAATGAGTTTGCTCGTACAGGTGTGTTCCCATCTTCAGAAACATCACTCTCAATGCGTTCTTCTTCAGACATTCCTTCAGTTTGAACTTTATCCAGGGTTGCTTGTATGCCCTTCCTCTTTATGTTGTCATATTTGCGGCTAAATGTAAAAATACGACCAGTTTGGTAATCAATTTTATCTCTCAAAAACTTCCTCTCTTTTTTTGCCACAATTTCATCCTCATATTTCGACATTCTTTTCATTATTTCTTCCATTTTTTTGGTTAGATTTTCCGGAGTATCATTCTTAGCAATTTCATCCTTTAATTCGGCAATTTCTTTAAGCAGAATCAATCTGTCTTTCCAAGCATGCTTGATCAGTATGGACAGCATTCTATTCGAGCAGTCCATTAAATTCTCTGCCCAATCTTCAGCCAGTTCGACATCAGGTTCCTCATAAGAGGGGGCTATTAAAATTCGCAGGCCCCTTGGTACCTGCTAACTGACATTATTCCATGATTTAAAGCATGTGGAGATAATCTATAATCTCCCTACAAACGATAATGGATGAAGATATAGAATCACGCAGGAGACTGCGGGCACAATCCATGTTTGTTCAATCGACAGCGCCAGGAGCAGAACAAAATATTCACGCCAGGTCAGGTCTTCCCACTTCTATCCAACAAAAATACTCTAAATTGGAAAAGCTAATTCGGAAAGAAAATTCGAAATGGTGGGAAGCCATTACGTTAGAAAAATATCAGGAAGACAAAAGAGTACCAAGGGGCCTGCGAATTTTAATAGCCCCCTCTTATGAGGAACCTGATGTCGAACTGGCTGAAGATTGGGCAGAGAATTTAATGGACTGCTCAAATAGAATGCTGTCCATACTGATCAAGCATGCTTGGAAAGACAGATTGATTCTGCTTAAAGAAATTGCCGAATTAAAGGATGAAATTGCTAAGGATGATACACCGGAAAATGTAACCAAAAAAATGGAAGAAATAATGAAAAGAATGTCGAAATATGAGGATGAAATTGTGGCTAAAAAAGAGAGGAAGTTTTTGAGAGATAAAATTGATTACCAAACTGGTCGTATTTTTACATTTAGCCGCAAATATGACAACATAAAGAGGAAGGGCATACAAGCAACCCTGGATAAAGTTCAAACTGAAGGAATGTCTGAAGAAGAACGCATTGAGAGTGATGTTTCTGAAGATGGGAACACACCTGTACGAGCAAACTCATTGAAGCCTCCAAATTTTTGGGAGGAGTTCCGCATGATGAACCAGGCATCACAACAACAAAATTGGCAAATAGATCGTGGCAGGGGAAAAGGCAGGGGATTTCGAGGACGAGGCAGAGGAAGAGGCAAAGCTGGCAAAGAAACCACCGCATCCAATGCCAAACAAGGAGGGGTGGCAGGTGGAAAAGTGCCCAGTGCTCAAACGGGAGTGGAAACACGAAGCAAGAGAGGAAAATGAACCAGAGAAACGTGGTAAATCTGTCCTCCCGTTTACTTTCCAAAAATGAAGAGGAAGTGTTACAGTTTGGCCTTTCTTTCTGTCCTACTTCGAATTTCACTTATTCGCAGGAACGTATTGATTTATTTAAGTTTACTCGTAAATTACGCCTGCATAAGTGGAATAAGTTAAAGGTTAAAAACATTGGTAATCCCGTTGATAATGTCACCCCTGCCCCTGAAACCAGTGGAGATGTAGAGGCTTTAATTGCTGCAAAAGAACTGGAAGTTGATACAGCATTGGAAAGACCAGTTGATGCAGAATCATTGGGTTTTACGACCAATTTAAACTGCCCGAACATGTTTAAACCCAAATCTAGTTTTAATCCAATGCATGCCCACATCTGGAATTGATACCTTTGAGACTTTGGTTATCAATGATTTGAAGAAACTGGCCAGAAAGAAGGGTTGGACTAATGACAATTTAAGTAAGAAAAAACGTCTTGCCATTAAGTCTCTAGAAAGTGATGCCTCCATTGTTATCCGCCAGTCGGACAAAGGGGGAAATGTCGTTGTAATGGATGTGAGCAAGTACATTGATGAAGGGATGAGACAATTGAATAGTTTGGAGTGTTATGAGATCTCATCCAATCAAGCTGTAGAGAAAACAAATGCCACGTACTATGAAATGTTAAAGGATTGGCAGAAGAAAGGTCTGTTAGAGTGGAATGAGTACGCCTTCCTACTTAATCGCAATCCCAAAGTGGCAGTACTCTATTTACTGCCAAAACTCCACAAGAATGCGGAGAACCCACCTGGCAGACCTATTGTGTCTTCCATGGGCTCGCTGCTAGAAAACACGTCCAAGTACATCGACTTTTTTCTGCGTCCTTTTGTTGAAACGATACATTCTTATTTAAAGGACAGTAGGGACTTTGTAAACAAGATTAAGAACTTTACTTGGCAGGAAAGATATTTACTTATTTCTCTTGATGTATGCAGTCTCTATACTTCTATTCGACATAGTGATGGGGTGAATGCATGTCGCCAGTTCCTCAAGAAACGGTCCAACTCCTTTGGGGACCATACTGAAATGATTCTGACTATTATGATGTTTTGTCTTGAAAACAACTTTTTCATTTTTAATGAGGTCTATTATAGACAACGACAGGGGACAGCGATGGGAACCTGTTTTGCTCCCAGCTTTGCTAATCTATTCATGGCAAGCTGGGAGCAACAAGTAGCGGAGACCCATGGACTTTACCGCAGCCATGTAAAAATGTGGCTGCGATATATAGACGACCTGTTTATTGTCTGGGAGGGCCCTCAAGCACTGGCAGAGGGTTTTATTCAAGATCTAAACCAGAATGAGTTAAACCTGAGTCTGGAAGGGAAAATCAGCAGCCAAAGTATGGAGTTTCTGGACTTGAAGGTTGAGGTTGCTGGGAGTGTACTAACAACTAAGCTATTCCGCAAGAGCACTGCAGGGAACACCCTGCTTCATGCAGAGAGCAGTCACCCCAAGTCCCTTATACGGAGTATTCCGTTTGGAGAATTCCTCCGGGCCCGGAGGAATTGTAGTAAAGATGAAGACTTTGTTATGGAAGGAGATTGCATGAAACTGCGCTTCAAAGAACGTGGATATTGTCCACAAGTAATTGAAGAAGCATTTGAAAAAGCGAAAAAAATCAGTCATGAATCACTATTGGTCCCTAAAGAACCAAGGGAGAGTGAGACACAGGAGGTAGTAAGGTTTATTTCTACCTACCATGACAAATCGTGGCAGGTATGTAATAGTCTAAAGAAACATTGGAATGTACTAAAAACTGAACCTACACTAACTGACTTAGTGGGTTGTAATCCGAGTATTACTTACCGTAAGGCAGACTCTTTGAAAGACAGACTAAGTAAAAACAAAATCATTACTAGACAGAATAGAAAACCTGATATTCAGGGATTCTTCACATGCATGGCATGCAAAGCATGCAAGTTTAGTCAAAACGTTAAGTCAGTCTATTTCCCGATTGAAGACAGAGAGAAGATCATTAAGCAACATCTGACCTGCTTGTCTGAATACGTGGTGTATGTTCTCGTTTGCCCATGTTCCAAAAAATACGTGGGGAGCACAATGTTCCCCGCGAAGAAACGTATTTTGGAACACATGCGGGCAATAGAGAACAAAGATCAAAATTCACCAGTAGCCAGACATTTTGAGGAATTACACCGTAGCAATCGCAACCTGTTGAAGTTTTTTGTGATTGACAAAATACCACCAATGAAAAGGGGTGGAGACAAGATACGCAGGTTGCGACAGCTAGAGAGCAAGTACATCATGGATCTAGATACCCGTATCCCGGGTGGTCTGAATTCTGAAGAGGAACTGAAATGGCATTTGGGGGAGTAAACCGTAGGGGATATCAAAGTCCTTAGCATGAAAAATGTATAGTTGGTCTCGCAGTCTCCTGCGGAATGTTCAGGTTTTTAACTGCACTAAATTTGTTTATCACTTTGTAAAATGTTTTTTGTAATTTTGCTGCAATTTTTGTAAAGAAATCGAGTTAATAGGCCTTAGAAAGTTGATAGCGGATTCTTAGACTAAATGATTTGTCTTTTTATATACAGGTATAATATGGGAGAAGATGGAGAATACAGGACAACTGTTAGCCCACTTGGGACCAAGAGACAATTGACAACTGAGCAATATATATGGATACAATATGAAATACGATATGTGGTCAAAAGTTATGATATTTATTCCCACTTGGGAGGTATCGAGTGATATTTGTTTTCCACTATCCTTTTGGTGTATTTGAGATCACTCTACTAGGAGTTTTACAATGAGTTGTTTATGAAAAGGACGACCTTTGTCCATTATATTTTCAGGACTGCCCCACTAGGGTGTTTATAATGAGCAGTATATACAAAGGATGACTTGTATTATTCGCCAACATATACTGTTCTAAATGTCAAATGTTAGAATAATGAGAATACTCCCACAACCTTTGATTTTTATGGGATTCCGCTGGAATGGTATTGTTCCAATATGGCCGCAATATTGGACTTGGTTTCTTAGTCCTTTGTTTATGTTTTGCACAAGGAAGTGGTACGTGTAACTTTATTTATTGTTTATGTGGGAAACACAAATCACCCGTGATCAAGCCGAGTGTTCGGTGAAACGCGTTGGGCTGGATCCATTGTTTGTCATGCTGGAAAGAAATTAAAGCATATGAAACATGAACTTCTGGTAATTTAATGGTGAATATGCTGGAGAGGAGTGCATTGCGCAACTTTGGAAGCGCTTTGTGAAACTTTATATATATATATATATGTATATATATATATATATATATATATATATATATATATATATATATTCACTGAAAAAACCATAGGTTATAGACCATATATAGTTAGGAATTAGCATTTAAAAAACCTTATTTTACTCACACAAAACCATTGAAATTCCATATATAGTTAGTTGCACTAACTATATATCGCGCACCCGCAATCCACTGCTGATCATGTCACATATTACATCATTCATGACATGGTCAGTGACATCACTGATGACATCACTGATGACATCTCAAATGACATCACTGATGACATCACTGATGACATCTCATTTGACATCATTCTTGTGCTAATACGATAAACCTCTTCAGACTCTAATATAACCTTAGATACACTCAGTGTATACAGACACTCACACACTGTCACTCATCCATGGAGTTACTCACACACCTAGTCAGTCATGCAAAGAAACAATCTCACCTCCATTTCCTTAACTATACAGTTATACACACCTTACTTATTCAAGCATATACTAACACATATTTACTCTCTTACACAATCCCTGATACAAGTTCACAATGATCCATACAGCCACTCACACATTCAGTGGCTCTCATGCACAGTTAATTATATATGCCAACTCTCACATGTACTGTGTTTTACATATGTACTTACTATGACATGTAGCATTGAGATATCCATTCACTCATCAATACACTCATGCACACAGTCAACTGCCCATGTAGCTGTTTCCACATGCACTCTTGAACTCATACACCTAGTGAATCAACTGCTGACACATCTATGCACAGAGTCACACACCTCCCAGCCACCCCCACACAAACTCAATCTCCCATACAAATACTTGGGCAACCAATCAATAACACATATAGCCTCTCGTATAGCTAATGATCAACACATGCAGCAGTTTACATCACAACAGACATACTGATGCACACATTCAGACTGTTTAGTCACTAACCCATGCATTTAGTACGACACATTTATTCACTCACTCACAGTCAGTCACGCACCTACTAAATCCTTCATCCAGACACTTATACATCCACTCATTCTTCAATATATCAAACATATTTAAACTTTACAGAAACACACAGTCACTGGATGATGTCATCAGTGATGTCATCAGTGATGTCATTTGAGATGTCATCAGTGATGTCATCAGTGATGTCATTTGAGATGTCATCAGTGATGTCATCAGTGATGTCATTTGAGATGTCATCAGTGATGTCATCAGTGATGTCACTGACCATGTCATGAATGATGTAATATGTGACATGATCAGCAGTGGATTGCGGGTGCGCGATATATAGTTAGTGCAACTAACTATATATGGAATTTCAATGGTTTTGTGTGAGTAAAATAAGGTTTTTTAAATGCTAATTCCTAACTATATATGGTCTATAACCTATGGTTTTTTCAGTGAATTTTCAAGGTTTTGTAAATGCTAATTCCTAACTATATATGGTCTATAACCTATGGTTTTTTCAGTGAATTTCAATGGTTTTTTAATAGCAAATATCATAAGCTGTCGAATGTCAAGTACGTGGTAAGTGAAAACATTTTCGTGTTTATGCACACTGATCTGCTTTGAATGGTGCCCCCCCCCCTCATTTCTATTAGGAGTACTCTCTCTTTGCAGATAGTGAAAGGTAGTTAACGCAGGCCTTTGCCCCCATTGTAATCCGTCGTGCCTGCTTCTCTCTCCATTTGATTGATTGTTATCCAAGTATTTACTGTTTTAGAATTAGTTCTCTTTGGTTCATTCTCTATTTACAAACAAACACAGAGTCGCAATACTCTGTTTAGTCTTTGCAGATAACGAAAAATCGTGTAAAAAAAAAGAAAAGGAATCGAGCAAAATCAGTAGGCCACTAATGGGATTTCTTTTTGACCTCGCTAAAATAGAAACATTAGGAACAACCCCTCATGACAAATACAAAACTAGTGAGATGAACTGAACTCCACACAATGATGGCTGCAAAACAGCTCGGCTCCGCCACCCACCCCGCCCAAAATAACGATAAAGAACGGCTGCCATGATTGGTTGCGGAATGACCACGACGGAGCTACGAAATGGTGCTGCTCTCATGCTAACCCCAGCTTCAGTCTGAAACATCCAGAAACACTGTAGACTACCAATTCGATCAGTTCCGGTAGCGCCCCAATGTAACCCGGTAGAGAAGAACTAGCCCTCCCCTCTTTGACTGATGGTTCTTGTTGCCTGTCCCTTCTGTTGTCATTTAACAGAACTATTTAGCCTGCTGAAAGGGGTTGTGTTCCGACCGCTGGTTGGTGGAGACATTTTGACTATATTCTGTACCTGCGTTGTCGCGTAATGCGTCATATGACGCGCCGCGTTAGCGCATCCGGAAGTCATCCGGGGCGCGCAGCGCGTAACGTAAGCATAACAAGTCATGTGACTTGTTAATAAAACTTTTCATTGGTTCATTTTACTTTTCTTATTGTAATGATGAAAGGCTTGGTCATATGACCTAAAAATTACGCTTTTCATTACTTCCGAACATTATTTTTTCTTAAATATATGTTATAATGTTCCAGGCTAATGTACTTTCCCGGAAATTTTACAACTGTCCTGCAAGTAAAATATATTCTTTTTTCGAGAAAAAGAGCGTTTCTTCGTCCCATGACGGAGCCGTTGAGCAAAAGAGGGTCGACCTGCTGTCTTAGTCGCCGATAAGCCTGAATATGAGATTCTTATCGATCACTTTATGTTGCAGGAATAGAAAACACAACAGCCCTTGACCATTTATCTTTACTGCGTTCCTTCGTATTATACCTTTTACCCTTCATGTAATTGGTCTGCTTTATTTCACTTGCCTTTTAATGATTCTAAAACAGTCACTATTATTAAAAACTTTACCAATGTATATACTACTACCATGTTTTCTTTTAAAAACCTTTATTGTGAAAATTTCATTATACAAATACGAGCCTATAACCACGTGGGCCTGCCACAGAGCAAACTGTAATCGTATATGATGAATAGACATTTACACTGTAGAGGAACGTAACGGGCGAGCCATTAGGTTGCAAGAACTAAGGTGTCTAACAGTTACGGAATCGGTGGACGTACATTTTATAATTAAAATACGACAGGGCCAGTTACAATAAAATTATCTAGATATACATTTGCGGGCAAGTACCATGGGTGACGTTAATTCGAACTTTCAACAGTACAGTAATCAATAACACATCAGAACTTAATATCAATAGGGATGTCGAAATATTCAATCAATTCTCGTCCCCGCCCGCCATGTGCTTCAAAACTGCATACGTATCTCGTGATTTCAAGGTTCTGCAACCAGTACACAACAAGGAGTTACGAGTCCCATTTATTCCGGCGCCATTTTGGGCGAGGACGGGCAGGTCCAGGATATAGTCAAAATGTCTCTACCAACCATCGACTATGATGATGTTCATATGCTGTATTTATTAGAGTAACACTCATCTGTCCACGTGAAATTAATTTGCCACAATCTAAACATGTCATTTTAATCTTTCCAAAGTTCTTCTAAATATTTGGGACCGTTTCCCTTGCCTCTGAAGCTCTCAGTGCCACTTCTTTGATGAATGTACTAGCAGGTCAGGGGTTCTCCTCCAAATCTCTCTTTTATGCAGCACTATAATTAATTGGTGCCACCTCTCCATATGACGATGTATGGTATAGTTACCACAACTATATTTTTTTTCGGTTCCTCTGGAGAGTTCATCGTGGCAGATGAAGCGTGTAACGTACCGGGCATTTACCTTTTTTTGCATGTACAGGAAAGGAAAAAAAAATCGAGCGTCCGAGTTCTAAGGTGTCCCAGGGCCATTTTAGTGGACCAGGCCCAAATCCAAAGAACAGGCCGCCATTTTGAGAGTCCTCTTGCAGCCGCCTGTCGCTGTAGCATCAAGAGCAGCCGAAACTCAGCTGAATGGCAACTGAAACGGTAAAGGGGCGCCCCACTACAGCAGACAAGCCTCCACCTAGGAAGGCCCATTCACGCCGGCTCCCCCCCCCTTCGGGCACCCCACGCCGTTATTCGGAGCAGTATTGTAGGATGGCCACACCAGTGCGGCAACTTGCTAGACATCACCTCGGTGGTAACCGAATCTCAACGCCTTGTGGTGTCTCCTATTCAGAAAACATTGTTATGCTGCCTTCGACCTATTCGCCGCAAGTGCGCACACAACTCAACTGCATAGCTTGCTAGACACCACCTCGGTGCCATCCGGATCTTGGAATGTCAGCACCTTTTGGTGTCTTCTCTTCAGAAAATATTATTGCGCTGCCTTTGGCCCCATTCGCACATCAGTCCGCTACTGACGCCATCTCACAGGCTAATGGGGCGCCCCACGCCGACTTTCAGCATTGTAGAATAACCACACCAGTACAGCAACTTGCTAGACATCACCTCGGTGCCATCCGGATCTCGGCACCCCACTGCAGATGAAGTGCCTCTCAACTATGAAACCACCACGGTGACATCCGGATCTTGGCGCGTTGTGCTGCCTTCGGCCTATTCGCACATCGGTCCGCTACTGACGCCATCTCACAGGCTAATGGGGCGACCCACGCCGAGTTTCAGCATTGTAGGATGACCACACCAGTACAGCAACTTGCTAGACATCACCTCGGTGCCATCCGGATCTCGGCGCCCCACTGCAGATGAAGTGCCTCTCAACTATGAAACCACCACGGTGACATCCGGATCTTGGCGCGTTGTGCTGCCTTCGGCCTATTCGCACATCGGTCCGCTACTGACGCCATCTCACAGGCTAATGGGGCGACCCACGCCGAGTTTCAGCATTGTAGGATGACCACACCAGTACAGCAACTTGCTAGACATCACCTCAGTGCCATCCGAATCTTGGCATCTCAACGCCTAGTGGTATCTTCCATACAAAAAATATTGTTACGCTGCCTTTGGCCCCATTCGCACATCAGTCCGCAACTTAGACACCACCTCGGTGCCATCCGGATCTTGGAATGTCAGCACCTTTTGGTGTCTTCTCTTCAGAAAATATTATTGCGCTGCCTTTGGCCCCATTCGCACATCAGTCCGCTACTGACGCCATCTCACAGGCTAATGGGGCGCCCCACGCCGACTTTCAGCATTGTAGAATAACCACACCAGTACAGCAACTTGCTAGACATCACCTCGGTGCCATCCGGATCTCGGCGCCCCACTGCAGATGAAGTGCCTCTCAACTATGAAACCACCACGGTGACATCCAGATCTTGGCGCGTTGTGCTGCCTTCGGCCTATTCGCACATCGGTCCGCTACTGACGCCATCTCACAGGCTAATGGGGCGACCCACGCCGAGTTTCAGCATTGTAGGATGACCACACCAGTACAGCAACTTGCTAGACATCACCTCGGTGCCATCCGGATCTCGGCGCCCCACTGCAGATGAAGTGCCTCTCAACTATGAAACCACCACGGTGACATCCGGATCTTGGCGCGTTGTGCTGCCTTCGGCCTATTCGCACATCGGTCCGCTACTGACGCCATCTCACAGGCTAATGGGGCGACCCACGCCGAGTTTCAGCATTGTAGGATGGCCACACCAGTACAGCAACTTGCTAGACATCACCTCAGTGCCATCCGAATCTTGGCATCTCAACGCCTAGTGGTATCTTCCATACAAAAAATATTGTTACTCTGCCTTTGGCCCCATTCGCACATCAGTCCGCAACTTAGACATCACCTCGGTGCCATCCGGATCTTGGCATCTCAGCGCCTTGTGGTGTCAGTCAGAAAATATTGTTGCGCTGCCTTTGGCCCCATTCGCACATCGGTCCGCTACTGACGCCATCTCACAGGCCAACGGGGCGCCCCACGCCGACTTTCAACATTGTAGGATGGCCACAGAAGTGCGACAACTTACTAGACACCACCTCGGTGCCATCCGGATCTTGGCGCGTTGTGCTGCCTTCGGCCTATTCGCACATCGGTCCACTACTGACGCAAACTCACAGGCCAACGGGGCGCCCCACGCCGACTTTCAGCATTGTAGGATGGCCACACCAGTGCTGCAACTTGCTGGACACCACCTCGGTGCCATCCGGATCTTGGCGCGTTGTATTGCCTTCGGCCTATTCGCACATCAGTCCGCTACTGACGCCGCCTCACGTGCCAACGTATTTTCTCCGCATTTTATACCCTATGCCGCATAACAGGTCATGTGACTTGTTTATAAAACTTTTCATTGGTTCATTTTACTTTTGGTTTCCTAATGATGGAAGGCTTGATCATATGACCTAAAAACAACACTTTTCATTGGATGAAAACTTTTTTTTTCCCCCAAACGATGAAAGCCCCACCTTGTTTCTGGATGTTTCAGACTAAACTGGCGTCAGCATGAGAGCACCACCATCTCGTAGCTCCGTCGTGGTCATTCCGCGAGCAATCATGGCAGCCGCTCCCCACCAGAAGCCTGCAGGAGTCGGGGCCCCCAAAACTTTTGATGAATTCTCAAGGCGGAGGGGACGCTTTCGAGAATGGGGTCCAAGACCTAGCAGACAAGCGTCCGATTTCCAAGGTGTCCCAGGGCCATTTCAGTGGACCACGCCCAAAAAGGAAAGAGCCTGCCGCCATTTTGAGAGTCCTGTGGCAGCCGCCTATCGCTGCACCGCAAGAGTGGGCGCAACTCAGCTGAATGGCGGATTTTGACACAGTGGACCAAAAGCGGACGGAATGGCAACTGAAACGGTAAAGGGGCGCCCCACTAAAACAGATGAGACTCCACCTGGAGAGGCCCGTTCACGCCGCCTCCCCCGGGGCGCCCCACGCCGTTATTCGGAGCAGCATTGTAGGATACCAAAACCAGTGCGGCAACTTACTGGACATCACCTTGGTGCCATCGTTCTGCTGCCTTGGAACTATTCGCACAACAGTTTGCTACTGATGACCCACCCCCCGCGACGCCCCACGCCGTTATTTGCTGGGTGGCAACTTACTAGACATCACTTTCGTGTCATCTAGATTTCGGCGCGTTCTGCTGCCTTGGAACTATTCGCACAACAGTTTGCTACTGATGACCCACCCCCCGCCGGAAATCTGGACGTTGTGCTGCGTTGGGACTATTCGCACAGCCGACCGCTACTTCGTTGTTTTTCCCTAAAAATGTTTATATGTTATTACTATTTTTGTTTTCTTGTATATATTTATAAATTATTAAAGTTTTATAATCTTACTACTTTGTCGGAGTGCTATATATTTTTAATGTGACACATAATTGTAAAAACTTTGATGTACAAAGAGTCATCCCTGGAATCTTCCGCTTCACGCTCGGTCCCCTCCCCAATCACAATACAGGATGGTTTTCAGATAATAGCAACGCTTCTGCTGTGACGGATCTCATCGAGTGTGGGCCTTGATCTACTATAACTCCTTTGAAGAGGGGTGATTCTTTACAGCTGTGGCCATAAACTACATCTGCAGGGCTAGCTGATAGCCTAGGACCGGCCTGGACAAACGGACACAGAGGAAAAGGAGTGTCAGAGGGTGCGGTAGTGAATAGGGCGAAAGGGAGGTGTCGGGCGGGCACAGGGTGTGATTCTCAGGGAAGAGCAGCGCAGATGGGGGGAGGTTTATTACCCATGCATAAGACAGAGAGCGGGGGTGACCACTGCCTGGGTGAGATGCTTGCGAGGGTGGGGAGCCATGCTAAGGATCGACAGCGTGCACAGAGTGGGTCTGGTCAAGGCATCTAAAATGGCTGCCGTGCACGACAAAAGTGTGGCATTTGAAAAAAGACAAGATGGCGCAGACAATGTTTTTCAACACTTCCTGATTTCCTTCGAATCGAACGTTAACAGACGTTGGGGCATATTACCAAAGTTAAGCGATATTTATCCCTAACGATGCATTGCAAAGATTTTTTTACCGTCAGAAATTATCGCAGATAAACCTTGCTATTATCAAGGTTTATCGCAAATACGATAAAAAACGACCGCAATGCATTAATATCGCTGAAAACTCAGCGATATTCATGCATTACCGAGCTAATGCTCTTAGCCATGTTATCCACCTCCCATTGGATAACATGGCTAAGAACTGCTCAGGGCAGCTGTTACTTTTTGGAGATATTCGCGCTTACTCTCGAATATTTCCAAAAGTTGATAATAGGAGATAGCGATGTTAGCGACTGTTTCCAGTCGCTAACATCTTGGCATGCCCACTTTGCATGTCATTAGTGATAAATATCACTCACATGCAAAGTGGGACCCAAGATGGTCGCTATCTCCTACTAGCCGTCGCTAACTGGTGTTAGCAACAGCTAGGTAATACAGATATAATTTTATCTCCGCGAAGCGGAGCGCTGTTACAGATATATATCTTGTTTTTGAACGTTAATTTCTCAAAATGCACTGAAGCACATATATTGAGACATAGCAAAGGCACATCGGGCTACCAGTCCCTAATATTTTACCAAGTTTCGTGCAAATCCATTCAGCCGTTCGATTATTATTATTATTATTATTTTTTGCCCCGCGGGGCCCTTTTAAAACCTCCACATCAAACCTAGGGGGTCAGCGAGGATCTACTATGCCCCCTTATGGTCATTTGCCCCTTCGCTTTGGCCTCCTCTTGTCTCTCGATCCTACCGAGAGACAAGATGGCAGCCGCTACGTACTGTTTGGAATGTTTACAGACACCGGAGAGCCAATCAGCTTCGCTTCGCAAAGCTCCGTAACGCGAAAAGTACGCGAAGCGGTGCGCTGTTACAGATATATATCTTTTTTTTAACTTTAATTTCTCAAAATCCACTGGAGCACATATATTGAGACCTAGCAAAGGCACATCGGGCTACCAGTCCCTAATATTTTGCCAAGTTTCGTGCAAATCCATTCAGCCGTTCGATTATTATTATTTTGGTTTTTTTTTGCCCCGCGGGGCCCTTTTAAAACCTCCACATCAAACGTAGGGGGTCAGCGAGGATCTACTATTCCCCCTTATGGTCATTTGCCCCTTCGCTTTGGCCTCCTCTTGTCTCTCGATCCTACCGAGAGACAAGATGGCGGCCGCTACGGACTTTTTGGAATGTTGACAGACGCCAGAGAACCAATCAGCTTCGCTTCACAAAGCTCCGTTGCGCGAAAAGTACGCGTCCTGGGACGCTGCCCGGTCCGCTGTTACAGATATATATCTTTTTTTAAACGTTAATTTCTCAAAATCCACTGGAGCACATATATTGAGACCTACAAAAGGCACATCGGGCTACCAGTCCCTACAATTTTGCCAAGTTTCGTGCAAATCCATTCAGCCGTTCGGGCTAAAAGTGAGGCCAACCGCCCTATGGAAAACTCAATGTTAAAAACACGTTTTGGGACCCCCCTTTTTTCTCGGCCCCCCCTTGACGAACCCCCCCCAAATTTTCAAAGGCTGCTCAGAAACAAAATGTGCCATTTTCCTGAAAATTTCAGCCAATTCCGTCCACAAACGGCAAAGTTATTAGACATAGAATTTTCAAAAAACCCATAGAGAAAAAATCCTAACTATATATACCTACTGGCGACCGCCAGTAGGTAATATATATATATATATATATATATATATATATATATATATATATATATATATATATATATCTCAAAGGTTAGTTATGGGAGTGAGATATGGGGCCACACTGGGTAGGGGCAGTGCAAGTGCTGCAAACTCTTTCCTGTGATGGGCCCTTTCTGTTTTTTAAAGAATGAGCTGCTGTGATAGAGAGGGAAATGAGCTGTGTAAGCCTAGTGTGCGTAAGTACATTGTGTTAAAAACTGTACCAACCACAGAACCTTGTCTTCTAGGGCTTAAAAGCATCCATGATAGTTTTCTATTGACCCGGTTTCGGCTCAACCTCTTCCATTACCTCTTGGCACACCTTCGCGGCTTCCACAGAGGCCAGGGCCTCATGCCCTGTGGCTGCAACGGTGAGTCTCCTCAGGACATGATGCACTTTTTTTTAATGTTTTGTAGTTTTTATGCTGTCCCTAGAAAGTTATTTATAATTCCCATTCTCAAAAAAGTGGGTTTTAGGCGGGTGAGACCAGTTCTTATCTTTTTACAACTGCTCTCTAATGACACTGTTTTGCATACACTTAACTTTATATGGGTCGCTGTTAGACTCAGGTCAAGCTGCGATTAACTTCTGTAATGTAATTCATACATTTTTATCTTGTGTTCTGATTAACTTGGACATATTATATTTGTCAATCTGTAACTTGGAAGATGTTTTATCATTTTATGTATGACTTTTATGGTTTTCTTTTATAAAACCGAATAAAGTCTATCGATAATAATCACTAGGGGATTCATTTACAGGGTAGCATAGTATCCCTTATTATTATTATTATAGGGGCTTGTAAAGCGCCTGGTGACGCCTCCCGGCGTGTCCCCGCGCTGTGGAGAGAGAGCTTTGCAGTGTGGAACAGAACAGAGATTAGAGAGTAAAAAGATAGGTTTTTAACATTTTCCTGAAGGATATTTCATCACTCTCTTGTCTGATGTGCATAGGGAGGATGTTCCATTTTTTTGCTGTCAGAGTACGAAAGGATCTGCCTCCCATTCTAGCTTTTTTAGGGCGCGTTGTTTTAAGTAGACCTGTACCCAAAGACCGTAAAGCTCGGGTAGGTACGTAGGGTGAAGCTAGATCAGACATATAAGGGGGGGCCTTGAGATGGATGATCCTGTGGCACCAGAGGAGCGCTTTAAAAAGTATCCTCTTGCTAATGGGTAGCCAGTGAAGGGCAGCGAGGGAGGGTTTAGAGGGAGCTCTACGAGGGAGTCTTAGCACAAGTCGTGCAGCTGAATTTTGCAGGACTTGTAGCTTCCTCATGTTTTTAGCCGAAGTGCCCAGCAGCAGCACATTCCCGTAATCTATACGGGAAGTGACAAGTGCCTGAGTCATAGTGCGCCTGGCACTTAACGGTAAGAGATCCAGAGTGCGATTCAAGGTTTTCATGACTCCAAAACACTTCCCTACCGTTCTTTTGACATGGCTGTCATAGGATAGTTTATTGTCTATCCAGACACCCAGATTCTTTGCTTCCTGGCTAGGAGTAGGTACAGGTCCCAGACAGGAGGGCCACCAATTATTGGTCCAATTTGTATTATTGCCACCTATTATGAGCACCTCGGTTTTTGTTCCATTTAATTTGAGGCAATGCTCATTCATCCATGCAGCAAGCTTGCACATGCATGATTTAAAATTATCAGCCGCGGAGGAGGGAGCTTGGGAGAGGGAGATCATAAGTTGAGTATCGTCGGCGTAGGAGACAAGCTCTACGCCGAACGATTGGACTACCTCTGCCAATGGAGCCATATATAAGTTGAACAGGGTGGGACTCAGGGCAGAGCCCTGAGGCACCCCCTGATCTAATGACATGCTGTCCGAAAGGAAACTTCCCTTTTGGACCTGAAAGCTTCTGTTCGTGAGGAAAGCTTTCAGCCATCCCAATGCCTCTTTGGTGACCCCCGCTCCGTTTAGACACTGTAGCAGAGTGGAATGTGCTAGAGTGTCAAACGCGGCACTCAGGTCCAGCATGATCAGAGCCATGGTCTTGCCCTCATCTGCTCCTTCCCGCAGAGTTTCAGTAGCTCTCAAGAGTGCTGTCTCTGTCGAGAAGCCAGATCTGAAGCCCGATTGAGAGGTATGGAAGGCGTTTCGGGCTTCAAGATGGACCGTTAGTTGGGCATTAGCTACTTTCTCTGCTAATTTAGCAAGATAGGGCAGCAGGGAGATAGGTCGTAGGTTCTCCATTATGTCCTGACTAACGTTGAGTTTCTTTTTGATGGGGAACACTATTGCTTTTTTCCAATCTGCGGGTAGACAGGCCGTAGAAAAGGACATTTGAAGCAAATGTCTAAAGTGGGGCTCTAGGACCGAGAGACTCCCAATCAGAATTTTAGGTGGCGCAGGATCTCGCGGAGATCCAGATTTAATCGTTTTACACATTTTTATCAGTGTTGCAGTGGGAGGTACAGAAA
Organism: Lissotriton helveticus; assembly: GCF_964261635.1. Classification (NCBI taxonomy): domain Eukaryota; kingdom Metazoa; phylum Chordata; class Amphibia; order Caudata; family Salamandridae; genus Lissotriton; species Lissotriton helveticus. Next base: position 3,119,083 of record NW_027611714.1, read on the forward strand.
ACGCACATAGGCAAAGTTGCGTGCGAGTGTGTTCTATGTTCTCTACAAAGTCAATGCCAGGTTTTATATTGTTGGAAAAATTCACATAGATGTTTGTGATTTTATCCGAGAAATACTTGGCAATTTTATTGCAGGTTTCCACTGAGTCATTGTGGGAGGTAGGGTTGTCATCAACTATCGATATTTCTTTGTAAATCTGGAAGAGCTCCTTCGAGGAGTTTTCAGCTTCCAGAATTCGGTTATTGTAGTACGATGCTTTGACTAGACGTACCTTTTTATAATATTGTTTTTGTGCTATTTTATATTGGGCCTTGATTTCAGGGCAGAAATTAGTACGCCAGTCTCTTTCGAGCTTCTTACAAGCTGTTTTCGCAGACTGGAGCTCCTGACTAAACCACGGGGCTGTTTTTTTTGTTCTCGTGGCAGTTGTTAAAGTGCGAATAGGAGCAGTGGTGTCCAGTGCTTTCGTGATACAGTCTTGTAGGTAGGCATATGATGTCTCACAATCGGAACCTTTAGGAGGACCAGCATCCAAAATGTTTTTTTCAAAGGAATCATTAGTGAAATTTTTCCATCTTCTACGTTTGAAACGCTGTGAGCTCTGTATATGCTGCTCAGTCTTTTCTAGTTGGAGTACTATCGGGATTATGAAGTGATCAGACCAGGGTATTGGCTGAGGGGAGAAAGTCTGAACTCCCTTCCAGTTACAAAATACAGGATCCAGTAAATGACCTAGCCGATGTGTTGGGTCCCTGTTTTTTAGCTGTAGATTCAGAGAAGCTAATTCTAATTTGATATCATCCGCCTCTTTATCAAGGGGGTCGTCGAAGTGGACATTTAGGTCACCTAGCATTACAATGCGCGTTTTTCTAAGTGCAAGATGGGTTAGGGCTTCCATAAGAGTAGGAGTAAAATCATAGAGCCTTCCCGGGGGGCGGTACACCAGAATACCTGAAAAGGAGTGATTCGGACCAGTTATGATGTTAAAAGTTGCCGCTTCACTATGGTCGACCAGGATGGGAGAAAGGGTACATTCTAGTGGGGCTTTAGTAATAATGGCGATGCCCCCACCTCTGCCTTCTTTCCTGTCCAATCTGGCAAGGGAGTACCCAGGTGGCAGGGCTTGAATAATATCGGGATCTGAGCAATCATCCAGCCATGTTTCTGTAAGAAACAAAATGTGAATTTTGTCATCTTCAAGTAAGTGGAATATTTCTAGACAGTGTTTTCGTAGGGATCGACAGTTGAGCAGAGCAGCGTTTAAAGTGTTTAAAACGTTAGTGATGACGGCATTATTAGCAGGGGAAAATGTGCACGAGCTGCAATTTCCTAGAGATAAAGCATGCATCGAATGATTTTGGCATTTAGGAATACTAAACCGGATGTCCAGCAGATCTTGTCGGTTATACCTACAGATGGTAGAAGTAGGAAAGCCAGGGATTAAGGCCCCGCGCCCCGTCCGGCCTCACAATAACTTCAGGAGTCACAGTCGACGCAATGTACATGCGTTGTTCCCCCTACTCCAACCTTACATATACCCCCAATCACCTGACCAAACCTCTCCATGCTCATGCCAATGTGGTCCTCCGTCATCCCACTGACCATATTTTTGGCCCCTTTGAAAGTGCAGTTGTAAATACATATCAACTACCATTTGTTGTGTTTGAAACATTTTATTGAATAATAAAACCTAATAAACATAATCTGATTATTAAAGCAAAACAGAACATCAGTTGCTATACACATAAGAGACAAAAGTTGTACATAAAAATCAACATACTGTAACACAGCAAAGTTATGTAGAGCACAATTCCTAATTTCGGGCAATATTTAAAGTTCTACAATAGAAACGTTAATAAAGAACAGGAAAGGAAAGAAAGAAGGTGGGATACAGTGGTTTCATTAATGTAATGCTTCCTACATATAGAAAAACAAATACTATTATTTTCCTTAAGCAATAAAGTCCGTACATTAAAATTCTAAGAGAAAAATATTGAACAATGAACATTTCATGTGTAATTAGAATTCAATTTGAATATTTTAACCTCCTCAGCATTATTTGACTCATGATTACAACCTGAAGGCTTTCTGGAAAGGAACCGCCTCATGGGGTTCTAAATCACATATTTTCCAACAATAGGATTCAAATGATAAACGTGAATTTCAATTCGATTTATTGATTTAGACCTTTTTGGAGATCAACAAATTTAAATATATACAAAATCCAAAATTGTCACCTAAACTTGAATTCAATCCACTTTCTGATTAAACACTGCCCATTCCAGCAAGCATCACATGACCACTTGTTGTTATCTTCCTAATTAGTGATAATGTTTCGGATGATTTTGAGGGAGGAGATTATCCCGGTCTGGCTAAAACTGTTTAATGGGATCTTAGAAGGTACATCTCGCCTGCCTGACTATTGGAGTGATGCAGTTATTGCACTGATTTTGAAGCCAGAGAGGAACCCAACACAATGTCAGTCATACCGCCAAATTTCTTTGCTAAATGTTGACTATAAAGTATTTGCTGGAATTCTGAATGCCCGGCTTAGCAAAGTTGTTGGGCCAATAATTCACACGGATCAAAAGGGTTTCTTGCAAGGCCGGCAGATGTCTGATTTAATACATACCTTAATTGGTTCGTTTGACTTGGCATCGTCGCAGGGTCTCCCTCCATCAATCATTACTGTTGATGCAGCCAGGGCCTTTGACGGGGGGAACTGGCACCTTCTGAATAGGGTTCTTAAGGTCTTTGGTTTTGCTGATAGTTTTCAGGGAAGTGTTGAAATAAATATATAAATCCCCTCGGGCCCAGATTCTGGTTAATGGCAATCTCTCCCCGGTAGTTAAGATAGGGTGTGGAACTAGGCAGGGCTGCCCGCTTTTCCCCATCTTAGTTGATTTATATACAGAGCAGCTAGCTCAGAGCATAAGGCTGAATCAGAAGATTGTCCCTTTTTAAATAAATGGGTTTGTACGAATGTCAGCACTGTATGCTGACAACCTGATTCCTCTATCCAATGCCAGCACTACACTTTCAGAGCTTGAAGCTGAAACCCAAACTTTTGGAAGCCTGTCAGGTTATGAGATAAACAATGAGAAACCCAAGGTTATGGCCTGGAACATAACCGATCAGGAGGGGAATTTGGCTAAAGAACTTAGATACTTAGGAGTTATAATATCTCAGGCCCGCGCCCTAATCCCCAAGATTAATCTAGATAAAGTTTCAAAAGAGGTCAATGTCCTACTAAAACTATGGCAGAGCATCCCACTATCATTGTATGGGTGAGTTAATCTCATCAAGATGTGTGTCCTCCCAAAATACGCTTACCTTTTTAACAACATTCCTTTAGAATTCGGAAAATCTGATATTCTTAAAATCCAGTGCAAGATATCTTCCTTTATCTGGGCAAGTAAAACAATCTGGTTATCCTGGAAGAAATTAAGGCGCAAATTCCAGCGAGGGGGGTGGCCCTAACAGACTTCCAGCTGTACTGTTGGGCTTATCAACTAAAGAACTGTAGAATTCTATTGCTCTGTCCGGACAGTTCGCCGATAGGCTGCATGTTTAAAGCCATGTTAGTAGGGGAAGAGGAGCTAGGTTTCATGTACAAGTTTGACACCATTTTTATTGACTGTATAGTTAATTAAAATCGTTACAGTAAAATCAACAATGAAACAATTTCTGGTATATAAAAAATAGATACTTAAAAAGCTAAATTTAAAAGCTAGTGCTAAAATCTGGACTGTGATTGGTTACATCATTTACTAGCATTAAGTATTTTGTTCAAATGACTGAGACCCGCATGATTGTCCATTCCCCAACTTATGTGCCTTGGAGTTAATCTGTTGCTGGTGAGCGCATAAGCTACTCTCAATAGTGCATCTAGTTTCTTACTAGGTGCATTGTTTTCTTGGAAGGGGGCGTGCAAATGGGACACTGTCAATGGAGCTGCGTAGATGGATCCCGTTCACAGTGGCCCACAGCTTTTAAGGCCAGCCTGATTTGGTGGATGAATATCGCCAGTCTTGCCAGGATCATTGTGCTGGTATCAGACAGACATAATGCTGATGCTTCGCTACAAGACTTTATATTTGTGCTGAGGCAAATTGGGCGCAGCAGTCGCCGGCGGTCGTTGTTGAGGTTTGGGCAGCAACAGAGAAGGTGCAGCCAGGATTCCTTCTTGTAGGTACACAATCTGCAAGTTATGGATTCCCCATTTCGAGCCCAAACGGGATTGAAATCAGCTATCCCCAGCATGGTCAGCCTCATGTATAAAATTTTGCTTCGGGTCTGAATTGTGAGGGACTCACTTAAGTAGGGTTGTGCTGTTCCTGCCCTGTATGAGTCATTTAGTGGGACCAAGTGCGGGCTTCGGCGAAGAGATTTGTAGTCAAGGTCGAAGGAAGTTTTGCGCACTTGTCTATTAATGGCTTTCTTCTATGCGCTCAGGGGGATGTCCTGCCTCGGCATGCATTCTTCCTCGATCTTCAAGACTCGTATTGCCTTCCCCAGCCTTGTGTGCCATTCCGAGCCTGGCCACTCAAAGATAGATCTCAGATGATATTTTAAAGAGTTGGCCGGAGCCCTTAATATTCTTAAATATTGCGTTATAGTCTCCCCCTGACATATCAGGTCTGGTCTTGCAAGGCCGAGCTCCAGTCTTAGCCTACTTTTTCTTGCCGGCTTTGGTATTTGTAGCACCGATTTATATGCCTTAGCCTGGGCAAGATTGAGAAGAGTATCCAGTTTCCCGGGGAAGAATAAGTGGCCGTAGCTGATTGCTGGAAGGAGTTTTGCTCTAAGGGCTATCAGAATAGGGCTGGCGGAAGGGCTAATCAGGTTCTGGCTGAGTTGTCTTAATGCGTGGAGGACCTTATTGGCTTTAGAGCTCTGCTGGTTTATATGAATATATGAATATATCCGTGAACCAGACCCCTAAGTAGTTGTATAAGACCACCGAGCTAATTAGATCGTTTCCCAATTGCCACTGTGCTTTCTTTTTCCGTTGGTAGGGCCCAAAGATGATGACCTTGGTTTTCCCTTGGTTTACTGTCAAGTTGTTTGCGATGTTAAAGCTGTTTAGAGCATTTAATGCTTTTTGTAGTCCCACCTTCGGATGGTCCAGTATGACTGTATCATCGGCGTACTGAAGAACAGGAAGCCTCACGGTTCCTAATCTTGGGGCTATCAGGCTGGCACCTTTTAGTGCCTCTCCCAGGTCCGCCGTATATATATTGAAGAGGGTGGGGGCCAACACGCACCCTTGCTTCAGCCCGTTCTCTATGTTTATTTTGGGGGAGACTGTACGGGCACTTGTTTTGACCCTCACCCAGGTGTCCTCGTGTAATGACCTTATTGCCTTCAAAAGATTTGGAGGGATGCCCCACTTTTCTAATTTCCACCATAATCGTTTTATGACTACTTTGTCGAAGGCGGTGCTGTATTCCACGAAGCAGCAAAAGAGTGGGAGGTGGTTCTTCAATGTTGCCTGGGCTGAAATGTGTGCGAGCGCCATGACATTGTCCATTGTTGATGCCTTGGACATAAAGCCTGTCTGGTACATGGGTATTATGTTTCTCTCTTCTACCCATTTTTCTAGATCGTTCAATAGTAGGCGAGCGTAAGCTCTAGATCTAACAGGACGATGAGCCTGTAGTTTGACGGCTTTAGGCGATCTCCTTTTTTGAAGATTGGGACAAGTATGGAGCCCCTCCAGGACTCAGGGGTTATTGCTGTCGAAAAGGTGTAGTTGAAGAGCGGAGTCAGGAGTTTGGCCCAGAACTCTGGTGCCTGTTTGAAGACCGGAGCTGGAATCCCGTTAGGCCCCGGGCCCCATCGTTCCCGATGCTCTTGATGGTTTTGATGACCTGTTGGGTATTTACCCAAGTTGTTAGGGTATCATCTACGACGGCCGGGGATCTATTTCCCATCGGGGCCATGTCTGGGCACGGAATTGGAGCTCCTGGTTTTGTGCCACTCAGTTGCGCCGGCTCTGCAAACTCCACTTTATCACTTGGTGGGGCTTCCTCGTTGGAAGCCGTTACATATAGCTGCTTCACGTGTTGTATCCAGACCTTTTCTGCAACCCCGTTTTCTCGTGAAGGGGCTCGGTTGCTCAGCTGATTTATATATCTCCAGAGTCGTGCTGAGTTCTTTGATTTAAGCAGGGAGAAGACCTTGAGCAACTTGCTTTCCGTGTCAGCTTTTTTGTGTTCCCAGACCTTCTTACTGAGTGAGGCCCTCAGTGAGGCAATCAATGCTCCCTCGGTTTGGGGGCGTCCTCTTTTCTTGTCTGCAAGTGCTTTGCGCAACTGTCTTTTGTGGTCACGTATATCCTGTGGGAGGGTACTTCCTGGTCTATGTGGCCGGTCTATTCTAGGGTTTTGGGGTTTGGGGTTCCCAAGCTTGGATTGTAGATCCTCTATTATATTATCCCATCCTTTTATGAGTGAGGGCTCTCTCAATAAGCTGCCTTCCTGTGCCTGGTCCAGCCATATTTGAAGTGTGCTGTTGATCTTTTCTGACCCCTTAATCCTCCGCAGGACGCTATGTTTCTCCTCCCCACTTGACTTCCCGATGGATTGGTAGACGATTGCGGGCGGTACGTCCAGCTGGAATGCTGCTCTTAGTGGCCTATGGTCGCTTTCCTTCCCGTCTTCCACTTCGAATTCATCCATTCTGGCCGCCAGCTCTTCGCTGATCATGATGTAGTCTATTCTTGAGACATCCCGGAATGTGGGCTTGGGCTGCCAGCAGGTCGAGCGGGATCTCTTCAGTTAGTTGGTGGATATCATGTTGTGATTGTTGAGAAAATCGTGCAAGGAGGCTGCCCTGCCCAAGCCCCCTGAAGATGTTTCGGTTTTGTCCAGATTTTTCAGGTTGAAGTCCCCAGCAAGGATGACCAGGAATGTTTTGTGCTTGTTTAGCAGATCTTCTAGTTTCTGTGCCAGAGCCTCCAGTTGGACTTTCATTAAGGTCTGTGCAGGCTTGATGTAACAGTTTATTACCAGTAGGCTCGTTGGCTGTTTATTGAGACTCAAGCCTCTTATCTGCACAGCTTGCAAACCAGGGAAGTTCAAGTTGATAGAGATGACTGTGAGTGCGCACTCATGTTTTGTAAAGATGGATAGACCGCCGGCTGGACGACCGAAGATATTCCTTTTTACGGCTGGTATTTGATGTTCGTAGTACCCTGCTAGAGGAGTGGTGGACAAGGCCCACGTTTCTTGGAAACAGATTATGTCTCCGCTTTCCAGAAACTGCTTCAGGTTTTTGTTTTTACCGATTTTGCTGATCTCTGCTATGTTCCAGGATATTATGGTTAATTGCAGCTTTGACGTTGATCCGGGCTCGGCGTCTCCTCCGGCAGGCTGGCTTTTGTCCTGGTTAGGAATGCTGTATACTCCTTCTTGCGTGTCCCTTTTGGTCAAGGGGGGGGATGTGGTGCAGATGACCCGTTGGTTATTTTTAGCAGGAAATTCTAATGCCCAATTGATCCCTTTTACCCATCTGGTTTCTGTCTTTGGGGCCCAGACTGTGTATCCCATGCAGTACCGACCAAGTGGCCTTTCTCCCTCTTTCGGGGGCCAGTACGTGTGGATATTTTGGATTCGGCAAGATCCGAACTTCAATGTCCCATTCCGCAAATTGGGTGGTGTTGTTCACTACAGCTTGTTGTATTGCTTTGTTCTTCAGTCCCACTACTGAGGAGTCACCATGAGTGTCCCCCTTCATGCTCTCGAATTTCACCCATTCTATGTCGCCAGTGCCTGTCTTGTCTAGGGTGTCCAGGTGTTTAAACAGGCGTAGGATGTTACTCCGGTTCAAGATGTCGTGGTTTCCCGTGCTCGAGAATTTTGGTGTGAAAACCACCTCGTAGACAACTTCTAATGGAGCCGGCATTTGTGCTCTTTCTTCCTTTTCTATAGCAAGCGCAGCTGAAGTTGGCTCTTTGTTTGAACTTCCTTGATGGCTTGAAGGGGAGCTTCCTTGAGGCCTTACGTTTTGGCCACTGTTCATCCAGGTAGCAGGCTGGATCTGCGTATTTGGGATTAATTGGTTTAAGATGATCCCTTGCTGCTTCTTTGTTGCCGGAGTTATCTGAGATGACGGTTCTATAGTAAGTAGGTGTTTTCCGACCGTTGAGTGGATATCAGTGAGGTGGTTTTGCCTCTCTGGTGACTTTTGACCATTCGCGTTGGAGCTCCTTGATGGAGTTATTAGTTTGAGTTGGGCTTCCGTTATCGAGGAGACCGGGTAGGCCTTGTTACCCCAGTTTTGTTCTGTAAATATTGGATGCAGCTGGGTTGCTTTTGTGCCCGGTTTTGGGGGCGGTTGATTGATTTTCAATAGCTGGGTTTGTCTCACTTTTAGCTTTGTTTTTTTCTGTTGTTTCTTTAACTTCTTTTTTGCTCTCCTTGATAATGATAGTTCTTGCATATCTGTTGCACATGAGGTATGCTCCTGCTGGACTGTTCCGGTAACATCACCGTCCCCGAGATTTGGGCTTTGTAGGTTTTTAGATGCTTTTAGGCTACTTTCTAATGTGTTATTCGTAGGCTCTTCGCTTTTGCCGTTGTCGGCGGTGTTCTGCTGTCCAAGTGGGACCACAGGGTGCTGTGTTTCCTTGGAGATAGAACTATTGTGCTTCTCCCCTTCTTCTTGGTTGTTGGGAGTCGGAACCGCCATGCTCCCTTTCGCTAGTTCCACTATATCTGCTAGGATCTCGGGAAGGCAGGCCCATTTCTCGATGAGCGTAGAGCAGCGACAGGAGCAATCGCCCCGTTGGAAGGAAGCAAGTTCGGAGATCCTATCGTCAAGGGCCTCCACCTTGGAGCTTATGTCTGCTAGGCGGCCTGCAATTGCTTGTAGCTTGACTCTCCTAAATTCTTTAAAAATTTGTTTAAAGACTCTGCGTACGGCGGCTAGGTTGTGATCGGACTGCCGAAATTGTTTGGGACTATCCTATTATAGTGATTGGGCGCCAGTTTGGGATTCTCCTGGTACACCGGAGTGTCTTTTGAACTCTCTTGCTTACCCACTAAAAGAGGCAGGAGTTGTATATTGGAGAGACATTGTACTGGGTGAGAAATGCCATTCCTGGGGATACCGGAACCATATTACTAACTGTACTTTGTCCTGGTTCAAGTTTTACCAGCTCTCTTCCTGCTGTAGGAAGCAAAGCTGGCAACTTATAGAGGATAGCAGTATGGAAAGCGAACTACAGGATCTAGCTCCAAAGAAAGAAAGAAGTGGCGCAATGGTATAACCATCTTTTGGCAGCTACAGACAGAAAGATGGATCAACCATACAGAATCTGGGAGAACTACTTGCCGAGCGAGGAGTTGTAAACTTTATGGCAAGTATCTTTAGATACTCTTTACCCACTTTTTTACACTCCATAGAATCTATTGGTCTCCCCTTAAGTTATCCAAGATAAAGGGAGGTGGAGAAGCCAGCTGTATGAGATGCAGCCTTCAGAATGCAGATGATGTCCATGTATCCGCGTCCTGTTTCAAGATACAAGAATTTTGGACAAATATGGGTAAGATTATCTCTAGAGCCCTGGGTCGCATCGTTGAGGTAAGCCCAACTCGTATACTATTTGGTTTTACTCCTGCACTGGGGGCAGCTTCAGACCCGACAGGGCCCCAACAAAAACTGGTGTTTTACTAAATTTTGCTGGCTAGGAGGGAGATTTGTAAAGCATGGCGCCAGACGACATCTCCTACTTGGAAAGCTTGGTGGAGTTCTGTTAGAACCAATAGGATCAAGGATGCAATAATCTCTCTAGCCACAAAGGATCTGATCTCTTCAGTTGCTGCCGATAAGGTTGACTCTGTACAGTAGTTGGGTCTAAACCCATGTTGAGCAGGATCCAGACAGTCGGTATTTTCAAAGAAGGTGGTGATCTTCTGGTTAATGGCCTTTTCGAACATTTTAGCAGGAAGAGGAAGGACCAATCTGGGTCTGTAGTTCTTTACATCTGAGTGATCGAGGGAAAGAGTCTTTAGAAGTGGCAAAATCAATGCCTTTTTCCAAGCTTCTGGAAAAAAGAAGGACTTGAGCACCATTGTAATAACAAAGTGAGATGAGCAGAAATGGTAGCTGAAACTGAATGGAGGGCAAGAATCTGCAGGGCTCTAAATTTCATAGTGTTGATAAGATTAGAGACTTTCTCTTCAGGAAGTGAGGTGAATGTACTCATTACCAGGAAATTGTAAGTTAGTTTATACACCGTACGTTACTCCACTGTATCTGTCCCTAAAGATTATCTGGTGTTATATTAAAATTCAGGAATATTTTATTTACTTTGGAAAAAAGAATTTGGTTAGTTCATCACAACTTTTTGGCTGGGAGTTGCTACATTTTTATAACCAAAGGATGAAAGTGATTTAACTGTGTTGAACAGTAGGCTGTAACTCTTCCTCCAACATTGCTGTTGGTGCCTACATTTTCTTTTACATTTCTTGAGATCATAGGAGTACCATGGCGCAGAAGGCGCAGACAGATGGTTAGTCTTCAATCTAAAAGGCCCTACTTGACAAACTGTCTGGTAACAATGTGCGAGATGATTAGCCTTAAGTGGCTCAAGATTTTCTCTAATCAGAAGTGGCTCTCACTTCAGAAAAGGTTGAAGACCCCTGTTTTAAACACTTAATATCCCCAAAATCAAATAATTGATGAATGCAAAACAGCAGGCAGGCCGGTGAGGAGTAAATAAACAAAGACCACATCACTTGCCTGCTGCTCAGAACCCTCCTTTTATTGACCCATTGGCGAGCGCTGGCTCAATGCAAGGATGAGGTAGCATTCACTGGCATTTTTATGAAAAGTGCAGGCTCGTTACAAACCAGGCGATTTATTTTTGTACATCGCTATATCCTGGAGGGTCTGAATAACAATGCTCCCAAATATAAGCATGCCCTGTGGGAAACAGTGGCCTAAACTCTGCCGGCAAACACAAGCTATTCAGGATAGATGTGTTGCAGTAAAGTTTGTACTATGTTGTGACTTGGACACAGCCAATTGCTTTGGTCAGGCGATTGACATGAGTGTGGAACTTCGGTGCATTGCATTGCCTGGATTAGGTCTATATGCATCTCTAAAGATACCCGAGCATCGTTAATGGACAAGCTATTCGATGGCTCTCACCTTTTAAGCAAGAAAGTGGACTAGGCCCCAGACAGATTCCTTGGGTATGTCTCCCTCCGCCACGCAATTTCATCACAAATCTCGTCCCCTTTTTGCTACAGTAGGGTTTTGCAACTCTGCCAGCACCAGACCCTGCTACAAACCCAAAAGGTCTCTTAGTTCTTTCATGGCCATAGCACACAAAGGCAACGTCCAGGCAATCATGCCACTGAGTGACCTGCCTCTACAACTGGTGCATCTGCAAAACCTCTTTGTGTCCTTCCAGACACTGACTCACTCTATTATAGGCAATATCCAACATTTTCTCCAGTGAATTTGATTGTGTTAGTGGCAGACTCCCCTCCCTATTCCATCCAGACTTAACAGTGGCGACGGATGTATTACTTCTGGGATGGGAAGGCCATATGGGAGACAGAGATTAGAGAACCCTCATCACCGGCAGAGACCCAACTCCACATCAAGCTGTTGGAGTTGCGAGCATTTCACTTGGCGGTGAAGGTCTTCCGGCCCACCATCACAGGAGGGCTGGTGCAGCTTCTCACAGACAAGACAGTCAATGACAGTGGTCTCATCAGGAAGAGTCACACTTGTACTTGTTTGACAGTGAGCCGAGGATTCACTGGCTCCCAGGTACGCTGCCCCGAGATACAGAAGAATCCTTACTGGGTTGTATTGAATATAGTGTGAGAAGCATATGGGAGAGACGGTAATCTACCGTCCTGATGAGTCCACGGTAATTAACTGTAATGGTTGAAACATTGACTAAACAGGGACTATTTCATGTAAATGATGTCTTCTAAGAATCGCCTTTGCTTAACTTCTATTGTACAAAAGCAATTTACAGCCCTGTTTTTGTGTACAAAATGTGGATCGGACTGTTTTATCATCATATCGCTTTCATCTTGAGCACTGCACAGTCATCACTCAACGATTTATATATACCCTTGCTGCTGAGAATACAATTAGAATTTTTGGAAATGAAAAGACTTCATCTGAATTCTAATCATGATAAAAATGGTGAATTAATATCTGCCCAGGGCCTGCATATGGGATACAGACCAATGAGATAATGAACTCATAGACCTCACAGTGCGCATGGGAAGTGCTTCTATGCATCTACGCTTGTCACATCTGGAGCAGAATGACGTCGACACTGAGCTGCATGATGTAGTTTTATTTTGTAGTTTTTTTTTTTTTAAACTCAAAGAGTTGGCATTGGCCCTTCAAAGGGGGGTTATTTACAGATTTATTTCTGGTGCGATTAATATCTTTGTTCACAACAAATATACCACCCACTTCCCTACCAGACCGCAATTTCTTAGACATATTCTAAACAAATGTATCCACAAAATAATCTTATAAGAATAAAATTACTCCTGAAGAGAAAAACACAGAGTAATACGGTCAAACACAGAATAATATGGTCCTCCTAATAAAATAAAAAATATAGTCCAGGAGATGCAAAAATGACTGCCCGACGATGAGGGCAGAGAAAGTTACAAAACAGTTTCAATAAAAAGTTACTTTCTCCAACAAACAGGCGTATTTCCCATAGGCGAATGAACACCGGATGTAAATCACTGTTGATGACAATAACTGGGCCCAGCCCGGCCTACCTCGGCCACTGAGGGCCACAGAGGGTCCGCCCTTAGTCCGGGCTTTGTCCCGGGATCTGTCCCGCACACGCGTCCCGCTACCGCGTGGTCCGCCCAGGTTAAATGCGATACCAGGTATAGGGGGCGGAGACACGGGAAGAGGCAACAGGTGTGCTTGGTGGGACTCGCACAGCCTGATGGGCCTCGCAGTCCCGTCCTCCGGCGCTTGCAGAAGTCCCACGCAGATTTCAATCTCCAAATGAGGCTCCAAGCAGGCAATGCACTACAGAGTGCTCACAGACCTCGAGGCACACAGAATCTCCTCGGCGAGCGGCCGAGTAGGTCCGTAGCTGTAATTGACATTATTTAGCCCAAAGCCGTGACACGCTCAAAGGCCTCATAGGCCTCATGCAGCTCTGGGTATCAATCATCCCCAAGCAGTAATAGACATCAATGGGATTCAAGCTCTAATCAGCATCAACGGGTCTCAAGGTGTAACAGGTAACAATTGCCTTCATTCTATAATATGCATCAATGGTCCTCAAGCTCTAATAGGCATTAATGGACCACAAGCTAGAATAGTCTAAAATTATAATAGGCATCAGTGGATCTCAAGATGAGCTTCACAGTAGACCATGTGCCTGGGTAGGAGTCACTTGGTAAAATTACTGATTCCAGAAGGTTATGGCAGCCTGCACAATAAACATCTGTGTTCCCTTTGGTGACCATAGGATACATACTATTCTTCACAATCATCCAAACCACACACGTCACTTCACACAAAAAAAGCCCAAACAGTACAGTTGATTGCAAATATAGTGTGCCACTACGCAGATATACTAATAAGATTATATAAATAGGTTCATTAAAACAATAATAAAAACTTGTTTATCAATTCATTACATTAAAAACCAGTGTCAAAAACAATCAGATCCCATACATTACATACAAGTACCAGGCAGTGTCCCACAGAAACAGAGTATAATCAAAGAAAAAGATAAAAATATCAAAAAGAGAGTATCAACAAGACAATACAGTTTGTTATCAATAAAACCTATCAATGACGAAGTTAAGTTAAGGATGGAACTCGATATCCTGAAAATATTTAATCTGTTGCGCCAGCCAACATCACAGATTAGGAGTCAAAGGCGTCGACGGGTTTTGATGGTATTGTCCAGATGTAAACCTCATTTATTAAGACTATAATATTAACTCTCATAGCGCATATAAAAACCAACCAATGTTATACACCTTCTGAGCTCTATATATGTAATTCTCAGAGTACGTCCGGAATATATACTGGGTAATTCCGGACACTGATTCCTGGTAACATGATTTTCTCAAGTTGAGGTAGACCCATAGATTTTTTTTATATTTTAGGCTGTCCATCAATTACAGTCCGTGAATATTGATTCTCAAAGATTTAAATAAGGGTATTTTCCGATATAGTTTGTAGATATTGCCCTTCCTCAATTATGCCGCAATTCTCAAATGTCAGTGCTTCCGTGCGTCCTGTCGGCCATAATTGTAAAGATGCACGCACCCCTCCAACACGCAATGACGAGCTTGTACCCCCAGAATGGAGAAAGACGATATAGACACGAAATGACCAGGCTCTTTACTGAAAATGGATATCTATAATTCCAGGGAAATTTTTTCTCCCATTTATCACCTTAATTGAACACGTGGTTAATTGGATCCGGAGGGGTGCGGGGGGCAATGGGGATGTAGCTCTACGGTTTACTGCCCAGTCCTCTTTTTACGGTCACAGTCCTTGCAGTGCCAAGAAGCTCCTCCCAAAGATTGTCACCTCTAGGGACTGGTGCGGGCACTTTCAGCATTTGTTTTGTCTCATGAAAGCAGTGCCTTTCCTTTCCTGTCTCTCTGCTTCTCCTCTTTTGAACACAGGGTCTTTCGTAGATCCTTTTGCCAAGTTTTTTTCAGATTCCTGAACTCAGAGGCACATGAAATATGTTGCGAATGCAATAATGCACCTTGACAGTTAGAGCAGGCACTACACATGTCCCACCAGCAGGCCACATGTCTACTGCAGGCCTCCAGGCCTTCACCAGGGCAAAAGACACACAAGTGATGGACTGAATGCAGAACAAATAAAACATTCACCCCCAGTCAAGAGATCTGGGTTAAATCCATCATTCTTTTGCTCACCATGCCACCCCAGTTTAGACCTGGCCATGTGCAAATCAGTCTTGACCCTGTGCCTCATGGGAACAGGCCAGCCCAAACTACCAAGCTAGGTCCTCCCAGGACCGGAAACAAGCATCCTAGGACCGGTTTTGGGGAGAAACCACAGATGTGGGTCCCGGGCTCGCTTTGCCACTGGATTCAAGCTATCCTGGCTGATGAGGGGTAAAACCCTGAAACCGATCCTAGGATGCTGATCCCAATGAGGGGAAGGAAGAAGGGGATGGTTCATGGAGGATGGAGAGGGGATACATGCACTCACTGTGTGTCACCTGTACATGGAACACACAAAGCCACCTCATTAATATAAATGAGTTCTTTTTACCTCCAGTAGGTGCACACATAGCACAGCCCAGCTAATTCATATTTAATTACACATTTATTCCACTGATTAAAATAATAATATTTTAATTGAACTCATTTATGACCTTTGTTACAGAAAGCCTATGTATAGGGCCCACAGGTGATAGATGATTATTATTTATATCATATAAGAGAACCTTTGTAGTAGAGCAAAGAAGACAAGATTGAAGGGTATTTGTAGAGACCAAATGCTTAGGAGCATAGCTGTGGACACATTTGACAGTAATACAAGACAACTAGTGTAGAACAAGCATTTGCAATGCAATAGGTCTCCCATTACTGAAAGATTGAGCTATTGGTGTTGCATTATTATTTCGGTAATGCAAGACCTATTGCATTGCGAATCCTTGTGTAATCTTGATCTTACCTCTGGGATCTCATGACATTCTTCAGCAGGCCAGTGTCTGCTGGGTGGAAACCAAGCATCAAAAGGCGGGACATATGCACTATATTAACCAACCAGAGAAAAAGAATTTGAAAAGCAGCCCAACTAACCAACCAAAAGCGGTGGGCGTGTCCAAAGTCCCCCGTAGCCCATTTACCGAACATTGCATGTCTTGCAGAGCAGCGCATGCGCTGCCTAGGCTCGACCTAAAAAAAGTACCTCTGAAAGTGCACGACTCTTGAAAAGGCCAAACAGAAAGAGAAAGTGAAACCTGCCCATGCTGACTAATCAAAAGCAAGAAAAGGTAATGAAAGTGACCATGAAGTCAACCAATGGTAAGCAATGGGCAGGCTCTACGCCCCCTTTAATCTACAACACAATGCCGGATGTATGACATTACAACGCATGCTTTTACATCGCATGCCTTTACAACGTGGTATTTACAACGCATGCCTTTACAACGCAGTGAATAGTTTAATTTACTATTCCAACTCTAGTCCCCGTGGATAGTAGGGAAGGTGTTGGATAGTAAATTAAATCTATTCCCTATCCTAGAGCACCCCCCAGCGCAATGCGTTGTAAAAGTTGCGTCGTAAAGGCACTTGGTGGTAAACGTTGAGTTGTAAAGGATGTTTCCCCACAATGCCGCTCATGCGCTGCCTCAGGCAAGCCATACAAAATGTCCAAGAGAGCACAGAAGATTCCCTTCTCCCTGTGCGGAGTTCTAAGATGTACTTATGTTTTAGGAAGTAACGTACCTTATATTATACAAAGGTGGGAGATGTGAGGGACCATGAGGATTCACCCACCATCTGCAAACACAACGGTTCATGTACACACATCTCTGAGGCTGGCTGGGCTTATTTGCTTGGAGCTGCCACTTTCTAAGAGTCATTCTGCCTTGTTCTGTTGGTTGTATTATACATGTGACTACTAGCATTCCATCTGAGACAGCAGACAACATCTAGCTTTAAATCAACATTTTCTGATCTTAATTATGTCAGGTTTATGAAAGTTTGTGAGGTGCGCCCGTGGGTCTTGCAGAGAAGAGGCATGCTGTTGGGAAGGATAGGCTTCCGTTGCAACCTGTAACCCCCCAACCTTCCCCCTGATGTGTGCAGACCAACTAGGCCCCCTCTTGGGGTAGAACAGTAGTGTGTAGGATTGATGCTACAGCAAGGTGAGAGGTAGACACCTGTGGCTGAGGCAGCAAATTGTTACTTTAGCAATGGCACCAAAATCCTTGTTCTGTCCATGCACATGGAGATAAAATAGCTTGCTCAGCTTAACTGAGCTGTCTGGTTCTGCTGCTCCCACTGCCCTGCAGGAAAATGAGTGGAGTAGCATTGTTTCCTAATGGCACTATAACTGTTTTGTCCACCCAGGCAGTAACCTTTATCGCCTGCCCCAGAAGATGGATCATATTATGTAATGGGGCCTAAGAAGTTACCTCTACAGTGAGTCTGGTGCACATTTCTAACCATGAAGAAGCCTGTCTTCAGACCTATTAATACCAATTCTTCAAAATATGTATAAAGTGGGCTCAGCTTCAACTAGAAGAGTATTTTTCTCTCACTTCATCATACTGGCTGTCTGGTGTATCTATCCACCTCCCATTGAGTGCTTAGGCTTGTTTACATTTCAAAAGTATGCAGAATCATCACCTATTAAATTATTTATTTCCTAGAGGAATTTTATATAGAAAACAATCTTTTTTTGTTTTGCATTTTTTCACTGCAGGCCAATACTTTATTTTTTAGTTAAGTTTCAACAACCAGGACAGGTCTATACACTTTATAAATGCTCATTTGGTATAGAAATGCAATGAAACAGCATACTTTTATGAAGCATTCTTTAAGATAAGACAAACATACCTCATTTCTAAATACAAATGGTAGTTAATACATTGAAGTTACTATGACACCTGTTGTGTAAAGCACCTGTCACAGACAATGGTGAGCAGTGGTTGAGAGAGCCCAGGATACAACACAGGATGGAAGTGACAATGGGAGGCATGTAATCTGAAAGAAGGCCAGCACATGGGCTGCCAACAGCCGTGAAGGCTGACTAAAGTACCCTCAACCTACAACAAGAAGAGGACAAGCATGCTGACCAATGGGGAGGCAGATACTTCATCTTATGATTTCCCCTGCCATGTGTGACTTGCTCATCCAGTCTTGCTATTGCATTGGTTGCAGGAACTTGGTTTCCTGCATTTGTATTGGAGGAAATCAAAATTAAAGACAGATACAGGAGTGGAAAAACTACTCACAGCTGGTGTGTGACAAGATTACATTTTGTGAGGATGTACAGCTACGTGTAAAACAGAGGGCACTGCTGCCCGGCAGGGAACAGGCAGAAAGCCTGTAAGAATGCAGTGTTGTCCAGAACACAGTCTGTATGAAAAACAGGGGCATATTTACAAAAGTGGTGGAGTGCGGTGTTAGCCTCCTTGGCTTAATGCAGCGCTCCGCCACTTCTGAAACGCAGGGCTGCACTGTATTTACAAGAATATGTTGCAGCCTTGTGTTTCCCCCTGCACTGGCTTTAATATAGCTAGCTAGCGACAACGAAGGCACCCTTGCACACTAGTGCAAGGGTGTCTCCATTGAGGGGATAGGTGTCCCTTCCTGCACATGAACAATCTGAAATGGCATTTTGAAACTTCTAAGTGTACTGCTTAGTGCATCACACATTGAAGTTTGCAAAAAGTCATTTTGTTAAATATTTTTTTTAATGCAGAAAGGGACAGCCTCCGCAACATAAACAATCAATGGTATGTTGTTGTTTGTATGTGTGCTGCACAACATAGCAGACATGGAAACGGTAAAAAAGGGGAGAAATTAAACATTTCTCCATGTTGCGCCAGGGTGAGACCAAGTTTTGCCTGTTCATCATTTTGGCCCTGCCCCATATTTACGCCACCCTTGTAAATATGGAGCAACATCAAAATCAATGGGTGTTGCGGTGGAAACCCCACCACAATACCCATTGAGTTCCACTACAACACCCATTGCCGCCCCTTTCACACTAAGTGTAGCGTGGAATGGTGTCTTATTCACAAGGTGGGGTTAAGCCACGTTAAGTGGCTTAACTCTGCCTTGTGACTTGTGAATAAGGCCAAAGCTCCTATCATCACCACAGCATCGGGAAAAGTGATGCTGTGGCGGCGATAGGGGCTTGTAAATATGCCCCACTCTTTTTCAGGCCCAGACGCTTGTTCCAAGCTAATTGGCAGCCAAGTCAGTAAGAGATTGGCACAACTCTGACCACTAAGCAGCTATAAGAACCAACTTAGGGGCCTATTAGGATGACGCACGGACCTCAGTCTGCCGCCATCCTCGCAGTGTTGGGACCGGATGCCAGACATCTGTCAGTCCCACACCACGAATTATGATGCGACCACCACCCTGGCGGTCGGATTCCACATTTTGGCATTGCGGCAGGTGCCTGCCACTTGGTGCAGTGACATGTAGAGGGGAACCATAGGTACCCCCCAGGTGCACCCCCCACGGCCTGCAACGGGCCCCAAGGACAATCTCCGCAAGCCTTTCCATGGCGGCATCGCCACCATGGAAAGGCCTTCAAAAAGCAACATCCTAAAATAGCTGGCGGTGCCTGCTAGGCACCGCCACTATATTGGAGCCCCTGCTCCACCTAGCAGGCAAGCATAATGATTGCCTGCAGGGGGAAAAGCAGCCGACGGACTTTCCGTCCGCCACGATACCCCCTGCCATCGTGTTATGGCTCGGCGGTGGTGATCGTTACGCCATCATAATGAGCCGCTAAGTGTTTCCTAGTGGTATTCATGAATTGAAAAAATATGCATTTCTCATTCTGAGCCAGAATACGAATGCAAGTGCCTCTAAATACAGCACCCCGTCACCTCCAACTTAAGATGAGGGTCAGGGCTTGAGGGGGGAAATACTTTTATTATGGTTCATACCAGGTAGCATCACAATCAAGTTTTTAAAAAAGGAAACTTTAAATGGTGATTACTATGATTAAATATTGCTTAATATGACGTTTGTGCGTAACATGACAAGGAGATAACCTAAGTCTCCTTGTATCCCTCTGGTAGCTTAAATGTGCAGGGTATAGATGTGGCATCTATGTGTCTAAAACAGAGTCACACCAGGTTGTCTCTGAAGCCATTAATCAACTTCTTTCACAACATGTGCCAGCCAGTACGAGGGGAACTTCTGTACCCATGCATTCTCCTTGCTGCCCCTTAAATTCACCTCCCTCGTTTCAAGCCCAGAACCCTCCAACCATCACAGTCTTTACACAAACAGAACCACAAGGCATCCAATGCCTGCCCAGTATGCATGTGGCACATTCAGCACAACATAAACTCACCTTATCACTCCAAGTTTACCCATGTTTCTTACATTTTTGCACCAATTCACCCTTCAGACCATCTAAAGCAGTGTGACATGCAAATTTAGATATAGTTACAGTCCTTGTAATGCTGAGAAGCTCTGCCCAGAGATTGTCACCTGTATGGACAGGTGCAGGGCTTTCAACATTCTTTTGATTTTATGAAAGGAGTACCTTTCTTTCTGTGTCTTTCTGCTTCTCCCCTTTTGAGCACAGGGTCTTTCGTAGGTGCTTTTGCCCATTTTCGTTTTCCTGATTCCTGAACCCATGAGACACATGAAATGTGTTGCCAGGGTGATAATGCAACTTGACAGCCAGAGCAGGCACTACACATGTCCCGCCAGCAGGGCGCGTGTATCCTGCAGGCCTCCAGGCCTTCACTGCAGGGGCAGCAGTCACCGAAGGTGCCAGGAAAGAGGGAATGTTTCTTGCACTAAAATCCTCCACAATGCAGCATTGAGTTGTATATCATGGGCGCCATTTAGGGGTCGCAACCGGGACCCCTGGCTTGCCCTCTGCTACCCCTGGCACTGCCTTTGCGACCCCTGGTTTCAGAGGTGGCAAATCAAGTGTCAGGAACACAGGGGCAGCTGGGGCGTCACACTCTTTATTTTCTGTCAATTCTTTATTCCACTAATGTGTAAGTATGTGTGTGAGTGAAAGTGGATGTCAAAGGGTGTGTAATGTCACTTCCTCTACCCCTGGCATTTCGGTGAATTGACGTCCATGCAGATCATCTTTTGTTGCTTCGCAGCAGTTTGTGTTACGCCAGTAAGGTATTTTATGTGTCTAGCTTAAGGTGTGATTCTGTTGTGAATGACTTGTAGAGTGAAACCTCTCCAATTGTAGAAAAGTACTAAAAAACCTCAGCAATAAAATATTAGTAAACACCCTATATATATGCTTCTGTGTTTCCGGTATCAGCTACATATAGCGCCTCCAGCCTGTGTTCATGGCACCTGCAACATATGGTTTCTCCCCAAACACAGGGTCGCTCCCTCACTTGCCTTTACATCAGCCTCGACCAGTGGTCGAAGTGGGGAAAAAAAAGTAGGGGAACTGTGGGCGGAGAATCAGTGGGCGGGAATAACCTGAGCATTGGATCAGTGGGCGGAGTTAGAGGTGTGGCCAGGATGCGCAAAACATCACAATCTTTAGTATTTGTGTGGCATTTCACTGACCAGTTACAGCTTATTATGTTATGTAATTCAACCAATGGATACACATGATTATTTAATGATTAATATGAGCTATTGACAATAGAAACATATTCCACTTTGTGAATTTATTTTAATCACAGAATGTCCCAAAAATGCTTAAAAGCGGAAGCATGAGCCATTTGTTTCCGAGCCATGAAGTTTCTGTCGTCAGCAATATACAAAGAGACAATCAATTTTACGTGTGTAAATGACTGTATAGGAAATGTTACATACGACAAAGGACTACAAGGTGTAGGAGTCACATGGTAACCATACTAGTAGACAGTATAGTTTAATAGTGATTGGCCTGGAGAAACACAAACTCAGAATTTAAAACTTAATACCATGATTGGGGGTTCTCTTTAAAAATCATTATTGATTTGTATCAAAAATAACACTTTTTGCAACATTAGCATAATCAAAGGCTTAGGGAAAAAACCATAACGCTCTAGTTTATACCTTGCAGTTTGTATGCAGCTCTTAGATGAAAGTTAATAGCTCACTGTTCTTTGTTAGGATTTTAACTTATAAACTGCAAGTAGCAAAAGGATCTCACTGACAAAAGCAGTAACCCACTGACCTATTTACAAAATGTGCACTTTGTGATGGGCCTGGTACATTTTCTTTCCAGCAGGCACATTAACCCTCTGCGCTATTTTTCCATGAGTCAAAACTTCCACTAGACAAATCTCCGATCTCGCTCTAGGAAGAAGTTTATTCATCAGAGTTATCATGACATTTTTCTTATTGCCGAAAATAGCCGGCGGCCAGGAAGGAGGCAGCAAGTGCTTTTAAAACCATAATATACGACGCCCCCAATCAAAGTCAGCGCCCGTTGCGGTCACACCAGTCGCACCGCCCTAGAGCCAGCTATTCTCAGTGGTCCTGTGACCTCAGTGACAGAGTCACTGTTGCTCTAGGTCCTGCTACTTTGTAGGCCTGCCCGCAAATCTGGAGGTGAACTTCAGTATGGATTGTGGTGGGCAAGCCTTCAAGGTGACCCACACTTGCCACTGCTAGGGTCCACCTGCTGGTGCTAACTCACCAGGGCTTTTCTGGTGCCTTCTAAGTTCTGGCATGGGAATGTGCTCCCTCAGGAGAGTGGTCTGGGGGACTGTTCATGAAGGCTGAACCTGGTTCCCCAGTTCTAAATTTAGCAGCTCTGCCCCCAGTGCTACATCTGCTCCCTCACTGAACACCATACTGCCCCACTGAGAGAAACTCATACTGCCTTCAGCTACAATCCAATTTGACCTGCTATAAATAACTGGATGCAACTCAATTCAAATTACACACTAGGCAAGAGCAATATGCTGCCAAAAAGAAAAGGTAACAACATCCTGGAAAAAGCAAACACCCATAAGGAATGAAAGGTTTAATAAAGCATGTAAAATGTAAGCAGAAACATGGTGAACTTAACGCTTTTACAGTCATTATTCAGAAATCAACAAGTATTTTTGCCTGAAAAGTTAAGGACATAACTATAGAGCCCAGAAAGGACCCATTTCAATGTCCACTGCTTATATGCTTACAAAACGTAGGCAGTATGGTTTCAAAAGACCACATTTGTGAACACAAAGCCGCCGTACACATTTCGTTTTCCAATCCACCCATCAACCAGGTATTGCAGTAGCTCCAGGCGGGGCTGGTCCTAGGATTTTCGGGGCCCTGGGCAAAAGGGAATGTGGGAGGCCCTTGAAATCTACATAAGTGACACCTTCAGATCTCCGGGAAGCTGCTTTGTGCAGACTCCACTTGGGCCGCAGCTCCTCTTCTCAGCCACCCCAAGCAACTCTTGTACAGCCCATTTCGAACTGAAGGTGTGAGAATTGCTTGGGGGCTGAGTTAAACCTGTGTGGGCTAAAGTGCTGACAATGGGCGCCCTGCCGAGTCTCTGAACTGGCTGCCTGAGAGGTGTTCCCACCCCTAGGCCTTCCCACACCATCCCTTAGAGGCCCCAGGAGGGGGGCCCCCTCCCATCAGTCCGTATGCGAAGCATTTCTTTCGCTCTGATCGGCAGACATACACGAGGACTAGAGAGGTGTTAATTGCCATTGTGGGGGGGCCCATCCTGGCTGGCAGAGTGCCAGGCCCTGGGCAGCTGCCCACACTGCCCATGCCTAGCGACGGCCCTGCCTCCAGGTAGGAGGTACTGGAGGAAAACAATGCTGTTCGAAGAAAGACAAGAAAACAAAAGTAGCGCTTTACTAGCAAACTCTGTAAAGTGGCGCTAATGTGTTGGGATTTGAAAAAAATTATCTGGCCACTTTAAGAACACTCCATCTTGCTTTATTTAATTATTTTTCAGAGTTTTAACATCTTATTTCCGAGGCTGCACTTTGGAATAGAAAAATGTCAAAACGGCATTTCCAGCAAAAGTGTTTTTCTTTTTTGCATCCATTTCACAGGGGTACAAATGGACGACAGGAAGACACGGTGAGAACCATTTATTTATTCATGATTTTTGGAAAAGTGAGGAGTTGGACAGAACTAGAGGGAATGGGAGTAAGAAAGAGGGGGAATAGGAGTAAGAAAGAGGGGGCAGCTGCCAGCGGCAGAGCAGAAGCGGACACCTTCCTTGTCTCTACGGGGCAGGAAGTAAGAGACAGAGACCTTTTCCTTCTCTGCTCCCTGCCCGTCCACGAACAGAATATTTCTGACGTCCAGGGTCGCATGTTCATAATAAAAACGTAGGGGAACGGAATCCACAGAATTAAAGAAGTAGGGGCATGCCGTGCCCCGCCGTTCCCGCCCACTTCGACCACTGGCCTCACCAGCAGTGATATCAATTTATTGCCTATTCCTGTTGAATGGTTTTACCACATGAGAATCTTTAGCAATAATCTGTACACCTCATTGTGGACAGGTACGTGTACTACCACTCCCTCGTGCAACGAACATGAGTTCTGGATTTGTGCTAGGTCTGACAGATGTTGGGTTGTCTGAAATGTGTATATTTTTCCTTCAAATAAATGTTTATATAGTACAGCTATTGAACTGATGCCACAGGCTGAAGCACTTCTAGGCACTCTAATATTAAAGTAGCGGCCGCTTCCATTGTGAAGTGGTGAGGCGGGAGGGAGGGATAATACAAACCAAAAACATCAGTGAAGGCAGAATTTAAAATATATAAAAGTGCTCTTACCTACTCAAATGGCCGCCCCCTTACTCCCGATCTTTGCCTTTCTGACATCAGTGCGTCCCAGGTCTTCTCTCACGCTGGGAATGCTATTTCCTGGTTTGGCGCTCAGACAGGAACTGGGAGCCGGTGTTGGTTCTCCACCTGGCTGTACAACACAGCTCGGGTTGGAGAAAGGCTAAGTGCGCATGATGGTTTGGCCCGCCACTTCCCCCTTCCTTGCTGCAGCATCAGCATCGATGGCCGACACCCATCCCTCAGCTCGGCTGGAAAACTGCGGGATGAAAAATAAATGCTAGTAAAATTGTTTTAATATCATTTTATTTTTCCCGTCTGCCTCTCTGGCTTTCAGCAGGGGGCCGACGCTCCTCTGCCACAGCGGAGGAATGGCAGAGTGATTATTTCAAACCACTAAGTGGAACTCTTATCAGTGGTAGCCGGTGAGCTTGCTCTACCTGGAGTCAACACAATGGGCCTGTGTCTGTGTCCACCTTCCTGTTGGGTTGCAGGGCAAGTAATGGAACAGCCCTGTTTTTGGTGAGAAACAGTCTGTTGCAGGCTCCTTGAACGTAGGTTAGAGGTGCTATATATATATTTGATACCGGAAACATATTTACAGGCTATGGCTTGAAATACTTCAGTGGTGCTCACTTAAAATATTACTTTTCAACTTCATTTTCAAGTATTTTACCACAGAAGCACTACTTAAGCCTGACTCATGAATTGTCTTACAGATATAAGCCAGACTGCTGCTTTGATGGGAATGTGCAGATATGATATGCAGCTAACTGGTGTCAAAACAGGGTTCACTGCTGCCAACTTCTGAAATTGCCATCACATCTTCTAGGTGCCCCATTCTACTGGTGCCACAAAACTACTCACATTACAAAGTAAGATATATTTCTGCCATTTGTAAAAAGAAAAATCGAAAACAAATAAAACAAATTGGGAATTACTCCCAGAAGAATAATCAAACAAGAAATAAAAGAATGTCAGAGTAAGATGAGAAATAAATCAGCAGAGAATAAAGTGAGGAAAAGAAAAGTAATGAAAAATCAATGCTGGAAAGTAAAGACATAAGGAGCAGGTAAAGCAACGTGATGAAAGTAAAAATGCAGGACTTAAAAAAATAAAAGGATTAAATAAAGATAGCGTAAAGAATGACAAACAAATGAGAAAGTATGGCAGCAGGAATGAGAAAAGATACACTAAGAATGAGAAAAGAGACACGAGAAAGTCCAATAATCAATTTTAGAAAGAAAAGTAATGAGGAATCTGGAAAGGCAATAAGGGATGAAAGAATAAAATTATGACTGAAACATTAAGAAACACAAAACCCACAGAAGAATTAAACAAGGAAGAAATTAGAGAAAGTGTAAAGAGAATGAAGTGAGATGTAGATATTAAAATTAAGAAAAAAGTAAAAGTAAGAAAGACAGCATGAAAGGACAGGAATAAAGCAGCTAGGAACAAGCCACAGAACAGGAAGACAAATAAATCAAGACAGTGCACGCCCCTTTCATCCAAAACAGGTCAAATTAGCACAAGTTCATGGGTAAACTTGCGAGCAGTAGCACCACGCCAAGGTTTTGACCTTTGCTACTGAACATTCACACCATTCACACCTTCATTCATTCTACCTTGCTTCCCATTAGACCCACAGGCATTCCGCACCCCGCTCCAGATAGGGGCGGTGCCCGAGTTCCTGGAGCTCAAGGCAAATTCAATTCGCCTGCAAAGAGAACCCCCAGGAATTGCTATTAAAAGCTGCTTACTGCAATGACAAGGCACCTTAAGGCCTTACCACACCTTATGGAAGGCTCCGCCCCCACCTCAAAGTGCATCTCTCTGTCGGTCTGTGAGGTGCTGCCTGGTTCCTCCCACTGAACGACCAAACAACACATGGCAGAGGCCTCGTGAAGCAGAACTGCTGCGGCCATCCTGTGAGTCTGATGTTAGATCGGTGCCCCCAAGTCCCATATTCACTCCTCTTTCACACCATTCATAGCCCAGTCCACACACTGTACCTACACTGCAGGCATCCCCGACTACGCCTCTATACACAGCTGAGAGGTGAATGATGACATAAAGCCTGCCAGGGCCAGGGGTATGATGTAGTAGATGACATCACAAGGGATTGTTGGGAAATGCTGATACCACTGTAGGCAGCATGAAATGACAGGAAGAAATCAGGTAGGAACAAGGCACAGAACAGGAAGAAAAAGAAATCAAAGACGTGCACCCCTTTCATCCAAAACAGGTCAAATTAGCACAAGTTCATGGGTAAACTTGTGAGCAGTAGCACCACGCCAAAGAATGTCCTTCATACCCATGTTAACAGAATCTGTAAAGTCGCTGGTGAGACGGGCCTAGTGTACGGTACAGGAATGCACAGCTTTTCATTCTGTTTCTTCCTATCTGCTCTGCCCACTTCACAGGTGTGATTCAGGTATTCAAATGTCAGGGCGGGATCTAAGGATTAGAAGACACCCTACATCTTTCTTCTGCACTGACTGGCAGAGCCTGGCAGCGGTCTTATGCCTGGGCTCTGAGTCTTCATCTGTGTGAAGACTGCCATAGACTCCTTCTTGTGTGACTATGCACAGCTTCAAGAGTATTGCACACATCAATTCAATCGAAGGTGGTTCTGTGTACCCTGGGAGGACAAGGTGCCCAAAGAAACTGGAGCCCCAGAACGTGCTCATGTCAGCTAACAACATGAACCTGGTTCGGCGCTCAGACAGGAGCTGGGAGCCGGTGTTGGTTCTCCACCTGGCTGTACAACACAGCTCGGGTTGGAGAAAGGCTAAGTGCCCATGATGGTTTGGCCCGCCACTTCCCCCTTCCTTGCTGCAGCATCAGCATCGATGGCCGACACCCATCCCTCAGCTCGGCTGGAAAACTGCGGGATGAAAAATAAATGCTAATAAAATTGTTTTAATATCATTTTATTTTTCCCGTCTGCCTCTCTGGCTTTCAGCAGGGGGCCGACGCTCCTCTGCCACAGCGGAGGAAAGGCAGAGTGATTATTTCAAACCACTAAGTGGAACTCTTATCAGTGGTAGCTGGTGAGCTTGCTCTACCTTGAGTCAACACAATGGGCCTGTGTCTGTGTCCACCTTCCTGTTGGGTTGCAGGGCAAGTAATGGAACAGCCCTGTTTTTGGTGAGAAACAGTCTGTTGCTGGCTCCTTGAACATAGGTTAGAGGCGCTATATATATATTTGATACCGGAAACATATTTACAGGGTATGGCTTGAAATACTTCAGTGGTGCTCACTTAAACTATTTGTTGCTCAATCTTTGAATTACTTTTCAAATTCATTTTCAAGTATTTTACCACAGAAGCACTACTTCAGCCTAACTCATGAATTGTCTTACAGATATAAGCCAGACTGCTGCTTTGATGGGAATGTGCAGATATGATATGCAGCTAACTGGTGTCAAAACAGGGTTCACAGCCTCCAAATTCTGAAATTGCCATCACATCTTCTAGGTGCCCCATTCTACTGGTGCCACAAAACTACTCACATTACAAAGTAAGATATATTTCTGCCATTTGTAAAAAGAAAAATCAAAAACAAATAAAACAAATTGGGAATTACTCCCAGAAGAATAATCAAACAAGAAATAAAAGAATGTCAGAGTAAGATGAGAAATAAATCAGCAGAGAATAAAGTGAGGAAAAGAAAAGTAATGAAAAATCAATGCTGGAAAGTAAAGACATAAGGAGCAGGTAAAGCAACGTGATGAAAGTAAAAATGCAGGACTTAAAAAAATAAAAGGATTAAATAAAGACAGCGTAAAGAATGACAAACAAATGAGAAAGTATGGCAGCAGGAATGAGAAAAGATACACTAAGAATGAGAAAAGAGACACGAGAAAGTCCAATAATCAATTTTAGAAAGAAAAGTAATGAGGAATCTGGAAAGGCAATAAGGGATGAAAGAATAAAATTATGACTGAAACATTAAGAAACACAAAACCCACAGAAGAATTAAACAAGGAAGAAATTAAAGAAAGTGTAAAGAGAATGAAGTGAGATGTAGATATTAAAATTAAGAAAAAAGTAACAGTAAGAAAGACAGCATGAAAGGACAGGAATAAAGCAGCTAGGAACAAGCCACAGAACAGGAAGACAAATAAATCAAGACAGTGCACGCCCCTTTCATCCAAAACAGGTCAAATTAGCACAAGTTCATGGGTAAACTTGTGAGCAGTAGCACCACGCCAAGGTTTTGACCCTTGCTACTGAACATTCACACCATTCACACCTTCATTCATTCTACCTTGCTTCCCATTAGACCCACAGGCATTCCGCACCCAGCTCCAGATAGGGGCGGTGCCCGAGTTCCTGTTGCTCAAGGCAAAATTCAATTTGCCTGCAAAGAGAACCCCCAGGAATTGCTATTAAAAGCTGCTTACTGCAACTACACGGAACCTCATAAGCCCTTACCACACCTTATGGAAGCTCCGCCCTCACCTCAAAGTGCATCTCTCTGGCGGTCTGCGAGGTGCTGCCTGGTTTCTCCCACTGAACGACCAAACAACACATGGCAGAGGCCTCGTGAAGCAGAACTGCCGTGGCCATCCTGTGAGTCTGATGTTAAATCGGTGCCCCCAAGTCCCCAATTCACTCCTCTTTCACACCATTCATAGCCCAGTCCACACACTGTACCTACACTGCAGGCATCCCCGACTACGCCTCTATACACAGCTGAGAGGTGAATGATGTCATAAAGCCTGACAGAGCCAGGGGTATGATGTAGTAGATGACATCACAAGGGATTGTTGGGAAATGCTGATAGCACTGTAGGCAGCATGAAATGACAGGAAGAAATCAGGTAGGAACAAGGCACAGAACAGGAAGAAAAAGAAATCAAAGACGTGCACCCCTTTCATCCAAAACAGGTCAAATTAGCACAAGTTCATGGGTAAACTTGTGAGCAGTAGCACCACGCCAAGGTTTTGACCTTTGCTACTGGGCATTCACACCATTCACACCTTCCTTCATACTACCTTGCTTACCATTAGACCCACAGACATTCCGCACCCAGCTCCAGATAGGGGCAGTGCCGGAGTTCCTGGAGCTCAAGGCAAAATTCAATTCGCCTCCGAAGAGAACCTCAGGAATTGCTATTAAAAGCTGTTTACTGCAACGTCAAGGAACCTCATAAGGTCTTACCACACCTTATGGAATGCTCCGCCCCCACCTCAAAATGCATCTCTCTGGCGGTCTGCGAGATGCTGCCTGGTTCCTCCCACTGAACGATCAAACAAGCAAATGGCAGAGGCCTCAAGAAGCAGAACTGCCGCGGCCATTCCGTGAGTCTGATGTTAGCTCGGTGCCCCCAAGTCCCATATTCACTCCTCTTTCACACCATTCATAGCCCAGTCCACACACTGTACCTACACTGCAGGCATCCCAGACTACGCCTCTATACACAGCTGAGAGGTGAATGATGACATAAAGCCTGCCAGGGCCAGGGGTATGATGTAGTAGATGACATCACAAGGGATTGTTGGGAAATGCTGATACCACTGTAGGCAGCATGAAATGACAGGAAGAAATCAGGTAGGAACAAGGCACAGAACAGGAAGAAAAAGAAATCAAAGACGTGCACCCCTTTCATCCAAAACAGGTCAAATTAGCACAAGTTCATAGGTAAACTTGTGAGCAGTAGCACCACGCCAAGGTTTTGACCTTTGCTACTGGGCATTCACACCATTCACACCTTCATTCTACCTTGCTTACCATTAGACTCACAGACATTCCGCACCCAGCTCCAGATAGGGGCGGTGCTGGAGTTCCTGGAGCTCAAGGCAAAATTCAATTAGCCTCCGAAGAGAACCCCAGGAATTGCTATTAAAAGCTGTTTACTGCAACGTCAAGGAACCTCATAAGGTCTTACCACACCTTATGGAATCTCCGCCCCCACCTCAAAATGCATCTCTCTGGCGGTCTGCGAGATGCTGACGGTGGGCCGATCAGACACGCAAATGGCAGAGGCTCGAGAAGCAGAACTGCCGCGGCCATCCTGTGAGTCTGATGGTAGCTCGGTGCCCCCAAGTCCCCCATTCACACCTCTTTCACACCATTCATAGCCCAGTCCACACACTGCACTCACACTGCAGGCATCCCCGACTACGCCTCTATATATAGCTAAGAGGTGAATGATGTCATAAAGCCTGCAGGGGTGTGATGTAGTACATGATGTCACAAACCGGCCAGTGTCAGGGGTACGATGTAGTTGATGACATCACAAGCAATTGATGGGAAACACTGATGAAGCTCAAGGCTGCCTTGGGCGGCCAGTGATACATTATGTTGGTAGGTGAAGATCCATCTGCCACAAAACATCACAGAACCAAAAGATTGAGGGGAGGAAGTCACAATGAACTTATTATTAAGGATTTCTGTGATCTCTTTATTGCCTATTATTTTGAACCTGCTTAGAAAGATAGATGGGTCGGAGGATTTGTTTCAGAATTTCTCCCTCTCTTGATTACAGATGTTGTGGCCTCGATGGTCAATAATTCCCAATAGTCATCTCCTTTCAATGTTGCTGTCAAAAAGAATGTCCTTCATACCCATGTTAACAGAATCTGTAAAGTCGCTGGTGAGACGGGCCTAGTGTACGGTACAGGAATGCACAGCTTTTCATTCTGTTTCTTCCTATCTGCTCTGCCCACTTCACAGGTGTGATTCAGGTATTCAAATGTCAGGGCGGGATCTAAGGATTAGAAGACACCCTACATCTTTCTTCTGCACTGACTGGCAGAGCCTGGCAGCGGTCTTATGCCTGGGCTCTGAGTCTTCATCTGTGTGAAGACTGCCATAGACTCCTTCTTGTGTGACTATGCACAGCTTCAAGAGTATTGCACACATCAATTCAATCGAAGGTGGTTCTGTGTACCCTGGGAGGACAAGGTGCCCAAAGAAACTGGAGCCCCAGAACGTGCTCATGTCAGCTAACAACATGAACCTAAGATATCCACACACAGCTGCTGCTTGAGCCTGAAAAGGCATTTTATGTTTTGTGCAAGAGGCATTCCAAACGTAGAATCTGCATTCCAAACATAGGTTTGACGTTCTGAATTAGAAGTTTGGTTCCAGTCTGCATTCTAATGGAATTCTTTTATTTCCTAATTAGAACTCTCATTCCAAACTTAGAATGTCCTTTACAAGGTAGAACTGTCATTCTAAATTAGAACTCAAATTTCATACTTGGAAGGTCTGAACGTTACATTATGACTTCACTGTTAGACCACAAACACCTTCATTTCAAGTCTCGGTGTAAATTCGATTTTGCAGTGCAATCTTCTGCATCGTAGAATGTTCAAAGCCTACAGTATCGTCGATTGAAGTTATGAAATTTCTGATGCTGTGTTCGCACAACACTGGTCATTATGGGATCAGCGTCATGGTGCAAGAGCACGGCTGTCACATGAGTGTTCGTGCACATTATAGCATTAGCCAGTCAATGAACCACCACACAATCACAATGTTCTCCCAGTCAACTGCTCCACCAAAGAAGAGGATGGACAGATCCAGGACCATTAACTGATCCCAAGGAGGGGGAAGGGAGAATGGGATGGTGCCGCAGGGAAGGCAATGATATAGGGACTGTGTGTTACCTCTACATGGAACATACAAAGCCACTTCATTAATATTAATTAGCTCTTTTTAGCTCCAGTAAGTCCATGCATAGCACAGCCCAGCTGATTTATATTTAATTACACATTTATTCCATTGATTACAATAATCATATTTTAATTGAACTCATGACCAGCCTTTGTTACAGAGAGACTATGAATAGGGCCCACAGGTGATAGATGATTATTCATTTATATCATATAAGAGAATCTGTGTAGTAGAGCAAAGAAGTCAAAATTCTATATAGACGGTATTTGAAGAGTCCATATGCTTAGGAGGATGGCTGTGGATTTATTTGACAGTAATACAAGATACCTAGGGCCAGATGTATGACGGCGAATACCGGTCGGTAACGGACGATTTCGGCCGTTACCGACCATTAATTGGGAATTGACATGTAGGGGGCCATTGATTTACAGAATCTGTAATTTTACCGATTCGGTAAATATACAGAGTATGTAAAATACTGAATCGGTATAATTACCGATTCTGTAAATCAATATGTAGGTGGCACTGTAATCAGTGCCACAGGCCCTTACCGAATCGTTATTTACCATGGAATACTATTGCATGGTAAATAACGAATTCCTGTGTACATGCACATCTGTGCATGTACACTTGTGCCATGTGGCACACAGACATGCCCTAAGGGCATGTATGTGTGTCACATGGCACACAACCCAGAAACAGGGGTGCAACAGGGTGTCAAAGTGACACCCTGTCCCCCTTGTGAATTCGGTATTTTTACCGAATCGGTATCTGCCATTGAATCCTATGGGCTTCAAGGCCCATAGGAATTAATGACAAATACCGATTCTGTAATTACAGAATCGGTAAATACCGAATCATACCGATTCGGTATTTTTACCGATTAATTTACCTACATAGCAATTACCGAATTGTAAATACCGAATCGGTAAAATTCGGTATTTACCCTTCGGTAAATTGCTATTACCTACATCTGGGCCCTAATGTAGAACAAGCATTTGCAAAGCAATAGTTCTAGCATTACTGAAAGATTGAGCTATTGGTGTTGCATTATTATTTGCAACGCCAATAGGTCATACCTTTAGTAATGCAAGACCTATTGCATTGCAAATGCTTGTGTAATCTTGATCCGGGTCCCCATGACATTCTTCAGCAGGCCAAAGTCTGCATTGCTTACCATTGGTTGAAGTCAACCAATGCTACGCAATGGGCAGGCTCTAAGCCCCCTTTAATCTACAACATAATGCCTCAGAAGCACCAGCTAATGTTTTTTCTCAGACAATCCATACAAAATGTCCATGAGGACAGCAAATTCGATTCTCCCTGTGCGGAGTTCTAAGATGTTCTTATGTTTTAGGAAGCAGTGTATCTTATATTAAACAAAGGTGGGAGAAATAAGGGTCCATGAGGATTCACACACCATCTATAACACAACACTAAACCCCTAATAAAATAATCACACCCAAGAGTGATTCATACACATGTATCCCACAGAGGAAAATAGCAAATGCTCTTTTAAGTTTATATTTTTATTATCAAACAATGTTGGGCATATATTATATTTTTGCTTTAATTTTTTGATATAAATATATTGTACATCAGATATATTTCATTTCATCTATACTATATGTACTTAAAAATTCATCCCAGACTGAGGTGCCCCAATCGCCAAGAGGGGAGAAAATCACTTCATTGTGGAACATGTATCCACAAAAAACAGTCAATACACAAAAAGGAAACAGAACATAAATTCAAAGACTAATACATTTAACAAAAACTAACAATAAAGACAATACATAACAATATTGCATATCACTAACAAATCAAACAACACAAATGCGCCGACCGCGTTTCAGAAATCCAATGTACCGTCCTTCATCAGGGCACTGATGTAGTTGGGCTTGTGAGCGTTACGGAGGGACCTTTTACCTGCCCGTTAAAGTAGACTCCAACCCTGGGGATTTTTTATATACTCTTGGGACTGTTCTTTACTATCTTTAGCGGGAGCAGTGTAGGAACGGGACAGCTGAATGAGGCAACCTTTTAAACATATATGTGGAATAGGACGTAGGGTGACGTCTCGAGAATCTAACACAGGACAGCTTAATGAGGCAACTATTTTAGCGTATATATGTCGAACAAATAGTCGTTCCATAGACAGCATGTGCCTTGATTATTAAATGTCTAGGGGGCATATGTAGGTAATTCACATTTTGCGATTCTCAAATAGCGATTTTTAAGGAATTGCTATTCGAGAATTGCAAAATGGAATGTAGGTAAAAAAATCGCAATTTTTTTGCGAATCTCTAAAATTCCTTAATTGCGATTAGCAAATTGCGAATCGCAATTAAGGAATGAGTTTCCCATTCATTCCTATGGGCCAAGAGGCCCAATAGGAATGAATGGGGATACATTGTCAAATTGCGATTTTCTATGAGAAAATCGACATTTGAGAATCGCAATTCCAAGGGTGCCATGGTGTCCAAAGGACACCTGTTGCACCCCTGGAATGTGCTTGTAAGAACATGTGGTGCACAGACATGCCCTAAGGGCATGTCTGTGCGCCACATGGAACTTTCAATTTTTGAAAAATTGCATTGTGACAGGAACTCGCAAAATACCATCTACTTGGAGTAGGTGGTATGTTGCGATTCCTTAGGCCAAAATCGCAATGTCTAAGGCACCCCTGCATAGCATTTAAGGAATCGCAAAATTGCAACTCCCTAAATGCTTGACCAAAATTAGGAATCGCAATTTTTGCGATTCCTTATTTTGAAATGTGGCACCTACATACCAAAAGGCCAATTGCGATTCGCAAACGCCGACGCCTTCCTACATATGCCCCTAGGTTTCATTCATTGAGGATGGAACCTCTCTTGTTTAGATATACGATGAGTACTGTAGACATATGAATGCTGGCAGACTAAGGACACTATATGTTCCACAGTGGTTTGGCCAATATTATAGGGTGTTTTGATAATATGTGTACCCATATTTGTATACTTGCAGCCCCTTCTGAACAATACGGAGGAGGACGAATTGACGTATTACAGTTTAGGATGGACCTATAGAACCATCCTGTGGACGCACACTCGTATAAATATGCCGTTAAGCTGCTGAAGAGTTACATTTTTAAATATGTAAGTTTCTCTGGACCTTAAGATTGTTAGGTTTGTGGAACCTTGGGGAACCTGGGTTTCGAGGTATTGACCAGCTCTATATGTCTTCTGTTTTCCAATTAGTTATTGATCGCGAGTACTGACCCCCCCATCATTTCTTCACTACCAACTTTTCCTGGACACCGATTTAGAATCAATTCCAGTATTTTGCAAGTATGTTTTTTTGGATTCTGGTTCCCTATAAACCTATTAATTAATAGCACAGGACATTTCTGAATGACTAGATCTATGTTGTTCTTTATTTATTTCAGCGTGCCCTATGCTGCATTTAGTACAGGATTCTTTTTTCGTGATCTCCTACTTTGGGCGTCTGCTTGACCTGATTGATACAAGTAGGCTTGCACTTGATTTTGTAATTTATTTTCTAATTAACTATCTAACAGAGAATAAAGGAGTTCTTACATACTTACTGTTTCCACGGTATATAGGTCGAGCAGTGGTTAGGTTGGTTCTAAAGAAGTAAAACGTTTGAAGTGCCTCAAGAGATAGAAGTTACCACTTCTCACTTTACTACAAAAGTATGTAGAGGAGTTCTTGATCTGACTTTATAAAAAATTTATTTTTTGGGATGTATGATTCTATCCATTCTCAACTTATTGAACCTAGTCGCACCTAGAGAGTTGGTGGGGGTTCTTTATCTATTTCTTAATGAAGTCTTTTCTTTCTCTTTTTTCTTTTCCTTTTCAGCCACATGAAATTGCCGGTGCACTGTGTGCTGGTGTTGTATTTTCTGAAAATTTTGTACGTTTTGGTGATGGATTGTATGCTTGGTCTTGAGACACACTTCCTGGTCTCTTGGGACTCACAGTAGTCACTATTATAATTTTGCTCACATGTGATTTTAAACTGTACCAACATGAGTAATCCATGAAGAAGTAAGAGTAAGGTTGCCATATTTGTTGCCACAGAGGTGATTGTCCAGTTGATTCGGAGCCTCAATGTGTATAAAGCATCTGTTTATATATACTGTCAAATACACTGTTCATTGAACTGTGATACACTTTACTAAATCAACGCCCTGATGAAGGACGGTACATGGGATTTCCGAAACGCGCGTCGGCGCATTTGTGTTGTTTGATTTGTTAGCCATGCGCAATATTGTTATGTATTGTCTTTATTGTTAGTTTTTGTTAAATGTATAAGTCTTTACATTTATGTTTTGTTTCTTTTATGTGTATTGACTGTTTTTTGTGGATACACGTACCACAATGAAGTGATTTTCTCCCCCCTTGGCGATTGGGGCTCCTGAGTCTGGGATAAATTTTTAAGAAAATATTGTATAGATGAAATTAAATATATGTGATGTACAATATATTTATATAACAACATTAAAGCAAAAATATAATATATGCCCATCATTGTTTGATAATAAAAATAT
This sequence comes from Lissotriton helveticus, assembly GCF_964261635.1. Classification (NCBI taxonomy): domain Eukaryota; kingdom Metazoa; phylum Chordata; class Amphibia; order Caudata; family Salamandridae; genus Lissotriton; species Lissotriton helveticus. Next base: position 3,155,710 of record NW_027611714.1, read on the forward strand.
AAATCTAAAAGAGTATTTGCTATTTTCCTCTGTGGGATACATGTGTTTGAATCACTCTTGGATGTGATTGTTTTATACGGGGTTTAGTGTTGCGTTATAGGTTGTTCTGCCTGGTTTTCCCCCTAGAATTTTCGCATTGCAGAGACCCTCTTATGTATATTTTGGATTCATCTACCATCTGCATACACAACGGTTCATATACACACATATGAGGCTGGCTGGGTTTACTTGCTTGGAGGTGCCACTTGCTAAGAGACATACTGCCTCGCTTTGTCTGCTGTATTATACATTTCACTACTATATTTCCAGTCAAGACAGGGCAGACACCATCTACGTTTAAATGAAAAGTTTGGTGATCTTAATTATGTCAGGTTTATGAGGGTTTTTTGAGGTGCACCTGTGGGTCTTTCAGAGAAGAGGCTGTTGTGGGGTAGGATAGGCTTCCACTGCATCCTGTAGACCCCCCCCGCCCATGTATGCTGACCAATGAGGCCCCCTCTTTGGGGTAGAGCAGTAGTGTTTAGGACGGGTGCTACATCAAGGTGAGAGGCAGACACGTGTGGCAGTAAATTGTTACTTTAGCAATGGCACCAAAATCCTGTTCTGTCCATGGACAGGGAGATAACATAGTTTCCACAGCTCTAGCGAGCTATCTGGTTCTGATGCCGCAGTTGCCGGCAGAAATAACACTGTCCTGCAGGAAAATGAGTGGAGTAGCATTGTTTCCTAATACACTATAACTGTTTTATCCACCCAGGCAGTGATCTTTATCACTTGCCCCAGAAGATGGATCATATCATGTAATGGGGCCTAAGAAGTTACCTCTCCCGTGAGTCTGGTGCACTTTTCTAACCATGAAGAAGCCTTTTGCAGATCTCCAACACCCAAAGAGCCTTTTTCATTTTGTCCCCTGAAAGAGGAGCTCCATAGGTGGAGTTTTTCTCTTTTCTAGGGAGGAGGAGCCTCTAACTGTACTCCCAGGAAGCACCGACTGCTCTCTCCAAAAGGAAGAGGTCTTTTTATGCCTGGCTTGACAGCGCAGCTGCCTGCAGACCTATTGTTACCTATTCATCAAAATATAGATAAAGTGGGATCGGCTTCAACCAGAAGAGTATTTATCTCTCACTACATAATACTGGCTGTCTGGTGTATCGCTCCACCGCCTATTGAGTGCTTATGCTTGTTTACATTTAAAAAGTATGCAGAATCATCAGCTATTAAATATACATAGAAAACAATGGGGTATATTCACAAAAAGGTGTGATAACTACCACAAAGGGTAGCGTAACGCACCTTTCAACATCGCAGCCTATCGCGGGAAAATAACCCAGTGTCAACGTGGAATTCACAACACGCGGTAGCATGCGAAAGACACCAGACAACGCTGCAAATGTCCCAGTGAAAATCAACCCCACGCCACAAAAATGCGATACGCAAATGCAAAAAAACATGCAATGAGGCCAACCGCGGTACAAAAAGTATAGCCACAGGCCTGCAAATTCCACGTGTCTGGAGGGACAATGCACCATAAAAAACACAGAAAAAACACACCAGAGACAAGCCAAAGCACGTAGCAACATGGATGCACCCTGACCCAGTGCAGAGGCCGACACGAACCCCACAACCCCCACAGACTACCAGCAAGGAACAACGGGATCGGGGAAGGCCAAGGAGAAGAGGGAGAGGAAGACGGGGTACAGACCGCAGAAAAACAAGACCAGCGTCACGGAGGTGACAGAACACCTCCAGCAAATGACCCACAAGCAGACCACCTGGAATGCAGTCGGAGTGCCCAGGAGGCCAATAGGCGACAGAATGGCGTGACAAACTAAACCATGCACCAAACCACTGCCAACAGGAAGGCAGCAACAGCGACAGGAGGTGGCAGTCCAGCGCCACCGGAGGAGTTGGAGGAAAACTAGCCCACAGCCATCAGTGTGGAGACGATGCAAGGAGTAGGTAGTACGGACACAGCTCGAGAGGACCTGACACAACACCAACAAACAGGGCCGGGGGTGATGGGGGAGATGGGCACAATGGCATACATATACAACGAGGCGTAGCACATTGCACACCCACAAACACCCATGATCATGTCCCAGATCCCCTTGGCACACTCCAGCACACAGACATAGCACAAACAGCACACCCACATTGATGATGACATGGAACTACGCGCATAGCTGACACTGCCGAACGGAGAACACAACTGGCTCCGCACATGCACAAAAACATGCTTACTACAGCTGACAGAGCCGGTAACAGTGAAATTGAGTGGTTGACGACAAAGCTACATGTCCAAGCCCCATTCCACCACCTCTGGGTGGCATGTCTGCATCCGATGTACACAGCACAATGTAAAGTCATAGGGCCCAGGGCCCACACGCAGAGATCATGTTGAACTGGCTACGGGCACATGCGCCTGGCCCCTTTATTGGCAGGGCCACATGTACAGTGACAGCTGTGCTGGATGTGTGTGGGGTGATTGTAAGCCAACCCGCAAGGAATGTCTGGTGTTGGCAACCACTTGGACATTGGACACCAGTGTAACGGATACAGAAAACCCATGCAACTACGAGACAACTGCTGAGCAACATGGGGTAAGCCGGAGGAAGTCCAGAGGACAGCCAACATGCAAACAGAAGTGTCCAAGAGTTGCAATGCACTGGGCTGTGGACACTAGAGATGAGCGCAGTCATGTGCAGAAAAAGTCTCGGATTGTGTTCCTTCGATACATTCCTGATGCAGATGAGGTGGGGTGTGTCAGACCTGCATCATCCTCACCATCAATGTCTCAGGTTCCCCACACTGTTCTAGGTGACATACCTGCACAACTGGTCCACAGCACAAAACACAAGCAGCAACGGACAATGGCCTGTGGTGCACTGAGTCAATGGCACCTGGAGTGCTGAGCAGGGAATCAGGCCAATGATGGCATCCACGAGAGGCCTGAGCAACCACGAAGTCTGTCAGGACTACCGCTTCAACTCTGGCAGATGGCATTTGGTGGCGTGTGCCTCCTGCAGTGATGCGTCATCCGGGCCGGTCTGGACTCGCTTTGGTGTGTGAGCCCTGGTGGGATGCATTTGGGCCCGGAGTGAAAATTGCAAAAAACACAGTTGATGGACAGAATGTAGAACAATGTCATACATTCACCCCAGTACAAGGATCTGGGCATAAATCCATCATTTTTTTCACTCCACACCACCCTGGGTTAGACACTGGCTATATGCAAATTTGCTCTGACCCTGTGCCTCATGGGAACAGTCCAGTCCGAACTACCAAGCCATGTCTTTCCCAGACCGGAATCAAGCATCCAAGGACCGGTTTCTGGCTATCAGCCTTCATCAGCCTGGATAGCTTGACTCCAGTGGTGTGGAGAGCCTGGGACTCACGTCTGAGCATACCCAGCCCACTCGGGGTGAAAATTGCAAAAAACACAGTTGATGGACAGAATGTAGAACAATGTCATACATTCACCCCAGTACAAGGATCTGGGCCTAAATCCATCGTTTTTTTGCACTCCACACCACCCTGGGTTAGACACTGGCTATATGCAAATCAGCTCTGACCCTGTGCCTCATGGGAACAGTCCAGTCCGAACTACCAAGCCATGTCTTTCCCAGACCGGAATCAAGCATCCAAGGACCGGTTTCTGGCTATCAGCCTTCATCAGCCTGGATAGCTTGACTCCAGTGGTGTGGAGAGCCTGGGACTCACGTCTGAGCATACCCAGCCCACACGGGGTGAAAATTGCAAAAAACACAGTTGATGGACAGAATGTAGAACAATGTCATACATTCACCCCAGTACAAGGATCTGGGCCTAAATCCATTGTTTTTTTGCACTCCACACCATCCTGGGTTAGACACTGGCTATATGCAAATCAGCTCTGACCCTGTGCCTCATGGGAACAGTCCAGTCCGAACTACCAAGCCATGTCTTTCCCAGACCGGAATCAAGCATCCAAGGACCGGTTTCTGGCTATCAGCCTTCATCAGCCTGGATAGCTTGACTCCAGTGGTGTGGAGAGCCTGGGACTCACGTCTGAGCATACCCAGCCCAGTCGGGGTGAAAATTGCAAAAAACACAGTTGATGAACAGAATGTAGAATAATGTCATATCACCCCAGTACAAGGATCTGGGCCTAAATCCATCGTTTTTTTGCACTCCACACCACCCTGGGTTAGACACTGGCTATATGCAAATCAGCTCTGACCCTGTGCCTCATGGGAACAGTCCAGTCCGAACTACCAAGCCATGTCTTTCCCAGACCGGAATCAAGCATCCAAGGACCGGTTTCTGGCTATCAGCCTTCATCAGCATGGATAGCTTGACTCCAGTGGTGTGGAGAGCCTGGAACTCACGTCTGAGCATACCCAGCCCACTCGGGGTGAAAATTGCAAAAAACACAGTTGATGAACAGAATGTAGAACAATGTCATACATTCACCCCAGTACAAGGATCTGGGCCTAAATCTAACGTTTTTTGCACTCCACACCAACCTGGGTAGACACTGGCTGTATGCAAATCAGCTCTGACCCTGTGCCTCATGGGAACAGTCCAGTCCGAACTAACAAGCCATGTCTTTCCCAGACCGGAATCAAGCATCCAAGGACCGGTTTCTGGCTATCAGCCTTCATCAGCCTGGATAGCTTGACTCCAGTGGTGTGGAGAGCCTGGGACTCACGTCTGAGCATACCCAGCCCACTCGGGGTGAAAATTGCAAAAAACACAGTTGATGGACAGAATGTAGAACAATGTCATACATTCACCCCAGTACAAGAATCTAGGCCTAAATCCATCGTTTTTTTGCACTCCACACCACCCTGGGTTAGACACTGGCTATATGCAAATTAGCTCTGACCCTGTGCCTCATGGGAACAGTCCAGTCCGAACTACCAAGCCATGTCTTTCCCAGACCGGAATTAAGCATCCAAGGACCGGTTTCTGGCTATCAGCCTTCATCAGCCTGGATAGCTTGACTCCAGTGGTGTGGAGAGCCTGGGACTCACGTCTGAGCATACCCAGCCCACTCGGGGTGAAAATTGCAAAAAACACAGTTGATGGACAGAATGTAGAACAATGTCATACATTCACCCCAGTACAAGGATCTGGGCCTAAATCCATTGTTTTTTTGCACTCCACACCACCCTGGGTTAGACACTGGCTATATGCAAATCAGCTCTGACCCTGTGCCTCATGGGAACAGTCCAGTCCGAACTACCAAGCCATGTCTTTCCCAGACCGGAATCAAGCATCCAAGGACCGGTTTCTGGCTATCAGCCTTCATCAGCCTGGATAGCTTGACTCCAGTGGTGTGGAGAGCCTGGGACTCACGTCTGAGCATACCCAGCCCACTCGGGGTGAAAATTGCAAAAAACACAGTTGATGAACAGAATGTAGAACAATGTCATACATTCACCCCAGTACAAGGATCTGGGCCTAAATCCATCGTTTTTTTGCACTCCACACCACCCTGGATTAGACACTGGCTATATGCAAATCAGCTCTGACCCTGTGCCTCATGGGAACAGTCCAGTCCGAACTACCAAGCCATGTCTTTCCCAGACCGGAATCAAGCATCCAAGGACCGGTTTCTGGCTATCAGCCTTCATCAGCATGGATAGCTTGACTCCAGTGGTGTGGAGAGCCTGGAACTCACGTCTGAGCATACCCAGCCCACTCGGGGTGAAAATTGCAAAAAACACAGTTGATGAACAGAATGTAGAACAATGTCATACATTCACCCCAGTACAAGGATCTGGGCCTAAATCCAACGTTTTTTGCACTCCACACCACCCTGGGTTAGACACTGGCTGTATGCAAATCAGCTCTGACCCTGTGCCTCATGGGAACAGTCCAGTCCGAACTAACAAGCCATGTCTTTCCCAGACCGGAATCAAGCATCCAAGGACCGGTTTCTGGCTATCAGCCTTCATCAGCCTGGATAGCTTGACTCCAGTGGTGTGGAGAGCCTGGGACTCACGTCTGAGCATACCCAGCCCACTCGGGGTGAAAATTGCAAAAAACACAGTTGATGGACAGAATGTAGAACAATGTCATACATTCACCCCAGTACAAGGATCTGGGCCTAAATCCATCGTTTTTTTGCACTCCACACCACCCTGGGTTAGACACTGGCTATATGCAAATTAGCTCTGACCCTGTGCCTCATGGGAACAGTCCAGTCCGAACTACCAAGCCATGTCTTTCCCAGACCGGAATTAAGCATCCAAGGACCGGTTTCTGGCTATCAGCCTTCATCAGCCTGGATAGCTTGACTCCAGTGGTGTGGAGAGCCTGGGACTCACGTCTGAGCATACCCAGCCCACTCGGGGTGAAAATTGCAAAAAACACAGTTGATGGTCAGAATGTAGAACAATGTCATACATTCACCCCAGTACAAGGATCTGGGCCTAAATCCATTGTTTTTTTGCACTCCACACCACCCTGGGTTAGACACTGGCTATATGCAAATCAGCTCTGATCCTGTGCCTCATGGGAACAGTCCAGTCCGAACTACCAAGCCATGTCTTTCCCAGACCGGAATCAAGCATCCAAGGACCGGTTTCTGGCTATCAGCCTTCATCAGCCTGGATAGCTTGACTCCAGTGGTGTGGAGAGCCTGGGACTCACGTCTGAGCCTACCCAGCCCACTCGGGGTGAAAATTGCAAAAAACACAGTTGATGGACAGAATGTAGAACAATGTCATACATTCACCCCAGTACAAGGATCTGGGCCTAAATACAATGTTTTTTTGCACTCCACACCACTCTGGGTTAGACACTGGCTATATGCAAATCAGCTCTGACCCTGTGCCTCATGGGAACAGTCCAGTCCGAACTAACTAGCCATGTCTTTCCCAGACCGGAATCAAGCATCCAAGGACCGATTTCTGGCTATCAGCCTTCATCAGCCTGGATAGCTTGACTCCAGTGGTGTGGAGAGCCTGGGACTCACGTCTGAGCATACCCAGCCCACTCGGGGTGAAAATTGCAAAAAACACAGTTGATGGACAGAATGTAGAACAATGTCATACATTCACCCCAGTACAAGGATCTGGGCCTAAATCCATCGTTTGTTTGCACTCCACACCACCCTGGGTTAGACACTGGCTATATGCAAAATAGCTCTGACCCTGTGCCTCATGGGAACAGTCGAGTCCGAACTACCAAGCCATGTCTTTCCCAGACCGGAATTAAGCATCCAAGGACCGGTTTCTGGTTATCAGCCTTCATCAGCCTGGATAGCTTGACTCCAGTGGTGTGGAGAGCCTGGGACTCACGTCTGAGCATACCCAGCCCACTCGGGGTGAAAATTGCAAAAAACACAGTTGATGGTCAGAATGTAGAACAATGTCATACATTCACCCCAGTACAAGGATCTGGGCCTAAATCCATTGTTTTTTTGCACTCCACACCACCCTGGGTTAGACACTGGCTATATGCAAATCAGCTCTGATCCTGTGCCTCATGGGAACAGTCCAGTCCGAACTACCAAGCCATGTCTTTCCCAGACCGGAATCAAGCATCCAAGGACCGGTTTCTGGCTATCAGCCTTCATCAGCCTGGATAGCTTGACTCCAGTGGTGTGGAGAGCCTGGGACTCACATCTGAGCCTACCCAGCCCACTCGGGGTGAAAATTGCAAAAAACACAGTTGATGGACAGAATGTAGAACAATGTCATACATTCACCCCAGTACAAGGATCTGGGCCTAAATCCATCGTTTTTTTGCACTCCACACCACCCTGGGTTAGACACTGGCTATATGCAAATCATCTCTGACCCAGTGCCTCATTGGAACAGTCCAGTCCGAACTACCAAGCCATGTCTTTCCCAGACCGGAATCAAGCATCCAAGGACCGGTTTCTGGCTATCAGCCTTCATCAGCCTGGATAGCTTGACTCCAGTGGTGTGGAGAGCCTGGGACTCACGTCTGAGCATACCCTGCCCACTCGGGGTGAAAATTGCAAAAAACACAGTTGATGGACAGAATGTAGAACAATGTCATACATTCACCCCAGTACAAGGATCTGGGCCTAAATCCATTGTTTTTTTGCACTCCACACCACCCTGGGTTAGACACTGGCTATATGCAAATCAGCTCTGACCCTGTGCCTCATGGGAACAGTCCTGTCCGAACTACCAAGCCATGTCTTTCCCAGACCGAAATCAAGCATCCAAGGACTGGTTTCTGGCTATCAGCCTTCATCAGCCTGGATAGCTTGACTCCAGTGGTGTGGAGAGCCTGGGACTCACGTCTGAGCATACCCAGCCCACTCGGGGTGAAAATTGCAAAAACACAGTTGATGGACAGAATGTAGAACAATGTCATACATTCACCCCAGTACAAGGAAGCGTACAGCACAAGGCCACAGAGTTATGGTATTGCTGACCCCAAGGCCTATGCCTCAGGGGCCAGCCTATTTCCCCGGAGAAGCGGTTCCCGACTTGACCAGCACAGAGTTGGTGGCCCCGGATGCACTGCGGCCGGCACAGGCACCCAGCCACGGGACGGTGACTTGCGGTGCAGTCAGATGGGCCATGCGACCTGAGCGGCTCACCTTCAATGTCCAAGCTGTATGTTGCAGAGTGTTTCGGGGGACAGTGGAAGGTGTCCTTCAGGGCTAGAAACCAAAAGGTTTGAATTGATCTGAAAGCAACAAATGGAGGAGTGGAATGCGACAGCCCGTTGCCATCACCAATTCCGTATCAGCTACATGGGGGTGAAAACTTCCCCCTAGTCCATAGGCTCAGACGCCACCACTGTTTGACCAGAGAGTGTCCATGAATGTTGGAGAACAGACTTAGTGGCACCAGGGCTGAGTGGGGATGCAGACTTCGATGATGCCGATACACTGATATGGACTCCGCCATTGCTGAATCATGACTGTGACCTACTGGACCACAGTGTAGGCCGTAGGCAGCGGTCAGCAGTGACCCACAGCTACATGTCTTTGGCTCGCAAAGAACAGCGCTAGTGACACCAGGGCAGTTGTTGGTAGTGTGCCAACACCTCTGTAACAATGATCCTTTTGTCTCCGCCAAGATGCAAGGCGACATCCTCTTAGGCCTCTCCTTGCGTGCAATGATGTGTAATCTGCCTTTGCATACTCGATGTTCAGCTCCAAATCTGTGGCCTACTCGAACACAGCCTAGGCCGAGAGCAGTGTAGGCCGGAGGCAGCGGTCAGCAAGGGCCATTCACAGAGTGTCGCCGGCATAGGTTGGTGGCCCCACTGGCCTTCATAGTTCAAGTTCAGTGGCACCACGTGATCGGTCACCTCCGTGACTGTGACCAGGCTTTTTGTCCGACTGAGCCGCATCTTCCTCTTACTCCTCTCTGTGTGACCACTGGTGTGGGCTCAGCCATTCGTGATTCGCGACTAGGTGCTGAATGTGAGACCTACTGGTCTGCAGGGTTGTCCGGTACCTCATCCACAGCTTGCTGGCTGGCATTGGACAGGGTTTGTGGCAGGACAGCTCCCTGGCTGCCGTTGTACAAGGTTTGGGGCAGTACGGCTCGCCGGATGGCGTTGGACAGGGTTTGTGACAGCAGGGCTCACCGGATGGCGCTGGACAAGGTTTGTGGCAGCATGGCTCACCGGCTGGCATTGGACAGGGTTTGTGGCAGCACGACTCGCCGGCTGGTGTTGGACAGGTTTGTGGCAGCACGGCTCGCCAGCTGGCGTTGGACAGGGTTTGTGGCAGCACGGCTCGCCAGCTGGAATTGGACAGGGTTTGTGGCAGCACAGCTCGCCGGATGGCGTTGGACAGGGTTTGTGGCAGCACAACTTGCCGGATGGCATTGGAAAGAGTTTGTTGCAGCACGGCTCGCCGGATGGAGTTGGACAGGGTTTGTGGCAGGTTGTGCCGCAAGAAGCGCATATGACACTATGCTTCACTGATCGAAGGGAGTCTCGGGCTTGGAGCTTACACTGGCACATGGTGGGTCCTCCATGATACACGCCGGTGTCAGATGCTGATCAGTGTGGCCTGGCTGCGTAGGGTCGGGCCTGATGGGTTAGTGGTCCAGCGGGCCGGGGTATGACAGGCGCACTGGATCTCAGGCAACTCCACTTACGAGGATGGTATCGGCCTCGTGCCGGGGTAGGAGGTGCCACCCTGGCAGAGATGTTGGGCTTTCCAGAAGAGGACAACACCCAGGGCTATGTGCTTTTTATTCACACCCATACGCTGGTCTGGCGAATGCCGGCACATCCACTCTGCTCACGCTTATGGGTGGGGCGTAACTGCAACATTTACGCTAGGACCACCACTGGCTGGGGTGACATGGTTGCGTCCACTGTCCACTACACTCCATTCACCAGAGGTGTATGTCGCCGTGGATATGGGTGTGTTCTGCATACTGCAGTTTGTTCAGTACTATACCGCCACTCTTGGCATTGTGTACCCTCCCAATCATGTTTCGACTGCATCCTTGACACATGCCTGGTTGACACCTCTCCTCACATTCGGCTACTGTGTGGCTGAGGTGCCATGACGTTGATGGCTGATGTTCATGGCTCGCCCAGGTAACCATTGTGAGTTGTTCTGTCGTGTCTGGTGGGTGGGCATGTTGTTGTGCATGTTGGTTGTGATTTAGTGACCTGTGCATTGCCAGAGTTGTGGATTGCATGGTTGTGGTGTTGAGATGAGTGGGGTGTTAATTGGGAAGTTGACAAGGGGCTGTGCATTTCCCTTTGTGCAATCTTGGAACGGCTGGTCGCTGTTGGACTGTCAGAGGGTGAAGGGATCATCCACACTGGCTGTGTATTCGGTGGCGACATTGGTGAGGGTTCCACGGTGTCGGATGTTGCCTGCACATTGATGTGTGACGTGTGCTTCCTGTTGCTCTGATTGTGTGCTGTGTCACCAGGGGGAACAGGTGGGACATATGTGCAGTGGATTACCTCTTACACGTGCATGCATCCGGTCACTGCTTGGTCAACAGCGGGTCCTGCGCATTGTGTTGGCCGTATGTGGATTGGGGTGCCAGGAAGATGGTGATGTCCAGGACAGGCGTGGGGGTCTTGGATGTGGCTGGCTGTGAGACTTCGCAGACTCTGTCAGGTGTTGTTTGGGGTGTGCCAAGGGACAACAGGCGGTGCACAGCCAGCAGCTTGGTGTGGGGTGGGATGTTGGTTGTCCACTGTGTTGGTGCCGTTGGCCTGTTAGGCGATGATGGCCATGATGCGTAGGATGGTTGTCCCTTTCAGGCTGTAGTGGACAGTGACATTGTCAGATGTTGTGCCTCTGAGGCAGGTGCGTTTCCTGCGGGACCGCTGTAATTGTCTGCGCTGCCCCTGTGGTGGTCTGGAGGGGGGGTGCCGGGTGGGTGTTGTGGCCCTCTGAGGTGTCCGTGCTGCATGATGAGTGGCTCCATGGCATCTGTTGCCCTTCTGATGATGCCCTGGGCAGGGCTTCCTATTGTGGTGCAGGCTGCCGTCCGACTTTACACCAGGTCAGAGCAGGTGTAAAATTTCTGCTGCTAACCCGCTTTATCATGTGTTTTGTGTTCTTATCGCCGATCTGTGTGGTTGTTGTGAATGTTGAGGTATGGTGTTGTCGTGGCTTTGTGCATGGGAATGCCTACTCTGCATCTCATTAGCGATAGTTGCAGGGGTCCTCTGTGGCGATGTTTTTTGTGGCTGCTATCGCGTGGAAAGTGGTGCTGTGGGCTGTTAGCACCTGCTTGTGAATGGTGAGGTACATTTATCACGACTTTGCATGCGACAAAGTGCAGTTAATTCCGCGATAGCTACTGGTGAATATGCTCCAATATTTGTTTGATTTGCCTTTTTCCATTGCAGCTGAATACTTAATTTTGTAGTTAAGTTCAACAATCAAGACGGACCTATAAGCTTTGTAAATGCTCATTTGGTATAGAAATGCAATGAAACAGCATACTTGTATGAAACATTCTTTAATACCAACATACCTTATTTCTAAATACAAATGGTAGTTAATACATTATAGTTACGATGACACCTGTTGTGTAACGCACCTGCCACAGACAATGGTTAGCAGTAGTAGAGAGAGCCCAGGCTACAACACAGGATGGTAGTGACAATGGGGGGCCTGTAATCTGAAAGAAGGCTGGCTCATGGGCTGCCCACAGCCTCGATGTCTGACTAAAGTACCCTCAACCTACACCAAGAAGAGATCAAGCATGCTGACCAATGGGGAGGCAGATACTTCATCTTATGCTTACCCCTGCCACCTATGACTTGCTCATCCAGTCTTACTATTGCATGTACCCTCTGGAACTTGCTTTCCTGCTTTTTCATTGGAGGCAATCAAGTGCCAGAAATTAAAGACAGATACAGGAGTGGACTCACACCTGGTGTGTGACAAGATTATATTTTGTGAGGATGTACAGTGACGTGTAAAACAGAGGGCACTGATGCCCAGCAGTGAATGAGCAGAAAGCGTGTGGGAATGCAGTGTTGTCCAGAACACAGTATGTGTCCAACACTGTTTCTCAGGCCCAGACGCATCTTGCAAGCAAGGTGGTGGCTAATTGGCACCCAAGTCAATAAGAGATTGGCATAACCCAGACCACTGAGAACCTATAAGAAACAACCTAGTGTTTCTCGTTGGTATATTTTTTAATAGCAATTCATGAATTGAAATTTATACACTTCGCATTCTGAGCAATAATACGAATGCAAGTGACTCTAAAAACATCTATAGTAGGTTTCTCATGACGACACTGAAAGCACCCCGTCACCTCCAACTTAAGATGAGGGTCACATGGAAACACCAAAAACGGGGAGAAATTAAACATTTGCTCAAGTGTAAGACCAGGACTCCCCTGTTCTTCATTTTGGCCCTGCCACATATTCATACCACCATTGTAAATATTTGGCAGCATCACAATCAATGGGTGTTGCGGTGGAACGCTCACCACAACACACATTGCCGCCCTTTTTACACTATGTGTAGCGTGGAATAGTGTCTTATTCACAAGGCGGGGTTATGCCACTTTAAGTGGCTTAACCCCGCCTTGTGAATAAGGGCAAAGCCCCTTTCGTCACCACAGCATCAGTAAAAGTGATGCTGTGGTGGTGATAGGGGTTTGTAAATATGCCCCACTCTTTCTCAGGCCCAGACGCTTCTTCCAAGCAAGGTGGTGGGTAATTTGCACCCAAGTCAGTAAGAGACTGGCACAACTGAGACCACAAAGCAGCTTTAAGAACCAACTTAGTGTTTCCTAGTGGTATTCATGAATTGTAAAAATATGCATTTCTCATTCTGAGCCATAATACTAATTCAAGTGCCTCTAAATACATCCACAGTAGGATTCTCGTGACGACGCTGAAAGCACCCTGTCACCTTCTACGTAAGATGAGAGTCAGGCCTGGAGGGAGGATCATACCATGTAGCATCACAATCTATTTAAAAAAAGACATTTTAATGGTGATTATTATGATTAAATATTGCTTAATATGACGTTTATGCATAACAGGACTAAAAAGATGACCAAAGTCTCCCTGAAGCCCTCTGGTAGCTTAAATGTGCAGTATATTTTTTTTTTTTTTTAGAGTAGAAAAAGCTTTTATTCGACATTTATGTCATTAAGCCAACATACATATAATACACATACTTTTTCATGAATAAGAATTTGTTACAATGAATAAAAACTTTAAAAATATTCATATTGTACAAAAGCGCTGTTTAGACAAAGTGCAATTCAGGGCATATTCATTAATCATGGATTTTAGGGGATATACATACCAGGGTATCATACTCGACCAGTTCAATCAATTTTTTGTGTCTCTTTAAAACGATTATATACAATAGTAAAAATGTTAAAAGACTAATATTAAAATCAATTAATCCTAAAATGGTAATCCAAGCTTCTTTCTAATTATACAAACACCATGGAGAAACCTACTCAGACCAAACACTAATAGCCTACTGTTAGAGGATCTGAGTATTCTTTCTGCCTCTTTGAATGAACGTGTCCCCATATTTTTACATAGAGGCATGATCCATTTTTTTCGAAGTTTAACATATAATGGACAAAAGAAGAGGATATGAGCCTCATCTTCTTTCTGGTTTAATACACATGAAATACAATGAGGATCTTTGCTTGCTCCTCCCCACCGGCAGGAATTTAATTTAATCTGTAACACTCCATATCTAAATTTGAGGAAGACAGATTTAGCCAGGGGTGGCTCAATTTCGTCCATAAAAAGTTCAAATGATGGAAGATCCTTGAATTGCAAGAATGTGGACGTTAATTTTCCAGTGGCACGTTCATATATGTGATTATTCACATAGTTCCAGTAGGCAGATTTTACCTGGATCTTACAACTATTAGGCAAGGTGATAGATACAGCTGGTGTTTCCCAGTAATGTGATAGGCCTATTACTGTAAACCAGTAGGATACATGTCTCAGCCACTTAATTGTGTTGTATAAATCTATTTCCATAATTTCCAATAAGCCTGCTCTATAGTTACTTAGTTCTGGGGTAGACCATAATCGCACCCAATAAAGCAATGGTCGCAAAAAACACAAGAAATCAGTACGCTTTACATCAATGTCTAAGTAGAGTGACGCCAAGGGTGTTCTTAGGGGCAGTCTAAGTAGGCGTCTGAAGAACTTGTTTTCTACAACATCAAAAGTTTTTTTAGAATAAGGCCCCCAAATTTCGGCCCCATACAGGGCGGCGGATTGGGCTTTTGCTTGGAACACATCGATCGCAGGTGTAATAGCTTTAGATATACTCCCACCATGAATCTTTAAGATGGGCAATGAATTCTGTGTAAGTATTAACCTGCTTTTGTCGAGTTGGTTCGCCCAAGACATTCTGCTGTCCAGCCTAATGCCCAGATAGTCAAAAGACTCCACATATTCAAGTTTGTTATTATTTAGGACCAAGTTCTTCTTAAAAGATTTGGAGGGATTAATTGCCATGTATTTCGTTTTGGTTGAATTTATTTCTAACCCCTTCATTACACAATAACTGTTAAATGTATTTATTAAATTTTGCAAGCCTTTCGGAGTTTGAGATATGAGGATGGTGTCATCAGCGAATAGTAATGCAGTGACTGCCTCTCTGCACAATTTGGGCGAATCATGATTGCATTGAGCTAAGTAGTGGGGGATATCATTTACGAACAATGAAAAGAGGGTTGGTGCTAGAACGCACCCTTGTCTCACACCTCTTTTCACTGGGATGGATCGGGTAAGTTCTCCATTTCTGCCCCACCTTACTTTAGCAAAATTATCTGTATGCAATTTTATAAGATTACCTAACAAATCGTCCGGGACACCCATCTTTTTTAGGCACTCCCATAATAAGTGGCGGGGGACAAGATCGAACGCAGAGCGTAGGTCCATAAATGCAACATATATGCTACTCTTCTTAATATTAACATACTTCCAACATATACACATAAATCTATACACTTGGTCCACAGTGCTAGTCTTGGATCTGAACCCTGCTTGATAGTTAGATAGGATTTCAGAGTCATTAATCCATATTAAAAGCCGATTTAAAATGTGTCTAGAAAAAATTTTCTGTAAAATATCGATTAAACTAATCGGTCTATAGTTCCCTGGATTGTAACGATCCCCTTTTTTATAAATAGTTATAATTTCCGCCCCTTTCCATGTTTCGGGGATCGGGGTGCCCAATAGAATTGAATTGCACAAGAAATTTATGTACGGGCTCCATACCTCCAAATTATGGGTAAACAAGTCGCCAGGTAACTTGTCCGGGCCTGGAGCTTTCCCTGCCTTAACTGCTTTTATAGCACAGAGCGTTTCTTTAATAGTAAATTGCACCGAAGTTGTGCACTGAGTAAGAAATCCGGGGTCATTATATACACCAGAAGACCCTACTTGATCATACAAACCCACAAAATGGTCAAACCAAACTTTTTCGTCCAGGAAGAAATCCCTATTAGAACAGCCTTTTTTGTTATTTTTGGCTATTAAATTCCAGAAAGTGCTTTGATCATGTCTCCTAGCTGCACTCAAAAGGTCTTCCCAGTTTTGATCGTCCCATTCCCTTTTTGCATTAAACATAAGGGTTTTATAAGCTTTCCTACACTCTCTAACCCTCATCTGGTCTTTAGATTTCACTGCAGATATTAGGTTCGATTTTGCTATACTGCATTGTTCGTTGTACCAGGGCGTTTCTAGTTCCAGTTGCCTATTTACATTGACTTTTTTAGTAGTGCAACATTTGCTCAGGAGGGGAGTTAGAGATTCCACTAGGTGATTGTGCATTTCCAAGACCTCGTGGGATCCCAGCCTTGTGTTTGCATATTGGGGGACGATATCTGAGAAGATGTTGTAAATTCCCATGAGTGACTCTTCTTTTGCCAGAATGTGCGGCCATTTGATTGCCTTCCTATTGTTAGAAATAGCAACCTCAGCTACCCCGCTCTCATTTTCCGTCCCGCAGTCTTGTATCAGAAAAGGGTCAGATAATAATCCTAGCTGTAAGGGGAAGTGGTCACTTTCGGGTCTGTTCACAACCTTGAAGGCCAACAATAGATACCAGAGGTTTATTGAAATTAGCATAAAATCAATCAGGGATTTAGACAAACCTTTACTAAAAGTAAAATTGGCCGGTTTATCTGGGTTTAATCGGCCATTACATGCCCGCAATCCATGCGATACAGTCAATTCATAAATTTGCATAGCAGCCACTGAACATTTTACATATTTTATATTATCTAAGGGGGGGATGTCAAGCGCTCTATCTTCTATTTCTAGTAGTTTTTCGAGCCCCACTATGGGTTCGAACTGGCAGTTGAAGTCCCCACTTATGTATATTTTGGAATCCGACTCTATGTTAGCTAAGTAAGAAGTAAGTTGTTCAATAACCAATGATGCCTTATTTCGTGGGGAAGGTCTATTGTAAACATTTATCATATATACATCACCCATATTTTTCGTGGTTATCTTAACACCTAGTAAATCTTTAGAGGGAAAGTACAGTGGTGATACGACAACGTCCAGGGAGATACTTGTCCATATTATTAGACCCCCAGAAGGTCTACCTCTTGATGATGAAATTGCCCCCTTGAAGAACGTTTTGAAACCAAGTCTGTGTATAATGTTGGTGGCCCATGTTTCCTGCATAAATATGATGTCATGCTCCTCAATAAAGGAGCTCCAGTCTCTGTCGCACAAGTTCCTGGACAACCCAGCAATGTTCCATGACAAGATCTTTAAGTCACGCTTTGGCTTACAGGGTTCGAGACCAATGGCTTCTCGATCAATTAAGTGGCTTGTAGCCGAGAGATCGCTCTCCTTTGGGACCTCCGGAGTTGTCAGTGCAACTGCCTGAGACCGATGAACTTGGTTGTGCAAGGGACGTGGAAGGGAATCGTGGCCCCCAGTGCTGCCTTCAACGATAGCGGCTTTCCCTACCTGCAGATCCTTATAGAATGGGTGGGCAGGCGGACCTTTGGTAGCAACCTCTTTGTTTGTTTGTCAATAACCCCACCATGACCAGTTCTTATCTGACCCTACGATTAACGGTGGTATTCTTTCAAGTGGTGTCGGAGGGTCAAAAAAGGGATATTTGTTAGTCGTCATCCCATGGAGAAGTGGAACTCTGCTAATCTGTTCCCCTTGCATCGGGTAAAAATAACTAAGGTCGCAGGTCCCAATTCCTCTATTGTTACTGCATGGCTGTTGGCTATAGACGAGTCGGGCAACAGAGGGATCTTTAAAGTTCACCAGGATGCAATCTCCTTCAATGTCTTTTAATCTTGTTCCCACCCAACTGACTCTTCGGACGTGGATAACCTGGCAATTTACTGTGTGGGGCAGAGGTCTATTTTCTTTTAGCCAGTATAAGGTCTTGTTTTTTAGCTCGTCATATGACTCCCTTTTATTTGATGTTAATTGAGGAACCCCGGTGAGAACTACCACATACGGTTGGCATCCTGGTGGAAGATGTGCATTGTAAGCCCTTTTGGGCTTATGCGGGACTGTGCTACGGTCTGATGTTTGGGCATTGATGTTATTGCAAGTGGCTGCAGCTTGCGTTCCCTTTGTTGGATTAACAGGTGCCTTAGTTTCCAGGGTGGTAGACTTTGGTATTTGTTTAGTTTTACGTGGAGCCGGTATTGGTGGATCAGCCGGTTTCGGTCTATCACTGATTATTGCGTTTTTCGGGGACTCTATGCCTGGTCCTTCCTGCACAGTGTTTGACCTACTCGAGGCCACCTGCTTTTTTGAGTTCATAGCCCTGTCTTTCGTAGCTAGACCAGGTTGCTGTGCTGGTCTAGGTGATATTGAACTTTTTTCCGATCTTACGGATTCTTGATCAATCTTTGAGTGAAGTTTTACCAGCGTTTTCAGGGCAAAAAAATTATCCAAAGATGTTTGTTCAAATTTGTCCAAACGGTCCATTAGCCTTTCCAGTTTTACTGTTACTGGCTGTAGTTGTGATATCATGAGTGAAAGAATGTCTTCCATCAGCTTCCCTGATGCCGGTTTTTCTACAGAGTTGTTGGCTGATTCTATAGTAACAGCTGTGTCAGCGTACTCTCTTGTTTTATTATGCTCCATGGATTCTCCATGCTCATTCCCGTTGTTCATTGGATGGTTTGCTATTTTTTGGCGCTTAGCACCTACATTCATAAAGTTCTTACGTATTCTTTTTAGAGTTTTTAATCTATACGCTTTACGAGGGGTGACCAATCTTTTCCTTTTAGCAGCTGTTCGCCCTATCCTCTTATGAGGTGATTTGAGGGGGTGGACTGATGGAGCATCATGTATCATTACTAAGGGTAAGGACAATGGTGCTGAGGTTTGAGTGTTGTTTATTTGAACGTTCGTGGGAGATTTTTGTAAGGGAACCTGGTCAGATGTAATTTCATAAAAGTCACTAGCCCGTCGTGTGTCAATGACACATGGTTGTGTATCACTGGGAATGGCAGCAGGGTTAGTGTCGACTGGTATGAGGCTATTTGGGGGTGATTTAGCCTGTGCGAGAGACCCCATAGAGGATCGTCTGTGAGCCAGGTATTCCCGTGACAGTCTGCGTTCCGCAAGTATGATCTCCTTTTCTACCACTGATACCGCACGGGTTATGAAATTGTCCATAGTCCCTAACGTGGTGTTTCCCCCCTTACGTGAGCATCTGCCTGAGCGTGTTGCCATTGGTGAAAATGCAGACATGAGCAACTCGTTTTATGATGTACAGGAGGCTTACCGGAGTTGTTAGGGGGGTAGCCCGTCCCGGCCCCTGCTGGCCCCGGACGGCCACAGACGGCCCGCCCTTTGCCCGGGCTTCGCCCGGCGTCCCGCCTGCGTCCCGCAGAGCGTGCTTCCCCTGGTATTGTAGGAAGGGCGGCGTGGGGCGGGGCACGCAGGGGGGCGCAGACCAGATGTCACGTGGTCAGCAGGGACTCCTGGGATAGTGAGTCCCTGCCGCGCTACCCCTGCAGCCTCCACAGATGTTAGCCCGGCTCACAGCTCTTCCGGGAATCAGGCTCAAGAAGTCGGCGTCGGCGTTGGTGGGTCCTCCCACGAAGCGGCTCCCGCGAAGCGGGAGCGGCGAGCAGCGCAGGACAGGCACAAACGGAACAGGTGAGCAGGCAAGCTCCCACAGCGTGTCCAAACTCCAAGTACAGGGTCACAGTGTGTTAAGGCTTCCAGTTCCTTTTTACCGGTTGCCGGCGGGGGCGGGGCACGCAGGGGGGCGCAGACCAGATGTCACGTGGTCAGCAGGGACTCCTGGGATAGTGAGTCCCTGCCGCGCTACCCCTGCAGCCTCCACAGATGTTAGCCCGGCTCACAGCTCTTCCGGGAATCAGGCTCAAGAAGTCGGCGTCGGCGTTGGTGGGTCCTCCCACGAAGCGGCTCCCGCGAAGCGGGAGCGGCGAGCAGCGCAGGACAGGCACAAACGGAACAGGTGAGCAGGCAAGCTCCCACAGCGTGTCCAAACTCCAAGTACAGGGTCACAGTGTGTTAAGGCTTCCAGTTCCTTTTTACCGGTTGCCGGCGGGGGCGGGGCACGCAGGGGGGCGCAGACCAGATGTCACGTGGTCAGCAGGGACTCCTGGGATAGTGAGTCCCTGCCGCGCTACCCCTGCAGCCTCCACAGATGTTAGCCCGGCTCACAGCTCTTCCGGGAATCAGGCTCAAGAAGTCGGCGTCGGCGTTGGTGGGTCCTCCCACGAAGCGGCTCCCGCGAAGCGGGAGCGGCGAGCAGCGCAGGACAGGCACAAACGGAACAGGTGAGCAGGCAAGCTCCCACAGCGTGTCCAAACTCCAAGTACAGGGTCACAGTGTGTTAAGGCTTCCAGTTCCTTTTTACCGGTTGCCGGCGGGGGCGGGGCACGCAGGGGGGCGCAGACCAGATGTCACGTGGTCAGCAGGGACTCCTGGGATAGTGAGTCCCTGCCGCGCTACCCCTGCAGCCTCCACAGATGTTAGCCCGGCTCACAGCTCTTCCGGGAATCAGGCTCAAGAAGTCGGCGTCGGCGTTGGTGGGTCCTCCCACGAAGCGGCTCCCGCGAAGCGGGAGCGGCGAGCAGCGCAGGACAGGCACAAACGGAACAGGTGAGCAGGCAAGCTCCCACAGCGTGTCCAAACTCCAAGTACAGGGTCACCTGTGCAGTATATAGAAATGGCATCTATGTTTCTAAAACAGAGTCACACCATTTCTCCTCTGAAACGAGCAATGAACTTCTTTCACAACATGTGTCAGCCCAGTAGGAGGGTAACATCTGTACCTCTTTACCCCTTGCATTCTCCTTGCTGCCCCTTAAATTCACCTATCCTTGTTTCAAGCCCAGAACCCACCAACCATCACAGTCTTTACACAAACAGAACCACAAAGCATCCAATGCCTGCTCACTATGCATGTGGCACATTCAGCACAACATAAACTCACCTTATCACTACAAGCTTACCCATGTTTCTTACATTCCTCAACAAATTCATCCTTTCAGATCATCTAAAGCAGTGTGACATGCAAATTCAGATACTCCACAGGTCAGGAGTATGGCACATACTACACAGCCAACAGTCGTGTGTCTTAATATCTCCACAGTCCATGTCCAAGACTCCTCCACATTTGAGTACCTATGCGCCGATATCAATATACCTGGCTCCCCCGCCGTCAGGTTTCACACTATCTACCACCCTCCTGGTAACAGCATCTCCTTTACTGAAGAGATGTCTAATCTTATTGCCCAAGCATCGCTTTCCCACTCTAAAAATCTCTTTCTTGGGGACTACAACATCCACTGGAATAATAATAACGACCCCGCGGTCTCCTTATTTAACGGCATCATGGACATCACTGACCTGACTCAACTCTGCCAATCCCCAACTCACGCCAAAGGTGCCACACTTGATGCGATTCTGGCTAGCAAGGATCTGGCCTCCCTCCTAAATATCCTTCCTGTCGACTGGTCCGATCACTACCTCATCCTCTTCACCTTGAATTGCTCCATTTCGCGCCCCACTCCTATCGGCAGTCTACCTCTGATACCTACTCGGAAACTTCACCTTATTCTGCCGGTCGAATTGGAATCCACTATTAAAACTTACTTAATCCTCCCTCCTCTCTCCCACAGCACTAATGACCTAACAGACCATACAATAATTCTATTATTGAAGCCCTTGACCAAATTGCCCCAATCAAAATCAAACAACAAAAAAACTTCCCGCCCAAATCCTGGTTCAATTCTGACCTCAATAATGAGAGACGGGCCCTCAGACAATCAGAACGGACCTGGAGCAACCATCCCTCCCCAGACAATTTGGCCCTCCTTAGAAAGGCCAGAGCCCACTACAAAAAACACATATTCAATGAAAAAGCCTCCTATCTCCGCTCCCAACTAGACCAGGCCAGAAACCGCCCCAGAGAACTATTTAGCATCGTTAAAAAGCAAACGTCCTCCGGCCCCCCCAAACTTCTATCCTCCGTTGAACGATGCGAAGAAATCGCTAGCTTCTTTTCTAACAAAGTCAACTCGATTGAACTCTCCTTCGCCACCACCCCTCTCCCACCACAACCACCCCCATCCCCCATTCATCTCCCCCCACAACATCCCTAACACTAGTTCATCCTCTCCCACCCCGCCCCAAGTTCTCTGCAAACCCCTCACCGTTCGCCCCAATATGTCTCCACTGTCACGTGCCACTATGCTAAAAACTATGCCTCATGGAGCGAATTCTCCCCTGTTTCAGAAACCGCTGTCACCAATATCATCTCTAAACTCAAACCATCCTCTCACACCAAAGACCCTCTTCCTGCTCACCTGGTTCAAGAACTCAAACATGTCATTGATCCGGTGTGGACCAACATCATCAATTCCTCTCTTTCCTCGGGCTGTGTTCCTGACTCCCTTCAGCTATGCCAAATCTCCCCCATCCTCAAAAACACCTCCGCTGACCCTAACGACCTGAACAACCTACGCCCCATCTCTAACCTTCCTTTCCTCTCAAAAGCCCTGGAAAAATGTGTCCTGTCGCAACTTGATAACCATATCGCCTCAGTCAATCTCCTTGACAGATTCCAGTCTGGTTTCAGAAAAGGATGCAGTACTGAAACTGCCATGCTCAATACTACTGACGACATCCATCGCTCCTTAGACAAAGGTGAATCCTCTCTACTAATCCTCCTTGACCTCTCGGCCGCCTTCGACACTGTCCATCATCCCACCCTTCTTAACACCCTTGAAGCTCGCTTCGGTCTCGAGGGCACCGTACTCAAATGGTTCACCTCATTCCTTCAAAATAGATCCCAACAAATTAAGCTCAGTCACTGCCTCTCCAAGCCCCAACCTGTCTCACTTGGTGTTCCGCAAGGCTCTATCCTCTCCCCTACCTTATTTAACCTATGTATGGAACCTCTCACCCTCATCCTCAAACAAGCTAAACTATGCTATCACCTCTATGCTGACGACACCCAACTTTACTACAGGATTAAATCTCACAATGACATCCTCCACCTCAACGAGACCCTGATTAAAGTACAAGCTTGATTCCATCTTAATCATCTCAAACCTAACCCGAAAAAAACTGAAATCATCATTTTCACTCCCAAAAAAAACTCCCTCCCCATTCAACTTTGGATTAAGGATATAACAGCTCTCAACTGCTCCCTCTCCCCCTCGAATTCTGTCAAATTCTTAGGCATCAGCATTGATTGTAACCTGAATCTCATCACACACATCAAAAATGCTGCCAAGGGTGCCCTCTTCACCCTCCACCGCCTCAGAAAACTCAAACCTTTCATACCAGCAGACGACTTTAAAATCGTTGTAGAATCGCTTGTCCTTTCCCGTATTGACTATGGTAACGCCACACTCGCTGGCACCCCAAAGTCCACCTAGCACTGATCAATTGTGTTCTCAACCTTGCCGCAAGACTTATCTCAGATTGTAAAAAATTCGACCACATATCTGCGGTCCTAAAAAACCTCAATTGGCTCCCAATAGAAGGTAGATCCAACTACAAGATTGCATGTATCAAGCACAAAGCACTTCACCAAAACACCCCCTCCTACCGGGCAGAGAAATTGCAAAAAGCTGGGTGCTCCAGGTCCCTGAGGAGGTCCAACTCCCTTGTCCTTATCCCTCCTAAACTCAAATATAAAAAAGCCCAATCTCATGCTTTTTCGGGGAACGCCCCCAGGGTCTGGAATTCTCTCCCCAAAGATCTTCGATGCAACCCCTCGTACCCTCTCTTCAAAAAGAGACTCAAAATACTCCTTCTCAACAAATATTGGGGAACGTAATTTCACCTTATTCTGACACTCTTTGCTCCTGGCTCCCTGGTTCTTGCCTCCTCTCAACCCCTTCCCCGCCTTCCATCCCTCATCTCCCCCTGTCTACACTCCTATCTCCCTCTGAATTTCTACACTACCCCACCCCTATTGATCTCCATCCCCTCAACTCCCCCCTTCCCATTCTAATACCTTGTATTATATCACTCATATTGAAATGCAAATTGTTTATTTTGTTGCAAATGTTATCTACCTTGTAAAGCGCTCTGATACCCTGGTGCATATGGGGCTTGCTCCATTTGAAAGGACACATTGCTGGAGTTGCGTCACTTTTGTGACACACTCCAACAATGCGTCACTTTTGCGCCATACAGATACGTCAGAAATACTGATGTATCTGTAACTCCTTGCTCCATGATGCGTCATACTGTAAATATGACGCATAATTGGTCTCGCAAAGAGGGTGCAGTGAAAAGTGACGCATCGCTGTTTTCACGCAGCGATGCGTCACTTTTCATAAATGAGGCCCTCAGTTTCTAAGACTGTGGCTCCAGATGACATGGTGGGCAAAGAAGGTTCCAGAAGAGCAGGAGCATCAGTTTCAAGTCTTCACTGGAGCCCTGGGTGTTTGTGCCAAAGTCTCCCAGCTGGTTGAATTTGAAAATTGTAGATGCTGAAGTCCTTTTAATGTTGTGTTCATCACCTTTGCCCTTTCTCCTGTTCTTTGAACTTTTTTGGAACATGATTTCATTCAGAAGGTCAGGCCATGGGGCATAAGTTGGGCAGTCTGTGGTGGATGATAAATGTTACAGTGGTGGAACCGAAAGGTAAATACTTATATACTTATAAATAGAATATACCTCTGCAATGTGGGTTTTTTCTGCAGCATATTGAGTGTACCCAATTTCCTTGAAAGTCGTAAATATTTCTTGATTGACATTCAAATGCAAACAGTTATGCCCCTGAGGTCAAATCATCCCACCTAGCACTTCCTGAATGTACAGATGTGCTTGCAGAGCCCCTGGAACATAAGGCCCAAGCACCCCAGCGAATTCAAGCACTGCTCTCATGTGTCTTCTAATACTAAACAGCATAAGAGCAATGCTAGGATTGGCTGGGTTATTCAAACACAGAGCTCCACGGAACGCAGATGGGGGGTATGTCTCTGCTCACACATTGCCGTAGTCTAGCCTCTGGTGATGAGGGCCTGGGTGACAGTCCTTCTGGTTTCGGTGGGGATCCATCTGTAGATCTTGTGAAGCTTGCAGAGGGTGTTGAAGCAAGAGCAGGAGATGGCGTTGACTTGCTGGGTCATTGACAGTGAAGAGTCCAGGATGAAACCCACGTTGCGTGCGTGGTTGGTGGGTGTCAGTGCAGCTCCTAGCGAGGCCGGTCACCAGGAGTCATCCCAAGTAGAGGGGGTGGAGCTGAGGATGGTGACCTCCATCTTGTCCGAGTTCAGCTTCATGCGGCTGTTCTTCATCCATTCGGCAATGGCATTCATTCCTTCGTGGAAGTTGGTCTTGGCGGTGGCGGGGTCCTTCGAGAGGGAGAGGATCAGCTGGGTGTCGTCGGCGTATGAGACGATTTTGAAGTTGTGCGATCGGACGATGTTGGCAAGCGGTGACATGTAGAAGTTGAAAAGGGTCTGGCTGAGGAATGATCCTTGGGGTAAGCCGCAGGTGATCTTGCTGGCTTCGGATCGGAATAGAGGGAGGTGAACTCTCTGGGTTCTGTCAGTGAGAAAGGAGGTGATCCAGTCCAGGGCTTTGTTGCTAATCCCCACGAAGTGGAGGCGTGTGCGTAGGGTGTGGTGGCAGACGGTGTCGAAGGTGGCTGAGAGGTCCAGGAGGATGAGGGTTGCTGTTTTGCCATTGTCTAGCAGGGTCCTGATGTTGTCGGTGGCGGTGATGAGGGCGGTTTCGGTGCTGTGATTGCGCCGGTATCTGGATTGAGAGGAGTCCAGGGTGTTGTTCTTTTCGAAGAAGCAGGTCAGTTGTCTGTTGCCGATCTTCTCGATGATTTTTGCCAGGAATGGAAGCAGGGAGATGGGCCGGAAGTTCTTGAGGTCCGTTGGGTCTGCCTTGGGTTTCTTGAGTAGGGCCGTGATCTCAGCATGTTTCCAGCTCTCCAGGAAGGTGGCGGTCTCGAAGGAGCTGTTGAAGATCTTCCGGAGTTTGGGTGCGCTGATGGAGCTCGCTTTGTTGAAGATGTGGTGGGGGCAGGGGTCTGACGGTGAGCCGGAGTGGATGGTGTTCAAGGTTTTGATGGTGTAGTCGTTACTGATGTGGTTCCAGGAGAGCAGAAGGCCGGTGAGGCTGGGGGGGCGGTGAGTCAGAGGTGTTGGTGGCAGTCGGGGAGGTCATAGTGATGAAGCTGTTGTGGATGTTAATGATCTTGTGGTAGAAGAAGGTGGCGAGCGATTCGCAGAGGTCTTGTGATGGTGAGATGTCATCAGAGCTGGAGCTGGGGTTGGCGAGTTCCTTCACGAAAGTGAAGAGCTCTTTGCTGTTGTGTGTGGTGTTGTCGATGCATTCCTTGAAGGAGGTCCTTTTGGCGGATCGAATGAGTTGGTGGTACCTGCGGCTGGCGTTCTTGAGGGCTGCATGGTTGTCTGGTGTCTGTTCGTGGTGCCACTTTTTCTCGAGTCTTTGGCAAGTCTGCTTGAATGTTTGGAGGTCGGTGGTGAACCAGCTGGCCCTACTGACGGTGCGTCTTGTTTGAGGGTTTCTTGATAGGGGCGAGGGTGTTGGCACAGTCGTTGATCCATTGACTGAGGTTGCGGGCAGCTGTGTCGGTGTGGTCAGTAGGTGGGTCTAGGGAGAGGGTGGTGATTAGCTGGTCTTCGGTGACCTTGTTCCAGCTGCGGTGGGGGATTCGTTGCAGGGGGTTGTGCGTGGTGTTTTTCTTGAAGGAGAACTGGATGCAGAAGTGGTCGGTCCAGTGGAGTTCGGTGGTGTGGCTGAAGGTGACGCGGTTGATCGTGGAGAAGATGGGATTGACCATGTGACCGTCGGGGTGGGTGGGTGTCGTGACGAGTTGTTTGACTCCAATGTTCCGAGGTTGTAGAGCAGGATGGTGGAGTTGCTGTCGGCGTTTTCGAGGTGGAAGTTCAGGTCTCCAAGGAGGATGTAGTCTGTGGAGGCCAGTACGTGTGGGCTGACGATGTCTGTGATGGAGTCGCTGAACTGTGGTCAGGGTTCGGGGGGGTCTGTAGATGAGGGTTCCTCTGAGGGTGGTGTTGGGATCCATGAGGATCTGGAAGTGCAGGTGTTCGGCGGTGCTGAGGGTGTCTTCGGTGCTGGTCGAGATTCTAAGGGTATTCCAGTGGACGATGGCGATTCCTCCTCCGGGTCTGTTGGTGCGGTCCCTGCGGGTAATCTTGTAGCCATCCGTGATGGCCATGGCAATGCCGGGTTCCGAAGAGGGGTTCGTCCAGGTGTCACTCAGGAAGGCGACGCCCAGGGAGGATGAGTCGAGCAGGTCCTAGAGTTCGACGGCGTGCTTGTGGATGGAGCAGGTGTAGAGTAGTTTGCATCTGAGATGGTTTCAACCTGCCGTGGGGGGAGAGGCAGAACCTGCAGGTGTTTGCTGGATGGTGTGGCTGCAGTTTCGGCAGGTGAAGGGTCCGTGGGTGAGCTTTGGGTTGGCCTGGAAGCAGGTGGTTGATTGGCCGGCATTGAGTGTGTGGAGGAGGTTGGCGTCGCAGCAGCGTCTGGTGTCATGTTGCTCGTGGGTGCCAAGGGGTCTGGCACTGGGCGCGGTCCGGGCACAACCTGGCGCAGATGGGCTTGCCGTAGGCACGCCTTTGTGGTGCCTGCGGCACGCCCACTGCGTGGCTGCCATTAAGAAGGGGAGGTGGGAGGGAGGAGCAGCTGGGAGGTGGGTGGGAAGGCAAATGGGCTAGCGAGGGGGGCAGGGCCGCAGGGGAGGCAGCGGTGGGAAGAAACAATCAGGGTGCTACAGGGAGCAAACAGACCGGAGAGCTACTGGGAGAAGGAGGGCAGGAAAACAAAATAGACAAAAGGCAACACAGTATCCCAGGGGAGAGGGCAATTATAGCTAGTAGGGAAGGAAAACAAAATAGACAAAAAAGGTAAACACAGTAGCCCAGAAGAGCGGGCAGCTTACAGCGTGAAATGAGAGCGGACACAGGAGGCACGTACTCACGGCACCGGCGGGAGGAAGGACACGGACACAGACAGGTGGAGCTAGCTGTGCGGAGTGACCTGCCCGAACACAGGGTCAAGGGTTGCACTGGAAAAGATAATGAGCCTGGGAGGTGGTGGCTCACAGTAGGGGGTCAATATCCCTATGAATGAGATGTGTCTGTGGGCAGTGCTCTACTGGGGTAGATGCTTCATTCACTAAGTCCAGCTGAAACATTGGCTCATACAGCAAACTCACAAAGTGGGACGACCCAGAAACATTTGCCTACTGAGTTTGCACCTTCCTCAGGTAGCCACAGACAATAGCTAGCTAAAAGTCAGAAATTACATTTATTGTTGCCAATTATTTACAGTATTTTGAGATCAGAGCACTTGAGACTCCCATGGCCCAGAGTCCAAAAATGGCAGTAAAGCCAGTTAAAAAATGTGAGAGCCAATTGAAAAGATGCACTGTCTTATATCACTTTTCGGCTAAATCAATCTAGCCAGGTTGGACTGGACCACTTCCTGACCATAATGAGCAATATCATGTGTAGCATTCGCATCTCTCAAGACTTAGGGGCCCATTAGGATGACAGGCAGACTTTGTTCGCCCGCCATCCCATCGCATATAGTGACCGCCCGCCATAAGGGCGGGGGTCCCGTGCCTGCAATTAGGATGCGTCCGCCACAGTGGCGGGCGCATCCAGCATTCCTGACATTGTGGCGGGCGGTGCACTCAGCACCGCCTGCCACAATGCCAGGAAGGCATGCTGTACACATCCATGCACAACATGACAGGCACCACTCCGTGCCTGTCAAGTTGTGCATGGAACTGCTGGGGGGTACCATGTGCACCACCCACCACCCCCGAAATCTCTGGGGGACTGCAACGGGCCCCCAAAGCAGACTCCGTATGCCTTTCAGTGGCGGTATTGGCATTGCAAAAATGCCCATTCTAATATGGCTGGCGGTGTTTGATAGACAATGCCACCATACAGAACCCTTTTCCGCCCGGTCGCAAGGCGACCGGGGCGGAAAAGCGGCGGACGGTCTTTCCGTCCGCCGCGGACCCCCCAGCCATAATAATATGGCGGGGGGTCATTCCGGCATGGATGGCGGGCGGATCGCCCCCGCCAGGCCGGCGCTGGCTACCGCCAGCCTGGCGAGGGCAATTCCCCCGCCATCCTAATGGGGCCCTAAATGTTTGTCTTTAACTACTTCATGGCTTACCTGCATCAATTCTAGGTTATGACATAGGCTAACACATGCATGGAGATAATGCACCACTTCACCTTAATTTACGGGAGGGAGATTGAGACCAGCAATGCTGGATAATATGTTCGACACACATACAACATCAGGAGCACCAAAATGAACTTTGCCTTAATAGGAGGAAGGCTAGTCATTTTTGATTGGTCATATACTTTAGATCTCTACACCTCTTGTAGACAGAGCAAACAAAGGTAGCTATGGACTTAATTTACCACCTCTGGTGTTAAAAGGGAGTTTACCCCTCCTACGCCGGCATGAGCGTAGATTTTCTGGCAATCAGAAGAGCATTACGAATTGAGCTTATACTAACACTAGGTTGTGTTTACACTGTCCTCCATCTTGCCTCAACATCACAATATATTATGTGATAACTGCTGCTGATTCCTGTTTTTAACAAAACATGTCTAGTTTTCACTTGAGTAAGCAGAAAGTGTTTTCAGAGAAGTTTCCTCTTTGTACTGAATCAAGGATGGTTCTCACTGTCCCAGGTTTATGTTAAAAGCATGTTTCAGCTCAACTGTACAGCCAAGACTGTGAGAATGGTTGAATCTCAATGTACTCCTATCCTGAGAGAATCCGTTAAAATGCTTCTTGTAGCTTATTTTTTATTGGTCCAAACCCTGAGAATTATGGATTCCCTCCGAATGTATGGAAGTCTTTGTCTAAAGCCCTATATAAGAGTATGAATTTTTCTAACACGAGGGCCCCCTTCCCCCACCGTAGAAGGCAAGTCTTTGCTGGATTTAATTTGGAACTGTACTGAGTTCTTTGTACTTATGACTTTTTTTTCAGTGTATATTTTATTGGCATTTAGGACAATGAGATACATTCCAGATTATGGTATAAATACAACCTCCAGCTCATCCCACCCCACTGCCCTCATGCTCTATTGCAACTGCTGCATAAGACCGATCAATGCACATTCTCCAGGGTCAACAAAGAGGGACTGTGGGGGCCGGGCTCCGGAGTAGCCAGTCCCAACACTAGAGTTGTGCGCTTCTTTTTTGCCCAATGCGGTGGTACTGTCACTCACCCTCGCCCTTACCCCATTCAAGGCCCGACCACTCCTCACATTCACATCTTCCAACGTTGTCCAATTTTCCTCTTTTGGAGGTTTAGCTTCTGGGGGTCTAGAAAGTCAGCGAGCATCCCCTTCCAGGCCTGCAAATCATCTGCTAGCTCATTGTCTCTCCAGCGCTTCCGCGTGGCAGGTGGGCGCTCACCCTGGGTAGATAGCTTGCAGTGTGTTGGGGGTAAGATATACCTGGTGTATAACATTATATGTTGCATTAATTTAAATCTCGTGTTGGCGGAGGTAGTCTTCACCCCTTCATGGACGCCCTCCCAGTATGTTCCACAACCTGCCATGGACCAGTAATGCACAAAGTGGGATAGCTTCCCATGGCACCAGGGCTTTAATTGGGCCGGTACTCACTGGTACTAAGTGCCGGCACTTTTCAATGTTCAGCCTTTGAGTACTGGAACTTCTTCACCAAAGAGAGTACTGGTACCAGAGGAACACTGGGGCAGAATCAGTAGCATGACCGCGAAGCGCCGCGCCACAGCCGCCACTGGTGTTGCTCAATGGCTCTAAGCTCCGCCCCTGATGAATCGTCAGCGGCTCATTTATGTTATCATGGCTTCCCATGGGTTTTGACCGGGTGCATCAAAAAAGTGCAGGGTCCACTGGTCCTTACCAGTTAATTCTTTTGTAGGTGTGCGATGCAGGGTAGGCTGCCTGCCCCATGCGAAATGGAACGTGAAATTCAAGTTGTGTAAATGTATTATTATAATTATATATTTTTTTAGCAAATCCGAGTGGTTTCGCACTACAGTGGAGTTTGGAAGGCAAGAGGCAGTGTGAAAAAGCACTCGAGTTCTGTGTGGACACAATTTTACAAGGGTAAACGATTAAGCTGCATTCATTTTCCCTCAGTGCCCACCAGAGAGGGAGAGAAAATGAAAGGAGAGAAAAACAGGTGAAAGAGGAGAAAGAAAGTGGGGAGAGTGAAGAGAGGGAGAGAGAGCAAGAGATATAGATATAGCGAAATGGACACATTTCATAGTGATGAAATGTGTGAACACTTGAGGAGAGGCTGTTGAATCAAACACTAACTGTCTGCGAGATATCAATTAATCCCCCCTTTCAGCTACTTCGAACTTTATGCATTTGATCTACTTGTGCCCAAAGTAAGCCACACTTATGCTTTAAATTGCTTCTGCTTCAGCATGGTGCTTTTCATTATGTGTCACTGCTTTGGTTGTGGCAGCACTAGTGTTTTGTTAATTATTTGTACAACTGGAATCGTGCGGCAGGGGAAGACCATATTATGCGGCAGGGTTGAATTAATTATGCAGCATGAAAGGTACATTATGCGGCCTAATGCTGCACATTACATGATATAATTATTTCATTATTTTGTAATTTTTACATATAGCGACACTAAGAAAAGATGTCACCATATTAGTACCAGTTTAATAACCCGATACAGTAATAGGAAACTCCTTCCACTGACAGGAACATGGTGCCATGTTTTTACTAACTTTTGATCCGTTTAAGCCAGAAGCAATTCTGTTTTCACAAAATTTGCAGATTATGCAGCAGATTATGGTTTATTTGGCAAACGCGGCCATCCCATTATAATACAGAGAGCATGGCACCCTTGCGCTGCCAGTACATCACTTTTCGTGACGCACTGGCAGCTCAATACACAGCCCCATATTTAGAAGGACATGAAAAGCCACCCTGTGCGGCTTTTCCTGTCCTTGTAAATTAACACGCAGGACTTTGTGTGAATGGGGCGTCCATGGGTGTTGCTGTGAGTGTTCCCACGCACAACCATGGAACGAGAGACATTTCCAGATTTACGAGGAATCGTAAATATGGAAATGCTTGTGAATGCTTCACCTCCCCAGGGGAGGCTTAGGGAGGCACAACGAGCAGAAATGTATTCATTTCTCCTCGTTTTTGTCTCCTGTTTCTATGCGTGCTGCATTCTGCAGCACACATTGAAAGAGAGAATCACCTCTAGTTATTGTTCCGGAAGGGTTCCCTTCCTGCACATAAACAATCATTGAAAGAATGCTGTTTTTCAACTTCTATGGAGTCCTAACTTTACTACTCCTAAACTGAGAAAAATCCTAACTTTAAGACTTTCGGTATTCACAGAAGGTATTTAGGAGTCCTAAAGTTAGGACTCCTAACTTTTTTGAATACCGAAATGAGTAAGTGCCTTCTGTGAATACCAAAATGGTAGTACGTTTAGGATTTTGTCTTAAGTTAGTTCTGTGAATTGGGCCCTATGTGTGCTAATGCAGCACACATAGTTGAAAAACGGCATTTCAGATTGTTTTTGTCCAGGAAGGGAACCACGGTGCAAGGGTGCCTGCGTCGGCGCATGGCAGCAGTGTGTGCGCCAGCGCAGGGGGAAGTAGAGAGATGCAACATATTGTTGTAAATATGTCGCATCACTGTGCTACGAAACTAACGCAGCATGGCGCAGCAAAATGACTTGCAGCACGGTGCTGCGTTAGTTTATTGTAAATCTGCCCCTAGGTGTTTGACTGATGTCCCAAGGCAAATGCTGCTTGACACTGATTCTCTGGCTCTTTCTGGATTTGATCTGTATGAATGTCAGTCTGGGAGGGAGACAATGATTGACTGGCGGTCTGGTTGGGATGTCTAAACTTGAGTTTGGCATGTGCACTTTTAGACCATTCGAACGGTGATGGAGATAGAAAGGAGAATAGAGCCAAACCGGAAGTAGGGTGAGAAAGGAGGAAAGAGGAGACAAGTAGAGTGAAAGGAAAGAGAAGGAGACTCAGAGATGAGAAAGAGTATGCTACAATCATAGATTAGATACGACATTTGTTTATCCCTTGATTTTAGCTACGAAGAGGCGAGAGTTTTGGAGCCCCGTTACATCATTTTTTGATATGAGTGCTAGGTGTTCTCTGTCCTCACCTCCAATACAACAAGAAGTTACTAAACCTCCATGATTTCCTATAGCTTATTATATGTACTTTTCCTATTTTACATTTTTTATATATATTGTATATTTCCTACGTAATTCATTGCTCTATAATTTACCAGTCGCCGGTCATGCTTTTAGTCATTCTCAACTTTTGAATCCTTCTATTCTTATTATTATTATTGATTGTTTTGCTGTATGATCATTTGTATCATTTTCATTGTTTTCTTTTGTAAAGTTTTACTTTATCTGTTTCAATAAAAACTTTTTTGAACTTAAAAAGAGATGAGAAAGAGTAATAGAAGAAAGACTTAGGGGTGAAGACCAGCAATATGTAGTAGAAGATAGGAGGATTCAGACAAGGAGTCACAAAGATGTTGATAAAGAAAGGAGGGAAGAGATTGATGGGAAGGATGAGAGAGCAGAAGGAAGAATGAGGGAAAAGGAGATGGGAAACGTGCAGTATTTGATTTAAAATGAGTTACAGATGCATCACTTTAAGGGGTTCCACTTCAGGGAAGAAGTAACTTGACTGCACAATTCATTGAAATACTACTTTTCCTCATATAGGGTTATTTGTTTAAATGAAGGAAAAGTGAACCAATAATTCGGTATATTCATGGTAAATATTTAAAAGAGGTTCTTGGGCCGTTTAAATACAAATAAAAACACACAGGGGGAACTATGAGCTCAATAACAACTTTGCCATGAAGTCAGGTGGTTTGCAAAAACAGTGTCAATAAATAAATCATCAATGCTTTTTTCCTTGTCACCACATGGAGTTCCACAACCTTTGATTTTGTTCTTCAAATAGTTTACATCAATGTACTTCATTATTTTGTACCTTTTAAACTGACTAGTCTCATGTTAGGTAAATACACATTATTGTTGAATTCAAGGGAATTTCAAAAGGTACTTTAAAAGAACCACCACAGCTGAATAAACAGGAAAAATATGGACCATAAGTCAAGGGCATGATCTGTCATCACTAACTGGATCATGGTATGTCCGCGTCTAGGTTTCTTAGACTGCACACAGTATACATTATTGTGGATAAGTGAAAATTCAAATGCTGTTCATGTGCCCTAAGGGCAGAAGCAGTCTAGACACATTTGAAATCTGAAAAACATTGCTAAATATACCCTTTTGCACATGCAAAAATAATAATACAGATATTAGAAATGTTTCTCTATCATCATGCACAAGTGTGCACTGAGAAAGTCTTAATCTTGTTAATAAATGGTTAATTTTAGCCCCACCCCTAGCTCCGCCACAAACTCCACCCTTAGTCCACGGCTCAATTTAATAAGTACCTGCACTTCTTTTTTCCCATTGAAAGCACTATGTAGCGCCTTTTACACCGAGGAGATTAACTTACTCCCCCCTGCCATGTTGAGTAGAGTCACTATGTCTGTGGCTCTTCTGGGGCATCCGGGAAAGGAGGCTAAATACCATGGGCTGTGCCTGCTATGATAGCGAATTGTAAGAATTGTCAATGTCTCAAATGAAGCATTTCCACCTCATCTGTCAGAGTAACAAATCTGTCATTTAGATAAAGTTGCCATAATGTGTCGCAGCCCACCGCTCGCCACCGCACACACCTCCAAACTACCTCCATCATTTGCACTATTTGTGCAAACAGGTGTGGAGATCCCTTGGATAAGTGCGGGGCGTAGAGGGCGTGGTTTGTCCCCCGCCGGACCGCCCCCTCACAGCCTCGGCACACCTGCCTTGCTATGTACAGGATCTCCCACCCCCAACATCAGGAGTTTGGGTGAGGTATCCCACCACATGTGCCCTATCAACCTTTTCTCCCAGATCTCTTCGTCACGCCAATGCACCGCATGCTGTAGCTGAGCAGCGAGATAGTTTAGCTCCAACCTGGGTAGTTCCAGCCCACCATGCTTCCAGGTACGTTTGAGGTAGCCAAGCTTACTCTCCTCTGGCCTGATGCCCAAAGCAGTTCGACAATTATTTTGTCTAGTTCAACAAAGTATTTTCTAGGGATTTCCAACATGGCTCTGCAAAAGATGTAGATACAGCGAGGCAGAACAATAGTTTTTACTAGCGCCACATTGCCCATTAACCCATTTGTTGCACCCTTCGGCCAATGGCCGTCGCGAGCACTACCTCCGTAGCGCTGCACACGTCCGTTGGCTGACGCGGCCGCGCCCACTCATCAGAACGCCCGCATCGCGGTAGAATTGCCATCGCGGTTAAGGTGTTAAGGACAGCCGGAGATTGTTCCAGAATCTCACAGAAGACTTAAGGCCCTCCAGAAATTCAAGGTTTTTGTACGTCCCTGCCTCCCTTGCAATCCTTATTCTGAGATACTTCACGCTGTTGGCCTCCTAAAGGATTCCCAGCACCGGGAGGTTCGGTTGTGGCATTCCCCTCTGTGCGCCCAATGGGAACAGTTTACCCTTGTTCTGACTTAAGTGAAGCCCGGAGACCTCACCAAATTCTGTCAGGGCTGCCAACATAATAGGGACCGAGCACTTCCACTGCTGCGAACAACCAGTGCGTCATCCGCATACAGAGAGACCACGTGTTTGGTCTCCCCAATTGTTATTCCCCAACCTTGCAACATCAAGCACAATCTACATGCTAGGGGCTCCATCGCCAATGCGAATAATAACAGTGATAGTGGGCAGCCTTGCCTAGTCCCCGGTATAGGGAGAAGCGGTGCAACACCGTCCGGCCAATTCACACCCTCACAACGTTGGCCTCGAATAGCAATATAACCCATTTAAAATAGGCCTTCCCAATCCCCACCTTCCGCAGCACTTGCCATAGGAATTCCCATGAGAGGGAATCAAATACTTGTTCTATATCACGCAATACGAAAGCATAGGGGTCATCTCTCAATTCTGGCGCATGCATAACCAGTGACAACAATCTTAGATTACACAGGGTGTTCCTGCGTGGAATGAAATCACATTGGTCTTTGTGGATCAGAGATGGCAAGAAGCCCAGAAGCCTGGTCGCCAAAATGTTGCTGAGGATTTTTCCCATCAACGTTCAGCATGGAGTTGGGTCGGAAAGAGGAGACCTCTCTGATGTCCTTTCTGGTTTGGGCAACATAACTCAGAAAGCCTCTTTCATTGCATTGATTCTTGCAACTGCCCTCTCTTTTACGCCTTATTGTACACTACCCGGAGGTGATCCACGAAGGAGCCTCTGGTATAGCTCAGCCGACAAGCCACCTCCTCCAGGGGCTTTAGCTATTTTCAAGGCACAGATTGCCACTATGTTATTCTTCTCAGTGTGGGGAGCATTTAGTTGTTCCCTGCCCTATCTAGGCAGACTGGCCATTTGTAGGCCGGTCAGGTAGTCCTCCCCTGCTATTGGGAAGTTACTGTCCGGTGCCGCATATATCCCACTGCACATGTGCATCAAAGACCTCTGTGATATCCTGCTGGGAGTGCATCTCCGTTCCCCGCATCTCCAACACCCCACCCCGGGTGTCCTCTGAGACTCACTAAGTAGAAGCAAGGCCAATATCCTATCCGCTCTGTCCGCTTCTGCCTACAGACGGTGTCTATAGTTGGTGTAAACAAATTTGGCCAACCAGTCCCATGTCTCCAGTAGTTCCTTTTTAGACTCCTTCCATTCCACCACCTTCTGCAGCTCCATAGCCAAACACTCCTTCAGGGCACCCAGTCTCTCCTCCTGCACATTGAGCGTCTGCGCTAGCTGCATTCTTACCCAAACACGATCTTCATGCACTCCGCCCATAGACCACCTTCATAGCATCCCACTCTGTGGACCTTGCATAAGTGCTCTACCAGGTTTCCTCAAAGTATCAATCCATTTGCGTGTGCAAATTCTAGGGCTGCCAAGGCCTCCACTCTCATCCGCCAGAGAGGCACCCCAGGAGCCCTCCTGCCCATTTTGTATGAAAACAATAAAGGGGAATGATCCAACAGGTGGCATGCTAGGTATGAAATAGTAACTATGTTATGAACTAGGCTACATGACATCAGGCAATAATCTAGGTGACTGTATATCCCAGTCTCAGGGGTAAAACATGAGTCGGTAAGGCTCAGAGGGTCACACACCCTCCATACATCCTGCAGTCCGAGTCCCCCCATGACCTCCTGGAGTAACTTTGTCTTTATATCCGCCCTGGGGGGGGGTGGTCAACGGCCCAGCATGCCATCCAGTACGTAATTGAGATCTCCAGAGACTATCACTTCCGGACCCAGATATTTAGTCGCTGCCCTCAAAATAGTTAAATAAAAATCAGTATTGTCCACATTAGGGGCATAGACATTTACCAAGCAGAGAACCCTGGCATCTGTCATACCCGACACACTAACATATCTTCCCTCTGTGTCAATCATCACCTCCGTAGCCGAAACTGGGGCCCCAGGTGCCACTTAGATCAGTACCGCCCTGGCATAACTGGAGTAGGAAGTTGTGAATATCTGTCCCCTCCATCTTCTACTTCAACGGACTAATACAGGCCCCCCAGGTGTGTGTTTCCTGTAGAAAGGCCACAGAGATCCCACCGCCTCAGATACAAATACACAAGCCCCTTAGTGTGCTGCCCTAGTCCGTGCACGTTCAATGTTAGGAACCTCTTTGTCTGATCCGTCTTAAGTGCCATGTCCCTTATCGATTTCACCCTCCCCCTGCTCTCTCACTCCCCACATCCACTCCAGACTTGCATTCACCATCCATTTTAGAGTACTGTAGAGCGACCCTAAAACACTACACCCCAGCTTAAACATCAAAATGAATTTTGTGAATATATTCCCACCCACAGGCAGTGTGCCCAAACAACTCTAGCCCATAACAGCTGGGCCAACATTCAGCAACCACTGCCCCATCCCTCCCTCGGAGGCCAGAGTCTCAACCTCCTCAATTGCATCATGCTGAGGGCCCAGCAACTCACTGCTGGTGCAGCAAGGCCAATGCCACTCAAACCGCACCAATGGGACCGCAGCCCTCCGTAGGCTCCCACCGACCTACATCAAAAGCTATGCAATCATATTGAACTAGATAATACCACATAGGAAGCATTCTACCCACATAGTAACTTTGACACATAATAGACAACTCTCCCCACAAATGCAACAGTATATCCAGTGTCTGCGGTCTTAATTATACATCACATTAGTACCCAGTGTAGCAGCGGATCTGCAGTCTACTGAAATCTGCACCAGCCTCGAGTCTTTGTATGTAGCATCTCTGTTTGGCAACCCCCAGTGCAGGGACATGGCCCCATAGTCCAGGGCAGATCACCCCACACCAAAGCATCCCAGCCTCATCCACTGCTCTCGCTAGCCCAGGGCTGTGCTATTTCTCAGGTAGCCACAATCTCCCCTTTGGGGCTTGCATGATTCCCAAGTGTCCAGCACACAGTTTGAGTCCTCTAATGTCCGTACGGGCAGTCCAGGATCTTCCTTGCTTGTAGAGCCTCAGTCCGGGTCCTCCGTTCCCGAAGAGTGTCTGCATGAACATGATGACTGGTGGCTGACACCACTTCTATCAGTTCTGCGGCTCGAGGGTGGATTCCGTTTTTACTCCTTCCTGAGTGTCTAGTCAGTCATTTGCCTCTCCAGGGGTAACACATAAGAAAACCTTTTCATTGTGCTGCAAGGAACATTAGGCTGTACTGGAGGTCTGGCTCCCACAGTCTCTTTTTGGTCGGCAAAAAGTTCCGGCATAGTTCCTGCACCTTACGGTGTGTAATCCGGAAAGACCATGACATTCCTCCTACCCAGACATGCTGCAATAGTACGTCTCAGACTCTGAAGTTAAAAAGCTGGGCAATAATGGCGCTGGGCGGTGCTCTGGCCTTGGGCAAAGGCACCACTGCCAGGTGGGCACACCTTTTTCATGAAGAAATTGAGGAATTTTCTTGGTTTCAGGACGTTTGTGATCCAGTTCTCCAGGAACAACTCTAAGGGTTGTCCATCTACACACTCTGGGAAGTCCACAGATCTTAGGTTGTTCCTTTGAGAGTGCCCCTCCACGTCCTCAAAACATTCCTCCATTCGGGCGGAGAGCAACTGGAGTGGGGTTACCATCTTTTTAGGGCCACCAATTCCTGTTGAAATTCTGTGACATGCCCTTGAGCCTCAGCGATCCCCTTCAACATGTTCCGAAAGTGTGCACGGAGAACCCCACCTCAATAGCCAAGGTGTCCATTTTTACCAGCATGGCCTCCAGCGAGCCTTTATTTCCACCATGATGTAAGCCATAGTTGGAGCCCTGGCGCCGCAAACAAAGCTTGTTTGGCCTGCTCCCCCACTGTACCCTCATTGAACACTGGATGGATATAATTTTATCAGCCTCCATGTCCTTGGTAGGCTTGTCTTTCACCATCGCATATGTTCAGTGGGATCGTAGCAGTCTGGTGTCCCTTAGGCCCAGGCACTCTCCACTTGCTGATGTCCGGCTCCGGGTCCAGGCACTTACAACCTAGCCTTCGTACGTTCCAGAGGGCCCAGTTTTTCTGGGTATTTCGCCCTGACCCAATTTGTCTGAGTGAGGGCGGTAGAGTGCTAGAGTGAGGGCGGTAGAGTGAGGGCGGTAGAGTGGTAGAGGGAGGGCGATAGAGTGGTAGAGTGAGGGCAATAGAGTGAGGGCACAACACCATCCCCATATAGTATGAGGACTCCAACAGAGCATATTGTCTTCATGGCGGAAGGCCTATAGTAGAAGACACCGAAAATCATGCAACGAAAGACAGCAACACAAACGCGGTGGCATCAATCACTGTACAGTTACTGCTGCATCATTTACCAAACCAATTGTGCATTCAGAGTTGTCAAGGCAGATCCTGTAATGCATTAGTGCAGCACGTGCGATATCGTGACGAAAATAGCTCTCAGGCAGGGCCCCTCGCTTGTATGAAGAGAGACTTTTACTAATTAATCATTCTGCAGTTATTCCTTTAAACACATGTCTAAACCACTCTAGGAGTGCAAGACTCTTAAACTCTCACATTGCAGGCACATTAAACTATGAGTTTGCAGTGGCTCTTACTTTTTATTAAGCATTGCTATGTTTTAAATTTGAATGTTCTGATTTTCAAGAAGTTCAGTGACCCACCGCACAGTCTGATTTAATGTCTCCCAATTATTTTCTGTGTTATGGCTATAAATACATTCGTCTGGTAAATGCCGAATCTAATCAGCCTCTTAAAATACCTAAATTCAAATATGTGGGAGGAATGGTTTCACATATTTCTGACACTTAGCTTGCCAAGCACTGAATACAAAAGTGTGCAGCAAATAAAGAAGGAATGGGCAAGTACGAACAGTTTCCTGCCCGGTCACCTTCTAACACTGTAAAGAAGACTGTTTTCCAGCAAGTGAACATAGTCAGTTAGAAGCAAGCCACAAGACCATGCTCTTCATTCAGTTAAGAATGCGTAACCCATGAAAATACACTGCGGCGGGTTCTCACCTATGGTGAAGTGCAAAGTTTTTCTCGAGGCCGTGGAAGAGTGGTTTTAGCCTTAAACCATGCAATGAATGACCCCAGTAACACGACTAGCAGAGGGAACTGATAAAAAAAGAGGATGGTGAGCGTGTTGGAATTAGGTTAACAAGCTCTCGGCATTGCTGTGGCGGGGGAGCGCATTCCTTTCAAGTCTGATAGGGGGGGCGGACACCAAAAGGGTTTCAATTCACATGGCACGCTTTCAGTTCAGGGGCACGCTTTCAGTTCAGAAGTGACAATGTTGATCTGGGAGGTCAAAACAGAGATTTGCACGCTTTTAAGGCATAAATTCGACTATGTATAGGAGCATAGCAAAATAGCAGAGCACAGAGAGCGAGGCTGCTCATACCCAGTAAAAGAAAACAAGTGTGAGAGAGCAGAAAGGAGTGGGGCTAGGCTGCAGCCTCAACAACCTCTCGGCATTGCTGTGGCGGGGGCGGGGGGGCGCATTCCTTGGAAGTCTGATGGGGGGTAGGGGAGTGGCTTGGGAGCGGCTTCCTTTGAAGTCTGATGCCGAGGCTTAGACAAATGGTGTATGGTGTGCGACGTGCGATGTGGCAGGTAATGTGCACGCGCCTGGTTCACATGAACTGCACCTAATCCGCAGTTTGGGTAGACTTTTGAAATCCTTCTACTATAATCTCGCCGAACAATGCTTGCACATTGGTTCAGCGAGACGTAAAAAGGAGCTACATATGATGTATATGTGTTGCAATGTGTAGCACTCGCTAAGATGCTTTAACTGTGAGAGGAGGATTTCCTCTCGAGTTGTACCTGTAAAGGAAGGTAGACAGTACAAACA
Organism: Lissotriton helveticus; assembly: GCF_964261635.1. Taxonomy (NCBI): domain Eukaryota; kingdom Metazoa; phylum Chordata; class Amphibia; order Caudata; family Salamandridae; genus Lissotriton; species Lissotriton helveticus. The sequence continues at coordinate 3,197,092 of NW_027611714.1, forward strand.
CGTAAGCACACACATATGGCTAAGGCTTGTATACAGTAAAATTATCAGTAGTGCCTTGGTGAAAAGCGTAAAAAACGGCAGTGTTTGTGCGGTTCGGGTCGGTATTGTGATTAAATAGCGGACTGAGTAGTATATTCGCTATTATCGCTATTCCTAGAGGAGGTTTAAACAACATTTGTGGCCAAGGTGGTAGCTATGACAACTGTATGTGCGCTGCTTACTCTCAGGATTTCGAAAGTAAACTCCATGAGTTCCGAGAGGGGGTCCGAGTAGTAATAGTGCTTCGGTGCTATCTCGTGACCCGCTGCTTCACCTGTTGTGTGCCACTGCAAGTATTTTATCACAGGTACCTGTGATGCTAAGAATTGCCCTCAGAATGCCAGCGTCAGTATTGCACTGGTGCCCCTCTAAGTCAAGTTTTGCCTTCGACATGCGAGAACCAAAGGCCATCTTGAAAGCAGAACACTACAGGCCCAATTCACAGAACTAACTTAAGACAAAATCCTAAACTTACTACTTTTGGTATTCACAGAAGGCATTTTGTAGTAGTGAAGTTAGGATTTTGTCTTAAATCTGTCTGTCTTAAGTCTGTTCTAAGTTTGTCTTAAGTTTTTCTTAAGTCTGTCTTAAGTCTTCTTAAGTCTGTCTTATGTCAAACTTAAGACAAAATCCTAACTTTACTACTACTAAATGCCTTCTGTGAATACCAAAAGTAGTAGGACAGACTTAAGACAGACTTAAGACAGACTTAGGACAAACTTAGGACAGACTTAGGACAGACTTAAGACAGACTTAGGACGGACTTAGGACGGACTGAGGACAGACTTAGGACAGACTTAAGACAGACTTAAGACAGACTTAGGACAGACTTAGGACAGACTTAGGACAGACTTAAGACAGACTTAGGACAGACTTAAGACAAACTTAAGACAAGCTTAAGACAAACTTAAGACAAACTTAGGACAGTCCTAAGACAGACTTAAGACAAAATCCTAACTTTACTACTAAAAGTAGTAAGTTTAGGATTTTGTCTTAAGTTAGTTCTGTGAATCGGCCCTACAGTTCCACTCACACTCACTACCATTAACATTAACATTACCTTGCTCAATAATTATCGCCCACTGACACTCACTCATTCATTCTCACTCTCTTGCACTCACTCTTACTGACATGCCCACCCATTATCACTTCGCTCACTCTTTTTTCTTAGACTTACTCATACTTTCTGAGGCACACCCACTCTCACTCCCTTAGTCTCCTTCTCTTAATCTCATTCACCATACCTTTCTAATTGTTATTCATCGGTTCACTCTCACTCACACTCACTCCTACTCATTCATACGATCTCACGCACTGTCACTCACATGCTAAAACTTCCATTCTTATTCATTCTCGCTAATTCACTCATATGCATTTGCAAGCATTCAATCAATCAATCAATGGTTTGTAGAGCACGGCTACTCACCCTCAAGGGTCTTAAGGCGCTGGTGGGTGTGGGGGCTGCTGATCTATCTCGGTGTGGAGGTTCAGTCGCAAAGCCAGGTCTTGAGGTCCTTCCTGATCTGTGTCAACAATGGGATTGCCTGAGGTGGAGGGGCAGGGTGTTCCGGGTCTTGGCAGCGAGGTAGGAGAAGGATCTTCCTCCGATTCTCATTTTGTGGATCCGTGGGACGGAGGCCAGAGCGAGTTGGGTAGAGCAGAGTTGTCTGGTTGGTGTGTAGAAGGCGAGGCAGTGGTTCAAATATTCTGGTTCTGCATTGTGGAGAGCTTTATAGGCATGTGTGAGGAGCTTGAAGGTGATTCTCTTGTTGATAGGGAGCAAATGGAGTTGCCAGAGGTGTTGTGGCATGTGGTTGCGGCAGGCGATGCCAAGGATCAGTCTCGCTGCAGCGTTTTGGACTATCTGTAGTTTCCTGAGACGTTTCCAGGTGAGGCCGGCATAGAGTGCGTTGCTGTAGTCTGCTCGTGACGAGTGCGTGGGTGACCGCTTTCTGGATTCTGTGGGGAGCCATCTGAAAGTCTTTCAAAGTAGGTGGAGCGTGTCAAAACAGGATGATGCGTTGATTTGGTGGTTCATTGAGAGCGAGGAGTCCAGTATGATGCCAAAGTTGCATGTGTGGTCCGGTGTGGTGGGTTCCTAGCACGGTGGGCCGTCAGGAGTCATTTCAGGCTGAGGTGGTAGGTCGCCGGATAAGTACTTTGGTTTTGTCCGAGTTGAGCATGAGGCAGCTGTCTTGCATCCAGATAGCAACTGCCTTCATTCCGAAGTGAAAGTTGGTTCTGGCAGTTGTGGTTTTGTTGGTGAAGGAGATGATCTGCTGGGTGTCGTCGGCGTAGGGGATGATGTTGAGTCCGTGGCTTCTGATGATGGCTGTGAGGGGGGCCGTGCAGATGTTGAAGAGGGTGAGGCTCAGGGAGCAGCGAGGGAGTACTCCACATTTGATCTCTGTAGATTCTGAGAGGAACGGGGGCCGTCTGACTCGCTGTATATGGTCGGTCAGTAAGGAGTGGGTCCAGTTCAGTGCCTTGTTGCAGATGCTGGTGTCGTAGAGTCTCGTAATTAGGGTGCAGTGGGAGATGGTGTTGAATGCGGCCGAGAGGTCAATTAGGATGAGGGCTGTGGTTTCCCCCTGGTAAAGAAGAAAGCAGATATCGTTGGTGGCAGTGAGGAGTGACTCATTCTCACTAACGACTTGTCACTGACTCTCACCCCCTCACTTTCATTCACATACACTCTCACACAAACACAATCCCTCATCTATGCACACAACCTACATTTAAAAGCATTTTTTTTATTACCTCAGCTACCAGTGAAGGTCCCATTCCAGCTCCTGGGGCTCCATGTTTTTTTATTACACTAATGCTGAAAAATGGACTATTATTTTTCACTTATATTAGAATAAAAAAAGAGTTCGAAAACTAGAATGATGAACCCTGAGCTGTCCCTGTGTTTTTTGGCACATATGTTGCCACCCTTGATGCCAGATTGAGGAAAAACAGCCCAAATTATAACCGATGCCCAGGCTGCTGGCACAAGACGTCTCTTAGTTCCCATTTTGAACAGTTACCAAATAAAGAGACGGGCGCTGGAAGCGGGAATGCAAGAACAGATTTTTATTTCTCATGAGGAGAGCCTGTCATTTCGGACACGCGCACAATGTCTTCAAGAGGTGCTCTAACAAGTTTCTCTGAGGCTCCGTCTTTTATACACAGGTTTATGATGCACAAACATTCCTTATTGCAATAAAGAAACTTTGAAGTACGAAAAGACATCCCGGGAATCCCCGCTTCAGGCCCATTCCCACACATATCTACAGCAGAGGTCCCCACCCCACATACAATAGGAGATGGCTATCACACAGCTGGACATTCCGCCGATTCTCAGAATGTGTGCGCCTGATCGGATCTCAAGGGGGGGGGGCCATGATCAATCGTAGCTCCTTTGAAGAGGGGCGATTCCATACAGTAAGGGGCAATAAACTGTATCCTCAGGCTAAGTGATGGCCTGGGATCCGTGAGGACAATCAGGCTCAGAGGAAAGGGTCATCAAAGGAGAGGTATTCATGAAAGGAAGGGAGGTGTTGGTCAGGCGCGGGGTGTGATTTCCAGGGGCAGAGTCGCGCAGAAGGAGAGGTCTTATGACCCGTGCATGAGAGAGCGGGGGTGTTCAACGGGGGGGAGGGGCGTGCTGGGGATTTAACAAACGGGCAGAGAGGCCTTGGTGCCTAAGATGGCTGTCGTGTACGTGCGTGCATGGGCCTATGCTGGCGGGATGCTGCGGTCAATGCTTCGCGGTATTCGTTCTGCTTACAGCGAGGGGTATGGTGAACACAAATGAACGCCGCTTATGTACATATACATTGTCATTTTCCACAGTCGCCGCTTTTTAACATAAGTTAGTTCATTTCCGTGTTTATCATAACTGACGGGGTGTACATATAGCCATGTGTGGTCAATGAAATAGCGTTTGTCAATACTGGCGGATTGCATATAACCATGTGCAGTCGATGCGATAGACGAGATGCAATACTTATGAATTTACATTTGTCGTGTTATGTATACGAGTCTAGAGATCGGTATACTACTCAGTCGGAGTCAATCAAGGAAATGTTCCGACACATTATGGGACCATGTTCTGACTCTCTCTCCGGCGGTATCAATGTACAGTTAAAAGTGACCGATGAAACATTTTGAAAGCAATACAAAGTGGGTGAGGGAGGAATTCAGTTCAATACAAGCAATTAGTCAGGGGGGGGTAGAAAGTTCAAAAAGGGGGGGGTCTTCGCCACAGTGTCTTTTTAGCAGCGAGCCATCACTGGTAGGCTCTAGTAGTTCGTTTTCTTCCGTTGGCGCTGTTGAGCACCGGCGGTGGAGCTATAGGTCCAGCTCGGATCCATCCTTACACGTCGCAGGGTGCGATCTGTCCTCTGCTGTTAGACCACAGTCCTGTTTCCTAACTAATCTTTTTGAGGGTGCCTCATGCTGGGCACCTGTATTTCTTTCTCCTTCCATGGCAAACCCTATTCTACCTTAATACTGTTCTTCTTCTCTGAGTCAAAATCCATGTGAAAAAAGGGGGGGTTGTCGGATAATCGAGGGAAGAGAGGGCGGAGTGGGATCAGATCTTTGAGACAAACCAATGGAGCAAAGGATAACGAGCAGGGAGGCCCATCAATCGGGCTCAAAGGGGCGGGGACTTCTGGCACGCGTTGGTCAGCAAGCAGAGGGCTTCAAGGCAGCCCTCCATCCTTTCATTTTCCGTGTTTGAGAGTGGTGCCTCGTCCCGCGTCTCGTTGCTCTGCGGCTCCACCTTTGGTCGAGGTCACATGTGCTTCATGATCTGCGGCCAGGCTGTGCGTCACGTCCGGCCCCTCTCCTCCGGTGATTGTGTATCTTTGAATGGGTACAAAACAAGCTTTAGAGAACTGGCAGGAGAAGACATTTATACATTTCAATTCCGCCCCCAATCTTAAGTAGTTGGGGATACGTTCATCGGTCACAGTCAGAAGTTATCACTATGGAGTATGTATGCGAGCATTTCTACTGAGTTTGTACTAAGTCTATTTGGCGTTCATTCATGACGTATATGGAGAGAAGTCAGACTCCTATCAACTGCGTATTCCATCAAACTCGAAATCGGATCCTTCGGTAGAGACTCGTCTTTCTAACCCAAGCCCTGGCAGTCTTCTATCATCATGAGAGAGGGACAGAGGCTAAACATTCTTTTCTCAGGGAGCAACGGTTAATCAGGGTCATCAGTTATACTTCGGGATATGGAGCTGGGATCAATCGGGAGAAACGAGGACGCTTTGGACATCCGTACTTGGGTGCAGAGAGGTGGGGCAATCTGGGCATTGGGGATTGTGTTTCTAATGAACTGAGAACAGAAGGCCACTGACATATAGTCCCCCTATAAAAAAAGGGCCAGATTAGGGGACATCAGTCGTCTTACCTGTCCTTTCCTTCTTAGCCAATTCAAGTTCCATCATTTTACAGAAAGGAGAGGTAGTAATATGGCAAATTACAATTGTTTTAGTTTCTGTCAATTTTGCCGAACACCTTTGTGTTCAAAAACCAATTAGGCTTGTGCCGGCGGGGCACAACGTTACCACACAAAGGAAGAGGGAACAGGGGGACCCTCAGAGAGAGAGTCGTCCACATTTTAAACGAACTATTCGGTACACGTACGACATGGAGAGAGAGAGAAAGAGAGAGAGAGAAACGTGTACAATAATAGGCCATTTAGTGCGCACACAACACAGAACAGCAGGGGTCAAGTTATATAGAAACACAGGGTGTGGGACGACGTAGATCCATACATTACGTACACATAAATTCAGGCGGGGGGGGGGGAATAGTACATGTATTATATACAAAAATCCAAGACAAAACATAGAACAGTACTTGGCCAAAAAGATTTCTTCCTGCATGATGCGCATCCTTAGTATCCTACTTAATTCATCTGGCTGCCTTTGCTGGTGGCCTTGGTTGCAAATACTTACACCTTTGTCAATTGTTCGGGAACTAACCTGGTCGGGCTAATACTCACAGTGGGATCTTCGAATCATTTTTAGCGAATGGGTATCCAGGCTGAGACAACGGAGGGTGTCAGTCGGGAGAACAATGGGGCAGCTTTGAGTTTCATGTCTATGAGGGTGCAAGAAGGAGGTGGTAAATCTTAAACATTGACAATATTCCTAGTCTTCCAGGAGGAGGGTACTTGGGTAAACCTCACCCCGGAATATTCCTGAACCTTTCCCTATTGAGTTACCGTATGAATTTACTCATGGGTGCACGTCATTCTTGGTTGCATTATTTGGGGTGCCGGTTGGAGTCATATCTTGTCATACTGCAATAACCCGCCAAGTTTCTGCTTCAGGCCACCCTCCCAGTCGCTGGGTTCAGAGAGAGAGAGACAGTCGTTTCTAAGTAAGGGAGTCTATATCTTTGTTTGTTCGTCGTGTATAGGCACCATGTTCAGACCCGCTTTCCCCATTCCATCGGTCGTTCGATCATCACTTAAGTCATACATAAAACATTTCTCTTATCAATCCAAACGTGTGCAACGTGTATCCAGTCGAGCTATACACATCAGGGCATACACGCGTGCATTCATATCACACAAATTCGTCACGTTCTCAGGGGCAGTCCACATAGATAATATACAATTTTCCCGTGCGGAACCATGGCGTGTTGCTTAGGTCTTCTCCATACTTTAGTCGACGTTCCGATGTGACCTGCAGAAAGAAGGGAAAAAGAAGGGGTGGGGGCAGCGTTTTAAAACACATCAGCGCGCATAAACCCGAAAATGCTTTTACTTACCACATACTCGACCTATCTCCGCGGGATGCAGTCCCTTTCATCTCGGCGTTTAAGCCCAGAGGGACCGGTAGTGCAGGAGAGATAATCATTGATGGACTGTGTATTGCATAGATCGCCCAAGTGTGGTATTACGGATCGTGTGTAGGGAAGGGTCAAAACAAAGGGCATTCAGTGTAAAGTGGGGGAGTGAAGTCGTGCTCTCCTTCGAGGAGGAGGGATGGTCTACAGTGGTACAGGGTCGTTTTTGTTCATCAGGCACGGAAACTAGAGGGGCTAGGTGGCATTCCTTCGGAGTAGCTTAGGGGCATCTGAAACAACTTCCCTGATACATGTGGCATATAAAGTAAAGGCTAAATACCGGGATCTTTATCGATTGCTTTACGTTGCACAGAAATAAAAAACACACACACAACAAACCTGGACCATTCACATTTGCAATATTTCTGTGTACTTTGCTTTTTAACCTTTAAGTAATCGAGTTGCTTCATTTCACCTGTATTTTACTTATATCGGAAACAGTGGCCATTTATTCGAAACTTACCAATCTAAGCGCTACAACTATGTTTGCTTTTCAAAAAACCCTTTATTTAAAAATGTTGGCGCACAAATACGGGCCTACAACCACGTGGGCCGGCCACGGAGCAGACTGGAACTGTACATGAGGGGATATTTATTTGAGGAAAACGTAACGGAGTCGGTGGTCGTTGATTTCATAAAGGTGCGACAAGTGCAATAAAATCATATCGAAAGTTCATTGTGGGCAAGTACCATAAGTGTCAAAAATTCGAACTTTCAATAATACGGTAATCAATGACGCGTCAGAACTTAATATCAATTCATTGTCCGAATGTTCAATCAGTACCCATCCCCTCCCGCCATGCGCTTAAAAAAAACTGCATACATATCTCACGATATCAAGGCTGAGCAACCGGAACACAACATGGAGTTGCGAGTTTCATTCGTACCAGCGCCATTTTGGGTGAGGTCAGGCAGGTCCAAGTATAGTCAAAATGTCTCCACCAACTCGTGGTTGGACCAGAGCCTCTTTCGGCAGTCCAAAAGTTTCGTTAAAGGGCAACAGAAGGGGCCGGCGATATGAACCATCAGTCAAAGGGGGGAGGGAGGCAACAATCTTTCCTACCGGGTCATACTGGTGTTCCACCGGAACTGATCAAATTGGTAGTCTGCAGGATTTTGGTCATTCAAACTGAGGCTGGCGCCAGCATGAGAGCGCCAACGTCTCGTGGCTATGTCTTGGTCGTTCTGCGGGCAATCATGGCAGTCATTCCCCATCGGGGGGGCCCGCGGGGGTCGGGGGCCCCTGCAGTTCTCGTAGAATCTTCAAAGCTGAGGAGAACGCTTCTGGACGAGGGGACTCATTTTCTAGCTGACAAGCGACCAGGCCATCTTTGCACGCCAGGCCCAATCCTGCAGAGTTGACCGCCATTTTATGAGTTCCGCGGCAACCGGCAGTCGCTGGCTCGCAAGAGCAGACGGACTCCAGCCTGTCGGGCGTGGCGTTGCACCGCAAGAGGGGTGGGCGCAACTCAGCTTGGTGAGTGAGGCGCAGGGGTGCAGCGCTGTGTCCCAAGAGTGGGAGGAACTCAGCTGGTTCGGGCGAAGCGCCGCTGTATCGCAACAGTGGACGAGACCCCGCTGGGTGAGTGGAGCGTTGCTGCACCGCAAGAGTGGACGAACCCTTGTCGGGTGAGTGGAGCGTTGGGGGTGCAGCTGAGGGGCCTCCACCTGGGGAGGTGGGAGAGGCTCGTCCGCGCCGCCTCTCCCTCCCAGTGCACCCCACGCCGTTTCCTGGCGCTGACATTCGTGATGGCTGGACCAGGCGATGAGAGGGGGGGGTCGGAGGCATAAGCAAGACATCCCCCCCGTGGCCTGCAAGGCGCCAGAAGAGAATGGGAGGACCAGTACATTCCGGGCCATCCACCCCTCTCCGGCCGATGGCGGCCAGCCGGGCCCCGCCCTGCACGTGTCGAGGCCTCGTGTTCCGGATGGGCGTAACCGTGGACCTGTTGCACTTCGGGAGCTTCCGGAATGGGGGTAGGTATCTGCTGACTTGTATCTATCTTATGTTACCGTTATTGGGCGTGGCGGGCGGTGGGACAGACATGTTTGGAGCAGTGAGGGGCGGTGGAGCCTAGCTACCTCGTGGCTGCCGTGATGTCAAGCTTGGCTTCTCTCACCACTTTCATGTTTCTTATTGCGGGCTATTTCTAACGTTTCTTATTTCTAGCGAAGTCAAAAAAAAACTCATCAGTGGCCTACTGATTTTGCTCGATTTCTTTTTCCTTCCTTTTCTAGTGTGTTTCGTGCTAAAGTTTCTGTTAACAGGATACGGTGATTACTTAGTATTTTACATATGTCCTTTTTATTAGGGGCGCCCTCCGGTTGAGCCAGATGATCTACCTCTAATAAATGGTCCGGGTGGAACTAGTTTACCAATCAGTGGGGAGTAGATAGGCATGACAGATTACAACGGGGGACAAAGGTCCGCATTACCTACCCTTCACTACTTGCAAGGACTAGACAGAATATTTCTATTCCACGTTATTTGCAAACAGAGAATACCTCAAAAGAACTATTCCTTGAACAATAAATGTCCAGACAATCAATCAATCAGTGGGGAGAAAGATAGGCATGACGGATTACAATGGGGGACAAAAGTCTGCATTACCTACCCTTCACTATCTGCAAAGGGAGACAGAATATTCCTATTCTTCCCCGTTTGTAGACAGCGAATGTCTCAAAGAGCAACAGAGCAACCAATCAATCAGTGCGGAGAAAAATAGGCATGACGGATTACAACGGGGGACAAAAGTCCGCATTACCTATCCTTCACTATTTGCAAAGAGAGAGGAACGTTCCTATTTGTCGCTGTTTGCAAACAGAAAATGTCTCAAAGAGAGCCAATACTTCAAGTAGCAACCAAGGCTAAATGAACCAATCAATGAACAATACCAGTATTTAAATACCGATTCCAATATAAACAATCAATCAATCAATCAGATGGATAAAGCCATCCTATCAATCAGACGTAAAGACGTCCTACTTAACCTTACCCGGACCGGACCGCGTGGACAGTTCTTCGCCTTCCCTTTCCAGCGCCCGATCGTTCTCTTACTCCATGTTTTTACCGCAGCATTCCTGTGTGATCCCAGTCAGGACAGTAGGTCGCTTGACAGAGGTCCGTTCGGAATTGGTGAAGTTCATTCAATCGGCAGCCGGACGAGGGCCCTCTCAAGGCAGGTATACTCCAATCGTTCAGATGTTCACCCCATCGTCTGGACCTCTCTTACCGGATCTTATGTCGCTGATGGGACCCGCGTTGGGACGCCAATTGAGGAAAAACAGCCCAAATTATAACCGATGCCCAGGCTGCTGGCACAAGACGCTTCTTAGTTCCCATTTTGAACAGTTACCAAATAAAGAGACGGGCGCTGGAAGCGGGAATGCAAGAACAGATTTTTATTTCTCATGAGGAGAGCCTGTCATTTCGGACACGCGCACAATGTCTTCAAGAGGTGCTCTAACAAGTTTCTCTGAGGCTCCGTCTTTTATACACAGGTTTATGATGCACAAACATTCCTTATTGCAATAAAGAAACTTTGAAGTACGAAAAGACATCCCCAGAATCCCCGCTTCAGGCCCATTCCCACACATATCTACAGCAGAGGTCCCCACCCCACATACAATAGGAGATGGCTATCACACAGCTGGACATTCCGCCGATTCTCAGAATGTGTGCGCCTGATCGGATCTCAAGGGGGGGGGGCCATGATCAATCGTAGCTCCTTTGAAGAGGGGCGATTCCATACAGTAAGGGGCAATAAACTGTATCCTCAGGCTAAGTGAAGGCCTGGGATCCGTGCGGACAATCGGGCTCAGAGGAAAGGGTCATCAAAGGAGAGGTATTCATGAAAGGAAGGGAGGTGTTGGTCAGGCGCGGGGTGTGATTCCCAGGGGCAGAGTCGCGCAGAAGGAGAGGTCTTATGACCCGTGCATGAGAGAGCGGGGGTGTTCAACGGGGGGGGGGCGTGCTGGGGATTTAACAAATGGGCAGAGAGGCCTTGGTGCCTAAAATGGCTGTCGTGTACATGCGTGCATGGGCCTATGCTGGCGGGATGCTGCGGTCAATGCTTCACGGTATTCGTTCTGCTTACAGCGAGGGGTATGGTGAACACAAATGAACGCCGCTTATGTACATATACATTGTCATTTTCCACAAGGGGTTGCACAGGCAGTGCCAGGGAGCACAAGGGATAATAAGCTGGGGGAGTCATAGCTGCGAACTCTGACAACCCTTAAATGACATCTATGCAGAGAGCAGCCCCCTGCTACTCCACTGTCCCCTTCACGAGTGCTTCTACTGACATCTCCCTATAAATACTAGTCCTTGTCAAAATACCTCAATGCCCTCACACAGCGCCCTCTTTATTTACAACCCAGGCAAGGAATTCTTGGTTCCTACCTCACCTACCCTGTACCACAACGTGTAACAGCATCCTAAGTTGGCAACTGCACATTTAAATCCTCAAATAGCTCTGTGTATAATTCCACTGTGTTACATGCATGCCCACAGTTGTGCCTTTCCTCACAATATTAATCTGCATGCATTTTCAATACAGAATCCTGACTTAAGTAATTTAAACTCATACTCAATGTTTCAGCACCCCCACCTCCCCAAAAATCTAATCAAATGTGTCAGTAGACTTATAATTGGGGCTTTGACAGCATTCTTTTAGGTTTTGCCTATACAGCACTTGCAAAGTCTTTTGGCCCTTATTTATGAGGCCGCGCGTCATTTTTACGCCGCCAGTGCGTCACTTTTTGTGACGCACCAGTGGCGTAAAAAATGCGCCTTGTTGTGCCATATTTACAAAGTGACGCATCTAGGTAGATGCGTAACTTTGTAAATCACTGCGCCACATTATACCTGCGCCAGGTATAATGAATGCAAGGGGGGCGTTCTGACACAAGAAAGGGTCATGGAAGTGACGCAGTGAAATCTATAGGATTTCACTGCACCATTTCTTGGCCGCTAATACGTCAAAATCTTACGCCTGCCTCATGGCAGGTGTAAGACTGACGCAGGCACTAACAACATGGGGCTTGCCCCATGTGAAAGTACACATTGCTGGAGTTGCGTCACTTTTGTGACACACTCCAGCAATGCGTCACTTTTGCGCCTACAGATACGTCAGAAATACTGACGTATCTGTAACTCCTTGCGCCATGATACGTCATATTATAAATATGATGCATCAAACATGACACAAGGAGGGCGCACTGAGAAGTGACGCATCGCTGCTTTCACGCTGCGATGCGTCATTTCTCATAAATGAGGCCCTTTGGGCCTCATTTATGAAAAGTAATGCATCGCTGCGTGAAAACAGCGATGCGTCCTTTTTCACTGCGCCCTCCTTGCGACACCAGTGATGCGTCATATTTACAGTATGACGCATCGTGTTCTCAAGAATTTTTGGCACCGCATGATATTTGTGTAGCTCTGCCTTTGAACTTTTTCTATTTTTTTTTAAGTCCTTGTTTTACTTTTGCCCCTACACTCCATTTGAGAGTATGTGTTTGTATAGCACGAAGTCCGCCAAAGTAATCGGTGCGCTTTACTTTGGAGTGCGTAACATGAGCACCAGTTGCATTACAGCCTCCCACCGAGACTCAAACCCGGTTCTCCAGATTCAAAGTCTTCAATGTCAGTGCTCTAGCTGTTACGCCATATCCTTTCTTGTTCTTACTTCATTGCCCCATTCTGCTCCCTCCCTCCTCGCGGTCCACTCTTAACCCTCGTTTCCTTTCAACCCTGGAAAAAAGAGTGGTGTTTGTTCATGGCTGCTCAGCATGCCCTTCTGATTAATACTATAGCCAGTCACTGATTTCCCCTTGTTAATGATTGGCTAGCCTTTAGGGTTAACCCACACACACTACTGACAAAGATCCACTGCAGATTTCCACAAGCACTTCTCCCTCACATCTCTCAATTCCTGCTTCTTCTCCTCTCTCATCTTCATCATGCCAAGTCTATTATTCTGGGATGAAGGCAGCCAGCTGCCTGAGCCCACCCTTTTTATGCTGCTGTAAAGGCAAAATATTTGTTATCATACTCCACACACACTCATAAAAACTTGAAGCCATGGTAAGCTGGACTGAGGAGAGACAGACACAGATACCTTTGCTCGGTAAACACCCATTACGACGCAGTAATGACACCACAGTGCCATTACAACGGAGGTTTTATAACGCAAGTCAATACCATGACTTGCGCTGGAGGGCGCTCTAGACTAAGGAATAGTAGATTTACTATTCCAACACCTTCCCTACTGTACGTAGGCTGGTGTTGGAATAGTAAATCTTACTATTCCTAAGTCCAGCACCAACAGCGCAAGTCGTGGTAACGACTTGCGTTGAAAAACCTGCGTTGTGATGGTACTGCAGTGTTTTCTACCGCGTTGTACCATCATACATCCCCTTTGCTCTCATATGAATGGATGACATCCTATTGCATGTTTTCAAGTTGTCACAAAAGGGAAAGCACCTGAGTACACCGCACAGGACAGCACCTGACATCCACATGGTGTCTGCCACAAAGATAGCCTGAGGAGTTTTTATGTGGAAGCCTACCAGACGTAGTTTAAGAAAACAAGGGTACCCCATAAAGTGAACCTGGGGTTGTGATGTATTTAAGGAAAACAATGGTTCAAGGGTGGCCTAATTAGGTCCTAAAAAGCGAAAGGAGTTACTTAAATTTGATATTAAATCAGTCTGGGAGCAGAACATGTAGGGCAACATGTGAAACTTTAATCATTTCATATTTTCAACATGTAGATATACCTTCAGGTGCTCACATGAGTGACGGAGTGCATATCGTGACTTGAGTGAAAAAGTGAAAATAGACGAAATGTCACACAGACAACAAGGGGTAATCCACAGAAATATATACAATGGGGAGGGGAATTTTCCTCGGGGGTGGGTTCGACGACGTATCGATCTTTAGGTAGTCAAGATCATCCTCAGGACAGGGTGAGCATCCTGAAACTGGAGTAAGATAAATTAAATTAGCACTTAGCCTTATTTAATGTATTCTTAACATAGTGACTTAGTGCTCCCAGTGGCATGATGGGCATAGTTTGCATGCACATTGGTCACATATTTAATTTACATGCTAACCTGGCAATCGTGTTTGGGGCGCGCAGGGTGCCATCTCAAAGCTAGGTACTGTGAGTCGAGGGGCGCACTTTTAGAGTTCATACATGTTGTAGAACTTACTCTTTTAGAAGCCTACCAGACAACACAGCTGTCTGGTTGTGAAAAATACTTCTTGGGGACATTCTTAAAGTTTCACTGGAAATGCATTCAGCCCGTTGCTTATCATCGGCTTTGTGGTTTGCAGCTCACATTTTCTTGCTTTCCATTTGCTGGCTTTGCTTGTTTTAGTCTGTTCAGTGTGCCTTTGTCCCTCCTGTGGAGCATAGCCTGTTTACCACCTCACTCCTTTTATTTTTCCACAAATGCTCGCTTTCTGTAAAGAGACCCTTAAATTTAATTCTTCTCCTGTCACCTTTGCTATGCATTCAAATACAGAGGTCCAATGTCAGGCCCTGTCTTTAGAGGGTGCTTGGTGTTTACGTTTCTTTCTTTAACTTCAAAGTGAGAGAATTTAAGTGACAATCATGCTGGATACTGGGGACGGGAAGGGCGCAGCGTGCTCTAGTCATTTAGTCCTTTTTAGTTCGAAGCATACTTGACAGCACAGCAGTCAGGTTACTAAATACTTATTTGGGACTTTCTGCAAGCTGACCTAAGAATGTATTCTGCCCATTCCTTACCAGCTGTTTAAGTTTTGTTCTGATCTTGTCCCATTTACTGTACATTTAAAGACAGAGGTCAAATGTCAGGCTCTGTCTTTCGTGGGAGAGGATTTATCTGACAACCTGGGGGTGTGAAAGGAAACACTTTTTCTAGTGATAGAGCGCGATTGTGCTCTTCAATTTGTAGGGGTGCATTATAATCATGAGTAGTTTGCACCTGCATATGTCCTCTTGTCGTATTAACATTTGGTTATTAGAATGTGTAATGTAATAACGTGTAAAGTGAAGTGATAGAGGGATTTTGTAGAACATGGAGAAATGAACATTGAGAAATGAACATTGTAATTGTGTTATAAATGGTGAAATCTTAATGTTCGTTTTATAAATGACTAATGAGAAATTAATTAATTGACTGTGTAACGCACTGAATTAAAAGTGCACAATAATAATGTTCATATATTCGTGTGATTAATGAACTTTCATATTGGTTCTTATGTTCCCGTTTTTTTGTAGGCCTCATAGGTTTTTTTCCCTGGCTCTCAAATTCGAGTTGTTCGTAATGTTCCTGTGTATGCACAACCTCTTTTTTTCTCACGTTTCTGTTGCAGCTGGAGAAATTTATCTTCGTTAGTTAGAATAACGCTTTTGTTTTATGAGTTAGGGATGAGAGGATACATTTGAACAAGTGGTGCTGATAATGTGGGACGGTGTTCTTTCTCACTGGAGAAGGCCTAGGTATCAAGGTCCTCGAGCCAGAGGCTGGGAGTTTCAAAGCCGCCTGGAAAGTTACTTGCGAGGAGGTGTCTAGCTGGATGGGACGCTCGTATGATGTGATGATGGGTCTGCCTTAGGATTTTGATACTGGAGTTAGGGACAGAGCCCCGGGGTTTGAGTTAGAAGAGAAGATCTGATGGAGAGAGAAGGAGCATCTTAGAACAAGCTCTGTCGCTTTATGCTAATTCAACGTGAGTGCACTTCTTAGGAAGTCTTCATGCGATGACAACTTTTCCTGAACTTGCCTGGGAAATGCTAAGTAGGGATGTCATGCTAGTGGTATTGTAGGGACAGACTAATGCTTTTTACTTACGAACATCAAATGCAGAATACTCTTGATGTTGGCGCAGTGATCATCTGCATCCTGATTCTAGAGCTGATCATCTTTTGGATGCTTCATATATTGAATTTAGCCCACAGGTTTGGCTATGTATTAGTTCCAATGTATTTCTACACCCTCTGTTGGGGTGATTGTTTGTCAAATTGTTTCTGGCCATGTAATAAACTAACTAAACTTAGAACCTTGAGTCAGTGGTTCTTCGGAGTCATGGTTTATTGGGATTGTGAAATCTAATTGGACAAGTTATTTCTCCCCTCTACACTTTTAAGCAGGAACCAACGATCCAGGGGTTTCAGAGTAAATCTAGAATGTGGAACCCAGCCCCATCAGTTAGTAGCAATGTCGGATGGTTCCCTCTTGACTTGAGTGGAGGAAGTTGAAAGGAAAACATCTTGTGGGCAAAGAATTTGGTTTAATCATGCGATGTTGTACCCCCGGCCTGGACTCGCCTCCTCTGAACCCCCTGGACAGGCCTCAACTCCTCTGCTCCCCTGGACAGGCCTCTCCTCCTCTGCACCCCTGAACAGGCCTCACCTCCTCTGCACCCCTGGACAGGCATCTCCTCCTCTGTACCCATGAACAGGTCTCACCTCCTCTGCACTCCTGGACAGGCCCCTCTTCCTCTGCACCCCTGGACAGGCCTCACCTCATCTGCACTCCTGGACAGGCCTCTCCTCCTCTGCTCCCCTGGACAGGCCTCTCCTCCTCTGCTCCCCAGGACAGGCCTCACCTCCTTTGCTCCCCTGTACAGGCCTCACCTCCTCTGCACCCCTGGACAGGCCTCTCCTCCTCTGCTCCCCTGGACAGGCCTCTCCTCCTTTGCTCCCCAGGACAGGCCTCTCCTCCTCTCCTCCCATGGACAGGCATCACCCCCTCTGCTCCCCTGGACAGGCCTCTCCTCCTCTGCTCCCCTGGACAGGCCTCTCCTCCTCTGCTCCCCAGGACAGGCCTCTCCTCCTCTCCTCCCTTGGACAGGCATCACCCCCTCTGCTCCCCTGGACAGGCCTCACCTCCTCTACACCCCTGGACAGGCCTCTCCTCCTCTGTACCCCTGGACAGGCCTCGCCTCCTCTGTACCTTTGGACAAGCCTCACTTCCTCTGCACCCCTAAACAGGCCTCACCTCCTCTGCACCCCTGGACAGGCCTCGCCTCCTCTGCCCCCTGGCCAGGCCTCTCCTCCTCTGCACCCCCGGACAGGCCTCACCTCCTCTGCATCCCCTGGACAGGCCTCACCTCCTCTGCACCCCTGTACAGGCCTCACCTCCTCTGTACCCCCGGCCTGGACTCGCCTCCTCTGAACCCCCTGGACAGGCCTCAACTCCTATGCTCCCCTAGACAGGCCTCTCCTCCTCTGCACCCCTGAACAGGCCTCACCTCCTCTGCACCCCTGGACAGGCATCTCCTCCTCTGTACCCATGAACAGGTCTCACCCCCTCTGCTCCCCTGGACAGGCCTCTCCTCCTCTGCACCCCGGAACGGCCTCTCCTCCTCTGCTCCCCAGGACAGGCCTCTCCTCCTCTCCTCCCTTGGACAGGCATCACCCCCTCTGCTCCCCTGGACAGGCCTCTCCTCCTCTGCTCCCCTGGACAGGCCTCACCTCCTCTGCACCCCTGGACAGGCCTCGCCTCCTCTGCCCCCTGGACAGGCCTCGCCTCCTCTGCACCCCCGGACAGGCCTCACCTCCTCTGCATCCCCTGGACAGGCCTCACCTCCTCTGTACCCCCGGCCTGGACTCGCCTCCTCTGAACCCCCTGGACAGGCCTCTCCTCCTCTGCACCCCTGGACAGGCCTCTCCTCCTCTGCACCCCTGGACAGGCCTCAACTCCTCTGCTCCCCTAGACAGGCCTCTCCTCCTCTGCACCCCTGAACAGGCCTCACCTCCTCTGCACCCCTGGACAGGCCTCTCCTCCTCTGCTGCCCTGGACAGGCCTCTCCTCCTCTCCTCCCTTGGACAGGCATCACCCCCTCTGCTCCCCTGGACAGGCCTCTCCTCCTCCGCACCCCGGACAGGCCCCTCTTCCTCTGTACCCCAGGACAGGCCTCTCCTCCTCTGCTCCCCTGGACAGGCCTCACCTCCAATGCCCCCTTGACAGGCCTCTCCTCCTCTGCACACCTGGACAGGCCTCTCCTCCTCTGCACCCCTGGACAGGCCTCACCTCCTCTTCACCCCTGGACAGACCTCACCTCCTCTGCACCCCTGAACAGGCCTCTCCTCCTCTGCACCCCTGGACAGGCCTCACCTCCTCTGCACCCATGGACAGGCCTCACCTCCTGTGCACCCCTGGACAGGCCTCACCTCCTCTGCACCCATGGACAGGCCTCACCTCCTCTTCAGCCCCTGGACAGGCCTCTCCTCCTCTGCACCCCTGGACTGGCCTCTCCTCCTCTGCACCCCTGGACAGGCCTCACCTCCTCTGCACCCATGGACAGGCCTCACCTCCTGTGCTCTCTCCTCCTCCTGGAAGACATACAGACAGGGCTCCCCCCTCCTCTGCAACAGGCTGGACACAGATCACAGGCAGGAAGAAGATGTCGGCAGCGCTGCTTGTGCTGTCTCTGCCACCGCTGACCCGGAAGAGGAAACCCTTCTCCCTTTCATCCCATGGGCAGCTTAGTGGGTTTCATCAGCAGGCGAGGACCGCCCTCTGGTGGCCGCTGACAGAACCGCCGTCTCCAGGCTCCAGGAGTGAATACATTTCACACAAACAAGCACTGGTGCCTGCAAAGACCTGGGATTTCAGATGTCACAGATGTGAATGTTTTTAAGGGTCAGACAGTTCAAGTACAGGGCCTCACACTTTGCTGCTTCTGTAAAAAAGTATTTATAGCTTCACTTCAGAGGAGCATCTTCCAAACACTGATGTAAAGGACTTAAGAGTATTTACAGAAAGGTGACAACTGGAAGTGCCAGTCTGTATTCCAAATAATAATATATCTGTATTTCAATTAATATATCTGTATTTCAATTAATATATCTGTATTTCAATTAATATATGGGTGTTTGGGTCAGTTTTGCAATTAAACTGGGCAGCTTATTTATTCTTTTAAATAATTTATTTGCAGTTTTTCAAATCTACAACGTCCTAGATAGCAAAGTAAACAGAGGTAAATACCATGGAGTTTAAGACACCAGATCAGTGACAATGAGGCATAGGTCATGTGTCAAAGCGACAATTGAAGGAACAGCTTATTTCTAATTTTCCTGTGCCTGTGGCTTATACCTTATATTTAATACGGTTTTATATTCTTGAACAAGACTGAATTGTAGTTTCTAATTAGGTTTTGACTTTCTGGTTTAAGAGCACAGCGGTCTCCTAAAATATTAAGATAGCGGTCTCTTGCAGGCTTTGTTTTTTTGTTCGGGTATAGAAACGAGGTTCAGCGCATATGGCATGAGCGGTTCAGAGCATTCAGCGGTGTGCTGCGATGGAGATGTATGAATGAGTAAGTGTGCATGTTGACTGGTGTGTGACAGATAGGGTGCTGTGGTTTTTCTTTATAAAAGCACTTGGTTTTTAAATATATTGGAAAGATTATGGTATTTCTCACTGCATTTTAAAATTGATTGGATTATAACCTATGTTTATGAATTGATGTATACAAAAAGGCAAAATTTAAAAAGAAAAAATATTTTTGATACACTACAGAAAAAAGAAAAACTAATAAAAATATGCAAAATGATATAACTAATTGTGTTGTACCTATGTTAATATGAAGTCTAACTGATTAATTCTATGAGTTTTTCCATATAAGAAAGTACGAATTGACCACGGGGGAATTTCAGTATATTTTCTTTCCAAAGGTCGTGCCCGTCCTGCTCAGACAGTGAGAGGCACAGCCACTGCGCCCACAAACAGCATAAATTGTGGGCAGTGGTGTTTAAAAAAAGGCTGTCCGCAGCTGTAACATACAATCCCACCATAGTGTCCTTGAATCCTTTCCACATCAGGATATAACGCAACATTGGGTCAGTCTCTAGATCATAAAGGGGAGCACCCAGCATGTGTGGCAGGCTCTGCATGAGCTGTCGGTACCGTCAGTGATGCGACTGTGGCAGCCCATAATCACGCATGAGTGTAGCAAAGGGGGTCAACCCAACGTCCCCTACTATATCGTCCACAGAGCGTATCCCTCTGGCCCTCCACTGTGTACTGGGAGTTCAGATCATACTTGGCCCCAAGCAGCTCCTTGAGAAGAGCAGGGATCAGCAATGCGTTATACGTCTGAGCCAGGTGATGCATGAGGTCAGTCAACCAATGCTGTTGTGCCTCACAGTGGCACTTATAGGCAGCCAAATCGTTCATCGGCATTCCTGCCCGCTCCCAGCACCTGTGCAGAGGAGATGGACCCAGCGTTGTCCTCCAAGTACTGGCTCAGATATTGGAACCGTCTGTGTTTGTTTTCAGGGGCTTTATACCGTGCTGTATACATAAGCCAACGGGCCTGAGGGGTTTGCAACCGGCGAAGTTTATGGTCGAGCTCTAGAAGATCATGATCAGAGGTACAGTTTGGGAGGATCAAGGCGTAAACGTTTACAATGGACGCAGGAGGTGAAAGTATAGTCCGCGTCCCTCAGGTGTGTCAATCACCATGGATCCATCAAGGCATGATCGTCAATAATGACAAGGAGGATGAACCGGTCGCGGAGCTGCCTGGTCGTATGGTTTCTGGACTCGTCAAGGTGCCATATTCCAGCACCTCCCTCATGAATACCCTGGCTGTCCAAAGGAGAGCAGGAGTTTGGTCAGCCGCCGAGGCATAGATAAAGCCCACACACAAAGACTCATTGAGTATCTAAACCTTGGCAAAAATATATCTGCCCGGGGGGGTCCTGCCACGTCCACAGTGTGCAAACCTCCAGGAATTTGTGAGAACAGATGTCCAACCCACTCTCCCCCTGTTCCAAAGGAGTAGATGGGTGTGTAAGGGTAGTCTGGATCCTGCTGGCATGTAGTACCGTACTCATCCAATCCCTTCTGAGTTCATCATGTTCAATAGGTGACAGGTGTGTGTCCTGGAGCAATGCTACATCAAGGCCGTGCATCTTCTGAAATGAGAGAATTTTCTGCCTCTTGATAAAATAGGTCAGGCTGTTGACATTAAGGGGCATATTTACAAGGAATTGGTGGAGCACGCTGTTGGCCTCCTTGGCTTAACGCCACGCTCTCCACTCCTGAAATGCAGGGCTACACCGTATTTACAAGAATACGGTGCAGCTTTGCATTTCACCCTGTGCTGGTGCTAAATTTAGCTGCCTAGCGCCAATGCAGGCAGCCTTGCACCATAGTGCAAGGGTGCCTGCGTTGAGGGGAACAGGCCTGACAAGTACCACGCATCAGGGGGTTGACTAACACATTTCAATGTGGTGGTCCGCATCACCGTACTGAAATGCAAAGACACACATTTTTATGGCTTCCTGAGCTGTCAACTGCTGGAGCGCTGCTATAATAATTAGAAGTCAAAATGAGCAAAGCTGGCAGCGCACATTTAGGGGTTCTGGTTTAGCTACGTTCGGGCATGGCACTCTAATCCGTCACGTGAGACATCCTGTGATTCTGGACAAATCATTCAATATCCCAGTGCTTAACAAAAATGAATGTGTTCATCTGTAACGCAACTGGGGCTCATATAAAGCACTATGATCCCCGATACCTTCGGGTCGAGTGCGAGCTTAATAAAACTCTGAAAAAAATGCAGGGGACATTCTTATTCCAACTCTAATGCTAACCCTATGAAGCACCCTACAACTTTAGGACTACTTACACAAAGACGGACTGTAATCCAAGTCACAGAGTTTCAAACCCACTACTTCCTGAAGTAAGCCTAAAGGAGGTTCTGGCAGTGCCTGACCAAAAGAACCAGTGAAGGCCAAGTTGCGTGAAGTTTGGGTGGTTTCCTAGGGTCAGCTCAAACTCCAGCGGTTTAGGGAACGCAACTCTTCCCCCTTCAAGAGTTTGACATCAGCCACTGTCCTAGTGGTTTATTGATTTCAAACAAGTTTTTATTGGTTGTTTCCAGACAAAATTACATACGGTAAATCATATAAAGACATACAAGGATATATACAGAAGGACAAACATCAACTAGTCATATAAGAAAGTAACAAGTGCGAAGGTATCGTAGTTAACATCAATGTGCAGAATGGTACAGTAGAAAATCATAGATACAAACAGTACTAATACATACTTAACACAATTTCGAGGCATATGTAGTGTCAGGGGAGAGTGCCTTAAGGTGAACGACATGACAGTAGCGTCAGGAGGTGTGAACAGATACCCGGTTGGAGAGGCGTATCACAGAGAGCGGGGGGTTAAGTTAGCCGGTGCCGCTAGTAGGTCTTGGTGCGATAGTCAGATCTTTGAGGGGAGCCGGCCTAGTGTGATTGAGGTGAATCAGGGCGGTTTGTGTGAGCTAAGATATGAGTCGAGAGTGTCCCACATGTGTCTGGTAGAAGATTTCCATGGCGAGTTCTGGAGGGATATATTGTCGGCGCCTCTAAGATTGATGACCCAGTTTAACCAGCAATTAAAGGAGGCTTTTCGTGTGTCTTTCCAATTGTTGAGGATAATCTTAATTGCCGCAGTTAGAAGTAAGACTAGGAGTGTCCTGTCCTTTTGTGGTAAATAAATAATTAATTACCGGTACTGTTTTTGAATACATTAATAATAACAGATAGCTCAATAAATAAGAGGCAGGATCCGGGGAATCTGAGTCTAACAAGCTTTAATCAGGCACAAGGGAAGGGACAGGATCGGGACAGCCTGAAATAGAATGGCATAGAAGGCAGCTGCAACGTCTCATTAACAGTACAAGGTATATATAGTAAAACATCACAATTATATTACATACAGTAGGCGTAACAAGTGACAAGCATAAGATAAGAATAAATGGGCGTAAAAAGGAAGGCGTGCACAGGGCGTGCACGTAGACATGTGATGAGAACGTCACAGAAGTGTCATAAATGGGTGGATACATGGAGGGGGCTACCTGAGCAGCTGGAACCTTTAACCTAGTGGTGCGCGCAAACGGACAATGACGTGTTACCGGGGAGAACTGGGGGCTATGACTTCTGCACTAGAAGAGGAGACTAAAGTCTGCGGTGTCAGGACGACATGTACCTATAGCATATCTGGTATCTGGTGTTTGGAGTACATGTTGATAGAATCTAAAAGTTATCAGGGCAAAGGCTACTTGACACTAAGGCTGGTGCATGCATATATTCTACATGTATTGCGTGTACTATGAATCTTCCATGAATATTAATACAGTAATTCTCTTGCATGGAGACAGAAAGACTAGACTATAGCTGAAGCTGTTTATGTGGTTCGCTAGCTTAGGAATGTGAAGACGAAGAGCTGAACTGATAACTAGAGGCATAACATATTCTTGGCAGACAGGCAGGCAGAGCCAGGCCGGGCACCGCGCTGCGCGGCAGGAAGTAAGTGAAGGGTCAGGGATGCAGGTGGGGGCTGCATCGCTCCTCGGAGTGGGTTCAGGAGACTGGAGCTTGAATCTGGTGTTGAGGCCCTTTCGAGGCCTAGAAACGGGGATAATGCGGGGAATATAACGTGCACACTGTAAAACGTGGCAACATAGGCCTAATACTCGTTGCTTTCACGAGAACTGGAAACTGGCATACTAGAGTTGGGCACAACTATAATTGCGTCTTTAATCGATCATAGGGGGATATATGCATATCGATCATGCACATACAACATAGGATGGGGAACACGTAGGCACATATGACAAGGCAAAATTCAATTTTCCTCATTCCCTCCTTGTGCCCTACGTTTCCATCAGGGAACATCAATATTCATGATACCATCTATCTGTTCATATAGCATCATTTGCTCGTCTTGAATTTTCTTGGAACGGGACTTAGGACTAGGAATACAAGAGGTAGCACACAAGCCGCAAATCGTAGGGCCACATTGTAAACAGAGACAGCAACTGAATATAATCATTACTGCTATACCTAGGAATGACAATACTTTCCATCCCCAGGCAGATATTATACTCCAGAGCCAACCTGACCATGCCCAAGTGCCATGATTCTGGTGTAACTGATGGGCAATTTTATGAAGTCTGGTTATAGCTGAATAAACAGACGGTGCGTTATTAGGAATGAAAATGCAGCAACTAGATCCGATGACTCTACAAGCTCCTCCCCTGTCGGCCAGTATGACGTCAAGGACGAGACGATTTTGGAGCACGACAAATCTCATAGCAGATTGTTCTTCAGTTAAGTTACCTAGAGCGGAAGTAGTCTCATTCGCTACTGCTTCAAGGGTTCTGGTTAGCCTACGTATTAACTTACTATTCTGGACAGGACCTATGAAGAAAAAGAAACCTTTATTGAAATCTTGATACTGTTCTAAGGCAGTTTCAGTTTGATCGACAATTGGGGGCTCAGTCTCCCTTCTATGTCTAACGTGTACTAGATGTGTGTTTCTGTGATAATCGGATGGGGCTAGGAAAACTGGTGGCAGTAGGAAGGCAATGTAACATGTTCCATCCCAATGGAGGGGCAGACGAACATATGCGGTCTGACCACACACAAAATAAGAATGACGTGAAGCTTTGAAAATAGATTTCCCACTGTCACTATACTCGACCACAGTGGTACAATCACTATGACCTACATGTGCGGAACCATTCTTTCTGACACATAATTCGCCTTTCACGGGTAGAACTGAAATAGCAGGCAAATCTGGAGTAGTCTCGGACTGAACATTCAAAACCATGAAATTCGAGGAATAATTACCTAGATCATATACTTCATTTTCTAGATCTAACCCTGTTCTATGGGAAAGACCTTCCTTGTCTGGGAAACATGTTCTATTCAGAAGGGACATATCATTTGAGGATGACGTTAACGTGGACCATGCTCCACACGAACCATTATGTGAAAACGGATAGGGAAAGAGTGGCAGAACTCCCTTCGGTGTCTGGAAAGGGGGGAGTCGACCACACACCCAACAATTAGTGGCATTGCTGGTCTGATGTGAATAGTGTAACATTCGAATAAATGTATAATTGCGCATGGCAAGACGATAGGATAACTCGTGAGGAGGCAGGTCACTAAAAGTGTGCTCTACTGTAACATTAGAGGAAAAATGTACATGTGAATTAATAGGAAAACATAAATGTAAGGCATAACTTATGCAGGTAACCATAAGACTCAGAAGTATCATAAATAATAGAGTAGTAATACATCTACTTCGAAGATTCTTACAATAACGTATTCTCTTAGAGTTTAGACTAACTCTCTCACTGTGTGGGTCTATCTCATACATGTCAGGAACCTGTCTAACCGTTTCACCCGAGAGGGACTTAGACAATTAAACTGGCTGACTTACTAGACCTTAACTTTTCTTTATACTCCTGCTGCGGAGTTTTCTCTAACAGGGGAAGCTTAGAGTCAGTATCTGGGCAGTCCTTGAGAACGGGGCAGTCTTTGAAAAAAGTTTTTGGCCGAAGTCCATGGAATCGCTTCACATGACTGGAGTGCAACCACCCCTTGCGGCCCTCCACCTTGATGGCCGTCCTTGTTGTTAGCAATACGAGTCTTGGCTCCTTCCAGCGGGGCTCCAGCGGACTTGAACGATCAAAATCCCTCACGAGGACTAGGTCGCCTGGTATGACCTCATGCGGTTTCACTTGAGTGTTGTCTGGAAAAGCAGCGGCAACCTGTGAACGACAAGAGAGTAGTGCAGACATCAAGGAAGCCAGGTAATCTGTCAGCATATTACTGTCAACATCTGTAATTGTACGTGGTCTAGGTGTACCCCACATGTTTGGGGGATGACCGAACACTACCTCATAAGGGGACAGACCTGAACGGGAGTGAGCGACCATTCTCATATAGAAAAGGGCGACTGGCAGTGCTACTATCCAATCTACGCCTTTCTCTGCGCATACTTTGGCAATGCGGATTTTCAGAGTCTGATTATGTCTCTCTACGAGACCGGCTGCTTCGGGATGTCGTACACAGTGGAACTTCCACTGGTACCCTAACAGAAGAGATACTTGTTTCATGAGTTCGGATGAGAATGGCTGGCCGTTATCTGAATACACGACCCTAGGTAATCCATAGCGGGGGAAAAACTCACGAACCAACTGCCTGGCAGTGGTCGCGGCGGTGTAATCTGGAACTGGATATGCTTCTGTCCATCTGGACAAAGCGCATACAACTACGAGGACATACTTGAAACTTCGACATCGCTCCATCTGAATATAATCCATCTGGAGGACTTCAAAAGGGTGGTCAGGAGGATGGAATCCACCTTGTTCCACCGGGACACCTTTACCTGGATTGAACTGACAACAGATCATGCAGGTACGCACTTTCTGCTTGGCTGCTGCTCGTAAATGCTTGTTAAACCAAAGGTTCTGAATACTGTCTAACATGGCTTTTTCTCCCAAGTGTGCTGGACTATGTGCAGTGTTAATAATGACTTGAACCATAGAGTCGGGGAGAAACCATGTGGCTTTTCCCTTCGTCAACCATCCTTGATCTGTCTGGACCCCTCCTTTTTCGGACCATTTCTTGATTTCATCGGGAGTAGCATGTGACTGTATATCTAGTACGTCTTGTATAGGGTCCTTGACTGTCATACAAGTAGTCTGATCTGGAATGTCTGTCTGTGTCGTGTTAACTGGAATGTCTGGAGTCTGAGCTGTGAGCTTGGCTGTTCGATCTGCTAGATCGTTACCCTGGGAAATGATGTCAGTGACTTTCGTATGTGCCTTGCACTTCATGATAGCGATAGCTGTCGGTAAATGTATTGCATCTAACAGAGCTTGAATGAGGGGACCATGCTGAATCTTGGTTCCATGAGAAGTCATAAAACCTCTTTCTTGCCAGAGCACTCCAAAGTCGTGTACGACTCCGAATGCATAACGTGAATCTGTGTATATGTTTACTTTCAGGTTCTTAGCTCGTATGCAGGCTTGAGTCAGAGCGACAAGCTCTGCTGCTTGAGCAGACAGGGTGTCAATACGATGTGTTTCTATAACTTCGGTGTCAGTAGTCACTGCATACGCGGCTACTAGTTCTCCTGTACTTGTTCTCATACATGAACCATCCACATAAAGTGTCAGGTCGGGATCAGGTAATGCAATGCCTGTCAAGTCTTGTCTTGGCTTTGTCATGGTGTTAACAACTTCCACACAGTCATGTGTGGCAGGATTTGAGGTAACCGACGGTAACAGTGTAGCGGGATTTAAAATGTTGCAGCGTCTGATTTCTATGTGTGGCTGAAACAGTGTCAGTTCATAACCTGTTAAACGTGCAATTGTCAAGTGCTGTGTCTGTGTTCGGTTTAAAAGTACTTCCACGGAGTGTGGAACTTGTACTGTCAGGGAGTGTCCTAACACTATGGAATCACTTTGTCTGATAGCTAGAGCTGTGGCTGCAACGGACTTCAGGCACGCAGGCAGAGCCTGGGCCACTGGATCTAATGTGCTAGAAAAATAAGCACAGGGCTTGTATTGTCCTGCTTGATCTTGTGTGAGAACAGATAAGGCAGTACCATCACGTTCAGTGACAAAAAGTGTAAAAGGCTTACTGTAGTTCGGCGTTGCTAGAACAGGTGCTTGGCATAAAGCTTTCTTTAACTCATTGAAAACAAGTGTATGTTCCTGGGTCCAAGGGAGGACAGTCGATACGGCTGCCTCCTGTGTCGTTAACTGTATCAGTGGCTTGGCTAGATATGCGTACTGAGGAATCCATTGTCTGCAGTAAGAAGTGAGGCCGATAAAAGCTCGTACCTCCTTCTGAGTCTTGGGCTGTGGAAGATGTGCTATTAACTGGATACGGTCAGGTGTCAACTGCCTACCCCTCTTGGACAGTAAGTGTCCAAGGTAGACCACTTGCTGGACACAGAATTGCAATTTGGAAGGGGACACCTTGTGCCCCATCTCGGCCAGGAAATACAAAACTGTAAGTGACGCACGTTCGCAGTCACGTTCAGAACGGGCTGTGATCAATAGATCATCGACATACTGGAGCAGAGCAGTGTCAGTTGGCATGTGAATATTGTCTAGCTGTCTTTTAAGTGCTTGACTATAAATGCTAGGGCTTTCTGTGAAACCTTGAGGAGCTCGTGTGAATTTATAGCTTCTTCCATTTAAACAGAATCCGAAAAGGAATTGGCTGTCTGGATGAATGGGGACACTAAAGAATGCGTTCTTGAGATCGATAACAGTGAAGAACGTGGCTTCAGAATCAATGGCAGTCAATAGGGAAGAAATATCTGGAACCACTGGGTACTGGGGTATGATACATTTATTAAGTTCTCGAAGGTCAATCACTAATCGATAAACTGGAGGTGCATTGGACAGTACGTTTCAGAATCGGAATGATAGGAGAATTACATACATTGGAGTCAGTTTCTACAACTACTCCTTGAGCAATGAGCTCGTCAATAATTTTCGATAAGGCTGCTACAGCCTCAGGTGGCAATTTGTACTGTCGGATTCGTGGTAATACAACACCTTTCTTCAGAGTGACACGATGAGGTGTGATGTGCATACAACCTACATCAGTTGGACCTTGCGCCCATAAATGCTGAGGTACATTCAATAATCTTGGATCAAAATCACGTAATACATAATGACCTTTAAAATCTCGCAAAAACAATCGCACCCCTTCTGGGGAACAGCATATAACTGCTCCTAATTCTTTCAGAGTCTTAATGCCTAGTAAATTTTCTGGACATGATTTCGTGAGTAACAAGTCTGTAGTTCGGGACAATGGACCAACTTCTAGAGTAACTGGTTTCGATATTTCATTAACAATAGGCTTTCCTGAAAATCCAAGGGAAACATTTCTAGAGCCTGAGAGTGGAGCCCCTGGAACCTCGTCATGACTGATGGTAGTCCTACTTGCCCCTGTATCAATCAGAAACTTTCTGTCTTTCCCTAATACTTGACTGTGTACATAGGGACCCTCTTGATCTACAGGAATCTCGATGAGAGGCAAGCCAACCTCCCTCTCTAGGCTGTTTCATGAATACGGCTGATAATCTGGATACTCTGACTGTGCGTACTGGTACATCTGCTGTGTAACGTGTTGTGTTGCAGCTATAGGCTGCGGTACTGTAACTGTCTGTGGTGCATTCTGCGGTGGCTGGGAAGTCTGTGAAACTTGTTCTTGTCTAGGCGGACGTGGTCTCTCTTTTGTCTTACCAGTAGCTATGTTGTGTTTCAGAACTGCACATTCGTTTATATAATGACCTGGCTGTTTACAGTAATTGCATGTCCCTTTAACGAGAGCTGCAGGATGACTGGCTTGATTCGGACCCCTCTTCTGACTGTCTTGCGGAACAGACTGTGCAACTAATACTTTCATTTTCGTGTCTTTCATACGTCTCCTTTCGTGTTCCTGCTCTTCCCTAATTCTGTTCTGATGGTACTGTAGCATCTGGAGCATCTGTGACGGAGTATTAGCTTGCCAGGTACTTTCGACTTTCAGTACTCGATTTTTAACTTGTGGACTTGAATTCTCAACTAGCTTGGTAACAAAAAGATGTGGATACGATTCACTACTTGTTTTCAGACCACTATTAATAATGAAACATTTCTCAAATCTAGAATAAAAATCACTAGTATCTTCGTCTTGTTTCTGTTTACAGGCTGAGATGGCATCCCAGTCTTCCTTTTTCGTGGCTAGTAATCTTGGCAAAACTTGTATTAATAATTCGGGCAATGCTTTAGCTTTATCCCCAAGACCGGTACCTGGAACTCGTGTGTTATCTTCAGTTTCTAATGTGGTCCAATCTATCTTTTTCTCTCCCACCTCCCATTCCTTTTCTTTGAGTTTTTCATATGTGCCCGCAGGCAACAGGACCTTTAACATTTTAATGATATCAGGATACGTGTATTCTCCCATACGGAGCATGTCCTTTAATTCACGGTGGAACCCTGCTGGGTCTTTATCGTGACAGGGTATTAACTTTTTCATTTCCAGAAGTTCTATTTTCGTGATAGGGGTGTAAACAAATACTCGTTCTAGACCACCCCCCTCTCCCTTAACTGGATGTACTTCTCGTAACGGATTCTGTCTGTCTATGTAGAATGATTTTCTTTCTGGGGGTGGGACGGGAACAAAATGTGGATTCAGGAACGTTCTGTATTTGTGGCGCTGTTCTAATATGACACTAATTAAATCGGTACCTAGACCTTTCCATCTGTTTAGGAGTAACTCGTTCAGTACGTCATGTAAAGGACCTGGATCAGAATGCTGATCCACATACAGTGTAATGAGGTGCTGGATCATATACGTACCCACCAGATGCTGCTCGGCTGGGGGCAGTTTCAGAAACGTTTGGGCCACTATTTCATCTGGAAACGTGGTAGAATCACTAGTCCATCGGACTGCCGATCGGGCTAGTTCTTGTTCATGCATTGTACTAAGCTCGCTATAACCTATTCGTGATTTCAGAATTTGATCGGTGGCCTGGAATACTTGTTCAAGAGAACACTGTTCTGGTACTGGAGGAGCAAAAACTTTCTTGTAATCTAGGCGTGAATGTCTGTCGGAAAATCTAGTTCTACCTACATACGCTATTCTGGAGGGATTCTCGCTGTCTACCTCTTCACTAGAAGAGTCATTCTCTTTCTCGGTTCCTCTTTTTGCTTCCTCCTTCTGGTGTATACTTATAATTTCCTTACGAATTTTCTTGTACATACTTTCTACACTACCTTGTGTCTTGTGTTTTCCCTCGGCTATATTGTCACTCCACCTGGTCAGGCCTTTCATCTCGTCTTTGTCTTTATCAGGATAATCTTGCTCTCTTATTAAACAGTTAATCAAGAACTGTAAAATCATATGTTGAATCTCGGCTTTCCGGTGTAGCTTCGTGAATACTTCCTGGATCCTCCCCTGTACGGACAAAACGATATATTCTGTCTAGATGTTCCTTCATGTCGGGCAGGGTGACCAAAAAGTTGGCAACCCTTCTTAAACGTACTGAATATAATACCATGTGATCTTCGCCTGGAACTGGATCATATATACAGTCAGTAAGAAGTCGCTTGAGGTCTGTGTATGTAGCCACTTTTGGCGTACGCTGCTTCTCGCGGCGTCAGTCGTCTTACTTGAGGCGGGGTGATAGGAGCACCTCCCCCCGCGGCTCCTGAACTGGAATCGTCAGTTAATACTGTACGTGCTGGTAAAGTGACTGGCAAACCGGGTACATTTAATGTGGGCTGGTCCGGGGGTACTGGCACATTAACTTGGTCCCCGGGACCAGTGGCTGGAGGAACAGGAATTACATTATTTACAGGATGCTGAGGGTGAGCGGGCGGAATACGATTTGCATATGCTGGGACTGTGTCGTCCAAGTAGGACGAAAGAAAAATTTCAGCTGCGGTCGGTTTATGACGTAGCTTAATCGGGACCAATGGTGCCGGTAAATTACAGCGGTAAATTACAGGGTGCTTCCGGGGTTGCCTTTGGCAAGCCCTCGGCAAGAAGAGGATACATACCTTTAATAAGGGCATTTCTCTGTCTGTCTGACTGTTCTGCTCTAACTCGTTCACCTTCTTCGATTAATTCCCTTTCTTGGGCTTTTTCTGAGGATTCCCTACTTAATTCTGTTTTTCTGAATTCTTTTTCGGTTCTTCTATGAGATTCTTTGCGCCATAACTCGATGGCATCTTTCTGGGATTGTCTGGCTTTCTTTTTCCATAATGCTTCTTCTACTCGCATGATGCACTCGGCATCCCATGTACCTGATACAGGCCATCTATATTTCTCTTCAAGATCCTTCGTGTAATCCACCCATAAGTCTAGATATAATATGGCATCCAAGCCATGCTTGTGATACATGAAATGTCCAGGACTGTCCCTAGGAGGGACAGGAACTGCTTCTTCGAGTAACCCTTTTCTGGTTTTTATCTGACGTAATTTCGAAAACAGAGGCATGTCTGAGTTGTACTTGCGAACACAATACACAATAATCACAGTAATGAAATGGCAAACAAATCACTCATACCACGACATAGAAATACATTAATAACAGTTCGAACAGAATACTACCTGATACACTGAAAACATAACACTTGAATTTCTCGAGAACCGACTTACTAGAATTACTAGATGCACTGCTAAAACAGTACAGAACATACCGGTCTCGTCATACCGTATCCACCTAGGTGAATACTTCGGACTGGATCTGTGTACCCAAACCCATCGGACCAGGAACAAACTAATGAACCTGTCTAGATACTTCCCCCGCAACGGTACTCACCGGGAAGCAGAAACTGAAGGCCTCGGACTGGACTGGACTGCTACGACGTCGGACTGCGAACTTCGGACTTCAGAAACAGGTGGGCCTCCGGATACCTCGGACCTTGCTCTCTCGGCTTGGGCTCTGGTCGGGACGAACCGCATTCCTCACCGCCTCGTCTGGATGCCGGACCGCAGTTTCCGTCTCCTCCGTGGGCCTGAGGGAGACTTGAAGCAGAAATATCTACACGTGCACGGTAGAGTTCCGTCATGGCTGTAGAAGGGTCAGGGGGCCTGCGTTACATCGCCGGCGCATGGGGAAGGGGCTCATCCCTGTTCGGGCGCCATTTATGTGGTAAATAAATAATTAATTACCGGTACTGTTTTTGAATACATTAATAATAACAGATAGCTCAATAAATAAGAGGCAGGATCCGGGGAATCTGAGTCTAACAAGCTTTAATCAGGCACAAGGGAAGGGACAGGATCAGGACAGCCTGAAATAGAATGGCATAGAAGGCAGCTGCAACGTCTCATTAACAGTACAAGGTATATATAGTAAAACATCACAATTACATTACATACAGTAGGCGTAACAAGTGACAAGCATAAGATAAGAACACATGGGCGTAAAAAAGAAGGCGTGCACAGGGCGTGCACGTAGACATGTGATGAGAACGTCACAGAAGTGTCATAAATGGGTGGATACATGGAGGGGGCTACCTGAGCAGCTGGAACCTTTAACCTAGTGGTGCGCGCAAACGGACAATGACGTGTTACCGGGGAGAACTGGGGGCTATGACTTCTGCACTAGAAGAGGAGACTAAAGTCTGCGGTGTCAGGACGACATGTACCTATAGCATATCTGGTATCTGGTGTTTGGAGTACATGTTGATAGAACCTAAAAGTTATCAGGGCAAAGGCTACTTGACACTAAGGCTGGTGCATGCATATATTCTACATGTATTGCGTGTACTATGAATCTTCCATGAATATTAATACAGTAATTCTCTTGCATGGAGACAGAAAGACTAGACTATAGCTGAAGCTGTTTATGTGGTTCGCTAGCTTAGGAATGTGAAGACGAAGAGCTGAACTGATAACTAGAGGCATAACATATTCTTGGCAGACAGGCAGGCAGAGCCAGGCCGGGCACCGCGCTGCGCGGCAGGAAGTAAGTGAAGGGTCAGGGATGCAGGTGGGGGCTGCATCGCTCCTCGGAGTGGGTTCAGGAGACTGGAGCTTGAATCTGGTGTTGAGGCCCTTTCGAGGCCTAGAAACGGGGATAATGCGGGGAATATAACGTGCACACTGTAAAACGTGGCAACATAGGCCTAATACTCGTTGCTTTCACGAGAACTGGAAACTGGCATACTAGAGTTGGGCACAACTATAATTGCGTCTTTAATCGATCATAGGGGGATATATGCATATCGATCATGCACATACAACATAGGATGGGGAACACGTAGGCACATATGACAAGGCAAAATTCAATTTTCCTCACTTTTCAGTCAGTGCTTCTGCTCTAAGGAAACCAAAAACTAGCGACAAGATATCTCTACTAGGGGAGTAAGAGAAAAGGTTAGATATGAAGTCGAAGATCTTATCCCAGAATGGTGTCACACAAACGCACTGGAGTATGAGATGATCAAGGTCACCAACTTTCTCCTTGCAATTCCAGCAGATGGGGTCCTCCCTCATTTTGGTGAGTGGAGTCGGGCTCCTGTCCAGTAGGCCTTGTGCAAGAGCCAAAACTTTGTCTGGGAGAGTACCGGGCTAATTTTATTTCTCAGGATAGAGGCCCAAGTTTTGGACCAATCTAGCTATCAGGGAGGAGGACTGCGATCCCCAAAAGGTTACCATCGTCTTATTAAGGGAAAATTGTTGAGGGCGTATTAGCTTATAGAGCCAGGAGACCTGATGACCTAGCCTATTTAACTTTGAGAGATAATGTGGGAGCGAAGGAGAGAGGAGAGGTAACTTAATGCTTTATTTAATGCTGATTTTATTTTTAGGAAGTTATACAACTCAATTGATTCTGGGTTATAAGTAGCTCGTATTTCTTTAAACGAGAGGGGGTAAGCGCCGTTGAAGAGTTGGGGTGGAAAAAAGATGCCCTTGTTAACCCAGGAGTCATTGTATAGAGTATTTTATGATCGTTCCAAAGTGATTCAAGTTAGGAGCTCTTAATACTGTTGTCCAGAAATGTATCGATCTTCAGTAGGGCCAATTTTGTGTTCTTAAACAAGGACTTTGAGCATGTAACCGCCTTGAGATTCGTGGTCAGCAGGGACGCAGGGGAGAGATTCATGAGGACTGATTTCTCAATGTCCAGCCAAACTGGGGTGTAGTCCTCTGATTTAACGAGCCAATAGGAGCCTTGTTTTGCTAAAAAAGCCGTCTGGAGAGTTTGAAATCTGCAAGATTGATCCCACCCAGTGAATTATCTAATCTAAGTTTCTTCATGCTAATTCTCGCTTTCTTCCCTTTCCACAGGAATTTGGAGAGCAGGGCATCTAATTTATGGTGGAAGTCCTCAGTTAAATGGAGGGGGAGCATGGTGATTATATAGTAACTAGGGGCGAGATCATCATGTTGATGGTCTCAATCTTATCCCACCATGTTATGAATCTTGGGGACCATGCATCAAGGAGACATTTAATTTTCTCTAGGGTGTTAGCCTCGTTGCGATGGAGTGTCTCGAGGATCGGACTGCCAAATTCAATCCTCAGATATTTTATGTAACCAGGTTGCCAAGCAAGCCCAGAGTCCCCTAACATATCTCGGGTACCAAGGATGTTCAGAGGTTTGACTTCGGACTTGTCGCGGTTTAATTTGAATCCAGAGTGACTAGAGTATCTTTCAATGGTGGACATAGGTGCTTTGATGGAATCACTCAGCTTCTCTGTAACCACTAGGATATAATCAACATAAGCGACCAGCTTCACTATGGAATCTCCGAATGACACACCCTTTATATTGCTATTACGTTTGATATCCATGATCAGTGGTTCCAAGGCCAAAATAAATAATGCAGGAGAGAGGGGACAACCCTGTCTGGTTCCATGTTCTAAGCGGAAGGGTTCTGACAGGGTGCCAATAATAGCTATTCGGGCAGTAGGGCAAGAGTACAGGGCCAGGACCATATTGATAAATGCCTCACCTAGATTAAAAGATGACATGCATTGTTTTAAAAAAGACCATGATACTCTATCGAACGCTTTTTCTGCATCTAAGGTAACGGCGATGGAAGGGATGGGCGTTATCTTAGCTTCTTCCAGGATGTGGCACAGTAAACTCGTATTATCATTAGACAAGCGATGCTTGAGAAACACCACCTGCAAATTACTAATCAGCTTTGGCAGAATCGCCTTTAGGCTATTGGCTAGGATTTTTGCATAGAGCTTGCAATCAAGATTGATAAGCGAGATTGGCCTGTCATTTTTGGTTAAAAGGGAGTCCTTACCATCTTTGGGAATAACGATGATGTTGGCTTCACCCATTGATTTGGTTACACAGCCGTCCTTAGCAATAGAGTTGAACAGTTTTAGTAAGGTGGGTTTTAGTGACATATCAAATTCTTTGTAAAAGGAGGCCGTGAAGCCGTCTGGGCCTGGGAGGTTATTGCTTTTGAGGGATTTAATGGATATAGAGTTCCTTTTCAGAAATGGGGTTCCCTAGCGCTGAGCTCTCAGTTTCAGTTAATTTTGGTAGGCTCAATGTCTCTAGATATTTTGTGCAGCTCTCTAGATCTATTGTTTGTTTATTTTTGTAAAGTTCCTCATAGACGTTTTGGAATGCCTTTAGTATCTCGTTATGTTTAGTTTGGACAATGTTCTTGGAATCTCTAATCAATGGGATGGTGAATTGTTTCTGTTTGTGCCTGAGATACGAAGCTAACAATTTGCCTGCCTTATTTCCCTCACATCATTTTAGTGCTTTAAATGTATTAATCCACACACCCGCGCCTTTACTCATTATCTTGTTGTATTCATATTTCTTCTTGATCAAAAGGTCAAGGATGTCTTTATTATCTATATTCGCAGAGTGTTTTACCTCAAGTGATTTTATTTCTTTCTCTAGCGACTCCAGTTCTTGATTTAGTTTTTTATTAATTTGCATCTTAATACTGATAATGATACCTTTAATAGTTGCTTTGAGAGCGTCCCATAAAGTAGATGAGCTCGTTTCAGGACGGTCATTTAGTTCAATGTATTCTTTAATTGCGGATCCGATCTTTGTTTTGTTTGCTGGGTCAGAGAGGATGTCATTGTTGAATCGCCATCTCTTTGGGGGAAGAATAGAGTGTGTACCTGCGAGTTTGGCACTAATGCAAGAGTGATCGGAGACTAGTTTGGGGGCTATATCTGTTTCGTCTATGAGGTGTGTGAAAGCACTTGAGAGTAGGATGTAGTCAATCCTAGAGTAGGGGTTATGAGGGGCCGAGTAAAATGTATAGTCTCTTGCCTCAGGGTGTTGGAGACGCCACAAATCCCTTAGGCTATATTTAGAGCATATTTTTTTGAGGATTTCATGTGAGCGGGAGGGCCGGTATTTGCATTTAGATTCGCGGTCTATGTGTGGGTCTAGCGGCAAATTAAAGACCCCTCTCACTATGATGAGGTCATCCTGCGGAAGGCTCTCAAGATTACTGGAGACCTTCTCCCAGAACTCCGGTAAGTCGGTGTTAGGGCCATATATGTTGACTACATGGATGGGGTCATCACCTCTCTGGAGGTGTGTGATTAAAAGTCTACTCGATAGGAACTCGATACAGTTGTGATTTTGGCCTTTTTTAGCAATGAGGGTAATCACTCCTTTTTATGTCGAGCCTAGTGCAGCGCATGCGCAGCACTAGGAAAACAACCTCTTGCTATCAGCACAGCTTTCCTAAAAGCTCATGCATGTGGGGCTCACATGCCATTGGCCATTGCTTCTGGCTTTAGCACACAATTGGCCAAAGGTGTGTGGAAGTCCCAGCTTCTTTTAAAAGGTTTACTCCCAGAGCGATTTGCTCTCGGGAGCCAGCAGAGGTGTGCAGGGCCATCTGGATTTAATTAGCCGTGGCGCACTTGTCAAGTTTGCTGGAGGGTTTTTGGACAGTTTTAGGGGTCTCATCCAAGCGTCCTCGATGCTGTGCACGAGTCTGGAACACTTTGGTACATTTTGCGAACGTTCGTGCTGCTCCCACAAACAGGCTCGCAAACTTTTCCTTCAGTCATGCACTCGTACACTTTAAAGGTAAACACTGACATGGGATATTTTTCTACAGCTCAGGGAATTTAATCAATCCGATTTTGCAGGAAGAATTCTCATCCGTTTGTCCGCTTTTCTTCTACATCGATCCACTGAGAACTGCAATGGCTGTGTGGATACACAGTTCTGGGAAAAGATCTGTGTTAACAGTGGTAAGCCAAGGGTAGAAGCTCGTGACAATCAGAGAACAGGCTTGTGACATTCTAACATTTAGAAAAAAAGTTTTACGCCCTGGAATCTAGATCAAACTAAGAGGCCCCAGACTGAGTAAATCCTTCCCTGTAGCTAATGGGACACTGGGAGAATGTAAAATAATGTATTTGTGCTTTATTGTAAATCGTTTTACTCACAATTTGTAGAATGTGAACTATTTAATTTTATTTCACTGGGTTTGATTACATGCTTCTTTTGTTTACTTCCCAAGTTGCAGTAAATTGTTCACACATTTGTTGCTTGACACGGAGGGTACTATTCGCTTTCTTACATATTTTTGATTTAGCAAGGTCAGAGAAGGAAAGTTGCAAGGCCAAGGAGGTCATGTTAGCATAAGAGTACATGAAACAAGCTTTTGCAGGGCTTAATTTGAGCCGGTGATTTCCGGTGGGGGCCACCTGTACCTATTTATGATCCATCTGATTTTTACTGAGCTGAATAGAGGAAAACACACAGATCAGAAAGACGAAAGAACCATAACTTAGGGAGAAAGCAGGAACCATCTAGAGTTAGAGAAAGGGCCAAGGGGGAGGGAGGGGGTGAGGGTGTCTGGTAGGGTATTTAAGGCTACCAGCCTGGCACTCGGCACGTCCCCGTTTTATTAAACCGGCCGCTGAGCTTCGGGCACCGGCATACTTTCTTTTACAAATTAAGCACTAGCTTTCAGGTTGTTGCGTTTAACCCAGGCAGTAATTATCTTCCTTGTTTCCTGGTGGATGATCAGTTGCTTTTTGACAAATACTCGCTGAAGGGGTGTTCAATATCACATGAATTCACTGAAGGCATCTGTGTATGTTTAAAGTGTTACGTAGCAAGGAACCAGGGATAAACTGAGACCAGAAGTAGGCCCGGGGACACCAAAAAAGTGCCCCACATTTGTAGATCGCAATTTTTCGCTAACTGTGGCTTTATTAGAGCTGAGGGCTAATTTGAGGCAAAATATTTGATAAATTTATTTATTTTAATTTCTTCTATAGCGCTGGAATCAATCCCGTAAGGGTATCTCCGCGCTGTGCCAGCTATAGGATTATCAGGCAGTACATCTTAGAGAGATTAAGTGGACAGAAATGCTTCTTGATAAAGGAGGGTTTTTAATGTTTTCCTGAAGGATAGATAATTGATAGTTGTTCTGACATCGGGGGGAAGTTTGTTCCACAAGGCAGGTCCAACTGAGGAGAAGGCCCGGTCTCCTTGTCTGGATTTCTTTGTGGCCGGGGGTTTTAGAAGGGCTTGGTTGCTTGAACGAAGAGACCTACTGGGCTGATATAGCTCCAGGGATTGAGACAAGTATTTAGGACTTGCTCCATAAATGCATTTATAACCCGTGCAGCAGATCTTAAAGTTGATGCGCTGCCGTATAGGGAGCCAATGCAATTCCTTCAGCAAGGGTTTAGAAGGAGTCCTAGCTGGTGCACCCATGACCAGTCTTGCTGCCGTGTTCTGGACCACCTGCAAGCGACCTACCGCATCAGTATTTGCTAATGTCAGCAGGCCGTTGCAGTAGTCCAGACGACTGGTCACTAATGCCTGCACAAGTGTCTTTCTGTAGGTGGCAGGGAGATATGGAAAGACACGTCTAAGTAGGCCAATAGTGTGGAAGCACATTCCTGCGATGTAATTGGTGTGTTCCTTCAGGGTCAGCTTTTGGTCCAACTTCACCCCAAGATTCTTTACATGATGTTTAGATGTAGGTGCTGGGCCGAGATCTATTGGCCACCAGGCAGGGGTCCAAAGGATACTTGCTTTGCCAAAGAGCATGACCTCCGTTTTTGTTACATTACATTGGAGGCAGTTCATCGCCATCCAACGTGACACCGCCCTCATACCCTCAGCAAAGTTCTCCTTGACTTTAGAGTCAAGGGAGCTGAAAGGGTAGAGGAGCTGGGTGTCATCAGCGTAGGAAATCGGTGTGAACCCATACTTCCGCACAATCTCAGCAAGGGGGGCCACATATACATTAAACAATGTAGGGCTAAGGCATGAGCCCTGTGGCACCCCCTTCGTGAGCCCCCTGGAGATGGAACGAAAGGGGCCCAAGCTGATAGATTGTGATCTCCCGGAAAGGAAACTCTCCAACCATGACAATGCTAGGCCTCCAATTCCTACTCCCTGCAAACGGCTGAGAAGGATGTTATGAGACACGGTATCAAAGGCTGCAGACAGGTCCAACAGCACTAGAATCATGGAGCCACCTCTATCCTGTGACATTTTGATCTGATCCGTCACAGAAAGAAGGGCTGATTCAGTGCTGTGGTTGGGCCTGAACCCAGATTGTGATTGGTCCAGGCCCCCTGTCGCCTCGATAAAGCTGACAAGCGTTCTTCCCTTAGCTCTGCTCGGCTCTACTAATTTCTTCACCTACCCTCATGCAACTCAGTTCTTCACCCACCCTCTTGCAACTCACATTCTTCTACCTTCTGTCCTGCACCTCTAGCTCTTCATCCCTCTTTTTGCATCGTCTCACCCCACCTGTATTCTCCATTCAGCTTGTGTCACTTTCCTCCCACGTTGTCTGTTCTCCTTTCCTTTTCTCTACCCCCTTCCTGTCCTGTCATTCCCATCTTGTATTTGTTCTGAGAGGGAGAAAGCTCGCCCTGTTGCTACCTGGTTTTTCATCGTCCATGCACATGACAGTACCTTTTGCCCACACCACAGCCCCTGATGCTCTTGCCTCCTGACTTCTATCTATTCTTTGTGGTGGGGAAGCTAATTGCACTATTGGTGAAGGCTGAAATATATATTTTCGTTCCACAAACACCAACATGAGTGGGATTGCCAATAATCAATGCCTGATGCCAAAGAATGAACTTTGACACAATAGGTCAACAGAGTTTACTTTTGATTTTGCATATGAAACAGTTTTAGAAATTGACTGGACTGCTTTGTAAAATGAGTGACTCCATTTCATATGTGACATCTTCAGTCCTTCCTGTTGTTTTAGCCAACCTCACTTTGCGTGTGAGGGAATTTGAATCCATAATGTTTCAAAAGCCAAGACAGATTGATGATTTTACATGACATTGAGCCACTTCCCAGTAGTTTAAAAAGCAAGATAAAATGCTTTTTGATTTTCTATTTTTCCCCCACCCAGTCATACTTTTTATTTAGGTTTTGATTTAATATGTGGTTTGAAAGGTGACATTTTGTTCATGATAATAACCCTCTACTGATCATCTCCACATTTGCAGTTTTCAGCAGGATCATTTGCACTAATATGGCTTACATCTCTTCTCGGACTGCATTCTCAACTTGGATTGCTCTTCTTTTCAGAATCCTTAATCAGGGCGATAGGGGAAGGACAGAGATGACCTTGCAAAGGCGAATCCCATCCAAAAGCTAATGGACAAACGTCAACACTTTTAAAAAACAAATGAGCCTGCTGACAAAACTTTACCTAAATGTAGTTTTAGCTGCACCTGCCACTCCTCGTGTGTTGACCAGCATTAGCAGCGTAACATACCTCAAGAAACACAGGAAAAGTTCTGTGCTAGGGCAAATTAACCTCCTTAACCACACACTCAAACTTTTCTTCTGTGGAAGTGTCCCTGCTCAGAGCCGTGCTGCAAGAGAGCAGACACAAGCCACACTTTATGTTCTGCCATCTCAGGTCAGCCCATCATACATTCTGAGAGCAGTCACACTGTCAAGACAGGAACCCCCTCTAATGCCACCTGTGCCAGACTCCCTGCTGAGGGCAGTCACACTGTCGAGACCGGACCCCCTTCTAATGCCACCTCTGCTAGACTCCCTGCTGACAGCACAAATTATCTTGAGTTTAGGGGCGCAATATCATTTCTTTAAAATCAGCAGTAAAATACCAAAATCCAAATCATTTTTTTATTCTAGTACATATCTTAAAAACATGCCTTTCTTTTTAATATGTAAAGCTTAGTCATTATTGTGTACATTTTATAGCATCGTGATTGGTTCTACCTTTATATTATTTTTGTGCAATCAATCTTTTTTTTCATTTCTTTTGTGGAACCATCATGTCAATATTCGGCTCTATTAGCCATCAAAAAATCATCGTCCAAGAATGTAAAATGGTGATTTTGCTTAACTATCACACAACATTTGGCTCAGTGACTTTTATAAATGATTCCTCACTGTCCTGAAGAGAAGCCGCGTGCTTACCCTGTCCATCACACAGCATGCAGGTTGGAGACTTTCATTGATAATCCGTATCTGGTGAACAGACACTGTGTGCTCAGCCTGGCTATCTCACAGCTGCAGCTCTGAGACCTTCATTATAGATCCTGCACTCTTCTGAAGTGAAGCCTTGTGCTCACCCTGGCTATCTTACAGCTGCAGCTCTGCGACCTTCATTATTGATCCTGCACTCTTCTGAAGTGAAGTACTCGGCCTGGTTATCACACAGCTGCAGCTCTGCGACCTTCAGTGTTGATCCTGCACTCTTCTGGAGTGTGCTCGGCCTGACTATGACACAGCTGCGGCTCTGTGACCTTCAGTGTTGATCCTGCACTCTTCGGAAGTGTGCTCGGCCTGGCTGTCACACAGCTGCAGCTCTGTGACCTTCGTTACTGATCCTGCACTCTTCTGAAGTGTGCTTGGCATGGCAGTCACACAGTTGTAGCTCTGTGACCTTCATTATTGATCCTGCACTCTTCTGAAGAGAGGCTGACGTCTTTGAAGCTCTGAAAGTTGACAAAAGATCTTCACACATTTACTGCAATGACATGGCTTTTCCCGTGTGTGTTCGCTGATCAGTACTTAATATTGAATATTCATAAAACCTACTTCAACATTCACTGCACTTGAATGATTCCTGTGCATGTTTTCTGATGCCGTTTTAGACCAGATATATATATATATATATGTATATATATATGTATATATATCCATTGTCACATTCCTTGCACTTGAAAGGTTTTCCAGTGTGTATTCGCTGATATTTTCTTAATATTGATGATTCACTAAAACTACTTCTACATTCTCTGCAATGGTATGGTTTTTCCACTGTGTGTGTTCTCTGATGGTACTTTCGGTCTGATAATCGACTAAAGCTCTTCAGACATTCATTGCACTTGAATGTTTTTTCCCCGGTGTGCGTTTACTGATGAATCCTTAATGTTGAAGATTCACTAAAACTACTTCCAGATTCACTGAACTTGAATGATTTTCCCCTGTATGCGTTCTCTGATGCTGTTTTATGTCTGATAATCGAACAAACCTCTTCATACATTCACCGCACTGGTAGGGTTTTTCCCCGGTGTGTGTTTTCTGATGCTGTTTTAGGTATGATGATTGACAAAAGCTCTTCACACATTTACTGCACTTAAATGACTTTTCCCCTGTGTGTGTTCGCTGGGGAACACACAATCCTTAATGTTGAAGACTGACTAAAACTACTTTCACATTCACTGCATTTGAATGGTTTTTCCCCTGTGTGTGTTCGTTGATGAATCCTTAATGTTGATGATTCACTAAAACTACTTTCACATTAACTGCACTGGAATGGTTTTCCCCCTGTGTGTGTTCGCTGATGCCGTTTTAGGCTTGATAAATATATAAAGCTCTTCCCACATTCATTGCAATTGAATGGGTTTTCCCCTGTGTGTGTTCGCAGATGTTGCCTTAATGTTGATGAATCACTAAAACTTTTTCCACATTCACTGCACTGGAATGGTTTTTCTCCAGTGTGTGTTCTCTGATGACGTTTTAGGTTTGATAAATATATAAAGCTCTTCCCACATCCATTGCACTTGAATGGGTTTTCCCCAGTGTGTGATCTCTGATGCTCTTTTAGGTTTGATAATCGAATAAACCTCTTCTCACATTCACTGCACTGGTATGGTTTTTCCCCGGTGTGTGTTTTCTGATGCTGTTGTAGGTGTGATGATCGACAAAAACTCTTCCCACATTCACAGCACTTAAATGGTTTTTCCCCTGTGTGTGTTCGCTGATGATTCCTTAATGTTGCCGAATTCCTAAAACTACTTCCACATTCACTGCACTGGAATAGTTTTTCCCCTGTGTGTGTTCGCTGATGAATCCTTAATGTTGAAGATCGACTAAAGCTACTTTCACATTCACTGCACTTAAATGGTTTTTCCCCTGTGTGTGTTCGCTGATGAATCCTTAATGTTGAAGATGCACTAAAACTACTTTCACATTCACTGCACTGGAATGGTTTTCCCCCTGTGTGTGTTCTCTGATGCTGTTTTAGGCTTGATAAATATATAAATCTCTTCCCACATTCATTGCAATTGAATGGTTTTTCCCCTGTATGTGTTCGCAGATGTTTCCTTACTGTTGATGAATCACTAAACCTTCTTCCACATTCACCGCACTGGAATGGTTTTTCCCCAGTGTGAGTTCTCTGGTGACATTTTAGGCTTGATAAATATATAAAGCTCTTCCCACATCCATTGCACTTGAATGGTTTTTCCCCAGTGTGTGTTCTCTGATGCCTTTTTAGGTCTGATAATCGAATAAACCTCTTCTCACATTCACTGCACTGGTATGGTTTTTCCCCGGTGTGTGTTTTCTGATGCTGTTTTAGGTGTGATGATTGACAAAAGCTCTTCACACATTCACTGCACTTGAATGGTGTTTCCCCTGTGTGTGTTCGCTGATGATTTCTTAATGTTGACAAATCACTAAAACTACTTCCACATTCACTGCACTGGAATGGCTTTTCCCCTGTGTGTGTTCGCTGATGAATCCTTAAAGTTGAAGATTGACTAAAACTACTTCCACATTCACTGCACTGGAATGGCTTTTCCCCTGTGTGTGTTCGCTGATGATTCCTTAATGTTGAAGATTGACTAAAACTACTTTCACATTCACTGCACTGGAATGGTTTCCCCCCTGTGTGTGTTCTCTGATGCAGTTTTAGTCCTGATAAATATATAAAGCTCCTCCCACATTCATTGCAATTGAATGGTTTTTCCCCTGTGTGTGTTCGCAGATGTTTCCTTAATGTTGATGAATCACTGAAACTTCTTTCACATTCACTGCACTGGAATGGTT
Organism: Lissotriton helveticus; assembly: GCF_964261635.1. Taxonomy (NCBI): domain Eukaryota; kingdom Metazoa; phylum Chordata; class Amphibia; order Caudata; family Salamandridae; genus Lissotriton; species Lissotriton helveticus. The sequence goes on from NW_027611714.1 coordinate 3,241,566, forward strand.
TTTCCCCAGTGTGTGTTCGCTGATGCTGTTTTAGGTGTGATAATCGATTAAACCTCTTCACACATTCAGTGCAATTATATGGTTTTTCTCCTGTGTGTGTTCTCCGATGGTATTTTAGGTCTGATAATCGACTAAAGCTCTTCAAACATTCACTGAACTTGAATGGTTTTTCTCCTGTGTGTGTTCTCTGATGATTCCGTAATGTTGACGAATCACTAAAACTACTTCCACATTCACTACAATGATATGGTTTTTCGCCAGTGTGTGTTCCCTGATGCCGTTTTAAGTTTTCTGGTTGACTAAAGCTCTTCCCACATTCATTGCACTTGAATGGTTTTTCCCCTGTGTGTGTTCGCTGATGATTCCTTAATGTTGAAGAGTAATTAAAACAACTTCCACATTCACTGCAATGGTATGGGTTTTCCCCTGTGTGTGTTTGCTGATGCTTCTGGAGACCTGATAGCTGGCTAAAGCTCTTCATACATTCAGTGCACTGATATGGGTTTTCCCCTGTGTGTGTTCGTTGATGTCGTTTTAGGCCTGATAACTGAATAAAGCTCTTTACACATCCAGTGCATTTGAATAGTTTTTTCCCTGTGTGTGTTTGCTGATGGGGTTTTAATATTGATGACAAACTAAAGCTCTCACTGCATGTGTCTGAGACTTCTCTCTTGGTTAGCGTCTCTGGCTCTGGTATATACTTGTTTACATCCATTGACTGTACTTCCTGAAGGGCCAACATGACTGATAAAGCACTTGTGTTATTCTTGCATTCCCTGTATGAGTCGTATTTTGCACGTTTGTTTTCCGATTAAAGATTACAGTGCAATGGTCACCAACTACTTCCCAATCTCATAACGTGTGTAAGGCTTCTTCGTGGGCGATTGTGTCTTTAGACTGGATAATGGTTCTGCAAGCTTGCGGGTAAAGATTCCTTGTCCTTCTGGTCGGTGCACACTGGGACAGTGCTCTGTATTTTAGACAGCAGAACCCCTATTTCTTTTAACCTTCAGTTGTCTGACTCCACTCCGTTGCGCTTTTCAATGGTTGCTGTGAATTGGTCTGAAACAGTTTGCAATACACCTCTAGCACTGAAAGGTGGCCTGGTATTATTTAAGAAAGCAGAGCACTGCTGTAACCACCTCATACCGACCTAATGATCAAAGCTGTTATTGGACATGTTTACACAAGAGGATGTTTATCAGTGTTGTCTTAATTTTCTAGAGGTTATTTCTTAGTTTTGAGGCATGGAGGTGCACAGCTGAGACTCGTGGAATCACTGAATTTCTCGTGTCCCTTCTCCCTTCTTTCAGGATGTCTCAGTTTATGTTCGGGTTTGGCTGGCTCTGACCGCACTTATATTTTCCTGAATACTGGAACTCAATATTTCGGACTTCGTCTTTGCAGATTTACAGTGTTATCTTCCTTATTTTGAAACATTTCGTACAATCAAAGATTTTTTTCTGTCAGATGTAAAAAGATTTCAAATTACTTAAAGGGAAACATAACGGAATGTGCACACACAATTTTTTATTGATTGTATAAATATCTCTTGATTACCATTTTTGAAACTTATGAAGGCATATTTAACCATACACAGAAATTTACATAAAAGTTGCTTTGAATATGTCACATCGTAATTATTCATGAGTAAGTTGGTAAAAAAAAAAGGGCCCTCGCATAGCACTCATACACTAGTTACAGCTTTAGGTAGTGGCAAATGGTCATGGTTTAGTAAAACAAGAACAGCTCATTGAGTAAGAGATGCGAGATGGATCAGGAAGACTCGAGACAGAAGAGTGGACATCAGGATGTTGCGCCATAAATCAAATATTGCTGCTCGCAGAGGTGCCTGGCTTCATCCACTACACCCACAATATGCAGTAGAGCAGCAGTTTAATGATTGTATTTACTTTGTGGTTTTACTTCTCTCACATATATTTTTAAGTTTGTCGGTATTATCCACTGGGGTGGGAGTTTCCCAGCTGGACAAGGAGATTGAGCTTGGCTGGTCTGTTGTTTAGTTGTCCCACCTCTAACTTTAGAGCTTGAGATAGCATGCCTGCTATGCCTTTGCCCTAAAGCAAAGGGGGGCAAACATTTACACTGCTTTCATAGACCTTGGATACGTACTTTACAAGTGACAAAAGCAATGTTTTGGAAAGTGGCCTCTGTGCCGGACACTAAGAGGTGGCTGCATACTCCCCTGCACTGTGCACGAGCAGAGACCAACACACTACACATGCTACTCTCTAGAGGAGTGGGGAGAATGGGTGGGGCGGTGGGAAGGTAGGATCTGCTTTCATGGTTTCCCCCACTCTTTACTAGTGTCATACTGTATTCCGACTAGTCAGCGTCAGATCCTGCTAATCAGGACCCCACTCACTGGGCTTCCTTCCTAAATTGGCTATGGTGAGTGCCTTGGTACATTCCTTATTGGCTGCTGATGTACTCTAGTAAGTCCCTAGTATATGGTACAAGGTACCTAGGGCCTAGGTACTCCAGGGGACCCTCCATGGGCTGCAGCATGTGTTATGCCACCCATGAGCTGCCACTCCATTAGCTGCCATCATTAGATCATATGGTTTTGAAACCGTGTCCTACACCGACGACACTCAGTTACTTGTCACCTGTGACTCCGATCTCGTCAGCACCCGGCTTCGCTTTAGGAGTTGTATGACCCGAATAAATGAATGGATGAGCGCCAGCAAGTTACAACTGAACAGCAACAAGTCCGAGATCATCTTGTTTGGAAGAGCTGAGGTGGTCTGGTCATCTGACTGGTGGCCTGCGGAATTAGGATTGGGCCCCCCTCCCAAACCATCTGTCAGAAACCTCAGCATTACCATAGACGCCCCCTTGCCCATGAAGCCCCACATAGATCAGGTTCTTGGGGTCTGCTACGGCATCATGTGCATTCTCCGTAAGATTTTTAAGTGGCTCCCTATTGAGGCTAGGAAACCACTGGTGCAGGGCCTTATCGTTAGCCTTTTGGACTACGGAAACGCCCTGTTCACTGCCCTAAATGCCAATCTGCTTTCCAAGCTTCAGATTCTTCAGAACCCGGCAGCTAGGCTTGTTCTCAATCGCCCCAGTAGATCCAGTAGATCCTCATCCATCTCGAACCTACCGACTCTTCCTTGTCTCCCAATCTGCCAGAGATGTCACTTTAAAATCCTAAGCCTGGTCCATAAGACAATGCATGACGCCGGCCCTAACTACCTAAAAAACAAGCTCCTTAGGTACATCCCTGGTAGATCTCTAAGGTCCAACTCCAAATTCCTCCTTGCTTAGCCCCGTTTTCGGACTCTGCACAACGGGGGCCGTTCCTTTTCCTATCTGGCCCCAATGTTGTGGAACAAACTACCGGTCCGTATCTCTTCCATAACCGATCATAAATGTTTCCGTAAAAATCTTAAAACCTGGCTTTTCCCCCCTCCCACCAACTAGCCGCAATGCACCGTCCCTGTCCTCCATTCTTTAGCTGCTAGCGCCTTGAGACCTTACGGTGAACTGTGCGCTATATAAGAATGTATGACTATGACTATGAGGGACCCTCCAAATTCTGACCACAGGCCTGCCATTGTAGCCTGTGTGAGTTGGTGCATGCATCTCTCACGAAAGATTTGTTTCCTTATATCTAGCATCCCTGCACTTGAAACCTATAAGTCACCCCTTTAGCAGGCCTTTCAGTCCCAAAGGCTGGGTGATTGGTTCCGAATGTGAGGGTGGCCCTGCATGAGCAGCCTACCCCTACAAACCCCGAAGTCCATTCTCCAGGCATTGTACGTAAATCAGCCATTATGAGACAGCAAGACTATCTCTAAACTGGCTGGAACGAACCTGGGCATATTTGGTATCAGACATGTTGGAATCATACCCCAACACTGTATCTGGTGTTGGAGGTATGATTCCATCCACGGTAGGGCTCCTCGGGGAAGCATACCAGGCTCCTGGGACCGATCCTACAGACCTTGAAAGCAACTTAGGCCTGCTGCCTACAACAGACACTATTTTGCCCTCCTGCTGCTGGGCCAAGCCCGAGAAGGGGAAGGTAGGACAATAGGCTTCCTGTCATAGGGAGGTGTGACCATCTCCCAGACAAGATTTAGTGTATTAGGCAGGGGTGGAGGCGCTTGCCAGCGCCACATGGTCTGCTGGGAGGGCAGATTTGGTGCCCTCCTTGCATACTCCACTTCAAACCAGCTCAGGGAGCTGTTGGCTACCGCTCTGAACCACAGCTGAACTCATCACTGATCCTGGGCTCCTACAGACTCCAACATGTTCAGTGACATACGAGACAGCTGACCTCATCGCTGATCCTACGCTCCTACAGACTCCAAATGGTTCAGTTATGTTATGTTGTAAGAATTCTAGAGCGCACAGCTGCCCCAGCAACGGGGCGTCCCGGTGCTGACAGAACTGAGACAAAAGTTTCCAGAGAAAACTGAGCGAGAGTCTAGGTCAGTTTCTATACAGATAAAAACAAAAAGGTTTTGATAGCTTTCCGGAAAGCATGCAAATCATCCAAGGCACGAATACATAATGGTAGAGAGTTCCACAGCCTAGCAGCTTGGAACCGGAATGAGGATCCTCCGGCCCTAGAGTGATTAAAACGTGGCACAAACGCCAGATGCTGTCCATAAGAGCGCAGCTGTCGATGAGGCACGTAGGGATTCAGAAGACCACCAAGGAGTGATGGACTATTTACCTTTAGGATTTTGAACGCCAAGCATAGCGCTTTAAACTGGATCCGCTTGTCGATCCGAAGCCAGTGTAATTCTTGAATGGTGACCCCCACAGAACAGTGGCGAGGGAGGCCCACCAGCGCTCTCGCAGCAGAGTTCTGGACTCGCTGAAGACGCCGTATCTCCGCTTTGTTGGCTCCAAGAAGCAATGAACTGGCATAATCCAAGCGGGATAATATTGTGGACTGCATGATTAGCTGACGCACTGCCGGGTCGAAATATTTCAGGAGAGGTTTTAAACCTCTTATGAGCCCCACGCTTGTAGCCGCTACTCTCTTGGTGTGGGTCTGGAAGCTAAGAGTGGAGTCCATCCAGACCCCAAGATTTTTTACCACTGTTTTAGGAGGTGGCCTAGGACCAAGGGATGCTGGCCACCAGTGTTCATTCCAAAGGGTAGCCTTCTTACCCACCAACAAAACCTCGGTCTTGCCTGCGTTGAGCTGAAGACAGTTATCTGTCATCCACTGCGCCACTGCTCTCAGCCCCTCTCTGAATCTGGTGGCTGCTACCGATGGTCCCTCCGCTAAGGTGATAACCAGCTGGGTATCATCTGCATAGGACACCATCGTGAGATCCCATCTTTTAGCAACCGCAGCCAAAGGCTGTACATACAGATTAAACAGAGAGGGGCTGAAGCTGAGCCCTGGGGTACCCCCTGTCCGATGGAATGGGATTTTGACAAAAACGGAGGAGCCGACACCCGAAAGGATCTATCAGTTAGAAAGGACCTGAACCACCTCAGCGCCGTCCCGGTCACCCCTGCTGCCTCCAGACGGTAAAGAAGGATGGAATGAGATACCGTATCAAAGGCAGCGCTGAGATCCAACAGGATCAGCGCTGCACTTTGACCAGCATCCAAAACCGTCCGCAGATGTTCTGTGGTGGCAAGCAGGGCGGTTTCTGTGCGGTGGCCAGGCCGAAAACCGTTCTGGGATGGGTCCAAGATGTTATGGGAGCTCAAGAATTGAGATAGAGTGTGATTAACATGGGCTTCGGCGATCTTAGCTACCCAAGGGATAAGGGGGATGGGTCTAAAATTCTCAGGTTTTAAAGGGTCTAGCGTGGCCTTCTTAATATTAGGAGACACCCAAGCCTCTTTCCATGCTACTGGGACCATAGCCCTTGTGAAGGATAGGTTCAGTATTTGGCAAATTGGCTGCTGAAACAGCGTCAGAGATTCAACAAAGTGAAGTGGCCTCATGGGGTCAGCTGGAGATCCAGATTTTATTTTACCACTCAATTCAGTGACATACAACACAGAATTGTGAGAAAAATTAAATTTTTTAGCTAAATTTGAGATTTGCAGGGGATTCTGGGTAAGATAACATTGGGGGACCCATGCAAACCACACCTCCCTGGTCTCCACCCGGTGTTTCCATAGATGGCTGCTGAGCCCGGGACCAAAAACTCCTTTGCAAAAATAGGTTGTTTTGTGATAGATCGGGAGCACCTGCGTTTTTGGTCCTGGCTCGCATGCCATCAATGGAAACCGACTAAAAATAGATATTTCTGAAAACTAGACACCTAGTGGAGTCCAGGGATGTGTGGCTTGCATGGATCTCCCAAAGTTTTCTTATCCAGAATCCGCCGCAAAGCTCAAATTTAGCTAAAAGGTCACATTTTCCTCACATTTCTGTGAGCCAAGTTTGTGAGATCACTGGGCCGGCACACCTTTCCCCCCATCCAGCGTTCCCCTCAGTCTCCTGATAAAAATGATACCTCACTTGTGTGGGTGCCCAAAGCAGAGTCAGCCTAATAACTTATTGTAGGAAGGTGGCTACCTGACTATGGTTACCCCAGATTTTTTGCCTGTGTTTAGCTGGTTTTTTGACTTAGTTGACCTGGTTCCCTGCTAATCAGGGCCCCAGGCCATCTGCTCTCTCTGTAAAATGGATTCCATGTACCCTAGGTACATACCAATTGGAAATGGACTCCTTGTCAGCCCCTGTAGAATGCACTATAGGTGCACAGGGCACAGGAGCCACTAAGGCCTACCAGGGGCTGCAGCATATCTTTTGCCACCCCTGGCTGGTTCTTAAATTGACACAACTGGCTGATCACTCAGCTGGGGTAAGGTGGTGTACACACCCCTTGCTTAGATATAGTATACCTATGTCTAAACCTATATCTGGACACATGTAAACCTGTGAGCCACTCCTATAGTCAGGCCTCACCAATCCTGGAGGCTGGGTGCATGGTTTTTATGTGAGATGGAGCTCTAGCATGAGCTGAGCCTGTCTGCAGCCGTCGGGAACAAATCCCTAAGCTGTTTCAGGATAATGCCATACCATATACTATTAAGTGCCTTATAATCCTCGCGGTTATTTAGCAACTCTGGTTTGGCTTTATCAAAACATGTCGTGTAAGGTGTCATACGCTTTGGAATACCATCCCCTCGCCAGTTCTGGCGACGGGGATGGCATTCCACCCCTCTAGAGGGGTAAGACATGTTACTTCACTTTAATGCGGTTGATTTCTCCAAAGGCCTTAAGATCCACAAAATGGATGCCTCTGCCACAGACAAATGTCTGGACCCCTGGAGCTGACCGAAACCCAGTCAAGGGGGTCCTGGACAAAGGGTTTCCTGTCACAGGAGGGTGTCACCGCCCTCCAGACAGGAGATAGTGTATTGTAGCAGGGAGGTTTGAAAGAAACCAGACACTGCCTGGGGCGCACAAGGCTGCCCCTTGCATAATCCGGCCAAACCGGTTCTGGGGCACTCCAGCCCTCGTGCCAGGGCGGCCTGGATCAAAGGAAGGGGGTGTATCCACCCACTTCCTGGGTCCCACCCCTAGGAGGGGACCTAGCAGGTAATCACGCCCACCAGATTCGAATAAGAGTGGGAGCAGTGCCAATGCACATCAGATTTCCTGGAAGAAACATTTGAAACGATATTCTGGACCCTTCGCCCTCCATCTCAACGTGGAAGCCCGAAGAATCTCCCTTGTGGTCAAGGAGTGACCACCCTGCAGCAGCAGGCACCATCCAGCCCTCGACGTCTACTTAGTTGCAGTTCCCGCCGGAACTCGAGCGACTGAGATCGACGAGATCAAGCCTGCCCAGCTTCTAACAGCCCGATCCACAGTCCATGCAAAGCTGAGACCCGTGGAGGCGACCGGAAGCGTGGGGCACGCCATCTTGAAGTGACCACGAGACGCTGACCGTGCAGCCCACGAGTGACCCTCGAAGCTGTACACCGGGGTTTGAGAAGCCCCCACCCTGAGCTACTCCTGAGCCGAAGTTCAGCCCTCCACACTCGACGAGTGCTGCGTGGGGCCCTTTGGCACGATTTGGCTCAACGCGTTGGCCCGGTCACTTGCCAGCTGGCTTGTGGTCCCTGTGCCGACGAACTACCAAAGAAGACTCGTGAATCTGGTTGCTCCAGATCCACACCAGCTCCCCTGAAAAGGAGCCCCGACTCTGACCTTCCTGGTCCGAGTGAGAAGCAATCTTCCGATCCTGCGTGGATTGCTCTTACCAAGGCTTGTTTGCTCCAAACCTGAAGCCGACTGCACCGACGGTGAGAGCCTGCGTGGGACAGATCGTGACCTGCTCCTGGACGTCGCAGATGCCCCAGAGCCCACGTGACAGCGGAGAGAAGCTCCTCGACGACCACCTGATTGCGCCCGACATTGCCTGGTTCCGTCCTGGTTCCACCCTGGTCACTGCTGAGTGACCCAGACTCTGTCCCCTCTGCTTTCAGGTACTCTACAACTTGAGTCCACCCTTGGACTCCACCGGACACTTCGTCTTCACCCTGCCTGCAGCCCTTTCAGCTTCAAGCACCAAGAGCCTGCGTGTCAAAACCCGACGCCACTTCGACCCTGTGCACCCACTTCCTGTGGGTGAGGTAACTTTGCTCCGCCGGTGTTCCCACACTGGTGCACACCTCTAGGGTCTGTGTGTTAAGTTTTGTTCCTCTAGGTTCAGCGGAAGTGTCCTTAAACTTTAACTATTTGACTTTTACGCACCATTGGTTAACATTGGTGCATGCGTGCGCTTTCCGCACATCTCCCGAATCCCGAGGGCCATTCCCGACTTCAGCATTGCTTGTCCTGACTGCTCCCAGCGATTCCCTAGGCCCTAGGCCTAACCACTGTTCGAGTGGCCTCTCTTATACCACTTGTTTAGTATATGGTTTGAGTGGCCCCCTGCCCTCATCCATAATTGTGCAACTTGTATGTTTAAACAGTGCTTTTGATTTAACGCTTGTGCCCCTTTATTCATAAAGAATACTGGGGATTGTTTTTAGTAATAAACACATATATTTTTATAATATATACTTGTGTGGTGTCCTTTCATTTGGTATTACAGGATTGTATGTGGTAAAACAGCTCGCTTAACACGACCTCTTAAGTTAAGCCTTTAGGCTGCTTAGTCCATGCTACCCCTAGGATAGCTTGTCTAATAAGGTTGACTTACAACCAGACACCATAAGGGATTGTTTGGTCAGGTAGTAGGTGGTTCCAGAATTGGAAACATCCCCTACCAGGCCAACTTCTCACATTGGTGAGCAGCGGTGCGGATTTGAGCTTGCTGTTGTTTTACCATTGCAATCTTTATATCAAATTGAAAGATCACATCAAGTACCTCTAGGTACATATAAAATCAAAAGCTTAGCATATTAAGTTCTACTGAACTTAGTAGTTGTAGGTTGAAGGGAGTAGCACACCCCTGACTACAACTCACTAGCAAGGTCCAGTAGGAAAACACTTAGTGTAGGTAAGTGCACCACTTACACCTCACTAGTAACCATGTCTGACACAGGAAAGGCCTCAGGGTCTAGTCCTGTGACAGTTGACCCTACCCAGGCAACTTTTGGATATGACAAACTAACCCGCAGAGACTTGATTGCCTTGTGCAAAGCAAGAGGGTTAAAAAGGGGCAGAAGCCCCACCTGCCTAACCCTGGTAGAAATCCTAGAACAGGATGACTTAGAGAAGGCTAAAGCAGCTTCCCTAGACACAGGAAATGGAGAGAACCCCCCTGCAGTTGATCCCCTTGAAGAGGAGGATGATGATGACTTGGATGAGGACTCAGATGTTGAGGACTTAGGAGTACAGGATCAGGGTAGCCAGGTTCCAGTTGGTAGGCTTAGCCAGGCCAACTTGGACCTACTGGGGAATGGAGAGGGCCAGCACCTCCCCAGAACCCAACATATGATTCTCCCAGGCAACAGAAGAGTGAGATCTCCCTCAGGGGACTCTCATCTTTCTAGTGCCTCCAGAGAATCAGAGAGAGGCATGAGTGCTTCTCAGAAAGCTGAGCATAGGGCTAGAATGAGGGCTGTCAAACTCCAAATAGAGAGAGAGGAGGTAGCCCTGAGTCAAGCTAAACTTACCTTAGCTCAAGCTAGACTTGCCTTGGCAAGAGAGCAGAAATTGTGTGGCTTAGATGCCACTGGTGGCAGCAATATTCCTAAAGAGAAACCCAGGTCCTATGATAGCAGAAACCTGACAAAGATTGTGCCCCCCTACAAGGAAGGGGATGATATCCACAAGTGGATAACTGCTCTTGAGAGAGCCTGCATGGTACAGCAGGTTCCTGAGGAACAGTGGGCAGCAATCTTATGGTACTCCTTTTCAGAGAAAGGGAGAGATAAGCTCCTCACTGTTAGACATGAGGATGCAAACAATTACAAAGTCCTGAAGAGTGTTCTGATAGATGGGTTTGGCTTAACCACTGAACAGTACAGGTTGAAGTTCAGAGACACCCAGAAGACACAGACTCAGGACTGGACTGATTTTGTTGATTGTGCAACTAAGGCTCTGGAGGGTTGGCTACATGGCAGCAAAGTACATGACTTTACAGGATTGTATAATTTGATTATGAGGGAGCAGATCCTAAGTAATTGTCAGAACCAGCTCTTACACCAGCACCTGGTGGACTCTGATCTGACCTCTCCCCAAGAATTGGGAAAGAAGGCAGACAAGTGGGTCAGAACCAGGATTAGGCCTAAGAATCAGGACAGTAACCAGAAGAAGGAGTCTACCAAGCCTCAAGATAAGGGTGGGGATAAAAATAAAGAAAAGACTTCCCCAGGGCCCCAAAACTCCAAGAATGGGGGTGGGTCCCAAGACACTTCTTCAACTGAGAAAAAACCTTATTGTTATGCCTGTAAACAGGTTGGGCATTACAAAACAGACAACTGTTGTCCCAAGAATAACAATAAAGAAAATATACCTCCAAAGCCAGCTTCAACACCTCCTGTTACTGTCAGCAGTAATCCCCCAGGAAGTGGAAGCACACCCAGGAATCTGGGTGGGTTTACTTTTGGAAATCAGGTGGACCCTGGCCTATCCAGGTCCCCATCACCCAATGATCTTGTTTATGAGGCTGGCATGGGGTTTGCCAACTTCTCTGCTTGCCCAAATACTTTGAGCAAGTATAGACAAGAACCCATCATCAATGGTTTAAGAGTTGAAGCTTTTAGAGACACAGGGGCTAGCATCACCATGGTGGCTGATGGCATAGTCCCCTCTAAGCAACTTTTACCTGGTGCCACATACCAGGTAATAAACATTGATGGCATCCAAACAAATCATCCCATGGCAGTAGTAAGTCTCAGCTGGGGAGGTGTCACTGGCCCAAAGAGAGTGGCAGTGTCACCAAACTTGCCTGTGGACTGTCTACTGGGTAATGATTTAGAAATCTCAGCCTGGGCTGAGGTTGAACAGGAAACCCATTCTAGAATGGTGAATTCCCATGGAAAGGTTAGTGAGGCTGTACTGGCTACAGCCCCAATCCAAGATGTCCTTCCTGAAAAGGTTGGTAGGGCTGAGAAACTCTCTGCCCCATCTTTAGTAAAAGCTCTTCCTGAACAGAATAGCAAAGCTGTTATGATAACAGCAGAAACCCAAACTGAGTCTCCTCCTGAAAAGGTTGGTGGGGCTGTGATGGCCACAGCCCAAACTCAAACTGACATGTGTGTTGTGAAACCTGAAATGATGGATAACTCCACACAAACTGAGAGCATGGAGGAGGAAGAGAAATCTCCCCCTCACCAGACTTTAGGACAGGATCAGCCTCCTCAGGGAACTGATCTTACCCCTGATGAAGGAGCTGCCCCAGAGGTGGTTGGGCCTAGCCTGACAGAACCTCTGATGGCGGTGGACCCTTCTCAGGTGGGACCCAGTCTGGAGCAGGTAACCTGCCCCTCTCTACCTTGCCTTAGCCAGCCCAGGGCTGCAGAGGACAAGAAGGACAGTGAGACCCAGAGGGCCCCCTGTCAAATAAAGCACCCCCATCAAAAGATTAGGTGCACCAAAACTAGTAGCCCTAGTGAGGTGAAAACTTTAAAAACTCCTGAGGGAGCCCCCTTAAAAACAGTTAGGGACCTCCCACAGATGGATTCTGTTGGGCACAGCCAAACCTGGGACCCAAGGGGCCCAGACCTGAACTGTCCCTCCAGCAAGCCAAACAGAGGGACCCAGCCTCCAGCTTTAGGTAGCCAGAGGTTGACCCTGAGAGCACAGTGCAACTCAGTTAAAGAAAGAAAGGCACACATGGTGGAAGATAATTGGAGGAAGCCAAGCCCTAACTTAGTAGAGCCTCACTTCAAAACTCCATATCCAAACCAGCCTTTAACTTTGCATAAACACACCCAAGGTAGTGATTCCCTATGGTGGGGACCCTCTAATACCCAAAGGGTGAGGGACTGCTTAGTGGACCATGAGACAGGGGGTACCCATGCTAGTGCAGGTACTTCCTTATATGGCCACTCAGGCAATATAGGCTTACCTGGCCAAGGATAGCCTTATCTCCTTTCGTTTGGGGGGGGGTTATGTAGGAAGGTGGCTACCTGACTATGGTTACCCCAGATTTTTTGCCTGTGTTTAGCTGGTTTTTTGACTTAGTTGACCTGGTTCCCTGCTAATCAGGGCCCCAGGCCATCTGCTCTCTCTGTAAAATGGATTCCATGTACCCTAGGTACATACCAATTGGAAATGGACTCCTTGTCAGCCCCTGTAGAATGCACTATAGGTGCACAGGGCACAGGAGCCACTAAGGCCTACCAGGGGCTGCAGCATATCTTTTGCCACCCCTGGCTGGTTCTTAAATTGACACAACTGGCTGATCACTCAGCTGGGGTAAGGTGGTGTACACACCCCTTGCTTAGATATAGTATACCTATGTCTAAACCTATATCTGGACACATGTAAACCTGTGAGCCACTCCTATAGTCAGGCCTCACCAATCCTGGAGGCTGGGTGCATGGTTTTTATGTGAGATGGAGCTCTAGCATGAGCTGAGCCTGTCTGCAGCCGTCGGGAACAAATCCCTAAGCTGTTTCAGGATAATGCCATACCATATACTATTAAGTGCCTTATAATCCTCGCGGTTATTTAGCAACTCTGGTTTGGCTTTATCAAAACATGTCGTGTAAGGTGTCATACGCTTTGGAATACCATCCCCTCGCCAGTTCTGGCGACGGGGATGGCATTCCACCCCTCTAGAGGGGTAAGACATGTTACTTCACTTTAATGCGGTTGATTTCTCCAAAGGCCTTAAGATCCACAAAATGGATGCCTCTGCCACAGACAAATGTCTGGACCCCTGGAGCTGACCGAAACCCAGTCAAGGGGGTCCTGGACAAAGGGTTTCCTGTCACAGGAGGGTGTCACCGCCCTCCAGACAGGAGATAGTGTATTGTAGCAGGGAGGTTTGAAAGAAACCAGACACTGCCTGGGGCGCACAAGGCTGCCCCTTGCATAATCCGGCCAAACCGGTTCTGGGGCACTCCAGCCCTCGTGCCAGGGCGGCCTGGATCAAAGGAAGGGGGTGTATCCACCCACTTCCTGGGTCCCACCCCTAGGAGGGGACCTAGCAGGTAATCACGCCCACCAGATTCGAATAAGAGTGGGAGCAGTGCCAATGCACATCAGATTTCCTGGAAGAAACATTTGAAACGATATTCTGGACCCTTCGCCCTCCATCTCAACGTGGAAGCCCGAAGAATCTCCCTTGTGGTCAAGGAGTGACCACCCTGCAGCAGCAGGCACCATCCAGCCCTCGACGTCTACTTAGTTGCAGTTCCCGCCGGAACTCGAGCGACTGAGATCGACGAGATCAAGCCTGCCCAGCTTCTAACAGCCCGATCCACAGTCCATGCAAAGCTGAGACCCGTGGAGGCGACCGGAAGCGTGGGGCACGCCATCTTGAAGTGACCACGAGACGCTGACCGTGCAGCCCACGAGTGACCCTCGAAGCTGTACACCGGGGTTTGAGAAGCCCCCACCCTGAGCTACTCCTGAGCCGAAGTTCAGCCCTCCACACTCGACGAGTGCTGCGTGGGGCCCTTTGGCACGATTTGGCTCAACGCGTTGGCCCGGTCACTTGCCAGCTGGCTTGTGGTCCCTGTGCCGACGAACTACCGAAGAAGACTCGTGAATCTGGTTGCTCCAGATCCACACCAGCTCCCCTGAAAAGGAGCCCCGACTCTGACCTTCCTGGTCCGAGTGAGAAGCAATCTTCCGATCCTGTGTGGATTGCTCTTACCAAGGCTTGTTTGCTCCAAACCTGAAGCCGACTGCACCGACGGTGAGAGCCTGCGTGGGACAGATCGTGACCTGCTCCTGGACGTCGCAGATGCCCCAGAGCCCACGTGACAGCGAAGAGAAGCGCCTCGACGACCACCTGATTGCGCCCGACATTGCCTGGTTCCGTCCTGGTTCCACCCTGGTCACTGCTGAGTGACCCAGACTCTGTCCCCTCTGCTTTCAGGTACTCTACAACTTGAGTCCACCCTTGGACTCCACCGGACACTTCGTCTTCACCCTGCCTGCAGCCCTTTCAGCTTCAAGCACCAAGAGCCTGCGTGTCAAAACCCGACGCCACTTCGACCCTGTGCACCCACTTCCTGTGGGTGAGGTAACTTTGCTCCGCCGGTGTTCCCACACTGGTGCACACCTCTAGGGTCTGTGTGTTAAGTTTTGTTCCTCTAGGTTCAGCGGAAGTGTCCTTAAACTTTAACTATTTGACTTTTACGCACCATTGGTTAACATTGGTGCATGCGTGCGCTTTCCGCACATCTCCCGAATCCCGAGGGCCATTCCCGACTTCAGCATTGCTTGTCCTGACTGCTCCCAGCGATTCCCTAGGCCCTAGGCCTAACCACTGTTCGAGTGGCCTCTCTTATACCACTTGTTTAGTATATGGTTTGAGTGGCCCCCTGCCCTCATCCATAATTGTGCAACTTGTATGTTTAAACAGTGCTTTTGATTTAACGCTTGTGCCCCTTTATTCATAAAGAATACTGGGGATTGTTTTTAGTAATAAACACATATATTTTTATAATATATACTTGTGTGGTGTCCTTTCATTTGGTATTACAGGATTGTATGTGGTAAAACAGCTCGCTTAACACGACCTCTTAAGTTAAGCCTTTAGGCTGCTTAGTCCATGCTACCCCTAGGATAGCTTGTCTAATAAGGTTGACTTACAACCAGACACCATAAGGGATTGTTTGGTCAGGTAGTAGGTGGTTCCAGAATTGGAAACATCCCCTACCAGGCCAACTTCTCACACTTATATTAAAATAACTGCCCTTTTGGACCCTCTTTGGTCCCCCTCAGTTGATCCTTAGATACGTTTTTAGGTTCTCTGTTTTGGGCACCAACACAATTGAGGTATATTTTTTTTTATCAGGAAACCGAGGAGTACGCTCGTTGGTGGGAAATTTGTGCCGGCACGATGAGGCCACAACTTTTCCACTCAGAAATGTGAGGAAACTGTGACTTTTTAGCTAAATTGAAAGTTTGCAGGAGCTTCTGGGTAGTAAAACGCTGGAGGTTTCACACAAACCACACCACCACCCAAGCGCCATCTATGCACACCACCAGCCAAGCGCCATCTATGCACACCACCAGCCAAGCGTCATCCATGCACACCACCAGCCAAGCACCATCCATGCACACCACCAGCAAAGGACCATCCATGCACACCACCAACCAAGGACCATCCATGCACACTACCAACCAAGCACCATCTATGCACACCACCAGCCAAGCGCCATCTATGCACACCACCAGCCAAGCGTCATCCATGCACACCACCAGCCAAGCACCATCCATGCACACCACCAGCGAAGGACCATCCATGCACACCACCAGCCAAGCGTCATCCATGCACACCACCAGCCAAGCACCATCCATGCACACCACCAGCCAAGAACCATCCATGCACACCACCAACCAAGCACCATCCATGCACACCACCAGCCAAGCACCATCCATGCACACCACCAGCCAAGGACCATCCATGCACTCCACCAACCAAGCACCATCCATGCACACCACCAGCCAAGCACCATCCGTGCACACCACCAGCCAAGCGCCATCCATGCACACCACCAGCCAAGCGCCATCCATGCACACCACCAGCCAAGCACCATCCGTGCACACCACCAGCCAAGCACCATCTGTGCACACCACCAGCCAAGCACTATCCGTGCACACCACCAGCCAAGCGCCATCCATGCACACCACCAGCCAAGCACCATCCATGCACACCACCACCCAAACTCCATCCATGCACACCACCAGCCAAGCACCATCCATGCACACAACCAGCCAAGCACCATCCATGCAGACCATCAGCCAAGGACCATCCATGCACACCACCAACCAAGCGCCATCCATGCATACCACCAGCCAAGTACCATCCATGCAGACCACCAGCCAAGGACCATCCATGCACACCACCAACCAAGCACCATCCATGCATACCACAAGCCAAGCACCTTCCATGCACCCCAACAGCCAAGCGCCATCCATTCACACCACCAGCCAAGCACCATCCATGCACACCACCAGCCAAGCACCATCCATGCACACCACCAACCAAGAACCATCCACGCACACCACCAGTCAAGCACCATCCATGCACACCACCAGCCAAGCACTATCCATTAACACCACCAGCCAAGCACCATCCATGCACACCACCAGCCAAGCACCATTCATGCACACCACCAGCCAAGCGCCATCCATGCACACCACCAGCCAAGCGCCATCCATGCACACCACCAGCCAAGCGCCATCCATGCACACCACCAGCCAAGCGCCATCCATGCACACCACCAGCCAAGAACCATCCATGCACACCACCAGCCAAGCGCCATCCATGCACACCACCAGCCAAGCGCCATCTATGCACACCACAAGCCAAGCACAATCCATGCACACCACCAGCCACGAACCATCCATGCACACCACCAGCCAAGAACCATCCATGCACACCACCAGCCAAGCACCATCCATGCACACCACAAGCCAAGCACCATCCGTGCACACCACCAGCCAAGCACCATCTGTGCACACCACCAGCCAAGCACTATCCGTGCACACCACCAGCCAAGCGCCATCCATGCACACCACCAGCCAAGAGCCATCCATGCACACCACCAGCCAAGAACCATCCATGCACACCACCAGCCAAGCGCCATCCATGCACACCACCAGCCAAGCGCAATCCATGCACACCACAAGCCAAGCACCATCCATGCACACCACCAGCCACGAACCATCCATGCACACCACCAGCCAAGAACCATCCATGCACACCACCAGCCAAGCACCATCCATGCACACCACCAGCCAAGCACCATCCATGCACACCACCAGCCAAGCACCATCCATGCACACCACAAGCCAAGCACCATCCATGCACACCACCAGCCAAGCGCCATCCATGCACACCACCAGCCAAGCACCATCCGTGCACACCACCAGCGAAGCACCATCTGTGCACACCACCAGCCAAGCACTATCCGTGCACACCACCAGCCAAGCGCCATCCATGCACACCACCAGCCAAGCACCATCCATGCACACCACCAGCCAAGCACCATTCATGCACACCACCAGCCAAGCGCCATCCATGCACACCACCAGCCAAGCACCATCCATGCACACAACCAGCCAAGCACCATCCATGCACACAACCAGCCAAGCATTATCCGTGCACACCACCAGCCAAGAACCATCCATGCACACCACCAGCCAAGCACCATCCATGCACACCACCAGCCTAGCACCATCCATGCACACCACCAGCCAAGCACCATCCATGCACACCACCAGCCAAGCGCCATCCATGCACACCACCAGCCAAGCACCATCCATGCACACCACCAGCCAAGCACCATCCATGCACACCACCAGCCAAGCACCATCCGTGCACACCACCAGCCAAGCGCCATCCATGCACACCACCAGCCAAGCACCATCCATGCACACCACCAGCCAAGCACCATCCATGCACACCACCAGCCAAGCACCATCCATGCACACCACCAGCCAAGCGCCATCCATGCACACCACCAGCCAAGCACCATCCATGCACACCACCAGCCAAGCGCCATCCATGCACACCACCAGCCAAGCACCATCCATGTACACCACCAGCCAAGCGCCATCTATGCACGCCACCAGCCAAGCGCCATCCATGCACACCACCAGCCAAGAACCATCCATGCACACCACCAGCCAAGCGCCATCCATGCACACCACCAGCCAAGCGCCATCCATGCACACCACAAGCCAAGCACAATCCATGCACACCACCAGCCACAAACCATCCATGCACACCACCAGCCAAGAACCATCCATGCACACCACCAGCCAAGCACCATCCATGCACACCACTAGCCAAGCACCATCCGTGCACACCACCAGCCAAGCACCATCTGTGCACACCACCAGCCAAGCACTATCCGTGCACACCACCAGCCAAGCGCCATCCATGCACACCACCAGCCAAGAGCCATCCATGCACACCACCAGCCAAGAACCATCCATGCACACCACCAGCCAAGCGCCATCCATGCACACCACCAGCCAAGCGCAATCCATGCACACCACAAGCCAAGCACCATCCATGCACACCACCAGCCACGAACCATCCATGCACACCACCAGCCAAGAACCATCCATGCACACCACCAGCCAAGCACCATCTATGCACACCACCAGCCAAGCACCATCCATGCACACCACCAGCCAAGCACCATCCATGCACACCACAAGCCAAGCACCATCCATGCACACCACCAGCCAAGCGCCATCCATGCACACCACCAGCCAAGCACCATCCGTGCACACCACCAGCGAAGCACCATCTGTGCACACCACAAGCCAAGCACTATCCGTGCACACCACCAGCCAAGCGCCATCCATGCACACCACCAGCCAAGCACCATCCATGCACACCACCAGCCAAGCACCATTCATGCACACCACCAGCCAAGCGCCATCCATGCACACCACCAGCCAAGCACCATCCATGCACACAACCAGCCAAGCACCATCCATGCACACAACCAGCCAAGCATTATCCGTGCACACCACCAGCCAAGAACCATCCATGCACACCACCAGCCAAGCACCATCCATGCACACCACCAGCCTAGCACCATCCATGCACACCACCAGCCAAGCACCATCCATGCACACCACCAGCCAAGCGCCATCCATGCACACCACCAGCCAAGCACCATCCATGCACACCACCAGCCAAGCACCATCCATGCACACCACCAGCCAAGCACCATCCGTGCACACCACCAGCCAAGCGCCATCCATGCACACCACCAGCCAAGCACCATCCATGCACACCACCAGCCAAGCACCATCCATGCACACCACCAGCCAAGCACCATCCATGCACACCACCAGCCAAGCGCCATCCATGCACACCACCAGCCAAGCACCATCCATGTACACCACCAGCCCAGCGCCATCTATGCACGCCACCAGCCAAGCGCCATCCATGCACACCACCAGCCAAGCACCATCCATGCACACCACCAGCCAAGCACCATCCATGCACACCACCAGCCAAGCACCATCCATGCACACCACCAGCCAAGCGCCATCCATGAACACCACCAGCCAAGCACCATCCATGCACACCACCAGCCAAGCGCCATCTATGCACGCCACCAGCCAAGCGCCATCCATGCACACCACCAGCCAAGCACCATCTGTGCACACCACCAGCCAAGCACTATCCGTGCACACCACCAGCCAAGCACCATCCATGCACACCACCAGCCAAGCACCATCCATGCACACCACCAGCCAAGCACCATTCATGCACACCACCAGCCAAGCGCCATCCATGCACACCACCAGCCAAGCACAATCCATGCACACAACAGGCCAAGCACCATCCATGCACACCACCAGCCAAGGACCATCCATGCACACCACCAACCAAGCGCCATCCATGCACACCACCAGCCAAGGACCATCCATACACACCACCAGACATGCACCATCCATG
Source organism: Lissotriton helveticus (assembly GCF_964261635.1). Taxonomy (NCBI): domain Eukaryota; kingdom Metazoa; phylum Chordata; class Amphibia; order Caudata; family Salamandridae; genus Lissotriton; species Lissotriton helveticus. The sequence goes on from NW_027611714.1 coordinate 3,261,599, forward strand.
CACACCACCAGCCAAGCATGATCTATGCACACCACCAGCCAAGCACCATTCATGCACACCACCAGCCAAGCGCCATCCATGCACACCACCTGCCAAGCACCATCCATGCACACAACCAGCCAAGCACCATCCATGCACACCACCAGCCAAGGACCATTGTTGGACCCGGCCTCATGGCGTGGTCCTACCCCTCCCGCATGGCGGGCCCAGGACGACATCGGCCCTCCATCGAGCCACGGTCACCCCCCGGGCATGAACCTACACGAACTACCGACGAGAGCAACCACCCTGGCAAACCACAGCTCTCCCCCCCGGAACATGGCATACCCTGCATGCCCCACCACTGCCGGTCCGGCCACCACTCCGGAACACCCCTACTGGCCCGACTCCAGCTTGGGCCCAGCGCGTCCCAAGCACGCGGCCTCGCCCGACTCCATCTTGGGCCCATCACGTCCCGAGCACGTGGCCTCGGCACCGGCCAAGGCCCCAGCGAAGCCCCAACATCGAGGCACCAAGATCCCCCTGGGTGGTAGAGTGGCCCCTCGACGGATCTAAGAGGAGGGGAGTTTCGATGGCCCTCCAGCCGTCCCCGGACGCCTGGTATCAATCGCCCTCCGGCCTCCCTGGGCGCTGGCTCCACCCAAACGGCTGGGTGTCTGGACACCACCATCCCGGCCCCTCTGGCCCCCAGGCGCGAGGGTCTGGACATCAAAGGACCCCAGTCGTATATCTGGGCCAGCCCTGGAGTGGGACGCCAGTTGTATCCTGGAGTCAAGAGCCCTGCTGACGCTGTCGCGGCTGACCCCGAGAAGAACTCATTTCCCTGAAGCCTGAACCCATCTTTGGAGCCTGCTGGCGCTGCCGCGGTCCATCTTAGCTGAACCACCCATGGAGCCTGCTGGCGCTGCCGCGGTCCATCTTAACTGAACCATCTTTGGAGCCTGCTGGCGCTGCCGCGGCCCATCTTCACTGAACCATCTTTAGAGCCTGCTGGCGCTGCCGCGGCCCATCTTCGCCGAAACCACCTCGAGGCCTGCTGGCACTGGCGCGGCCCCCTCTCCGTTAAAGACCACCTGTCGAGTCCTGCTGGCGCTGCCGCGGCTCGACCTCTCGGAACCCCCCGGTGCGAGGATTGAGAGCTGTGCGCAGGGTATCCCTTCCTTCACCAGTACTGAGACTGTCCCGCTACCCTATCCCTTATTTACGAGACTTTTCAGATCCCTCGATCTGCCTGTACATATCGTTGAGAACAAGCAACCTTTATTCTTGATAAAGCCTAAGAACTTATCCTCTTGTGTGGTGTCCATTTGTAGTGGGTGGTTACTCTGCTGTACGATCCTAGGAGAGAACCCTCACCCAGGAGGCCTCTCGATAACGCTCGGCTACTTCTCGACAGAGGGGTGGATCTAGGGGGGGTCAGTCAGACATCTTCTGCCTCCCCCCGGGTTCGCCTTTCTAACATTGGTGGCAGCGGTGGGATCCGAGCCAACGCAGATCGTACAGAGAGTGATTTACCCGCTATCGATAAAAACACACTGCGATCATGACTACTCAAGAAACCAGACCGACTGCAGAATTCCAGGAAGAGAAAATAGAAGAGTACAGTCATAAGGAATTGAAACAATTCTGCAAAGACCTGGGCATCGCTACAACGGGCCTAAGCACCAAGGAAGACTTTAAATCGGCCCTGCAAACATGGGTGGAAGCCGGAGACACGCCACCCCAAAATGAAGATGACCCGGACCAGAACGGACGCCCGGAGACCGACGCGTCCCCAACAGGGGAAAGACCCGCAAACCTAGACATGGGCCTCTCCCACGAAGACGCCCGAGAACGAGTGAGGAACCGGCTCCTCGAACTGGAGCTAGCCCGACTCCGGCTAGACGGTGAAATACAGATGGCGGAAAGAAAAATAGCCCTCGAGCAACTACGGCTGGAAGGAGACCTGGAGGAGAAACGAAGACAAAGAGACCTCGAAGAAAAGAGACTCACGTTCGAGCATGAGCGTGGCTTAAAAGAACTAGAAATAAAGGCCAAAACGAGTGAGGCCAGCGCCTCCAGGGTCAAGACCTCGCCCCCTCCTGTGGACACGAAGGTGCACATACCCAAGGATGTCGTCAAAGAGTACTATAAGAACGACGACATCCAACAGTGGTTCAAAGCCTATGAAGTAGCCATGACCGCCCATCGAGTACCCCTCAAGGACTGGGGCGCCGGCCTGTGGGGGAAGTTCGTCAACGAAGGGAAGGATGCCCTGCTAGAGCTCCGCGATGCCGAGATGACCTCGTACGAACACATGAAAACCGCCCTCCTCACTCGCTACGGACTCACCCCCGAAATGTAACGGCAGCGATTCCGAGACTGTAAAAAAATCCCTGGTACCACATGGGTGAAATACGTGAACTTTTATAGCAGAGCCTTCGAGGGGTGAATAAAAGGCAGTCATGTCACCACCTACCAGCAGTTGGTCGACCTCATTATCTGGGAACATCTTTCCAACAACTGCTTCATCAAACTCGCTGTCGAGGCTGATAGATGGGTGAGCACCCGAGTCCCCCGGAGCCCGATGGGAGACTACGGCCGGGGATCCCCGGGGAACCACCGACCACGAGGCGGCGGAGGAGGCCAGAGCCGGGGCCGAGACGCCCCCACGGGGTCCTCCCCTACCTCCACTTCGCCGGCCCTGGGCCGAAGGGGGGGCCCCTCCAGCACGACCGGGGCCCCGCCCGAACGTTACTTGCCACAGATGCCAGCGGCCGGGTCACTATGCTAATGATCCCCTCTGCCCGATGAACCAGCGACCCGGCACCACCGGTCCTCCCAACCGCCAGATCGCGGCCGCCGCCCTGGGGGAAGAAAGAGGCGAGGAAGAAGACGACGACCCCGAGCCGGTCGAGTGGGAGCCCGCCGCTATGTCCTTGGTGTGCCTGGGCGAAAGAGACATGATCCCCCGAGCCCCGATTCCAGGCAACACACAAAAGTACCGCCAATGGGTCACCATCAATGGACGCCGGGCCGAAGCCCTCCGTGACACTGGAGCCAGCGTGACGGCGGTCCGCTGCCATTTGGTGACCCCTGAACAAATTTTGCCCAACGTCCTGTGCCCAGTACGGTCGGCGGACAACTCCGAGAGCTTGTGCCAGATGGCCCGTATCCCCTTCGAATGGGGAAGAGTGTCGGGCATGCTGAAGGTGACCGTCCGGGACGATGCGCCCGTGGACTGCCTCCTCGGGAACGACCTGGAAAGTTCCCCCTGGGCCCACATCAAGCGGAGAGAGCATCTGGGCATGCTAGGCCTTCCTGAGTGGGCCTGTGCGACCACTCGATCCATGACCGCCCGGGCCTCCACCCCGAACGAGGACACCCCGCCTGAAGAACCGGAGTGGCCCGCACCTCCGCCGCCCGCCATCCCCGAGATCGCCGGCCCTGAACCCAGGCCCCCGGGGCCCAACCACAAAGACCTCACCGAGCTCGGCCACCTTCCCGAACTAGCCCAATGGCGCCAAGAAAGTGGCCCCACCCACGAGCAGTTCCGACAGGAACAGAAAACGTGTCCCTCCCTCGAGGGAATTCGACAACAAGCCGCCACGCAAGCCGCCGGAGAACCATCGGGGTCCCACTGGGTCTATTGGGACCATTATCTCCTATACAGCGAGCAGAAGATTGCCGAACTAGGGGCCAGCCGAGTACTGGTGGTCCCCCTACGATTCAGAGACTTCCTCTTGAACCTGGCACACGACGTGCCCCTCGCCGGGCACCTGGGGCAGGACAAAACCTAAAGCCGCCTGGTGACCCATTTTTACTGGCCGAAAATGCGCAACGATGTAAGCAACCACTGCAGGACCTGTCCGACCTGTCAAGCCAGCGGGAAGAGCGGGGGGAAAGTCAAGGCCCCACTCCAGCCTTTTCCTGTGGTAACCACCCCCTTCGAGCGAGTGGGGATAGACATAGTGGGGCCCCTGGATCCCCACACCTCTCAGGGACACCGCTTCATCCTCGTTCTGGTGGACCATGCCACCCGCTATCCGGAAGCCATCCCCCTCCGAACCATCACGGCACCCGTGGTGGGCCGAGCGCTAATGGGGATCTTCTCCAGAGTCGGCTTCCCCCGAGAGGTCGTGAGCGATCGGGCACAAACTTTATATCTAAATATATGCGGTCCCTGTGGCAACAGTGCGGGGTCACATATAAATTCACCACCCCGTATCACCCCCAAGGAAATAGACTTGTAGAACGGTTTAACCGAACACTGAAGGGGATGATTAAGGGCTTGGAAGAGCCGTTACGACGCAGATGGGATGTCCTGCTGTCCTGCCTCCTGTTTGCCTATCGAGAGGTGCCCCAGAAGTCCCTGGGGTTCAGCCCCTTCCAACTGTTGTATGGGCATCCTGTCCGAGGTCCCCTCAGCCTGGTCAAAGAAGGCTGGGAAACGACTGTCCGAGAGGCTCCACCGGATGTCTACCGGTACCTCCTGACCCTCCGCAACCAGACTCGGAAGTTCCGGGAGCTTGCCGAGGCCAACCTGGAGGCCAGTCAGGAGGAGATGAAACGCTGGTATGACCAGAACGCCTCGTCCATCGAGCTCGAACCGGGACAGCAGGTCTGGGTCATGTCCCCAGTCGAACCTTGTGCCCTCCAGGACAAATGGACGGGGCCCTTCAAAGTGGTGGAGCGCAAGAGCCCCGTCACTTACTTGGTGGACATGGAGTCCCCCCAGAACCCCCTCCGCGTCCTGCACGCCAACCGGCTCAAGCCTCACTTTGCCCGCACTGAACTGAGCCTGCTGCTAGCTACAGATGAGGGAGCTGAAGACGACTCCGAGCCCCTCCCAGATCTCCTGAGCACCACCGAGAAGGACGGCTACGTCGAAGGGGTCACACTCTCCTCTACCCTGACCCCAGAACAGCACCAAGACTGCCGGAAACTGCTGGGGGAATTCGCAGACCTATTTTCCCTCACTCCCGGAGTCACCCGGTGGTGTGTCCACGATGTAGACACCGGGGATAGCCCGCCCGTACGACACCGGGCTTTTCAAGTTCCCGACCGAGTTCGGGCCTGCATTCAGTCCGAAGTTGCCAAGATGCTAGCTCTGGGGGTAGTCGAACCCTCAAACAGTCCCTAGGCCAGTCCCGTTGTCCTGGTCCCTAAAGCCGCCGCCCCCGGCGCACCCCTGGAGCTCCGGTTCTGTGTCGATTACCGGGACCGACGCCCATCCCATCCCCCGGGCAGATGAACTGATCGATCGCCTGGGGGCCGCCAAGTATCTCAGCACCTTCGACCTCACGGCCGGTTATTGGCAGATCGGCCTCACCCCTGGTGCCCAAGAGCGATCTGCCTTCTCGACCCCCGACGGCCACTTCCACTTCAAAGTAATGCCCTTTGGCATGAAAAATGCTCCGGCCACCTTCCAGAGACTAGTGAATCAAGTGCTACCGGGGCTAGAAGAGTTCAGTGCCGCATATCTGGACGATATTGCGGTATACAGCCTCCACTGGGACGAGCACCTGACACACTTCTGGGAGGTCCTGACGGCCCTCCGGCGGGCCGGACTGACAATAAAAGCCAGCAAGTGCCAGATAGGCCAGGGATCCGTGACCTATCTGGGGCACCAAGTAGTGGTCCTACCCCTCCCGCATGGCGGGCCCAGGACGACATCGGCCCTCCATCGAGCCACGGTCACCCTCGGGCACGACCCTACACGAACTACAGACGAGAGCAACCACCCTGGCAAACCACAGCTCTCCCCCCGGGAACATGGCGTACCCTGCACGCCCCACCACTGCCGGTCCGGCCACCACTCCGGAACACCCTTACTGGCCGACTCCAGCTTGGGCCCATCACGTCCCGAGCACGTGGCCTCGGCCCCGGCCAGCCCCGACATCGAGGCACCAAGATCCCCCCGGGTGGTAGAGTGGCCACTCGACGGATCTAAGAGGAGGGGAGTTTCGATGGCCCTCCAGCCGTCCCCAGACGCCTGGTATCAATCGCCCTCCGGCCTCCCTGGGCGCTGGCTCCACCCCCCTGCTGGGTGTCTGGACACCACCATCCCGGCCCCTCTGGCCCCCAGGCGCGAGGGTCCGGACATCAAAGGACCCCATTCCTATTTCTGGGCCAGCCCTGGAGTCGGACGCCAGTTTTATCCTGGAGTCAAGAGCCCTGCTGACGCTGTCGCGGCTGACCCCGAGAAGAACTCATTTCCCTGAAGCCTGAACCCATCTTTGGAGCCTGCTGCCGCTGCCGCGGTCCATCTTAGCTGAACCACCCTTGGAGCCTGCTGGCGCTGCCGCGGTCCATCTTAACTGAACCATCTTTGGAGCCTGCTGGCGCTGCCGCGGCCCATCCTCGCTGAACCATCTTTGGAGCCTGCTGGCGCTGCCGCGGCCCATCTTCGCCGAAACCACCTCGAGGCCTGCTGGCTCTGCCACGGCCCCCTCTCCGTTAAAGACCACCTGTCGAGTCCTGCTGGCGCTGCCGCGGCTCGACCTCTCGGAACCCCCCGGCTCGAGGATTGAGAGCTGTGCGCAGGGTATCCCTTCCTTCACCAGTACTGAGACTGTCCCGCTACCCTATCCCTTATTTACGAGACTTTTCAGATCCCTCGATCTGCCTGTACATATCGCTGAGAACAAGCAACCTTTATTCTTGATAAAGCCTAAGAACTTATCCTCTTGTGTGGTGTCCATTTGTAGTGGGTGGTTACTCTGCTGTACGATCCTAGGAGAGGACCCTCACCCAGGAGGCCTCTTGATAACGCTCGGCTACTTCTCGACGGAGGGGTGGATCTAGGGGGGGTCAGTCAGACATCTTCTGCCTCCCCCGGGTTCGCCTTTCTAACAACCATTTATGCACACCAGCAGCCAAGCACCATCAATGTACACCGCCAGTAACACAACATCCACACACATCACCAGCCAAGCACCATCCATGCACACCACCAGCCAAGCACCATCCATGCACACCACCAACCAAGTGCCATCCATGCACACCCCAGCCAAGCACCATCCATGCACACCACCAACCAAGGACCATCCATGCACACCACTAGCCAAGAACCATCCATGCACACCACCAGCCAAGGACCATCCATGCACACCACCAGCCAAGGACCATCCATGCACACCACCAGCCAAGCACCATCCATGCACACCACCAGCCAAGCACCATCCATGCACACCACCAGCCAAGCACCATCCATGCACACCACCAGCCAAGCACCATCCATGCACACCACCAGCCAAGCACCATTCATGCACACCACCAGCCAAGCGCCATCCATGCACACCACCAGCCAAGCACAATCCATGCACACAACAGGCCAAGCACCATCCATGCACACCACCAGCCAAGGACCATCCATGCACACCACCAACCAAGCGCCATCCATGCACACCACCAGCCAAGGACCATCCATACACACCACCAGACATGCACCATCCATGCACACCACCAGCCAAGCATGATCTATGCACACCACCAGCCAAGCACCATTCATGCACACCACCAGCCAAGCGCCATCCATGCACACCACCTGCCAAGCACCATCCATGCACACAACCAGCCAAGCACCATCCATGCACACCACCAGCCAAGGACCATTGTTGGACCCGGCCTCATGGCGTGGTCCTACCCCTCCCGCATGGCGGGCCCAGGACGACATCGGCCCTCCATCGAGCCACGGTCACCCCCCGGGCATGAACCTACACGAACTACCGACGAGAGCAACCACCCTGGCAAACCACAGCTCTCCCCCCCGGAACATGGCATACCCTGCATGCCCCACCACTGCCGGTCCGGCCACCACTCCGGAACACCCCTACTGGCCCGACTCCAGCTTGGGCCCAGCGCGTCCCAAGCACGCGGCCTCGCCCGACTCCATCTTGGGCCCATCACGTCCCGAGCACGTGGCCTCGGCACCGGCCAAGGCCCCAGCGAAGCCCCAACATCGAGGCACCAAGATCCCCCTGGGTGGTAGAGTGGCCCCTCGACGGATCTAAGAGGAGGGGAGTTTCGATGGCCCTCCAGCCGTCCCCGGACGCCTGGTATCAATCGCCCTCCGGCCTCCCTGGGCGCTGGCTCCACCCAAACGGCTGGGTGTCTGGACACCACCATCCCGGCCCCTCTGGCCCCCAGGCGCGAGGGTCTGGACATCAAAGGACCCCAGTCCTATATCTGGGCCAGCCCTGGAGTGGGACGCCAGTTGTATCCTGGAGTCAAGAGCCCTGCTGACGCTGTCGCGGCTGACCCCGAGAAGAACTCATTTCCCTGAAGCCTGAACCCATCTTTGGAGCCTGCTGGCGCTGCCGCGGTCCATCTTAGCTGAACCACCCATGGAGCCTGCTGGCGCTGCCGCGGTCCATCTTAACTGAACCATCTTTGGAGCCTGCTGGCACTGCCGTGGCCCATCTTCGCTGAACCATCTTTAGAGCCTGCTGGCGCTGCCGCGGCCCATCTTCGCCGAAACCACCTCGAGGCCTGCTGGCACTGGCGCGGCCCCCTCTCCGTTCAAGACCACCTGTCGAGTCCTGCTGGCGCTGCCGCGGCTCGACCTCTCGGAACCCCCCGGCTCGAGGATTGAGAGCTGTGCGCAGGGTATCCCTTCCTTCACCAGTACTGAGACTGTCCCGCTACCCTATCCCTTATTTACGAGACTTTTCAGATCCCTCGATCTGCCTGTACATATCGTTGAGAACAAGCAACCTTTATTCTTGATAAAGCCTAAGAACTTATCCTCTTGTGTGGTGTCCATTTGTAGTGGGTGGTTACTCTGCTGTACGATCCTAGGAGAGAACCCTCACCCAGGAGGCCTCTCGATAACGCTCGGCTACTTCTCGACAGAGGGGTGGATCTAGGGGGGGTCAGTCAGACATCTTCTGCCTCCCCCCGGGTTCGCCTTTCTAACATTGGTGGCAGCGGTGGGATCCGAGCCAACGCAGATCGTACAGAGAGTGATTTACCCGCTATCGATAAAAACACACTGCGATCATGACTACTCAAGAAACCAGACCGACTGCAGAATTCCAGGAAGAGAAAATAGAAGAGTACAGTCATAAGGAATTGAAACAATTCTGCAAAGACCTGGGCATCGCTACCACGGGCCTAAGCACCAAGGAAGACTTTAAATCGGCCCTGCAAACATGGGTGGAAGCCGGAGACACGCCACCCCAAAATGAAGATGACCCGGACCAGAACGGACGCCCGGAGACCGACGCGTCCCCAACAGGGGAAAGACCCGCAAACCTAGACATGGGCCTCTCCCACGAAGACGCCCTAGAACGAGAGAGGAACCGGCTCCACGAACTGGAGCTAGCCCGACTCCGGCTAGACGGAGAAATACAGATGGCGGAAAGAAAAATAGCCCTCGAGCAACTACGGCTGGAAGGAGACCTGGAGGAGAAACGAAGACAAAGAGACCTCGAAGAAAAGAGACTCACGTTCGAGCATGAGCGTGGCTTAAAAGAACTAGAAATAAAGGCCAAAACGAGTGAGGCCAGCGCCTCCGGGGGCAAGACCTCGCCCCCTCCTGTGGACACGAAGGTGCACATACCCAAGGATGTCGTCAAAGAGTACTATAAGAACGACGACATCCAACAGTGGTTCAAAGCCTATGAAGTAGCCATGACCGCCCATCGAGTACCCCTCAAGGACTGGGGCGCCGGCCTGTGGGGGAAGTTCGTCAACGAAGGGAAGGATGCCCTGCTAGAGCTCCGCGATGCCGAGATGACCTCGTACGAACACATGAAAACCGCCCTCCTCACTCGCTACGGACTCACCCCCGAAATGTAACGGCAGCGATTCCGAGACTGTAAAAAAATCCCTGGTACCACATGGGTGAAATACGTGAACTTTTATAGCAGAGCCTTCGAGGGGTGAATAAAAGGCAGTCATGTCACCACCTACCAGCAGTTGGTCGACCTCATTATCTGGGAACATCTTTCCAACAACTGCTTCATCAAACTCGCTGTCGAGGCTGATAGATGGGTGAGCACCCGAGTCCCCCGGAGCCCGATGGGAGCCTACGGCCGGGGATCCCCGGGGAACCACCGACCACGAGGCGGCGGAGGAGGCCAGAGCCGGGGCCGAGACGCCCCCACGGGGTCCTCCCCTACCTCCACTTCGCCGGCCCTGGGCCGAAGGGGGGCCCCTCCAGCACGACCGGGGCCCCGCCCGAACGTTACTTGCCACAGATGCCAGCGGCCGGGTCACTATGCTAATGATCCCCTCTGCCCGATGAACCAGCGACCCGGCACCACCGGTCCTCCCAACCGCCAGATCGCGGCCGCCGCCCTGGGGGAAGAAAGAGGCGAGGAAGAAGACGACGACCCCGAGCCGGTCGAGTGGGAGCCCGCCGCTATGTCCTTGGTGTGCCTGGGCGAAAGAGACATGATCCCCCGAGCCCCGATTCCAGGCAACACACAAAAGTACCGCCAATGGGTCACCATCAATGGACGCCGGGCCGAAGCCCTCCGTGACACTGGAGCCAGCGTGACGGCGGTCCGCTGCCATTTGGTGACCCCTGAACAAATTTTGCCCAACGTCCTGTGCCCAGTACGGTCGGCGGACAACTCCGAGAGCTTGTGCCAGATGGCCCGTATCCCCTTCGAATGGGGAAGAGTGTCGGGCATGCTGAAGGTGACCGTCCGGGACGATGCGCCCGTGGACTGCCTCCTCGGGAACGACCTGGAAAGTTCCCCCTGGGCCCACATCAAGCGGAGAGAGCATCTGGGCATGCTAGGCCTTCCTGAGTGGGCCTGTGCGACCACTCAATCCATGACCGCCCGGGCCTCCACCCCGAACGAGGACACCCCGCCTGAAGAACCGGAGTGGCCCGCACCTCCGCCGCCCGCCATCCCCGAGATCGCCGGCCCTGAACCCAGGCCCCCGGGGCCCAACCACGAAGACCTCACCGAGCTCGGCCACCTTCCCGAACTAGCCCAATGGCGCCAAGAAAGTGGCCCCACCCGCGAGCAGTTCCGACAGGAACAGAAAACGTGTCCCTCCCTCGAGGGAATTCGACAACAAGCCGCCACGCAAGCCGCCGGAGAACCATCGGGGTCCCACTGGGTCTATTGGGACCATTATCTCCTATACAGCGAGCAGAAGATTGCCGAACTAGGGGCCAGCCGAGTACTGGTGGTCCCCCTACGATTCAGAGACTTCCTCTTGAACCTGGCACACGACGTGCCCCTCGCCGGGCACCTGGGGCAGGACAAAACCTAAAGCCGCCTGGTGACCCATTTTTACTGGCCGAAAATGCGCAACGATGTAAGCAACCACTGCAGGACCTGTCCGACCTGTCAAGCCAGCGGGAAGAGCGGGGGGAAAGTCAAGGCCCCACTCCAGCCTTTTCCTGTGGTAACCACCCCCTTCGAGCGAGTGAGGATAGACATAGTGGGGCCCCTGGACCCCCACACCTCTCAGGGACACCGCTTCATCCTCGTTCTGGTGGACCATGCCACCCGCTATCCGGAAGCCATCCCCCTCCGAACCATCACGGCACCCGTGGTGGGCCGAGCGCTAATGGGGATCTTCTCCAGAGTCGGCTTCCCCCGAGAGGTCGTGAGCGATCGGGCACAAACTTTATATCTAAATATATGCGGTCCCTGTGGCAACAGTGCGGGGTCACATATAAATTCACCACCCCGTATCACCCCCAAGGAAATAGACTTGTAGAACGGTTTAACCGAACACTGAAGGGGATGATTAAGGGCTTGGAAGAGCCGTTACGACGCAGATGGGATGTCCTGCTGTCCTGCCTCCTGTTTGCCTATCGAGAGGTGCCCCAGAAGTCCCTGGGGTTCAGCCCCTTCCAACTGTTGTATGGGCATCCTGTCCGAGGTCCCCTCAGCCTGGTCAAAGAAGGCTGGGAAACGACTGTCCGAGAGGCTCCACCGGATGTCTACCGGTACCTCCTGACCCTCCGCAACCAGACTCGGAAGTTCCGGGAGCTTGCCGAGGCCAACCTGGAGGCCAGTCAGGAGGAGATGAAACGCTGGTATGACCAGAACGCCTCGTCCATCGAGCTCGAACCGGGACAGCAGGTCTGGGTCATGTCCCCGGTCGAACCTTGTGCCCTCCAGGACAAATGGACGGGGCCCTTCAAAGTGGTGGAGCGCAAGAGCCCCGTCACTTACTTGGTGGACATGGAGTCCCCCCAGAACCCCCTCCGCGTCCTGCACGCCAACCGGCTCAAGCCTCACTTTGCCCGCACTGAACTGAGCCTGCTGCTAGCTACAGATGAGGGAGCTGAAGACGACTCCGAGCCCCTCCCAGATCTCCTGAGCACCACCGAGAAGGACGGCTACGTCGAAGGGGTCACACTCTCCTCTACCCTGACCCCAGAACAGCACCAAGACTGCCGGAAACTGCTGGGGGAATTCGCAGACCTATTTTCCCTCACTCCCGGAGTCACCCGGTGGTGTGTCCACGATGTAGACACCGGGGATAGCCTGCCCGTACGACACCGGGCTTTTCAAGTTCCCGACCGAGTTCGGGCCTGCATTCAGTCCGAAGTTGCCAAGATGCTAGCTCTGGGGGTAGTCGAACCCTCAAACAGTCCCTAGGCCAGTCCCGTTGTCCTGGTCCCTAAAACCGCCGCCCCCGGCGCACCCCTGGAGCTCCGGTTCTGTGTCGATTACCGGGACCGACGCCCATCCCATCCCCCGGGCAGATGAACTGATCGATCGCCTGTGGGCCGCCAAGTATCTCAGCACCTTCGACCTCACGGCCGGTTATTGGCAGATCGGCCTCACCCCTGGTGCCCAAGAGCGATCTGCCTTCTCGACCCCCGACGGCCACTTCCACTTCAAAGTAATGCCCTTTGGCATGAAAAATGCTCCGGCCACCTTCCAGAGACTAGTGAATCAAGTGCTACCGGGGCTAGAAGAGTTCAGTGCCGCATATCTGGACGATATTGCGGTATACAGCCTCCACTGGGACGAGCACCTGACACACTTCTGGGAGGTCCTGACGGCCCTCCGGCGGGCCGGACTGACAATAAAAGCCAGCAAGTGCCAGATAGGCCAGGGATCCGTGACCTATCTGGGGCACCAAGTAGTGGTCCTACCCCTCCCGCATGGCGGGCCCAGGACGACATCGGCCCTCCATCGAGCCACGGTCACCCTCGGGCACGACCCTACACGAACTACAGACGAGAGCAACCACCCTGGCAAACCACAGCTCTCCCCCCGGGAACATGGCGTACCCTGCACGCCCCACCACTGCCGGTCCGGCCACCACTCCGGAACACCCTTACTGGCCGACTCCAGCTTGGGCCCAGCGCGTCCCAAGCACGCGGCCTCGCCCGACTCCATCTTGGGCCCATCACGTCCCGAGCACGTGGCCTCGGCCCCGGCCAGCCCCGACATCGAGGCACCAAGATCCCCCCGGGTGGTAGAGTGGCCACTCGACGGATCTAAGAGGAGGGGAGTTTCGATGGCCCTCCAGCCGTCCCCAGACGCCTGGTATCAATCGCCCTCCGGCCTCCCTGGGCGCTGGCTCCACCCCCCTGCTGGGTGTCTGGACACCACCATCCCGGCCCCTCTGGCCCCCAGGCGCGAGGGTCCGGACATCAAAGGACCCCAGTCCTATTTCTGGGCCAGCCCTGGAGTCGGACGCCAGTTTTATCCTGGAGTCAAGAGCCCTGCTGACGCTGTCGCGGCTGACCCCGAGAAGAACTCATTTCCCTGAAGCCTGAACCCATCTTTGGAGCCTGCTGCCGCTGCCGCGGTCCATCTTAGCTGAACCACCCTTGGAGCCTGCTGGCGCTGCCGCGGTCCATCTTAACTGAACCATCTTTGGAGCCTGCTGGCGCTGCCGCGGCCCATCCTCGCTGAACCATCTTTGGAGCCTGCTGGCGCTGCCGCGGCCCATCTTTGCCGAAACCACCTCGAGGCCTGCTGGCGCTGCCATGGCCCCCTCTCCGTTAAAGACCACCTGTCGAGTCCTGCTGGCGCTGCCGCGGCTCGACCTCTCGGAACCCCCCGGCTCGAGGATTGAGAGCTGTGCGCAGGGTATCCCTTCCTTCACCGGTACTGAGACTGTCCCGCTACCCTATCCCTTATTTACGAGACTTTTCAGATCCCTCGATCTGCCTGTACATATCGCTGAGAACAAGCAACCTTTATTCTTGATAAAGCCTAAGAACTTATCCTCTTGTGTGGTGTCCATTTGTAGTGGGTGGTTACTCTGCTGTACGATCCTAGGAGAGGACCCTCACCCAGGAGGCCTCTTGATAACGCTCGGCTACTTCTCGACGGAGGGGTGGATCTAGGGGGGGTCAGTCAGACATCTTCTGCCTCCCCCGGGTTCGCCTTTCTAACAACCATTTATGCACACCAGCAGCCAAGCACCATCAATGTACACCGCCAGTAACACAACATCCACACACATCACCAGCCAAGCACCATCCATGCACACCACCAGCCAAGCACCATCCATGCACACCACCAACCAAGTGCCATCCATGCACACCCCAGCCAAGCACCATCCATGCACACCACCAACCAAGGACCATCAATGCACACCACTAGCCAAGAACCATCCATGCACACCACCAGCCAAGGACCATCCATGCACACCACCAGCCAAGCACCATCCATGCACACCACCAACCAAGGACCATCCATGCACACCACCAGCCAAGGACCATCCATGCACACCACCAGCCAAGCACCATCCATGCACACCACCAGCCAAGCACCATCCATGCACACCACCAGCCAAGCACCATCCATGCACACCACCAGCCAAGCGACAGCCCACACCTACCACTAGCAAAGCGAATGTCCACACACAAATCGCAAGACATGGTCCAGCCATGCTGACCGATAGCCAAGCACTAATCCACACACACCACCAGCAAAATGCAGGTTCACACACAGTCAGCCAAATGCCAGCAAAAACGGACCATCAGCCGCACTCCAGTTCACACACACTGAAGATAAGGTCTCGAGGTTTTCTGCAGATTAGCCTAAAAATATCGCTGATCTGCCCCCAAGAGGGTGGTGGGGGCGGTGGGGGGGGGTGCAGGAATAGCACAAATGTGTTCACAAAAAAGATGATAAACCCTGCCTAAGCCCATAAACATTTCTCTGGTTCATAGTGGGCTTTCTGCCCTCCAGTGAGCAGATATGGGGCTATTGCCTCTTTAGTAGAGGGGGCATTTGCATAGCAGCCATCTTTAATAAAAAAAATCCTGGTGTCTAATAGGAATACTGCCTCCAGGGAGAAATCAAAGGCAATTACCCCCATCTGCCCCTTCAAGGCGGGCAGAAAGACTGTCCCATTTTTTTGTTCGGAGGTGGGGTCATTGGCACACATATTGAAAACAAGAAATCCCTGGGGCCTAGTGGGCTTTCTGCCACCCTGGGGTCAGATCGTGGGCTAGTACCCTCAATTGAACCTGAGGAGCGGCAGAAAGACTTCTATGTTTACAATTGTGAATGGGGCATGGCTTTGCCCATTGTGGGTAGCTACAATCCCTTTTTTTCAACAAAAATGAAATCCCTGGTGTCTGTTGGACTCACCCCCCCCACCCCCCGGGGGCAGATCAGTGGTAATAAAGACAGAAAGACTGTTTTGGGGTGTAGAGATATTAGCATGCCTATTCTGGGAAGCCCCGACTTCTCTTTCAGAGAGGAAAAAAAATCCCTGGCGTCTAGTGGCCTTTCTGCCCCCCAGGGTGAGGGGAGTAGAAAGACTGATTATTTTTAGACAGCTGGGGGCAGTATAATGCCCATTTAGGGCAGCCCCTACCACTATGTTTAAAAATAAAATCCCTGTTGTACACTGTACTTTTGAACCCCCCCCCACCTTCCTGTGGGGGGGGGGAGGGGCTGAAGGACTGAATATGGACAAATTCTTATGAGGGAACAAAGGCCCTTGTCCAAGGGGCCGCTCCCCCTCCCTGGTGTCTATTGGTAGATCCCTGCTTAGGGATCGCCCTCCTGGGGCGATCCCCAAGCAGAGATCCACTAGATTCTCCCCTTTCCAATGAAACTGCTCCTGCCTGCCTACGTGCTCGGTGGACTGAGATAGCCCCAGGGGTATGTAGGCAGTGAAAGTGAAATGAAGCTTTCAGCTTATTTCACTTTCACTGTAGTGACGTCAGCAAGCCATGCACGCTGCTCGTCAGTACACTGAAATAAAAGTGCCTCGGGCAGCTGGGAAAGCTCTTCACCAGTTCCCAAGGCTGGAAAAAAAATAAGGAAATTCCTCTGCTGTTTCCAGCTGAGGGATTTCGAAATAGTGGGCCTTGGACGCAACAGTTACATCCTTAGCACCGGAGCGCCACAACCTTGGACGCTACCAGTACGTCCAAAGAGTGAAAGAAGTTAGTAGATCTTGCTCTGCCAGTGATGTAACTGGCAATGCTTCCCAACCAGGATGTGTTCTACATATGTCGCATATATTATGTCATTGATGTTCCCTGCAACCTGTATCGCTCAAAGCGTTTCCTCTTTGTTGATGTTTTACAAGAATAAAAAAACGCAATCAAATATTTATGAGATAATGAGATGCAAACATACCTCCACCCTGCACATCCTGGGACTAGACTGCCGGAAAGAGATCGATGGGAAGGTGAGAAAAACACTGAAACAGGGCCTGAAAGAGCAAATTCATAAAAATAGTTAGGAGAAGATAGATGGAAATTAGAAATGACAAAAGGGGCAAGCAAGAGAAGGAAATAAACTCACTAGCCCTGTGATTTTTACAGAGCAAAAAATTAAAAAAAATGTTTTAAAAGTTTGGATAACAATGAAAAAAACCACAATTTACAACCCATAGAAACTGAAAACAGAAAAGCCAATGATTCTTATTTTCAATGCGCATTTTTAGAGAAGACTTGTTGCATGCATGGGAGGATTAAAAATGAGATCTAGTGTGTCATGACGGTGCACCAGGTGTGGTTTTCCGTAGTCAGGCATCCCAATGGGGTCTGGATAATGCAGTCTTTTTATAACTGTGTTTAACGTGGATGCTGATAAAGCTAGGAATGAAATGCATAATAGTTGAGACTTTCTGAATCTTTAAACTTAGGAACATCTAAATTCTGAGCATGCATACAACACATAATGTGAAGTGTGCATTTGGATGAGAACAAACAGATAGCAGGCAAGAAAAGAAGTGGAGAAGAGCTAAAGGGAAAGGGAGGGAAAGAAACTCAATGGTTGTGGCACTCTTTCTGTTAACCTTAGAACCCTCACATTCAGCATATGCTGCTCGGAAGACATTTGGGAAACTGAAATCATAGCCGGAGACCTAAAAATTAAGCTGTATGCGGACAACATACTCTCCAGAACGTTCGCTGCCAGCACCGACGTTCACTATATCAGACTGTACAGCACTTTTTCAGGTACATAATGAACTGGACCATAAGTGAAGTCTTACCCTTGTTAATGTTAATGTTAATGTTATGGGTGTCTTATATAGCGCTCGGCTACTCCAAGGAGTGTCCCGGCGCTTTCTAACCCACAGCAAAACTACAAGGAAACAGAAAAGAGGGCGAAGAAAAAAAAGATCAATCATTGTCCATAGAGCCACGTTTTCAGACCTTTCCTAAAGGCCAACAGGTTGCAAGTACAGCGGAGCAACGGGGGAGGGTATTCCATAGCTGAGGAGCCAGATGTTTGAAAGAACGTCCCCCAACCCTTGCTTTCCTAACAGCAGGGACAATAGCCAAACCAAGAGATTCCGATCTTAGGGATCTTGTGGGTTTGTAGAAGGCAAGGCGTTTCTGGATATATTCAGCTCCGACCGCATGAAGTGCCTTATGCGCAAGTGTGAGTGCCTTAAAAACAATCCGCTTGCTAACAGGGAGCCAATGTAGGGAAAGAAGCAGGTCAGAGGCTTTCGCACAACGAGGTAGGCCAGAAATCGCCTGTGCCGCCGAGTTTTGGACTACCTGAAGCTTTTGTAATAGATAGTCCGGAAGACCCAAATATAAAACATTTGAGTAATCAAGCCTGGAGCAGATGAGAGCCTGGACCGTCGTCTTCCTATGCGCCAAAGGGAGCAAGGGAAGAAACTTGCGCAACATTTTAAGAAGACCATAACAGTTGCCGGTCAGGCCTAGAATCTGGGGCTTAAGATATAGGCTGTTATCAATTTTGACCCCAAGATTCTTGGCAACCAGGGAGGAGGACGAGGGTGGGAACATGTTCACAGGCCACCAATCCTGCCAGCTGGGGTCAGCCTGACACCCAAAGAAGAGCTCCTCAGATTTATCAGGGTTGCACTTGAGGCTGTTCAGCTGAAATCAGTCAAAAACAGCCCCAAGGCACCCGCGGATGCTCTCTCCGTTGAACTCCGCCCCCCTTCCACAAGTGAAAAGGAGCTGGGTGTCATCGGCGTATGACATGATCTGAGCCCCAAAAGACTCCGCCAGCACCGCCAGAGGGGTCATGAAGATATTAAACAGAGTCGGGCTAAGCACCGACCCCTGTGGGACTCCGACCTCCAAAGGCGGCACTTCGGCAGAGTGAGGGGGGGCCCAGACCATCTGCCGGCGACCAGCTAAATAAGATCTAAACCAGCTCAACACCGTCCCTCTAAGACCGATCTCATGAAGTCTGCTGAGGAGAGCCTCATGAGGGACGGTGTCGAAAGGCGCCAACAGATGTAACATTACTAGCATGGCTCTTCCACCTGAATCCAGCACTTCCTTAATGGCTTCATTAACCTCCAGAAGTGCAGTCTCGGTGCTTAGATTGGATCGAAAGCCCGACTGGGTGGAGTGCAACAAGCCATGGGTTTCAAGAAAAGGTGAGAGCACAGAGTGAACATGCTTTTCCACTATCTTTGCAAGAGCAGGCAGAAGGGAAATTGGCCTGTAATTGGCATGATTTTCAGGGTCAAGACCAGGTTTTTTAAGGAGTGCAACAACCATGGCTCGTTTCCAGACCATAGGGACAACACCACTCGTCAATGACAGATTAAGGATCGGATTGATCAGAGGGTTCAAAACCTCCGCAGCCCTAGCCAAGAAGGAAGCAGGGCAGGGGTCCAAGGGGGAAGCTGACTTAAGTTTAGAGAGGAGGTCCTGAGAGATGGATTCAGAGATCGCTGGGAACTCCGATAGAAAAGGACCAGTTTCGTCTGTCAAGATCAGCTGATCCCTTGGGATGGCATCAGCGCAAGGGTTCAAGGAGGAGAAGGAATCTTGAATTCGCTTTATTTTAGTAGTAAAAAAATTCGCTAATGAAACCACCCATGGTTCAGAAAAGTCATGCTGCGATACACTAGCCTTAGGGGTGACAAACTCCTTAACAATGGTAAAAATTTCTCTACAGGAACTTGACGCCGTCTCAACTCTAACTTAGAAATAGTTCTTTTTTTTGGCCAGGATGTCCGCATGATAAGCCTTTAAGGTGGCCCTATAGGCGGCCTTGGCCTCCGGATCATACTGCTGGCGCCAAAGCCTCTCAGCAGCCTTGAAATTTCGCCGGGACAAAGCAAGAGACTCCGTAAACCAAGGCGCTGAAATCCGTCTTGTAGATGTCCGGTGCGCAAAAGGCGGGGCAAGTTCGTCTAACCGCTCTACTAGCCACTTCTGTAACACATCAAGATCACTCTCTAAGTCACCTGATAGGGAACAGGGATGCTCCAGACAAGCCTGAGCGACAATCTCAGGGGTAACCAGATGATGGGCCCGCCTGGGGTGCCTAAGATGATTAGATTTTCCGCCAGGTAATTTGCTAGTTCCCTGAATCTGAGAGCAAATCAGATAATGGTCCGACCAGAGGACTGGGGCGGGACTAGCCATAACAAGAGGAAAGGTGGAAAATACCTGATCAAGAGTGTGGCCCTTGTTATGGGTCGGAACAGACAGATAGGGAATAAGGCCCAGGGGGGGCGGTGATGTCATTGACTTTAATTGCATCGCCGTCCGACCGGACGTCCATGTGTATGTTAAAATCCACAAGCACAATACAATGTTCAGTTTTTAAGCAGAGTGCCGCGGTTGACTCCTGCAGCTCCTCGTAAAAAGATCCACGCAGACCAGGTGGTCTGTAAACCAGGAGCCCAGAGAAGGATTGATGGGCAGATAGGGCAATAGAAAAAGCCAAGGATTCATAGCCAGAGATGGACGCCATAGGGACAACCACACATGGGGTAGATCTTAAAACCACAATCGCGACCCCTCCACCCCTCCCGATAGGTCTATCATGTCTGTGAATAACATAATCAGGAGGAATAGCAGTTGCAATGTCAGGGTTAGAGGACACCCCTAGCCATGTTTCAGTGAGCATAAGGCATACCGGTTTTTCGACCGTTAGCAGTTCATAAATATCAAGAGCATGTCTGCTCAGGGAGCGAGTATTGAGTAAAAGGTATTTATAATTGACAGAGGTCCTAGGGCTAGAGGTCCCGTGCACCGGAAGGGTGCAAGGAAACCATCCACAACCAGGACACTGGCATTTACCTCTATACCTCGCCGGAAAGACCATCTGACATGTGGTCGTATATTTCCTAAATGTCAAGAGCTCAGCCGCTGAATATGTAATCCTACAACCCGCAACACATCCCACCCCGTCCGCCTCCGTGACGCGGACGGGCGCAGACGGGCAGGACTCTGGCATGACTCCGGTGTGAGTCCGGCGCGTCCGCAAGACGCGTCCGCTACGCGGAGAGTGGACGTCAGTTTATATAGTAAACTAGAGCGCGTCACAGCGCTTACCACCCCCAAGATGGCCGCCGCGTTTCCCTTCGTCTACTCGGGACCAATCTCCCAGCGTCTATGCTCAGCTGAGAGTGGCCCGAGTAGCGGAGGAGGGGGGAGAAGCTTCGAAGTAAGTTTAAAAGTGCCCCAGAGTCCAAGGTAAAATACACTGCCTTTTCGATCAAGCAGGGTACAGGGTACAATCAGTACGCTAAAATGAAGCAAGATAAGGGATAGTGCAAGAACCTCCCGGCTTCCGCCTCAGGAGGGAGAAAAATGCTCAGGCTAGAACAGGCGCCGAGGCATGAGAAACCCTTATATAGTAAACTAGAGCGCGTCACAGCGCTTACCACCCCCAAGATGGCCGCCGCGTTTCCCTTCGTCTACTCGGGACCAATCTCCCAGCGTCTATGCTCAGCTGAGAGTGGCCCGAGTAGCGGAGGAGGGGGGAGAAGCTTCGAAGAAAGTTTAAAAGTGCCCCAGAGTCCAAGGTAAAATACACTGCCTTTTCGAACAAGCAGGGTACAGGGTACAATCAGTACGCTAAAATGAAGCAAGATAAGGGATAGTGCAAGAACCTCCCGGCTTCCGCCTCAGGAGGGAGAAAAATGCTCAGGCTAGAACAGGCGCCGAGGCATGAGAAACCCTTATATAGTAAACTAGAGCGCGTCACAGCGCTTACCACCCCCAAGATGGCCGCCGCGTTTCCCTTCGTCTACTCGGGACCAATCTCCCAGCGTCTATGCTCAGCTGAGAGTGGCCCGAGTAGTGGAGGAGGGGGGAGAAGCTTCGAAGTAAGTTTAAAAGTGCCCCAGAGTCCAAGGTAAAATACACTGCCTTTTCGATCAAGCAGGGTACAGGGTACAATCGGTACGCTAAAATGAAGCAAGATAAGGGATAGTGCAAGAACCTCCCGGCTTCCGCCTCAGGAGGGAGAAAAATGCTCAGGCTAGAACCCTTGATGGTCTATACCACGAGGGAAGCCTTCCGTGCACATCCATTTTGGTAAATCGCCACCAAGATGAAATATTACGAGTATTGATTATTGAGTATTGATTCCTACCGATTTTCCAATGATGATCAAAGACAATATGACTGCACTGACTTATCAAATGCACAGGGGTTTTACTAAATGGATAAAACAGCATTTGTCGCTGTGGGGACGAGTCCAAACTATGAACATAGTATAGCCCAAGGTTTAACTACATTTTCAGCATGCTGCCTATACTGGTCCTGGCATCAGAACTATGCCTAATAGACGCAGCCATTAAAACATAATTCTGGCAAGGTGAGACATGCGGACTGGCCATGTCCAAACTCCAAGCCGCTACTTCAGGCGGACTGAGACTTCCAAAGATGGAAATATATCATATGGCCCATCAGCTCTCACAGGAAGCATATCATTCTGCCACAGATCCGGAACGCACCAATTGGGTACGACTGAAACAACAACTGTGGGTGGGCACGGGGACCGCAGATGATATATCTGCATCATCCCTCACAGATACCTCAAACAGAACTGCTTTGTGGGCCCAGTGCTGCAGAAGCGATGAAGGGGGGAAATCTTTGCCACCATGTACTCCGCCTTTGGTGGGGGTGCTGGTTTGTATCCTTCCTTCCCTGTTTCTCTCACAGATGAAGATCATTGAACCAGAAGGTCACTATGTGATATTAGCAGTTAAACTGGATGGTAAAGACATAGCCTTAGTGAACAGTTATGTCCCCAATGTGGGCCAAACTATCATTCCTATTCTCCCCAACCTTTCTTGTCACAAAAATACATTATTACTCTATGTTACTTGGAGGAGATTTTAACTGCATGGCTGATGTCACTTTAGATAGATCAAACCCCCACTGCCCACATCCCCACTACATAAAACTGCCCACGCATTTCGATGTTGGATAAACAATTGAGGATTTGTTGATACCTTGAGACCTTAACTCCGGAGGGCAGCTTCGATTTTTATTACTTGGGTATGCACAAGCTAGCAGTACACTTAAATACTTTCTTATGCTCGGCTAGCGTACATACGAGAGCTAGAAGGGTCGAATGTCTGCCGAAAAATACTGTGACCACCACCCGTTATTACGGATTCTGGTCTGAGCGTTGTCCAGACCCCGCACTGCGACATGGAAGCTCAATACTGCGAAGCTGATGACCTAGTCTTCAGATCTACCCTAGGGAAAGTGAACAGTAATTACTTATGGAGAATACAGGTAAGACTTCCACACTAGCGGAGTGGGAGGCATTCAAACTAGTGGTACGTGGTCACAGCATCTCAGCAGTAGTAGGTACTCGGTCCCAGCTTCATACTGAGATCAAACACTTGGAGCACCTCTTAATAAAACTGTATCTACCGACGGAGGGAGCACAGGTGCTGCATGACACACTGAGAGCAGAAAGGGAAAAACTCCTCAAACTAAAGACCGATACCACACAGGGTTGCCCACTGTCCCCAGTGCCATTTGCCTTGACTGTTGAAACTCTGGCCCTCATACTCTACACCACCCATCATTATCGAGGAACAGTGATTGACGAACACCCCATCTATATATCCCTATACGGGGATGATCTATAAGTGTCCCAGCGTGAGGAACACGCAAATGTGGATCACGCATTTAGCGCTTTGGATGATTTTAGCCAGACGTCGAGAGTCCAGGTGAATTGGAATAAGTCAAATGCATTCCCGATACATGCTCTGACACCAGCCACTATTCTGCAGGAAATGGCGCAGGATCTCTACTCGGAACCAGTCACATTATGCTTCCCGGGCATTCATATTTACTACAACTTGGCCGATCTTGAGCAATCTTCAACAGTCAATGATTTTTGCAGACATCCATAAATTTCTGGCTAATGCTTCCTCTATCCGTCGCAGGCAGGGTCATACTGCACAGATGGTTTTCCTTCTCAGTTTCTTGCTTTACTTTGTAGCTCGCTTTATTTGGCTCACAAAATCCATCTTTTGGGAGATTAACTGCCTATTGATATACCTCATATAAGGCACAGGACGTCGTAGACTGGCATTAACCAAACTATGGCTCCCCACTGATGGAGGTGGGTTAGCGGTCCCTGACTTGGAGCTTTATTGCCTGGCGGCGCACCCGAAATGGCCAGCTTACTGAAGACATTGTTGATGGGGGAGGGGGCATGATAGTGACTGGCGTATACTTTCTCTCCACCAGTACCATGCCATAGGCCAGCTTAATTAGCCCTAATGCTCAAACAGGCGTTAAATATTCTGGTCTCTTGCTGGATACCCTGCAATTTCAATGGGCCTGGGTCTTGCACCGAACACAAATGATGGTTCTGTATGCGAAGTACCTCACACGGTCGCATTACTACAAGTCTTGGATGAGGGATATTGGGCTGGGTTGCGGGAGAGAAAGGGTAGGAATGTGCTATGGAGCTGGTAAAAGGAGGAAAACAAAGGAACTTTGTGGAACTCGTAAACAAATATAAGTAAAGTATAAGTAAACAAATATACTCTCCCCTCCCACCACTATTTACTGTATGGGTCAGTGGCGGCAAACATGCGGAGGCCATGGGGGAGGACAGGCAAGAACCCCCAGAACAGAGCGGTAGAAACAATGTGGAAGTAACTCCAATCCCCAAGGTGGGGGTGGGGGGTGGGGTAGAGTTCTGAGAAGTTCCAGAAGTGCCAGTTACAGATATGTAGAAGGCCCAGCGAATCCTTGCATCTGTAACACTATTCAAACCATCACATAATAAATTCCATAACAGAACACAACATGACCAATGTCTGTACACTGCCATATTACATCATATAACAATAAACAGTAAAGGCATCCTATCTGCAGAGGCTACACATCTTCTCCCCTTTTTAACACCACACACAGACACACACACACACACACACACTGCACCACAGAGACAAAACCACACACAAATCAGGACAATAATTCAACCCAGAGAACCACAGAAAAGCAATACCCAAAGTAAATATGAAAAACTAACCAGACGCCACACAACATGTAAGAGGAGAGTGTCTTTTAGGTACTTTTATAACACGAGAACTCCTTCTTAACCAAGAACTCTGCAGCATTCCCTGCAACAGACACTTGTTTGTCACTTACATGTTTTTTCACTTTCATTATCACATTTTCCATTTCTAGCAACTCTTGCCATATTGCACCATTGCCCATTCGAAACACGAACAGCGATGCCTCTAACCTTGATGACTCTAACAGGATCTCAAAATTTCGAAGATGCCTTTCTTAACAAAATGGTGTCTTCCTGATACGTGCCAAATCACCCATTTCGAATTTGACCTCCTGGACATATTTTTCCTTACACCTTACGTCCCTCTGACACCGAGCACAACTGTTTGTCTCTCAATTTCCCGGCATCATCACTTGCTGTGGACATTCATCACAGCCTTGACCCATCATCTTCAAAAAGGACACAACGAGGTCACCTCTTTCCTCCCCCTCATGAGTTTAAAAGGTGCTTTACCAGAGATCGAATGAGGTGTAGATCTATAATCCCACCCAAAATCTCTGGTAGTTACTTCACAGTCAACACTGGATGTCACCACGCTCTGGATACACTCCACTATAAACCTGTTGAATCTCTCCACTTTTAGTTTGCCTGAGGGCAGTACAATGGCGTGCATACATTTTTCACTCTACATTTGCCTAAAAACTCTGTCATGGTGGAAGAAGTAAATTGAACTCCATTGTCAGTGAGCAGCTCCTCGGGAGTCCCTTCTCTTGTAAACACTTCACAACCAAAAGGAATCACAGAGTTTGTGTTGGGTTCGGCTATACCACGTACTTCCACCCGCCTGTAAAGATGATCCATCATGACAATAAAGTGTCTCATATTAGAAGGTAATATATGAAAAGGGTCGGGGGAAAAAATCAACCTCAACTCTCTGCCACACCTTACCAGGACATGAAACAGGCCCATCAGAAGGCACAGAGGTCACCAAATGGTTAGCAGTCAAACAGCATGGTGCACAACTTCTCACTAATCCTTCTACCTCCACATCCACTCCAGGGCACCAGAAATCATTTCTTATCCTACGCTTAGAGGCACTCATACCCAGATGGCCTACATGAGCTGTCTCCAAAATCTTTTGGTGGAAACATCCTTGTGGAATTAACTTATCACCTCTCACCAACAATCCTCCTTCCAAAGATAACTCATCCGCCACCTTGCAATAAGATAGCAAAGAAGTCTCCAAAGTATTTCCCTCTGCCCCCCAAATTTCCCAAAATTCATGATCTTGTTCAATACAGTATCCTCCCTCAACCGATCACACAATACCATTATATCGGAACAAATTACCAAATCTTTAACTTAGGCAATGATACATGCCTCAATTTCTTCCTGTACATCCACTTAACACACATCTAATGGTAACCAAGACAGAAAGTCCATTCTAATGTTCTTTCCTCCTGCAATTTGAAGCACACTAAAACTCCAATAATTTGATAGATAATCTGGCTGAGGATCTTAATTTGGATTCTAGACAAAATACCAACGAGTGGTCCTTGATTGGTCCTCAAGCTACATTTTATCCCAAAGAGATAAGGCTTAAACTTGCCGACACTCCAAACGCATTCCAACATTTCACTTTCTATTACAGAATATTGTGTTTCCAAATCTTTCATGCTTCTGGAAGCAAACCCTACAGAGACTTCCGTCCCATCCATCACTTGTAGCAAAAACACTCAATGCCAAAATGTAGGAAACTGGCTCTATATATACTACACCAGAATGAGGTATAGTGTGTATAGAGACTAAGTGAACCCAGAGGTAGGCAGAGGTTAAAGTTAGATAGCACCTTACTCTCTAATTGTGGTAGAGTGGTCGAGCAGTAAGGCAGTATCATAGGACAGTGTTAAGCATTTGATGTACACACTCAGTCAGCAACTGAACTCTAGGCCAATTGTATTTGTATAAAAATATATACTGTTGTTTTATTTTTAGAACCAAGTAAGCCTGGCACAGGTATGCATTAAATACTTTTCAGTAATAAGTTACTGGATATAGAACAGTTTTGAAAATGCAATAGATATTGTACTTTGTTTGATTTACAGGGTATATAGAAGGATGAAACAGTTAGCAAATACAGTACATTGAAATGAATATGCTTTTTCAGTAAATTACAGGTAAGTTACTTTCTACGTTACTCTTCTTACTCAAAGCTGGATACCTAGATTCAACACTGGGAAATTTCCTGGAAACAGGTACGTAAATACGTTTTGGTTATTCACATGATTTTTAAAGAATATTTTTATGTTTCAAAAATTCATACTTAGAATCTTTTTGGAGAAAAAGTCTCAATGTTATCCTATGGAGAGAAAACAGGTTAACAGTCCATAGGTAAGTAATCGACTGTGGGAGTTATTTATTTATTTATTTATTGTTGACATTTTTAGAGCGCGCTGTTACCCGAAGGTGTCCTGGCGCTAGCTGATCGCTTGTGGGGGTGGGCAGGGACATTAGCGAGAGAAAAGCCAGGTTTTGAGAGCCTTCCTGAACTTGAGTAGGTTGGGGGTCAGTCTTAGACTGGCCGGCAGCGCGTTCCAAGCCTTGGCGGTGCCTAGGGATAGACTTCTGCCTCCCCAGCGAGTTTTCCTAATTTTCGGGACGACAACCAGCCCCTGCTCGGCTGATCGTAACGCTCGGGCTGGCTTGTACCACTGGAAGAGAGGGGTCAGGCAGTGGGGGCCCAGGCCATGCAATGCTTTAAAGATCACACAAAGTGACTTAAACAAAAGGTTAAGGTTCTGGGGTTAGACTCAGGGGTCCCCCAGGGTCAGTGTTGCACTGTTGTTACACACTCAGCGGCACTGGGGCGGTGGGGTGCAGAGTGTTGAGGCCCACTGTTATCCAAAGGGGGACACGTGGTCTCCGGATGGCAAGCAGGTCACTGGGTTGTGAGAGCAAAGCTCCTAGGGTTAAGGTCAGGGCAAATGGGGGAACAAAGTAGCACAAAAGGTGCACCCTCAGCGGCACTGGGGCGGCCGGGTGCAGAGTGCTGATTCGACGTTAGGCGCCCTGTTTTTTTCTATGGAGAACCTCAGGCAGGGAGACGAAGGACTTCTGGTTGCGGCCACCACTGGGAGAGGTAAGTTGGGAAAATAAGGATTGGTTAGGCACCGTCGGTTTGGGCACACAAGGTCGCGGGGCGTCGGGTGCAGGGGTGACTTCTGGGATCGGATCTTCTTACCAGCTCCTGGTCGCGTTTAAGAGGGCCTTCTGGATTTAGGCTGCATTCGTCAGCTGGAGGCTTGAGGCAGGTCAGGGGTCGCCGGATCTCGGGTCAGGATCGCCGGGGTGACCTCCTTGTGGTATTTTTCCACTCGAGTTCGGGCCTGGTTCGGCGGGTGCAGAGTGGGCTGTATTTACGGTCCCTGACTGCTGCCAGGGGTTGCTGTTTGAACAAGTCCAGTGTTCACGGGAGATTCAGTCTTTGAAGTGTAGGCAGGCAGGTCCTCTGTGGTTTTGAGGTTGCTGGGATTTTTCAGGAGCAGGTTCGATGGGAGGCAGGCCTGTAGGACTGGGGCAAGTTAGTGGGCGCTGTCCTCTTGTTAGCTCTGCACAGCTCTTCGGTCCTACTTCTTATCTTCTTTTCTTGTCGTTTCTGGATCTGAGGAAGCGAGGTTCAGGGTGCCCCCTTAATACTAGATTTAGGGATATTACAGGTCGGTAAAGGGAATGGACCATTGGGACCATTCCCTGGGGTGGGTACACCCCCTATTCTGCCCCTCTCCAGTGGGAGGGCGGCTGGAGCCTGTCCCTGGTTGGCTGGGTTCCCCATCCTCAAGATGTCGGGGGCTCGAGGCTGTGCTTCAACCCACTTCCCCCACCTGAGGGGTGGAGTTGGCAACACCCCTCTTCCTCACTTGTTTTTCCCGCCCAAAGTGGGAGGTAGAACCACTAGGGACCAGTTGCTGAAAGCAGCAAATTGTCTGGAGAGGCTCACAAAGGCGGTATGCCGTTGAATCTTCTCCTTTGTGAACCCTGCCTATCCTGGGGGAGGAGGCTTGGTACCTCGTCCCAGGATGTGCATTGTTTCAGGTCCACGAGAGCAGCGAGCTCGCGACCCAGGGGTCACGAAACATGTCAATTGGTGGCAGCCTAAGCAGCCACTCAGTCAGGTCACTAGGAGTTGGTCGAGTTTCAGGGGCATCTCTAGGATTCCCTCTTTGGTGCATTTTACATTAAATCCCACACTGGCATCAGTGTGGGTTTTATGTGCTGAGAAGTTTGGTAACAAACCTCTCAGTCTTTAGTGTAGCCATTATGGTGGTGTGGATTTTGTGATGACAAACTCCCAGCACCATATACTCTTAATGGCAGCACTGCACTTACAGAGCCTTGGAATGGCCCTGGGTACTGTAGGGGCACAGGGCTCATGCACTTGTACCCTCACCACTGGCATAGGGCAGCCAGCTAGAGGGGTCACTGATCTATGCCAGGGCAGTGGTTTGTGGGCGTGGCACACAGGGATGTGTGCCATATCGACTCTTCACTTTGTTCTGCACCAAGACACGCAGCCTGCAAGGGCAGTGTATGGGTGTCAGGGTACAGGGCCTCTAAGGGTGGCACAATAAGTGCTGCAGCCCTTAGGGGTCTTTTCTGGTCACAGTGCCCTTGGTACCTGTGGTACCATTTATTAGGGCTGCATGTGGCCAGAGATGCCAATTGGGGTTAGGCTTCAAAACAGTTTTAGGGAAGAAACATAGGCCCCGGGTACCTGATTAGCAGGAGCCCAGGGCACACTCAGTCAAAGAACATCAGCAATTCAGCAAAACTTGGGGGCGTACCATGCAAGAAAGAGAGCACGTTCTCACACAACTCCCCCAAACGAAAGAAGATTAGACTAACCTTTCCCTAGAGAGTCTTCATTGTCTAAGTAGAAGAACCTGACAAGTCCATCTGCATTAGCATTGGCAGTCACAGGTCTGTGTTCCACTTCAAAGTCCATTCCCTGTAGAGAGATGAACCACCTCAACATTTTAGGATGTTCTCCTTTTATTTGCATTAGCCATCTGAGAGGTCTGTGATCAGTTTGAACTAGGAGGTGAGTACCAACCAAGAATGGTCTCAGGGACCAAACCACAGCAAAGGCCTCCCTCTCAAAGGCACTCCAACGCTGCTCCGTGGGGAGACGCCTTCTACTTATAAAAGCAACAGGCTGGTCTTGGCCTTCATCATTGGTCTGGGATAGGACCGCTCCTTTCCCTAGCTCAGAGGCATCAGTCTGCACTATGAACTGCTTGGCATAATCTGGAGCCTTCAGAATTGGTGCTGAGCACATTGCTTCTTTCAGGGTATCAAAAGCCTTTTGGCAACTAACTGTCCAGTTTACCTTTATGGGCATTTTCTTGGAGGCGAGTTCTGTGAGGGGAGTCACAATGGACCCATATCCCTTCACAACCCTCCTGGAGTACCCAGTCAAGCAAAGGAATGCCCTGACTTGGGCCTGGGTTGTTGGAGATGCCTAGTCCAGGATAACCTTGCTCATGAGCTGTAAGGGTTGTACCTGGCCTCCACCAACAAGGTGGCGCAACTACACCACAGAGCCCTGCCCTAGCTGGCATTCGGATGCCTTGATGGTTAGGCCTGTAGTTTGTAGGGCTTTTAAAACCTTCCCAAGGTGGATCAGGTGATCCTGCCAGGTGGAACTAAAGACAGCAATATCATCAAGATAAGCTGCGCTAAAAGACTCCAACCCAGTCAGGACTTGATTCACCAACCTCTGGAAGGTGACAGGGGCATTTTTCAAACCAAAGGGCATAACAGATTTTTCCTAGTGCTAATAGTGCTCCAACAGTTTAGCAGAAAAGCAGTGAGGTACGCACACATTACTAATTGATCAGAACAAATCTCAGTAGTGTTAAAAGAGTTTTCAAAGTGTATTAAACAACAGTTCAGAATGAACAATCTATTGTGCACATATTTTTCATACAGCAGCGGTGTGTGTACAGATTCCAGAGTACAGTAAACATCACTGAAGTGTACACAGATTTCTCCTCGAGTAGTAAAAGGCTTTGCAGCCTCCCATTATTTCTCAAGGTGTAGCAAACAGTAGTGCAGTGTGCGCATATTTCTCATAGTGCAGTAAACAGCAGCATGCAATGCTTTATCATAGTCAATTACAAGTAATGAAGTGTGTACACAGAGCATAGTAAAAAGCAGTGCAGTGTGCACAGATTCATCAGTACAACAAAAAACAGTGCAGCCCATATATTGCCGTCACACAGAAAAAACAGTGTGGTGTGAACAGATTACTCAGTGTAGTAAATGCAGTACAGTGTGCACAGATCCCTCATATTGTAGTATGATGCAGTGCAGCATGCACATATTTCTTAAAGTGTAGTAAGATGCAGTGCAGCATGCACAGATTTCTTAAAGTGCAGTAAGATGCAGAACAGTGTACACAGATCCCTCATATTGCAGTATGATGCAGTGCAGCGTGCACAGATTTCTTAAAGTGTAGTAAGATGCAGTGCAGCGTGCACAGATTTCTTAAAGTGCAGTAAGATGCAGAACAGTGTACACAGATCCCTCATATTGCAGTATGATGCAGTGCATCGTGCACAGATTTCTTAAAGTGTAGTAAGATGCAGTACGGTGTGCACAGATCCCTCATATTGCAGTATGATGCACCGCAGCGTGCTCAGATTTTGTAAAGTGTAGTAAAAGCAGTGTGCACAGATTCCTCAATGCAGTAAAAAGCAGTGCAGCATGCACAG
The DNA here is from genome assembly GCF_964261635.1 of Lissotriton helveticus. Classification (NCBI taxonomy): domain Eukaryota; kingdom Metazoa; phylum Chordata; class Amphibia; order Caudata; family Salamandridae; genus Lissotriton; species Lissotriton helveticus. The sequence continues at coordinate 3,292,995 of NW_027611714.1, forward strand.
GTGTCTCACAGTGCAGTGGGATGCGGTGTAGAATGCATGGATAGTCCAGTACAGATCAGTGCAGCGGGCAGTGATTCCTCACAGTGCGTCAGTATGTAGAGCAGCATGCACGGATTCCTCACAGGGCAGGAAGATGCAGTGGAACATATTTGTCATAGTGCAGTAATATACAGTCCAGTATGCCGAGATTCCGTAGAGTGCATTAAGAGGCAGTGCACAGTTTAATCATAGTGCGGTACGATGCAGTGCAGCAGTACACAGATCCCCTCTTTAACACACATGATGCCCATAAACACCCCCAGGGCCGGAAGGAAAGCCCCCAGGGTCCCCAGATAGAAGAGCCAAGCTCAGCTCCAGGGGCCCCCAGATAGAAGAGCCCAGCTCAGCCCCAGGACCCCGGATTGAAGAGCCCAGCTCAGACCCAGGGGCCCCCGGTTAGAAGAGCTCAGCTCAGCCCCAGGGGCCCCGGATAGAAGAGCCCAGCTCAGCCCCAGGGGCCCCGGATAGAAGGGCCCAGCTCAGCCCCAGGGCCCTCGGATAGAAGAGCCCAGCTCAGCCCCAGGGGCCCCGGATAGAAGGGCCCAGCTCAGCCCCAGGGGCCCCTGGATAGAAGAGTCCAGCTCAGCCCGGCTCCTGCAGAGATTCCCTCCAGGATTATTCAGTCTATTTCTACAAACACAGCAGAAGGTGCTGACAATCTCCTACCTGAGCAGAGACCTGTGCAGACGTGTCCAGGCTCTCTCCTCCGCCTGGGACTTGGGGGAGGGGGGCAGGGGCAGATCTGGGATCTGAGGGGGGCAGATCTGGGGTCTGTGAGGGTCTGCAGATGAAGGTCACGGCCCCCACAGACAGGGCTCCTTCCTCCTCGGCAGCAGGCTGCACACACCATGAGAGACAGGAAGTGATATCACCGCCGCTGCGGGTGCTGTCTCTGCCTCCGCTGACCCGGAAGAGGAAACCCTTTTCCTTTCATCCAATGTGCAGTTCAGTGGATTCATCAACAGGTGAGGAGCGCCCTCTGGTGGCCGCTGATGGAACAGCCGCCTCCAGGCTCCAGCATTGAATATTTCACATAAGCAAGCATTTATACCTGTAAAGACTTGGGGTTTTAGATTTTTAGATGTTACAGACAGGGTTGACACCTAAAACCATCTGAGATGGCAACACTAGTCACAGACATGGATGGTCTTAAGACACACAATACAAACTCAGCATTTACAATCCAGCACGCCACACAGATGCAGCATTACTAGGCTGTCAGTGCGATGGATATGCAGTTTGTTTTAATTTTAGGAATTATTCATTTTAGGGAATCTCGGTTGTGTTAATGTATTTTCCTAATTGCATTGGCTGGTCTCTTTTAAAGCGGGTTTGAGTGGTAGCCTGACTCGTGCACAATCTAACATTTAAACACAGAGTTACATAATATTTGTTTTGGGAGAGTGTCCCAGATGGTATTTATGTATTATGTATATACAGTTTGATTATGAGAATGCTTACATTAATCCAGGATGGGAGTTTTAAGTGTGATTGTATATTTCATGGTGTAAAACAGTTGTTTTAAAGGATTGAACATTTCTTTATGAAATACAGATTGTGAGGATTGATTTTGGATAGAACTGACCAGAATTCAACCACTTGGATGTTTCATAGGTGGGGACTTTTCCACAGGTACACTGGACATCTTGTGGTGTTCTTCATGCCCAGGGGCTCCAGGTGTTGTACACTTTTTGGGGTGTGTTTTTAGGTCTCGCCTACGCAGCGCACATGCCCTGCATAGGAGACCTTTAGCCGTCGTTCAGCTCTTTTTTAAGCACTGCACTCGTGCTTGTGGCGGCATACACCTTGCGGGAGCGCGCAGGGGCACGCCACTAGCAGGAGTGTGTCCTTCGAAAAAGAGCAGACTACTCTCCGAAGCGCGCGCCTCGCTCTGCCTCTCCATCTTGCTCGCGCTTCTTGTTTCACTTTCCCTTCCTTTACACTTTGAGGTTTATTCTTTGCGGATGCATTTTTCATATGCTTAAATTATTCTTTGATGTTTGCAGATTGAGACTCACTCACCATTCACAAGCTCATACAACTTTATTCAGGCTTTGAGCCAGCGCACTGGTAGAAATGAGCACTGCACTTTTAAGGTCGACCAAGATTATGACGTTCGCGTCATGTTTTTACATCCGGTTTCTACATAAACACACTATGTTTTCTTGCGTTCATTGACTACTTTGTTGGTTTCGGGTTATATATGGATGGCGGTCACAGATGCCTTTTTTCTGATACTTTTTCACTACTATGACTTGGTCTTGTTTTCACATTTGTTGCCATGTGGGATTAGATTCGGGTTAAGCCAATCTCCATTCATAATAGCTTTCACAGGTAGCAGTCACGCATTTGTTGTTAAATTATAGAAGTATTCCTAGGCTCTCGTATTCACTACTCTGGTCTGCATTTTTACAGGGTAGCATATTCCAACTGTATTGTTTTCTGTCTTTTGATCAGGTTACTGCGCATCCCTGTGTCCCCTTACCGGTTTCTGATTTTTGCTTAAGAATTTGGGGACTCTGTGTCCTTTGCTGGTGAGTTTTTTCTTCCTACGGATCATTTCACCATTGGGTTCATTCCAATTCTCTAGTAACGTTTTATGGCCTATTTGTTTTCAGTTGGAATGGGACATATGATGTCCCATTCTGCCTTTCATCCACGTCGGGTTCCTTAGGTATTGTAGTACAGCGATTGGCATGGCCAATAGGTCTAGCTTTTTGGACCTAATAAGTATTTAGTTATGCAGCACAATATCCTTGGTGCAACAACATCAACTGTTGCATGGCTAAACACTTATAAGGTCCCAAAGGCAAGACCTATTGGCTATGCCAATGCTCGTTTGTTCTTGATGCAACAGAGTTCTTGATGAGAAAGAACCTGTTTGTTGTGGCACATTTCTGGTCTTTTTTTCCTACTTATGTTTCTGTTACCCGACTAGTGAACACATTGGTACCCCTTGTAGTTGCTTTTGAACTAAATAACCGAACATGAACTGATAAATACTCTTGGAGATGGTCTTTTGGCGTAAAGTGATATAGCATTAAATAGAGTGCTGTGTAGTGGCTTTACATTGCTGTACAGTGGAGTATGGTGTGGTATGCACTGCAATTGCGTATAGTAGAGTGGCATACACTTGAGTGCCTTAGAGAGGAGTGGGGTAGAGTGGTTCTAGGTTTAAAAACAAGTTTATTTAGACAATTGTCCATAAAACATTATAAAGAAAATACACATTAATTAAAACCCTTAAAATAAACCCCCCTCCTCACCACCCCATCTCCATTACATTTCATTTTTTTTAATTCTTTTTAACAAATCGTAAGAGCCGAGCAATCCCAACTGCCACATCTAAATATCGCATCTCAGAAAGTAACTCCACCGCTTTTTTCCTATGAAGAGTATCATATTTAAAAAACAAAGGTCTTAAAAGCTTGATAAGATTTGCAAGATAAAAAACGCAGTCCATAAGAATATGCGTAATAGTGCATTTGGCTTTCAAAGGGCAGAGACAAAGACCACTATTATTTTGCACCCCTGTCCTATATGGGTTGGATGAATAGATTGGATTACATTCCCCCCGAGCCCATTAGGATTTCTTTTCTCAAACCTGGATCTGGTGACTGTGATAAATAAGGGAACACAAAATTCTGGCAAGTGAAGCTAACAAGAAGCTAATAGATGATTTCTTCTTTAAATTTAATACATCACATTGTTGTGACACCATAGCAGCAGAATCTCTCAATATTCGTGTGCCTGGGAATGTGAACCAGGATGTGACTGTACCACTATTTAAATGGAGATTCTTCATTGCAGTCATTCTGGTTCTAACAGCCTTTGCCCACATCCTTTCTCCTCTTTGGCTCTCTTCCCAACACAGTCTGGATACTTTAACCACCTCATCATTCTCCAGAAGGGTGTTGAAGTATCTTAGAGCCTGGGTGGCGGCTGCCTTGTTCCAAGATACCAGACTGAACTCTCTCCTTATAGCCTGGATCATGGTGTCTTGTGGGAGTGAAAGAAGTCTTTTAAGCACTACCTCTTCCAGTCTGTCCCATTCATAGGTTGGATCAAGAGAAAATATCTCTCCTCCATACAGGTCAATTGGTGGGATCTTCCCTTCATAGGCTTTAATAATGGGATATGGGATAGGCCCCCAAATCTGCCATTGAATCCAGATAAACAGCTTGCCGGCAAGAGGGCCTTATGCCTAGTGGCATCCCAATGCGCGTCCTAATTCAGATTTTTCCTAAAAGTTAAACCCAGGTATTTATACTGAGCAACTTGTTCCACCAACTGAGAATCAAGATACCAGGAAAAACTCTGCACTTTTTTCCCAAAAATCATAATTTTCGTCTTTTCCAGATTAATGCGAAGCTTGTTCTGCTTAAGAGGCCAATGTGTTAAGTTTCCTCTGCAAACCAATTGGCGTGTAGTCCAATAAAAAAACAACAATTGATGGACGGAAAGTTGCACAATGGCAAAACATTCACCCTCAGTCACAGATCTGGGTTTAATCCATCGTTATTTTGCTCACCAAGCCACCCCGGTTCAGACATTAGTGTAGTCCAATAAAACCAAATCATCTGCATAAAGCAGACAAGCAATATGCCAGTCCCTAATTTTAGGCGAGAAAGACTTTATTTGGGATATAACTGTTGGGGGGGTCGTCCAAAAATAGACTAAAAAGTAGGGGTGCTGAAACGCACCCCTGACGCAGGCCATTGTCGAGAGAGATTCTTTGGGACAACCGTCCTGCCTTATCTAACTGCACCAGGGCCCAATTGCCAGAGTGCAGGGATTGAAGAGCCCCAAGAAGGTATTGTTGTACGTTCCAAGCAGCAGGTTTTCCCCATAATATCCCTGTCAACAGAATCGAAGGCTGTCCGGAAATCTACAAAGCAACTGCACAATCTATGATTTTCCTCCAGAGCCTATTGAGTAATAGCCCACAAAGCAAAGCAGTGGTCTGTGGTGGAATGACCCTCCCAAAAGCCCCCTTGTTCTAAAGGAATTCTCTTGGTTTCAGTGGCCCATTCTTCAAGTTTGGCTAAAATAATCTTGGAGAATATCTTTAGTGAAATATCCAATAGGCTTATAAGCCTGTAATGTATCGAGTCTATACCGCTCCCTTTTTTTAATCGGTTTCACACCCTCCAAGTGTTGGTCTAGCTGTACAGGGAATAAACGACCATTTAAATCCCCCGCCATTATAACTGCTTCTGGGTATTTTGCCTCAAAATGCTGGAAAGAGGATTAAAATAATTCCAGCCATTGATTCATTTGGCGATGATCTTCTTTGTGAATATAAACATTTATAAGCAAAAAAATAACAGAGGACATTTTTACCCACAACTATTTCGACAACAGATAACTGCAGACCACTTGAAACGTTTATGACCTCTAACGGTCTCTTAATCACCTTAGTCGATATTAATGTTAGTAGACCTGCAGATGCTCTCCCCGTACCCCGGGAATGACCTTTGCTATTCAAGGCCATAAAGCCTTCAACTGACTGGTTCTCTCTTAGCCAAGACTCCTGAAGGAATACCGGATGAAAGGGTTTCAAACTTTCTTCCAGTTCACCGCTGTTCTTCAAGCATTCAAATCCATGGATATTCCAACTTAGGATTCTTAGATTTTGAGAGGACTCCTCATTCTAGAGTAAGGTGGGCCTAATATTCCAGTTAACTTCCGCCGGCAAGTGTCGCAGAGGGGCAAACCTATTACTTTGAGCACATACTAATTGTCTAGATTGTGAGATTGGCCTATCATTTACTGTAACCACTCTCAGGTCGGTGGGTAGATGGCTACTTTGTTGTGTAGCTTCGGGCCTTTGGGACGGGATGTATAAGGATCATTCCCATTGAGTTGCGGATAACCCACTGTGCATGTTTAAAATAGCGGAAGGAAATGAACCTGGCTGAGGTATTATTAATTGAGGGCTCTTTTCTACGGATATTAAGGCCTGTAGAGCTACTTTGGTCAGGTCTTCGTCCGCCTTAAGTACTAGGTCAGCACTACAAGGAGATATGAAAAAACTCTGGAAACTTCTCTACCTTGATCGCCCAATTGAAAACCCACAGACTCTAAGTCTAACGAGGTTATCCCTGAAAGAGGGGGGATTTGTTGGAATAACTGAAGGATTTTGGAGCGATTCAGGGGTCGAAGTTTCTTTGCTTTTTTTCCTCAACGAATAATATCGAGCAGAAGTTCTGTACTTCCTAATTGCGACCTGATAAAGGATTCCTTAGCTGAGGGGTGTTCTAGGGGCAATTTATTTAAGGGCCGAGGCTCAACCATCTTATTACGGGCTACCATATGTTCCTTATTAGGGATGGTAGAGCGGACTATTGGGGAAATAGAAGAAGAATCAGGACTGGTTTTAGGACGGGGTTTCACACTAAGTTTTACGCAGTTATGTGCCTTTTTATGTATCTTTTTGAATTGAGGCACTTTTACAGTACTACCACCTTGAGGTCTGGGATGTTGGCCTTGGGCTTGGGAACAAATACTACTACTATATTCCCCTTTTTTATGCTTGCATTTCTTTTTGCATACACGTGGGGCACATCACCCAGGCAATCCAGTGCAGGACCCAACCCCCATTGTACGGTATGACCTTTCGGTAAATTTTGAGGGCATAAAACCGTGCTGCCTTTTCCTGACAAGCATAGGGTATTTAGAAACATAAAACGAACTCTTCATACCTAACTGGCATTCACCTTTCTCTGATGTTACACTATGCAACCCAAACGCTGTAGCCATTACTACAGGAGGTAATTGAGTTTTCACAGAGCCACCCAGATTGTCTTTAAAAGATTTTAAGGGTTTCAGTTCATGTCGAATGTTATTCAAATAATTTAATTGGTCGACTTGGCTTGTCCTTATTGATACCAGAGCTTCTAGAATCCCAGGCAAGGTGATCTGCATAAGTAACATAACGTCCAACAAAGATGACGAGGAGGAGGGCTGGAATGATAAAGACCTCCGCAGCAATACAAGTGTAGAGTTTGGCTCCCCAACCATGGAGGTATTATATACTAACGTTGAGCTTCCTTGATGGTCTTCTCGTGAAGGTGACTGGGATGAGCTGGAGTCATCGGGACTAAATGATGGTAACGAAAAGTTCAAGCAGGGAGAAGAGGACAATCTTGGACCCCCTCTCACAGATGCCGTTTCATTCTTAGATGGATCCACTGAAGGATAAACTGGCTGCACTTCATCCAGAGCTAAGAGTGAGGCATCTATAACTGAAGCCGGAGGACAGAGGTGCCTGTGGGCGGTCTTTGCCACCCCCTTTGAGAACCGCTGAGCTCCATTATGGTAATGCGTAAATACAAAGTTCCTTATAGAGGTTGCTAGGGGTGAGCGTGGGACCTCGCTTGACGACACACTTTGAACATGCTGGATGGACCCCTTCTTCCCTCCACTCTTCCTCTTTTTAGTAGCTCTCCCCTGTGTTTTTCCTTTTGAGGCAGCAAGAAGAGGTCTCTTACTGCGGAGCACAGGGGGAGATGGACATGAGGACATACTCTTTCCTTAAAAGGATAAGCAACAAGAAAGAAAAAGAAACCAGCTCACGGGGCACACAGGATACGCAGAGACACTACTGCCACAGTCTCTACTTCTGCTGCTTGCAATATGCCACTAGCCGTCTGCCTTTTCAAAGCTCACCTGTGCTCCCCCATCATTGCTGTTTCTGGTGTTCTGGATGAGGTCAGCAATACACCACCGGCAGCCGCAGCCACAGCCACACTCACGATTAGCACCCGGCTACTCGCGGCTCCAGAAGTTGTACAAAAACCCCCACTAATTGGAGGGCAGAGAAACGGTGCAGATCAGCCAAAGAAACCGGGAGCCGGTGTTCAGCCAGGGGCCAGGGGGCCGCGGTTCAGCTGCATTGGCGCCTTCCTCCACGAAGACAAGAGCCGCAAATTGGCGATAACCAGGGGCCGCAATGCAGTGATGCAGCGAGCCGCGGTTCAGGTGAAAACCGGGAGCCGCAATGGCGTCTTCCTCCTCACCGCCGGCTGTGCGACTGTCTGCTGACTGGCAGGCGGAGTCCCGTCAAGTCCGGCCTGGAGATAGGGAGATAATGAGAGAGGGGGAGAGCAGGGCTCACTGGAAGCACCACAAGCCTCACCTGACCTATGTGGGCATGCCTGGGCTCTTCACTCTGTGACCTCCACTAGAGGTAGTCACGCTCTCCTCCTCACTCCCTCATGGCCCTCTGTGAGCTCTACACCCTGTTCGCTGCTGCCAGCTCCTCACCGGTGCCCCGCTGCGCTGCACCATACCTCTCAGAGCCTCTCAGCTCTCAGATCCGCTCAGTGCACAATGCTGTCCATGGCAGGCTGCGGTAGTCTGTGGTTATTGCTGTGGTTTCAAGGCACAGAGGGCTCGAGCCGACTCATGCTGGTGCAACACCAACACCAACTCGGCCCCACCGCGCACCTCACAACCCTGCTCCTCTTTGCATTATCTGCCTCACTCAGCTCAGCCTGCCCCAGTGCCACAGCAGGGTTGGGAAACTGGGACCTGGAAACCACGGAAACGCGAGGCAACAATTTCGGAGTATCGGCGTCTCTGAGTCCTTCCTCATGTCTCCTTGAAGCCTGAAGCACACCGCAATCGGCAGTCGGCGGTCAGAGTGGGGCCAAGGAGAGGTCAGAGTGGAGTTACCTACAGTGGAATAGCATAGAGTAAAGGGGAGTGGTATAGAGTAGAGTGGTGTAGAGTGGGGTAGAAGGAAATGAGGTACATTGGAATAGTATTGAGTAGGGTGGGGTAGAGTGGAGTTACCTACAGTGGAATAGTGTTGAGTAGAGTTGTGTGGAGGGGAGTGACTTCCAGTGAAAAAGCCTACAGTATAGAATCACACACTAAAATAGGGAACAGTGGAGTAAATTAGAGTGAAGTGGCATACACTGAAATGCCTTAGAGTGGAGTGGCATAGTGTGGAGTGACGTACAATGAAGTGGCTTAGAGTGGAGAGGCATACACTGAAGTGGCTTAGAGTGGAGTGGTGTACACTGAAGTGCCTTAGAGTGGTGTGGCATAGTGTGGAGTGACGTACACTGAAGTGGCTTATAGTGTTGAGTCGGCATAGTGTGGAAGTGGCATACAGTGGAATAGTAAACACCGGGGTGGAATAAAGGGGAGTGGCATAGGGTGGAGTCGGCGAAAGTGGAATAGCATAGAGTAGTGCACAGTGTAGTGGAGTGCTGTACAGTGGAGTGGGGTAGACTATAGTGCCGTACAGAGTAATAGCGTACTGTGGAGTGGCAAACAGTAGAATAGCGTACAGTGGAGTGGTCAAGAGGAAAGTGGCATAGAGTGGAGTGTCACACAGTGAAATAGCGTACCGTCCAGTGTTGTACATTGAAGTGAAATAGAATGGCACAGAGTTGATAAGTGTAGAAATTATGGTCATAGAGTGGAGTTGCCAAAGTAGGGCGAAGGAGTGCGAGTCACTCCTGAGTCCAAAGAACAAGTCCCTCGTGAGAAAAACCAAAACGGTGCTCTGGAACAAACACTTGCCCATCGTTGAGCCCTCTAGGCTCTAAAAGAAAACATGTCTCACTGTTGGAGCGCAATGGCTCTGGGTGGGCATGGGCCCCCGGGACCACAGGGCCCTCGAAACAAAAGAGAGGCAGCGGTGGAGCGGCCCGCAACCGCGGGCCCGCTCAAACAATCAGGAAGGACTTTGCGCCACTCTGGGGCGACCCGCTCTCCTGGCGGGACCACTCCCTCTCTGCCTCTCCCCACCCGGACTCCCTGGCTGACTCACCGGCTGGGGCGGGTGGAGGCAGATGTACTCAATCAGCGGCAGTAGCGGGGCTCTCCCAATCCCTGGGAGCCCCGCCCAACAGCGCCCTTGTTCACCCATCCCCCATATTGGGACCGGGACTCAGAGATGAGCCTGAGAGGCTCGGCGGCTTCTCTTCTCCTGCTGGCGGCCCCGGGGCTCTTCACAGCTCATGTGAGCCCCGGGCCGCGGGGGGACTTCTCTCCTTCCCTCTGGAGCTCAAGGAGGCGGGGTGGGCTCCCGACCTCCTCTTCCGGCCGCACTTCCTGGTTGCGGCGTCCGGCGCCTTGCCCACAGTCAGGCGGGCCGCAGGTGGCGGCGGCATCTTGTGTCGGGGGCAATAATGAGGGGTAGGCTCCCTTGGTGCACAAAATAAACGTAGAAAAGGGGTGGGCACCCGTTAAGCTACCCAAATAAGCGGGGTGGGCACCCGCTCTAGAATTAAGCAACTGACCAGGCATAACGCAGGGTGGGCACCTGCGAGGGGTGCAAAAGGGCAGGAGAGCTTCCCTTGGGGAAAATGCCAGCACTCTCCCCAAAAATAGAAATAAAGCACTCACGAGGCGCTGGGGGCCAAGAAACCACCAAAGGCCCCAGAAGGGGGGACCCCCCTAAAGCAAAAAGGGGTCCCAGCGGTCCTGGGCATCAGGAGGGGAATGCAGGGCCCAGAGGCCAGCACACAGGGCAGGAGACAGCCCCCAAGACGGTCCCTCCTGGGCCCCACCAGCAGCAACCCCCTCCTATTAGGACCCAAGCAGGAACTCCAGGAATCCAGGCATCCAGGGGCTGGGCAGGGCCCAGGAAGGCAAGCCTTCCCCTGGGCCCCAGCAGCAGCACGCCCCTGGTGGATTCAAGTTGAGCACAAAACCTTTTATAGGAGGTCACAGCCTCCTTTTATACACAAAATCCCTTTGTCTCTAGGGTGCAGTGTGGGGCGAAAACCAGACGCAGCTGGTTTTGGAGCACTCTGTTGCTCAGCCCCTCTTCCCATTCACTGGCCAGGCTAGGGTCATCAGTCGCATCACAGGGGGTGAAGCCAGCATTGTGTAGGGAAAGCCCAGCCCTATTCAGGTCCCATGTGCACTCCTCCCCAGCCATCAACATGCAGATCTCCCATTCACCACCGGGGCAGACCCATCCTGACTCCTGGAGCCAGGCACACCAGCCAGCTCCAGCCAATCATAAGCCCGACAGCCAATTCACATAAATTACACATACATGCCAGCTTCTAGTAGTGGCACTACCACACTAGACAAATTTATGCCGCACACATCATCGCGCAGCATTTAATCACACGAGTCCGCACATACCAAACTCGCACCTGCACTCCCCAGGCATCAGGAACTACCAGGGACACACATATCCCCCATGCATTCCTATGGGAGGGCAGGCCACTCTCAAACACGCACTCAGAGAGCGCACACACTTTATACTGCGCCACGGTGCTAAAGTGCGCTAAGACCAGAAATCACTATAATGAGGTAACCTTAAAAGGCAAAAAGTTCAGGGGTGAACCTGCCAGAAGGGCCAAGTCCAACACTCGGCCTGGCTATCACAGAGCTGCAGCTTTGTTTGCTCAGAGGGCAGCGCACACCAGCAGGGTTTATGTAAAATGAGGGTTCCGTTTTGCTCATAAACACAAACCCAAAATATTATTTGTGTCAGGAATAAATATCATTCCTGCTCCTTCTCTTTTGAATCCAGATTTCTGTTCTAGGCCAAGGGACCAGAACTGTAAAGCAGAGAGTCAGTAGGTCTGTATTCTAGCTTCTAAGCCCTGGAATTTTTTACTGTTCAAGATTCAATTTTTACCGAGCCGTCAAGATTTCAGAAACCTGTTAATAACTAAAATGTTTAAACTTCTTTGTCTCCTCAGATTTGATTGAATGATGATGGAAATGAGCATCATTTCTTCCACATCAGGGCTTCAGGGGTAAATTGTTAGACCTGGCATCATTGGCGTGAGTCTCCCATCCATTTTTTACAGATTGCCACCTCTGTTTTGATTTTTTTTTGCTGGATTTATGCTTTGGGCACTGTGCCACTGCTAATCAGTGCCACAGTGCAAGTGCTCCCTATGTTACATTGATGTACTAATTGGTTATTCCATGATTGGGGAATTTGATTTACTGTCAGTCCCTAGTACTAGTACAGTGCACCATGTGTGCCCGGGGCTTGTAAATCAATTGCGGCTGGTGGGCTTGCAGCACTGGTTGTGCCACCCACAGAAGCAGCTTGTAAAGTGTGTCTCACACCTGCCATTGCAAGGCCTGTGTGCAGATTAGCACTGCCATATTGACTTGGCCAAGTGCACCCACTTCCCAGTCTCTAAACCTTCCCTTTGCTTCATATTAGACACCCCTATGGTAGGCCCAAGGGCCGGGTGCATTATAAGTATAAGGTAGGACATGCTCTGATGGGTGTAGTATGTTCTAATAGTGAATTACAGCCATTTTTGTTTTTCACTATTGAATGCCAGCTGTTCTCTATAGGCCAGAATGGGCAGTTAAAATTAATACATTCTTATAATCCTAACTGACTGGTAAAAATTCGAATTTAGTATGCCTGAACTCAGAAATAATAAAATACATCTTTTAGTAAAGTTTATTTTAATATTCTGTGTTTGCAAATACCACTTTTAGAAAGTAGGTATTTGCTTGCCTAACCATTTGAGCCTGCCTCTGCTGAGTTGTGTATTCCTTGTCTGGATTTGGCAGTGACAGGGCTAGGGGATTCCAAGAGACAGGCTGGGGCAGCCCCGTGGTGAATAGAGAGATCTGCATCTAGATGGGAGGGAGTAGTTGCACCTGGGACCTGAATAGGGCTAGGCCTTCCCTCTACAATGCTGGCTCCACCCCTTGTGGCTTGTCTGATGTCTCTACCCTGCACTGTGAAAGGAGAGGAGGAATCATGTCAACAGAGTGCTCCAGAGCTGTATCTTCCCTCCCCTGTGGTGGCTCCACCTCCTGTGGGGCGGCTGATGTCTCTGCCCTGCACAGTGAAAGGAAGAGGAGAGTCATGTAAACAAAGTGCTCAAGAACTGTTTTGAACTAGGCAGAGGCCTCTCTGCCTTCAGAGAACAAAGGATTTTGGGGTATAACTATTGGGACCCTGATCCCAAGAAATTAGATCACTTCTGGACAAGAAACCTTTCTGCCAAGGAGAAGAACCAAGGAAGCTGCAGGAGTTTGGACTACCCCTCTGCCAGTGTGCTGTTTGCTGGGTTGGCCTGCAGTGGTTGCTTCATTGCGAAAGGGAAAGGAGAGGAACTTTGTAAGGACTTCCATCTACAGAATATTCTCTAAGGGCTTGAACTGTGCTTGCCTCCTGCTGAAGTCTCAGGGACAAAAGACTTCACCTCCCGCTCCCTCCTGAATTTCCTTGCTGGGAATTCTGACTCCAGTCACTTGCGTGCCGCTGGGAGCTGGAAGCGCGATGCAGCGATAAGAAGCGTGTCGCCGCAGCAGCTGAAATCATCGTAACGCCGGAGAAGCGAGCCTTCGCTGCATCTCCCTGGAAGCGTGTGTTCATCGAAGCTGCCTGCTGTCGCAAAACCGGAGAAGCATGACGCCATCATGAGAGTCGCCATTGCATCATCGGAGAAGCGTGTCGCAGGGCCTGTCGCAGCTCCAAAGTACAAAGTCGTCTCAAGGCTGCCAGGGCGTCATCACATCATCATCGCATCACCACATCAAGGGCGCCATCTTCTCGCAGCGCAACCGGATCATCGCATCGCATCAAGGCGACATCTTGCGCATGGCAACAGGCCCACAGGCCGAGAATCTACGCATCCCCTCCACACCGGTAAGAAGCACGACGCATCCTCTACTCTGCGCAAGCATTGAGGCACGACGCATCATCTCCCCCGGATCACGCCACCGACGCATCTCCCCTTTTGCGAGCCTTTTGTTTACCTTGCGTTACGCATCCAGGTACTTTGTTGAGAACTTTGTAGCATTTAACAGCAACTTTATCTGCTCATTATTCCCTGTCTCTGCCGAGCCAAAAGGAGTGTTTTATCGTTCCCCTGGAGGGGTTAGAACGCTGTTTACTTGCCCTGAGAGGTCCGACCACTGGTGGGAGATCGTCCACAATCGGCGGATTGATAGCACGCTCCCAGTGGTTGTAAAGACCCAGGTTCATAAGGCGCCCTACCGGGGGACTGCGAGGCCCAGCATCCATCACTGAACGCAGCTGGTGCCTCTTCCCCCGGCGGACACGCCCCCACGCTCGCCTGCTGAATACCTTTCGCGACACCCGCTCCGCGGGTGCCGCTCATTATTCCCTGCCTCTGCCGAGCCAAAAGGAGTGTTTTATCGTTCCCCTGGAGGGGTTAGAACGCTGTTTACTTGCCCTGAGAGGTCCGACCGCTGGTGGGAGATCGTCCGCAATCGGCGGATTGATAGCACGCTCCCAGTGGTTGTAAAGACCCAGGTTCATAAGGCGCCCTACCGGGGGACTGCGAGGCCCAGCATCCATCACTGAACGCAGCTGGTGCCTCTTCCCCCGGCGGACACGCCCCCACGCTCGCCTGCTGAATACCTTTCGCGACACCCGCTCCGCGGGTGCCGCTCATTATTCCCTGCCTCTGCCGAGCCAAAAGGAGTGTTTTATCGTTGCCCTGGAGGGGTTAGAACGCTGTTTACTTGCCCTGAGAGGTCCAACCGCTGGTGGGAGATCATCCGAAATCGGCGGATTGATAGCACGCTCCCAGTGGTTGTAAAGACCCAGGTTCATAAGGCGCCCTACCGGGGGACTGCGAGGCCCAGCATCCATCACTGAACGCAGCTGGTGCCTCTTCCCCCGGCGGACACGCCCCCACGCTCGCCTGCTGAATACCTTTCGCGACACCCGCTCCGCGGGTGCCGCTCATTATTCCCTGCCTCTGCCGAGCCAACAGGAGTGTTTTATCGTTCCCCTGGAGGGGTTAGAACGCTGTTTACTTGCCCTGAGAGGTCCGACCGCTGGTGGGAGATCGTCCGCAATCGGCGGATTGATAGCACGCTCCCAGTGGTTGTAAAGACCCAGGTTCATAAGGTGCCCTACCGGGGGACTGCGAGGCCCAGCATCCATCACTGAACCCAGCTGGTGCCTCTTCCCCCGGCGGACACGCCCCCACGTTCGCCTGCTGAATACCTTTCGCGACACCCGCTCCGCGGGTGCCGCTCATTATTCCCTGCCTCTGCCGAGCCAAAAGGAGTGTTTTATCGTTCCCCTGGAGGGGTCAGAACGCTGTTTACTTGCCCTGAGAGGTCCGACCGCTGGTGGGAGATCGTCCGCAATCGGTGGATTGATAGCACGCTCCCAGTGGTTGTAAAGACCCAGGTTCATAAGGCGCCCTACCGGGGGACTGCGAGGCCCAGCATCCATCACTGAACGCTGCTGGTGCCTCTTCCCCCGGCGGACACACCCCCACGCCCGTGAGTACTTAACAGACCTTGCTCAAACCGCGAAGAGGGACGCACGCGGGACAAAGCACGGGGCGAAGACCGGGCAAAGAGCGGGCCGTTTGAGGCCGTTCGAGGACCTGAGAGACTGGACTGGGCCACTCCCTTTGTAAAGTATTTTAACACTCTTATAAATTTATTAACTAGATAAGATTTTACGTGCTGCTATCCTCTGTGCTTTTCTTCCTTTACTTTTTTATTATGGTAGTTACCAGAGGAAAGAAGATAGCGGCTCCAGGGAGTGTAGGTAAACTGCTAGGTCCCATGGAAGACTTCATCACTAAAGCGAACTCGTTCATTGATCAAAGCATCTCACTAATGGAGAAAAGGGTTTCACTAGATTTAGATTTTGCTAATAGATCTTCCCTGGGAAATCTCGCAGAAGCTAGAACACCTATCCCGAGTAGTAATAAAGAAAGGTCAAGGTTAGCTGGAGAGGGAAGACGTAGCTTACCCAACAACGTAGACATGTCTGTATCTGAGCTCGCAGATTCACCCCTAAGCTCAGATATAGAAAAAACCCCTGAGTTACCCCCTCAATCCCCTTCACAAACGTCAACTATAGAGAGAATTCAAGCTAGGGGAAGGAGGGAAGGAGCAGTAAGCAAAAGAAAGATTAATCAAACAAACTCCAACAGAATTATGACGGAACCCCTCCCTAGCACTCCACATATCCCACTCCCAAGATTAGACCAACATGCCGTTACAGCATTAATACATCAGGACGACCAGGAAGGTGCCACTCATGTAATAACAGACTCACCAATCTTAGTATCTACTGACAAGGGTCCGATAGACCCTGATAATGCAATCATCCTAAACAAAATTGCCGACCTCCTTAAACTATCCTTACAACCAGTAGAACAAAAACTAGCAAAATTGGAGAGTCAGATTTCAAAGCTTATTACACTTTCACAACACAATCAGGTGCCCGCTCCACAGAAAAGAGGGAGAACCAATCCCGTCCAGCATCCCCTTCTGAACCCTTTGGGTGTCATCCCAAAACCTGTTACTCCCCAAATGAATTCACCACAGACTGTAAGATCCACAGCACCGACTCCCATTCCAACGTCTTTAGTAACGTCTACCTCGAGCACACCAAACCCAACCACTAACGTAGTAACTACAGCGAAACAGGGCAATACCGTACCATCAATAACAACCCTGTCGCAGCCAGGGGCAAGAAAGAACCTAGCCCCCAAAACTTCGGCGCAAAATTTCTTTCCACAACCAACCAATAGAAACGCGTTAGGAGGTCCCGGAGAGGTCAGAGCCCCTGTAGAGTTACCTCCAGAGGCTGCACCGTATGTAGCGGTCATGACTGGTGTACCTGAGTTAGCTCCCAATAATGCAGAACCTCCTTGGTCACAAAAAAATAAGGTACAACACTGGCTACAGACAAACCGTCCCATGCCACCAAATTGGCATGGAAGGATCTCCTCACTGCGCAGGACCCCATGGGTGGGAAAAGGCAGAAAACTGCTTCCAGGAGATTGCATAGTTATCACCTTCGAAGATCCCTGGGTAGCTGATTACATTAGCTCCTGGGATCAATCTAATGTAAACGGGGGTATTAGAATTAAACCGCTGTCTTTCTTCTATCCCATAACCCTACCTAACAACAATAATTTCTTCGAGGATCCTGTTTTTCCCTGGGGTGAACCAACCTCCCGTCAAGTCACACTCTACGACAATAGACAAAACGGAGCCCCCCGCTTCCGTGAGTACGAGAATCCCTGGCATATAATAAGACCACATCACCAGGGAGGGAACTGGGAGGAATGGGGACAACAACAGCAGAGGATGGCCTACAGAGAACCGCCCCGATGGGACCCCTGGCATAACATCCCGCTAACAAACAGATTTAGTGCATTAGAAATGGTTGATTGACCATCAAGGGATACGGAGTACATCAATCCCAACCCACCACCTACCCCACCCCCAAGAGAAAACACGGCGCGGGCTCCAGCAACAGCAATTCCAAAAACTGACGCATTAATTATACCCCTCCTTTCCTGGAACATGGCGGGTCTACGCTCAAAGATTGAGGACGCTGTGGCCCTGAATTTCCTGGAGCAAGGGGAAATAATTTGCCTCCAGGAGACTTGGTCCATAACAGAGCTCCATCTTTTGGGCTATAAAACTTATTCCTCTCCAGCTACCCGTAGTACAATAGGTAGGCCCAAAGGAGGGCTAATAATATATATAGCGAACACACTTACCCTCTTAAAAGTGTTTAATGTATTCACTGATCCTAACTGCCAGATTTTATCCCTCTCTCTTCCAAACAAGGACATTATCCTCCTAGTAAATATGTATAATAATCTAGACGAGAATGACTTTTTGATTCTTGTCAGAAACATACAGGAGAGACTAAGAAGTGTTTATCAGTGGAAGGACCACCCCGGAATGATTCACCTCCTATGGGGAGGTGATTTTAACCTTCACCCATGTTCTATGGCTAACTCCCAATGTTGTGGGTTTGTGGACGAACATGAGATTTCATTAGCCCATTTCGTCCACAACAAATCGGGAAATATAATGAATAATATACTTTCCGACTTTGACCTGGTAACTGCTAATAGCCCAAATCTGGAAAAAAATCTTTTCTATCCGACCTATGTGGGCAGAGGCCATCAAACGACAGTCGACTATATTCTTCTGTCTCCAGGACTGCTTCCGATGGCCAAAGCCTACCAGGTCATCGCTAATCCACTAAGTGACCATTCCGCATTAAAAATGGACATTCATATTATTGAATCCAAATCCAAGTTCACCGAAATAGCCAACACTCTCACCCAAAACAGGTTAGAGCTAGCAAAAAACAACGGATTCTCAATAAAATGGGAAAAAGTTAATCCCAATGAACTCACGAAAAAGTTAGTGGACCAGGCATATCCAAACATAATTAAATGCTTGGACCTTGCGGCAAACCATAAAGAGGTTCTAAACAATTTTATAGAAATCCTAGAAATAACTAAGGGATTGCTCACGACGAAAACAATAACTAAACACCCCAGGAAGAAAGGGTGGTTTAACCACAATTGCACCAGAGCCCTATCTGATTTAAAATCCGCTCTCCACAATAAACCGAGAGATGCGGGCTTTATCCAACTCCTTAGACGCAATTACACTCAAGAACGCAAGCTAAGAGTTCAGCAACTGAAAGAGAAGCTCTGGGAAGATCTAAATAAGAGCGCTCTCTCAAAAAAAAGTCAGGCCTTCTGGCGAACGGTCAGATCCCCCTACTTTACAGACAACAATTCCCCCAGGATAGAGGTAGCCATAGATGAGGACACCTGGGTAGCACATTTCGCAAATATTTTTAAAGATCATGTGTGCGTAGATGGGCTAACGAACCTCCACGCCAAGGTACAATACCCAATTCCATTGTCCTTTGACATCCCCGATATATTAGTGGCCCTAGAAAAAAGTAAGACTGGTAAAGCGCCTGGCCCTGATGGTGTCCCAGAGGACCTTTTTAAATTTAACCTAGATCTATGGGCGCCTATTCTCACAAGAGTGTGTATAGCTGCAGCCAGTGAGGGCGTATTAGATTCTTGGAAAAAGTCAATTATGGTCCCCATTTTCAAGAAAGGGGACCGCTAGGACGTGAAATGTTATCGCCCCATTTCACTCCTGGACTCTCTGGGCAAAGTGGTGGGGAGGGTCATCTTGGAGAGACTTCAGCAGTGGGGCGAGGAAAGAGGCATTATTTCGGACTTGCAGTTTGGGTTCCGAGAAGGTTTTGGGACGGTAGAGCAGGCCCTTAACCTCAGCCTGATAATGGGCAAATACATGCAGGCAAAGAAGAGTACGGTGTACATGGTCTATGTGGACCTGTCCGCCGTATTCGACTGTGTCTCGCATTCAAAACTATGGACAGTTTTAAGACAAATGGACGTGGATCCCTCCCTACTAGACTTCCTGAGAGAGCTCTATTCAGGTGCCTCCGCGAGAGTTTGCTTTGGAAGAAACGGCAAGCTGACGGCGTCATTCGGAGTGGAGCGGGGAGTTAGGCAGGGCTGTGTCCTGGCCCCCTTCCTATTCTCACTTTACACCAACGGCCTGGAGGGGGATATGTTGAGGGGGGCCCAGGACCTCCCAAGAGTAAACCAGCGCCTGATCCCAGCTCTGCTCTATGCGGATGACGCCGTCATCCTGGCGAGAACCCCGCGCGAACTCCAGAGCTCACTGAACAGATACACTAATTTCATGAGTAGTCTGGATCTAAAGGTGAATGTAAAAAAAAAACGTTTGTCATAATCTCGGGGGGTGCGAAGAAAGGCACAAAAAAGATATATCTTAACAATCAAAGCCTCGAGACCACAGCCCAGTACCCATACCTAGGGATCATGATAGATGACAGGCTGACATGGAAACCAGCAGTGGAGACGAGATGCCATCTGTTTAAAAGATCGATAGCGGCCTTACAGATTTTTTCACAGAAACTGGGGAGGAGGGCCCCAGTGGAGTTATTGACAATCTATAAAGCTAAGTGCCAGGCCATCGCTCTTTACGGAGCAGGAGTGTGGGGTCACACAGACACAAGAGCCCTCCAGGTAATTGAAAACACATTTATAAGATTTCTCTTAGCAACATCAAAAGGCACATCAACCTACGCCTCCCACATGGAACTGGGAATTCCCTACCTTGAGGACCTTCTTAAAATTCAGCCATTAATGCTGTGGAGGCGCATTTGGTCATCCGACACGAATGCGCTAACACAGTCAATTGTGGCTGATACAATGTCACTTGACCAGTCCTCAAAGCTAAAGTGGCTCCGCTATATCAGAAACTTCTTCACAGACCTTGGCCTTGAGAACTACTATTTGCAACCTGACTCGATGGCTGGCTTGTCGAAGAAGAGTCTGAAGGAGCTAGCCCTCCATCACTTAGAAACATTGAGATTGACATCAGAGGCCACAAAACCATCAGTTATCCACGCGAACCTGGTCCAGACAACATATGGCATTCAACCGTATTTAACCTTACAGATTAAAACATACGAGAGAATGCTGATGACCAGATTCAGACTGGATACTTTTTTTAGATTGGTTGTTTTTCCAACAAATAAAGGCTGGGAATTAACTTTGCCCCCATGTCCATGTGATGGGAAATCTATACAGTCCAACATTCATGTGATCATGTTCTGTAAATTTTACCATCCGCACAGAAAATGTTGGCTTCTTCCCACATTTAGGCGGTGGGGTCTCAGACAGTGTCGACCAGCATTTTATCGACTGCAATTGCTAAAGACCGAAGAAGTGTGTTATGTAGCTCTAAACTTTTTAAAATGTATCATGAATCACAGAAAAAATCTTTAAAATATTTTTCCTGATAAAATAATAACATTGAAATGCATTACTATTTTAACATGCCTGCTTATATTCAATTTATACTGTCTTTTGTATGAACCTTTTTAAAAAAAAAAATCACTGTATAACCTGCACCTTTTTATCAATTGTATTGCTGATTGTCTCTTTTATGCTTTTCCTTGTGATAAACCGAATAAAGATTTGTTATATTATTTAACTGAGAGACTTTAATCATCTTTTAAGTAATCTTAAGTGTGATATTGTGGATTTTTTTTGTTTGTGGTCTTGTGTTTAAGTCTATATAAAGAACACTTATTTTTATAAAACCTATGTTGTGTCCATCTGTAGTGTTTTCAATGTATTAATGTGTATATTCACAAATGCTTAACACACTCCCTATGAGATTAGCCTGTCTGCTCGTGTCAAGCTACCAAGGGGGTGAGCAGAGGTTATTAAGGAGTGTAATCCCCTTATCCTGACTTAGAAGTAAGGGTCCCTATCTGGACAAAGGTGAATACCATTGCCAACTAGAGACCCCCAGATCTAACATTGGTGGTCAGCGGTGAGGATTTGGACTTTGCATTTGTGTTCATATACAGTGATTGGTGTACACTACTAGTGAGTAAAGACCAAACGCGACCACATACTTTGTTTAGAATCTTTTTCCTTGGACTGTTAGTTTTTCATGAAAACTTCCCATTTTTACTACCATGAGTAAACCGTGTTCTATATAAAGGGGGTAACCCATATATACTACCTGGCCTGGGTCAATGAGTACAGTATCAAAATGTGTGGTCGCGGCAGCAAACAAAACTTTTCATGCAATTATAGTAGCATTCCTTTTTCCTACCTCACCCAGAGCACTGTAAAATATTGCACATTTGTTTCAATGTGCAATTGTATGGCTCCTATCTGTAAATACTTTGAATTGAATTGCATCAGATATCCTTGAACGATATAAAGTCACAGAAGTGGACTTAGACCACATAAATTTGAGTTGTGTTTTGTGCTACTATATTTGCATGAAAAGTTTTGTTTGCTGCCGCGACCACACTTTTTGATACTGTACCATGATTAAACCAGCATCTTTTGCATCTATGGATCTTGAATTTGAGGAAGAAAGGTTGGCAACCTACACTGTGAAACAGCTCAAGTATCTCTGCAGGAAATTGAAAGTTGCTACACCAGGCATTTCTAAAAAGGAAGATTACCAGAAGGGGCTGAGGGCCTGGGTAGAAGCAAGAATTGCCCCTGATCTTGTAGAGCAGCCAGTTGGGGATGCAGATGGGCAAATTGATGGGCCAGAGTTTCCAGCCAGGGGAGGGGTGCCGTCCCTACCTGGCAGCAGCATCTCTTGCAAAGAACTGTCTCCCAGAGAGCTGGAAGACAGGGAGAGAAATAGGGCACTAAAGCTGGAGTTGGCTAAGCTTAAGATGGAGTCAGAGGGAAACAGAGAATAACAGGTTGCCTTTGGAAAGAGAGAGAATGTGAATGGAGCATGAGAGAATGTTTAGGGAGTTAGAAATCAAGGCCAAGGGCTTAGAACTCAGTTCCTCTGGTGGCAGCGCACCATCTGTGCCTTCAGAAGGCGGAGTACATATTCCCAAGGATGTCATCAAAGATTTTCACAAGAATGAAGATATTGGGCAGTGGTTTGCAGCCTATGAGATAGCAATGTTGGCCCACCGGGTCCCTGAGAAGGATTGGGGAGAGGGGTTGAGGGCCGCTTTTTAATTGAAGGTAGGGATACTACTTTGTTACACTTGCCCAGTACTCATAGGATGTCTTATGCCCACATGAAGGAAGCACTGATGACAAGGTATGGGTGTAGGAGAGTAGGGTCTGCTTCCAATGGTCACCCCCATTTTTTGCTGTGATTTACTGTTTTTTTTACTTTAGTGTGGCTGTGGGCCTGCTGATCAGACCCACAGCCCAGCTGTTCTCTCTCTAAATTGAAACCATGTACTTTAGGTATATACCTATTTGGGAACTGGGTAACCTTTGTGAGCCATGTATAGTGTACCCTTGGTACCCAGGGCATTGGTGCATCCAAGGCCTACCAGAGGCTGCAGCATGTATTGTGCCACCCCTGGCTGGCCGTCCAAACTGACACCACTGGCTGATCACTCAGCTGGGGTAAGGTGGTGTAATCACCCCTTACTTAGATATAGTATATCTATATCTACCTTATATATAGACACATATACACCTATAAGTGTAGCGGGCAATTGCTGTTTGACTGCCGCGCGGACGTGGCTTGTTAGCGCTGCGTTTCAAAATCTGTTTATGCCTTAAGAATCAATTGTTGCACTCACTCCGAATCGCGATTGTATTTTTTTAAAAATTGAATTCCTATTCACTTGCCGCACCCCTTTCACTCGTCCAGCTCCCCACCTTAGGCCTCATCCAATCGGCCGGCAGGAGGTGGAGCTTGGAGGCGGGGCCAGGCATCTAAAAGCAGACTCAGCTCAGGTAGCGGGCAATTGCTGTTTGACTGCCACGCGGACCTGGCTTGTTAGTGCTGCGTTTTAAAATCTGTTTATGCCTTAAGAATCAATTTTTACACTCACTCCGAATCGCGATTGTATTTTAAAAAAAAGTGAAGTCCTATTCACTTGCCGCACCCCTTTCACTTGTCCAGCTCCCCATCTTAGGCCTCATCCAATCAGCCGGCAGGAGGTGGAGCTTGGAGGCAGGGCCAGCAATAAATGTCCATTACAGCGTGGAGGCGCAGCGGACGCGCGCAGCGGGCGTGCTGGGGGCGCGCCAAAGGCAAGCACGTCTGCGCCCATCTGCGCCTGACCGGGACCATGGGCCAAGGATGCTGGCCAATTTATTTCCTATTCCCCTGGAGCACTCCGAACGCTTGCACCACAGCCAGCCCCTCTAGACCTGACCACATACAACCGCATCCTGACGAATGGTATTCTGTTAGAACAGGCGGGCTGCCTAACCCCGCCTTTCCAGTTCCCTCCCCCCTTCCCGCCTTAAGTAATGAGACTACCTTTCGGGTTTTCTATCTGAATACCCGTTCTTTGGTAAAACATCAGCTGGACATCTTCTGGCTGCTAGCTTTGGAAAAACCGGATGCCCTTCTGATCACCGAAACTTGGCTCACCGAGGACTCTACACCGGATATATTGGTGGCCCTCCCCTCTGACTATTATATTCTAACGGCCAACCGGCCCACAGGGAAGATAGGTGGGGGTGTTGCGGCCATAATGCACAAGAATCATAAATTTGACACTATGACCTCCCTCGAACTACCACAAGTCGAGAATTTGGTCATTAATTTAGGTACTAACATCGGATCTCTCGCGCTGGTGATTTTATACCGACCGCCCCAACCTATGCCCCCTTTTCCACTCTTGTTAAGTGAACAAATTGCCAATCTTGTCATGAACCATGCAAGGGTCCTGCTCATCGGTGATTTCAACTATTGGCTTAATGATACCCTTGGAGGACCACATGCTATGGAACTTTCTGATCTGCTTTCCAATCTAGACCTGTCCCAGCACATATCTTCCTCTACCCATATAAAAGGACATACGCTGGATCAAATCTGGACCAATAATCTCACCTTATCAGTGACTTCTATCTCCCCCTGTATATGGTCGGATCACTATCTGATTGAATTTACGGTTACCTTCAATGGCAGGATTAAGTCCCCTATAGTGCCGGGAGGCTTGACAAGAAAGTGGCGAACCATTGATAAAAATAATTTTATTAACACCTTAGCTAGCACGGCACCTATTTTCAATCCCAATGTCAACTCTATGGAACTGGACATTGCAGACTGGTTGCTGTCGGCCAGTGACATACACGCTCCTCTCACTAAATTCTCCCAGGCCAGACACTCTGATACCAATAAGTGGTTCACTAGTGAACTAAAGGACCAAAAACTCAAGCTCCGCCAATCCGAGAGGAAATGGAGGCGTCACTACTCAAGTGTAGACAGGTAGCAGTACCTGCTAGCGTGTAATGATTATAAAAAGTCGACTTTAACAGCTAAAGCTGCCTTTTTCTCTACTAAAATTCTGAACACTCAGAACAAATCAAAGGAGATTTTTCAAATTCTGAATGACCTGAGCAGCGATTAGATAATCTTACCCACCCAAGCTCCAACACAAAAACTATGTGACTCCCTGAATAATTTTTTTCTGGATAAAATAGCTGTTATAAAGGCGAGTATCCCACCTACTGCCAACAGGGATCCACTGGACGACATCTCCAGAAATCCATCTTGCTTGAGTCACTTGTCAGGTATTTGTCCCAGCACGCTACTACATCTCCTGGCTCGTGCCAAATCTGGCTCCCCCAGTGACCATTGCCCTCCCCCAGTCCTTAGAGATGTCTTCTCTGCATTGCCCCATATTATTCTCCCTTTTCTGAATGAGTCCCTCAGTAAAGGGGAGGTACCCTCCACCTTAAAAAATACTACGGTAATTCCATTGCTAAAAAAACCTGGGGCGGATCCCTCAAATCCCTCCAACTACCGCCCTATTTCCCTTATACCTTTCCTAGCAAAGATCATGGAGACCCATGTGGCGAGCTGCCTCTCTAATTTTATAGAGCAATCTGATTACCTGGAGCCTAATCAAGCTGGTTTTCGATCCGCACACTCAACAGAATCAGTTATCCTTGAAGTTTTGGATACACTGAGAGCTAATGCGGACAAGGGGGCCTCCCAGACGCAGGTCCTCTTGGATCTGTCGGCGGCATTCGACACGGTTGATAATAACATCTTATTGAACCGTGTCGAACAAGCAGGTATTCAAGGCCCTGCCTATAACTGGATTAAGTCCTTTCTTACTGGTAGAGCCCAAGCAGTACGCCTTGGCACATTTACGGCCCCCAAAGTATCCTTTTTGTGTGGGGTTCCACAGGGTTCTTCCCTGTCCCCTTTGCTGTTCAACCTCTACCTTAAGCCACTGATCCACTCACTAAAGGACAGGAAGGTCACCGTCTTTAATTACGCTGCCAATCTCCAGCTGATTTTTTCTCTGGATTCTTCTAACTCTGCCATGGAATTCAAAACCACAATGCTTTATATCCAACACTGGATGAACCTTAACCATCTAAAACTCAACCCAGGCAAGACTGAATTGGTATTGCCTGGGAAAAGTGACATCAGCTGGGGCCCACACTTCTGGCCTAGGGAATTTGGTCCATCCCCTACCCCTTTGCCCTTTGTGAAAAGTCTAGGGGTCACTATAAATGCCGACCTCTCTCTTAGAGTCCAAGTGGGTTCGGTGGTATCCACTAGTCTCTTCCAACTGTGGAAAATCAGAAAGATCTCTCACCTACTGACCCACGCAGCCCTTGTGCAGGCGGTGCTAGCACTGGTCCTGTCCCGCCTTGATTTTCAAATGCTCTTTATATAGGCATGCCATTATACTTGCTCAACCGGCTTCAAATAGTCCAGAACCAAGTGGCAAGACTAATCTACAAACAACCAAGATGGCAATCAGCTCGGCCCTGTTTGCAAAAACTCCATTGGTTGCCGGAGAGCAACGGGCCGTATTTAAAGCTACCTGCCTTGCTTTCAAGGCGTTGCATTGCAAGAGCCCTAAGTTCATCAATGACATGGTCATAAAGCATGTCCCCAGATGCAACTTACGCTCCTCCCACCTACACCTACTTTCCAACCGAGCCATCAAACTCAAGAGACAGGGAGGTTGCAGGTTCTCCTAGTTTGCCCCTAAAGTCTGGAATTCATTCCCATTGTCAATCAGGAGCTGTGACAATCTACTGTGCTTCAGAAAGGCCTTGAAAACATGGCTGTTCAAACAAGCGTACTAACAACCTGCACGCTACACAATCATACAGCATTAGCGCCATGAAACCTTTGGTGACCGTGCGCTTTACAAGCTTCTGTTAATATAACATAACATAAGTCACTCCTATGGCAGGCCTTAACAATCCTGGAGGCAGAGTGCTTGGTTTTATGTGAGAGGGTGCCCTAGCATGAGCTGAGCCCTTCTGCAGCTTTCAGAACCATGTCCTTACAGCTGTTCTATGATATAGCTATACCATATACTCTTAAGTGCATTATAATCCTCGCGGTTAATGCTAACTTTGGTTTGGCTTTATCGAAACATGTTGTGTAAGGTGTCAAACACTTTGGAATACTACCCCCTCGCCAATTCTGGCGACGGTGGTAGCATTCCACCCTTCTAGAGGGAAAAGACATATAGTTACTGCTTTACCCGGTTAAAGTTAAACAGAGCCTCAGCATCACAAAATGGATGCTGCTGCCACAGACACAAGACTGACCTCCTGCAGCTGGGGGAAACTCCAGCGAGGGAGGCCTGGACAATAGGTTTCCTGTCGAGGGAGGTGCCAGCACCTCCCCAGACAGCATGTAGTGTATTGGGGCAGGGTAGGGTGAATGGAAAGATGCTTTTCCAGACACTGCCTGGGGCACACAACGTGATCTATGCATAGCCCGGTTCAAACCAGTTGCTGGGGCACTCCAGCTCCAGCTCTGGCGTGAAACTGGACAAAGGGAAAAGGGTGTAACCACCCCCTTCCCAGGTTCCACCTATAGGAGTGACCTAGCAGGTAATCCAGCCCCTTAGTTTAGTATAAAGATAGGAGCTGTGTCTAGAGACTTTAGATTATCCTGGAACGAGCTCTGATATGAAACTCTTGGACCTTCGACGTTCTATTCTGATTAGAAGACTGAAGAAATCTCCCTTGTACAGGCTCGCCATAGAATACTCATCCCACACATTGGAACCAAAAGTATGGTAGGATGTATTGTATTACTTGTGTTTATACTACACAGTTTTTGTTCTTTTCGCAGTAGTGTGGTATATAAATAAATAATACCGGGACTATTTTTGAATTACATTAACAATAACAGATAGCTCAATAAATAAGAGGCAGGATCCGATGTGTCTGAGTCAAAAGGATTTATTCAGGCGAAAGGGAAGGGACTGGAACGGGACAGCCTGACATAAAATGAAAAGGAAGGCAGCTGCACCATTTCATCGACAGTGCAGCATATATATAGTAAGACATTTCAAATACATTACATACAGTAGGCGTAACTTCTGACAAACGTAAGATAAGAACACATGGGTGAAAGAAGAAGGCGTGTACGGGGCGTGCACTGAGACATGTGATGTGAACGTCACAGAAGTGTCATGAAT
Organism: Lissotriton helveticus; assembly: GCF_964261635.1. Taxonomy (NCBI): domain Eukaryota; kingdom Metazoa; phylum Chordata; class Amphibia; order Caudata; family Salamandridae; genus Lissotriton; species Lissotriton helveticus. Next base: position 3,320,761 of record NW_027611714.1, read on the forward strand.
GGGGCGGAAACATGGAGGGGGCTACCTGAGCAGCTGGGACCTTTAACCTAGTGGTGCGCGCAAATGGGCAATGACGTGTTACCAGGGAGAACTGGGGGCTATGACTTCTGCGCTAGAAGAGGAGACTAAAGTCTGCGGTGTCAGGACGACATGTACCTATAGCATATCTGGTATCTGGTATTTGGAGTACATGTTGATAGAATCCGAAAGTTATCAGGGCAAAGGCTACTTGACACTAAGGCTGGTGCATGCATTATTCCACATGTATTGCGTGTGCTAGGAATATTCTATGAATATTAATACAGTAATTCTCTTGCATGGAGACAGAAAGACTAGACCATAGCTGAAACTGTTGATGCGGTTCAGTAGCTTAGGAATGCAAAGGAGGAGGGCTGGACTGATAACTAGAAGCATAACATACTCTTGGCAGACACGCAGGCAGAGCCAGGCCGGGCCGGGCACCGCGCGGCAGGGAGTAAGTGAAGGGTCAGGGATGCAGGTGGGGGCTTCATCGCTCCTCGGAGTGGGTTCAGGAGACTGGAGCTTGAATCTGATGTCCGGGCCCTTTTGAGGCCTAGAAACGGGGACAATTCAATGAATTAACGTGCACACTGTGAAACGTGGCAACATAGGCCTAATACTCGTTGCTTTCACGAGAACTGGAAACTGGCATACTAGAGTTGGACACAACTATAATTGCGTCCTTAATCGATCATAGGGGAATACATGCATATCGATCATGCACATATAGCATAGGATGGGGAACACGTAGGCACATATAACATGGCAGAATTTACTTTTCCACATTCCCTCCTTGTGCCCTACGTTTCCATCAGGAAACATCAATATTCATGATACCATCTATCTGTTCATATAGCATCATTTGCTCATCTCGAATTGTCTTGGAACGGGACTTAGGACTAGGAATACAAGAGGTAGCACACATGCCGCAAATCGCAGGGCCACATTGTAAACAGAGGCAGCAACTGAATATGATCATTACTGCTATACCTAGGAATGACAATACTTTCCATCCCCAGGCAGATATGATACTCCAGAGCCAACCGGACCATGTCCAGGTGCCTGGATTCTGGTGTAACTGATGGGCAATTTTATGAAGTCTGGTTATAGCTGAATAAACAGACGGCGCGTTATTAGGAATGAAAATGCAGCAACTAGATCCGATCACTCTACAAGCTCCTCCTCTATCGGCCAATATGACGTCAAGAACGAGACGATTTTGTAGCACAACAAAACGCATAGCAGATTGCTCTTCGGTTAAGTTACCTAGAGCGGAAGTAGTCTCATTCACTACTGCTTCAAGGGTTCTGGTTAGCCTCCGTATTAACTTACTATTCTGGACAGGACCTATAAAGAAAAAGAAACCTTTATTGAAGTCTTGATATTGTTCTAGAGCAGTTTCAGTTTGATCGACAATTGGGGACTGTGAGAAGTTGGCCTGATGTGCAGTGTTCACTATTCTAGTGATCACTATATATCAGTCCAAACAACCCTTATTGATGATTGGTTGTAAGTCAACCTTATAGACCAGCTATCCTAGTAGCATGGATACGAGCAGTCTAAGGCTAAGACTCTAGAGGGCGTGTTAAGCCAGCTGTTTTACCATCACATTACCCCTTGAACACCCAGTGAAAGGACACCACACAAGTGTTATGAAAATAAACAGTGTATTTATTAGAATCACAACAACCCTGTACTCTTTATGAGGACAGGGTGCTAGGCACACAACAAAACTCTTACGAAAATACTTAAGTTAGCACGTTATCCACAAATGCCCGAGGGGCACGAAAAACCATATACTTTAAAAGTGGAATGCGAAATTACTAGCAGGTAAGTACAGTACTAATAGGCTTTGGACTCGCTAGGACTTGACTATAGAATCGTTAGATTACTTCTAGGAGACCTAGGGGACTCGGGTGCAGAGTGTGCACTCTCACGCGGGATGCGGGACAAAGTCTATGGGAGCTAGTAAAGGCAAAGTTAGTGTTCACGGGCGAACCCGACCTGGTAGGAAGAAAACGACAGTGGATCCTGACCCTAGGATAGTGAGGCTATGCTGGGACACCGAAGTGCCGAAGTTACCTAGCCCAGGGGCTGCAGCTGCATAGGTCTGAAAAGACGTCGGGAATCCTCGTGCCGGACCAGGAGCCTGGAAGAAGGAAGTTGCTGGCAGGCGACCAGTGAAGGAAAGTTCGATGGATCCAAGCCTGGATCAAGGAAGAAGAAAACCTGAAAGCAGAGGGGACCAAGTTCTTGAATCACTAGCCAGTGATTAAGTGGGCACCAGGATGTCACCGGGCGAAGTCACCTCGACTAGGTGAGTGGGCGACGCTGGCTCTGCAGATCTCACGGACCAGGAGGCGTTGTCGGCGACCAGGATGGAGAGGCGAGCTGTCCCACGATGGATGAAGCTGTCGGCGTCGAAGTTACCCAGGATTGGGCAACAAGCCTTGGCTAATTCAAGCCCACGCGGTGGACTCAAAATGGCGTCTTGAGTGGACCAGGAGGGTCCGGGGTGCTCCTCTTTTGGAAGGGAGCAAGGGCCAGCCTGGAGCAACCAGACCAGCAGCAGAAATGTCGTCGGGCGTCGTTCAGAAGGCCACAAGCCAGCGGGCTAGTAGCCAAACAACGCGGTGAGCAGCAAAAAGCAGAAGGGCCCCACGCAGATCGTGGAGATGCTGGGAGGCTGCACTTCGGTGCTGGAGCTGCTCAGGGTAGGGGCTTCTCGGACACCAAAGCACTCACCAGGAAATTACTCGGCGGGCTTGCTGGAAAGAAGTCGTGCAGTCTTGAAGATGGCCGGTCCCTCGAGGTCTCGTCACACCCACGAATCTCAGCGTGACTGATGATGCAGGTAGAGGTCAGAGGTGCCAGGGAAGCCGGTTCTCGTCGAGCTGGGCAGTCTTGATCCGGAGGAGAGACTTGCAGCAGACCGCAGTGTTCTTAAGATGGTGCCTGCGGATGCAGGGTGACTACTCCTTAGTCACAAGGGAGAAATCTTAGGAAGAAGTCTTGAGTTCCTTTCGTGGAAAGTAGTTTCAGGATTCAAAGATGATCTGTTTTGGAAGGGGGCCAGTTCCTACCTTTATCCTGTAAAAAGGGGCTGGCACGCGACTAAGTCCTGCCCTAGGGGTGGGACTAGGAGGGGGGTGGTTACACCCACTTCCTTGGCGGGCTTTTCCCCAGCACAGGGTCTGGAGTGACCCTGGAACTGGTTCCAGCCAGCCTATGCACAGTGAGCACCGGGGTGCCACGTGCAGTCACCTTCCTCTAAAGCCCTGCCTACCTACAATACACAAAACCCTGTCTGGGACGGTGCTGGCACCGCCCCTGGCAGGAAACCCTTTGTCCTTATCTCCTGCTCTGGGAGGACTCCCAGCAGCAGGAGGGCAGACTTGTGTCTCGGTGGCAGCATCCATTTTGTGGAGCTGAGGCTCTGTTTGACTTTAACCGGGGTTAGGGGTTACATACATGTCGTGTCCCTCTAGAAGGGTGGAATGCTAACCCCGTCGCCAGAATTGGCGAGGGGTTAGTATTCCAATTCGTATGACACCTTACTCGACATGTTTTGATAAAGCGATACCAGAGTTGGCATATAACCGCGAGGATTATAATGCACTTAAGAGTATATGGTATGCGATATCATGGAAACGGCTAAGGGATGGATCCCGAAAGCCGCAGACAGGCTCAGCTCATGCCAGAGCACCATCTCACATGATTCCAAGCACTCTGCCTTCAGGATTGTTAAGGCCTGCCATAGGAGTGACTGATAGGAGATCTGTGTGTCCATTTTAGGGTTAGATATAGGTATACTATATCTAAAGCAAAGGGTGAGTACACCACCTTGCCCCAGCTGTCGTGCAGCCAGTTGTGTCAGTTTAGTTAGTCAGCCCAGGGGTGGCATAATACATGCTTCAGCCCCTGGGAGACTTCTGGGTACACCTCAGCCCTGGGTACAGGGACTTGGAGAGGGCCCAGTGCCAATTCAGTACCTGAGTACAATTTGGATAGAGAGAACAGCTAGGCTGTGGGTCTGATTAGCAGGCCCACAGCCAGGGAAAGTCGTAAACCAGTGCAGCAAAAAGCAAAAATCTGGGTGATCATAGGATTGCAGACCCTACTCTCCTACATGACCCCCCCCCCAAACTTTGGGACAATAAACTAACCTTGACCAGGTGAGTCTTCTTGCTCTAAGTGGAAATACCTGGAGAGCCCATCAGCATTGCTGTGATCAGTACCAGGTCTATGCTCCACTGTAAAATCCATCCCCTGTAGGGAAATGGACCACCTAAGCAGTTTGGGGTTTTCACCCTTCATCTGATTTAGCCACAAGAGGGGCTTATGGTCTGTCTGAATGGTGAAGTGAGTGCCAAACAAGTAGGCCCTCAGCTTCTTCAGGGCCCAGACCACAGCAAAGGCCTCCCTCTCAATAGCTGACCAATTTTTCTCTCTGGGTGTCAACCTCCTACTAATGAAAGCAATAGGCTGATCATTACCATCAAAATTCAGTTGAGACAGAACAGCCCCCACACCCAACTCAGAAGCATCTGTTTGGACAATGAATGGCTTGGAGTAATCTGGACTCTTTAGGATAGGTGCTGTGCACATGGCCTGCTTTAGGTCATTGAATGCTTTCTGACAGCTTGCTGTCCACTGAACTTTCTTTGGCATCTTTTTGCTTGTCAGGTCATTAAGAGGGGTCACTATGGACCCATAATTTCTGACAAACTTCCTATAGTACCCAGTCAGGCCCAAGAAAGCTCGAACCTGAGTCTGGGTGATTGGAGGAGTCCAGTCCTTGATGGCCTGTATCTTACTCTCCAGTGGCTGAACCTGGCCTCCACCCACAAGGTGGCCCAGGTACACAACCTGTGTCTGCCCTATCTGGCACTTTGTGGCCTTGATAGTGAGGCCTGCCTTTTGCAGGGCCTCTAACACTTTCCTCAGGTGGACCAGGTGATCCTCCCAGGTGGAGCTAAAGACAGCAATATCGTCTAGATATGCTGCACAGAAGTCATCCAGCCCAGTGAGGACTTGATTCACCAACCTTTGGAAGGTGGCAGGTGCATTTTTCAGTCCAAAGGGCATTACCACAAATTGATAATGCCCTCCAGGGGTAGAAAATGCTGTCTTGGGTTTGGCCTCCTCAGCTAACCTGATTTGCCAATACCCAGCTGTCAAATCAAATGTACTTAAGAAGTTGGCAGAAGCCAATTTATCTATAAGTTCATCTGCTCTTGGTATTGGGTGGGCATCAGTCTTAGTGACTGCATTGAGACCTCTGTAGTCTACGCAAAACCTCATCTCTTTCTTACCACCCTGGGTGTGAGGCTTTGGCACTAGAACTACTGGGCTAGCCCAAGGGCTATCTGAGGGCTCAATGACTCCCAACTCCAACATTTTCTGCACTTCAGTTTTGATGCAGTCTCTAACATGATCAGGCTGTCTGTAGATTTTACTCTTGACAGGCAGACTGTCTCCAGTGTCAACATCATGGGTACACCAATCAGTTTGGCTGGGTGTCAGAGAGAACATATGTCTGAAGGATTGCAGAACTTGCCTGCAATCCTGTTGCTGATGTTCAGAGAGGCTGCCACAAAAGACAACACCATCAACTGATCCATCATCAGGATTCTGAGTGAGCAGGTCTGGGAGAGGGTCACTCTCTTCCTCCTGTCCCTCATCTGTGGCCATGAGCAAGCTCATGTCCTTCCTGTCAACATATGCCTTGAGCCTGTTAACATGGAGCACTCTGAGAGGGCTCCTGGGAGTTCCAAGGTCCACCAAGTAGGTAACCTCTCCCTTTTGCTCAATGATGGTGTGGGGCCCAGACCATTTGTCTTTCAGAGCTGCTGGGGCCACTGGCTCCAGCACCCACACCTTCTGTCCTGGCTGGTACACAGTCAGAACAGCCTTTTGGTCATGCCAAGCTTTTTGAAGTTCCTGGCTGGCCTCAAGGTTTTTAGATGCCTTTTCCATGTACTCAGCCATCCTGGAGCGGAGACCAAGTACATAGTCCACTATGTTGGTTGCAGGCTTTTTGAGAGGTCTCTCCCATCCTTCCTTCACCAAACACAGGGGTCCTCTCACAGGATGCCCATACAGAAGCTCCAAAGGGCTGTAGCCAACCCCCTTCTGTGGGACCTCTCTGTAAGCAAACAAGAGGCAGGGGATCAGGACATCCCATCTTCTCCTAAGAGGTTCAGGTAGTCCATGAATCATCCCTTTGAGGGTCCTGTTGAATCTCTCAACAAGCCCATTGCATTGTGGATGATAGGGTGTGGTGAACTTGTAGTTCACACCACACTCTTTCCACATGGCAGTCAGATATCCTGACATGAAGTTTGTACCTCTGTCAGAAACGACCTCCTTTGGAAAACCCACTCTGGAGAACACTCCAACTAGGGCTCTTGCCACCACAGGGGCTGTGGTGGTCCTCAGGGGAATAGCTTCAGGATACCTGGTGGCATGGTCCACCACCACCAGTATAAACTTGTGCCCTGATGCTGTCTGGGGTTCCATTGGACCAACAATGTCAATCCCCACTCTTTCAAAGGGGACCCCCACCACAGGTAGTGGTATGAGGGGGGCATTTGTTGTGGCACCTGACTTACCACTGGCTTGGCAAGTGACACAGGAGCGACAAAACTCCTTGGTATTCTCATTCATATGGGGCCAGTGAAAGTGTGAGACAAGCCTGTCCCAAGTCTTTGTCTGACCTAAGTGACCTGCAAGGGGAATCTCATGGGCCAAGGTGAGAAGGAAACCTCTCAGAGACAAGGGGATGACCAGCCTCCTGGGTGCACCAGGCTTGGGGTCTCTTGACTCAGAGTACAGGAGTCCATCTTCCCAGTATACCCTGTGGGCACCTGTGGCATTCCCTGCAGCCTCAGCAGCAGCCTGCTGTCTGAGGGGTTCAAGGGAAGGGCAGCTCAACTGTTCCTTCCCCAGGTCTGCTCTGGAGGGTCCCCCTGAGCCCAGAAACTCAACTTGATCAAGTTCAAGCTCTTTAGGCTCAGTTTCCCTCAGCTCTTCCAGATCAGCCTCCTCAGAGACTTGATCCTCAACCTGGGGCAAGGGGGAAGGCAAAGCCTTACCCTTACTGCTCTTCTTCTTGGAAGGTGTCTGGTCCATCATTTCAGGATCCAGCACCTGTTCAGTGGGGCATTTTCTGGCCTGTGACCTAGTCACAGCAAGCACATGTGCTGGCAAGCCTAACATTTCCATGTGAGTCCTCTGCTCCACTTCTGACCACTGTGATGACTCCAAATCATTGCCCAACAAACAATCAACTGGGAGGTCTGAACTGACTACAACTTTCTTTTGTCCCTTCACTCCACCCCAGGAGAAAGCCACAATTGCCACACTATGACTAGTAGTGACATTGCTGGCATTGGTCACCAGGAAATCAGTACCTGGCATGATCTGTCCAGGGTCCACAAAGTTAGGTGTCACCATGGTGACACTGGCACAAGTGTCCCTATAGGCCTGAGCCATTTTGCCATTAATCAAAGGTGTCTGCCTGTATTTGCCCAAAGTATTGGGACTTATTTCAGGGGACATATCCACATCCCCTGTACAGACAAGGACAGCCTGAGTGAGTGTGCCAACTAGGTTGTCAGACCCCTCAGTACCCAAGGTTAACCCAACTAATGCCTTGGGAGGTACACTACCACTACTGACTGTACTAGGGGGTGCAGTTGCCTTAGGGGCTGTAGTGGCAGGAGTTTGTCCTCCTCTTTTGGTGCACTCACTAAACCAGTGAGATTTACTTTTACAGTACTGGCACCACCTTTTTGACTGGCCTTCTTGAGTCTTCTTCTTCTGGGAAGCCTGACCCCCACCCTCTTTGGTTTGTTGGGGACCTGGTGAAGACTTCTGGTCATTTTGCTCATTCTTAACATTACCCTTCTGGTCTGCTTTCTTCTGACCACCCTGGTTCTGGTTCTGGTTCTGCTTGATCCTTGTCCTGACCCATTTGTCTGCCTTCTTTCCCAATTCTTGGGGAGAGGTCAGATCTGAATCAACAAGGTGCTGGTGCAGCAACTGGTTCTGACAATTGTTTAAAATTTGTTCTCTCATCATTAGATTATACAATCCTGTGTAATCTGTAACCTTGCTACCCAGCAACCAGCCCTCCAAAGCCTTAGTGGCACAATCCACAAAGTCAGACCAGTCCTGAGACTGAGTTTTCTGGGTGTCTCTGAACAGCAACCTGTACTGCTCAGTGGTTAAACCAAACCCATCAACCAGTGTATTCTTCAGGACCTGGTAATTGTTAGCATCCTCTACTCTTGTAGTGAGGAGCTTATCTCTACCTTTACCATCAAAGGAGAGCCACAGTATAGCTGCCCACTGACTCTGGGGAATGCACTGCACAGTGCAGGCCCTCTCCAGAGCAGCCATCCATTTCTGGATATCCTCCCCTTGCTTAAAGGGGGGCACTATTTTAGTCAGGTGTTTAGTATCTAAACCCTTCTCTCTTTCTCTTGGGAGATTGCTGCCACCAGTGGGAGCTAACCCACTCATCTGCTGCTCTCTTGCCAGGGCAAGCTTCTCTTTGGCCAGGGCAATTTCTTCCCTTTCAATCCTCAGTTCAGCTTGTCTCATCCTAGCTTCATGCTCCCTTCTCTGAGGGGAAGTAAATCTCCTCTGTGGAGGATTCCTTCTCCCCTGAGAAGAGGCATTAGAGTGCAGAGATCTATTGGAGTCCCTAGAAAGAGATCTATCTCTCCTAACTCCAAGGTTAGGCCCACTTCGGGTTAGTACTGGGGGTCCCCCAGATCCTAGCCCAAGTAAGTCTAAGTTGGTCCTGGTTAGCCTTCTGACTACCTCAAGACCTTTGTCTACCTCATCCCCAGAGAGTTCCTCCTGATCCTCCTCCTCCTCAACTGCATTGGCAATGTTGGGGAGGTCTGGATCCCCAGAGGTACCCTCTAAGGCTGGCATATTCCCATCTAGCTGAGAAAGCTTTGTCGCATCATAAGTCTCTAAGAGGCCTATTAAAAAGGGAATGGTGGGGTTAGACCCCTGCTTCAGTTTTCTGGAGACACAGATCTGTCTCATCTCCTGGAAACTGAGAGCTGCATATCTTGAAGTGACCTGTGGAGGGTCAACACTGACCAGGGGAGTCTCAGTAGAATCTCCCTGGGTAGACATGCTTTTCTAGTGAGGTGTAAGTGGTGCACTTACCTACACTATATGTTTGCCTACTGATCCCTTGCTAGAGTTGTAGTTTAGGGTGTGCTAAGCCCTAGGAGCTACAACAGCTGGTTCAGTAGAACTCAGAGTATTCTAAGCTAAGTTATATGTACCTTTAGTACTTATGTGATCTTTCACAAGATATTCTTAGGGCATGTGTGGTAAAACAACAGCAAGCTCAAATCCCAACCGCTGCTCACCAATGTGAGAAGTTGGCCTGATGTGCAGTGTTCACTATTCTAGTGATCACTATATATCAGTCCAAACAACCCTTATTGATGATTGGTTGTAAGTCAACCTTATAGACCAGCTATCCTAGTAGCATGGATACGAGCAGTCTAAGGCTAAGACTCTAGAGGGCGTGTTAAGCCAGCTGTTTTACCATCACATTACCCCTTGAACACCCAGTGAAAGGACACCACACAAGTGTTATGAAAATAAACAGTGTATTTATTAGAATCACAACAACCCTGTACTCTTTATGAGGACAGGGTGCTAGGCACACAACAAAACTCTTACGAAAATACTTAAGTTAGCACGTTATCCACAAATGCCCGAGGGGCACGAAAAACCAAATACTTTAAAAGTGGAATGCGAAATTACTAGCAGGTAAGTACAGTACTAATAGGCTTTGGACTCGCTAGGACTTGACTATAGAATCGTTAGATTACTTCTAGGAGACCTAGGGGACTCGGGTGCAGAGTGTGCACTCTCACGCGGGATGCGGGACAAAGTCTATGGGAGCTAGTAAAGGCAAAGTTAGTGTTCACGGGCGAACCCGACCTGGTAGGAAGAAAACGACAGTGGATCCTGACCCTAGGATAGTGAGGCTATGCTGGGACACCGAAGTGCCGAAGTTACCTAGCCCAGGGGCTGCAGCTGCATAGGTCTGAAAAGACGTCGGGAATCCTCGTGCCGGACCAGGAGCCTGGAAGAAGGAAGTTGCTGGCAGGCGACCAGTGAAGGAAAGTTCGATGGATCCAAGCCTGGATCAAGGAAGAAGAAAACCTGAAAGCAGAGGGGACCAAGTTCTTGAATCACTAGCCAGTGATTAAGTGGGCACCAGGATGGCACCGGGCGAAGTCACCTCGACTAGGTGAGTGGGCGACGCTGGCTCTGCAGATCTCACGGACCAGGAGGCGTTGTCGGCGACCAGGATGGAGAGGCGAGCTGTCCCACGATGGATGAAGCTGTCGGCGTCGAAGTTACCCAGGATTGGGCAACAAGCCTTGGCTAATTCAAGCCCACGCGGTGGACTCAAAATGGCGTCTTGAGTGGACCAGGAGGGTCCGGGGTGCTCCTCTTTTGGAAGGGAGCAAGGGCCAGCCTGGAGCAACCAGACCAGCAGCAGAAATGTCGTCGGGCGTCGTTCAGAAGGCCACAAGCCAGCGGGCTAGTAGCCAAACAACGCGGTGAGCAGCAAAAAGCAGAAGGGCCCCACGCAGATCGTGGAGATGCTGGGAGGCTGCACTTCGGTGCTGGAGCTGCTCAGGGTCGGGGCTTCTCGGACCCCAAAGCACTCACCAGGAAATTACTCGGCGGGCTTGCTGGAATGAAGTCGTGCAGTCTTGAAGATGGCCGGTCCCTCGAGGTCTCGTCACACCCACGAATCTCAGCGTGACTGATGATGCAGGTAGAGGTCAGAGGTGCCAGGGAAGCCGGTTCTCGTCGAGCTGGGCAGTCTTGATCCGGAGGAGAGACTTGCAGCAGACCGCAGTGTTCTTAAGATGGTGCCTGCGGATGCAGGGTGACTACTCCTTAGTCACAAGGGAGAAATCTTAGGAAGAAGTCTTGAGTTCCTTTCGTGGAAAGTAGTTTCAGGATTCAAAGATGATCTGTTTTGGAAGGGGGCCAGTTCCTACCTTTATCCTGTAAAAAGGGGCTGGCACGCGACTAAGTCCTGCCCTAGGGGTGGGACTAGGAGGGGGGTGGTTACACCCACTTCCTTGGCGGGCTTTTCCCCAGCACAGGGTCTGGAGTGACCCTGGAACTGGTTCCAGCCAGCCTATGCACAGTGAGCACCGGGGTGCCACGTGCAGTCACCTTCCTCTAAAGCCCTGCCTACCTACAATACACAAAACCCTGTCTGGGACGGTGCTGGCACCGCCCCTGGCAGGAAACCCTTTGTCCTTATCTCCTGCTCTGGGAGGACTCCCAGCAGCAGGAGGGCAGACTTGTGTCTCGTGGCAGCATCCATTTTGTGGAGCTGAGGCTCTGTTTGACTTTAACCGGGGTTAGGGGTTACATACATGTCGTGTCCCTCTAGAAGGGTGGAATGCTAACCCCGTCGCCAGAATTGGCGAGGGGTTAGTATTCCAATTCGTATGACACCTTACTCGACATGTTTTGATAAAGCGATACCAGAGTTGGCATATAACCGCGAGGATTATAATGCACTTAAGAGTATATGGTATGCGATATCATGGAAACGGCTAAGGGATGGATCCCGAAAGCCGCAGACAGGCTCAGCTCATGCCAGAGCACCATCTCACACGATTCCAAGCACTCTGCCTTCAGGATTGTTAAGGCCTGCCATAGGAGTGACTGATAGGAGATCTGTGTGTCCATTTTAGGGTTAGATATAGGTATACTATATCTAAAGCAAAGGGTGAGTACACCACCTTGCCCCAGCTGTCGTGCAGCCAGTTGTGTCAGTTTAGTTAGTCAGCCCAGGGGTGGCATAATACATGCTTCAGCCCCTGGGAGACTTCTGGGTACACCTCAGCCCTGGGTACAGGGACTTGGAGAGGGCCCAGTGCCAATTCAGTACCTGAGTACAATTTGGATAGAGAGAACAGCTAGGCTGTGGGTCTGATTAACAGGCCCACAGCCAGGGAAAGTCGTAAACCTGTGCAGCAAAAAGCAAAAATCTGGGTGATCATAGGATTGCAGACCCTACTCTCCTACAGGGACTCAGTCTCCCTTCTATGTCTAACGTGTACTAGATGTGTGTTTCTGTGATAATCGGATGGGGCTAGAAAAACTGGTGGCAGCAGGAAGGCAATGTAACATGTTCCATCCCAATCGAGGGGCAGACGAACGTATGCGGTCTGACCACAAACAAAATAAGAATGACGTGAGGCTTTGAAAATAGATTTCCCACTGTCACTATACTCGACCACAGTAGTACAATCACTATGTCCTACATGTGCGGAACCATTCTTTCTGACACATAATTTGCCTTTGACTGGTAGAACTGAAATAGCAGGCAAATCTGGAGTAGTATCGGACTGGACATTCAAAACCATGAAATTCGAGGAATAATTACCTAAATCATATACTTCATTTTCTAGATCTAACCCTGTTCTATGGGAAAGACCTTGCTTGTCTGGGAAACATGTTCGATTCAAAAGGGACATATCAGTTGAGGATGACGTTAACGTGGACCATGCTCCACACGAACCATTATGCGAAAACGGATAGGGAAAGAGTGGCAGAACTCCCTTCGGTGTCTGGAAGGGGGGGAGTCGACCACACACCCAACAATTAGTGGCATTGCTGGTCTGGTGTGAATAGTGCAACATTCGGATAAAAGTATTATTACGCATAGCAAGACGATAGGATAACTCGTGAGGAGGCAGATCACTAAATGTGTGCTCTACTGTAACATTAGAAAACATATGTACATGTGAAATAGGAAAACATAAATGTAACGCATAACTTATGCATGTAACCATAAGACTCAGGAACAATAAAAAGAATAGAATGATAATACATCTCTTAGAGTTTTGACTAACTCTCTCACTGTGTGGGTCTATCTCATACATGTCAGGAACCTGTCTAACCGTTTCACCCGAGAGGGACTTAGACAATTAAACTGGCTGACTTACTAGACCGCAACTTTGCTTTATACTCCTGCTGCGGAGTTTTCTCTAACAGGGGAATTTTAGATTCATTTTCGGGGCAGTCCTTGAGAACGGGGCAGTCCTTGAGGAAAGTTTTAGGTTTAAGTCCATGAAATTTCTTGACGTGGCTCACGTGTAGCCACCCTTTTCGGTTTTCCACCTTCACCGCGGTCCGGGTGGTGAGGAGAACAAGGCGGGGTTCCTTCCAACGGGGCTCCAGCGGACTTGAACGATCAAAGTTCCTTATCAAAACATATTCTCCCGGAACGACTTCATGCGGTTTCACTTCGGTGTTGTCTGGAAATGCAGCGGCAACCTGTGAACGACAAGATTGTAGTGCAGACATCAAGGAGGCAAGGTAATCTGTCAGCATATTACTGTCAATATCGGTAATGGTACGGGGTCTAGGTGTACCCCACATGTTAGGGGGGCGACCAAACACTATCTCATAGGGAGATAGACCTGAACGGGAGTGAGCGACCATTCTCATATAAAAAAGGGCAACTGGCAGTGCTACTATCCATTCTACGCCTTTCTCTGCACACACTTTTGCAATTCGGATTTTCAGGGTCTGGTTATGTCTCTCTACGAGACCGGCTGCTTCGGGATGGCGTACACAATGGAACTTCCACTGGTACCCTAACAAAAGGGATACTTGTTTCATGAGCTCGGATGAGAATGGCTGGCCGTTATCTGAATACACGACCCTAGGTAATCCATAGCGGGGAAAGAACTCACGAACCAACTGCCTGGCAGTGGTCGCAGCTGTGTAATCTGGAACTGGATATGCTTCCGTCCACCTCGACAAAGCGCATACAACTACGAGGACATACTTGAAACCTCGACATCGCTCCATCTGAATATAATCCATCTGGAGGACTTCAAAAGGGTGGTCAGGAGGATGGAATCCACCTTGTTCCACCGGGACACTTTTACCTGGATTGAACTGACAACATATCATACAGGTACGTACTTTCTGCTTGGCTGCTGCTCGTAGATGCTTGTTGAACCAAAGGTTCTGAATACTGTCTAACATGGCTTTTTCTCCTAGATGTGCTGGACTATGTGCGGTGTTAATAATGATTTGAACCATAGAGTCGGGGAGAAACCATGTGGCTTTTCCCTTCGTCAACCATCCTTGATCTGTCTGGACCCCTCCTTGTTCGGACCATTTCTTGATTTCATCGGGAGTAGCATGTAACTGTATATCTATGACATCTTGTGTAGGGTCCTTAACTGTCATACAAGTAGTCTGTTCTGGAATGTGTGTCAGTGTCGTGTTAACTGGAATGTCTGGAGTCTGAGCTGTAAGCTTAGCTGTTCGATCTGATAGATCGTTACCCTGGGAAATGATATCAGTGACTTTCGTATGTGCCTTGCACTTCATGATAGCGATAGCTGTCGGTAAATGTATTGCATCTAACAGAGCTTGAATAAGGAGACCATGCTGAATCTTGGTTCCATGAGAAGTCATAAAACCTCGTTCCTGCCAGAGCACTCCAAAGTCGTGTACGACTCCGAATGCATAACGTGAATCTGTGTATATGTTTACTTTCAGGTTCTTGGCTAGTATGCAGGCTTGGGTCAGAGCGACAAGCTCTGCTGCTTGAGCAGACAGGGTGTCAATACGATGTGTTTCTATAACTTTGGTTTCAGTAGTCACTGCATACGCGGCTACTAGTTCTCCTGTACTTGTTCTCATACATGAACCATCCACATAAAGTGTCAGGTCGGGATCAGGTAATGCAATATCTGTCAGATCTTGTCTTGGCTTTGTCATAGTGTTAACAACTTCCACACAGTCATGTGTGGCAGGATCTGAAGTAACTGACGGTAACAGTGTAGCTGGATTTAAAATGTTGCAGCGTCTGATTTCTATGTGTGGCTGAAACAGTGTCAGTTCATAACCTGTTAAACGTGCAATTGTCAAGTGCTGAGTCTGTGTCCGGTTTAAAAGAACTTCCACGGAGTGTGGAACTTGTACTGTCAGGGAGTGTCCTAACACTATGGAATCACTTTGTCTGATAGCTAGAGCTGTGGCTGCAACTGACTTGAGGCACGCAGGCAGAGCCTGGGCCACTGGATCTAATGTGCTAGAAAAATAAGCACAGGGCTTGTATTGTCCTGCTTGATCTTGTGTGAGAACAGATAATGCAGTACCATCACGTTCTGTGACAAAAAGTGTAAAAGGCTTCCTGTAGTTCGGTGTTGCTAGAACAGGTGCTTGGCATAAAGCTTTCTTTAACTCATTGAAAACAAGTGTATGTTCCTGGGTCCAAGGGAGGACAGTCGATACGGCTGCCTCCTGTGTCGTTAACTGTATCAGTGGCTTGGCTAGAAATGCATACTGAGGAATCCATTGTCTGCAGTAAGAAGTGAGGCCGATAAAAGCTCGTACCTCCTTCTGTGTCTTGGGCTGTGGAAGACGTGCTATTAACTGGATACGGTCAGGTGTCAACTGCCTACCCCTCTTGGACAGTAAGTGTCCTAAGTAGACCACTTGCTGGACACAGAATTGCAATTTGGAAGGGGACACCTTGTGCCCCATCTCGGCCAGAAAAAACAGAACTGTAAGTGACGCACGCTCGCAGTCACGCTCAGAACGGGCTGTGATCAGTAGATCATCGACATACTGGAGCAGGGCAGTGGCAGCTGGCATGTGAATATTGTCTAGTTGTCTCTTAAGTGCTTGACTGTAAATGCTAGGACTTTCTGTGAAACCTTGAGGTGCTCGTGTGAATTTATAGCTTCTTCCATTTAAACAGAATCCGAAAAGGAACTGGCTGTCTGGATGAATGGGGACACTGAAAAATGCGTTCTTGAGATCGATAACTGTAAAGAACGTGGCTTCAGAATCAATGGCTGTCAATAGGGAAGAAATATCAGGGACTACTGGGTACTGGGGTATAATACATTTATTAAGTTCTCGAAGGTCAATCACTAATCGATAGACTGGAGGTGCATTTGGATCAGTACGTTTCAGGACTGGAATGATAGGAGAATTACATACATTGGAGTCAGTTTCTACAACCACTCCTTGAACAATAAGCTCGTCAATAATTTTGGATAAGGCTGCTACAGCCTCAGGTGGCAATCTGTACTGTCTGATTCGTGGCAAAACAACCCCTTGCTTTAGAGTCACACGATGGGGTGTGATATGCATACAACCTACATCAGTTGGACCTTTCGCCCATAAATGCTGTGGTACATTCAATAATCTTGGATCAAAATCACGTAATACATAATGACCTTTAAAATCACGCAAAAACAGACGGACCCCTTCTGGGGAGCAGCATATGACTGCTCCTAATTCTTTCAGTGTTTTAATGCCTAACAAATTTTCTGGACAAGACTTCGTGAGTAACAAATCTGTAGTTCGGGACAATGGACCAACTTCTAGGGTAACTGGTTTCGATATTTCATTAACAATAGGCTTTCCTGAAAATCCAAGGGAAACATTTCTTGAGCCTGAGAGCGGAGCCCCTGGAACCTCGTCATGACTGATGGTAGTCCTACTTGCCCCTGTATCAATCAGAAACTTTCTGTCTTTCCCCAATACTTGACTGTGTACATAGGGACCCTCTTGATGTACAGGTATCTCGATGAGAGGCAAGCCTACCTCCCTCTCTAGGCTGTTTCATGAGTATGGCTGATAGTCTGGATACTCTGACTGTGCGTACTGGTACATCTGCTGTGTAACGTGTTGTGTTGCAGCTATAGGCTGCGGTACGGTAACTGTCTGTTGTGCATTCTGTGGTGGCTGAGAAGTCTGTGGAACTTGTTCTTGTCTAGGCGGACGTGGTCTCTCTTTCGTTTTACCAGTAGCTATGTTGTGTTTCAGAACTGCACATTCGTTTATAAAATGACCTGGCTGTTTACAGTAATTGCATGTCCCTTTAACGGGAACTGCAGGATGACTGGCTTGATTCGGACCCCTCTTCTGACTGTCTTGTGGAACAGATTGTGCAACTAATACTTTCATTTTCGTGTCTTTCATACGTCTCCTTTCGTGTTCCTGCTCTTCCCTGATTCTGTTCTGGTGGTACTGGAGCATCTGGAGCATCTGTGACGGAGAATTAGCTTGCCAGGTGCTTTCGACTTTCAGTACTCGATTTTTAACTTGTGGACTTGAATTCTCGACTAGTTTGGTGACAAAAAGTTGGGGGTACGATTCACTACTTGTTTTCAGACCACTATTAATAATAAAACATTTTTCAAATCTAGAATAGAAATCACTAGTATCTTCGTCTTGTTTCTGTTTACAGGCTGAGATGGCATCCCAATCTTCCTTTTTCGTGGCTAGTAATCTTGGCAAAACTTGTATCAATAACTCAGGCAATTCTTTAGCTTTATCCCCAAGACCGGTACCTGGAACTCGTATATTATCTTCAGTTTCTAAAGCTGTCCAATCTATCTTTTTCTCTCCTACCTCCCATTCTTTTTCTTTGAGTTTTTCATATATGCCCGCAGGCAACAGGACCTTTAACATTTTAATGATATCAGGATACGTGTATTCTCCCATACGGAGCATGTCCTTTAATTCACGGTGGAACCCTGCTGGATCTTTGTCGTGACAGGGAATTAACTTTTTCATTTCTAAGAGTTCCATTTTTGTGATAGGGGTGTAAACAAATACTCGTTCTAGACCACCACCCTCTTTCTTGACTGGATGTACTTCTCGTAACGGATTCTGTCTATCGATGTAGAATGATTTACTTTCTGGGGGTGAGACGTGAACAAAATGTGGATTCAGAAACGTTCGGTATTTGTGGCGCTGTTCTAGAATGACACTAATTAAATCGGTACCTAGACCTTTCCATCTGTATTGGAGTAACTCGTTCAATATATCATGTAGAGGACCTGGATCAGAATGCTGTTCCTCATACAGCGTAATGAGGTGCTGGATCATATACATACCCACCAGTCGCTGCTCGGCTGGGGGCAGTTTCAGAAACGTTTGGGCCACTATTTCGTCTGGAAAAGTGGTAGAATCAGTAGTCCATCGGAGTGCTGATCGGGCTAGTTCTTGTTCATGCATGGTACTGAGCTCATTATAACCTATTCGTAATTTCAGAATGTGATCGGTAGCTTGGAATACTTGCTCAAGAGAACCCTGTTCTGGTGCTGGGGGAGGAAAAACTTTCTTGTAATCTAGGCGTGAATGTCGGTCGGAAAGTCTAGTTCTACCTACATACGCTATTCTGTCGGGATTCTCGTTGTCTACCTCTTCAGTAGAAGAGTCATCTTCTTTCTCGGTTGCTTGTTTTGCTTCTCGTTTCTCTTGTATAGTTATGATTTCCCTACGAATTTTCTTGTACATACTCTCTATACAATTTTGTGTCTTGTGTTTTCCCTCGGCTATATTGTCACTCCACCTAGTCAGGACTTTCATTTCTTCTTGATCTTTTTCTGGATAATCTTGCTCTCTTATTAAACAGTTAATCAAAAACTTTAAAATCATGAGCTGAGTCTCGACTTTTCTTTGAACCATGGCTTCGTGAATACTTCCTGGATTCACTCCTGTACGGATAAAACGATATATTCTGTCTAGATGTTCTCCCATATCGGGCAGGGTGTCCAAATAGCCGGCAACCCGTCTTAAACGTAATGAATATATGACCATGTGATCATCGCCTGGAACTGGATCATAACGACATTCAGTAAGTGCTCGCTTGATATCTACGTATGTAGTCATTTTTGGCGTACGCTGTAACTCCAGTTCATGTAGCGTCAGACGTCTTGGTTGAGGCGGGGTACGAGGAGAACCTCCCCCGCGGCTCCTAAACTAGAATCGTCGGTGTATACTGTACGTGCTGGTAGAGTGACTGACAAAGCGGGTACATGTACTGTGGGCTGGGCCGGGGGTGCTGTAACAGGTGCTGTAACAGGTGCTGTAACATGAACTGGACCCACGGGACCAGCGGCTGGAGGAGCAGGAATTACATTATTAACGGGAGCAGGCGGAATAGGATTTGCATATTCTGGGACTGTATCGTCCAAATAGGACGAAAGAAAAATATCAGCTGCGGTCGGTTTGTGACGTAGCTTAATCGGGACCAATGGCGGCGGAAAATTACAGGGTGCTTCCGGGGTTGCTTTTGGCAAGCCCTCGGCAAGAAGAGGATACATACCCTTAATAAGGGCATTTCTCTGTCTGTCTGATTGTTCGGCTCTAACTCGTTCACCTTCTTCGATTAATTCCCTTTCTTGGGCTCTTTCTGAGGATTCCCTACTTAATTCTGTTTTTCTGAATTCTTTTTCGGTTCTTTTATGAGATTCTTTGCGCCATAACTCGATGGCATCTTTCTGGGACTGTCTGGCTTTCTTTTTCCATAATGCTTCTTCTACTCGCATGATGCACTCGGCATCCCATGTACCTGATACGGGCCATCTATATTTCTCTTCTAGTTCCTTAGTATAGTCCGCCCATAAGTCTAGATATATTATGGCGTCTAAGCCATGCTTGTGATACATAAAATGTCCTGGACTGTCCCTAGGAGGGACAGGAACTGCTTCTTCGAGTAACCCTTTTCTGGTCTTTAACTGACGTAATTTCGAGAACAAAGGCATTTCCGTAGTATACTTGGAACACAATACACAATAATCACAGTAATAATATAGCGAACAAAGCACTCATACCACGACATAAAAATACATTGATAACAGTTTGAACAGAAATACTACCTGATACACTGAAAACAGAACACATGAATTTCTCGAGAACGAAACTTACTAGAATTACTGGATGCACTGCTAAAACAGTACAGAACATACCGGTCCCATAAAGAGACACGTCAGGACCCGTATCCACCTAGGTGAATACTTCGGACTGGATCTGTGTACCCAAACCCATCGGACCAGGACCAAACTAATGATCCTGTCTAGATACTTCCCCTGCGACGGTACTCACCGGGAAGCAGAAACTGGAAGGCCTCGGACTGGACTGGACTGCTACGACGTCGGACTACGAACTTCGGAAACTTCGGTTACAGGTGGGCCTCCGGATACTTCGGACCTTGCTCTCTCGGCTTGGGCTCTGGTCGGGACGAACCGCATTCCACACCGCTTCGTCTGGATGTCGGACCGCAGTCTCCGTTTCCTCCGTGGGCCTGAGGGAGACTTGAAGCAGAAATATCTGCCGGTGCGCAGTAGAGTTCCGTCACGGCTGCAGAGGGTCAGGGGGCCTGCGTGGCATCGCCAGCGCGTGAGGAAGGGGCTCGTCCCTGTTCGGGCGCCATTATGTGGTATATAAATAAATAATACCGGGACTATTTTTGAATTACATTAACAATAACAGATAGCTCAATAAATAAGAGGCAGGATCCGATGTGTCCGAGTCAAAAGGATTTATTCAGGCGAAAGGGAAGGGACTGGAACGGGACAGCCTGACATAAAATGAAAAGGAAGGCAGCTGCACCATTTCATCGACAGTGCAGCATATATATAGTAAGACATTTCAAATACATTACATACAGTAGGCGTAACTTCTGACAAACGTAAGATAAGAACACATGGGTGGAAGAAGAAGGCGTGTACGGGGCGTGCACTGAGACATGTGATGTGAACGTCACAGAAGTGTCATGAATGGGGCGGAAACATGGAGGGGGCTACCTGAGCAGCTGGGACCTTTAACCTAGTGGTGCGCGCAAACGGGCAATGACGTGTTACCAGGGAGAACTGGGGGCTATGACTTCTGCGCTAGAAGAGGAGACTAAAGTCTGCGGTGTCAGGACGACATGTACCTATAGCATATCTGGTATCTGGTATTTGGAGTACATGTTGATAGAATCCAAAATTTATCAGGGCAAAGGCTACTTGACACTAAGGCTGGTGCATACATTATTCCACATGTATTGCGTGTGCTAGGAATATTCTATGAATATTAATACAGTAATTCTCTTGCATGGAGACAGAAAGACTAGACCATAGCTGAAACTGTTGATGCGGTTCAGTAGCTTAGGAATGCAAAGGAGGAGGGCTGAACTGATAACTAGAAGCATAACATACTCTTGGCAGACACGCAGGCAGAGCCAGGCCGGGCCGGGCACCGCGCGGCAGGGAGTAAGTGAAGGGTCAGGGATGCAGGTGGGGGCTGCATCGCTCCTCGGAGTGGGTTCAGGAGACTGGAGCTTGAATCTGATGTCCGGGCCCTTTTGAGGCCTAGAAACGGGGACAATTCAATGAATTAACGTGCACACTGTGAAACGTGGCAACATAGGCCTAATACTCGTTGCTTTCACGAGAACTGGAAACTGGCATACTAGAGTTGGACACAACTATAATTGCGTCCTTAATCGATCATAGGGGAATACATGCATATCGATCATGCACATATAGCATAGGATGGGGAACACGTAGGCACATATAACATGGCAGAATTTACTTTTCCACAGTAGTGTAGTCTCCGGTCCTGAAGAAAGCCAGTGGTTTATCGTTACCTACTTTGGCTGAAACATGTAGACCCATCTAACCAAATAATGATAGTTATTTTGACAAACTATCCACACTCTGTTTTTAGTTTTGACACTGTGATATGCTTCTAATAAAATTATCTTTGTTATCATGGTAGTCAATTTTAAATTGCACTTTTGATTTTTTCACACTTAGTATCACTGCAACATTTGTTTTTCAACACCACAGATCTCATAATCATGGCTTGATCCATCACTGGTGGTTTTGATTTAGGACAGCTCCCGATTGTACATGGTGAGCTGTGCTATCAAATACCGGTTTCTCAAATCCCAGATGATGAAGTTCTGCCATTTGGTGGGCTGATGGGATTCATTTCCAGTTCAGCACAGGTTTAGCTGCTCCGGTTTCTGTTTTTTGCCCCATACTACTTTGTGGACAGACCAGTAGTATCCTCTTTTGTTATGGAAGGGTAGTTCTTCCCATATTTCAGCTGGAGGGGACACGTGTTTGACCTGGCATCATTGGCGTGAGTCTCCCTTCCATTTTTTCTGATTGCCTCCTCTGTTTTGATATGTTTTTGATGGTTGTAGGCTTTGGGCACTGTGCCACTGCTAATCAGTGCCACAGTACAAGTGCTCCCTATGGTAAATGGATGTACTAATTGGTGATTCCATGATTGGGTTATTTGGTTTATCTGTCAGCCCCTAGTACAGTTCACCATGTGTTCCCAGGGCTTGTAAATCAAATGCTGCTGGTGGGGTTGCAGCACTGGTTGTGCCACCCACAGAAGCAGCTTGTAAAGTGTGTCTCAGGCCTGCCATTGTAAGGCCTGTGTGCAGTCTAGCACTGCCATGTCGACTTGGCCAAGTGCACCCACTTGCCAGTCTCTAAACCTTCCCTTTGCTACATATTAGGCACCCCTATGGTAGGCCCAAGGGCAGGGTGCATTGTAAGTATAAGGCAGGAATGCTCTGATGGGTGTAGTATGTTCTAATAGTGAATTACAGCCATTTTCGTTTTTCACTATTGAAGGCTACCTGTTCTTATTGGCCAGAATGAACAGGTAGATTATTACACTCTTATAATCCTAACTAACTCAGGGAACACAGTACAAATTAGAATTTAGTATGCCTGAACTCAGAATAATAAAATACATATTTTAGTAAAGTTTATTTTAATATTCTGTGTTTGCAAATACTACTTTTAGAATGTAGGTATTTGCTTGCCTAACCATTTGAGCCTGCCTCTGCTGGGTTGTGTATTCCTTGTCTGGGTTTGTGAGCGACAGGGCTGGGGAATTCCAGGAGACAGGCTGGGGCAGCCGGTGGTGAATAGAGAGATCTGCATCTCGATGGGCGGGAGGAGTTGCACCTGGGACCTGAATAGGGCTGGGCCTTCCCTCTAAAATGCTGGCTCCACCTCTTGTGGCTTGTCTGATGTCTCTGCCCTGCACTGTGAAAGGAGAGGAGGAATCATGTCAACAGAGTGCCCCAGAGCGGTACCTTACCTCCCCTGTGCTGGCTCCACCTCCTGTGGGGCATCTGATGTCTCTGTCCTGCACAGTGAAAGGAAGAAGAGAGTCAGGAACTGGTTTGGACTAGGCAGAGGACTCTCTGCCTTCAGAGAACAAAGAATTTTGGGGTATAAATATTAGGACCCTGATCCCAAGAAATTAGATCACTTTTGCCTAGGAGAAGAACCAAGGAAACTGCAGGAGTTGGACTGCCCCTCTGCCAGTGTGCTGTTTGCTGGGTTGGCCTGCAGTGGTTGCTTCATTGCTGAGGGAAAGGAGAAGGAACTTTGTAAGGACTTTCCTCTACAGAATATTCTCCAAGGGCTTGAACTGTGCTTGCCTCCTGCTGAAGTCTAAGGAACAAAAGACTTCACCTCCAGCTCCCTCCTGAATTTCCTTGCTGGGAATTCTGACTCCAGTCACTGGAAGCTGGAAGCGCGATGCATCAAGATGAACCGTGTCGCCGCCGCAGCTGAAATTATTGCAACGCGGGAGAAGCGAAACTTTGTCGGATCTCCTGGAAGCGTGTGTTCATCGAAGCTGCCTGCTGTCGCATCACCGGAGAAACGTGACACCATCGAGAGAGTCGTCATCGCATCACTGGAGAAGAGTGTCGCAGGGCCTGTTGTGGCTCCAAAGTACAGAGTCGTCGCAAGGCTGCCAGGGCGTCATCACATCGTCATCCCATCGCCGCATCAAGGGCGCCATCTTCTCGCATCGCAACCGGATCATCGCATCAAGGCGCCATCTTGCGCACCGCAATGGGCCCGCAAGCTGAGTATCTACTCATCACCTTCGCTCTGGTAAGGCTCACGACGAGTCCCCTACTCTGCGCAAGCATTGAGGCAGGACACAACCATTCCCCCGGATCACGGAACCCTCGCACCTTCTCTTTTGCGAGCCTTTTGTTTACTTTGTGTATCGCATCCAGGTACTTTGTTGAGAACTTTGTTGCATTTACCAACAACTTGAACTAAGCAACTTGCATCATCTTTTAAGTCATCTTAAGTGTAGTATTGTGGATTTTTGTCATTTGTGGTCTTGTGTTTAAAACCTGTGTTGTGTCCCTCTGTAGTGTTTTCACTGTATTACTGTGTATATTCACAAATAATTAACACACTGCCTCTGAGATAAGCCAGTCTTCTCGTGCCAAGCTACCAAGGGGATAAACAGGGGTTATTAAGGAGTGTAATCCCCTTATCCTGACTTAGAAGAAAGGGTCCCTATTTGGACAAAGGTGAATACCATTGCCAACTAGAGACCCCCAGATCTAACACATCCTCATACACAAGAGTACTTGTAGTTCTCACAGTACACTAGCTGCACATCAGAATCGGCTTGTTCCTATGCAATCCCTCTGTGGCTTCCTTGGTCTTGCGACCTGAATGTCTAGGCCACACACTTTCGGACCACAACCACCTCAAAACAGTGATTCATTGGAGCAGAAGACATGCACCAGTACCTACTAGGAGGCTGTATGCCCCGGCCCTACAGGACAGAGTCTTCTGTGATACTGTAAGTACACATATTGCCATCTTTGAGGAGAACAAAGAGACTGCTTGTACGACAGTGATAGAGTGGGATACCTTTAAGGGTGTCACATAAGGCCTGTGCATCAAGATGTAGCATGGTGTAAAAAATGCCTTGTGAGCCAAGAACCTCTCCCATGAACAAACAATATGAACAGCGGAAATATATGTGGGATAGCTGCATGAAACGAGAACATAATCACCCCTCTCCGAAAGGAGTAAAGAGAGGCAATGGTCAGACTAGGAACACTACACTATCAGATACTAGCAAGGCTCCTATGGTCGTTGACCCCAAAGACCCCAAGAAACGGCAGTAGATACCCGGAGGAAAGAGATATTGAATGTGCAAGCAGATATAAACCAGGCTTTTCTGTAGTATCACACATCTGTCTACCAGGTCGAGGAGGGAGTGCGAGCTCCTCAATTAGATGAGTATTTTAATAGACTGTCGATTCCCAGACTTAACCCCCTTCGGGGACATACACCAGATGAAACCCTGACCACTGAGGAAATTGGCTTCATGATTGACTATATCACGTGCAACAAAACTCCTGGGATGGACAGGTTCTCGTTAGACTTTTACTTCACCTACAGAGCAACCCACTCTCCAAAGCAAATCCAAATGTACCAACAGGCCAGGCAGGAGGGCACATTGCCGGGATCCCTATGGGAGGCTATGATATTGGTCCTCCCTAAGCCCAACAGGGACCCCCTGGAGATACGGTCCTACTGGCCACGGTACACCGACCACAAGATTCGCAAGAAGGTCCTTGCAAACAGGTTGCTACCCTCCATCTCTCCATTGGCACCAAGACCAGAATTATTTTGTACCTGGGAGGTAAATGTATCTAAACCTATGACGCCTCTTGCAGCTGATGGAAGAGAATCTTCATGAATTGCCTCCATACACAGCACTCTCACTAGATATAGAGAAGGCCTTCGACACCCTGGGGTAGTTTTACTTAGCGAAAGTGCTGATGTGCATGGAACTAGGCCCAGAAATACTGTACTGGATACATCTCCTCTACACCAACACGCTGGCCCACATCCGGACAGGCAGAGATCTCAGTTTCTTTTGAAGCATGCACCAAAGATACCCACTGTCAATTACTTTTGCCCTAGCCATGGATCTGTTTGCTGGCCAGTTTTGTTCCCAGGACCCAGCAATCAGTATACTGAGTGAGCCAAATTGAGAGGCCATATCACGGTATGCTGATGATGCATTTGTGTACCTCAGGATCGTGCATTCGTATCTACCACAGGTGACGGATGTTTTAGACGATTTTGGTAGGGCTTCTAGACTAAGGCTAAATTGGACCAAATCCAGCTTATATCCCATGCGCCAACTCAAAACTTAGAACAGGAAGTGCTGCCCCAATTAGCACTGAGATGGCACCTTGACATCTTCAGGTATTAAGTGCTGAACTTACCACACCAACAAAGAACGTATACAGGGCAACTTAGGTGATGTCTAAGGTTTGCAGCTCCCTGTCGTTTTGGGGCTACCTGCAACTATCGACCCATGGACAGAGTGGCAGTTGCAAAAATGCTGTTAATACATTTATACTGCTTCTCGACCCCTCTAGTTTACCTGCCTCGGCGCTTCTTCAGGAATATGGACTCTGTTTCTGTTCTTATTAATCTGGGGAGCGGGCCACAAGAGAGTCACGCTTCACAAACTATACTCTACCTTGGAACGGGATGGGGGATGTACATTTAAAAGACTAATAAAGAACTATAAACTACTGTGTGACTTGGAAGCCTATTATTTCTCAAAACAGCCCTTGTTTGTGATCTCGTTACAGTTATTACATTATTAGACGCACTAGAAGAAATGGGAGCCTGGGGTGTCTGATCACAGAAACTCATTTACATACAAAGGGGGGTGAAAGCCTGTTCACAAAGCACAACAAAACTTGTTTATGTAAAAGTTTGTACATTGCACAGTGAGTGTGCTTCTGGTAACAGTGTGAGTGCTGTATGGCAGCAGCGAGCAGTCTTAGTTGCTGAGACATGAATCTCTGACGGGTGCATCTTTAGCTCTTTCAACTGTTTGAGAGAGGGTGGCAGTCTCAAATTCTGGGGGCCCAGATACCAACAGCTTCACTCATAATCTTTGCTTTTTGCATCTACAGGTGGTGCAGATGCCACCTAAGAGAGTAACCTTAGTGTGCTTTCTGGAGTCAGCCTGCTTTGATTTTCCCAAACTTTGGTCAGCAAAGGTAAATGCGTCTTCTACTAAAGTGTTCTTAGCTCGCTTTTGGTAACGTGGCTTCAGCAGTATGGCCTAAGGCACGCTTGAAGGTAAAGCAAAGCAGTGGAAGTCACACATTTCAATACAGTTTATTAAAAATAGACAAGGAACTTAAAGATTCAAAACAAGTTTAGATTAAAAAGAATATTTAATATTTATTCAGAAGCAAAATCTAAAGGAGGGCTGTGATTTAAGGATTATTAATTACAAAAACAACTGTCAAAACCAAACAAAAAGGAAAATGAATTAAAAAAAAGCAGATCCACTGAATCAATCAGGAATTCACCTACTAAATTGTAGCTGACTTCGATAGCTATGCTCGAGAGGACAAAGATAAGTTTAGTCTCTGGTGATGATTAACACTGGAATTTGAAGCAAGGTTTTTGGCTGAATCAGTCTCAGAAAGTGGCGAGCTGCACAGAAGTGGCTTGAAGTGCAAAATTCCCACAGAGTAGAGGTGGGCTATCAAGTTGAACCTGAATCCACGGCCATCAACATGCGGGAAACTTCAAGCAGTTACAACAGCTGCGAAGTCTTCGGAGCTTCCAAGTTATGGAGATGGTTCAAGGTTGATGATAAGAGCCAAAGCATGGAACGTGGCAGGCCTGAGGCCTGGTTAATGGGAAAGCAGGTTCCATTTGAAACAAAAAGAAGATGGAAAGAGAGCACTCATGTGGATCTTTGTAATACGAGGATGTGTCCTTTTGGAACAGAAGTCATTAGGACTATTTAGAATGGGGCCAAGAATGGTTTGCATATGACTGGCCTCGTCTGTAGTTACACAAAGACTAGAGAATGTGGCGGGATGGTGCCGAGATTAACTACCAGTCCATCCATCACCTTTAGTTTTTCTCAATGATCAGCCCTACGTGGTACAGACATGAACAGATGTTGGTCCCATAGAGACCTTCGACAAAGGGACTCCTGCTGCAGCCCCCTGGTGAGGCTCATTAAGGTTGGAAACAGTTTGAGGTTCAAGCATTCCAGATCCTTTGGGGCGTGGCCTCAAAGTTCAGGATCGAATTGACTTTGTGGGTCAGTCATTGCTTATAAACACTCAGCAAACAAAACACGCTGAATGGAATGAGGCCACAAATAGTTACAAAAGAATGAGGTTAATTCAAGCATTTCCATCCCTCGCTGCGTGCTTTTCTCAGTAGAGTTTGTAGGACAATCAATGGAGCGGTGTCTTTGTGGCTGCTTCATGTAAATGTTTTGTGATGCTGAAAGCTCCTCCTCGGGTTGACAGTGAGAACCTTTTATTCTCCCACATTGTCTCTCTTATATAGAAAGGTTACATTTACAACTAAAGTTTTTGAAACATTGAGAGCACGAGTCATTTTCTTTCTCATTGTGGGTTCTCTCTTGTTGAATGAAACTGAATCTCCAGCAGACGCTTCCCAGGCATTTAGAACAATGACTAGGTTTTTTCCAGGTAAGTTCTCGCAGGTTGAGTGAGACCAGATTTCCGACTTAAACTTTTCCAGCATTCAAAGAGCTAAAAAGGTTTTTGCCCAGTGTGAGTTCTCTCATGGTAAGTGAGAGTTGTTTTAAATCTGAAGCTTTTGGGGCATTCAGAACACTGATACCTTTTACGCCCAGTGTGGGTTCGTTCATGCACAGTAAGGTTGTATTTCTGACTGAAGCTTTTACAGCACTCAGAGCACTGATAAGGTTTTTTCCCAGTGTGAGTTCTCTCATGGTAAGTGAGCCACCTCGGTATTGTCTGGAAATGCGGCGGCAACCTGTGAACGACATGAGTTGAGGGCAGACATCAAGGAAGCTAGGTAATCTTCAGCATATTACATGAAACATCGGTAATACTTCGGGGTCTAGGAGTACCCCACATGTTAGGGGGGCGGCCGAATACGACCTCATACGGGGACAGACCTGATCTGGAATGTGCGACCATGCGCATATAAAACAAAGCGACTGGCAGAGCTACTAGCCAGTCCACACCTTTTTCTTTACAAACTTTGGCAATACGGATTTTCAGGGTCTGATTATGTCTCTCGACTAGACCGGCTGCTTCAGGATGGCGTACACAATGGAACTTCCACTGGTACCCTAACAAAAGGGAAACGTGCTTCATTAACTCTGAGGAGAATGGCTGACCGTTATCAGAATATACGACTCTAGGGAGTCCGTATCTAGGGAAGAATTCACGAACCAACTACTTGGCAGTGGTCGCGGCTGTGTAATCTGGGACTGGATATGCTTCTGTCCATCTGGACAAAGCGCATACAACTACAAGGACATACTTGAAACCTCGACATCGCTCCATCTGAATATAATCCATCTGGAGGACCTCAAAAGGGTGGTCAGGGGGCTGGAAACCACCTTGTTCCACCGGGACACTTTTACCTGGATTAAACTGACAACATATCATACAGGTACGGACTTTCTGCTTGGCTGCAGCTCGTAAATGCTTGTTGAACCAAATGTTCTGGATACTGTCTAACATAGCTTTTTCTCCTAAATGTGCTGGACTATGTGCGGTATTGATAATGACTTGAACCATAGAATCGGGGAGAAACCATGTGGCTCTACCCTTCGTTAACCATCCTTGATCTGTCTGGACCCCTCCTTGTTCAGACCATTTCTTGATTTCATCGGGAGTAGCGTGTAACTGGATATCTATGACATCTTGTGTAGGGTCCTTAACTGTCATGCATGTAGTCGGATCTGGAGTATGTGTCATGTTAACTGGAATGTCTGGAGTCTGTGCTGTAAGCTTGGCTGTGCGATCTGCTAGATCATTACCTTGAGAAATAATGTCAGTAACTTTCGTATGTGCTTTGCACTTCATGATAGCAATAGATGTCGGTAAATGTATGGCATCTAACAGGGCTTGAATAAGGAGACCATGCTGAATCTTGGTTCCATGAGAAGTCATGAAACCTCTCTCCTGCCAGAGCACTCCGAAGTCGTGTACAACTCCGAATGCGTAACGTGAATCTGTGTAAACATTAACTTTCAGGTTCTTGGCGTGTATACAGGCTTGTGTCAGAGCGACTAGCTCTGCTGCTTGAGCAGACAGGGTATCAATACGGTGTGTTTCAATAACTTCGGTGTCAGTAGTCACTGCATACGCGGCGACTAGTTCTCCTGTACTAGTTCTCATACATGAACCATCCACATAAAGTGTCAGGTCGGGATCTGGTAACGGAATATCTGTCAGGTCTTGTCTTGGCTTTGTCGTAATGTTAACTACTTCCACACAATCATGTGGGTCTGGTTTTGGATTAACTGATGGTAACAGTGTAGCAGGATTCAGGACGTTGCAGCGTCTAATTTCTATGTGTGGCTGGAACAGTGTTAATTCATAACCTGTTAAACGTGCAATTGTCAAGTGCTGTGTTTGTGTTCTGTTTAAAAGAACTTCTACGGAGTGTGGAACTTGTACTGTCAGGGAGTGTCCTAAAACTATGGAATCACTTTGTCTGATAGCTAGTGCTGTGGCTGCAACTGACTTGAGGCACGCAGGCAACGCCTGGGCGACTGGATCTAATGTGCTAGAAAAGTAAGCACAGGGCTTGTATTGTCCTGCTTGATCTTGTGTGAGAACAGATAATGCTGTACCTTCGCGTTCAGTAACGAAAAGTGTAAAAGGCTTACTGTAGTTCGGTGTAGCTAGAACTGGAGCTTGGCATAGGGCTTTCTTTAACTCGTTGAAACTAAGTGTATGGTCAGATGTCCAAGGGAGGACAGTCGATACGGCTGCCTCCTGTGTCGTTAACTGTATCAGTGGCTTGGCTAGAAATGCATACTGAGGAATCCATTGTCTACAATAAGAAGTAAGGCCGATAAAGGCACGTACCTCCTTCTGGGTTCTGGGCTGGGGAAGACTCGCTATTAACTGGATACGGTCGGGTGTCAACTGCCTACCCCTCTTGGACAGCAAGTGTCCTAAGTATACCACTTGCTGGACACAGAATTGAAGCTTCGAAGGTGACACCTTGTGCCCCATCTCGGCAAGGAAATACAAAACTGTCAGTGACGCTCGCTCGCAGTCACGTTCAGAACGGGCTGTGATCAGTAGATCATCGACATACTGGAGCAGGGCAGTGTCAGTTGGCATGTGAATGTTGTCTAGTTGTCGCTTGAGTGCTTGACTGTAAATACTAGGGCTTTCTGTGAAACCTTGAGGAGCGCGTGTAAACATATAGCTCCTTCCATTTAAACAAAATCCGAAAAGAAACTGGCTGTCTGGATGAATTGGAACACTAAAAAATGCATTCTTGAGGTCTATGACAGTGAAAAACATGGCTTCGTAATCAATAGCTGTTAATAGGGAAGAGATATCTGGGACTACTGGGTACTGAGGAATAATACATTTGTTAAGCTCTCGTAAATCAATCACTAATCGATATACTGGGGGTGCTCTTGGATCAGTACGTTTCATGACTGGAATGATCGGAGAATTACATACATTGGAGTCAGTTTCTACAACTACTCCTTGAGCCATGAGCTCGTCAATAATTTTGGATAAGGCTGCTACAGCCTCAGGTGGCAATCTGTACTGTCTGATTCGTGGTAACACTACACCTGGTTTGAGAGTCACACGATGGGGTGTGATTTGCATGTAACCTACATCAGTTGGACCTTGCGCCCATAAATGCTGCGGAACATTAGACAATCTGGAATCAAAATCTCGTAATACATAGTGACCCTTAAAGTCACGTAGGAACAGACGTATTCCCTCTGGGGAACAGCAAATAACTGCACCTAACTCTTTCAGTGTCTTAATGCCTAACAGATTTTCTGGACATGACTTAGTAAGTAACAGATCAGTAGTGCGGGACAATGGACCTACTTCTAGAGTGACTGGCTTTGATATCTCATTAACTATTGGCTTTCCTGAAAATCCAAGGGAAACATTTCTTGAGCCTGAGAGCGGAGCCCCTGGAACTTCGGCGTGACTAATTGTGGTCCTACTTGCCCCTGTATCGATCAAAAACTTTCTGTCTTTCCCTAATACTTGACTGTGAACATAGGGACCTTCTTGATCTACAGGTATCTCGATGAGAGGCAAGCCTACCTCCCTCTCTAGGCTGTTTCATGAATATGGCTGGTACTCTGGATACTCAGACTGTGCATACTGATACATCTGCGATGTAACGTGCTGTGTTGCAGCAATAGGCTGCGGTGCGGGAACTGTCTGTTGTGCATTCTGTGACTGAGGAATCTGTGAAACTTGTTCTTGTCTAGGCGGACGTGGTCTTTCTTTAGTCTTACCAGTAGCTATGTTATGTTTCAGAACTGCACACTCGTTTATAAAATGACCTGGCTGTTTACAATAATTGCAGTTCCCTTTAACGGGAGCTGCAGGATGACTGGCTTGATTCGGACCCCTCTTCTGACTGTCTTGAGGAACAGATTGTGCAACTAGCACTTTCATTTTCGTATCTTTCATACGTTTTCTCTCGTGTTCTTGCTCTTCCCTAATTCTATTCTGGTGATACTGAAGCATCTGGAGCATCTGGGACGGAGTATTTGCTTGCCAGGTGCTTTCGACTTTCAAAACTCGATTTTTAATTTGTGGACTTGAATTCTCGACTAATTTGGTAACAAAAAGATGAGGGTATGACTCACTACTTGTCTTGAGACCACTATTGATACTGAAACATTTCTCAAATCTAGAATAAAAATCACTAATATCTTCATCTTGTTTCTGTTTACAGGCTGAGATTGCATCCCAGTCTTCCTTCCTAGTTGTCAATAATCTGGGTAAAACTTGAATCAGTAATTCTGGTAATTCTTTACATTTATCTCCAAGACCGGTACCTGGTACTCGTGCCTTGTCTTCAGCTTCTAGAGCTGCCCAATCGATCTTTTTCTCTCCCACCTCCCATTCCTTTTCTTTTAACTTTTCATATACCCCTGCGGGCAGCAGGACTTTTAACATTTTAATGATATCTGGGTAAGTGTATTCTCCCATACGGAGCATGTCTTTTAATTCTCTATGGAACCCTGCTGGATCTTTGTCATGACAGGGAATTAATTTCTTCATTTCAAGAAGTTCCATCTTTGATATTGGAGTGTATACAAACACTCGTTGCATTACGCCACCCGCCCCTTGGACTGGGTGGACTTCTCGTAACGGATTCTGTCTGTCTATGTAGAATGATTTACTTTCTGGGGGTGAGACATGAACAAAATGCGGGTTCAGGAACGTTCTATATTTGTGGCGCTGTTCTAGAATGACACTAATTAAATCGGTACCCAGACCTCTCCATCTATACTGGAGTAACTCGTTCAGGATATCGTGTAACGGGCCTGGATCAGAGTGTTGACCCTCATACAGAGTAATGAGGTACTGGACCATATACATACCCACCAGTCGTTGCTCGGCTGGGGGCAATTTCAGAAACATTTGTGCCACTATTTCGTCTGGAAAAGTGGTAGAATCAGTAATCCATCGGACTGCTGATCGGGCTAGTTCTTGTTCATGCATGGTACTTAATTCACTATAACCGATTCGTGATTTCAGAATGTGATCGGTAGCTTGAAATACTTGTTCTAGAGAACCTTGTTCTGGTGCTGAATGATGACAAATAGACTTGTGTTCTAGGCGTAAATGGCGATCTGGAAATCTAGATTTTCCTACATACGCTATTCTGGCGGGATTCTCGTCTTCCTCTTCTTCGGGATCAGAGATACTTTCTTTCTCGCTTACTTGTGCTGCTTTACGCTGGTCGTGTAACCTTATTATTTCTTTACGAATTTTCTTGTACATACTCTCCATAGCACCGACGGTCTTGTGCTTACCCTCGGCTATATTATCACTCCACCTTGTCAGGATTTTCATCTCGGCGGAATCTTTAGACGGGTAATCTTGTTCTCTTATTAGACAATTGATCAGGAACTTTAATATCATGAGCTGAATCTCGGCTTTCCTTTGAGACATAATCTCGCCAATACTTTCTGGATCATCCCCTGTACGGATGAAACGATATATTCTGTCTAGATCTTCTTTCATATTCGGTAAGGTGACTAGATACTCGGTCACTTTTCTTACGCGGAATGAATATAAAACCATATTATCCTCGCCTGGGACTGGATCATAGCAACATTCGGCAAGGGATTTTCTTATTTCTGCAACAGACTGATATCTAGGCGTACGCTGTGATGCTTGTGCATGTAATTCGGCTAACGTTAAACGCTTGTGTGGCGGCGGGGTTTGAGGAGGACCTCCTCCTGCGGCCCCTAGACTAGAATCGTCGACTGACATTCTTCGTGGCGGAGCGGGAAGTTGAAACGCTGGCTGGACCGGGGGTACCGTAGCAGGTACTCCGGTGTCTGGAAGAGCGGGAAGTGCCTGATTTACAGGGACTGGCGGAGCGCGAACAGGATTTGCATATTCTGGGACTGTGTCGTCCAAATAGGACGAAATAAAAATATCAGCTGCGGTCTGTTTGTGACGTAGCTTGGTCGGAACTAATGGCGGCGGGAAATTACTGGATGCCTCTGGGGTCGCTTTTGGCAAGCCCTCGGCAAGAAGAGGATACATACCCTTAATAAGGGCATGCCTCTGTCTGTCTGACTGTTCGGCTTTGACTTGTTCACCTATCTCGATTAATTCTCTTTCTTGGGCTCGTTCCTGGGATTCTCTACTTAACTCCGACTTTCTGACTTCCTTTTCGGTTCTTCTATGCGCTTCTTTACGCCATAACTTGATGGCATCTTTTTGTGACTGTCTGGCTTTCTTTTTCCATAATGCTTCTTCTACTCGCATGATACATTCGGCATCCCATGTACCCGATACGGGCCATCTATACTTTTCTTCTAACTGTTTGGTATACTCTACCCATAAATCTAGATACAATATGGCGCTTATGCCATGTTTCTGATACATAAAATGACCTGGACTGTCCCTAGGCGGGACAGGAACTGCTTCTTCTAATAAACCCTTTCTAGTTTTTAACTGTCGTAACTTGGAAAGGAGCGGCATTGTAAACTTGAATCGAAACACAATACAATACACAAAGAACAATAACAATTGGGAAAACAATTCAGGCATACCACGATATTGGAAATACATTGAACAACATCATAACATAACAGTTCGGACAGAATACTACCTGGAAATACTGAGAACAGAAACAGAACAGATTTTCTCGAGAACGGAACAGACTAGAGTTACTGGATGCACTGCTGTAACAGTACGGAACATACCGGTCCCATAAAGGGACGCATCAAGACCTGTATCCACCTAGGTGAACACTTCGTTTGTGAGTCTGGGCACCACCAACCCACGGACCAGGAGTCAATTTAGACTGACCCTGTCTAGATACTACCCCAGCAATGGTACTCACCGGGCAGCACGGAACGGAAGGCCTCGGACGGGACTGGACTGCTACGTCCCTATTCGGGCGCCATTATGTGGTATATAAATAAATAATACCGGATCTATTTTTGAATGAATGAATGAATAACAGATAGCTCAATAAAATAAGAGTCAAGATTCGAGGTAGTAGGAGTTTCTGCAGGTTTATTACAGCATAAGGACAGGATCGGGACAACCTGCATAGGAACAGAGGTGACAGGGCCCAGCAGGACAACTGGGGCCCAGCAGCTGCCGGGGCTTGATCTGGGATGAGCGCGCTAACTTTTAATAACAATACATTGACTTATATACATAGCGCAAACACATAGCATTACATTGCAGTAGGCGTAACAGTGGGTGGAGCAGAAGGCGTGACGCGTAGCAGTCGCGAGAGATAACAGTAAAGGTAGGTGTAACTGGGCGTGTACATAGACATGTGGTGCAAACGTAACAGAATATGTCATGAATGGGCGGAAACATAGGAGGGGGCTACCTAAGGAGCCGGGACCTCTAACCTAATGGTGCGCGAAAACTGGCAATGACGTATTACTAGGAGAAGCTGGGGGCTACGAACTCTGTGCTAGGAGCAGAGACTAAAGTCTGGAGGGTCGGAGCGACATGTACCTAAACCCTATCT
Organism: Lissotriton helveticus; assembly: GCF_964261635.1. Lineage (NCBI taxonomy): Eukaryota > Metazoa > Chordata > Amphibia > Caudata > Salamandridae > Lissotriton > Lissotriton helveticus. Next base: position 3,356,502 of record NW_027611714.1, read on the forward strand.
GGTATCTGGTGTTTAGGGAACATGTGGATATAAACTAGAAGTCATGAGGGGAAAAGCTAACTTGACTCTAAGACTGGACCATGCATTATTCTATATGTAGTGCGTGATGAAGAATATTAAATGACCATTAATACAGTATTTCTCTAACATGGAGACGAGAAGGCTAGACAATGACGGAAACTATTGATGCAGTTCAGTAGCTTAGGAATGCAGAAGAGGAGGACTGAACTGATAGCTGGAACTATAACATACTTTTGGCAGACTCAGAGGCAGAACCAAGCTGCACCGGGCACTGCGAGGCAGGGAGTAAGTGAAGGGTCGAGGACACAGGTGGGGGCTGTATCGCTCCTCAGCGAGGCTTTCAGGAGACAGGAGCTGAATCTGATGTCCGGGCCCTTTTGAGGCCTGGAAACGGGGGCTTTATAATGGAATAACGTGCATACTGAGAAACGTGGCAACATAGCTTTACATAGGCCTGATATTCGTAGTATTCACGAGGACAGGAAACTAGCATACTAGAGGTGGACACAACTGGAATTGCGTCAGTAATCGGACATGGGGAATAACATATGCATATTGGTCATGCACACATAACATATGATGGATGAGTAGGGACACAGAACATGTCAAAATTTACTTTTCCACACATGTGCTATAGGCACATACCACAATTGGAAATGGACTCCTTGTCAGCCCCTGTATAATGCACTATAGGTGCCCAGGGCATAGGGGCCACCAAGGCCTACCAGGGGCTGCAGCATATCTTTTGCCACCCCTGGCTGGTTCTTAAATTGACACAACTGGCTGATCACTCAGCTGGGGTAAGGTGGTGTAATCACCCCTTGCTTAGATATAGTATACCTATATGTAAAAAAAGTTCAATCGGGTCGGGGACAATCGATATTTGCCCGGCGGTATTGCCTCTGTGACCCTCTAGTTATTTAAATCAATGAAGAGGCAGGCGCTGGAGACTGGAAAGCAGGAAACAAGGTTTTTTATTCTCTCCGGAGGAGAACACAACGAAACGGACAGAAGGTATCGTTCTGAGGTGCTCTAACTGTATTTCTGAGGCCTGGCCTCTTATACCCACATTTATGACTTTATTGCAGATTACACATACATGTTTAAAGCTTTGATGTATGGAAAAGACATTCTCGGAACTCCCCTTTGGGCCCGTTCCCACACACATTTACAGTCGAAGTCCCCACCCTAGTCACAACAGGTGATGAGCATCGCGCAGCTGGATAATCCGCCGATTCACGGAATGTGGGGAGTTTGATCGGATCTCATGGGGTGGGGGCTTTGATCAACCCGGGGATTCTTTGATGGGGGAAGCTTTCTATTGTACGGGGAGGGGCAAGGATGGTATCGGCAGAGCTGGGTGTCGGCTTGGGAACGGGGAGGACAAAACGGGCACACGGGGAAAAAGGGGTTTGCATCTAAGGGCCGGAGATCATGAAAGGAAAGCAGGGAGGCGTCGCGCTGGGAACAGGATGAGGGCCTGGGGCAGAGCAGCGCCGGAGAGGGGTTTATGACTCAAGGCAGGTGCAAGCAGGGGGTGGTCAGCGTGCGGGCTTAGCGAAGGCAAAGGGCTATGTCAGGGGCCAGCGGCATGCAAAAGGGTTTGTTCTGATCGGGGCATCTTAAAATGGCGGGCGCGCACGACAAAAGTGTGGCATCAGGGAAGAGGCAAGATGGCGCAGATAATGTTCACCAAAACGCACTAATTTTCCACAGTCCTCCCTTTAACATATTCAAGACATCTTGCTGGTTCATTTTCTATTCGGTTCTACTGTGGTGAGCATGAGAAAGAAAACGGTAGGAACCCTAGATGGAAAAGAGTTGTAAACAATACATTTTGTGGTTTCTAGTTTTTTTTTTTTTTTAGGAGGTGCACCTATTTGATAAAGCAGGAAAGTCATAGGAATGAAATACAAAAACGGCGAGCAGCAAGTACATATCATAACGTGAACTGGCAGGTTAATACATGTTTCAGATTCGGATTGGAGCAGGATCAATACAATGGCGGCTGGGAGAGAAATAAGGCGTAGCAAAACGGTGGTTGAGGATGTCGAATGTTCGAAGTTTTATGAGTTCTCATTGTTCTTTGTGGTCTTTCGTTGGCGCTGTTGAGCACCGGCGGTGGAGCTACAAGTCCAGCTCTGTTCTAAGTTCTGCGTTGCAGGGCACGACCCTTTCCTCGCGTTTCTGGTCGGAAAGGTCCTTTTCGCCCTGTGTCCTTTGAGGTGATTGTCAGAAAGTTCCGATGGAAGAAGAGCGTTCAAAACAGTCCATAGGGTAGGTCAGAGGAAAAAGGGGGATGGAGCAAGGCCAAATTGGGAACAAACTAGGGGAACGAGAGACTTCAAATGGGCGGGCGTGCGACGGAATTCAGAGAGCGGGGACTTGTCGAAAGGCACTGGACGTCGAGCAGGGGCATCAGGTCGACCCTTTCTTTTCATGCTGTCGAAAACAGTGCCTCGTCCTGCAGCTCCTTTCAGTCGTGGTCTCGCCTTGGCTAATGTCGCAGGTGTCCCTTAGTCTGCAGTCGGGCCTCGTGCTCCCACATCCGGTCCTTCTCTCCTCCAACAGCAGTACCCTTAAACAAGTTTGAAAAGACAGTCTTTAGAAAATTTGCAGATGAAGATAATCAAAAAGTCTATTTCTCTCCCAGCTCCAGGCAAAGAATGAAAATGTCCGTTATATTTAACGTTCACAACTGGCATATGAATGACCGGTGGCGGACCTGTTGGATTTACTATGACTTTCCTTCATAATCATTTATTACAGGCATGACAGTTCATCTGATGGTAACCCACCTTCGGGAGACAAATCTGGCAAAGATAATCCGTTCTCTAGAGTTTCACATTTACAAAAGGGTACAGTGAGTCGTCAACATGGTACTACACAGGTATTTTGCTGAGAGACGAACATGGCTAAACATTTCCTTTCTATCGGTGCATCCTGTTTTTCAACTACTGCGGGGTTCATTTTGATGATTTCTTTACCTTGGTCTAGTCTGTTAACCTTGTAAAACATCATTCTGGGTCCTACGTAACCTTTTACAGCCCGGTTACTTAACTAGGAAGGACAGGGGTTTTATGGGAAACAACCAGGGACATAGACAGGGGAGGTAACGGGGGTGATCGTTTTTCTGGTTTGGGTATTGCGACGATTCGGGGAGGGGAGGGTCGCGTATTCTGAGGTCCTTGTTTTATACTATAGGAGCCGTTGACATGTAGTTCCCTTATTTCGGGCCAGATTAGGGAACCTCTGTCGTCTTACCTGTCCTTTCCCTTACGGCCCAACCTGGGTTCATTGACTTCTAGCGGAAAAGGAGAGGTAATGACGCGGCCTCAGGGTGATTGTATTAAAGACAAGCGTTTGTGCAAATACTGACGGTATTTGAAGCCAATTAGGTGGTGTGCTAGGGGTGGCAATCTGCCAATTTCGGGGCTAACCACTCGGAAGAGTGGTAGTGCAAAAATAGAGAGAGAGAGAGAGAGAGAGAGTGAGAGAGAGAGAGAGAGAGAGAGAGAGAGAGAGAGAGGGAGAGAGAGAGAGAGAGAGAGAGAGAGAGAGAGAGAGTGCAACGGCAGGCTAAATAGTACACGTGCAACAGAGAGGGCGGCAGTGCATTCAAGAAAGGCTATTTAGTGCATTACACAGTAAAGGGTATTCACGAGTCCGCGTTAGAATCTTGTAATCATGCAGTTTGAGCATTAGACAGGGTAGAGGGGACGTGCTTTGAGAAAAGGAAAGAAGAAAAAAGGAGGTACCACTTTGTCGCACTTTCTCGCATTCTCGGTCCTTTGACCAGTTGGGTCAACGCCTCAGTCACACACACACACATTCCCTCACAGTTTCGCATCATACGTGACATGGGTTCATTCGTCCGGTCTGGTTTAAGGGTGATCACTTTTTATCAGGTTGTGCTAATTTTTCGGGTTTGTTCGATACGTGAGTAGTTTGCAGGCGTGCTTAGACACCACCCTGCGGCGCTAGTCCGTTTCGTGTATTTAGACATGGCAAGGTCTCAGATCTTCGCCACACCTTGGCTGTAATCTCTGATGTAACCTGCAGAGGGAGGAAAAAAGGGGGGGGGGGGGTGGGGGAGACAGCATTCGCGCGCATTCAAATACATGGATTCATAAGTCCTTTACTTACCTCTTACTCGTCTTTCCTCCTTGGGGCAGGGTCCCCGGGGATATAGTTTTCGGAGTCGAGGGGGGGGGGTAGTGTGTTCATGTAGGGCGTGTGCGGGGAAACATAAAAAGGAAACCAGAGGTGCCTAGTGCGAGGTATCTAGTCAAAGGATATATCTCACTATCGGGATCCTTAAACCTCTTTCAACGCCGTGGCGTTCTAAAGTTCTTCGGTTCTTGGGTCCCTGCTACTTTGGAACGTTGTACTTTACAATATTTACATTATTTCATTTCACCCTCCTTTTACATTCCCTCATTTACACCATTCGTTTTACCCATCCTTGGAAGTCACGGTCTTCCTCTACGCGAGAGTTCATGAGTCAGTCGCGTACTTTTAAGACGGAGTGTCGTGTTGTCGATCCGATCCGTCCTCCAGGGCTGGGCAACCATCTTCCTTTAACCTTAAAGAGAGAGCAGAGTAGGGTGCACAGAAAAAGAACTTTCCTACCCATCCCATATTGTTTTAAAATAAAGCATGCAATACCCGTCCATAGTTTCAAAGACTTTATTTTGCAAATTCATTTCAGCATATGGATTAGGAGGGTGTGGTCGTATTTGGTCGGTCGTGGCAATGGCTAAAGTGCGTACAGTGGGGGGTGTCGTTTGCAACAATAAAAACATCGGAAAGTTTTACTCATTCATTTGTAAGAGACTAAAACGTCTATTAATTGGCTGGGGGTTCGGGGGCATATATTTTCATAATTTAGAAACATAATCATAACAGTTGTAATCAGATTTCCTATATGCATACCGTACGTGTGCATCGTAAATGAGGTTTACATCAGTTATAAAAATATAATACATTGTACATTCGTAATCAACATTTGTAACGGGGATCTTTTCACACTATTCGTCGAGTGAGTTCTCTTCGTCTTTTCTAGCCAAGTGTACAAAGGATCATATAAAATCTCAGAACATCAAGTTTATATTAGTGCGAAGGAACACCACGAGGTGTTCGTAAGTTCCGATCGATACCAGCGCCATTTTGGGCGGGGCCGGCACAGTCCGGAAGCAGCATCAGGGGGAAATGTTTCCATTACTGGCAGTTTGGACCAGAGTCCTTTTCGGCAGTTCTAGAATTCACGCTAACAGAAGGTGTGGCAATGTCATGTTTGTTTCGTTGGCGATCAAGGCAGCCGTCCCTTACCGGAAACCTGCAAAGGCCGAAGGTTCCGCCGGGGACCTTTGTATGATCTTCAAGGCTGCGGAGATGCTGTCGGAGATGGGGGCTCGTGCTCCATGGGACAAATGTTCGAGTTGTATGGCTGGCCAAAGTTACTCTAGTGGCCGGGGCCCGCCTTCCAGCGGATCCAGACGCCATTTTGAGGCCCTACAGGGGCCACTCTCGTCGAGTTTGCAAGAATGGAAGAGACCCTTCGGAGTGAAAGGAAGAGGTCCCTGTTTTGTGAGAGCGGGACGTTCAGCTGGGGTGCAGCTGTGATGCCCCCACCTGGGGGGCGAGGGAGACTCGTTCACATCGTCTCCTTCTCCCGGTGCACTCCATGCCGCTCCTTTTCATCGCCCCGCATGAAGGCCTCTCCACATCCGGTGTTCCCCAAGCGCCACCATTGTACGTTCGGTGCTGCGCAAATACTGGGGTGCCACCATTGTACGTTCGGTGCTGCGCAAGTACTGGGGTACCACCATGGTGTGTTCGGTGCTGTGGAAGTATGGGCACCATCGCCTGACTGGGGATGTTCGGCGTCGGGCTGGGGGCTGGGAAACCTCCTACCGGTGGAGGTGGGAGAGGCTCGTCCGCGTCGCCTCTCCCTCCCAGCCCAACTTGGACAAATTGTTGTGGAGGTACGTGCAGGACATCCCGCCGTCCAGGACTGCTGCGGCTGTGACGGAAGAGAAAAGGAAGAGGTGCCTTGTTCTCCTCTTGGACATGTGGCGGGACTACCTTAGTCTTTCCAGGCCCGTTGCGGCCGGCCAAGGAGACATGTGGCGGGACTACCTGCAAATGCCCAGGCTGCGGGCTCCTGCCTCTCCTCCGGCTCCCCCATACGTTAAGATTTCCTGACCAAGAGTTGGCGGCGGGGCTCGCCTTATATGGGTTGCCGTTGGTTGGGCGTAGCCGTAACCCTGCCCTACTTTGGAAGGTTCCAGAATGGGGGGGGGGGCGAATGTTCTGTTTGACTTTCATTTTCTACAGTTTATCGTTATTATTCCTTGTTTGTTGTGTTAAATTAAAAGTTCAAGTTTATTAATGGTCTACGGATTTTGTTTTACCATTTCTTTCTTTCCAGGTTGCTTTGATGCTAGGTTTCTGCTAACAGAGGTCGAGTAACACGGAAACACGTGTGGAGGGATGACGCAGATTTGTACATTACATACACACAAACTCAGACGGGGGACAGTACAAGTACGACATACAAAGACCCAAGACAAATATAAAAACAGTTATTGGTCATAATTATCTCTTTCCGTCTGTGAATTTTAAACGAGGCTGGGTTCCCGTCTTGACATTGCCCGACCTAGGAGAACTTGATCATGCCGCTGAGATTTTCCTGGCGAAATCTGTGCCATCGGGCATAATCAAACGCGGTGGTTCTGTCTGGTCTGTCTATGTAAGTCGGGTTCTTCTCTGTCTCGCGCCTTTTCTCGTACTGTCGGTCTGTCGTTCTTGTCGGCCCTTTGCCTTTACTCACGCTCAGTAGAGTCGGGCATTGGGCTTTCCAGTGTCCGACATACCTACAAAAAGCGCATTGGTCTGACCCTAAGTCTGGTCGTCCTTTGCATAGTGTCAGGGGATAAGTTGTGGGTAGCGGTGTCCTGGGGTTGTCCTGTCGGTATATTTCCCTACTTGGTTTATCCTCGTCTTTTCTCTGTCGTTTCGTAGCCTCTCTGCGCCACATGCCGAGACTGTCGAGCATAATTGGCGTCGTCTTATTATTTCGAAAGGCTATTTCTAACGTTTCTATTTTATCAAGGTCAAAGGATCCTGCCAGTGGCCACTGTTTGTCTTGGCTATCTTCGGTATACCTGTGCCATAATTTATTATAAGCTATGGTGACTAACCCATAGTTTATGAACATGTCCTTATTAGGGGTGCCTTCTAGTGGAGCTATATGGTCCACCTCTAACACCCGGTCCGGGCTAAACAGGCTATTTATCAGTGGGGAGAAGACAGACATGACGGCTCGTAACGAGGGACTAAAAAGTCAGCACTGCCTATCTTATCACTAGGTGCAAAGACTAGACAGAATATTTCTATTCTACGTTGTTTGCAGGTAGTGAATACCTCATGGATCAAAAAAAAATATATAAAACCAAACGACCAATAAATAACAATGGGGAGAATGAGTAGGTCCGCAAAGATCTGCGTTACCTACCCTTTTCACTATCTGCAAAAAGGGTGGTCTCTTCCCTGCTTGCAGACAGGGAATCTCCAGGAAACAATAGTTTTGTGAACAACAGTTCAGTTTCAAGCAATTATTGAGTGGGGGAGAAAAAAGAACAAGCACGGCTGCTACCCTACCTATCCTCCACTGCTTGCAAAGGGAGAGAGAGCCTGTTGTTTCTCCGTTTGCAGACAGTGAATCTCCAAATAAAAATAATCAGAGCAATACTAGTATTTTGAACAATCAAGCAATCAAAACAAATTTTTTTTTTTGCAACTTGTCGTGGCAACACGACCTTACCCGGACCATGTGGACAGTTTCTTGTCTTCCGAATCCAGCGCCCGATCGTCCTCTTTTTCTCTTATTTCTCACGGCACTCCTGATGGTTCCCAGTCAGGACCGTAGATCACTCGAGAGAGGTCTGTTCGGAACTAGTGAAGTTCGGATGATCGGCTGCCAGACGAGGGTCTATTGGGCAAGAGCTCTCCCGATCGTTGCAGTCGTTCACTCTGTCGTCGGGACCTCTCCCACTGGATCCACGAGTCGCTGATGGGCCCCACGCTTGGGACGCCAATTGTAAAAAAAGTTCAATCGGGTCGGGGACAATCGATATTTGCCCGGCGGTATTGCCTCTGTGACCCTCTAGTTATTTAAATCAATGAAGAGGCAGGCGCTGGAGACTGGAAAGCAGGAAACAAGGTTTTTTATTCTCTCCGGAGGAGAACACAACGAAACGGACAGAAGGTATCGTTCTGAGGTGCTCTAACTGTATTTCTGAGGCCTGGCCTCTTATACCCACATTTATGACTTTATTGCAGATTACACATACATGTTTAAAGCTTTGATGTATGGAAAAGACATTCTCGGAACTCCCCTTTGGGCCCGTTCCCACACACATTTACAGTCGAAGTCCCCACCCTAGTCACAACAGGTGATGAGCATCGCGCAGCTGGATAATCCGCCGATTCACGGAATGTGGGGAGTTTGATCGGATCTCATGGGGTGGGGGCTTTGATCAACCCGGGGATTCTTTGATGGGGGAAGCTTTCTATTGTACGGGGAGGGGCAAGGATGGTATCGGCAGAGCTGGGTGTCGGCTTGGGAACGGGGAGGACAAAACGGGCACACGGGGAAAAAGGGGTTTGCATCTAAGGGCCGGAGATCATGAAAGGAAAGCAGGGAGGCGTCGCGCTGGGAACAGGATGAGGGCCTGGGGCAGAGCAGCGCCGGAGAGGGGTTTATGACTCAAGGCAGGTGCAAGCAGGGGGTGGTCAGCGTGCGGGCTTAGCGAAGGCAAAGGGCTATGTCAGGGGCCAGCGGCATGCAAAAGGGTTTGTTCTGATCGGGGCATCTTAAAATGGCGGGCGCGCACGACAAAAGTGTGGCATCAGGGAAGAGGCAAGATGGCGCAGATAATGTTCACCAAAACGCACTAATTTTCCACATATATCTAAACCTATATCTGGACACATATAAACCTGTGAGCCACTCCTATGGAAGGCCTCATCAATCCTGGAGGCAGAGTGCGTGGTTTTATGTGAGATGGAGCTCTAGCATGAGCTGAGCCTGTCTGCAGCTGTCGGGAACAACTCCCTAAGCTGTTTCAGGATAATGCCATACCATATACTCTTAAGTGCCTTATAATCCTCGCGGTTATATAGCAACTTTGGTTTGGCTTTATCAAAACATGTCGTGTAAGGTGTCATACGATTTGGAATACTATCCCCTCGCCAGTTCTGGCGACGGGGATAGCATTCCACCCCTCTAGAGGGGTAGGACATGTTGCTTTACTTAAATGCGGTTAATTTCTACAAAGACCTTAGATCCACAAAATGGATGCCTCTGCCACAGACAAGAGTCTGGACCCCTGCAGCTGACCGAAACTCAGCCAAATGGGGCCGGGACAAAGGGTTTCCTGTCACAGGAGGGTGTCACCGCCCTCCAGACAGGAGATAGTGGATTGTAGCAGGGAGGTTTGAAAGAAACCAGACACTGCTTGGGGCGCACAAGGCTGCCCCTTGCATAATCCGGCCAAACCGGTTCTGGGGCACTCCAGCCCTCGTGCCAGGGAGGCCTGGATCAAAGGAAGGGGGTGTATCCACCCACTTCCTGGGTCCCACCCATAGGGGGGGACCTAGCAGGTAATCACGCCCCCCAGATTCGAATAAGAGTGGGAGCAGTGCCAATGCACTTCAGATTTCCTGAAAGAAACATAAGAAACGAAACTCTGGACCCTTGGACCTCCTACTCAACGTGGAAGCCCGAAGAATCTCCCTTGTGGCCAAGGAGTGACCACCCTGCACCAGCAGGCACCATCCAGCCCTCGACGTCTACTTTGTTGCAGTTCCCGCCGGAACTCGAGCGACAGAGATAGACGAGATCAAGCTTGCCTGCCTTCCAACAGCCCGATCCACAGTCCCTGCAGAGCTGAGACCCGTGGAGGCGACCGGAAGCGTGGGGCACGCCATCTTGAATTGACCACGAGACGCTGACCGTGCAGCCCACAAGTGACCCTCGAAGCTGTGCACCGGGGTTTGAGAAGCCCCCACCCTGAGCCACTCTTGCAACGAAGTTCAGCCCTCCACACTCGACGAGTGCTGCGTGGGGCCCTTCTGCTCCATTTGGCTCAACGCGTTGGCCCGGTCACTTGCCAGCTGGCTAGTGGTCCCTGTGCCGACGAAACTACGAAGACGACTTGTGAATCTGGTTGCTCCAGATCTACACCAGCTCCCCTGAAAAGGAGCACCCACTCTGACCTTCCTGGTTCGAGTGAAAAGCAATCTCCCGGTTCCGCGTGGATTGCTTTTGCCAAGTGTTGTTTGCTCCAATCTTGAAGCCGACAGCGCCGACGGCGAGAGCCTGCGTGGGACAGATCGTGACCTGCTCCTGGACGTCGCAGATGCCCCAGAGCCCACGTGACAGCGGAGAGAAGCTCCTCGACGACCACCTGATTGCGCCCGACATTGCCTGGTTCCGTCCTGGTTCCACCCTGGTCACTGCTGAGTGACCCAGACTCTGTCCCCTCTGCTTTCAGGTACTCTTCGACTTGAGTCCACCCTTGGACTCCACCGGACACTTCACTTTCACCCCGCCTGCAGCCCTTTCAGCTTCAAGCACCAAGAGCCTGCGTGACGAAACCCGACTCAACTTCGACCCTGTGCACCCGCTTCCTGTGGGTGAGGTAACTTTGCTCCGCCGGTGTTCCCACACTGGTACACATCTCTAGGGTCTGTGTCTTAAGTTTTGTTCCTCTAGGTTCAGCGGAAGTGTCCTTAAACTCTAACTTTACACTTTTTACGCACCATTGGTTAACATTGGTGCATGCGTGCGCTTTCCGCACTGCTCCCGAATCCCGTGGGCCGTTCCCGACTTCAGCATTGCTTGTCCCGACTGCTCCCAGCGATTCCCTAGGCCCTAGGCCTAACCACTGCTCGAGTGGCATCTCTTATACCACTTGTTTAGTATATGGTTTGAGTGGCCACCCGCCCTCATCCATAATTGTGCAACTTTGTATGTTTAAACAGTGCTTTTGATTTAACGCTTGTGCCCCTTTATTCATAAAGAATACTGGGGATTGTTTTTAGTAATAAACACATATATTTTTATAATATATACTTGTGTGGTGTCCTTTCATTTGATATTACAGGATTGTATGTGGTAAAACAGCTCGCTTAATACGACCTCTTAAGTTTAGTCCATGCTACCCCTAGGATAGCTTGTCTAATAAGGTTGACTTACAACCAGACACCATAAGGGATTGTTTGGTCTGATAATAGGTGGTTCCAGAATTGGAAACATCACCTATCAGGCCAACTTCTCACATTGGTGAGCAGCGGTGCGGATTTGAGCTTGCTGTTGTCTTACCATTGCAATCTTTGTATCAAATTGAAAGATCACATCAAGTACCTCTAGGTACATATAAATCAAAAGCTTAGCATATTAAGTACTACTGAACTTAGTAGTTGTAGATTAAAGGGATTAGCACACCCTGACTACAACTCACTAGCAAGGTACAGTAGGAAAACACTTAGTGTAGGTAAGTGCACCACTTACACCTCACTAGCAGTCATGTCTGACACAGGAAAAGCCTCAGGGTCTGCTCCTGTGACAGTTGACCTTACCAAGGCAACTTCCAGCTATGACAAGTTAACCCGAAAGGACTTGATTGCCTTGTGCATTTCAAGAGGGTTAAAAAGGGGCAGAAGTCCCACCTGCCAGATCCTGATAGACATTCTAGAACAGGATGACTTAGAGAGGGCGAAGGAAGCTTCCCTAGAGTCAGGAGATGGAGTGAACCCCCCTGTAACTGATCCCCCTCAAGAGGAAGGAGAAGAGGAAGAAGAAGAGGAGGAGGGGGACTCAGAAGTAGAGGACCCAGAAGATCAGGATCAGAGGGGTAGCCAGGTCCAAGTTGCCAGGCTTAACCAGGCCAACTTAGACCTACTGGGAAATGGAGAGGGCCAGCACCTCCCCAGATCCCACCATGTCATTCTCCCAGGCAACAGAAGAGTGAGATCTCCCTCAGGGGACTCTCATATTTCTAGTGCCTCCAGAGAATCTCAGAGAGGCATGACTGCTTCTCAAAAGCTAGAGCATAGGGCCAGAATGAGGGCTGTCAAACTCCAGATAGAGAGGGAGGAGGTAGCCTTGGCTCAAGCTAGACTTGCCTTGGCAAGAGAGCAGAAATTAAGTGGCTTAGATGCCACTGGTGGCAGCAATTTTCCAAGAGAAAAAGACAGGGGCTATGATAATAGAAACCTGACAAAAATTGTGCCCCCCTACAAAGAAGGGGATGACATCCACAAATGGATGACTGCTCTGGAGAGAGCCTGCATGGTACAGCAGGTTCCTCAGGATCAGTGGGCTGTAATTTTATGGTACTCCTTTTCTGAGAAAGGGAGGGACAGGCTCCTCACAGTTAGACCTGAGGATGCCAAAAACTACTCTGTTTTGAAGAGTGCTCTTATTGAAGGGTTTGGCCTAACCACTGAGCAATACAGGTTGTTGTTCAGAGACACCCAAAAAGCACAGACTCAAGACTGGACTGATTTCGTTGAGTGTGCCACTAAGGCTTTGGAGGGTTGGTTGCAGGGAAGTAAAGTTTCAGACTATACAGGATTGTACAATCTTATAATGAGAGAGCAGATCCTTAATAACTGTACAAACCAGCTGTTGCATCAATACCTTATTGACTCTGATCTGACCTCTCCCCAAGAATTGGGAAAGAAGGCGTACAAATGGGTCAGAACAAGGATTAAGCAGAAACCCCAGAACCAAGGTGGTGACCAGAAGAAAACAGACCAGAAGGGTGGAAATCAGAAAGATAAAGAAAAAGACCAGAAGTCTTCAGGCCCCCAAACTAATAGTAAGGAGGGTGGTTCCCAAAATGGAAACAAGAAGAAGAAGAACAAAGGTCCAAAGACACCTTGGTGTAATACCTGCAAATCAGTTTCACACTGGGGCAGTGAATGCACTAAGACAAATCCAGTCCCCACCACTCCAGCTCCTAAAGCAACTGCAACCCCTAGTACAGTAAGCAGTGGTGGAACACAGTCCAAGGGTGTAGCTGGGTTGACCCTGGGTATTGAAGTAGGATCTGGCCTAGTCAGAACCCCTACACAGGCAGTTCTCCTATATGATGTGGACATAGATTTGCCCACTGCAGCAAGTCCCAGTAACCTGGGAAAATATAGGCAGACGCCTTTAATTAATGAGAAACTGGCTCAGGCCTACAGGGACACATGTGCCAGTGTCACAATGGTGACACCTGACTTTGTGGACCCTGGACAGATTGTACTAGGTGAGAGTTACCTAGTGACCAATGCAAGCAACTGCACTACTTCCCATAGTGTGGCAGTTGTGAACTTCTCCTGGGGAGGGGTAAATGGCCTAAAGAAAGTTGTTGTGAGTGCAGACCTTCCAGTAGACTGTCTGTTAGGCAATGATCTTGAAAGCTCAGCGTGGTCAGAAGTGGAGTACAGGACTCATGCAGAAATGCTAGGGATTTCAGAGCATGTCCTTGCAGTGACAAGGTCTCAGGCTAAGAAGTGCCTTCCTGAACCAGTGGTGGATCTTGGAACAATAGACCAACCACAACCCAAGAGAAGGAGCAAGAGAGGAAAGGCTGAGCCTTCCACCTTGCCCCAGGTTGAGGATCAAGTTTCACAGGAAACTGATTCTGCAGTCCAAGAGGAGACTGTCTCTGAGGAGCTTGAACCTGACCAGGTTGAGTTTCTGGGGACAGGGGGACCCTCAAGGGCAGACCTGAGGCAGGCTCAATTAGATTGCCCTTCCCTTGAACCCCTCAGACAGCAGGCTGCTGCTGAGGCTGCTGGGGATGCCCAAGGTACCCATACTGTGTATTGGGATGATGGACTCCTTTACTCAGAGGCTAGAGACCCCAAGCCTGGCATGACCAGGAGGTTGGTTATACCTCTGCAGTTTAGGGGGTTCCTTCTTACCTTGGCCCATGATATTCCCCTTGCAGGACACTTAGGCCATAACAAGACGTGGGACAGGCTTGTTTCACACTTTCACTGGCCTCATATGTCAGAAAATGTCAAGGAGTTTTGTCGCTCCTGTGTCACTTGCCAAGCCAGTGGTAAGTCAGGTGGCACAACAAAGGCCCCCTAATACCACTACCTGTGGTGGGGGTTCCCTTTGAAAGAGTTGGAATTGATATTGTGGGTCCAATGGACCCCCAAACAGCATCTGGGAACAGATTTATACTGGTGGTAGTGGATCATGCCACCAGGTATCCAGAGGCTATTCCCCTGAGGACCACCACAGCACCTGTGGTGGCAAAAGCCCTCATTGCAGTTTTCTCAAGAGTGGGCTTCCCAAAGGAGGTACTATCAGATAGAGGCACGAACTTTATGTCTAGCTATCTGAAAGCAATGTGGAAGGAGTGTGGAGTAAACTATAAGTTTACCACCCCCTATCATCCACAGTGCAATGGGCTTGTGGAGAGATTTAACAAGACCCTTAAAGGCATGATAAAAGGATTACCAGAGAAGCTCAGGCGGAAATGGGACATTCTTTTACCTTGCCTGCTCTTTGCTTACAGAGAGGTCCCACAGAAGGGGGTTGGCTACAGCCCTTTTGAACTTTTGTTTGGCCACCCTGTGAGAGGTCCATTGTGTTTGGTGAAGGAAGGATGGGAGTTGCCTCTCAAAAAGCCCAAACTAGACATAGTGGACTATGTACTTGGTCTCCGCTCCAGGATGGCTGAATACATGGAGAGAGCATCCAAAAACCTGGAGGCCAGCCAAGAATTACAAAAAGCTTGGCATGACCAAAAGGCTGTACTGGTAGAGTTCCAACCAGGACAGAAGGTGTGGGTACTGGAGCCAGTGGCCCCAGCAGCACTCCAGGACAAATGGAGTGGACCCTATCCTATCGTTGAAAAGAAGGGAGAAGTCACCTACTTGGTTGACTTTGGAACACCCAGGAGCCCTCACAGGGTAATCCATGTGAATCGCTTGAAAGCATTTGTGGACAGGGAGGACATGAGCTTGCTCATGGCCACAGATGGGGATCAGGAGGAAGAGACTGACCCTCTCCCAGACCTGCTTTCTCAGAACCCTGATGATGGTTCAGTTGATGGAGTAGCCTTGGCGGGCAGCCTCACTGACCAGCAACAGATGGACTGCAGACAAGTTTTGCAGGCCCACAGGCATTTGTTTTCACTCACACCCAGCCAGACTGACTGGTGTACCCATGTGGTGGACACTGGTGACAATCTGCCTGTGAAGAATAAGATCTACAGGCAACCTGACCATGTCAGGGATTGCATCAAGGCTGAGGTGCAAAAGATGTTGGAGCTTGGAGTGATTGAGCAATCAGAGAGCCCATGGGCCAGTCCAGTAGTCCTGGTGCCAAAACCTCATACCCAAGATGGAAAGAGAGAAATGAGATTTTGCGTGGACTACAGGGGTCTCAATGCTGTCACTAGGACAGATGCTCACCCCATTCCAAGAGCAGATGAGCTCATTGACAGATTGGCTTCTGCCAAGTTTCTGAGCACATTTGATTTGACAGCTGGCTACTGGCAAATCAGACTAGCTGAAGAGTCAAAAGCCAAAACAGCATTCTCTACCCCTAGTGGACATTATCAGTTTGTGGTAATGCCCTTTGGTTTGAAGAATGCACCTGCCACTTTCCAAAGGTTGGTGAACCAAGTCCTTACTGGGTTGGATGACTTTTGCGCAGCATATCTAGATGATACTGCTGTCTTTAGCTCCACCTGGGAGGATCACCTGATCCACCTGAAGAAAGTTTTGGAGGCCCTGCAAAAGGCAGGCCTAACTATCAAGGTTACTAAGTGCCAGATAGGGCAGAGTAAGGTTGTATACCTGGGCCACCTAGTAGGTGGAGGCCAGGTTCAGCCACTGGAGAGCAAAATCCAGGCCATACAGGACTGGGCTCCTCCAGTTACCCAGACACAAGTCAGAGCCTTCTTGGGCCTGACTGGGTATTACAGAAAGTTTGTGAAAAACTATGGGTCTATAGTGACACCATTAAATGACTTGACATCCAAGAAGATGCCAAAAAAGGTTCAGTGGACAGTTAGCTGTCAAAAGGCATTTGATGACCTGAAGAAGGCCATGTGCTCTGCACCTATCCTGAAGAGTCCTGACTACTCCAAACAGTTCATTGTACAGACAGATGCTTCTGAGTTGGGGGTGGGAGCTGTGCTCTCACAACTTAATCATGATGTTCAAGACCAGCCCATTGCCTTCATTAGCAGAAGGCTGACCCCTAGAGAGAAACGTTGGTCAGCCATTGAGAGGGAGGCCTTTGCTGTGGTTTGGGCCCTGAAGAAGTTGAGCTCCTACTTGTTTGGAACTCACTTCCTAGTTCAGACAGACCATAAGCCCCTCTTGTGGCTTAATCAGATGAAGGGTGAAAATCCCAAACTGCTCAGGTGGTCCATTTCCCTACAGGGGATGGACTTTACAGTGGAGCACCGCCCAGGGACTGACCATGGTAATGCAGATGGTCTCTCCAGGTACTTCCACTTAGAACATGAAGACTTATCTGGTCAAGGTTAGTTTAATGTCCCTGCGTTTGGGGGGGGGGGGGGTTGTGTAGGAGAGTAGGGTCTGCTATCCTATGGTCACCCCAAATATTTGCTTTTTGCTTCACTGGTTTTCGACTACTGAGGCTGTGGGCCTGCTGATCAGACCCCCAGCCTGCTGTTCTCTCACTAAATTACTGACACATGTGCTATAGGCACATACCACAATTGGAAATGGACTCCTTGTCAGCCCCTGTATAATGCACTATAGGTGCCCAGGGCATAGGGGCCACCAAGGCCTACCAGGGGCTGCAGCATATCTTTTGCCACCCCTGGCTGGTTCTTAAATTGACACAACTGGCTGATCACTCAGCTGGGGTAAGGTGGTGTAATCACCCCTTGCTTAGATATAGTATACCTATATCTAAACCTATATCTGGACACATATAAACCTGTGAGCCACTCCTATGGAAGGCCTCATCAATCCTGGAGGCAGAGTGCGTGGTTTTATGTGAGATGGAGCTCTAGCATGAGCTGAGCCTGTCTGCAGCTGTCGGGAACAACTCCCTAAGCTGTTTCAGGATAATGCCATACCATATACTCTTAAGTGCCTTATAATCCTCGCGGTTATATAGCAACTTTGGTTTGGCTTTATCAAAACATGTTGTGTAAGGTGTCATACGATTTGAAATACTATCCCCTCGCCAGTTCTGGCGACGGGGATAGCATTCCACCCCTCTAGAGGGGTAGGACATGTTGCTTTACTTAAATGCGGTTAATTTCTACAAAGACCTTAGATCCACAAAATGGATGCCTCTGCCACAGACAAGAGTCTGGACCCCTGCAGCTGACCGAAACTCAGCCAAATGGGGCCTGGACAAAGGGTTTCCTGTCACAGGAGGGTGTCACCGCCCTCCAGACAGGAGATAGTGGATTGTAGCAGGGAGGTTTGAAAGAAACCAGACACTGCTTGGGGCGCACAAGGCTGCCCCTTGCATAATCCGGCCAAACCGGTTCTGGGGCACTCCAGCCCTCGTGCCAGGGCGGCCTGGATCAAAGGAAGGGGGTGTATCCACCCACTTCCTGGGTCCCACCCATAGGGGGGGACCTAGCAGGTAATCACGCCCCCCAGATTCGAATAAGAGTGGGAGCAGTGCCAATGCAGTTCAGATTTCCTGAAAGAAACATAAGAAACGAAACTCTGGACCCTTGGACCTCCTACTCAACGTGGAAGCCCGAAGAATCTCCCTTGTGGTCAAGGAGTGACCACCCTGCACCAGCAGGCACCATCCAGCCCTCGATGTCTACTTTGTTGCAGTTCCCGCCGGAACTCGAGCGACAGAGATCGACGAGATCAAGCTTGCCTGCCTTCCAACAGCCTGATCCACAGTCCCTGCAGAGCTGAGACCCGTGGAGGCGACCGGAAGCGTGGGGCACGCCATCTTGAATTGACCACGAGACGCTGACCGTGCAGCCCACGAGTGACCCTCGAAGCTGTGCACCGGGGTTTGAGAAGCCCCCACCCTGAGCCACTCTTGCAACGAAGTTCAGCCCTCCACACTCGACGAGTGCTGCGTGGGGCCCTTCTGCTCCATTTGGCTCAACGCGTTGGCCCGGTCACTTGCCAGCTGGCTAGTGGTCCCTGTGCCGACGAAACTACGAAGACGACTTGTGAATCTGGTTGCTCCAGATCTACACCAGCTCCCCTGAAAAGGAGCACCCACTCTGACCTTCCTGGTTCGAGTGAGAAGCAATCTCCCGGTTCCGCGTGGATTGCTTTTGCCAAGTGTTGTTTGCTCCAATCTTGAAGCCGACAGCGCCGACGGCGAGAGCCTGCGTGGGACAGATCGTGACCTGCTCCTGGACGTCGCAGATGCCCCAGAGCCCACGTGACAGCGGAGAGAAGCTCCTCGACGACCACCTGATTGCGCCCGACATTGCCTGGTTCCGTCCTGGTTCCACCCTGGTCACTGCTGAGTGACCCAGACTCTGTCCCCTCTGCTTTCAGGTACTCTTCGACTTGAGTCCACCCTTGGACTCCACCGGACACTTCACTTTCACCCCGCCTGCAGCCCTTTCAGCTTCAAGCACCAAGAGCCTGCGTGACGAAACCCGACTCAACTTCGACCCTGTGCACCCGCTTCCTGTGGGTGAGGTAACTTTGCTCCGCCGGTGTTCCCACACTGGTACACATCTCTAGGGTCTGTGTCTTAAGTTTTGTTCCTCTAGGTTCAGCGGAAGTGTCCTTAAACTCTAACTTTACACTTTTTACGCACCATTGGTTAACATTGGTGCATGCGTGCGCTTTCCGCACTGCTCCCGAATCCCGTGGGCCGTTCCCGACTTCAGCATTGCTTGTCCCGACTGCTCCCAGCGATTCCCTAGGCCCTAGGCCTAACCACTGCTCGAGTGGCATCTCTTATACCACTTGTTTAGTATATGGTTTGAGTGGCCACCCGCCCTCATCCATAATTGTGCAACTTTGTATGTTTAAACAGTGCTTTTGATTTAACGCTTGTGCCCCTTTATTCATAAAGAATACTGGGGATTGTTTTTAGTAATAAACACATATATTTTTATAATATATACTTGTGTGGTGTCCTTTCATTTGATATTACAGGATTGTATGTGGTAAAACAGCTCTCTTAACACGACCTCTTAAGTTAAGCCTTTAGGCTGCTTAGTCCATGCTACCCCTAGGATAGCTTGTCTAATAAGGTTGACTTACAACCAGACACCATAAGGGATTGTTTGGTCTGATAATAGGTGGTTCCAGAATTGGAAACATCACCTATCAGGCCAACTTCTCACAGTCTTCCAGATCGATTGATGCTTTCCGTGCAAGGGGATAAGCGGCAGGGGCTTGTGCTGAAGTTCCGTGCGAGCAGTGGGATTCCGGTGCGAATGGGCTCGTTTCCACTCATGAAGAGTTCAAAAGCTTGATTTAGGAGCCCACTGAACCAAAAGATGCTTATGTGGACACACTTGTGTCAAAAACTTATTTTATAGATGCGGTCAGCAAGTGGGTAAAGTCTGTGGTTGCGGTGGCTCAGGAGAAAGGTAAGAATGTGCAACTTGAGATTCGCGGACTACGGCGGCACTCAGAATCATGCCTGAAGCCTCCAAAAGCAGCCCGCCGGAGCCTGAGGAGTTGCCAGTTCTGAGTTGCAAGCTGCAACAGTCTTTAGTCTACAGACCTGAGGACATGTGACTGGGAGCCCCAAGGCCACGACGAGCCTCCAACAGCCGGGTCGCAGAGCATTGGATTTATTTAGGCATTTTTTATAGCGCATACTTTACCCAGCGGAGTCAGAGCGCTTTACAATAGAGCGAAGTATATAGGATTAGATATTATGGTAACATATTTACAGAGTATAAATCCACCAAAAATTACACAATACAAACTAAAGTTGGAGCGATTAGGGTTCCAAAAAAACACATTCCAGAGTTGAAGCGTAAGGACAAACTAGTCTCCAGTGAGGAACACGAAACAGTCAATGCCTCCAGGCTGTGTAGGTGTATTGTTTTGACCCCGCCCCCAGCCACTGACCACGCCCACGTGCCCGCCCCCAACGCACAGACCCCCGCCCCCACTGCCACAGGCCCCGCCCCCACACACACCACACACACAAGCCCCGCCCCCACATTCACTGCCCCCGCCCGAGTAGGAGCATTCACAACCACAGGCCCCGCCCTCACATTCACTGACCCCGCCCCCGGCAGAGGAGGAGCATCCACACCCACAGGCCCCGCCCCCACAGGCCCCACCTTGACACCCACAGGCCCCGCCCCCTCTCAGGAATCATACGTTAATGCTCTTCCACCACTGCCTCGAGTCCTTGTCTCCCCTTACCTCTCTTGTGGTTTCGAGGGGGCAGTGTCGGCCTGGTGGAGGGGACACACCGAGTGCCCCACGTGACAACAAAGAGCGCGCTGGACAAGGGCCGCCCTGATCTGTAGCTGCGCATGCGCAGGACACTCAGTTTGTCACAAGTGCGCATGCGCAGGATGTCTGCTTGTTGTGGCCGCGCATGCGCTGAGAATAGCGGAGCCCATGAAACATAAAGAGTGTGTAATTGAGCAGCCCGCAGGGAAGCACGGCCTGGAGAGTCCAACCGAGAGGGGACGCAACTGGGTACGTCCACACTGTCTTCGATTCAGAAAAACTGAAAACCCCAGGACTTAACTAAGAGCGCGGGTTAAAGAGGTCTTGATGGGTTAACAACTGCGCATGCGCTGGGGACAGACACTGCGTCCCGCAGCGGAGCGCGAGCTAAGAAGGGCCTTGGATTAACAACTGCGCATGCGCTGAGGACAGACACCTTCAAGAGGGCCTTGTATTAACAGCTGCGCAGGCGCTGAGGACAGACACTGCTCCCGGGCCTTGGATTACCATGAGCTCCTCACTGCCATGCCAGGGACACTGCAGCAGCAGCTCCAAGCAGCAGGTAGAGAGAGCACAGAGGGGTGAGACTCTGAGACACACATGCAAACAATCAATCAATAAAATCTGTATTCGATCTCTTAAATACAGATCATAAAAGCACAATTTAAATCAGTGATCAACCACCAGCCCCAGTTCATAACAAGTTAAAATCCTAAAGCAAGTAGAATTATCTAAAAAGAACATCAAATAATTTTTACAGGACATTTTATCCCATAAAGTGCATTAAGTGCCGCATAGACTGAATCCAATTAGTTTACATCAAATTACTAATTTCTGCATATAATTGTTAGTTAAAACCAACCTCGCGCCTTTCTACTTTTCATACAGGCCCACAAAAAGGTGGCTACCACAGACAAAGGGATCAGGCAGAGATTTAAAGAAGTAACGTGCCACCTGGCATTGTTTAAAATTGTGGCGCTTTAAAATCGAAAGGATAAAGTCTTCTCTTCCTGTATTATAAAACACACAAAACAAGACTAGGTGCAGGTCAGATTGGGGGGAATGGTTGTCGCAGGGGCAAAGCATCAAATCTGAGTGTTTGACTCTTCTCTCCGTATAACCTAACCTCAAGGGGAGGAGAGTCAGACAAAATATCAATAGTTCCTATCTTATTCTAGATAGGAATATCCTCCTTCTGGCCCGGGTGAATCAAATGATATGCAAGGACCGTATTTTTCTGTAATTCCTTTCCCTGCGAAGATAATGAGTCCTCCGCATAAAAATCTCAATTCATTTCTGTTTTGAAATCTTCCTGCATGCCATTTAATCCTTAAACAATTCTCCCAACCAAATTGCCATTAATTCTGTTTCCACATAACCCAGCCATCTGATCTTATTGTAATGGTCCATTTTAAACAATCTTTAAATATGTTTTGTATTATATTGGCGCTAGTCTGATGGTATGTAACATTAAGGTAACCCCAATTCTATATGTAAGATATCATTTGAATAAGTGGATGGTAAGGACACTAGGGACTTAAAAATGATCTTCAAGTTTTTGGAGACAGCCGGTAGGCGCCATACCGCAGACTCCTGCCCCTTATGTGGCTATTGCCTTCATCTTGGCCTGAGAAATGTTTTTAATTGGGTCAAGGGGGCTATCGTCTAACTTTTGGAGAAGACCTTAATAGCTTTCAGACTCCTTTCCATTCCTAATGCTCTTGCCGATACCAGGTTCTCCCAAGTTTGATTTTTATCAAATAAGACTCCCAGGTATGGGAAGGACTCTAGCACTTCCGTTTTCTGGCAATCCATATGGAAGTGTGGGGATTTATCAGCTTTGCCAGATCCTGCAATAATGACAGAAGATTTTGTATCACTTACTTTAAGGTCCAGCGAAGCCATGAATGATGCATTTGTTGTTATGAGCCATTGGAGAGCTTCCCCCGTTCTTGCAATTAACACTGCATCCTCGGCATAAGCTAACATTAGTAGGGGGTTGGTGTCAAACACGGGCACATCCGTGTTATGAGCCCGAGAGGGCTGCCTCAACCCTGTTTGTATAGCTGGAAAAAAAAAGAAACGGACGAGGACACATCCCAGCTTAACTCCCCTAGCGATCTTAAAGGGGCGGGTTCATTCCCCATTTTTGCCATACAGGACACATGCAGTGGCATTTACATATAGTTAGCGGATAAAGTTTATTATAAGTGGATCAATCCCCATCTTCTCCATTAAATACCAAAGTTTTTGATGGCTCAAGCAGTCAAATGCAGCTGACAAGTCTATAAAAGCCATGTAGATTTTCCCGTCTTTCGCTCTGGTATATTTGTCTATACATAGTGATAGGTTTAGACATCGGTCTGTAGTGGCTTTTACCCTCTGGAAGCCATACTGCACCTGCATTAAGATGTTTCTTGGGTCCACTCTTCCAGCCTGAATAAAAGGAGCCAACCCATAAGTTTGGCAGTTGTGTCCAATAAGGAGATAGGCCTACAGTTCTTTGGGCTTCCCCAGTCCCCTTTTTTGTATATCAGAATAATTACACTATGCTTCCAGGAAGGTGGAGGCCCATCTATAACTATGCTGTTAAAAACATTTGTTAGCAGCAGAGCCCACACATCTTGGTTTTCCTGAAAAAGATCTATCGGCACCCCATCAGGTCCTGGGGCTTTCCCAGCAACACAGGCCACCGACCCTCTCCTGACTTCTGAGAGTGAAAAAGAACCCTGCAATTTAGAATCTTTGCCACTAGAGGGCACCACAGGAGCAGTGTTTGAGGTGAATATAAATTCACAGTGTACCACCCATGCTTCTTCACCTACATATGAGTCCAGTGTAGGATCCTTAGTATTTTTGAAATAGGGAGTGTTTATTACTTTCTAAAAATCTCTGCTATTGCATGTCCCAGCCGCCTGATCAAGGCCTTCCCAGGCCACCACCCTCATATTCCTCTCTCTTTTCCTTCTAACTGACTTATAGTCACTGCATAGTGATCTCTCTCAAGATTGGTATGTTTGCCAAAACCAAAACCAGTATAGAGGCCGCTGGTGGAAATTGGAGAACCTGCTGTGGGTAATGATTTAGTCCCACCTTAGGGCTATCTGATCTTGCTAACAACCGAGGATCAGCCCTCTCCCCCGTCACGGAACCGCCAAACAATTCGGAATACTTGTCACGGATAATGGTGAGGTTGTTTCTTCCGCTATCGTCTTAGAGTGTACATTAACTTGCGGAAGCAACATACTTGACCGTGTAGGAGGTCCAGGTACAGTACAAAGATTGGAAGGTGGGGCCACACCCAAATTAGTGTGTGGGAAGAGTTAGTTGAGTTTGTTGAGTTCCACGGCGGGTCGCACAGGCCCAGGGCATGGACGCTCTGTGGGACACACAGTTATTTCACCCTGACCCTCTATACGAGATAGCCTCTCTTCAATCTGTGTTAATTTTTGTAGAATAGGGTCCAGCAAGGTAGCCATCATTTTTTCTACACTTTTCCACAAGGCGTCATCACTTAACCATGGCAAAGGAGTTGTGGACAAAGTGGTCAAAGTCAAGGGTTGAGGTGTACTAATTCCAGTGTTTACCATGTTAGTGGCCCCCTGTGAGACCTGGTGCCATTGGCGTGGGTCTCCCTTCCATTTTTGCTGTTGCCTCATGTATTTTGTCTGGTGTTAGATGCTTTGGGCATTGTGCCACTGCTATCCAGTGCCACTGTGCAAGTGCTCCCTATTGTAAATTGATGTACTAATCAGTGGTTCCATGTTTGGCTATTAGGTTTACTTGTCAGACCCTAGTCTAGTGCACTGAGTGTGCCAGGGCGTGTAATCCAAATGCTGCTGGTGTGCCTGCAGCACTGGTTGTGCCACCCACAGAAGCAGCCTAGTAAAATGTGTCTAAGGTCTGCCATTGCAGAGCCTGCGTGCAGTCTGGTACTGTCATGCTGACTGGACAAGTGCACCCACTTGCCAGTCCCTAACCTTCCCTTTGCTTCATATTAGTCAGCCCTATGGAAGGCACAAGGGCAGGGTGCATTGTAAGTATAAGGTAGGACAAGCCTGGTGTGTGTGGCATGTCCAAATAGTGAATTACAGCAATTTTCGTTTTTCACTATTGCAAGGCTACCTGTTCTCCATAGGCCAGAATGAGCTGTTAGAATTGTTACATTTTATAAACAGGCTCAGAGAACATGGTAGAAGTTCGAGTTTAGTATGCCTGAACTCAGAATAATAAAATACATCTTTTAGTAAAGTTTATTTTAATATTCTGTGTTTGCAAATACCACTTTTAGAAACTAGGTATTCGCTTGTCTAACCATTCAAACCTGCCTCTGCTAGTTTGTGTATTCCTATGTCTGGTTTCTGTGAGTGACAGGGCTGGGGAATTCCAGGAGACAGGCTCAGTCACCCAGTGGTGAATAGAGAGATCTGCATCTTGATGGGAGGGAGGAGTGCACCTTGTGGAAGGGCTGTACCTGCCTTCCACAATGCTGGCTCCACCCCCTGGGGAGCGGCTGATGTCTCTGCCCTGCACACTTAAAGAAGAGAAGGAAGACTGTCAACAGAGTACACCAGGACTGTACTTGGCTTCCACAATGCTGGCTCCATCTCCTGTGAGGCGTCTGATGTGCTTGCCCTGCACTGTGAAAGGAAATGAGAAGTCTGGTAAACAGAGTGCTTCAGAACTGGTTTGGACTGGGCAAAGGCATCTCTCCCCTCAGAGAACAAAGGATTTCTGGGTATAAATATTGGGAATACAACATACAATTCAAATAAAGAAGGGTTCGAGGGACTGTTTAATGACCTGGGCACAGTTTATATCCCCCTTACAGACTATGAAAAAACAACGAATAACTGTGGGTCAGAAACAAGGACAATAACTATGTGTGTGTGGCTACCTAAGAGTATGTTTTGAGAGTGTAAAATGAAAACATACTCAAGGACAGTCACCCTTTGTGAAAATATGTCCATCAGTTACGTATTCTGTACCGCCCAGTACATCATTTGGTCTACTCCACAGTAGGTAGTCCTTTTTTATGTCTCCACAGAAAGTAATCGGAGGCAGTTGTTAGATACCGATGTCTGGTGATTGTTGGTTCGGTCGTAACTTGGAGCAGTGCATAAGTGATAAGTGAAAAATAAATGTGTGTTCATTAAAATGTGGATAATGCAAGCAATATAACTTTATTCTGGAGACAAGCACATCCAATGTTAAAATCAATCAAGTGCAAAAAGGGGGTCAGATGGTTCAAACAAATAACCACTGACTGGGTAGTTTGGTCGACATGTTTCTGCGGACGACTAGAGGCCACTCATTGTGCCTGCCGCTTCCTCAGGACCCATTCACTATTTTTGCTACTGCTTAAACGTGAAATTATATATACAAAAAGGGGACATACATGAACAGAAATACTACATGTCACCTGTTCATCTCTGGTTTTCTTCCTGGAAAGTGTCAGAGAACCCCAAAATATAGCCGCCACATTACACACACATAGACAAGAAAAAGAAAAAGAAAGGATAACACACCTTCATTAGTATGGGCTATCACATTGCCTTCATGTAGCACTAGACATACAGGTATAATAACCATTTTGTGTCTTCCATCTTGAAATTAGTCATGGGCTCACCTTATTTTTAAGGAGAGAAAGCTTCGCCTCACCTGGCAAACAGCTCAGGAATACGAAGCACCGCTCTGTAGTGCAGAGAAACAAATAGAAAAAATAATAAAAAAGGGACAGTATTGAAAACAACCTTCCCCACTCCTAAATGTTGGACTCACTGATGGTAGACACCATTTCTTTAAAGCTATGGGGTCACAATAGCCTTTTACTCTGAATAGCTTATTAGATTAATGTTTCTCTTCATTAAATCTCGTGGTTCCTAGTGTGCATGAGACCCACCTCTCCCAAACACAGTTGTTCAATGGACAAAAATATCCATTCTTTCTTTGTTTGTCTCTTAGGCACTGGCCCTTTAAGAACCGTCGCCTCGCCTTTACCGGCGACATCATTCGGGCATTACACTTAAGAAGATCCTAGTTGCCCTATCGATTTAAATATAAAGCGGTAGAGACGGGAGATGAAATAAATGCATGTGCTCATTTCAATTTCCATTCTCATCATCCATTGTCTCTATCGCCTTATTGCTCAGTTTAGGCGAACGTTCATTTTGCTTCTTTTAGCAAACAGTTAGAACCTCTGACATCGCTTTGTTTACAAGAATGACGGATAACCTTCTCGAGTGCACGTCATGTTGGACATAGCGCTCAAGATTGAAACAGCGTATGCAGCGCGTCCCTGCTCAAGTGTGCATCATGCGGGACAGAGCGCTCATACTACAGAATGCGCATATGGTACATCCCTGTTGTAAATAAAATGCTAACCCTTACCTGTCCGTCGGTACTTCACTCAGTCTGCCGGGCTGTTTGGGGAGGTACCGCGGGGCGGGTTGTAGACTTCCTTATTGATTTCCCAGCCCGGTCTGATTGGTTATCAGGGCAATCGCCAGGGAACCTGGGATTTGTGGTTCTGCATGTTTCTCACTCGAAAAACACCGCTATCTCAACTCAAGCACGGTCTTTAACACTAGTTAGTCATCACACAGTTACAATCGATTGCTGAGACTTATGTTGTCACGTTTTGAAAACCCCGTGCTTTCTTCAGCATTTTTACTAGGATAGCTGTATGTGTTGATTCACGATTATCACGAATCTCTCTTCACTTCACATATCTTTTACCATTATTTGATACAAAGCACTCTGGTATATGTAGTTCCTAATGTCACATTCTCCCAGAAAAATGATGGATATGTGATATGAGTCTACCTCTGTGGAATCATGGGGCATTGAACCTGGAGCTACATTGGTACCTAAGGAGATACTCCCTATGTGTCCATTGCAACAAAACTGAGGGATCTCATGAAAGGATATGGGCAAAGATTGAGTCTATAGAGCCATCCACGGGATGTCTTCGTTCAAGCCAGATTTATCGCAATTTAGTTTATACACCCATTTTTGTTCGATCTTGAATAGGTGTCTAGACACGTCCGAAATGTGCGTTGGAATGTTAGGTTGCTCTAGCACCGTCCATTCGAACTCAGTTGGTTTGTGGCCCACTTGGATATAATGATTTGTGAGTCTGGTCGCTTGCTTCTTGCACCTGATCGTGCTCTTATGTTCAGATATTCTCGTCCGTATCTTTCGGGTCGTCATGCCCACATACTTAAGGGAGCACGGACATGTGATAAGATAGATCAGGTGACTACTATTACAATTAGTAAACCGTCTTTGTTCCCATGGGCGACTTGTCCCTATGTCAACAGTTGTCGAGTGTCTCGTCTGGGGGCATGCAGCACAGTTCCCACACGGATGATGACCCCTTACTGGTGGCATATCCCAGAGTGTGCCCACTTGATGAATTGCCTTGGCCGGGGGCCTGGTATGTATCAGCCGGTCTCTCAAGCTCGTGGCTCTTTTGAAAGCGAACAGTGGTTGTTCCAGAGAGTCTTTCCCAGTGTTGAGGATCTTCCAGTGTTTGCGAACTATACGTTGTATCGCATTGGACCGTGTACTAAAGGTGTTAACGCATGTCAGTCTTTCATTCTTCTCCTTGGGAAAAGATGGCTCCAATAGAGCTTCACGATTACTATTCGCTGCCCTCTTCTTAGAACGTTTCACAAGTTTCTTAGGGTAGTTCCTCGTACACAGTTGTGCTGTTAGGTGCTGTTAGGTCATCAGAATGTTTCTCAAAGTCTTGTTTCGTTGAACAATTGCGTTGTATGCGTAAAAATTGTCCGTACGGTAAATTATCCCCTGATGATGACGTGCCATATGTGGAACCTCCTGTTCTCCCATTGCGATTAAATGATGTTGGTACATAGTTAGCGCTCGTATATGGATATATCTTTTCTTTAGAGAATTTAGCCAGATCTTTTTTGCATTTCTCGAGTTTCCACCACAGTTGCCAAGGTGACAACCTTCGAGGAAGCTGTACAACACGATGTGCAGGAATTATTCAAACAGCCTCACACACCCTACATAAACATCTCGAAACTTGAACAAGAAGCATTGAAAGAACTAATGAAAGACCAGTCTATTACGATAAAACCAGCCGACAAGGGAGGTGCCACAGTACTGATGGATACAACAGCATACAGGGAGGAGTGCCTACGTCAGTTAAGTGACAGACGCTCTTACCAACTACTACCTGAGGATCCAACCCCTAGACTATCAACAACGATTGGACACATTATAGAGGAGGCATTGGCAGAAGGCTGGATAACAGCAAAAGAGGCAGCTTATCTACACACTCCGCATCCTGTGAAACCATACTTTTATGTTCTGCCGAAGATTCATAAGGCACAAAGACCTCCTCCTGGTCGCCCGATAATATCGGGCATTGGATCCATTTTGGAACCCTTATCAACGTTTGTTGATATTTTTCTGAGGCCGATGGTCAAACTGATGCCAACGTACCTTAAGGATACAAAGGACCTACTCAGGCTACTACCTGAAATCGAATTTGACTCCACAACAGACCTACTAGTGACTTTTGATGTGGAGTCACTGTACACTTCCATCCCTCAAGATGAAACACTAGAGGCAATCGAAACCCTCTTGGGCGATAGGGATCTAGACTCTATAACACCAGTATCTATGATCATGAATCTGGCAACTATAGCCATGAAAGAGAACTTCTTCGAGTTCGAAGGCCAGTGCTACCTCCAGACATCAGGGACGAGCATGGGCAGCGTTTTTGCGCCGAGCCTGGCGAATCTGTACATGCATAAATTCGAAGAAGACCATGTTCTTAACAAAATAAACCCGTATATAACATCTATACGTACGTGGAGAAGGTACATTGACGACATCCTCGTGGTGTGGCGCGGAGATATAATTTCCCTGCAGTCTTTCCATATCTGGTTGAATGATCGCAATAATTTTCTGCGTTTCACTCTGGAATATGACCATCACTCGCTAGCATTCCTGGACCTACTAATCAAAGTGACACCTCAAGGCCTTGCATCAGAGCTATACAGGAAACCAATGGCCCGAAACTCTCTTCTGCAATACACAAGTTGCCACCCAAAGTTGTTGCGTGATAATTTACCGTACGGACAATTGTTACGCGTACAACGCAATTGTTCAACGAAACAAGACTTTGAGAAACATTCTGATGACCTAACAGCACAACTGTGTGCGAGGAACTACCCTAAGAAACTTGTGAAACGTTCTAAGAAGAGGGCAGCGAATAGTAATCGTGAAGCTCTATTGGAGCCATTTTTTCCCAAGGAGAAGAATGAAAGACTGACATGCGTTAACACCTTTAGTACACGGTCCAATGCGATACAACGTATAGTTCGCAAACACTGGAAGATCCTCAACACTGGGAAAGACTCTCTGGAACAACCACTGTTCACTTTCAAAAGAGCCACGAGCTTGAGAGACCGGCTGATACATACCAGGCCCCCGGCCAAGGCAATTCATCAAGTGGGCACACTCTGGGATATGCCACCAGTAAGGGGTCATCATCCGTGTGGGAACTGTACTGCATGCCCCCAGACGAGACACTCGACAACTGTTGACATAGGGACAAGTCGCCCATGGGAACAAAGACGGTTTACTAATTGTAATAGTAGTCACCTGATCTATCTTATCACATGTCCGTGCTCCCTTAAGTATGTGGGCATGACGACCCGAAAGATACGGACGAGAATATCTGAACATAAGAGTACGATCAGGTGCAAGAAGCAAGCGACCAGACTCACAAATCATTATATCCAAGTGGGCCACAAACCAACTGAGTTCGAATGGACGGTGCTAGAGCAACCTAACATTCCAACGCACATTTCGGACGTGTCTAGACACCTATTCAAGATCGACCAAAATTGGTGTATAAACTAAATTGCGATAAATCTGGCTTGAACGAAGACATCCCGTGGATGGCTCTATAGACTCAATCTTTGCCCATATCCTTTCATGAGATCCCTCAGTTTTGTTGCAATGGACACATAGGGAGTATCTCCTTAGGTACCAATGTAGCTCCAGGTTCAATGCCCCATGATTCCACAGAGGTAGACTCATATCACATATCCATCATTTTTCAGGGAGAATGTGACATTAGAAACTACATATACCAGAGTTCTTTGTATCAAATAATGGTAAAAGATATGTGAAGTGAAGAGAGATTCGTGATAATCGTGAATCAACACATACAGCTATCCTAGTAAAAATGCTGAAGAAAGCACGGGGTTTTCAAAACGTGACAACATAAGTCTCAGCAATCGATTGTAACTGTGTGATGACTAACTAGTGTTAAAGACCGTGCTTGAGTTGAGATAGCGGTGTTTTTCGAGTGAGAAACATGCAGAACCACAATTCCCAGGTTCCCTGGCGATTGCCCTGATAACCAATCAGACCGGGCTGGGAAATCAATAAGGAAGTCTACAACCCGCCCCGCTGTACCTCCCCAAACAGCCCGGCAGGCTGAGTGGAGTACCGACGGACAGGTAAGGGTTAGCATTTTATGTACAACAGGGATGTACCATATGCGCATTCTGTAGTATGAGCGCTCTGTCCCGCATGATGCACACTTGAGCAGGGACGCGCTGCATACGCTGTTTCAATCTTGAGCGCTATGTCCAACATGACGTGCACTCGAGAAGGTTATCCGTCATTCTTGTAAACAAAGCGATGTCAGAGGTTCTAACTGTTTGCTAAAAGAAGCAAAATGAACGTTCGCCTAAACTGAGCAATAAGGCGATAGAGACAATGGATGATGAGAATGGAAATTGAAATGAGCACATGCATTTATTTCATCTCCCGTCTCTACCGCTTTATATTTAAATCGATAGGGCAACTAGGATCTTCTTAAGTGTAATGCCCGAATGATGTCGCCGGTAAAGGCGAGGCGACGGTTCTTAAAGGGCCAGTGCCTAAGAGACAAACAAAGAAAGAATGGATATTTTTGTCCATTGAACAACTGTGTTTGGGAGAGGTGGGTCTCATGCACACTAGGAACCACGAGATTTAATGAAGAGAAACATTAATCTAATAAGCTATTCAGAGTAAAAGGCTATTGTGACCCCATAGCTTTAAAGAAATGGTGTCTACCATCAGTGAGTCCAACATTTAGGAGTGGGGAAGGTTGTGTTCACTACTGTCCCTTTTTATTATTTTTTCTATTTGTTTCTCTGCACTACAGAGCGGTGCTTCGTATTCCTGAGCTGTTTGCCAGGTGAGGCGAAGCTTTCTCTCCTTAAAAATAAGGTGAGCCCATGACTAATTTCAAGATGGAAGACACAAAATAGTTATTATACCTGTATGTCTAGTGCTACATGAAGGCAATGTGATAGCCCATACTAATGAAGGTGTGTTATCCTTTCTTTTTCTTTTTCTTGTCTATGTGTGTGTAATGTGGCGGCTATATTTTGGGGTTCTCTGACACTTTCCAGGAAGAAAACCAGAGATGAACAGGTGACATGTAGTATTTCTGTTCATGTATGTCCCCTTTTTGTATATATAATTTCACGTTTAAGCAGTAGCAAAAATAGTGAATGGGTCCTGAGGAAGCGGCAGGCACAATGAGTGGCCTCTAGTCGTCCGCAGAAACATGTCGACCAAACTACCCAGTCAGTGGTTATTTGTTTGAACCATCTGACCCCCTTTTTGCACTTGATTGATTTTAACATTGGTTGTGCTTGTCTCCAGAATAAAGTTATATTGCTTGCATTATCCAAATTTTAATGAACACACATTTATTTTTCACTTATCACTTATGCACTGCTCCAAGTTACGACCGAACCAACAATCACCAGACATCGGTATCTAACAACTGCCTCCGATTACTTTCTGTGGAGACATAAAAAAGGACTACCTACTGTGGAGTAGACCAAATGATGTACTGGGCGGTACAGAATACGTAACTGATGGACATATTTTCACAAAGGGTGACTGTCCTTGAGTATGTTTTCATTTTACACTCTCAAAACATACTCTTAGGTAGCCGCACACACATAGTTATTGTCCTTGTTTCTGACCCACAGTTATTCGTTGTTTTTTTATAAATATTGGGACCCTGCTCCCATGAAATTAGATCACTTTGGACTATAAGAAGAAACCTTTACTGAGGAGAGGAACCTGAAGAAACTGAGGAGAGACTATTCCCAAGCTGAAGTGCTGCTTGGGGGAATGGCCTGCAGTGGTTGCCTTACTGCCTTACTGCCAAAGGAAGGAGAAAGGAACTTTGTACTTTGCTTTCAACTTGTGAAGGATCTCCAAGGGCTTGGAAAAGAGCTTGCCTCCTGCTGAAGTCTCAGGGACAACAGACTTCACCCCCAGCTCCCCAGAGTTCTTTGGGAAGTGCCTGCTGCTGTTTTGGGCCTTCTGAGGAACTGCGTGTCGCGAGGGGCTGAAAGCGCGACTCAACGAGACGTCGCCGACGCTGCACCTGCCGTCGCAACTCCGGAGAAAGGAGGGTTCGCCGCAGGAACTGTCGCACTGCACCGCATCGGAGAGAAGCGTGCCGCAACGAAGCGGATCGCCGTCGCTTCTGCTGCCGTCGCAACTCTGGAGAAAGGAGGGTGTTGCCGCTGGAACTGTCGCACTGCACCGCATTGATCAAGAGCACCTCGCATCCCCGAGAAGCGCGCCGACGTCGGAGCTGCTGCCGTTGCATCTTGGATGTCGCCGCTGTAGTTGTCGCATCGAGCGGAAGCTTCACACATCGTGGGAGAAGAGCGTCGCCGCTGGAGCTGTTGCCGTCGCATCATAAGGGTGTCGCCGCTGAAGTTCACGCATCGAACCAAGAGCTTCTCGCATCCCCGAGAAGCGTGCCGCATCTGGAAGATCTTCACCTCTTTATTTCTTTGCCCCTGAACTTCGCCGCATTTCCCATCGCTGCGACATTGCTTGTCGTGGAAGCACAACGCAACTTAAGGTACATTGACGCAGAGTGTCGCATCTAAGAACTGAACTGAACTAAGCTTAAATCTACTATCTTAAAGTAATCATAGTGTGTATTTTTGTCGTTTATGGTCTTGTGGTAACTCTATATAAAGTATACTTATTTTTTAAATAAATCCTGTGTGGTGCCCATTTGTAGTGTTGTCACTGAGTTACTGTATGTGGTCACAACTGCTTAACTTACAACGCCTCTAAAGTAAAGCCTTGCTGCTCGCGCCACGCAACCTAGAGGGAGAGCGGGGGTTATTTTAGGTGTGTAATCCCCCTTAACCTGAATAGAGGAGAAGGTCCCTATTTGTCACAAGTACCTACCTGTGCCAACTAGAGACCCCCAAATCTAACACCCCCCTTGATTTTGTTGCTCGAACGGTTCTGGCAGACTTTGACTTCTGTATACCACCACCCTTTCACCTCTTAACTGGCGGTTCATTATTAAGATTAGGGTGGGTACAAAGGTCGAGCTACTTAATAAGTGTATCGTTGAGGGAAAGTATAATGGGAAGAATTTCCAAGAGGCTTGGTACTGGGTTCTCAAATGGAAGTACTTGCAAGGGCTGAGTGGTAATATTATCGACACTTATGTCCCCTAAGGAGGACTGCATCTGGTAGCAAGAGGCTCCAGTGATAAACTCCGCTCAGTTAATTCAATTTCGTGCACGAGTACACTTGTTGCCCTAGTTAAGAATTCCTTGTGTGTCCAAGAGTTCTCAGGCAACATTAAAAATGTAAAGATGCCTCCTGTGAATAATATTTCTGCTGGAGCGAGATCAGCGTTTTGTCTAGTGGCAGTTTTCCCTCATCATGAAGTAGCAGAGAAGGGTAATATGACTGTCAGTCAGTCAAACCACTTTATTCAGTTAATTAATACCATACAAGTAAAATTCAAATAACCCAGTACACAATAAAAACATTTAAAATCCAAATCACAACATGTGAGCAAAAAACAATTCTCAATATTACAAAATCAATTTCATAGGCATAGAAAAACCCCAATAGCCAATAGCACATAGATAGACAAAAGGACTACCACATTAGGGGTATTTTCAAGAAAGGCAGCAAAAAAGGAAAACAATGATTGTATGTATATAGTTGATGCTTATGTAGCGTTTGTCATAGGGTACCTTTTTTGTCTGAGACGAACGGCTGTTACTAAGAAGCTTGCAATATTAAAAATCTCCCATGGATCAATCAACATTTGGAGTTAACTTAAAGCAGGTTTAACCTGTACAAAACCTTTTTTCTCTTAAAATAGGAACTAAGAACTTCCTGTGAATCACAGTATAATGGTTGCAAAACATTATAAAATACATAGTATCCTATGGTGAGAAATTGTCACAGATACACAGACTCAAATCTTCTTGCCTACTCCATCCTTGGGAATTACCTAAAAAGAAGTGAGTTAGGTTAAAACAGAACCTAGTTAAAAGCAAACGGTGGAAGGGTTTAGTAACAATTCTCAGGTACGGTTCAGTCCGAGGGGAGGTGTTTGACAAAAAATAAGCCTTTACTGATGGTTTAAGTAGCTCCCGCTCCTCACGCTCCACCGACACTCCACCGACAGGAAATTCAAGAATTGAGTTTTAATCCAAGTCAGGTCCTCTTTTTTTATCGATCTCTTTTTTTAAAAGATCTGGGCGCCCCAATTTTAATAGGCTGTGCTTAACGTAATAAAGCCACAGGATACTACTAGCTTTCTCCAGAGTGATGCAGTCCCTAATAATCTGATGGTTCAATGTTGAGTCTATATTAAGCCAGGTCTTGAACCGAAAGACCACTGGGGCCAACCTCATCAAATCTGACACATAACTAACCCCTAGCAGAATGGACAGAGAATGGTGACCATATGTGTTTTTAAAGCACAGAGAGCGGGGAACGTTGTATGTGCCTCGGAGAGGTTACTAAGAAATTAATTGGCATTCTATTAGTGGCATGTGAATTAAAAGAAAGTAATGAAGTGAGATTTCCTGGACATTTGCCTGTTCGTCCTGAACTGGGTTCTAAATTCAGGGCACCTGGACTTGGCTCTACAAGTTTCCTTACCCTTGTCCTGAGGAGGCCAAGAATGATATAAAGGCCGAAACGTGTCCGTGTCAGCAGTCTTTGACAAGAGGAGTCTGATTATAATTGATATATCTTTCTGACGAGTGAATTCACATTTCTGAATTAAGGTCTCTAGAGGGGTAATTACCTCGTGTGCATATAAGACAACCTCAAAGTGTATTTCCTTTATTTAATAGACGAACACTGTTTTTTCTATCAAATGGGTAGAAGGAATTTTATGAATTGTTTTTTGGGATGTCTACTTATTTGTAGTTTGCATATATGTTTGTATGTCCGAAAAGATGATATCAAAATGAAAAAGATAATATCGAAATATTGATGACTAAAAAAATTATTACAACGATAACTAAAAACGATAACTAAAAGTTCGTACAAAATGTGTCTGGTATGCTATTTTTTTTAAATAAGAAATATGAACTAACAACAGGACTATGTGCTGTTAATAGGGATATATAAAGTTCCCTATGTTTAAGTAGATATACACATATCTTTTCCTCCTTGCCAGCAGTTTTTTCTTTACCTTTTTGTAGTACTTTGTCCAGGTAGAGGAGGGTCATTTGGGTAAACCCCTACATATTTTCTGAATAATATAATAAAGCCATGCGATACTACTAGCTTTCTCCAGAGTGACGCAGTCCCTAATAATCTGATGGACAATGTTAAGTCTAGATTAAGCCAGGTCTTGAGCCAACGGACCACCGGGGCCAACCTCCTCAAATCTGACACATACCTAACCCCCAAATCTTGATCGATAACAAAAATTGAAGTTAATTGGGGGACCGATAAGAGGGTATGCAAAAATGTATTTTCAACTTTCTGGACCACCTCCATATACTTTTAACCCCAGATGGGTAATGTGACTGCTATAAAGAACGTGTTCCATGCAGACAGTGGCAGCTCCCCCACTGGGGCGTGGGGGTGTCACCCCCCTGCTTTCTCGCTGTGCGAGAGGCCCGAAACATAATGGTATTAACTACCATTTTATGTTTCTTACTTCTCGCACGGCGAGAAAGCAGAAGTGCCTCGTTGGGGGTGGGCGGTCCTGCTCCAGGGCAGGGGGAAGTGGCTTGCCCACTGTTGTGCATACTGACTGGTCGGCTCCAGGGCCGACCAAACAGTCAGTATGTACAACAGTGGGCAAGCCAATCCCCCTGCCCTGGAGCAGGACAGCCCACTCTCTCTTTTTTCTCTATTAAGCTGCTGCAGTTGCCTTCAATGGAGAAAATGGCCCGGGTGGGGCGCGCTCCAATGCGCCTCACCACTTGTGATTGGTGGAGCCTGGAGGAGAGGGACGCTGCCTTTGCTGATGACGATGGCTGCAGGCATAGAAAACGCAGAACGGCGGGAGCCGGGACCCATCCAGAAGCGGGACAATACGTTTTATGTAATATTTTGTTTTTATTAAGTGAACCCCTCCGCCACGACCCCATTTCCACCGCCCCCCCCACCCGCCTGTCATGCAGGCCGCGTCTGGCAGTAAATCTAGAAGGCCTTATATCATAATTAAGTCGTTTAATGCGACTAAACAACAATGGCCTTGAGGAAACCCTCCACGCGGTAGCTACTAAAGATGGTAATTCACTCTGGGGCTCAAGCATGGAGGCAGGCATAAAGAATCTGAAGCGATAACGCTGTATCCATGAAAAACAATGTTGTACAGGATGTGACATTTACACGTCTTAAGATATGCAGAAATGTGGACAGGTTGTAGGTATTTACACTGCATTTGTCTGTACCTTCCCCGTGCATCGTCCAGGCCAGGCCCCCTACGCGCCTTCATGGCCCCCAGGTAGAGTCCAGGCACTGGTCCAGCTGCATAGAATGCCGCCCTCACCTGTCACAGCTGCATTATGTGACAACTGATATCTGTAGAAGGGCAGTAGACGGTGCTTTCCTGCCTGCCACCCCCCTGGGCTTCCCTCGCCCCTGCTGCTAGGATCAGGATTCAGCTAATGAGCAGGGCGAGCAGAATATTCGCAGAGAGGCACCTAGCGCCCACTTAATTAATAATTAAAAGCTCGGGTCCACCGGCCGCTGAATTCCAAAGACGGCGAGGCACAAACACCGTGTGGGAAAGCTGCATGGATAAGTGAAAATAAATATTTGAAGGGAACAGAAAGGTGTGGGTCACTCAAGATTTGCCCAGCCTGCGGACAGTTTTGACCCTGCCGTGTGGTTAAACACACAGAACTGCTCGCCGCTGCAGGTGTAAAGGCTGGGGAGAGGCCTAGAACAGAAGGGGAGCTTTGATTTGTTAACAAAAGAAAGAGGGCGGTGACCCGTGGGCTGGCAATTTACCTAACTATGTCGGCCACGACCTTAGAGTTCATGGTGGCCCACCACGGGGACTAGTTCTTTTAAAGTACTAGTCCCCGGTGCGGGTGTACAACCATCCCTTCGAGCTCATCATGGCGGTGAGTGAAATTAACTTTTGGTTACATTCAGAATGCCCGGAGCAGAAAGAGCTGTGAGTGTGTGTGATAGAGGTGAAGCCCACGTGGACTCTGTGCTGAACGACGAGCACGCAGGGGAATGAGCAGCCTGGAAGGGCATTGCTCACCATGCCGGTGTCCAGCGAGATTCCTACTACTGACCGGTTTACCCAGTGCAACATAATACGCAATTGAGCTGTGTCCCATTAAAAGCAATCCTTCCTCGTTTAATGTTTTTTGGCAACTTAACTTTCCTTATGACGAGAGTATCAAGTCTGCTGTGACAATTTAACTTGCGTTTTTCTTAGACCGCGTTCATTGTCAGGGCACTCTTAATTTCCATGCATGTTGGACAGTCCTGGCATGGATTTGTCATTTTAATAGTTGGTGGGTGTAATCAATGGATAGTGCACGGACATGATAAAATAGTATTCACCCTAATGTTTGTACTCGCTTGTACACCCAGTGCTTTACTTATAAGAGGATAAGTATGGATTTAGTGGGTCCTCTCCCAAAATCAACAAGCATTGGCATAGCCAATAGGTCTCGCCTTTGGGACCTTTAAAGCATTGGGGTATCTATCCCATCAATCTTGAGAAAAACACGGGCAACTGCTAATGGACCAGGTGCTTCGAGAAGAAAAAACTAGACCCATTGTGATCAACTGAAGGCACGCAGCAATTGCGCTGCTTGCTCGGGAGAGACGGTACGACAAACAGAGTAAAATGTGGCAGGGCGCCTGATACAACGTGTGGAATACGGACTGCTATCGAAAT
The DNA here is from genome assembly GCF_964261635.1 of Lissotriton helveticus. NCBI lineage: Eukaryota > Metazoa > Chordata > Amphibia > Caudata > Salamandridae > Lissotriton > Lissotriton helveticus. The sequence continues at coordinate 3,395,188 of NW_027611714.1, forward strand.
AAGTGCATCGAGATCTGCCCTCATTGACTTGTAAATAGTGCGGCGTGAGAGAAGACCTGCGCCGAGTGAATGTCAGACAGGAGGATCACATGCTGACAGCTCTGCACAGTGCGATAGACTGTAATATGAAAGGGAGAGCACACAGTGAGTCGAGTGTATAGCCTTTGAACCGAGTTGTGAGTCAGACAAAGCACTGCAGAGCCACAGTGTGCAGAAGCTGGTGCTTGACTGCAGCAACAGGACAACAAGTTTAAAAAAAAAAACACTGGGAGGGGGGAGGAGAAACACGAGAGATGGCCTGCGGCCGTCAAAGTGAAAGTATGAGGAGAAATGCGACACGGCGGGCAGGGGAGGGGGCGGAGCGGGGAGAGCGGCATGAGGGTGTGAAGCAGCAGGGGCCTGAGACGCGGCCGCCTTTGATGTGATAATGCGAGGCAGGCAGGCAGGCGGCTGGTGGCATTGTGCACGCGCTTTCACATGCACTGCAAGAAATCGCCAGTGGAATCGCCAGTTAGATAAACTCTCGATAAGCCCCTATATATCTCGCTCCCGCTCAATGCGCATGCGCATTGAGATAGGTCGCTCGACCTAAAAAGATGATATATCTATATACTGGTTATTGTCGATTACGCAACTCGATACCCAGAAGCATTTCCCCTACAAACACCAAGCACGAAAAAAACATCAGTGAAAAGTTACTAGAATTATTTTCGAGGGTAGGATTTCCAAGAGAGATTTTGACAGACCAGGGTACCCCCTTTGTTTCTCGTTTAATGAAACAAGTCTGTAAAACCTTGAAAATTACCCAAATAAAAACATCGGCTTATTACCCTCAGACAGATGGTTTGTGCAAGCGATATAACGCCACCTTCAAGCTAACCATGAAGAAAATGCTAACCACCGAAGGGAAAGGATGGGACATGTTGTTGCCACTCGCGTTCTTTGTTATTTGAAGCCAGGTTCAAAGAAGCTTGGGTTGTTCTCCCTTTGAACTTCTTTACGGCCACAAACCTTGCTAGAAATGACAAGAGAAGCGTGGGAACAAGAAAAACAAGAGGAGACACAACACCATCTAGAACACACCCAAAACCTAAGAAACCGCATACAGAAATTGCGAGATTTTGCTCACAAAAACCTAGAAAAAGCTCAAAGAAGCCAGCAGATGTCTTACAATAAAGGAAAGAGGTGACAAAAGTTACAGGTCCATGACTCGGTGCTCCTATTCCTACCTTCCTCTATACGCCAAAAACGGGCAGAATGGAAGGGACCATATGAAGGTGCTGACAGGATAGGCCTCACTACTTACCGGTTACGCCTTACCTCAACCAAAACCCAGATATACCACATAAATCTACTATTCATCATCAAAAGTCTTTATTTCGATTGAATATTTTTTACAATCATAAAAAGTGCATAATAAAAAAGTTACGTCGGAACACGTGTAAAACAAATTGTCACATACGCATTGCTGTCAAATGAGGTAAGAACATTTCAGTATAGAAAAAAGACAAATTGATCTCTATTAGATAAAAGTTACACAGATAACTCAGGTAATTGCAAACGGATTTTCAAACATGCTTTTAAAAAACAGGCTATTGACTTAGCAACAAATTGAGTTTCTAAAAATTGTAAAGTCAAAAGCGCGGGCCTACATCTTCTCAGGCCCATTTGCCGGAGAAGAGGAATGATCCAACGTTTGCGTGGGGTCTCATAATAGCTACAAAACATTGTTACATGTAAGGTTGACTGATGAGCAACTCCATCGCAAGGACATCTAGTCAATTCATGAGACCAGTTTGAAACCCCGGGAAAAGAAACAAGGCGAAAAAAAGTATCAAAACGAAATCTAGTTAAGACAAACTTTTCATGATTTGACAGAAAAAAAGACAAGTATAGCTGAATACCAGGTGAAGTTTGTATCATTAAAACGTGAGTGTTTGTACGTTTTCCTATCTCTGTGCATAGGCGTAAATCACTAAGATGATTTACACATAGTTTCTTCAGGGCCTTCCTAGATAAATCAGAAAGTGAGGAAGGGTCTGTAAAAAATGTTAAACAGTTTAGATCTTTCAAAAAGTTAAAAACATACAATAACCATGGAATCTTTTTCCAATGAGCCAGAGATAAGCAATCGGTTATTAAAGACCGTGTGAGGTGGCATTGCTCTTTAGTCCAAATACGGTGCCATAAGAGGATCGGCTGGTAACTGATGGTATCCGATAGATAATCCAAGCCGAGCTCAATATGACAACCGTAGTTTGGGGCGCTTTGAGGGAGCGCAAGGGTGTATTTTAAAAATCCATTTTGAATAAATCTACTAAAGAAATTGTTGGGACCCCCATTACGTTTTGTCTGACTCAAAACCCATTCCTTCGACATTGAATAAATTGCCCATAAACGAACATCTAACAGAGGAACAAAAAGTGTCTCTTCAGCCCCTCTTAGAGTCCTTCTCCTCCATCTTTTCCGACCTCCTGGGAAAATCAACAATACTCGAGCATGCCATTGTTACCCCACCAAATAAAGTAATAAAACAACGCCCCTACAGAAACCAGGCGAGAGAGCATGTTACAACTAGGAGTCATAAAACCTTCCAGCAGTAACTGGTCTCCCCCATTGTCATAGTTCTGAAACCTGATGGTTCCATCCGTTTTTGTATAAACGTCGGAGCAGTCAATGCCATCTCGAAATTTCACTCATACTCATACCCATTACCAAGAGTCGATGAATCGAGAAATTAGGCTTAGCCCAATATATAACCACATTCGATCTTACAAAAGACTATTAGCAGGTACCACTTAAACATGAAGACCAAGAAAAAAACGCCTTTAGCACCTCTAATGGGCTATACGAGTTTATTGCACTGCCTTTTGGGTTACACAGAGCACCAGCGACGTTCCAAAGACTTATGAACAAAGTTTGCTCCCAACCTCAAGGGTACTCCTTAGCCTTCATAGACGATATCATAATATTTAGCCCAAACTGGGAACTACATCTCGTCCATTGTGGGAAGATATTCCAAGCACTTAGGACTGCAGGGCTCCACGTGAAATCCAAAAAGTCCAGGATGACCTTCACCAAAGTCAAATATTTGGGCTATTTATTGGGAGATGAGGCTATCGCTCTGCAACAAGAGAAATTGAGAGCAGTCTTAGACACCCCCCTTCCCTACCACCAAAAAAGGCATTAGATCCTTTTTGGGCTTACAAGGCTACTACCGCCGGTTTAAACCCAATTATTCTGAAATAGCAGCACCACTAACCGACCTACTGAAGAAAGAGAAAAGGAACTAAGACTTGGTAAATCCTCCCCAAGCCGCCAGAAAGGCATTCCACGAGCTCAAGTGAGCCATAACCTAAGGCGGAGAAACCAACAGGGAAGACCGGAAAAACGGAGATCACCGAACAGCCTTCCGAGAGAGAGAACTGGAGCCTTGGGGAGGTCACAGCTTGTTGGCGAGGAGGGAAAGTCGAAACAGAAGGAGACCAGACCTCACTGAAGAACGTGGAGTCACCACGCCAAGGCCCTGGAGTGACGTGGCTCTTACAGGTGAGTGGGCGTCTATGGGGCTTTTGGAAAGGGGCTGAGTCAGAGAGGGACGGGAGGGGAGGCTGAGGGGTGAAAGGGGCCCAGGGAAAAGGAAATAAGTGAGATGGAATAGGAAGACAAGAGCAGGAATTATTGACTACTCTTTTTCTTTTTTGTTACTCCAACCTCTACCCCCTCCCTTCACATTTATGCATAGCTATTATTTATCCTTCACATCCTCCCTTGACTAAACCATAAAGCAAAAAACACTTACCTGAGTCTTTTCCTTCCGTCCGAGGGACGGCGGCCGAGGCTCACCTAAGGGACTGAAGAGGAAGACCCTGTGGGAAAGAAGAATATAACAGAGACAATCAATCATTGTGATTTCCTGTAATACTAATAAAAAGTGCATACCAAGAAATTATTCAATGCAGTGTGCTCCCTCTTGACCGACTCTTCTACACGAGGAGCTACATACTCTCCCTACAGGGAATGGGAGACAGACACACAGAGACCAACAGACACACACACACAGACACACAGACAGACACACACAGACACACAGAGACCAACAGACACAGACAGACACGCAGAAAGACACACAGACAGACACAGAGACCAAAAGACACACACACACACACACAGACAGACACACACAGACAGACACAGACAGACACACACAGACACACACACAGACAGACACACACAGACACACACACAGACAGACACACACAGACACACACAGACACACAGAGACCAACAGACACACACACACACGCGCGCGCACACACACACACACACAGACAGACACAGACAGACACACACAGACACACACACAGACAGACACACACACACAGACACACACACAGACACACAGACACAGGAAAGCATAGTAGGGAAACGCTACATACAGTTAGTTGTTCTATGCTGGCATATGTACATTGTTTTATAAAGATAGTGGAACTGTTGATTTGAATGCACTTTCTTTTCTTAAGTCACACGTGTATGACGCAGTTCAGAGTCTGGAAAGCCCTGCAGCCCCTGCCCTGAGTGTTGCCTCTCAGTGTCCTGAAGATGCCCCCGTGCTCGTGCGTCACCCTGCGGTCAGAGGCCTCCCTCACCTCTGCTGGAGCCCCGCTCAGTGGGGGCTGCAGGGTCTAGGGGAGGGGGCACCGGGGGCCCGGCTGCCCGTGAGGAGTGGGGCCCGGTGTGTTATTCCCCCCAGGAGGGACGCGGGAGCTCAACAAAACAAAAAATCGGGTCTCACGGCTGCGCACGCGCAGGACCGCGCGTCAGAGCTGCGCATGTGCGGAGCGAAGATACTACTTCCTATCGCCGAGTTAGGACCTTGCACGGGGTACGGACCGTGAACTGCCCTGGACAGAGAACACTCAGCCTCACTGCGCATGCGCAGAGGAAAGACATTTCCCCCAGAGGAGCAGACCGAGGAGCTTTGCATTTACATACCTCTCACCCTGTGCTGTGGCGCGAGGCAGTTATATCTCATTCATTGTGTCCCCGCGCGGACACTGGAATTCTTGTGCTTGTTTGAGTCCCACCTGTGCTGGCTCTGGGCTGTCGCCCTTTACTGCGCTCCGTGCTGTGAACTAAATGAAATCTTTCTTGCATCGACTTCTGGAGTTGGATTGTAGTAAAAACCGCCGTCTATTCTCCGCGCATGCGCAATTGTTCATCCAAGGCCCTCTTTAACACTCGCTCCGCAGCGGGAGGAAGTGTCTGTCCTTAGCGCATGCGCACCTAACCCAATGCCTCTTTAGCCCGCGCTGTGGGTAGCAGTGTCTGTCCCTGGCGCATGCGCAGTTGTTTATCCACAGGTCCACTTTTAACCCGACCCACAACAGAGAGCAGCACCCACATGAAACCCCAGGTGAGGTCATTTATTTAATGCATTCTTATAAAGCGCGGACTTTACCCGAAGGTGTCAGAGCACCGTACAATAGAACCAATAGAACCAGTGACGTTACATGAGAGAACTGTTACAGAATGGAACAAATACAAATAGCAGCCATAGAATCAAAACAACGCAGGCAAAAGGCACACAATCTCAAGCACAGCAAGCACAGACTGTACAAGAACGTAGACATTGGGAGGACTCTGGTTGGGAAGACTTGCTAGCCGCAGCAAGGGCAGGAGATCAATCACTTTTTTGGCGAATTGTTGCAAACGGCAATAAGTCGAGCAAGCCAGCCCAGGACTACCAGCTAGATCATGGGTACTCACAAACTTTCTCTCGGGGGCCAAATTTACAGTTTGGTTTGTGTCCGAGGGCCGCATCGGTGGGGGAGGGGTCAGTGGGGGAGGGGCGGGGCTAGAGCAACAACATAAAACTGACCATGAGGTTGATCACAGGTCCCTGCAGCGGACGCCTTCGTCCACTGAGCCGTCCCAGCATACACACATCTCTCTCTCTCTTTCTCTCTCGGTCTCCCTCCCTCTCTCCTGTCTTCCTCTGTCTCACTCTGACTGTCTCACTCCCTCTCTCTCTCTCTCCCTCTCTCTAGCTCTCTCTCCCTCTCTCCCTCCCTCTCTCCTGTCTTCCTCTGTCTCACTCCCTCTCTGTCACTCCCTCTCTCTCACTCCCCCCTCTCTCTCCATCCCTCTCTCTCCCTCCCTCTCTCTCTCCCTCCCTCTCCGTCTCCCTCCCTTTCCCTCCCTCTCACTCTCCGTCTCACTCCCTTTACCTCCCTCTCCCTCCATTTCCCTCCCTCCCTCCCACTCCCTCTCCATCTCCCTCCCTTTCCCTCCCTCTCCCTCCCTCCATTTCCCTCCCTTTCCCTCCCTCCATTTCCCTCCCTTTCCCTCCATCTCACTCCCCATCAGTCTCCCTCCCTTTCCCTCCATCTCACTCCCCATCAGTCTACCTCCCTTTCCCTCCATGTCATTCCCCATCAGTCTCCTTCCCTTTCCCTCCATCTCCACTCGCTATAAGTCTCCTCCCTTTCCCTCCCTCTCATTCCCTCTCCGTCTCCCTCCCTTTCCGTCCCTATCCTTTCCTTTCCCTCCCTCTCCGTCTCACTCCCTCCCTCCCTCCCTCTCCCACTCACTCCCTCTCCCACTCACTTACTCCCTCTCACTCACTTACTCCCTCTCACTCACTTACTCCCTCTCACTCACTTACTCCCTCTCACTCACTCACTCCCTCCCTCTCACTCCCTCCCACTCACTCCCTCCCACTCCCTCCCTCCCACTCACTCACTCCCTCCCTCCCACTCACTCCCTCTCACTCACTCCCTCCCTCCCACTCACTCCCTCACTCCCTACAACTCACTCACTCCCTACCACTCACTCCCTCCCTCCCTCCCACTCACTCCCTCACTCCCTACCACTCACTCCCTCCCTCCCCTCACCACTCCCTCCCTCCCACTCACTCCCTCATTCCCTACCACTCACTCCCTCACTCCCACTCACTCACTCCCTCCCACTCACTCACTCCCTACCACTCACTCACTCCCTACCACTCCCTACCACTCACTCCCTCACTCACTCCCTACCACTCACTCACTCCCTACCACTCACTCCCTCACTCACTCCCTACCACTCACTCACTCCCTCCCTCTCACTCACTCACTCACTCCCTCTCACTCACTCACTCACTCCCCCTCACCACTCACCCACCCCCCTCACTCACCCCCCTCACTCACTCCCCCCACCCACCACCACCCCCTCACTCACTCCCTCTCACTCACTCACTCCCTCTCCACTCCCGCCTCTCACTCACTCCCTCTCTCACTCACTCACTCCACCACTCACCTCACTCACACCCCCTCTCTCCCACTCACCCCACACACCCACTCACTCCCACCACTCCCACTCACTCCCACTCACTCCCACTCACTCCCCACTCACTCACACCCACTCACCCACTCCACTCACTCCCCACTCACCCCTCACTCACCCCTCCCCACTCACCCCCCTCACTCACCCCCCCTCACTCACTCACCCCCCTCACTCACCCCCCCTCACTCACTCACTCCCCCTCCTCACTCACCCTCCCCCTCACTCACTCCCCCTCACTCACTCCCCCTCACTCACTCACTCCCCTCACTCACTCACTCACTCTCACTCCCTCTCACTCACTCACTCACTCCCCTCTCACTCCCTCTCTCACTCACTCACTCCCTCTCTCAATCACTCCCTCTCACTCACTCACTCCCTCTCTCACTCACTCACTCCCTCTCTCACTCACTCACTCCCTCCTCACTCCCTCACTCACTCACTCCCCTCTCACTCACTCACTCCCTCTCTCACTCACTCACTCCCTCTCTCACTCACTCACTCACTCACTCCCTCTCTCACTCACTCACTCCCTCTCTCACTCACTCACTCTCACTCCCTCCCTCCCTCCCTCTTACTCCTTCCCTCTCACTCCCTCCCTCCCTCCCTCTCACTCACTCTCACTCACTCCCTCCCACTTACTCACTCCCTCTCTCACTCCCTCCCTCTCTCACTCACTCACTCACTCCCTCTCTCACTCACTCACTCACTCCCTCCCTCTCACTCCCTCCCTCTCACTCACCCCCTCTCACTCACTCCCTCCCTCTCTCACTCACTCACTCCCTCACTCACTCACTCCCTCTCACTCACTCCCTCCCTCTCACTCCCTCCCTCTCACTCCCTCCCTCTCACTCCCTCCCTCTCACTCCCTCCCTCTCACTCACTCCCTCTCACTCACTCCCTCTCACTCACTCCCTCTCACTCACTCCCTCCCTCCCTCTCACTCCCTCACTCCCTCACTCTCTCTCCCTCACTCCCTCTCCCTCACTCCCTCTCCCTCACTCCCTCTCCCTCACTCACTCCAGCTCCCTCCCTCCTGCTCACTCCCTCCCGCTCACTCCCTCCCGCTCCCTCCCTCCCGCTCCCTCCCTCCCGCTCCCTCCCTCCCTCACTCCATCCCTCTCACTAACTTCATCCCTCTCACTAACTCCATCCCTCTCATTCACTCCATCCCTCTCATTCACTCCATCCCTCTCACTCACTCACTTCTCTCACTCTCTCTCACTCCCTCTCATTCCCTCCTCGTCCCCCTCCCCCTCCCTTTCCCTCTGTCACCCTCTGTCACCTCACCCTGCCTGTGTGCCAGCCGGGGCGCGCACACACTCACAGCCGCACCCGAACATTTCACAGGTCATCAAAAGACCATTTGCATGTTAATGAGGCCTCTGTATTTCACCTCTTCTTAGGCCCCTGCAGCTGTACTCTGGCCATTGCTAGGATCGCCCGGCCGGCAGACCCCACAGAGCAACAGAGTCTCTCGCGCTGCTGCAGACACTTACAAAAAAAAAACGTCAAACACAGGTATGATGTCTCGGGGGTCCGCGGGCCGCCAGGGAAGGCTTGCCGGGCCGCCCCTGGCCCGCGGGCCGTACTATGAGTACCCCTGATCTAGATCCTAAAACATGGTTCAGACACTTTGCACATTTATATGCATGCCCGGGTTCCCCTTCAATTGAGAACTTATGCATAAATAAAGAGCTGACAATGTCCAAGGAGTGTGAACCACTATATTTTAGTATCTTAGATACTAAGTAGGCTATAGTCGCCATTAAGCCGTCCAAAGCGCCAGCCCCAGATAACATCCCAGGAGACCCAGGGGTATGGGCACCGTATATCAACTTACTGTGCAATGCAATTAGCAGAGGGCAGCCTATCCCTATATCATGGAAGGGCGCGGAGATTGTCCCTATATACAAAAAGGGCAGTAGGGACGATCCCGCTAATTATCGACCTATCAGCTTGATAGACATTACCCAAAAGGTCTATTCAAAGCAGATACTGGACAGGCTAAACAATTGGCTAGTTGACAACGACATATTATCCCCATGCCAGGCAGGGTTCAGAAGAAGAATCAGCACCATAGATCAGGTGTTCAGGCTGCTAACCATTGCCTGGAAGTATACTAAACTAAGATCCGGCAATTTGTATATGGCCTTTATTGACCTAAAGGCCGCTTTCGATTCAATTCCAAGAGATCTGCTGTGGATAAATCTGCTAAATCAATAGGTCCCAAAAAACATACTGGTGCAACTCATAAAATTACATGAAGATAATTTTGCAAAAGTGCACTGGGGTATGGGCGAGGAGTTGACAGAGGAGATACCGGTGAGGAGAGGGTCCTTCAGGGCTGTGTCCTGGCTCCTACCCTGTTTTTCCTCTATGTTAATGATATGGTGGATTTCCTATTGGACACAAACCACGATTCCCCAAAGTTAGGTGGCTCTCATGTATGTGCTCTGACATTTGCGGATGATACCATCCTCCTCTCACAGACCCCAATGGGACTGCAAAGTCTTTTGAATAAGTTGGTGGTGTACTGTAAACAAAAAGGATTGGAAATAAACCCATCAAAAACAAAATACATGTCCGTCAGGCCACACTAAAGTTTTAAGAAAAAGATGATGCTGAATGACGTAGCGATAGAGAGGGTTCACACTTTTGTTTACTTAGGGGTGACCCTAGATTCTAAGCTCTCATGGTGCCCGCATGTCAGAAAATCTGGGACCATTTTAATGCAAAATTCAGTGCCCATCTTGAAAAAGCTCCATGCAACTGGTACCAAGTCCATCACCCCAGCATTGGAGGTATATGAATCTAGGGCCAAAACCGCTGCTCTCTATGGCTCGGAGCTGTGGGGCGGTGTGAGAAGTTGGCCTGGTAGGGGATGTTTCCAATTCTGGAACCACCTACTACCTGACCAAACAATCCCCTTATGGTGTCTGGTTGTAAGTCAACCTTATTAGACAAGCTATCCTAGGGGTAGCATGGACTAAGCAGCCTAAAGGCTTAACTTAAGAGGTCGTGTTAAGCGAGCTGTTTTACCACATACAATCCTGTAATACCAAATGAAAGGACACCACACAAGTATATATTATAAAAATATATGTGTTTATTACTAAAAACAATCCCCAGTATTCTTTATGAATAAAGGGGCACAAGCGTTAAATCAAAAAGCACTGTTTAAACATACAAGTTGCACAATTATGGATGAGGGCGGGTGGCCACTCAAACCATATACTAAACAAGTGGTATAAGAAAGGCCACTCGAGCAGTGGTTAGGCCTAGGGCCTAGGGAATCGCTGGGAGCAGTCAGGACAAGCAATGCTGAAGTCGGGAATGGCCCTCGGGATTCGGGAGATGTGCGGAAAGCGCACGCATGCACCAATGTTAACCAATGGTGCGTAAAAGTCAAAGAGTTAAAGTTTAAGGACACTTCCGCTGAACCTAGAGGAACAAAACTTAACACACAGACCCTAGAGGTGTGCACCAGTGTGGGAACACCGGTGGAGCAAAGTTACCTCACCCACAGGAAGTGGGTGCACAGGGTCGAAGTGGCGTCGGGTTTTGACACGCAGGCTCTTGGTGCTTGAAGCTGAAAGGGCTGCAGGCAGGGTGAAGACGAAGTGTCCGGTGGAGTCCAAGGGTGGACTCAAGTTGTAGAGTACCTGAAAGCAGAGGGGACAGAGTCTGGGTCACTCAGCAGTGACCAGGGTGGAACCAGGACGGAACCAGGCAATGTCGGGCGCAATCAGGTGGTCGTCGAGGAGCTTCTCTCCGCTGTCACGTGGGCTCTGGGGCATCTGCGACGTCCAGGAGCAGGTCACGATCTGTCCCACGCAGGCTCTCACCGTCGGTGCAGTCGGCTTCAAGTTTGGAGCAAACAAGCCTTGGTAAGAGCAATCCACGCAGGATCGGAAGATTGCTTCTCACTCGGACCAGGAAGGTCAGAGTCGGGGCTCCTTTTCAGGGGAGCTGGTGTGGATCTGGAGCAACCAGAATCACAAGTCTTTTTAGGTAGTTCGTCGGCACAGGGACCACATGCCAGCTGGCAAGTGACCGGGCCAACGCGTTGAGCCAAATCGTGCCAAAGGGCCCCACGCAGCACTCGTCGAGTGTGGAGGGCTGAACTTCGGCTCAGGAGTAGCTCAGGGTGGGGGCTTCTCAAACCCCGGTGTACAGCTTCGAGGGTCACTCGTGGGCTGCACGGTCAGCGTCTCGTGGTCACTTCAAGATGGCGTGCCCCACGCTTCCGGTCGCCTCCACGGGTCTCAGCTTTGCAGGGACTGTGGATCGGGCTGTTAGAAGCTGGGCAGGCTTGATCTCGTCGATCTCAGTCGCTCGAGTTCCGGCGGGAACTGCAACTAAGTAGACGTCGAGGGCTGGATGGTGCCTGCTGCTGCAGGGTGGTCACTCCTTGACCACAAGGGAGATTCTTCGGGCTTCCACATTGAGATGGAGGGCGAAGGGTCCAGAATATCGTTTCAAATGTTTCTTCCAGGAAATCTGATGTGCATTGGCACTGCTCCCACTCTTATTCGAATCTGGTGGGCGTGATTACCTGCTAGGTCCCCTCCTATGGGTGGGACCCAGGAAGTGGGTGGATACACCCCCTTCCTTTGATCCAGGCCGCCCTGGCACGAGGGCTGGAGTGCCCCAGAACCGGTTTGGCCGGATTATGCAAGGGGCAGCCTTGTGCGCCCCAGGCAGTGTCTGGTTTCTTTCAAACCTCCCTGCTACAATACACTATCTCCTGTCTGGAGGGCGGTGACACCCTCCTGTGACAGGAAACCCTTTGTCCAGGACCCCCTTGACTGAGTTTCGGTCAGCTCCAGGGGTCCAGACATTTGTCTGTGGCAGAGGCATCCATTTTGTGGATCTTAAGGCCTTTGGAGAAATCAACCGCATTAAAGTGAAGTAACATGTCTTACCCCTCTAGAGGGGTGGAATGCCATCCCCGTCGCCAGAACTGGCGAGGGGATGGTATTCCAAAGCGTATGACACCTTACACGACATGTTTTGATAAAGCCAAACCAAAGTTGCTAAATAACCGCGAGGATTATAAGGCACTTAATAGTATATGGTATGGCATTATCCTGAAACAGCTTAGGGATTTGTTCCCGACGGCTGCAGACAGGCTCAGCTCATGCTAGAGCTCCATCTCACATAAAAACCATGCACCCAGCCTCCAGGATTGGTGAGGCCTGTCTATAGGAGTGGCTCACAGGTTTACTTGTGTCCAGATATAGGTTTAGACATAGGTATACTATATCTAAGCAAGGGGTGTGTACACCACCTTACCCCAGCTGAGTGATCAGCCAGTTGTGTCAATTTAAGAACCAGCCAGGGGTGGCAAAAGATATGCTGCAGCCCCTGGTAGGCCTTAGTGGCTCCTGTGCCCTGTGCACCTATAGTGCATTCTACAGGGGCTGACAAGGAGTCCATTTCCAATTGGTATGTGCCTATAGCACATGTGTCATTAATTTAGTGAGAGAACAGCAGGCTGGGGGTCTGATCAGCAGGCCCACAGCCTCAGTAGTCGAAAACCAGTGAAGCAAAAAGCAAAAATTTGGGGTGACCATAGGATAGCAGACCCTACTCTCCTACACAACCCCCCCCAAACGCAGGGACATTAAACTAACCTTGACCAGATAAGTCTTCATGTTCTAAGTGGAAGTACCTGGAGAGACCATCTGCATTACCATGGTCAGTCCCTGGGCGGTGCTCCACTGTAAAGTCCATCCCCTGTAGGGAAATGGACCACCTGAGCAGTTTGGGATTTTCACCCTTCATCTGATTAAGCCATAAGAGGGGCTTATGGTCTGTTTGCACCAGGAAGTGAGTTCCAAACAAGTAGGACCTCAACTTCTTTAATGCCCAAACCACAGCAAAGGCCTCCCTCTCAATGGCTGACCAACGTTTTTCTCTTGGGGTTAGCCTCCTGCTAATGAAAGCAATTGGCTGGTCTTGACCATCTTGATTAAGTTGTGAGAGTACAGCTCTCACCCCCAACTCAGAAGCATCTGTCTGAACAATGAACTGTTTGTAGTAGTCAGGACTCTTTAGGATAGGTGCAGAGCACATGGCCTTCTTCAGGTCTTCAAATGCCTTCTGACAGCTAACTGTCCACTGAACCTTTTTTGGCATCTTCTTGGATGTCAAGTCATTTAATGGTGTCACTATAGACCCATAGTTTTTCACAAACTTTCTGTAATACCCAGTCAGGCCCAAGAAGGCTCTGACTTGTGTCTGGGTAACTGGAGGAGCCCAGTCTTGTATGGCCTGGATTTTGCTTTCCAGTGGCTGAACCTGGCCTCCACCTACTAGGTGGCCCAGGTATACAACCTTACTCTGCCCTATCTGGCACTTTGTGGCCTTGATAGTTAGGCCTGCCTTTTGCAGGGCCTCCAAAACTTTCTTCAGGTGGATCAGGTGATCCTCCCAGGTGGAGCTAAAGACAGCAATATCATCCAGATAAGCTGCACAAAAGTCATCCAACCCAGTAAGGACTTGGTTCACCAACCATTGGAAAGTGGCAGGTGCATTCTTCAAACCAAAGGGCATTACCACAAACTGATAATGTCCACTAGGGGTAGAGAATGCTGTTTTGGCTTTTGACTCCTCAGCTAGTCTGATTTGCCAGTAGCCAGCTGTCAGATCAAATGTGCTCAGAAACTTGGCAGAAGCCAATCTGTCAATGAGCTCATCTGCTCTTGGAATGGGGTGAGCATCTGTCCTAGTGACAGCATTGAGACCCCTGTAATCCACGCAAAACCTCATTTCTCTCTTACCATCTTGGGTATGAGGTTTTGGCACCAGGACTACTGGGCTGGCCCATGGGCTCTCTGATGGCTCAATCACTCCAAGCTCCAACATCTTTTGCACCTCAGCCTTGATGCAATCCCTGACATGATCAGGTTGCCTGTAGATCTTATTCTTGACAGGCAGACTGTCACCAGTGTCCACAACATGGGTACACCAGTCAGTTTGGCTGGGTGTGAGTGAAAACATTTGCCTGTGAGCCTGCAAAACTTGTCTGCAGTCCCTCTGTTGCTGGTCAGTGAGGCTGCCTGCCAAGGCTACTCCATCAACTGAACCATCATCAGGGTTCTGAGAAAGCAGGTCTGGGAGAGGGTCACTCTCTTCCTCCTGTTCCCCATCTGTGGCCATGAGCAAGCTCATGTCCTCCCTGTCTACAAATGCTTTCAAGCGATTCACATGGATTACCCTGTGAGGGCTCCTGGGTGTTCCAAAGTCTACCAAGTAGGTGACTTCCCCTTTCTTCTCAATAATAGGATAGGGTCCACTCCATTTGTCTTGGAGTGCTGCTGGAGCCACTGGCTCCAGTACCCATACCTTCTGTCCTGGTTGGAACTCTACCAGCACAGCCTTTTGGTCATGCCAAGCTTTCTGCAATTCTTGGCTGGCCTCCAGGTTTTTGGATGCTCTTTCCATGTACTCAGCCATCCTGGAGCGGAGACCAAGTACATAGTCCACTATGTCTAGTTTGGGCTTTTTGAGAGGTAACTCCCATCCTTCCTTCACCAAACACAATGGACCTCTCACAGGGTGGCCAAACAAAAGTTCAAAAGGGCTGTAGCCAACCCCCTTCTGTGGGACCTCTCTGTAAGCAAAGAGCAGGCAGGGTAAAAGAATGTCCCATTTCCGCCTGAGCTTCTCTGGTAATCCTTTTATCATGCCTTTAAGGGTCTTGTTAAATCTCTCCACAAGCCCATTGCATTGTGGATGATATGGGGTGGTAAACTTATAGTTTACTCCACATTCCTTCCACATTGCTTTTAGATAGCTGGACATAAAATTTGTCCCTCTATCTGATAGTACCTCCTTAGGAAAGCCCACTCTTGAGAAAACTGCAATGAGGGCTTTTGCCACCACAGGTGCTGTGGTGGTCCTTAGGGGAATAGCCTCTGGGTACCTGGTGGCATGATCCACTACCACCAGTATGAATCTGTTCCCAGATGCTGTTTGGGGGTCCATTGGACCCACAATATCAATTCCAACTCTCTCAAAGGGGACCCCCACCACAGGTAGTGGTATTAGGGGGGCCTTTGTTGTGCCACCTGACTTACCACTGGCTTGGCAAGTGACACAGGAGCGACAAAACTCCTTGACATCCTCTGACATGTGGGGCCAGTGAAAGTGTGGAACAAGCCTGTCCCACGTCTTGTTCTGGCCTAAGTGTCCTGCAAGGGGAATATCATGGGCCAAGGTAAGGAGGAATCCCCTAAACTGCAGAGGTATCACCAACCTCCTGGTCATGCCAGGCTTGGGGGCTCTAGCCTCTGAGTAAAGGAGTCCCTCATCCCAATACACAGTATGGGTACCTTGGGCATCCCCAGCAGCCTCAGCAGCAGCCTGCTGTCTGAGGGGTTCAAGGGAAGGGCAATCTAATTGAGCCTGCCTCAGGTCTGCCCTTGAGGGTCCCCCTGTCCCCAGAAACTCAACCTGGTCAGGTTCAAGCTCCTCAGAGACAGTCTCCTCTTGGACTGCAGAATCAGTTTCCTCTGAAACCTGATCCTCAACCTGGGGCAAGGTGGAAGGCGAGGCCTTTCCTCTCTTGCTCCTTCTCTTGGGTTGTGGCTGGTCTATTGTCTCAAGATCCACCACTGGTTCAGGAAGGCACTTCTTAGCCTGAGCCCTTGTCATGGCAAGGACATGCTCTGAAATCCCTAGCATTTCTGCATGAGTCCTGTACTCCACTTCTGACCATGCTGAGCTTTCAAGGTCATTGCCTAACAGACAGTCTACTGGTAGGTCTGCACTCACCACAACTTTCTTTAGGCCATCAACCCCTCCCCAGGAGAAGTTCACAACTGCCACACTATGGGAGGTAGTGGAGTTGCTTGCATTGGTTACTAGGTAGCTCTCTCCTAGTACAATCTGCCCAGGGTCCACAAAGCCAGGGGTCACCATGGTGACACTAGCACATGTGTCCCTGTAAGCTTGAGCCAGTTTCTCATTTATTAAGGGAGTCTGCCTGTATTTGCCCAGGTTAGTGGGGCTTACTGCAGTGGGCAACTCAATGTCCACATCATACAGGAGAACTGCCTGTGTAGGGACTCTGACTAGGCCAGATCCTACTTCAATACCCAGGGTCAACCCAGCTACACCCCTGGACTGTGTTCCACCACTGCTTACTGTACTTGGGGTTGCAGTTGCTTTAGGAGCTGTAGTGGTGGGAACTGGATTTGCCTTGGTGCACTCACTGCCCCAGTGTGAAACTGATTTGCAGGTATTGCACCAAGGTGTCTTTGGACCTTTGTTCTTCTTCTTCTTGTTACCGGTTTGGGAACCACCCTCCTTACTATTAGTTTGGGGGCCTGAAGACTTCTGGTCTTTTTCTTTATCTTTCTGATTCTGATTACCACCCTTCTGGTCTGTTTTCTTCTGGTCACCACCTTGGTTCTGGGGTTTCTGCTTAATCCTTGTTCTGACCCATTTGTCTGCCTTCTTTCCCAATTCTTGGGGAGAGGTCAGATCAGAGTCAATAAGGTATTGATGCAACAGCTGGTTTGTACAGTTATTAAGGATCTGTTCTCTCATCATAAGATTGTACAATCCTGTATAGTCTGAAACTTTACTTCCCTGCAACCAACCCTCCAAAGCCTTAGTGGCACACTCCACAAAATCAGTCCAGTCTTGAGTCTGTGCTTTCTGGGTGTCTCTGAACAACAACCTGTATTGCTCAGTGGTTAGGCCATACCCTTCAATGAGAGCACTCTTCAAAACAGAGTAGTTTTTTGCATCCTCAGGTCTAACTGTGAGGAGCCTGTCCCTCCCTTTCTCAGAAAAGGAGTACCACAAAATTGCAGCCCACTGATTCTCAGGAACCTGCTGTACCATGCAGGCTCTCTCAAGAGCAGTCATCCATTTGTGGATGTCATCCCCTTCTTTAAAGGGGGGCACAATTTTGGTCAGGTTTCTATTATCATAGGCCCTGTCTTTTTCTCTTGGAAAATTGCTGCCACCAGTGACATCTAAGCCACTTAATTTCTGCTCTCTTGCCAAGGCAAGTCTAGCTTGAGCCAAGGCTACCTCCTCCCTCTCTATCTGGAGTTTGACAGCCCTCATTCTGGCCCTATGCTCTAACTTTTGAGAAGCATTCATGCCTCTCTGTGATTCTCTGGAGGCACTAGAAAGATGAGAGTCCCCTGAGGGAGATCTCACTCTTCTGTTGCCTGGGGGAATCATATGTTGGGTTCTGGGGAGGTGCTGGCCCTCTCCATTCCCCAGTAGGTCCAAGTTGGCCTGGCTAAGCCTACCAACTGGAACCTGGCTACCCTGATCCTGTACTCCTAAGTCCTCAACATCTGAGTCCTCATCCAAGTCATCATCATCCTCCTCTTCAAGGGGATCAACTGCAGGGGGGTTCCCTCCAGTTCCTGTATCTAGGGAAGCTGCTTTTGCCTTCTCTAAGTCATCCTGTTCTAGGATTTCTACCAGGATTAGGCAGGTGGGGCTTCTGCCCCTTTTTAACCCTCTTGCTTTGCACAAGGCAATCAAGTCTCTGCGGGTTAGTTTGTCATATCCAAAAGTTGCCTGGGTAGGGTCAACTGTCACAGGACTAGACCCTGAGGCCTTTCCTGTGTCAGACATGGTTACTAGTGAGGTGTAAGTGGTGCACTTACCTACACTAAGTGTTTTCCTACTGGACCTTGCTAGTGAGTTGTAGTCAGGGGTGTGCTACTCCCTTCAACCTACGACTACTAAGTTCAGTAGAACTTAATATGCTAAGCTTTTGATTTTAGCGCAGCCCCGCCTTCCTGACGCGCTGAGAGACGCGCTGCTTTCTCCTGCCGAGAAATCCAGCACCGGCGCTTCTGGGTAGCCCTCGCAGGCAGCCTGGAATATCGAGACCAGAGAGAGAGATACCATCCCTCATTCATCCTAACTTCCAGGTACAGAACTGAATAGCCCCTCACAGAGAATTCTTTAGTTATTCACTTGGCAAAAACAAACTTAACTTAAACTGTAACTTTCTATTCCCGCCCACGTATTAGACTTAGGTCAGGTACACGGGGTAGGCGTATTTAGAAACACCAGTTGAGTACGTTTAGTCAAATGTATATGTGTATGTAATATATTTTATTCATTTTAAAACATCTTATGGCTTAGAAACCATATCAATGTTTTTACAGTATTACTTTATACTATTGCTTTTAATGTATGCACTTTACTTAACTATAAGTATTGCAATAATATCGATCCATTTCTCTTGTATGAGAAAAGAGACTGATCAATAAATAACACCTTTTTATTGAACACGCCCGTCTCTTCCTTTTCTCTACATTCTGATGAGACTAAGAATGCACGTACTGACTGAGTAAAATAAATTGCCTTTTGTTCACACGACTCTCGAGATATACTCTTGATTAGGGGAGAGCAAAGTTGTCATGTTCTATGGTTGTCAGAAACTAAATCCCTTCTTGTCTAATCAGGGAAGTAAGTCCTTCCTGAACATTCGAGAAAGTTTCTAGTGAACTCTGAGCTAAGCTGGCAAACCCAAAACTTTAAGTCTAGTATCGACAGTAGTAGACCTAGTTAACGTCTGGTCTAGGCCTTTACTGCTGTAGGTATTATTCCAATGCGCAGAGCCTATTGGGATGATAGGAACTACACTACAGAGGATAAAAGAACATAAATTGAGTATTGCAGGACTGAATCGCCGAAACGTTTTATTGTATATAGTATTTAATATTTTACAATGTATTTTGTTTGTAGTAGTTCTTATTATTTCTTTTTTTAATTGTTACTGTGATAAACATATAAGGGGCACAAGTACCTTTGGGAATACAACTATGATACATATGCACTGTACTTTACAATTTTAATTGTCTATTGCACCGAGAACCTAATGGCCATGTTATTTGCACTGATTCTACTAACTGCACCTTATCTTGAAATTGCGTATTTGTACAAATGTAATGATACCCAAAAATCTGCAATTTACTTTCTCAAGGATTATAGCATTGGACGGAAATGATGTATCTATAAATATTGCATTGTTTTTTCTTTTATGATTCCACGAATCGAATAAAGATGTTTTGAATGAAATAGATAGCAATATCCAATCCATAATGTAGCAAAATACAGTAAACCTAGGTAAATTGCATATTGTGAATAGTACAATACAAATGACTTCATAGATCGCACATAGATTTCCGTGCACCCGTAGCTACTCTCAAAAAGGTGCCAATGCTCAAGATCAATTCAACATTGTCCAATTTAAATTTGCAGTCAAGAGCGTCTGTTAAATTAATAGGTGACAATTTTTTAAAATACGGAATTAGAAACCATAGTGCATATTTCATATAGTATCTACTAAAGAATAAAAAGTGTAAAAGTGTTTGACCGCTGTGACCATCACATGTAAATGGCAGGGAGTCACGTTTTGCGTTATAGCTATAGGGAAAACAAAGCAAATATCTTACCTTCCCAGCTCTTAGACGGAATAGGAGGCCTCTCTCCCATTGGGACATGGGTAGTGCAATATAACTTGGTAGACAATGCTCAGGGTACGCAATGGATATACATTTTACAACAGTTTGTTTATTCAATTCCCTTTCTAGTCTTTTCGCGCTATAAAGTGCATACAGTGCTGTCTTTAAAACTTTTTTGTCCATTGTTACAGCTGTGTTTGAATTGGCAAACAGTCTACCAAGGTTAACGCTTTCCAGACTCTTGACTACCCCAGCAAGCCATGGAATATCCGTCCCTTTCTCACAGCGAAGACTAATATCTATTATGTCCCTTCTGAGAGAAGCCTCGGGATTCTTCATTATGAACAGCTAAAATAGTTCGGAGCAGGCCCTTATGATGTCTTCAATGTATCCTAATTTCAGTTCGCCATGACATATGTACAGAGGGGTGGAGATAGGAGCGCCCAAGAGTTTTCTACAAAATCTATTTTCTTCTGATTGGACGCAAGAGCATTTGGCAACACTCCATATCTCTGCCTCATTGGTAGGTATTGGTACACACTGGATCTTAAAAATCTTTAAAAAGGCTGGAATTGTTCCCGATCTTTTAGGGCGCAGGAGACTGAGGATTGAGTTAAAAGCCCTTGAGAACTTACTTTTACAATTTGCCAAGTATTCACACCAAGTGCCATTCGCAACGAAGACCATTCCCAGATAAGGTAAAGTAGCAGTGCAAGTTAATTTTTGGTCGCCAACAGAGATAAAATTTAACGGACATTTCCTTGGCCCACAAGGCATTATAAAAGATTTCTTTAAATGGGTGCATAAATCTAAGCCAGACATAAAATCTGTGAAACCTCGAACTAAAGTCCGTAGTGCATTTTGTGTGCTACCAATTAAAACCGCATCATCTGTGTCTAAAAGCACTGGGAGAGGTTTGCCTTGAATTTTGGGAACATCATTAGTTAGTGTGATCAGTGATTTATGTAAATTGTTTTTATATATGATAAATAGAAAAGGAGCCATAACACACCCCTGTCTGACAGAGGTGTGTTATGATGTAATTGGAAACTTCTCCCCCACCCCCAATCCTGACCCGCGCTTTCAGATCCGTGTGGAGATAGGTCAAAAAATGAACAAGGGCCTCATCCAGTCCATATTCTAAAAGGATGGACCATAGACGGGACCTATTAACAAAATCGAAAGCTGAGGACAGGTCCATAAAAGCTATTAAAGTGGCGAGTGCTGTGCAATAGTGTACTTCCCTATGATCAAATTAGGATTAAGACTTTGCGGGGGCGTGGCCTAGCAGCATGGCCGACAGGACGTGAGCTCCTTTGGCTCCCTGACGGCCGCCGCTTAAATCCTGATTTTCGATCCTTTCAGCCCACCTCAGAGTGCTAAATTGAGCTTCCACGATCCCAGACCGTGCTGTACTCCTCCGGTCCCGCTTTCAAAGCTGTGGGCTACCGGATCACCGGCGAGCTCGACCGACAGGTCTGCCGCCGGCCCTGCCTGAAATCGAGGCCGGGGACTGCGGCCTGACCCAACCATCGGTGGTTCCGGACATGGGGGGACCCATTGCCATCGGGCCCTCCCGCAGGTACCGAGGCCCCGGAGCGGCGTTGTGCCCATCGAGGAACGGAGCACCTTAGTGGGTCGAGGCGACGGTCGCCGCTAATTGAGCCCGGGGATCGGGCCTAGTCCCGGCGGAGAAGCAGACTTGCCGGGGGGCCCCATTGCCATCGGGGGGCTCTGCGGCGGCGGAGGCAATAGCGGGAGCCTGGATTGCCGCACCGGCCGGTTCAGGAGGCAAGGTGACGAGCTGCCGGTGCCGGTAGCGGTGACGGACTGTGCCCTGTCAGGGTGCCTGGTGCGAGGGAGTCCGCCGCCTCCGGGGTTGTCTGCCGCGGCCGGGGCGTCGCCCTGCATGGTGCCTACTGCTATCTGAGACCCGGCCCTTGGGTCCGAATTGTGCCCCGGCCCTGAGGTGAGAGTGCGGCCTGTCCGCTTCGGGACAGGGCCGCGCGAGCTTGGGGACCGGGGACTGGGCCTGCCCATTGAGCCTGCAGAAGGAAGGGTCTCCAGGGCACTTGCCGCTTTAAGATTCTAAAGCGGGGGGGGTAAAAAACATTAGCAATTTCAGATGAACAGACCCTCCTTCTGAATGTCGGTTCAGGGGGGGCATTATCTTTTGTAGTTGCATCAATTTCCATATCATTAATTAAGTTAAGGGTGTTCAAATGGTCCATTAGCTCTCTACCCCTAATGCATGTTTGTCTGCTGCTATGTGAATATTCGCTTGACCGTGAGAAAGATAGCTTAGCATTAAAATCGCCCCCAGACAGATTCCTACTGACTTGAAAGTGTCTTTGGATTTTCCAATAGATGCAATAAAATGAAACAAATTGATAAAATGCATATTTGGAACAGAATGAAAATCATTGTTATAAAAATTAATTATCCAAAAGGAAATTCCCCTATTAAATAATATGCCTCGAAAATTATTGTTACAGTTTTTATGCATCCTCCTGTCTTAATATTGACCCAGATTGATAAACCCCCAAATGGTCGACCCTGCTTGGGGGTTGTTGCTAGGATATTATGGCATTCAAACCCCTCACTATGCAATTCTTGTGTGGCCCATGTTAACTGAAATAAAAGGATATCTTGGTATTTAATAAGTTGTACCCAATCTGGCTGGAGAAGTTTAGAGTACAACCTTGCAACATTCCAGCTTAAGATACGGAGGTCTGAACTTGCTGAGGCCTTCGTTTGCATAAGGGGAATAAGTGGGTTGTGGGAATAGTACCCTCAGTTTCTGGCAGGGCATGAGGTAACCTAATAGCAGGATCAGTATTTTCCCCAAAAGTTGATAGTCAATCTTGTGTCTCTAATCCAGACAAGGCCTGGAACCTATTAGAGGTAGTAATTCTTCTTGGTGAAAGGAGCATGATTTGGTTTGTAGAAATAACCAAGGGGTAGTGCGCATATGTTAGTGCTATTAGATGTTATGAATTCGTAACCCCTTAGTAGGTGTCTCACCAAAGAAGGTCGGCGGAATGTAATTAGAATACTGTCCCCTTTGAAATTTTTTGTAGATGCACGAACTCACCCAACCCCGCGTGCCATAATAATATCCTTTATTTCGGATACATGGACGCTTCTATACCTTGATAGCCAGTCCGCACATTTATTGCGTAGCTGGTCCCAAGACTCATGCTGATCCCTCTTTAAAGTAGGTACTCCTGCCAGTACCAACACATAAGGGCAAGCAGCGGGCGGCAGACTCAGGACATCCTGATTAGCCATTCATACTTGGGGCGGCAGGAACATTAATGCACGAGGTACTAGACAACCTGTTCTGATTCGAGCCCCTGGGCCTGTTTAACCTATTAGCACCATCCCTGGTGCGGTTGGTATTTGAAATGGTTGTTGGTATAGGTGGGTGAGGGGGGGGGGCGTTTCTATCTATAGGCAATTGAACTGCTGGGGAAAGAGTCGTGACCTCATTCTATGCCAATCTTTGGAGAGGAGCTGTGTCTCCTGGAGGAGACACACATCTGCCTCCATGTTATCAAGGTAGGAAAGGATGGACCTCCTTTTATTGGGATTGTTGAGACCTCTCGCATTGAAAGTGAGAATTTTCAGTGTGGGCTGGGAAATAGTGTGTCATAGTGAGTGCACCAGCTTTGGCCTGTATTTGGGTCCCTGTGATCCCTCTTACCCCTGAGCTCCTAACGTCTGCCCAGCCTCCATTGCCCTTTGATCCTCTCTTCAGCACCTTTAACTTGCATACCAGTTCACCACCCTCCCCTCCCTAGCCCCAACCCATTAACCTCAAAATGTCCAGGGCCCGCCATTCGTGCGTGTACGTCCTTGGAAGTCGGAATAGTTGGGAACATGTGAGGCCAGTTCCCCGTGTCTCTACACTCCCCGTGTCTCTACGCTCCCTGCAGACTTCTTCGCCGCCCACCCGTCCTTGCAAATGTCACTTATCTGTCCCTCTGTCGTTCACTGTGTCATCATGGGGGAATGTCTCCTTCGACATTGTCTCCAGCACTGCCAGTCTTTCTTGTGCCATGGTCTTGGGGTCCGGTATCGACGCTCGCTCTGTGCTTTGCCTCCCGTAGACCTTATGTCATCTTTCACTAGGAGTTTTGGTCTGTGGGTCCTCTGTCTCCTCCTGGATTGGATTCTCGATGCCCAGCACCTGGCAAGTGTCCTGCATGGATCTGAGCTGGAGGAGTTTGCCCTGCCATATGAAAATCAGCCAGAAAGGGTGACCCAAAGAATACGGTATTCCTTGATTTCGAAGACGTGTGGTTGCCACTCGGCACCGCCAACACTTTTGAAGGGGTATTAGAGCCAGGTCCTGGTACAAAGCTAGTGGTCCTGATATCTTGGTGGTTGCTTGTCCCTGGCAGCACGTAGTATACACTCTTTTAGTTGAAAGTCTGGAATGTAAGCCAAAATATCCGGTGGGGGCGCCCAGTATGCTCCTGAAGAGACCCTGCAGGTATTGTGTGATGTCTGGCTCTTCTTCTTTAGGTGGAACTCCCTTAACGCGGATGTTGTTTCGCCAAGACCGATTCTCCAGGTCTTCTATGTGTTCCTGGAGATCGCTCTGTTGAGCCTTGAGCCGGAGTATCTCTTGTTGTAGATGCTTCACCTCGTCCTCCCTTGGCTTGCTCCTGATCCTCGATGGAGGCCACACTGTCCCCAACGGCATCGACGACCGACCTTATCATAAGGCGGGACGTTGATGCAGTTTGGGAACATGTGGCCTCCATCGGTTATCTCCTTTATCTCCCCCGCTATTTCCCTTTTCAGCATCGGCAAGTCGCCTCATAATGCACCGAATAGCGACTCTCAATAGGCGTGGGTAACTGGGGCTTCAGAGGTGTCCACATCTTGGCTGATTTGTGTCGTTGGGGAGAGCCTCCCTTCTCCGCTGCCGGTCATTGGGAGCTTGGTCAGTATCTTTTTTAGATTCTGATCCTTCTTGCTTTTCGCTGAGGACATGGCTGCTATATCTCTTACCACATCACCAGACCGGCCTGCCTTGTCGTGGGGTCCCAGCGCCAGTGGGTGGCTGTCACCGGGTTGTCCTCCTGCTGAGCTCCACTAAGCTATTGCATGATGGACAGGGTCAGAGGTGTCACTCCCTTTCAGTCTCGTCCGGGCCTTGCTGCCTTAGAGCGTCTGCTATGGCATCTGCTGCTGTCAGGTGCCCCACAAGTCTTACCTTTGCTTGTGACGCAATTCCGCAGAGACGACAAGAGCACCCTTCCCTGTACCCACCTGACCCTCGTGGAAGGCAATACCCTGCAGGGATGAGATGGACGCAGGGATGGGAGCCAGGGAGTAGGGTTAAAGGATAGCGTGCAGCTGACGGGGCGTCCCGGTGTCAACTGGAAACCAAAGGAGATAGATCAGAGACTGAGTCAGACCCGAAAAGGAACCACCCCCCCACATACACACACAGACCTTGTCACTCTCTGAGGACTCACAAATGCTTCCAGGAAGGAAGGTCCCCAGATGAGAACAGCTCCGGATGTGAATAGCGAAGGTAAGGCGCTCCTGCTCGTTACAGCCAAGTTCAAACAAAAAGAAAGCGCTCATGCGCGTTTCACCCAAGCTAAAACAAAAAGAAAACGCTCCTACGCGTGTAGCTGAAAACGGTATGCAGTCACTCAACCCGGAAGCTTGTCTCCTTTCTGGTGAAGAATTGGCTTGGTAGTTTGGTCTGCCCTGTTCCCATGATGCACTGGGCCAGGGACAGACTAATTTGCATATAGCCAGGTTCTGAGCTGGGATGGGCAGTGAGCTAAATAACGGTGATGGATCAAGCCCTGACCTTTGGACTGGGTAAGAGTGGTCTGCTTAATTCAGACACTCTGTTCATCACCACCCCCTTTTCTGAATCGTTTTTGGCCACTATAGGTGTGGCAGGGTACACTCAGACATGAGTCCCTTGCTCACTGCTCCATCAGGATTCAAGCAAGCCGGGCCGACGACGGCTGAAATGCCAGAAACCGGTCCCCGGAAGCTTGTCTCCTTTCTGGTGAAGAATTGGCTTGGTAGTTTGGTCTGCCCTGTTCCCATGATGCACTGGGCCAGGGACAGACTAATTTGCATATAGCCAGGTTCTGAGCTGGGATGGGGCAGTGAGCTAAATAACGGTGATGGATCAAGCCCTGATCTTTGGACTGGGTAAGAGTGGTCTGCTTAATTCAGACACTCTGTTCATCACCACCCCCTTTTCTGAATCGTTTTTGGCCACTATAGGTGTGGCAGGGTATACTCAGACATGAGTCCCTTGCTCACTGCTCCATCAGGATTCAAGCAAGCTGGGCCGACGACGGCTGAAATGCCAGAAACCGGTCCCCGGAAGCTTGTCTCCTTTCTGGTGAAGAATTGGCTTGGTAGTTTGGTCTGCCCTGTTCCCATGATGCACTGGGCCAGGGACAGACTAATTTGCATATAGCCAGGTTCTGAGCTGGGATGGGGCAGTGAGCTAAATAACGGTGATGGATCAAGCCCTGATCTTTGGACTGGGTAAGAGTGGTCTGCTTAATTCAGACACTCTGTTCATCACCACCCCCTTTTCTGAATCGTTTTTGGCCACTATAGGTGTGGCAGGGTATACTCAGACTTGAGTCCCTTGCTCACTGCTCCATCAGGATTCAAGCAAGCCGGGCCGACGACGGCTGAAATGCCAGAAACCGGTGCCCGGAAGCTTGTCTCCTTTCTGGTGAAGAATTGGCTTGGTAGTTTGGTCTGCCCTGTTACCATGATGCACTGGGCCAGGGACAGACTAATTTGCATATAGCCAGGTTCTGAGCTGGGATGGGGCAGTGAGCTAAATAACGGTGATGGATCAAGCCCTGATCTTTGGACTGGGTAAGAGTGGTCTGCTTAATTCAGACACTCTGTTCATCACCACCCCCTTTTCTGATTCGTTTTTGGCCACTATAGGTGTGGCATGGCATACTCAGACATGAGTCCCTTGCTCACTGCTCCATCAGGATTCAAGCAAGCCGGGCCGACGACGGCTGAAATGCCAGAAACCGGTCCCCGGAAGCTTGTCTCCTTTCTGGTGAAGAATTGGCTTGGTAGTTTGGTCTGCCCTGTTCCCATGATGCACTGGGCCAGGGACAGACTAATTTGCATATAGCCAGGTTCTGAGCTGGGATGGGGCAGTGAGCTAAATAACGGTGATGGATCAAGCCCTGATCTTTGGACTGGGTAAGAGTGGTCTGCTTAATTCAGACACTCTGTTCATCACCACCCCCTTTTCTGAATCGTTTTTGGCCACTATAGGTGTGGCAGGGTATACTCAGACATGAGTCCCTTGCTCACTGCTCCATCAGGATTCAAGCAAGCTGGGCCGACGACGGCTGAAATGCCAGAAACCGGTCCCCGGAAGCTTGTCTCCTTTCTGGTGAAGAATTGGCTTGGTAGTTTGGTCTTCCCTGTTCCCATGATGCACTGGGCCAGGGACAGACTAATTTGCATATAGCCAGGTTCTGAGCTGGGATGGGGCAGTGAGCTAAATAACGGTGATGGATCAAGCCCTGATCTTTGGACTGGGTAAGAGTGGTCTGCTTAATTCAGACACTCTGTTCATCACCACCCCCTTTTCTGAATCGTTTTTGGCCACTATAGGTGTGGCAGGGTATACTCAGACTTGAGTCCCTTGCTCACTGCTCCATCAGGATTCAAGCAAGTCGGGCCGACGACGGCTGAAATGCCAGAAACCGGTCCCCGGAAGCTTGTCTCCTTTCTGGTGAAGAATTGGCTTGGTAGTTTGGTCTGCCCTGTTCCCATGATGCACTGGGCCAGGGACAGACTAATTTGCATATAGCCAGGTTCTGAGCTGGGATGGGGCAGTGAGCTAAATAACGGTGATGGATCAAGCCCTGATCTTTGGACTGGGTAAGAGTGGTCTGCTTAATTCAGACACTCTGTTCATCACCACCCCCTTTTCTGATTCGTTTTTGGCCACTATAGGTGTGGCATGGCATACTCAGACATGAGTCCCTTGCTCACTGCTCCATCAGGATTCAAGAAAGCCGGGCCGACGACGGCTGAAATGCCAGAAACCGGTCCCCGGAAGCTTGTCTCCTTTCTGGTAAAGAATTGGCTTGGTAGTTTGGTCTGCCCTGTTCCCATGATGCACTGGGCCAGGGACAGACTAATTTGCATATAGCCAGGTTCTGAGCTGGGATGGGGCAGTGAGCTAAATAACGGTGATGGATCAAGCCCTGATCTTTGGACTGGGTAAGAGTGGTCTGCTTAATTCAGACACTCTGTTCATCACCACCCCCTTTTCTGAATCATTTTTGGCCACTATAGGTGTGGCAGGGTATACTCAGACATGAGTCCCTTGCTCACTGCTCCATCAGGATTCAAGCAAGCCGGGCCGACGACGGCTGAAATGCCAGAAACCGCTCCCCGGAAGCTTGTCTCCTTTCTGGTGAAGAATTGGCTTGGTAGTTTGGTCTGCCCTGTTCCCATGATGCACTGGGCCAGGGACAGACTAATTTGCATATAGCCAGGTTCTGAGCTGGGATGGGGCAGTGAGCTAAATAACGGTGATGGATCAAGCCCTGATCTTTGGACTGGGTAAGAGTGGTCTGCTTAATTCAGACACTCTGTTCATCACCACCCCCTTTTCTGAATCACTCAACCTGTGGCATCCCCGATAAGGAGCCCAAGTCTGTAGGCTGAGTTGTTTCCCTTTAGCGCTCCGGCGCGGTGCGAAACCGAAAGTACAAACCCCAAAACATAACTCAGGTCCACTAAACACCCTCAAGGCGCTCCTGCGCATCAAGGGTTAAAGAAACAAAAAACGGGCACATTCCTGGATCCCCCAGGAGAAGGAACAAGCAAGCGCTCCTGAGTGGCGCAGACGTGAGGCAGAGTTGCGCTCCAGCGCGGCTTGCCTCCTTGATGTCAGACGAGTAAAAAAGAAGCACTCCTAAGTGCGGCTGACGTGACAGCCGAGCAGCGCTCCAGCACGGCTCGTCTCCGGACTGGACAGGCAGGTCTCAGCAAGCGGGATCCCCAGCAAGGAATCCGAAGCACAGAGCCGGCAGGAAACGCGATGTTTAAGCGTTTCCCCCGGAAGTGCTTCTGTGCTCCCAGGCCGCTGCCCGGGACTAGACCGGGGACTCAACTTCCGGCCGGAAGTGAGTATTCCTGCTTCCGTGTGTATATGCGGGGATGGCCGGCCGCGGCAATGCCGCGAACCGTGACAGCTGCTTGTTCTCAGTACTCTAAGCACTTTGTGCCCGAACCTGCCGTGAATCCCCTTGTAGGCCAGCAGCCCTATCTGATCCTGGAGCACTAGATGTCTTCTTGGACCACTGTGGCTAATTCCTGCACTATGTGCTTGCAGGCCGTGGCCTCCGGTTTCCTCTGACTTGGCAGTCAGCTCCAGAGAGACGAATCCATGCCCGGGCCCCTCATCCATTGGCACCTTGTGATTCTTACAGCGTTACAGTTCATATCTCATTCCCCTTATTGGATTTTGTCATTTTAGTGTAATTTTGTTCAATACATTTTACTTTAATATTTTTCTATTTCGGTTTGAGTTTTTTATTGTTTTGCATTTTGACTTTTACTTGTTTGGTTTCTGCATAAGTATTTTACATATATCCTTAAGTTAAGCCTGCCTGTTCGGTGCTTAGGTACCAGGGGGTTAATACTAGGTTAATTGAATGGCTTTGAAAGTTCACTCTGACAACGGTTGTGATTGTTCCTCATCTACCGCAAATAATAATTCAGTTTCTTACAGAAACGATCTGAAATTATCAGCAAAACAGGCAGTTGATAACCTACCAGGGTTGAAGCACCCTGTGGACAAATTGGAATATGGGAATAGTATTGTGTGGCAATAGAACCTCTAAAAAAATTCAGCTTGCAAATGAACCAAGAATCACGCTTGAATGTCACAACTTTTAAAAACAAGGTAGTCAGGAAAGTGTGGCGAATATATTGCAGCTCTTTGCATTTTGGCAGCTCCAAGCAAATTATAGAACAGAGTGGATGTATGTAGCAGAGACGAGTCTGTTCACCCAATGTGAGTGGTGAGATCCGCTTTGCTGATCTGCCTGAAGTTATGATGCTGCTGACAGTAGCATGTCTGCTAAAAGCGATGGCGTGACTGGTGGATCTACGAAGCCAAATAAGAGAAAGTTATCTTCTGACACCGCAGTCTTCGTGACTGAGACCAGTAACACTGAAGACTCTGAGACTCACAGCAGTAATTTCTCCTTTCAGAGCGTTATTGCTGCAGATGGAGTGAAGCCAAGAAGTAAGCACATTACTAAGGTACCAACAAAGTTTAATATTGTTAATTTGTATTAACTGTTTCTCTTTTGCAGCATTTGGAAATGCATTTTTTAGTTTTGTTGCTTTTTGATTAGTTTTTGGGTTTCGCCTGCCGAAGGCTGCGCTCTGCGCAGCTCTTCAGCGCAGGTGAAATCCTATGTCGTCAATAAGGACTCCTGGAACGTCCCCCGGCTCTCATTGGTTAGCTCCATAAATGGAGGCTAGCCATTGAGTGCCGGATCTGTCCATCAAGGCTGGACCAGATTCGGGGGCGTTCCGGAGATTTTTTCCCAGGGCGGAGTTACGTTTTTTCCCGTTCCCTCCCCTTTCACTGAAAGTGAATTCAGATGCGCTGTCCATTCCCGCCCCCTCCGTGTGCCTTTCCGCCCCCCTTGCTGTCCTGTGCACGTTTCCCGCCGTCCGTGTCCTCTCCCGCCCCCTCCCGCCGTCCGTGTCCTCTCCCGCCCCCCTCCCGCCGTTCGTGTCCTCTCCCGCCCCCTCCCGCCGTCCGTGTCCTCTCCCGCCCCCTCCCGCCGTCCGTGTCCTCTCCCGCCCTCCTCCCGCCGTCCGTGTCCTCCCCCGCCCTCCAGGGCAAAGCTTCGGGCCGGAAAGCGCCCCTATGGCTGCGAGCAAAGTTCCAGGGACTGCTCTTCCGACTGGGCTGCTACATTCAGAGGAACTGCGGCAAATTCCTGGCGGTGGGTCTTCTCATCTTTGGCGCTTTCGCCGTCGGATTACGGGCCGCCAACGTGGAGGAGCTCTGGGTGGAAGGTAAGATGTGACCCTTGTTACAACATCCTATTAACAGCTCACAGACAGGCCTTCATTGCGGGTGTAAAATATCTTGCTTAAAGGCGAAAGTGAACGTCATAACGGAAAATATTCTATCCATATGGATTATAACAACATTAGTCATTGATATTTTTGTTTTTTTGAGCGTGCTGTTGCTCTTTGCGAAAGTTTGCAGAGTTGCCATCTACCTCATTATCAGCAGCAACGTCTATTACAAGTAAATGGTTGTTTATCCGGCACTTTGCATGCCGGGACTCGTAGTTTGGAAGTTCCTGTGCCAACGTGATTTTTTAAGTCCGAACATGCAAAGTGGTGAAGGTAAAAGTAGGTGACCATAAAAAGGTGCACGCGATGACACGGCGAGTCTCAGTTTGTTGCGCAACAGAAGATTTTGCACTAGGTAAACAAACGGCCTGCAGCCGAGGGCCCTTCTCATCTGACTGAACGCCTCCTCGTGCCACACAGAATGCTTACCGAGGTCGGGTGCTTACGCCTTGCACTTTTCTCCCCCGCCAGGGGAGGGGGCAGACACAGTGGCCATATGATCTGTGGGTCCGGCGGTATCGGGGTGCTGACTCGAATCTAGGGTGCGCCAGGAATAACAAGCGTGAAGGGGGCCGGGAGAGAAGGGGCAGGGTCTTAACCAGTGCGGGGAGGACCCAGACCTACAGCGGCCTCACGACGGGGGGAGAAACCGGGAGCTGAGACCCCAGGACCGGGGAGAACCGGAGCCCCCCTGCCTGCTGGGACTGCAGCCAGCGGCACAGTGGAAAACCAGGAGGGGACAAGCTTTAGGTGAGATGGGGTGGAGCCTCTGGCTGGGGGGTGGAGGGGTTGAGTGGCATCTGTAGGGGGAGGGATAACTGACCCCGAGATCCCGTCACCCTGGCCCCCAGAAGCCTGCCCTGAGACCAAGCTTCCAAGACCGCCGGGTCAGGCTCTCCCTAAACACTGCTCGAGCAGCTCCCCATTGCTTCTAAGCACTATATGCCCACTAGACAAATGACGAGGAAAAATCATGTACCTGGACCCTGGGAGTAGAATATAAAGGAGAAGAAGGGTGTCTGCTAGAAAACTGAACACATTGCTGCTGGTGAACCTTACAAGTATATACATGGCACAAGGAGAGAGAGAGCACCAACAGGTTTTCATCCTTTCTGCCATTAAAGTGGTTGTCACTCTGGCAAGATGGTTTGTACCATGACCTCATCGCTGTAATGTAGAGGTCTCAATAAAAGGCAGCTCGCTGTTCCTTTCTTCTGAGGTCGATAAACGGAGTACTGTTAAATGAGCTGTTAACAGCATCTGTTATTTACCGTGCTAAGAGAAGGCAGAGGTGTAGTTTGAAGCGCTATATAAAAAGCCCATATTATTCAGCATGACGTTGGTGATTCGTGTTTGTATGTTGATTTATTAGTTCTTCCAATGTGTGTAATGGTAGGACTAATCAACATTTTAGTGCGTTTCCTGAGAGACAATTAGCATTTCCCTTAAATGCCAAACAGGTGAGATCAGTTGGTCGTGCATTTTTAGGTTTGAGGATGTTTGGAAGGTTATGGTGTTTATTTTGTACTGTGTAATTTTTGTCTTTAAGTATTGACTACTTATTCATTTGTACTCAAGGCTGGTGCTACTTTTAAGCAATTGGAGACGGCTGCCTTATGGTCCCTCCGCAAATATCCATAGAGTGCTGTAAATGGTCTTGAAAATGTACCTCTCGCTGATGGACACGCAGCACCCAAACAGCAAAATGTAAATTTGCCTGGGCTCTTACACTGAAACTGTTTGTAGTGTTTGATACTCCCCCTCGTTGTGCTTGCCTTCCTGCCCCCCCTCGTTGTGCTTGCTTTCCTGCCCCCCCTGGTTGTGCTTGCTTTCCTGCCCCCCTGGTTGTGCTTGCTTTCCTGCCCCCCCTGGTTGTGCTTGCTCTCCGCTCCGTCCGTAGGGTACAATAGTTCTCACATTTGCGAGATATTGAGCTATTGGCAATGTAAATGACAATGCCATTTATTTATCTGTTTTCAAAACCAGCACATAAATATAAATTTTGTCATTTACAATGCCAATAGCTCTAACTTCTCCAAAGGCGAAACCGTTGCATTGTAAATGCTTGTTTATTGTATGCTGTTATCTTCGGTTTAAAGGGAAAGATGTTGTAGTGTGTGACCTTAATGCTGTAGTTTGCATTTCATTACAATCATTTTCTTACCCTGGAGAATCTCCAAGGTGTAGGAGGTTTGCTGTTCCAGAGTTCTTTCTTCAGCTTCTGGGCTGTTGTCGCTCTGTGGCGATCTGTGGTCCTGTTTCTCTGCTCTTCTTGTAGCAGCTCCTATCAGAGCTTCATCCTCCCGCCAACGATAATAAGATACCAGGCATCACCCAGCACACAACACAGCCTATGATGGGCTAAGTCCATCTGCTCGGTGTAGTTAGAGCGAGGATAAAGTTCTCTGGACCTATCAGGCTGTGAATGTAACCTAAGGGCTTAAGATGAAATGTAGAGCTTACTTCCTTCCTGAGTGGCTCAAGACTGCTGTGTGCAGACCCGATAGCTGGCAGCACCCTGGAGTATGTATGTATAAATCAGATTATGTTGGAAGTAACCGGCAATATAGTGGCAGGCAGTACCCTGCCATAGAGTAGGATTTAGCTTTGTATTTTATTTCCTGACACATTAATAGAGATTATCGTTTAACAGGCAGAAGAACAACACTGACCGTACATTTTCTGGGTTTGTCTTTAAAATGACGTACACATTAGGAATGGCATTTCGTTCTGCTGCAACAATAACACAAGTTATCTTGCACTCTATGTTGTTGCATGGATTTTTGGCTGCAATACATTCCATGTTTCATTAAAACATGCTTTCTACAGGGCACATACATGATTTGCTGCTGTAAAGAAATAATGCTCCTGTGCACTGTGGCAGACTCCGAAATATTGAAAAACTTCATGATTTCTCTTTCAGCACTTCATAGTAAAACATTTCAATTTTTGACTCAATCATTTGGCAGAAACATAACCTAGTACCATTAAAATAGTTGTGATGGGGAACATTCATGTGGGGTTAGGACTGGCTCGATCAGAGTGCTTGCTGACTTGGAGGAGTATGGAGTTGACCACCTTGCCTGGTCCGGTGTGGAACCAAGCCAGCGATGCTTTGCTGCAGGCTCATTTGCCCTGATAGCTGGTCAACAGTTTGAGGAGGATGAGGTGAAGAGCTGGCTAAGTGTGCCATGTGGCTGGCTGTTCAGTACATCCCTGAGAAGTGAGCTTTGAGTCGATGTAGTGTTCCTCTTATACCACATGCAATTCATCCTCTCCAAAGCCTCGAGAATTCCTTGGTGTGAAGGGCGGCTGATTCTGATTGGGTGCTTGATAGTTTTACAGAAACTCATGTTCTTGATTGTTCATGTTTGTCAGTAGTTAATTAAACACGCCCATGGGTTTTAACTCTTCAGTTGACAGAACCTGCAATAAAAGTTTCTTTGTTGTTGCAAAAAAATATGAAAGGCCGATGAACCTCTGTAGGTCAAAGAATGGAAGGGCTGGGGAACTGTCATTTGACCAACATCGCTTAGAACACTGGGACTTTAGAGCCCATCCTTTTAATGAGAAAAACAAAACTACAAGTCCCATAAGCAATAGTGGTGGAAGGTGTCACGCGTGACCTGGGGCAACATCCGATTCAGCACATCCAGTTCCATTTTTCAAGTATTTGACACAATATTGAATTTATAACCTTTTGTTTTTTATGGTCATGAGTCACCAGAATACTAAAAATGTGTCTTTTATTTTCAGGGTCAATTAAGTAATAGTCACCAGCTTGGAAGCTCTGTTAAATCTTCAGTATTTGTCATTGATCTCCACATGTGGCTGGTTTGGGTCTGCCCCTGCATCGTTCCAGATAACTCGCACAG